>NC_142011.1:10866860-12111860 GCF_049901735.1 Notechis scutatus | reverse complement strand
TTTATGAATGCATCATTCTTAAATATATACACCTGTGTCCCAAGGTAAAAAGCCCCAAATACTGTGGTCTTCCTTATAAGGAAGCTACTCAGGTCTTGAATGATGCATTGCAAAAATTAGAATGTCTGCACCGCTCTCCTTCTTCCTGTAAGCGAAGTGAATTGGGGTAGGAAATGTAGAAAATTATTAGTCTTAATGAGGGTGTGAAGACTCTTAAAAAGGGTTTCTAAGAGCTGCTAGGCATATATATGGAGGATGGGGAATGAAAAGATCTGGACTACTTTGTAAGCCTTTTTATTGAATCCCTTTTTTTAAAAAAAAATATATTTTTCTTCGGACCTCCCATATTAAATGAAGCTAAGCTGTCCCTTTCATTACTTTTTCTTCGGCGTCAGTGGGTTCACTGAGTTTGAGATTTCAGTAGAAAAAAATACAAATGTGTATTTGGTACTACTCACACCAAACTGTTACTCCTGATAGGAAAACCAGAGGGGGTATTCAGCAGGTTCTAACCAGAAATTTTGAGTAGTTTGGAGAACCAAATACCCCCTCTGACTGGAGATTTTACAGTATCCTTACTGTGCCATGCCCACCAAGCCATGCCCACAGAACTGGTAATAAAAATTTTTTTGAATCCCACCACTGATGAAAACGTAATGAGAGACATGCAGTTTAGAAAGAAGGAGCTTGTGGCAACTTTGAAGAATGAGGCTAATTGAAAAGCATTATTTGGGTGCAAGAAAAACCTCTGAGTTTTAACCGTGTTGCTTTTTTTCATATTTCGATTTGGCCTTCCCCTGTCCAGTTCTTCCCCATCCCTGTCCCCACCAATCCTTTATCTTTTATACTGGCTGTAAAATTATTACAGAATAACAGAGTTGGAAGGGACCTCGTAGGTCATCTAGTCCAACCCCCTGCCCAAGTAGGAGATCCTACACCATTTCTGACAGGTGGCAATCCAGTCTCTTCTTGAAAGCTTCCAGTGATGAAGCTCCCACAACTTCTGAAGGCAATTCTATTACCCAGTTTCATTAAACAAATGGCGTTAAAGATGACGGGATAGCTTTAATCACCAGGAGGCTATGAGTTCTAGTCCTGCCTTAGGCACGAAAAACCACTTGGGTGATTTAGGGCCAATCCCTCTCACTCAGCCCAACCCACCTCACAGGGTTGTCGTTGTAGAGAAAATAGGAGGAGGAACTTGTATTAGGCATGTTCACCACCTTGAGTTGTTTATAAAAATAATAAAGGTGAGATTTGTAAATGCCTTTGGTTTTGCACCTGCTGAGGTTGTTGAAAAGTTGCAAATCAATGTAGCAAAACAGAGCAAACTTAAGAGATTTTTTTAAAAAAATACAAATTATGAATTTGGTTAGAAGATTTCCCAACCGCTGTTCTTTTTCTTTGCTGTGAAAGTGATTACATCTAAGCTGTCTCAAAAAAAAAAAATACTTAGTAGTTTCTAATAGCTAGAAGAGTCTAGGAGTTACTGCTGAGACACAAATCAGTAGTTCTCAAGCCAGACCTCTAGTTATTATGTAAACACAGTAGAGATATTTCTCTAGAGTGTGAAAAGAATGGCTCAAACTCTAACAGTTATAAAAGACAGGAAGAAGAAAATCCCCAGGATATAAAATTTGGAGCTGATGCGTATTTATGCATGTATGCATGCATGCATGCATGCATGCATGTGTATGTATGTCATGTTGTCACGTTGCCACTAGAATAAATGGGACCAAACTTTCCCTCTCAAGCATAGAAAATTGCCCTGATCTGGAATCAAATATTCCTCCTTAATTCTTAAAAAATTGGGGAGGAGGGGGAGAGAATTCTAATACGTATGGGAAAGTATGCAATTCAAAGATTTTTAAAATGTGAATTTGATCTCTTAAACTTTCTAATCCCTTAAACACCCAAACTAAAAATCTGAGGGAGGGATTAGGTAATTTGGCCTCATAGACTCCAGGATGCTCTAAGATCTAGACTTGCAAAAAATACACAGGAGATTCACTTGGTTCCAGAGTCCTCCCTGTCCATTCTCAGATGAAAATTTATCAGGATATTATCCTCATGAAGATCCCTTTCTCCAAGATTCATTAAATGTATTGCAGTCTGCTAAACCAGTGTTTTCCAGTCTTGGCAAATTTTAGGGTGGACTTCAAGTCCCAGAATTCAACAGCCAGATTATTGGCTGGGAAATTCTGGGAGTTGAAGTCCACACATCTGAAAGTTGTCCAGGTTGAGAAACAGTGTGCTAAACAAGTTAATGAATCAGTATCTAGTGACCATTCTTTTGTCTATTTGATGGAAAGCAGAGGCCAATTGCTGTCTGAGGTTCTGTTTCATGTTCGGGGATGATCAAGGGACTGGAGGCTAAAACATATGGGTGAATAGGCGGCAATATAAATTCAATAAATAAATAAATATCTAGTTTAATGAAAAGCAGGAATGGGTATGATATTGGCTCAGAGGCCGGCTGAGGAGGACCCAGGCCTATCCCCTATCCATCCTAGGGCACACAGGGAGGAGAAGATAAGGGAGAGACGTGGTCTATTTGGGAGGAGAGGGCCTTGATCCTCTTCATGGGCTGCAGGTGTGACAACTGAATAAGAGTTTGGACCTGCGTACTGGCAAACGCTGGAAACAAATCATGTAAATATCTCTAGTTTATAGTTCCTCTCTGAGTTTGGCGTCCTTCCCAGTGTGTGTTATCTGTGGACATCCTCCGGCCTTTATCTTGCCTGGTTTGTATTGCTTTTTTCCTTCTTCATGTAACTGTGTGGGAGATTTTTGTCTTCCGCCAAAGATATTCAGAGCTTGGAAGCAAAGTGAAGGAATAAAAGGGGCTTCACCCATTTTCTGTGACTGTGTTTGTTTTGTATCCCACCCTGGGTCATCACAGATATGATAGCAGTGTTCCAATATCTAAGGAGCTTCCCTGAAGAAGAGGGGGTCAATCTTTTCTCCAAAGCACCTGAAGGCAAAACGAGAAGCAAATAGATGGAAACTAAACAAGGAGAGAAGCAACTTAGAACTAAGGAGAAATTTCCTGACAGTGAGAACAATTAACCAGTGGAACTACTTGCCTCCAGAAGTTGTAAATGCTCCAACAATGGAGGATTTTAAGAAAAGATTGGACAGCCATTTGTCTGAAATGTTGTTGGGTTTCTTGCTTGAGTAGAGGGTTGGACTAGAAGGCCTCCAACATCTCTTGCAATTCAGTTATTACATTAATATGTTGTTCTACTATTATTATGAATGAGCTACTTGGAGAAGTGATAGCAGAGAAAACCTGCTATTGGTGTTTCAGTATATATTTCATGGGCAATTATGTGTCTTTGGGTGTAAGAGGGAATGTAGGTGTATGCATTTCTTTCTCTTTGATGGGAATCTATCAGTAAAAAGGAAAGATCATACAAATAGGAGTCCCCATTACAGGTTTTCCCCATTACAAATAGGAGCACATCTGTGAATGCATAGGGAATTTAGCCAAATATATCAGGAGCACAGCCTGCTACATGAATAAAAGCATGCCAAAGAGAAAAACATCTATGAAATGCAAATTATTCCAGATGATCAAAACTGGTGAACTAAAAACTGTATTCCTGATTACCTATCCTGATGGTGGCAATCCACCAAGAAAAAAAGAAATGAAGATATCACCTATGTTTGACTGCCATAAAAATTATAGCTGTGGGATCATTTGGAATGGAATGATAGTTTAAACATATCAAAATGATTATGCCTTTATACAATCATACCTTGAATAAAAATAAAGGTAAAAGTTTCCCCTACCCAGTGTCCAAATTTAGGGGGCTGTGCTCATCTCTGTTTCTTAACTAAGGGAGCCAACATTGTCCAATATGCTTCCATGGTCATGTAGCTAGCATGAGTATACACCGAGGTCCATGGAACGCTGTTACCTTCCTACCAAAATTGTACCTATTTATCTACTCACATTTGCATGCTTTCAAACTTCTAAGTGGGCAGGAGTTGAGGCAAGTAGTGGGAGCTCACCCCATCAGACTGCGCTTGGGTCTCAAACCTTTCCAGCTGACAAGCTCAGTAGCTTTAACCGCTGAACCATCGCACCACGGTTAAACTTATACTTTGAATTCTGATCTCTATACCTGAAAAGAGAACAGTGCCTTGCTGAGAAAAGTGGAAAGAAGGTCAATCAAGACGATTAAGGGGTTGTAGCAATTCCTCTTGGATTAAAGGTTACAATGTTTTGGACTTTTTAGCATCAAAAAAGGTCAGTAAAGGGAAACATGATCAACATGCTTCTCAATTTGTTATATTACTAGAACTGTGACTCATCTAATGAAGGTGATTGGAGCAGACTGATGATGAGAAATCTGGGGTTGATTTTTTTAAAAAAGTGGATCTCCAGACTGAAAATATAAAGATGATCGCCACACAATTAAGTGATGGCCATGAAGGTCAGAGATATAAACGTAGATTACACAGATTCATATGGCTGTATGACAAGCATTGGCTCTTCCCATCTATCTTAAGAGAAGAGTCCAAGTCCATGCTATACAGAAGTGTTTTTCAAACTTGGCAACTTTAAGTGGTGTGGACTTCAGCTGCCAGAATTCCCCAGCCAGTATATGGAATCAAATAGATTTGATCTCTATGTATGGGACATGGATAGATGGATGGATGGATGGATGGATGGAGGGATGGATGGATGGATGGATGGATGGATGGAGAGAGAGAGATTAGATAGAGGATCGATGAATAGATGGTAGATTAGATAAAGAAAGAGACAGAGATGATACATTAGATGATTGATTGATAATAGATTAGGTAGATAGTAGATAGGTAGATAGGTAGGTAGGTAGATAGATAGATAGATAGATAGATAGATAGATAGATAGATAGATAGATAGATAGATAGATAGATAGATAGATAGATAGATAATGTATGGATAAAAAGACGGATGATAGATAATGTATTGCAAAAATTATCAGGTTTCTCAGGAAACAATTCAAACTGCAGAGATGTTATCGACCTCAGAATATAAGAAATATTCCTTGCCATATGTGAGCTATAGAAGGGCAGTCTTTTTATATTCCAGTTAAAGCTAGCACTCAGTTGGGCAGTAAAACAGACATAGAGTGGAGTTTGGATTTTTCTGAACCATATTTTGAATATTTCAGACCAAATGATATTCCACAAAGGTGCAGGATGCAGCATGCCCAATAATCAGATTGTAAAAGTGGAAATCTTGAAAGAACTGCTTCCAATGCTAAGTAAGCCTCTTGTGCTGACAAATTGAGAATTGTGTCTTTGTTTTCCATCAATCATTTTGGTGCCTCTTCTTCTATTTGTACCAATAGAAGAAAACATTTGTAGCTCAGGGTTGAACCATGGGGTCCTTGGTGCTCTCTGAGCATGGCTGTTTTCTTGCAGACATTTCATTACCCCATCAAGGTAACATCATCAGTGTTAAAAGGGAGTGGGGTTTGCTCTCTGTTTATATACAGTACATCAAGATTTATACTAGACCAACAACCAAGCATTTTTACTACCAAGCAGTAAACAATACCCCAATCAAGAAACTACCAACCCAAACAGTAAGCAGCCTTATCAAGGAGCCACCAAGAACATTTCCATCAACACTGGGACAAAACAGGACAAGCCACTAAGTATATAAAAAGAGAGCAAGCCAATTAATGACATTTTTTGGTGCATGGATTTGAAAAGGGGAACAAAATGAAGTCTGTAAATTCCATGGAATATCAGAAGAATGTAGGATTCCTGGAATCCACACGTCTATTCAGAGCTTAGTCTCTTAAAAAGAAAGTTACTCCTAAGTAACTCACGGGGTACAGCTACAAGGAGCAATGGGCAGCAGAAGCAACGACTTCTGCTTCAAACTGCTGTGACAAATCGCAAAGACACATTGAAATGGTAATTTTTCTGAATGACTCAATCATCAGTTTAAAAGCATGAAAAGATTGGAGAGGGCCTGTAGCATAGTTTTCTCATATATTAGGACATGCCTCAGTGGTGATTTAATTAGAAGTAACTGAAATGGTTTATCTAAAACTGCTGCATGTTAGGAATCCAAGCTTTACAGTTTCATATCAACAGCATTTGTTGATTAATGTTTTAAATTCCCTCTTTTTTTTTATTGCTTCTCCTAGTTAGGGTATTTTCTGACTTTTCAGAGATATGCTTAAATACTCCAAATAAACACATAGCTTGTTTTTATTTCTTATTTTATTTTAGCCTCATATTATCTCCCTCGGCTAAAATAATACTAAATCAAGGACACTAAACCACCAATTTTAGTGAAATATTCTTATCATAGGCTATAGATGGCCTGGATGCTTAGCTCGTATCGTAGGGACATCATATTGTAGCTGCAAAATATGGATATGCAAGGGACTCTACATTTTAAAAAGATTGTTTCTGCCAAATTGGTGTTTTGGGATACCAAAACACCAATTTTGTTTGGTGTGATTCAAAAAATTTTGGTGTGATTCAAAATTTTTTACTACTGGTTCTGTCGGCGGGGGCTTGTTGGGCGTGGCAGGGAAAGGAGACTGTAAAATCTCCAGTCAGAGGTGGTATTTGCCGGTTCTCCAAACTACTCGAAATTTCCGCTACTGGTTCTTCAGAACTGGTCAGAACTTGCTGAATACCACCTCTGATTTGCATGTTTGACATCATCTCCTCTTTCTGCAAAAAAATGCTCAACTTTTCAGGAATGGATCTGATTTCCTTTTACATTTCAGGTTTTGTCCAAATTATTACTTTTTGTTACTGCTTCTCTAGTCACATATGTTGTTGTTTTTTACATTTACTCAACTTCATTCCAATTCCTTTCAGTGTCAAAACTTTTTCAATCTCTCGCTTTCGAATGGACATACAACACTTAAGTTGATTTGAGCTTAGTCCTGATCCTTTGTTTCTGTCATTAATCTGCTTGGATCATTTGTAGGAATGTAAGGATTCCAGACTGGTTGCTCTCTTAACTCCACCCTCTGGCTCTTAACTAGCAATAAGTTCTTACCCATTTCTGATTCAGGGCTAATTTTTGTGGCATTAAATGGGGTTGGCTGCAGTTTGGTGGAACAATCTTTAAGCAGTCTCCTTTTGCCAGAGTTCTATGTTGCGCTAAGGTGTTGTCATGTTAAATGCCATTTCCTTTACTGAGAGATTTCTGTAGCCTAGGATGACCTTCCCTTGCAGCTGAATGTGAGGCTCAGATTGCAATTTGCAAAACAGCACATACCAGTTTGCGAGTTACTTTTGACAAAGAGACGACAGCTGCCTTTGCAGTGCCCTCGCTGGAGGCAAGACAGCAAGACCAAAGAAGTCAATGGCCCTGAAAGTCCCAGGTTGTTCCAAGTGATAAATATCTAAGTGATGACCTCTGTACCTAGTGACTGCTTTTTAGGGGTCATGCTGCAAAGAAAATGGAATAGAAAACTGCCAAGTGTAAATGAGAAGAAATGCTTGATCTCTTCGTTTTCTTATGCTAAGCGGGGAGAAAAATAGTAAAATCTCTTTTAAGTCGAGCTTAACTTCTGTGGATCTTTACAGATGGATCTTTACAGCAGAGGGAAAGTGATTTGTCATTGCTTTAGAACAGTGTTGGCAAACCTTTTCAGCACCAAGTGCCAAAACAAGAGCTCGCACATGCGGGGGAATGCCGGAAACCAAAAGAGCAGCTTCTAGTTTCCGGTGTGCGCATGCATGCCAGCCACTGGTCTTCCAGTTTTGTTGTGCATGCACATGCAATGACCAGATGAATGGTGTGCATGCTTGCGCCAGAAACCAAAAGGTCAGCCTGCCGACGCGCACATGCATGCCGGGGGCTGCTCTTCTGGTTTCCGGTGCCCCTGTGCACACAAAGACCAGTTGGCTGGCATGCATGCATGCCCCGGAACACGGAAGAGCAACGGGCAATGGCTGGCATGCCCAGAGAAATGGCTCTGCATGACACTTCTGGCACATGTACCATAGGTTCACCATTAGGGCCTTAGAATCATAGGATCATAGAGTTGGAAGGGACCCTGAGGTCTTCTAGAGAAGTTGTGGGATTCAAACATTTTTACTACCGGTTCTGTAGGTGTGGCTTGGTGGGCGTGGCTTGATGGGCGCAGCAGGGGAAGGAAACTGCAAAATCTCCATTCCCTCCCCACCCCGCTAACCTGCTTTCTAGCTCTGTTCTCTTGTGGAGGGGCCAGTCAGAGGTGGTATTTGCCAGTTTTTCAAACTACTCAAAATTTCCGCTACTGGTTCTCCAGAACTGATCAGAACCTGCTGAATACCACCTCTGCTTCTAGACCAATTCTCTGCCCAAGACAGGAGTCTTCATACCTTGATACAATCAAGATCAAAGGAGGTACTAATACCATTCTGTAAAGCCTTAGTAAGACCACACCTAGAGTACTGCATCCAGTTTTAGTCACCACACTATAAAAAGATGTTGAGGTTCTAGAAAACGTGCAGAGAAGAGCAACCAGGATGATTAGGGGACTGTAGGATAAAACATATACTGAACAGTTGCAGGAACTGGGCCTGGCTAGTCTAGTGAAGAGAAGGACCAGGGGAGACATGATAGCAGTACTCCAATATTTGAGGAGCTGCCAAAGAGAGGAAGGGATCAAGCTATTTTCTGAAGCACCTGTAGGCCAGACAAGAAATAATAGATGGAAACTGAACAAGGAGAGATTTAACCTGGAAATAAGAAGAAACTTTCTGACAGTGAGAACAATCAACCCATGGAACAGAAGTTGCCTTCAGAAGTTGTGTGAGTTTCATCACTGGAAGCTTTTAAGAAGAGACTGGACTGCCATCAGTCAGAAATGGGGTAGGGTCTGCTTGGGCAAGGGGTTGGCCTAGATGACCTACAAGGTCCCTTCCAACTCTGATTGTTTGTATCTCAGACAAAGGGTTGTCCCATCTTTTCTTGAAAACCTTCAGTGATGGAACACCCACAACTTCAGGAGGCAAAATGTTCCATTGATTAATCAGGAAATTCCTCTTTATTTTGAGGTTGGATCATCCTCCGATGATCTTGCACCCATTACTTCTTGTCCTGCCCTCAAGTGCTTTGGAGAACAAATGGACTCTTCCCTGTGGCAGCCCTTCAAGTATTGGAAGATGGCTATCATGTCTCCCCTAAGCCGCCTCCTACTTAGGGTAAACATACCTAATTTCCTTAGCCATTCACAATATGATTTAGCCTCCAGATTCTTGAGACTTTCAAGAAGAGATTAGACTGCCATTTTTCAGAAATGGTGTAGGGTCTCCTGCTTGGGAAGAGGGTTGGACTAGATGACCTACAAAGTCCCTTCCAACTCTGATTATCTGTTATCTGACTTCAGTAACAGAGTGGTCAATACCTGGAACACCCTACCCGACTCCATTGTTGCAGCCTCAACCCCTCACAGCTTCAACCTCAAACTGTCTACTGTGGACCTCACCCCCATTCCTAAAAGGTCCTTAAAGGGGATAAGGGCATAAGCACACCTGCGTGCCTAGCATCTCTGTCTTACCCTCCCCATTTATCTGTATTTATTTCCTTTGTTTTTGTTTATGATCATACTTACACTTGTTATCTTGTACATGTTTGACAAATAAATAAATACATACATGCCTAAATAGTCATCAGCATGTCCTCAGCTCTTGCATTTGTCACCTTCCAAGCTCCAGGCGACTTTTTCTGTTCTGTGTTTGATCACTGAGCTGTTTCTTACACTGGAATTCTTTGCCATGATATCAGCAATGACCTCCAACCTGGGTGACTTCACCAAGGGATCTAATAAATTCAGGGAGGAAGCCATCCATTAAAGGCAGTTGGGCTAAATATCCTATAGGGGAGGGCTGCCAAAATCGTGGCCCACAGGCTGGATGCGTCATGCGCTGGCTACTCCCACGCCTGGTTTAGCAAAGAGGAAAAAAGTCATGCGATGCCACCGTGACGATGCCACCGTGCGATGCCACCGAGTTTGACACCCCTGCTATATAGGGATGATGCCTTTGCATTCTACTTCAATATGTGTCTCTTGCAAGACCATTTTTGTCAAAGGTCAGGAGGTTCAGCATTGCAAGTATTCCCACTAGCTCAGTGGTGGGATTCAAAATTTTTTACTACCGGTTCTGTGGGCGTGGCTTGGTGGGCGTGGCAGGGGGGAAGGATACTGTAAAATCTCCAATCAGAGGTGGTATTGGCGGGTTCTCCGAACTCCTCAAAAGTTCTGCCATCGGTTCTCCAGAACTGGTCAGAACCTGCTGAACACCACCTCTGCACTGGCTCTGAATGAAAACAGGTCACTTTTTTACTATATTTCATTTTTGCCAGCAGCTGAGAAAGATAAATTCCCCCCACACCAGATCCCTTTTGGAGATCCATTTCAGTCTATGGTGGCAAAAAAAATAGAAATTCGGTAGCACCTTTTTTGACAAACCACTGTCATTGATCGTTTTATCCTCCATGAGGATGCTGCAACAATTGTAAGTGTGAAAAACAACCATTAGTCACTTTTTTTCAGAATAACAGAGTTGGAAGGGATCTTGAAGGTCTTCTAGTCCAACCTGCTACTTAACCACCCTATACCATTCCAAAGAAGTGCCTGTCCAGTTTCTTCTTAAAAGCCACCAGTGCTGGAGCACGCACAACTCCTGAAGGAAAGTCATCCCACTGGTTAATTGTTCTAACTCTCAGGAAATTGCTTCTTAATTCTAGATTGCTTCTCTCCTTGATTGGTTTCCATTCATTGCTTCTTGTCCTGCCTTCAGGTGCTTTGGAGAATAGCTTGACT
Source organism: Notechis scutatus (assembly GCF_049901735.1). NCBI lineage: Eukaryota > Metazoa > Chordata > Lepidosauria > Squamata > Elapidae > Notechis > Notechis scutatus. The sequence continues at coordinate 12,101,072 of NC_142011.1, read as the reverse complement.
CCCTCTTCTTTACGGCAGCCCCTCAAATATTGGAATACTGCTATCATGTCACCCCCTAGTCCTTTTTTTCACTGGACTAGCCATGCCCAATTCCTGCAATTATATATGGTCCACAATTTAGTGTGGTTTGAAACATCATTAAATGAACGGTTGCAAATCAGGATTACCTGTATCACTTTGGGAAGAAACAACATTGCGAAAGAAAACTTGTTCCTAAGAAATTTTAGGAATAGTTCTCCATAGATTTGCACTTGGCAACGGGAAAAGAATAAAATACTATTTTACATCATGCATTCTTGTCTCCTTTTTCTCTTTTGTTTCCAGAAAGTTCAGCAATACACAGTCATCATTCAGGCCACCGATATGGAAGGAAACCTTAACTACGGTCTCTCGAACACAGCGACAGCAATCATTATGGTGACAGATGTGAACGACAACCCACCCGAATTCACTAGCAGCACCGTAAGTATCAATACATCAGCGCAATGATCTATGGACGCACAGCGTGTTTGTAATTCATGGGCATTTGATATGGCTTTGTCTCTTGTTTGCTGGCTTAGCAGATAGGGAGCACTTGACAGATAACGGAGTAACGGAGATTTTCAGCAAATAAAAATGGAGAGAGGCTGTGAGAAAAATGATTCATGACCAAACACAGCTATCTGGCTACTACTTTGTCCTGAGGCAGTGAAAAATGGCAGGTAGGAGTCAAGCAGAGGGATAGCGCCAAAAAAATATCACAGCTTTTGCCTCTCTGTGACAAGAGTTGATTTTTTCCTCTCAGAGTTTTTCCACAGAAGACATCAATATCACCTTTGATCTTCTCTTTTGCACAATGTGTGCGAAGGGCTGAAACTCGTTGATGCAACTTATTAAAATGCCAGGCCAAAGCAAAGCATAACCGCTTTAGCCAAGGGAAGCTTTTGTTCGTACCGCCTAGGTCTGGTCTATGGTCTACATCAGTGGTGGGATTCAAAAAATTTTACTACTGGTTCTGTGGACATGGCTTGGTGGGTGTGGCTTGGTGGGCGTGGCTTTGCAGGTGTGGCAGGGGGAGGATACTGTAAAATTCCCATTCCCTTCCCACCCCAGTAACCTGCATTCCAGCTCTGTTCTCCTGTGCAGGGTGATCGGGAGGCAGATCGGGAGGCAGAGAATAGATGGAGGTGGGGCCAGTCAGAGGTAGTATTTGCTGGTTCTCTGAACTACTCAAAATTTCTGCTACTGGTTCTCCAGAACTGGTCAGAACCTGCTGAATACCACCTCTGGTCTACATGTCTATGGAGACTCTCAGTCATCTAGGTCATGGCTTCAAGAGGCAACTGGACTTTCTGAAATGAAAATGTTTCTCTTCTCATCCAAGAAGCTTCTTCAGCTTCGACTGGATCCAAGACTGGATCCTTCTATTCTTCACTGTGCAGTCAGAGCTGCAGAAGCTTCTTGGATCAGAAGTGAAACGTCTTCAAAGAAAAACCAGGAAGTCCAGTTGCCTCTTGAAAAAAAAAAAAAAAGCACCTTTGGGACAATATGGTCTACAGTTATGGCTCAGTCAGCTTACTTCAAGTTGCACGTCGAAATTGGACTCAGTTGAAGTAGCTTGTCTCCCAAACGTACACAGAGGGCAAGAAGATGCTCAGAAACTATATTACACAAAAGCTTTATTTGTTCATACAGCCACCCAACTCACGCATGTTGATCTCGGATGGCTTATAGAAGTGAAACTCCAAATACAAAATCCAGTGAAAACTCACCGACCTTCTGGTGACGACAGTCAAACAAACCAATTGATGGATTCCATATCATCCTGGGGTTCTCAGGCCTGTTGGCAAAATCAGGTCTTTGGGGCCTCCCAGAAGACTATCAAAGTGAGAGACAATAATTTCTCTGCAGGGTTGATAATCTACAGGGAGAGAGTTACCACGGAGAAGGTCCTTCTTCTTGGTCTCATTAGATGTAACAGAACAAAAACAGAATAACAATTGACCACAACTGAGCCCAAAAATTCCATTGCTAAATGAGACAGTTATTAAGTGAGTTTTGCCTCATTTTATCATCTTTCTTGCCACAGGTGTTAAGTGAATCACTGCCATTGTTATATTAGTAACATGGTTGTTAAATGAATCTGGCTTCTCCATTGACTTTTTTTGTCAAAAGGTCGCAAAAAGGGATCACATGACCCCAAAACATTGCAACCTTCATAAATATGAGTCAATTTTTAAGCATCTGAATTTTGATCATGTGACCAAAGGGAGACTGCAACGGTGGTAAGTGTGAAAAACGGTCATAAGTCACCTTCTTCAGTGACCTTGTAACTTTGAATGGTCAATAAATGAACTGTTGTAACTCAAGGATTAGTTGTATTTTGATATAAAACTTCCCACAAGTATCATGAAGGGAGTTTGGAAGAACTTTCCCTTCTGAGAAGAAAGAACATTCCAGAGAACGGTAGATTATTCTATGATGGAACAAAATTGTGCACACCATGCCTCGTGAAGATAGTATACTTCAATGCTCTAAGTAACCCTGTCACTTCATTGGCTCTTACTATGGAGTGTAAAACCATTCCTTTCATGTCAATCTGAACTTCCTCGAGTATCTAGTGCTTGCAGTAGTTTGGAAGGTAAGAGGGCAAGTTTTAAAAGACAGGTTAGCAAAGATCAAAGGAGTTTTCTTTGTTCTTTTATTTGAGTGAAATGTGGTGACATCTAGTGGTTATATTATTTTTTAATATTTACTGTATGTTCATACATTCTTGTCAAAGATACTGCACTAATACATAGAAGTTTAAATGTTTATCAACAGTTTGTGGAAATCCATGTACTTCTTGGGTGTAATGTAAGGAAAGTTTACCCTTGCTAGTATTTAAATCTGATATATTTTATTGCAATTAGCCAATGGAAAAGGGAGGGAAGGAGGGAGGGAGGGAGGGAGGGAGGGAGGGAGGGAGGAAGGAAGGAAGGAAGGAAGGAAGGAAGGAAGGAAGGAAGGAAGGAAGGAAGGAAGGAAGGAAGGTCGTAAAAAATTAAAAAGGACAATTCATATCAAATGCACAAATGCTAGTTTTACTTACTTATCTGGCAGTATGAATGTAAATAATGCTTGTCTCTCAGAAAACAAATATTTTTTAACATGAATCTTACTGCTTTCAGTGTAAAATGTATAGCTAATGATTTCAAATATTGAAAATCTGAAGTGTCTTCTATGGTATTTTGAGACACTTTATCCCACTGTACCAACCTCTAAAGATCTCTGCCATTCTCAATTAATTTTCAATTATTTACTTTCCAAAGAAAATATCTTGCCTCATCAAGCAATCACTAGACATTGTTATATTTTTGCACGTAAGGAATAATAGAAGACTGGGTTTCACTATCAGAATGACGCCAAATAAAATTCCTAGGAATACTTTACACAATGCAAAAAGTCTGTGGAGATTCTCAGTCATCCAAGTCATGGTTGTCCCAAAGGTGCTTTTTCAGGAGGCAAATGGGCTTTCTTCTTGTTGTTTTTCTTTGAAGACGCTTTGCTTCTCATCCAAGAAGCTTCTTCAGCTCTGACTGGATGGGGGGGGATGGTGGAAGGATTTATATTCCTTGCAGACAGCTGGTCATTTGTATTCTTTTAGAGAGTTGTTAAGGCTATTTGATGGTTTATCTATGTCCTCAGGGTCACCTGAGTAGTGCAAATAGCTGTGGAGCCTTCTTGGCTGTAGGATGTTTTCTGGCCTGTGTCGCTTCACTATTGAAGAATAAGGGCTCAATGACTCTCTAAATGTGGCCTCAATGACTAAAAGAATGCAAATGACCAGCTGTCTGCAAGGAATATAAATCCTTCCCTTTCACACCATCCAGTCAGAGCTGAAGAAGTTTCTTGGATGAGAAGCAAAACATCTTCAAAGAAAGAAAGTAAAAACTGCTTTCTGAAAAAGCACCTTTGGGGTTTACACAATGCACTTCAGCCTGTGATTTCAATGGGACACAATAGCCTTCTCCAAAAACCTGAAAACCTACCACAGAGAAAAGGGTAGGTCCCTACTCTTTGTTATCGCAGAGACCACCTTAAATTCAAAATTAAAGATTTTGGTTGAAGGTTCATACTAACTTTCTTTACAGTAAGGGTAGTTAGACAATGGAGTCAATTATAATGATGTGAATTCTGTCCTGCTGGAGGTTTTCAAGCAAAGGTTGGACAGTCATCTGTTAGCGATGCAGTAGGCAAAGGTAGCCTTTGATCACAATGGAGCCCAAAATTTCTGTCCATACGTAAATATTTGTTAAGTGATTTTATTTGTCTCATTTTACAACTTTTCTCACCGCAGGTATTAAGTGAATCACTGGAGTTATTAAGTTAGTAACATGGTTATTAAATGAATCTGCCTTTCTCAATGACTTTGCTTGTAAAGAAAATTGCAAAAAGTGACCACCTGATTCCGGAACATTGCAGCCGTCATAAATATGAATCAATTGCCGAGCATCCCAATTTTGATTATATAGTATGACCGTGAGGTTACTGCAACAGTTGTAATTTTTTCAGTCCGGTAATAAATTTGGACAGTCACTAAATGAACTGTTGTAAGTTGAGTGCTACCTGTATGCATACTGTCACTGAGAAGAACTTTGGACTAGATTCTTCAAGACCTTCTCCAGATATTTATCCAAGGTTGCAGAAGTGGTATTCAGCAGGTTCTGACCAGTTCTGGAGAACCGGTAGCGGACATTTTGAGTAGTTCGGAGAACAAGCAAATACCACCTCTGACTGGCCCCACCCCCATCTATTCTCCGCCTCCTGAGTCCCAGCTGATTGGCTGGGTCTTCTTTTGTTGCCCTGCACAGGAGAACGGAGCTGGAAAACAGGTTAGTGGGGTGGGAAAGGAATGGGATTTTGCAGTAACCTTCCCCCAGGAGTGGGGTGGAAATGGAGATTTTACAGTATCCTTTCCCTGCCACACCCACCAAGCCATGCCACAGAACCGGCAGTAAAAAAATTTGAATCCCACCACTGCAAGGTTGGCAGAGAACCTAAGGTAGCTGTGCTGAGAAGAGGATATAGACCGATGTTTCTTGACCTTGGCAATTTGAAGATTTGTAGATTTCAATTCTCAGAATTACTGAGGCGCCGCCAGTGTGTGAAATTACAGCATGATGGCTGGGAAATTCTGGGAGTTGAAATCCACACCTCTTCAAGTTGCCAAGGTTGAGAAACACCGACTTAGACTGTGTGGAATATTATCACGTAAAGCACTAATAAATTCAACTTTTTACTTTTCTCTGGACTAAAAATGCAGAGATAATCTTCTTCTCAATAATGAATTCCTGTCGCGTTTCAATGCCTCCCAGCACACAAGACTGGCAGTTCTACGCCCATATTATTTTGTTATTCTTGAAGCAAATAATGCAATTATTAAAACCATAAGGAAAACATAGGGGGGCTTTAGAAACTAAATATTATCATTGGACAAGCAGCCCTAGGATGGAATTTCGAAACTGAAGTTCAACAGGTCAATAGGTCTACTCAGGTGGAGACCATCTGAGAATGCTGGTTTGATATTCATGAAAAAAACATGCTCAGGATATAAATGTGTTAAATCAATAGAAAAGCAAAGGAAATTTTGATGTTTGGCAAGGCATATGGTAAAAGTGCAGAATGGACAATGTTAGACTTGATCAATTCTTCTTGCATCCAATGGATAAACATTCTGAAGTTCCCAGTTGGTTTATCACAAACAAAAGTAATGAGGGAAGCCTTGGTAAGACCCCACTTGGAATATTGCATCCAGTTTTCATCGCCAAAATATAAAAAAGGAATATTGAGACTCTAGAAAGAGTGCAGAGAAGAACAACAAAGATGATGAGGGGACTGGAGACTAAAACATACAAAGAAGAGTTACAGGAACTGGGTATGTCTAATCTAGTGAAAAGAAGGAGTAGGAGAAACATGACAGCAGTGTTCAACTAACTAAGGGGCTGCCACAAAGAAGAAGCAATCAATCTGTTCTCCAAAGCACCTGAAGGCAGGACAAGAAGCAATGGATGGAAACTAATCAAGGATAAAAGCAACTTAGAAATAAGGAGGAATTTCCTGAGAGAGAGAAAACAATCAATCAGTGGGGCGACTTGCCTCCAGAAGTTGTAGATGCTCCAACCACTTGTCTGAATGGCATATGGTTTCCTGCTTGAGTAGAGTGCTGGAAGAGAAGACCTCAAGGTCCCTTCCAACTCTATTATTCTGTTCTAGGTTGGATTCCCTCAATGCCCATGTGATTCAATTAACTGCAGTGTCTTGTTTAACAACTTTTGCAAAAGAGTTTGTAAAATCGGGTGCAACTCACTTAACCCCTATCTTGCTTAGCAATAGAAATTCTCTCCTCTTACAAATTGTAATCCTAGGTCAAGGACTACCTGTACAGCAAAGATTTAGCATTTTCTTAATGGAAAGAATGTAAACTCCGAACTTGTACCAAGCTAGATGGTGATTTAAAACACTTGTGCCCTGAGTTACAGCAGAAAAGATGCTCTCCACCCCACCCAAACAATAGCGAGGGAGTGCTGTGTCAAGAGCAGTGCCAGAAAAAAAGAAAAAGAAATCAAGGACTCAAATTTGGCACTAAAGCACCCGAAAGCGTCTCTCGTCGTGTTCTTAAATTACCTGTCAATCACAGAAAATAGTTGGAGACTTAATAGTTTTAAGATAAAAATGTATTGCAAAAGGACATAACCATGCATTGCTGCTACAGTCTGCGTGCTCCACAGCAGGAATTATTGCTTCAGCTCAAAGCAGGATGACAGCAGAGGAAATTAGAGGGCCAGAGGCATCCATGGAGGCTCAGAAAAGTCAATATGGCAGATAGAGCCACACAACGGAAGCCTTGTTCTTTTTTTTTTCATGTGTTATGTGTGCCACATAAATAAAAAAGGGACTTTTCTTCAAACATACAATCATGGCAGCCATCTCAACATTTTTAGCCTAAGAGCCGTGGTGGCGCAGTGGTTAGAATGCGGTACTGCAGGCTACTTCTGCTGCCTGCCAGCTGCCTGTAATTTGGCAGTTCGAATCTCACCAAGCTCAAGGTTGACTCAGCCTTCCATCCTTCCGAGGTGGATAAAATGAAGACCCAGATTGTTGAGGGCAATAGTCTGTCTCTGTAAACCACTTAGAGAGGACTGTAAAGCACTGTGAAGCAGTATATAAGTCTAAGTGGGAATAATATTTATTTATTTATTTTGTCAATTGCTTACAAGATAATAGGTATAAGTAAAAACATAGTTATGAATACATGGATACATATAAGAAAAATAAAAGAAACAATAGGACAGTGACGGTAGGCACATTGGTGTGCTTATGCATGCCCCCCTACAGATCTCTTAGGAAAGGGGTGAGGTCATTAGTAGACGGTCTAAGGTTAAAGTTTTTGGGGTTTGGGGAAGAAACCACAGAGTCAGGTAGAGTATTCCAGACATTGACCACTCTGTTGCTGAAGTCGTATTTCCTGCAATCAAGTTTAGTGCAATTAACCTTGAGTTTGTATCTATTGTTTGCTCTTGTGTTGTTATGGTTGAAGCCGAAGTATTCATTGACAGGTAGGACATTGCAATGTATGATTTTATATACTATACTTAGATCGGACCGAAGGCGGCGTAGTTCTAGGTTTTCTAGGTCTAGAATTTTTCCCCATATGGACTTGTTTATAAACAGGGTGGTCCAAATTTACACCATTAGTTTAGTGACCATTCGAAGTTCCAGCGGCATCAAAAATAGGGACTTAGGTCTGTTTTTCATATTTAAAACAGTTGCAGCATCTCCGTGCTCACGTGAACAAAATTCAGTTGCTTGGCAACTGGCATGTATTAATAACGGTTGCAATGTCCTACCTCCCGTGATCACCTTTTGTGACCTTCTGAGGAGCAAAATCAACAGGAAAACCAGATTCACTCAACAGCTGTATTACTAACTTTAACAACTGCGATGATTCACTTAACACCTGTGGCAAGAAAGGTTGTAAAATGGGGCAAAGCTCACTTAACAACTGTCAGTGGAAATTTCGACCTTTCTTGCTATCATAAGTCAAGGCCTCCCTGTATTTTTTTTTTCACTCAGGAAATATAACATCGGCGCTGATTCTGGCTCTAGATTATTGTCTTGGCTACGATTATAAATAGATTTGTGGAAATAATTTGAAATAATTCCTATTGGGAAAAAGAGACAGCTCCTTATAAATGCCACGCGCTAAATCAGAAATTCTGCAATCGAGAACAATCAATTTAAGGAATAGTCTCTGAGCACTGATGCTGCCTGTGGCTGATAATTTTGACAGAAATGATCGCCTGACTGAAGCAGCGAGTTCAGTCATATCCCCACAGCTGTTTATCAAATAGAAAGTTATGCCTGTATAAGAAAGATAAAGAACTAATTATCTTATTACATAAATCTGTGCGCATATATATCTCGCAGTCTGTGATGCTCAAAGAATTAAACCAGCTCAGGATTCATTTGTACCAACTTCTGATGAGCAACATATTAAATCTTATCTGCGCAATTATTTTCTTTAAAGGAAAAAAAAAGTTAACTTTGTTTATACCTTACCTCTGTTAAAAGAATCAGCTAATGCTGGATTTCATTACTTAGGGATAGTTTACTTTTTTGGGGAAAATATGATCAGATCTTGCCTATGTATAAAAGACATAAAAATAATAATAACCAGGAGTCAGGATCTGTGCTATATAGGTAGTCCTCAACCTAGAACCACAATTGAGCCCAAAATTTCTGTTGCTAAGCAAGACAGTTACTTAGTGAGTTGTGCCCCTCCATGGGGGCATGGGACCATAGAGGTCTTATAGTCCAACCCCTTACTCAAGGCAAGAGACCTTATTCCATCCTGGTCAAATAGCTGTCCAATCTTTTCTTTTCTTTTAGAAAAAAAATATTAAGTAATTATTAAAATTTGGATACAGTGCGACTTTCCTGGCATTTGTCTTTTCCAATCTTTTCTTGAAAACCTCCAGTGATGGAGCCACCCACAGTTCCAGGGACACAAGCTGATTAATTGTTCTGCCTGTCAGGAAAGTACTCCTTTTTTATTTTTATAGTTTTATTAATTTATAATATGACATACAAAAAGAATACAAAAGCAAATATTAGAGAAATTAGGAAAGGGGAAGTGGATAGTGGGCAAAAGCCAGCAAAAGGGAAAAAAAATCTCTGGTTTTCTTTCTATATTTATTTTAAGCATTTTCTGTATTAAGATATGAATCCTACTCCAATATTTCTTTGCTTTATCACACGTCCACCGTAGATGATAAAAAAGTCCCTTCTTTTTACATTTACATTTCCTACATTCATCTGAGTACTTGTATATATTCTTGACAATTTATCTGGAGTTAAATACCAACGATACATCATCTGATAGAAATTTTCTTTTAAATTATAATTTAATGTACACTTTAAACGTTTACTCCATATATTCTCCCACTGTTCAAACATTACATTATATCCAAAATTACATCCTTAAATCTAGGTTGGATCTCTTGTTAGTCAATTTCCACCCATTAATTCTTGTCTTATCCTCGGGTGCTTTGGAGAATAAGTTCTTCTCTGTGACAGCCCCTCAAATACTGGAAGAGAGTAATCGTGCCTCCCCCCACTCCTAATCCTTGTCTTGAATTCTTTGGATTTCCTCAATCCAAGGTCAGGATTAAGTTCCATCTGGCTTCTCAGAGCTTGGGGTGGAACACCCTTCTGCCTAAGACACGGTGTCAGCGTCCCAAGTAACAATCTCCAAATTAAAAGACTCCGAGACCGTCATCTTCTCAAAGATCCATTTTATTAGAAATGTCATACTGGCACATCTGAAGAAAACCTGAATCTGAGATTTCTGGGTTTTCCCTAGCCCAAAAAGAAACCAAAATCCAACCCCTGCTGTTCTGACCCAAGCCTTGTTCAAATTAAACAGACACAAATTGTGTATAAAAGCAAACCTTTTTTAAAGTGGTGCTGGGAATTCAGTGCATTCCCAGCCAAGAGACACGTAAACCTAATTGTCTGATATCAAAAGCAAGCCCTTTCAAGGTTGCAGATGGCTGCCAAGAACAGAAGACTAATTACTGATTAAATATCCACCAACAGAAGTTTCAAAAACAAACCGGAGTAAGCAGGGCTTCAACAAGGACTATGAGTCTAAAGAACTTCTTTGCTTTCTGCAAAGAACACATCCCCGAGGGCTAGTTTTTATCCCTTATGGGAGGGGCCATCACCTTCTAGCCCAGGGGTGTCCAACCTTGGCAACTTTAAGACTTGTGGACTTCAACTCCCAGAATTCCTCAGCCAGCTTTGCTGGCTGAGGAATTCTGGGAGTTGAAGTCCACAAGTCTTAAAGTTGCCAAGGTTGGACACCCCTGTTCTAGCCTTACTCCCAAGTCGCCCTTGCTGCTTCAGCTGCTCTTTCCTTCGAGCAGCCCTGCGCGCATGCGCACTGGGCACAGGCTCTCTGGAGTCCTTTGCACCACTGCTGCCAGACTCCACAATCTCTGTAGGCAGTACCCCACTCTCCAATAGTCCTAGCCCCATCCCTGCATCACACGCAGGCCCCTCGTCTGAGTCCTCGCTATCAGAGACCTTTGCTGTCCGCACCTGCTGCCGGTGAACCACAACACCTGCACCCCATAGTTCATCACATGGTCCAATCATTACTTCTTTCCAACTAGAGACTATCCCCAGGCACTCCCCTCCAGGTGCAGAGTAGCATGTCCTTGACTCTCTGAGAAAGGAATGTTGTTGTGGCAAATTGTCCACTGCTCCTTGAAGTCCCCCTCCCAAATTCCCAGGCACTGAATGTGGCAGCCCAGAAGCCTCCAAAAAATGGCTTCCAAGATGACACACAGTTATTAGCCATCTGTGGACACCCATTTGAGGCAAACCAGTGTTTAATCAGAGAGAAGGGCATATCCAAGCCCAACAATGGTTCACATAAAGTCTATTTTTATCGTATTCAATCAAGAACAATCAAGCAACCAGGAGGCGACGCCAACAAATTTGCATGATCAGACTTCTGTGTCTTAAATGTTAATTAAAAGTTAGCTTAAATTTGCCTACTGTGCAGAACTTTTTTTCCCTCTTTCCGTTCCTTTTTTCCTCTCCCTCCTTGCCTCTCTCCTTTTCTGCAGCCCACGTGAAAAAAAATATTATACAGCCAGGCTGAAGTGTTTGTGTGATTAGCAGAGTGGTAGATTCTTGAGGGAGGAGGGAGGGAATAAAAACTCTGGCAATCAAGGCCTTTTTTTTTCAAAGTAGAAAAAAGAAAAATACTTACCTGTTTAACTTTTCAGAGCCTTAGGAGGCCCCATTAAAAGCCACTTTAAATTTTGCCCTTTGGCACAGCTTTGAGGTAGTCCTGCTGAGTGTCGTTGAAGCCAAAGCAAGAAAGGAGATGCTTAAAAGCAACCCGGGTTGCAGATAACCTATTTCTTCCCAATTGCTGCTTTGCTTAATCACCAGTTGGACTTTCTTTAGTGAATCTGGACATCAGTTGACATCATTCCCAGGCTATGGGAAGACGCAGGGAGGAATCGCGTTAAGGACCAAAGAGAAGAGCCACGTAGTCAGGTTCGAAGGCTGTATGATTCACACTCCTTGATGCTTAAACAAAAACTGGGAAACAAGGCAACTGGGCTGGTGGTGAACTTCCCAGAGAACCCAAAGCTATGGGGGTTGGAACAGAAGGGGTGGTATTCACACAACTCATTCAGCCCGGGGACTAAATTAATCCCTTTTGTGGGCTTTCACAATACACTCAATCTTCAACTATAAACCAGCACACTGGGTTGGTCGAAGGGTGTCAGAGGGTAGGAAAATGACAAGTCAGATCCAGACATGGTGTAAGTTATTGTGACCATGAAAAAGAATTAATTTGGTGACACCAAAGAAGGAGTTGGGGGCCAGGAGTATTCAAAATGTTAATCTAGTTTAGGAATAGATTTAGATACTTGACTTGCTTAAGTGGTTCCACAGTATCCAACCAGTAGTGCAGAAGCATGGAAAGGAGGGAGGGAGGAAGGAATGAGAACGAGAAAGGAAACGGGAGATATGGAGACAAAGAAGGCAAGGGAGGGAGGAAAGAAGGAAGGAAGGAGGGAGGGAGGGAGGGAGGGAGGGAGGAAGGAAGGAAGGAAGGAAGGAAGGAAGGAAGGAAGGAAGGAAGGAAGGAAGGAAGGAAGGAAGGAAGGAAGGAAGGAAGGAAAGGGAACTTTGTAGAGAAATTGATATTACAATTGTCCAGTAGACTCATAATTCAGCAAGCACTTATGCACACTTCTATAGAATAAATAAGACCAGGACAATTGAATACTAGCAATATCAGTTACTTTGTGTAATAACAAAACACACTTCAGTTGGCATCCAGACCCTGTAGAACTATTCCATCCCCACCCCCCAAACAATGCACACACACCCAAGAAAAAACTAACTGAGCTTTCCACATGGCAGTTCCTGAGTCTTGAACTGACCTATCCGAGGTTGTGTTTGGACAAATACAGCCAACATTGACTTGATGGACTTCTGTCTCGCTTCAATGATAAGTTCTTTTGTTCCATTGTTCATTTATTCACCCTTTCACTGGTCCTATATGAGGTTTTTCCACCAAGAGTTCAAGATAACAAACAGAGAAGTCTTCCCAGTATTCTTCTATCACAACTATGTGAAGTAAGTTGGTGAGGAAGGAGGAGAACTGGCCCAAGCTCCCTGAGGAAGCTTCCATGACCAAGGGGCGACTGAAAACACCTTAACTATGGTACCATTTTGCTCTTCAGTTATGCATCCTGCTAACAGAATAGACACGAGCAAGGAGGGGAAAAAGAAATAGGAGCATCAGATTAAATCCAAGGTCCCCTCCAACTCTATCATTCCATGTCCTATGATCCCCCCCTTCCTCTTGGAATCCCAATTCCGAAGAGGCACCGATTCCAGAAGACACTTCAGAAAGAATCCTGAACAACAACAAAAGAGTACCTAACCCTGTTATATCCGCCTGCAGGGAGGAAAAGGCTGGGAATCTGTGGTGTGATAAATTTTTTTTAAAAAAAAGGAAAACATTGGCTTGCATCAGCTCCAGCGTTTGCTGTTGACAGTGTAACAGCTGAGTACAGCTTGAAAACATGTAACTGCAGGCATCTAAACTTCCTTTTCTGCAGTGTTGGCTGCAGGGAAATTAGAGGGTGCTGCCAATTGAGGGCTGTTCTCTTCTCTTTCCAAGCACCTGGTGGGGAGACAGAGGCAATCTTCTGGAAAGGGCCCACGCTAAATCCTATCTGTCCTTGAAATATACCGTCTAGACAAAGCCATGTGTAGAAATGCCACCTTGCAAAGGAAATTGACAATCTGTAGGAATCCTTCCCTTGGATCTGATCCTTCTCAAACAGATGGCACCGATTAGGAAAAAAAGAAAACAAGTGTTTGGATGATTCCCAGATTCAAAAAAAAAAGCTATCTTGGCCCAAACCTTTATCTTTGGTTAATTTTCTTGCATTGTCATTGTTAACATTCCTCCAACACTCTCCTATTTTTGACCAGCTACAGGTGAATGGTTGCTGATTACAGCCCCTTAGAATACCTGGTAATTTCTGTAGCATCTAACAACACATCTCTACCTCCAAAATCATCTTTGTTTGCATTGGTTTTGTCGCTTTAGGGGAAGGACTGTAGGTTTTTGGTACAGTGCATCTTTTGGCACACAAGTGAAGTGATCCAGATGGAATATTTTGTGCAGAGCAAAAAAGAAACCACTTGTTTATTTTTGTTGCCTGTCTTAGTGCTGAAGGTTACAGGAGGTGGGGATACAAAATGAACGGGACTGGGATTTTTGTTGTAAGGGGGCAATTCTTCTCTTAGGTTTCCATGTCCCAAAGATGCTTTTTCAGGAAGCAACTGGACTTTCTGTTTTTTCTCTTTGAAGACATTTTATTTCTCATCCAAGAAGCTTCTTCAGCTCTGACTGGATGGTGGGGAATGGAAGGATTATACTCCTTGCAGACAGCTGGTCATTTGTATCCTTTTAGGGAGCTGTTGAGGCCACCTGGAGGTTTATCTATTTCATCAGGGTCACATGACTGGTGCAAATGAGTGTGGAGCCATCGTGGAACTGTTGAAAGGACTGTGTTGTAGATTGGACATAGATGATGTCGTATCCCTCCCCCTCTGTGGAGAGAGGGCTGTTCAGTTTTGTCATAGATGGCCTCTTGGACCCTTCTTTCAAAACATTGGTCCTCTCTGTCCAAAATATGCAGTTTGTTGTTTTCAAAAGAGTGGCCTGTGTCTCTGAAAATCAACCATGAATGCTTTTTTCAGTGCCATTGTCACTTCGAACAGCCATTAAATAAATGTGTGTAAGTTGAGGACTACCTGTATTTAAGAGGCTGTGTATGGTATGTTCAGGTGAACTGATTCACTCCTGTCCTACCCACTTGCTGCCAGTCACTGTAGGTCATCTAAAGGCAGAGAACAACAAGAATGATTATTGGGCTGAAGGCTAAACCTGCAAATAATGATTACAGGAATGGGGTATGAAAAGAAGGATCAGGAGTGACATGAAAGCAGTGTTGCAATATCTCAGGGGCTGCCACAAGGAAGAGGGAGTCAAGCTATTCTTCAATTTGGTTTCAGAAAAAAACTATCCTGTAATCTGCAACTCTTACACTGCAAAAACATACGGACTACACAACTCAATTAGAGCAAAGCAATAGACGCAATCTACATAGACTTCTGTAAAGCCTTTGATTCAGTGGTACACAACAAACTACTCCTAAAACTAAAATCTTATGGTATCTCTGGACAACTGCATAACTTGATAGAAGCATTCCTGTCAAACAGACAACAAATGGTCAAAATTGGGAGCGTCCTATCAAATTCTGTACCTGTCAACAGTGGTGTCCCCCAAGGCAGTGTTCTAGGACCAACTCTCTTCATACTCTACATAAATGACCTCTGTGATCACATTAAGAGCAACTGCGTTCTCATTGCAGATGATATAAAGCTGTTCAATACCACAGACAATACTGCTACCCTTCAAAAAGATCTTGACTATGTATCAGAATGGTCAAACAAATGGCAACTTTAAATCTCAACAAATAAATGCTCTGTCTTACATATTGGCAAAAAAAAAATCAGAAAATAAAATACAAGCTGAATAGTCAAGACCTTGTTGATCATCCAAGCTCTGTAAAGGACCTTGGAATACTCATCTCTAATTATCTAAGTGCTAGAGCCCACTGCAACTACATAGCCAAAAAGGCGTTAAGAGTTGTTAACCTAATCCTACATAGCTTTTTCTCTGGTAATATCACACTACTAACTAGAGCATACAAAACATTTGCTAGACCAATACTCGAATACAGCTCATCAGTCTGGAACCCACATTACGTATCTGATATCAGCACAGTTGAAAAAGTCCAGAAATATTTCACAAGAAGAGTTTTCCACTCCTCTACTCGTTGTAGAATACCTTATGCCACCAGACTTGAAATTCTAGACCTAGAAAACCTCGAATTACGCCGTCTTCGGTCTGATCTAAGTATGGTATATAAAATCATACATTGCAATGACTTACCTGTCAATGAATACTTCAGCTTCAACCATAACAACACAAGAGCACACAATAGATACAAACTCAAGGTTAACTGCACCAAACTTGATTGCAGGAAATACGACTTCAGCAACAGAGTGGTCAATGTCTGGAATACTCTACCTGAGTCTATGGTTTCTTCCCCAAACCCCAAAAACTTCAACCTTAGACTGTCTACTATTGACCTCACCCCTTTCCTAAGAGGTCTGTAGGGGGCATGCATAAGCGCACCAACGTGCCTACCGTCCCTGTCCTATTGTTTCTTTTATTTTTCTTATATGTACCCATTTCATGTATTCATAACTATGTATATACTTATACCTATTATCTTGTAAGCGATTGACAAATCAAAATAAATAAATAAATAAATAAAATAAAAACACCAGAAGGAGACACAAGTCATGGAAACTATCCAAGGAGAGAAGCAACCTAGAACTAAGGAGAAAATTCCTAAAGTTTAGAGAAATCAATCAGTGGAATAGCTTACCTTCAGAAGTTGTGAGTGCTCCATCACTGGAGGCTTTTGAAAAAAGACTGAATAGCCATTTATCCAGAATAGTATAGGGATAATATTGGAGAGCCACAGTGGTGCAGTGGTTAGTTAGAATGCAGTACTGCAACCTACTTTTGCTGACTGCCGGCTGATTGCAATTTGGCAGTTCGAATCTCACCAGGCTCAAAGTTGACTCAGACTTCCATCCTTCCGAGGTTGGTAAAATGAGGACCCAGATTGTTGGGGGCAAGAGGCTGATTCTGTAAAATGCTTAGAGAGGGGCTGTAAAGCACTGTGAAGTGGTATATAAGTCTAAGTGCTATTGTTATTGAGGAAGGGATTGGACTAAAAGACCTCCAAGGTATGTTGCAACTCTTATTATTCTATGTTCTCTATAAACATGTTATTTACCATAACAAGACTACTGGGCCTGGATGGCAAATGTCCAAACAACTATGTTTTTCTGCCATCTGGTGGACTTATAGCTTACCTTCAGAAATTGTGGGTGCTCCATCACTGGAGGGTTTTAAACAGAGACTGGACAGCCATTTGTCTGAAATTGTATAGGGAGTCCTGCTTGAGCAGGGCATTGGATTAGAAGCAGAGGTGGTATTCAGCAGGTTCTGACCAGTTCTGAAGAACCGGTAGTGGAAATTTTGTGTAGTTCAGAGAACCGGCAAATACCACCTCTGACTGGAGATTTTACAGTATCCTTCCCCTGCCACGCCCACCAAGCCACGCCCATTGAACCAGTAGTAAAAATATTTGAATCGGACCACTGATTAGAAGATCCCTGAGGTCCCGTCCAACTCTGTTATTCAGGATTGCATGTTCTATCTTGAACTACATGAACGAGTAGCCAAACTTCTAAAGACACTTGCAATATCCCATAACAGCTGTGCTTTCTATGACAGATGCAGGCAAGTCCTTTGAAACCATTTCAAAAATGTTTTTTTTCTAAAAATACCAATCTGCTTTCCCTGGTCCTATTTTGCACACTATCCTATGTGCTTATCTTTCGAAGCAGTGGGTCTGATCATTAATCTAGTCCCCTGGTAGGAATATAATTCATCATAGAGAACTCCAACATGTTTGGAATGGGAAACCAATTCACAAGTGGCAATTATTATGGGTTTGAAAAAACAACAACTGTACCCCCCAAAAAATAATTTTGGTTTGTAGTTTCTGGTCTGGGGCTCTTTTCAAAAAAAAGTACACAAGTGCCAATTATATATGGATCTGAAACAGTAATGCAAACAAATCATATTGGATTATTGTTTGTGGTCTGGGGCTCTTTGTGGAGAGCACTGTTTCCATTAAGGTTCTCCCTGACATATTATCACTCAGCAGCTAAGCATTAAAGATGGGTAAAACATTCTGTTGCTACATTTAATGGTCATCGGGGGCCTCGTTCATACAGAAGGCCAGGCATTAGAGCTAGTTTTTATCTCAGAGCAGATGTGATGTGATTTGGTAGAAATAGGAACATCTGTCCTTCTCCTAGTCAGATCACTCCCTGCGTTAGAGCTGACCAGTGCCACCGTTCACAATAAGGAGAACGGATCCATTGGATCACTCCACTTCAGGCATCAGATGCAGATTGCATTACCAAGTGCCAGATAATGAATGGAATGGAATGGAATCAGAGGTGGTATTCAGCAGGTTCTGTCCAGTTCTGGAGAACCGGTAGTGGAAATTTTGAGTAGTTCGGAGAACCAGCAAATACCATCTCTGACTGGAGATTTTATAGTATCCTTCCTCTGCCACACCCACCAAGCCATGCCCACAGAACTGATAGTAAAAACATTTGAATCCCACCACTGAATGGAATGGAGAGGAGAGGAGAGGAGAGGAGAGGAGAGGAGAGAAGAGAAGAGAAGAGAAGAGAAGAGAAGAGAAGAGAAGAGAAGAGAAGAGAAGAGAAGAGAAGAGAAGAGTTGGAAGGGACTTCTAATCCAAGCCCCTACTTAGGCAGGAAACCCTATACCAATTCAGACAAATGTTTCTCCAATCTCTTCTTAAAAACTTCCAGTGTTGGAGCATTTACAACTTCTGGAGGCAAGCCATTCCACTGATTATTTGTTCTCACTGTCAGGAAATTCCTCTTTAGTTCTAGGTTGCTTCTCTCCTTGTTTAGTTCCCATCCATTGCTTCTTGTCCTGCCTTCAGGTGTTTTGGAGAATAGCTTGACCCCCCTCTTCTTTGTGGCAGCCCCTGAGATATTGGAACACTGCTATCACATCACCTCTTCTTCTCATTAAACTAGAATACCCAATTCCAGCAACTATTCTTTATATGTTTTTGCCTCCACTCCCCTAATCATCTTTGTTGCTCTTCTCTGCACTGTTTCTAGAGTCTCAACATCTTTTTTACATCGTAGCAACCAGGATGTGAAAAACATTAGAATTTTAGTTTAATAATGCAATAAGTAGACCTAATAAATTCTGGTTCTCTAGCATTTAAAGAAAATCAATATAAAATGTTTTGTAGATGGCACCTAGCCCCAGCAAGACTGGCCAAAATGTATCCAAACACAAAAGCAGAATGTTGGAAGTGTAAACACAAAGAAGGAACGTTCTTCCATATGTGGTGGCAGTGTCCAGAGGTTAAAAAATATTGGATGAGGGTACAAAGATGGTTATTAGAAATTACAGATCACAAATTAGAATTTGAACCGGAAATATTCTTATTAGGAATAATTAAGGGGAAATTGAGCAAGGTCTCCGATACATCATTATATATATCATAACTGCGGCGAGAATAGCCTTCGCACAGGGATGGAAGAAGGAAAAGATACCATCTGAAGAAGACTTGACACAAAAAATAATGGATTGTGTGGAACTGGATAAATTCACAATGGTATTAAGAGGCAAAGATGATTCAGACTATTATGAAGTTTGGGAAAGATGGTACAAATGGGTGGAGGATAGAAATAAGAGTTGATGTTTACGTATAAAAGGAGAGGTATGTATTAATAATGACACAAACACTGTCAATGTGAATAGAGATTTGTATTTTTGTTTTTAAAAAATAAAATATTAATTAAAAAAAGAAATTCTGGTTCTCTGTGATTTTTGTGGAAATTTAAGCAAAGCTATTGTTATAAATAATTCGTCTTTGAGACTTTTCTGCTTTTGTCATAACTATTGAGATGACAGACTGCAGGGTTTGAACTATTTGCTCCAAAAAATATCTTAGAAAAAATGATGAAAATCCATCTGGTTTCAGCAATTTATTTAATTTAAAATTTTAACAGTTTCTCCTATCTCTTCAAGTGTAACTGGCCTATTGATTTCCTTTTTAAATTTTATGCCACAAAGGTTATTTGAATACTTTTTAAATAAAATTCAATGTTAGTGTTATCCACTTGTTGAGATACATAAAGATTAGAATTTTCTCTTGGAAATGCTGTTGCAATATGTTTTACGTTAACATCTTTCCATCATACAGCCTCAAAGCTTTTATTATCTACTGTAACTACAATGACTCCTTTTCAATCTACTGGCTGGGAGTTTTGAGATTGTATTAAATGTTTCTCAGCCTGCAGCCTTGGTAGATTCATACATTCATACTAATGTGTGGTTATCGTCTGTTAAATCATGTATAAAATGTACCACCATACTTTCTGTTTTTTTAAATTTATGGAATATAAAAGGAAACCCTTCTCTCTGCCCCACCTATAATTTCAGCACTCCTTAATATGAGAAGTTCCAAATACCATATCTTGTTTTCCAGTTCAGCTATCCTTAAAAACTGGCAGCTATCCACCAGTTTTATGTATTTCTGGCAAGAAGATAATCTCAGCTTTCATAGCTTTTCAATGAGAAGCTATTCTGTTATTTTTAATACTGTCGCCCATACCTCTTTCATCAAGAGAAAATACATTTCCGTTCTCTTGAAAGTAGTGCATTACACAACTTTCCCTCATATTTTTGTCCCCCATCTTTTAATCACCCATTCCTGTTCCTTCCATCTGGAGAAATGTTACAGAATGAGGCAATTCAACTAATACCTAGTAAAATCATGTCTAAAGTCCTGAAAAAAGACCAAATGTTCCTAAAGCTTTAAAATAATTTGTTATTCATGGTGGAGCATGAAGAACATTAACCTAATAAGTAAAAAGCTAAGATGAAAAAAATTCAGTTCTATCCAGGGGCATCTGCAAAGAGAAGAGAAGTCAACAAAATCATAATGGCCTCCATCTTGATGTTTGAACCACGCCACCACCCATGGACATCTTCTTATACCACACTCTTTAGATTGGAGGCGTCCCATTTTGGCAAATGTAAGACTTGTGGACTTCAACTCCCAGAATTCTGGCAGCTGAAGTCCACAAATTTTACAGTTACCACGGCTGGCCACCTTTGCTTTAGATACTTGAAGACAATGTCCATGGCTTTTTATAATCTAACTTTCCTCAGTATGTATGTATGTAAGTATGTATGTATGTATGTAGTATGATGATGATGATGTGTGTGTGTGTGTGTGTGTGTGTGTGTGTGTGTGTGTGTATCCAAGGTCTCCAAACTCTCCTCTCCTTCCATGCCTCTTATCATTCCACTTCCAATTTATTCTCTTTTATTTTTTCAAAAGACTGAACAAAATATGACTCAAACTCTCCATAAGGTATCATTTACTTGCGCAGGAGTTAAACAGTAAAGAGTTCTCTCTCTATTCATACCGTAACAGGTGGTTTACAATCAGTGAGTAGGGTAGGGGAAATGAAAGGTCTTTACACTCCTCCATCATTATTAAAATGGGGGGGGAAATGCTAAGATCCATCTCTTTCTGACAGCTCCCCTATTCGCTTGAACTCTATTTGTATGTTTTATCTTCTGGTATAGACACATGGAAGAAGTCAACAGATTTTGACCTCCTGGCTGCACATTTCAATTTGAGCTTACACGGAACACGTGATAGTCACCATTCAATGGGGCTGTTGTGCCCATGGACAGTCTGACTTTGTTTCTTTCCAGCTCATCTGTCAAAATTGAATGGAATTGTCAGCCGATAAGCCCACCACTACCTCCATACTCATTCCAAATGTCTACTATGGAGTGGCCTTCTTTGTGCATGTGTCTACAAATACACCCACACCCACCTAGATACATATACACCCAGAGCTGTGTCCTAATTGTACTACCATTTGGTGGTTAGAAGTTACAGACTAAAATTTAGTTTTTGGCTTGTCAAATCCTTTCCAAGATTTGTGATCGGCATATGGGCGAGTGTTTTAATAACATTTTAAAAGATAGAAAGGAGAGAAATTCGTCTTTTTCATGGACCTAGTAATTAGCAGCCTCATTTACATCCCAGTTTAATTGACATATCTGAATGTAAGCTGATTGCATCCTATTGAACTCTACTGCATATTTCCATTTTATGTGTGCATAAATCTCATTGGCTAGTGCACGTAAAACATAGGTGTTTGCAAAGACCAAGCAGCTTAATTCCAAGGATACTGCCTTGACTGAAACACATGCTATACTTCAGAGAAAATAGCTCTTCTTTGTCACACAGTAACGGGGATGTGTTTTTTAATTTTGGTTCAGAAGTATGACATCATTCACCTGCCAGGTTTTGAACAACTAAAAAAGATCTTGAGATCTTGACTACAAGCCTTCTCTACTATTCATTGGAGCAGGTTTTCTCAACCTTGTCAACTTGAAGATGGTGTGGACTTCAGCTCCCAGGATTTCTCATTCAGCATGTTAGATAAGGAATTGTAGGAGTTGAAGTTCAGACATCTTCAAGTTGACAACGCTGAGAAACATTGCATTAGAGCAACCCTCCTGGTGATGGGATCCTCCTCTGTCCCAGACTGAAACAGCTTGCTCGTGCTTGACTCCGCAAAATGGTGGGTGATTTCAGATTTGCATGTGCTTCTGCAAAGGTCCATAACAAACATTTTAACAATGACCTAAGTCAGTATACCCTGCTTTAGAAATAGGCAAGACTAATTTATTTAGATTGGTCTTTGAATAGAAGACCACCTAGAAGCCCCAGGATTGTAGTTAGTCTGGGAAGTTAAAGAACACAATGGTGAACAGACAGCATTTAATACAGATTAACAGAGTTGGAAGAGATCTTGTAGGTCATCTAGTCCAATCCCCCGCCCAAGCAGACCCTATACCATTTTTGACAGAAGGCAGTCCAGTCTCTTCTTGAAAACCTCCTGTGATGGAGCAACCACAACTGGTGGCAAGCTCTTCCATTGGTTGATTGTCCTCACTGTTAGGAAATTTCTCCTTATTTCCAGGTTGAATCTCTCCTTGCTCAGTTTCCATCCATTATTCCTTGTCTGGTCTTCAGGTGCTTTGGAAAATAAATTGACCCCCTTCTCTCTGTGGCAGCCCCTCAAATATTGAAACACTGCTATCCTGTCTCCCATGGTCCTTCTCTTCACTAGACTAGCCATGCCCAGTCCTTGCAACCATTCTTTGTATGTTTTAGCCTCCAGTCCCCTAATCATCTGGTTGCTCTTCTCTGCACTCTTCCTAGAGTCTCAATATCTTTTTTTATATATATAAAAATTTTATTTGGGTTTTCACAAAACATAATACAAGTAAAATTTCTTTTTTTGAGAATAGCATGGTCCTGAGTTATCACTTCTCCATACAGACACAAATTCAATTTCATATTCATCTTTGTGTTCTATTCCATATCTTTTATTTTATTTATTTATTTGATTTGCCAATTGTTTACAAGATAATAAGTATAAATGTATACATAGTTGTGAATACATGAAATGGGTACATATAAGAAAAATAAAGAATAAGAGAAACAATAGGACAGGGACGGTAGGCACGTTGGTGCGCTTATGCACGCCCCTACAGGCCTCTTAGGAAAGGGGTGAGGTCAATAGTAGACAGTCTAAGGTTAAAGTTTTTGGGGTTTGGGAAGAAACTACAGAGTCGGGTAGAGTATTCCAGACATTGACCACTCTATTGCTGAAGTTGTATTTCCTGCAATCAAGTTTGGTGCGGTTTACTTTGAGTTTGTATCTATTGTGTGCTCTTGTGTTGTTATGGTTGAAGCTGAAGTATTCATTGACAGGTAGGACATTGCAATGTATGATTTTATATACCATGCTTAAGTCAGACCGAAGGCGGCGTAATTCAAGGTTTTCTAGTTCTAGAATTTCAAGTCTGGTGGCATAAGGTATTCTACAACGAGTAGAGGAGTGGAGAACTCTTCTTGTGAAATATTTCTGGACTTTCTCAATTGTGCTAATATCAGATACGTAGTGTGGGTTCCAGACTGATGAACTGTATTCGAGTATTGGTCTAGCAAATGTTTTGTATGCTCTGGTTAGTAGTGTGATATTACCAGAGAAAAAGCTACGTAGGATTAGGTTAACAACTCTTAATGCCTTTTTGGCTATGTAGTTGCAGTGGGCTCTAGCACTTAGATCATTAGAGGTGAGTATTCCAGGTCCTTTACAGAGCTTGGGTCATCAACAAGATCTTGACTATTCAGCTTGTATTTTATTTTCTGATTTTTTTTGCCAATATGTAAGACAGAGCATTTATTTGTTGAGATTTGAAGTTGCCATTTGTTTGACCACAAATCTTATTACTATTTTAACATTTTAATTTTTCTCTCCTTAGTTTTCTCAATCTTACTTTTAATTATCTCATTCCTTTCTAAATTCAATTATATATATATATATATATATATATATATATATATATATATATATATATATATATATATTCTTAAGTTTTCAGGTACTTACATGTATGGCCTTCAGCTTTGTTCGGGTATTTTCCCACGTCATTATAGTTGTGCTTTTAAAGTTGTAGCAACGTTTCAGCAGAATCTCATCTGCCATCATCGGGCTTCTGTATTGTGTCCGTCTGTGAGTCAGACTTTTACAGTGGTTTCAGATTTAAATTTGGGGCAGCCTATTGCTGTGCCAGAATGGTTTTTCTTCATCCTGATTGGTTGGGAGTCTTGGTCTGTGTTTATTGGTCTCGGGTTTGCTGTGTTCTGCTTGATTGGTGTCTCTAATATCTTCTGTCTGTTTTTGGCTCTTTTTGTATCTTGATTGGCTGGCAGCATTGTGTTACTTTATTGGAGGTCTTTAGTGCAGCTTGGCTTCGGGTAAATGGACGGCTATCATTAGTTAGGAAGCTGGGTTTCATCTGGGTGCCTGGTTGGGATGTGTTTGAGCTGGAGGTATCAGGGGGATCTGTTTGTGCCCAGGTGTTTGCCTGGCTTGTGGTGTGGAGATTTTTTGTTTGTGAGTGCAGGCTTCCAAATGATTGACAGCCTGGTGGAATCATCTCTTCTGTTCATGCTTTCTGGTCTTTTTCAATCTCTATGGCTTCTCTGATGATTCTGTGGCTGGAATTTTCTATAGTGGCTAGGGTTTTGGTGCCATTGAAGTTGATGCTATGACCTGTGGCTTCCATGTGTTGGCATAGTGAGGAAGTGTGTTCCAGCTTTTTGACTGCATTTTTGTGTTCATCCAGGCGGGTGCTTATTCTTCTATTGGTCTGTCCAATGTATGTGGCCGGGCATGATGCACAGGGGACTTCGTATATGCCTTGGTTTTCCAGGTCAATTTTGTCTTTGGGGTTTCTGAGGATGGCTGCTATTTTTCTGTCTGTTTTGAAGGCAGTCTTGATGTGGTGTCTGTATAGTATCTTACTAATTTTGTCTGTAGTGCCTCTTATGTAGGGCAGGACAGCTGTTCCATGGGTCTGTTCATCTTCTGGGTCTCTATTATGTCTCAGTGTGTTTTTGTGGATCAAGTTGGTGATTTTGCTTTTGTGGAAGCCGTTGGCTGTCAATATTTTAGTCAGGGTGCATAGTTCAGTCTTAATGTGTGTCTTGTCTGCCAGGCGTTTGATTCTAGTAATTAGTGTTTTAGCCACGGAGTTTATCTGTGCTGGGTGGTGGTGTGGGATTGGGCGTTGAGGTAGCGGTTGGTGTGTGTTTTCTTCTGGTATATGGTGTGTCCTAGTGTGCCATCTGTTTTTTGTAGATTAGTACATCTAGGAATGGTAGTTGTTTGTTTGTTTCTGTTTCCATGGTGAACTTGATTTTGGGGTGTGCGCTGTTTAGGTGTGTTAGGAAACAAACAAACAACTAGCTGGAACACACTTCCTCACTAGTCCAACACATGGAAGCCACAGGTCATAGCATCAACTTCAATGGCACCAAAACCCTAGCCACTATAGAAAATTCCAGCCACAGAATCATCAGAGAAGCCATAGAGATTGAAAAAGACCAGAAAGCATGAACAGAAGAGATGATTCCACCAGGCTGTCAATCATTTGGAAGCCTGCACTCACAAACAAAAAATCTCCACACCACAAGCCAGGCAAACACCTGGGCACAAACAGATCCCCCTGATACCTCCAGCTCAAACACATCCCAACCAGGCACCCAGATGAAACCCAGCTTCCTAACTAATGATAGCCGTCCATTTACCCGAAGCCAAGCTGCACTAAAGACCTCCAATAAAGTAACACAATGCTGCCAGCCAATCAAGATACAAAAAGAGCCAAAAAACAGACAGAAGATATTAGAGACACCAATCAAGCAGAACAGAAAACAAATATATATATATGTTTCAATACCTTTCTAGTCATCATATTTATACTTTTGTCTGTCCTGTTTCATTTTCATATTTTCTTTTCTCATTAAACAAAATTTTCCCCTGTAGTTACTAATTGGAAAATGACACCTTTGTATCTTTTAATTTTTATCCATTCAACTCTTATTTAAACTTCAATTTATGCCTTTACAATTGTAACATACAATATAACACATAACTTCCAGTCGAATTCTGCTTGGTACATTCTTAAAATACGCACTAAGTTCTTAAAGAGAAAATATATATATATAACAATAATAAATAAAATACTTATTCTATTCCAATTCAGCTCTATCATTTATGTTAGTTATAATCTTTGACATCTTTAACATTTCTTTTCAATAGGATATCATACTTCTAGGAACACTTATAATATTTCCATAATTTTTTCATGTTTCTTTCATATTCCTCTTCACTTAATTTTTTATAACACATTTATAATAATTAAATTGTTCCCCTCCTTTCCTAATTTCATTCTCTCATTCTCTTTATTTCATTTATTTATTAAACATTCCATTACATTACCATGAGTATTTTATCTATCATTTTAATCAGTTTCATATTTTCAAAGTTAATTTCTATTTCTAATATAACAATACTATCTTATATACCCTTGCAGAATCCCCCTTTCAATTAAGTTTTCACCCATTATCTCTGTGTCTTGTACGTTTCCCCTGTTTCTCTATGTCCTGATTCTGTCCTTTATAATTTCATTTCCTTTCCCTCTTCTCCCTCTTCTTCTCCCTTCCCTTTTTGACCCCTTCTCTCTCTAATTCTTATTCTCTCTTCTGTAGTCCTCTCTTCTGTTTCTTCCTAATTACTTTTCACACTATTCTTTTTTGGGGTTGTTTTTTCAGATCTTAAATTTTTCACTCTCTTTGCCCCCTTCCCTTTCTTTTCCCCACATAGAAATACTTGGTCATTGAAAATGGCTTCTTCTTTGTCCCGCCCTTCTTGTTCTACAGGCATTTCTTGTTGTTTCTCATAGTTCGGGATCTCCATTTCTAAAAATTGAAATATGAAGCCAAAAGAACCTCTTCCTTCTTGTACATCTTCTTTCTGGTTTTTAAATTCCATTCTCAATTCTTCCAAGAATGATACCATTTTTAAAACTTTTAAACAACCACCCAATTAATTTTAGTCCTTTAGATCCAATAGCTAAAAATCCAAAAATCACCAAGTAATCCAAATAATCCAAAGCTATTTCTTCTTGCTTCTTTTTCCACTTTCTCTTCCTGGGGTTCTCTTATCTTGTTGCAAAGTTTCAGTTAAAATGTATCTTTTAGGAATCTTGTTAAAGTTTCACAGTTAATTCCTTTCATTTCCAGGTGGTCTCCTCCATTTTTCCAGATCCCACCCTTTTTTTCCCCTTCTTTTAAAAGTTTTTGAGAATCCAGAAATCTTTATTATCCCTTTGACATTTTATGTTCAGCTTAAATACCTGTTAATGTCAAAGTGGAGTTTGCCAGTTTCTTGCTTAAATCTCTTAGTTGTCAATATAGGGAAGAAAAGAAAAAAAAACCAAATCCTTTCCCTTCCCTCTCTCATTCACAGCTTCAAAGTCTTCTTTGGGAACAATGTTGTTCTTTATAATTCAAATTCCAGGGTACCTTGTATTGTTGTTTTTCCAGTTCGACCTGGTCAGCCAAAACTTTCTCTTCTTATCTTCCTCCTGCACACTCTTTTCGAGTAGAGTTCTTCTTTCAGGTGGCCATTTCTGACCACTGCTGCAACCACCTTCAGGAAAGGGAGTAATGGCTAGTTGGGGAGGAGAGATGCGGCTCTCCTCGACCCTGCTGGCAGTCTCCTCCCTCTTCACCACCTCTACGGGGTGGCTTAGCCCCCAAACCAGCCGGCTCGGAGCGCTCCAACAGTGAGCACAGTTCAAAACTGCGCACGATCTCAGATTTCAGTCTGTCGTCAAAGAAGCTCAAACCGGAAGCCTCAATATCTTTTTTATAGTGTGGTGACCAAAACTGGATGCAGCACACTTAGAGTACTGCATCCAGTTTTGGTCACCACACTTTTAAAAAGATCACCTGGTTCTTAAGAGAATCCAGCTTCCCTCATTGACTTTTCATGTTGGATGGCAACTGAAAAATGGCCATCACATGAACCCAGAATGCTGCAGCTGTCATAAACACCTGAGTTTGCCAAGCGCTAAAAGTTTTGATCATGTGACCATGGGGATGCTGCTTTTAAGTGTGAGGCCTGGTCATTTGTATCTTGCATATTTGCTTATGCCTAATTTCCCATCCTTTCTCAGCTCCACCCAATCTCTCACACATAAATCTAGGTCTTTCATCTTGGATTCTAAATCAGGGGCCCCCAACAACCAATCCATGGACCAATACCAGGATGTGGCATGCCAGATACTGGGCCGCACAAACAAGTAAAACCCCATCTGTGGGATGAAAGCAGCACGTGAAACCACACCCCCTCCAGTCCACGGAAAACCTCTGTCCACAGAACCGGTCTCTGGTGCCTCAAAGATTGGGGGCCATTGTTCTAAATAAATCAAGAGATTTTTTTTTTTTAGAACAGTAGGTCAACCACATAGAGGAGGGGAAATCCATATGATGAAACATCTAGATTTAGAGAGAAGAAGACTTTTATATTCGTTCACTTGTACCTTCTTTGTAGTTAAAAGGAGAATTAAACTTGGGTAATTAATGTTTCCCAAGAGACAAGCCTCAGATTTTAGTAGCAATCAGATTATTGAATGCAAAAGTGAAACTGCCTATCTTGGGTGATTATAACTTATTTTTATAGATAAAAATATATAATTGCTTTAACAGGGTCTGCTGTAGGGGAAAAAAGAAAAAGATAATTGCAATAACAATACAGAAAGAATTGTTTTCCCCAAACTAAGATCTATACAGGAAGTTAAATCATTTCTTGAACATCTTTGACTGAAGTTAATAATAATTCATTTTCCAGATCCCAGAAGCTAAAAGTGCCAAAGCTCCACAGTTTAAAAGAAAAAGAAAAAGGGAGTTAACAGATTTCAATTTCCTGTTGCTAGAAAGAAAGACGGGGTTAAGGAAAGCTCAAATGGAATCAAAAGCTCAAAGATGAAATATGTTTCCTCTCCATGCCAATCATTTTTCATTGACAAATGTCACCATAATTCATGATAGTAAATTCCAGAATCACAGAACTTCCTCTGATTATGTCCATTTCCCATTGGTATTTGTTTGTGTGTGACTTTGAGCGTTATATTTTTATTTAAACCTAAATCCAAAAAAGTTACTTTCAATATCCTATGTTAACTATCATAAAGCTATTTATAAAGCTATAAAGTTTTCTTCTCATGTTCCCCTTCTCAAGAAAAATGTCTCCTTAGTTCTCTCTTTAATGATCTTCCACCTGTCATTTCTTGTTCTTTGGAGAATAAGTTGACCCTTTGTCATAGTTGGATGGGGAAATTTTAGGAAATCTCAGAAAGGTAGACCAGTTATCTGCAGACATTTTTTGTGTGGTCATGGCCAGAACGCTGTTACCTTCCCACCAAAGTGGTACCTCTTAATCTACTCGCATTTGCATGCTTTCAAACTGCTAGGTGGGCAGGAGCTGGAGCAAGGAATGGGAGCTCACCCCATTGGGCGGTGCTCAAGTCTTGAACCTAGGCTGTCAGCTTTCCAGCATCTTTAACCCCTGAGCCACTGTGCTCCCTATAATGCAAGAAAGGAATAGTATTTACTGTCCCTTTTATTATGACACATTTTGAAGAAGGAGAAGTTCCCTGAGGATGAGCTCCAGCATAGACTATAAACCAGGGGTGGGATTCAAATTTTTTAACAACTGGTTCTGTGGGCGTGGCTTAGGTGGTGGGCATGGCTTGGTGGTCATGTGACTGGCTGGGCGTGGCCAACTCAACATCACTCACATCGAGGCACGCATCTCCTCGCCTGGCCTCTCATGACTGTGGGGATGCTGAAACAGTCATAAGTGTGAAAAAGGGTCATAAGTCACTTTTTTCAGTGCCATTGTAACTTTGAATGGTCGCTCCACACAAGCAAAGTACCAGCAAAGGAGGGGGGAAAAACTCCTGAGGTTCCTGAGACAGGAAGTCTCATCCTGCCAAGAATGTAATAAGGGTTAACAGAGAGGCAGTTTCTGTAAGCAACACCAGAATGTTTCCTTCCTACCTTCCTTACAGGATTAGGCCAGTCATTTCTTCCAACAACCGGTTCTCCGAACTGCTTAGAATGTTAACAACCAGTTCTAGCAAACAGGTGCGAACTGGTAGAATCCCACCCCTGCTATAAACTTGGAAGAATAAACCTCTGGTCCCAGTGACTGGCTCAGATTGTTTCCTGCAATATTATCCTTGTGTTCATTCACAAGTAAAACCCTTTCATATTGTTGCCAAGAAAACTACATGGACACCATGTAAACACAAAAGATTCTGGTTAACTGTATTTCTGTCTGTCTATTTTATCTATTCCAGTGGAAATAGTTGGCATACATCAGTAAAAAATATAAGGAAATCATTTTCCCCCGAATAATTAATGTTCACGTCTATGCAGTTGCACATGTCTAGAAGATCCCTGAATTCAAGCAAATTACCCATTGATCAATTTGGCAACCTTTCTGTGCCTCCCCAATCATATGACTCTGGGTAGCTGATAACTGTAACTCCAAGTTATTTGAGGGTGGCTCTCTTTGCTGTTGAACACAACAGCTTCTTGGCTGCCTAAATCTCTATTCAAAAAAATGATCCTGTGGATCACATCAACACCTATTATTAATATTTGATCTTCAAGCAAAGTAGTTTTAATGGACCACGTGCTCAACTCCACTGCATCCACGGGTTCTCCATGGCCATTACGTGGCCCATCTACCGTAGAGCACAACCTGTTATTTGGCTTGAGCCCATTTGTTATGAGCCATTTCATTTGTAACATCTGTCTGCGTTACACATATCCTGCTGTGATATTCTTCTTCCATAAAACTGTTCGCAGTTTTCCTCTTCCATTAACGTACATTGGAGCCAGGAGGAAGAAATCCATTAACCAACAGCCTTGTAATATGTATTATGCAATAATGAGGATGAAATGTCCAAAGTGGAAATGAGATGCCAGCGCCAACGTGCTGAACTTCGAGATGTGTGCAATGAGATGTAACATTGCCAGATGTTGCTGACAAAAATGTCCACAATTCAATTAAATGGTCTCCAACCTTTGCTGCATTGAGTTGTAGTCAGGAAGCAAACCGCAGTCAGTAGACTTTCAGCTGCTAATATACATTTATACTAGACTCCTGGTAACAGCAGTCTAGGGTCCATCTTTGCTATCATAAAGCAGTTTTGTTGGCAGAATAAAGCAAACAGTTTCTTCTGGCTGGCAAACTCCAAAGTTAGGGCATCTACTGATTCAAAGGAACCACCTGTTCAATAAATTTCAGCAGCATCATAACAAAGAAGATTGCCAAGAACAGTATCTGTGGCACTTGCAGGATTCATATTCTAAATTTTATGTTCATCAATTGAATATTATGTCTCCAGAGTCCAAGACCCCAACTGGGCCCCAAAGGAGTTAAGAAGTCATTCCCTCTTTTGCTTTCCCAGAGCAAAACCTTGGAAAATAATTCTTCTGTTCTTTTATCGCCACAGAGATGTCAGAAAGAGTCAAATATTTTTTAGAGGCAGCCTCAAACACCAGTGGAGCTAAGTTATAACACTTGGCCCTAGCAGTCTACTAACATCTCTTGGAGGATAGATAAGTATTGGGACAACTGCTCTCTTTTTAAAGACACCCTAAGTGTCTTTATTTTGTAAGAATATCCAGCTCTTAGTTGACTTCTCAAGATCATTCACCAGAACAATACATGGGGGCATTTGTGCCTTTCCAAATGTTGGTGGGCATGATCATCCTTGGCTGCAGTTGGCTGCAGTTGATGGAATTTATAGGTCAATAATGTTTTTAAAAAACCATAGGATCTCTTACTCTTTTATATGTCTGTGTTGATCTTCAGTTTTCATTAGATCATATCATCTGAATATCTAGTAGTTGATCTAGTCACATCAAGTCAATGTTTATTACAAAGACCGGAACAAGTTAAAATCACTCAAGGAATATCCAGTTAAAAATTCTAGAATAAAGTAATAAATAACAAATAAAATATACATTATACATTTTGGCATCCAGTCTGACAGTTGCACAGGAACAAAACACAGAATGGCCTAATTATAATATCAATATTTAAATTATGAGGTCCATAGTCATCCGATACTAAAATGCAAGAGAGTGATAATGCAAAAGGATTTGCTGTATAAAATAATTATGACAGATTAGTCATCTGTTACCAAGAATCCCCAGTTCTGCTGAATATATACTTTATCTATTGAACTACTACTTATTTATATTATGAACCTGTCTTGGCCAGAAATATTTACTTCACTTTGCATCAATTCTTCAGAATTTCAGTAGATAAGACTCTTTTAGAGCTAAAAGTCTTTTAAAGGTTGCCTTTACAACATAACTCTCTTGGGCATTTCATTTTATCACTGAATGAGTTTCTCATCTCCTGCAGAAACTATGGTTTTTTTCCCCCACTTAACTTGTTACTGTGACTCCTTGCAAACAATGTTGAATGTATTTAATTCCCTAATTTTATACAATTAGAAATAAATTTACCCATTTGCAATGCAAATGCAAGTCAAGCTTTCCTAAAATTAAATTAAAAAGATTGAATGGCATGCACACATTTGTTCTAAAATAACAGTCGTTAAAACAGAAACACAACAGAAGACAGGAGAGGATATATCGTATACATTTGAAAATATCAAACCTTCCTTGCTTATGACTTGAACAAAATCTAAGGTCCTCCCATCATGAAATCCCAATGCACTTTAGTGTTCAAAAATGAGTCTCTCCTTCATATATATATATATATATATATATATATATATACAATTAAAAATGCTAACTTTTTCCAATGTTCTACGGACCTATTGGGAGATGGAATGTAAATATGCTAGTTCTTATTTTCACATTGGGTGTGGAAAATGGCTGCAACCTCCAATATTGTGCAAATGAAATTCGGCTATTTGCAGCATTCACTTTAATTTAAAACCGTCCCTTTAAATTGTTCAGTTGCCCAATTGGGATATTGCACAAATTATCTCTGCATTTACGTACACGCCCTTTTCTAATGAGGCAATTAGCCTTAACTAATGAGCCCATTTACCAGCAGCAGGGCTGTCTGTTACTTGTTCTATCTCTCCAGCGCTTTGCAGCCATATAAGGGATATGGTGGTGGCTTTATCCAAAGCCTGCGAAGCAAAGCACGGATGTGATCTTTGCAGTTTATGGACCATAAAAAAGGAAAGCTTGGATTGACTTTGCAGTGCACTTTAGTTTTAAGTGTCTATTTCCCTTCAATAATAAAGGGAAGCTTCATCATACTTATCATTATTACTATCCCCATAAAAAGATGTTCAGCCTTGTCTATATTGTATATTGTCTGCATTATATTCCAAAGCACCAAAAGGCAAGATGAGAAACAAGGGGTGGAAACTAACCAAAGGGAGAAGCAACCTAAAACTAAAGTGACATTTCCTAGGTGAAAGCAATCAACCAGTGGAATAGCTTTGCCTTCAGAAGTTATGGGTGCTCCGTCACTGGACACTTTCAAGAAGAGACTGGATAGCCATTTATCCAAAATAATATAGGGTCTCCTACTTGAGCAGGAGAGCCACAGTGACCTGGTGGTTAGAATGCAGTACTGCAGGCTACTTCTGCTGACTGCCGGATGCCAGCAGTTTGGCAGTTTGATCCTGTCCAGCTCAAGGTTGACTCAGCCTTCCATCCTTCCAAGGTGGGTAAAATGAGAACCTAGATTGTTGGGGGCAATAGGCTGACATTGTAAACTGCTTAGAACAGAGGTCTCAAACTCGCGGCCCGCGGGCCAATTGCGGCCCGCAGGACGATATCCTGTGGCCCCCACCGTGATATGAAAGTATAATATTAGTGCGGCCCGCCGGGGGAATGGACTTCTGAAGGAAATCCCGCCCGCTGTTCTTCGTCGTGGCTTCTTCTCCACCCTGAACTTTAACAAGTCCAAGTACAGGTCCAGACTTACTGATGATCATCTTCAAGCCATACTGAGGGTCTCAAGTGCCTCTTCTCTCAAGCCAAATGTGGCTCAGATATGTGAGAGGAAGCGTTGTCAAGTCTCTGGCAGCAAGGAGTAAGCTGGAGAAGCCATGTTCTGAGGAACTGTTCATGATCTTCATTCAATGTTCCATTCATGTGTTCAGGACAGTTCATGTATTGGAGAAATCATTAACTGTTGATGACATTTGAGGATATTTTTTTAACAATGTTTTTTGTGGAATCCCTTATGCGGCCCAGCCTCACCCAGACTCTGCCTCCAGCGGCCCCCAGGTAAATTGAGTTTGAGACCCCTGGCTTAGAAAGAGGGCTGTATAGCACTGTAAAGTCTAAGTGCTATTGCTAGCAGGGGATTTGACTAAAAGACCTCCAAGCTCCCTTTCAACTCTATTATTCTATGTTCTGTATAAACATATTATTTACCATAACAAGACTACCGAATCTGGATGGCAAACATCCAGACAACTATGTTTTTCTGCCATCTGTTGATCTTTATCTTCCTAGGTTCCAAAATGTACAGGGATAGTATACTCTGCTGTGTAATAAAGAGATGTCTACTGCATAGCTGAAGAGTTGTTTTGATAAAATATTAAAATGCAGAAAGATCACAGGGACAATAAAGACAAACATGTTAAGACACACATCCCAGTTGTATTGTTCAGCCTTGAAACCCAGATTATCAGAAAGGCTGAATGAAAAAAAAAAGAAATTGATTCCTTTGAATTGTGGTGATGAAGAAAATTGTGGAGAACACCTTGCGTTGATTAAAAAAAAGGCACCCAGTTCAATACTACACAAAGTAAAAACCAGACACTTACTTAAATAAATGAATGAAATAATGAAACTCTAACATAAATGTTGGAGAAAGATAATGCAAAGAGTTGTTGGAGGCAACCCTGATGCTTGGAAAAATTAAAGGAAATCTCAGAAGTGGCTAACACAGTAGACAAGATGATTAGATGCTATCAATGTTGATACAAGCAGGAGCGTATAAACTTTCAGAGGAATTACTGACATGCAATTCCATCAAAATGTCTGTCAGGACCCAGAGAGCCAGAGGGATTGAATGACTGAACAAATGCTCATCCAGGTTTTTGCAACCCATACTACCGTTGTCACTTGCCTGAAAATTATTAAGACCACTAATGACCAAAATTACACCATTATTATAGTAAGGGTCAGTTTCAAAGGAGCCTAACATAATCCCAAATTACCAATGTAATATTCTAATTCTAGAGTCATGTTCTCTGTTATGATATGCATGTTATGACTGTTGCTACATTTTGGGGCATTGTGGTGGTTTTCTATTTTATGCATCATAAAATGGAAAACGTTCTACTTGGCTGTTACTGCAAGTACTTTGTTTATAGTACGCTATAGATGGCAGATCTGCATAGTTAGCCATGCAATTAGGTAAAGTCTGCACAAATATGTAACCCACAGAAGAGAATGAAGTTTGACTCAAGAATTATAGACTTGTTAGATTCAATTTATAAGCTAGGAATTTCAGCAATATCGAATGTTCTCCAGATATGTTTAATTTCAACCTCCAGGATACACAGCAAGCATTGTCAAAATTCATAAAACTGATGGAGAATTTTGTTTGTTTTTTACAAAGTACTTAACTCTCCTTATAAATCTCATTTTATAATATATAAATGATGCTCACAATTTTCCTGGTTTGCTCTATGTCCAGTCAAACACACTATGTATTCCTTTATGTGTTGATTTGAAAATGTCAACAGAAAGAGTAGGGAAGTAAAGTTAATTCTAACATGCTTGCAATCTATTTTCTTCTTTTGCTTTTCTGGTTGGTTGGTTGGTTGGTTGGTTAGTTGGTTGGTTGGCTGGCTGGCTGGTTGATTATAGGTGATCAAGTCAGTGTTGATACCTAACATCCACATATGTAGATTTTGTCCACGATGATCTGGTTTCTGAGATTCTTGCGGTTCCATTTATTTTGCTGTTAAGAAAAATTTAAAAGTTCATTAAAAGAAGAAGTGGAAGTTAAAATAAAAGTCCTAGTGTAAATGTATCATGCTAGGACCTTCCTTTATGAAAACTTATTAGGCAGGTATGGATTAAATGATCGCCATAGAGTGCCCAATACTGAAAAGATATTCTCAAGTGCTTTGGGAATCATTTTGAACCAGAAAATCTATATCAACTTTAAAATAAGAGAAGGCTGTGAGAAACTCACAGATCAGCAAAGAAACAGTTCTGCTTTCTTTTGATTTGTTCCCCAATTGCTGGTGTTGGAATATGCCACTCTGAACATATATATTTTTCTTCACTATCAGCCATTGGTAGTCTTCTACAACTATCTTTTCTAACAAGATTAGGGAGACGTAGAGGAAACAAACAGGACTCATGCATTTTTATTTGTTATTTTTTGCTTCCTATTGGCTTGGCAGAAGTAAAAAGAATAAATAAACAGAGGAGCATTTTGCTTAATTTGTACAGAACATTCTTTCAGTTGGATATCATGATTCAGAACTGGTCTAGAGTCAGAAAAACAGTTTAATTATTTGATTTTGTTTTGATCCCATATTTATTACTTTATAAGTATCTCGAAGCAACAAATATATATATATAATACTTCCTCCTCTCCCTATTTACCCCACAACAACAAGCCTACGAGGAGAGTTGGGCTGAGAGAGAAGGACTGGTCTAAAGTCACCCAACCAACTTTCATGCCTGAGGTGGGACTAGAACCCACAGTCCCCTGGTGATTGGCGGCCCAGTGGTGATATTCAAATTTTTTTACTACCGGTTCTGTGGGCGTGGCTTAGTGGGTGTAGCAGGGAAAGGATACTGCAAAATCTCCATTTCCACCCCGCTCCTGGAGGAATGATACTGCAAAATCTCCATTCCCTCAGCAATCCACTAACCTGCTTTCCAGCTCCGTTCTCCTGTGCAGGGCAACAAAAGAAGACCCAGCAGATCAGCTGGGAATCGGGAGGCAGAGAATAGATGTGGGCAGAGCCAGTCAGAGCTGGTATTTGCCAGTTCTCCCAACTACTCAAAATTTCTGCTATCAGTTCTCCAGAACCTGTCAGAACTGACTGAATACCAACTCTAGATTGGCCCCAAATCACCCAGACAGCTTTCATGTCTAAGGCTGGATTTGAACTCACAATCTCCTGGTGATTGGTCCAAAGTCACCCAGTCAGCTTTCATGCCTAAGGCAGGCCTAGAACTCACAGTCTCCCTGGGCTCTAGGCCAGTGCCTTAATCACTACAGCAAGCTGTTCTGCAGTTGAATCACCTCCACAAAGTTTTGAGGATAATCTTTGTTTCATGCTATACAATATTGGGACCAAAAGCAAAGATATCCTTTTAATGAGAATGTTCTGATTTTTTTTTTAAACGGAAGCCTCTACTGTTGATCACATCAGAGTTTTAACATTTCTCTCCCACACTGAGAGGCTGACCTAAATTGCAACAACAAAAATAAAAAGGATTTTTGGCCTTAAACAAGGAAATGTATCATTGAACCGAAGAGTTGAGTCATTGACAGAAAAGCTCCATTACTAAAACATGGATGAAATCCCATTTTGGTTAAAGTCTCAAATTTTTCTTCTTAAGAAGATAGGGTCTGGAACCTACTGGTGTGTTGAGTTACAGATGAAAGGCTCTTGTGTTCTGGAAGGCAAACTCTGAGAATGTGGTGCCATTCACCAGCCCCCAAAATCAAGTCGTTTGATGAAAGTGCTTTTAACATTTCAAGCTTCCAAATTCACTTTAAAATGCAGCTTTCCTATAAAACATTAATACAGCCTTGCCTTCCAACTTGAGTTGCCCAAATCAAACTTTAGCAGAGAGGAGATCTAACTTTAAAGATTTTTTTAAAACAAAAAAACCCCAATCTGTATATTGTCATTATTTATTATTCACATTGACGTGTGTTGTACTTTCAAAGTATAAGTTGGCAGATTCTGACACCAGAAATTTTTACAAGCTGAAATTCAAGAGACGAGACAATAAAGAAATGCAGAGGGAAAATTCTTTATTTCTTTACTTAAAATATTTATATAGCCGCCCATTTTGTAACCAAATCTGGGTGGTTCCTGCTCAAAAATTAAAACATAAAAGCCATATTAAAACTATTTTAAAAACGCATTTAAAACAAAACGTGGCGATATGCAGGTGAGTGATGGGAGCTCACTCTACCACACCGTGTTAGGACTCAAACTGGTGAAGCAAAAATGATCTCTAGTGTCACTAAGCCACTGAGCCACCACACCTCCAAAGCAGTAGGATAAGGAGCCTCAGTGGTGCAGTGGTTAGAGTGAAGTACTGCAAACTACTATTGCTGACAGCCAGCTGCCTGTAATTTGGCAGTTCAAATCCCACCAGGCTCAAGGTTGACTCAGCCTTCCATCCTTCCGAGGTGGGTAAAATGAGGACCCAAATTGTTGGGGGCAATATACTGACTCTGTAAACCAGTGATCCCCAACCTTTTTGCGCCGCGGCCCGGTACCGGCATCAGCTGGGCGCAGCCCGGTACCAGCATCAACTGGGCGCCGCCATCTTTTTGACAAAAAGTGCTTCCGGTGACCTCACCGGAAGCACTTTTTGGCAAAAGATTGGCTACTCGTGAGCTTTTGGGTAGAAATGGCTTTCTACCCGAAAGCTCACGAGCTACCCATCTTTTGATGAAAAGTGCTTCCGTGAGCTTTCTACCCGAAAAGCTCACCAGAAGCACTTTTACAAAAGATGGCGGCAACCAGCGCCCGGTAAGACTTGTTCCGCGGACGGTCCGGTCCGCGGCCCGCGGTTGGGGACCCCTGCTGTAAACCACTTAGAGAAGCCTGTAAAGCACTATAAAGCAGTACATAAGTCTAAGTGCTATTGCTATTGCTATCACCTCCATCCCAAACCCTCCAAAAATCATCAACAAGCACATTGAATGTTATGCATTCCTTTGCCTTGAGCGAAGAGGAAAGCAGGGAACTGGGTTTGATAAGTGGAAGAGGGAAGGTCAGGAGACGGACAGAAAATGGATAGGTGGTGCAATATTCCCTTTTACTTTGGGGGCTGAGTACACTTTGACAATAATTTAGCAGTAATTTGGATTTCATGTGAGCACAGTAACTTTATGCTATTCATTAAAAGCCCAGTGTTTAATAGGGTAATATATAAGCCTGAAGGAAGATGTCTTTTTAAAAGAATTGTAATAAACAGCCAACCAACTCTACCACTTGGGGAGAAGAATTGATCTGAAGTTTGAGGTCTTGCAGTGGACTTAGATTGCAAATGCTCTAGGCAGGAGCAACATATTGGAGGATGCAACCTTATGGTCTGGCCTTGGGCAGGTCAGTTGCCTGCAAGGACAATGCAAACATATGCAAACACTTTACTGAAGTAGTCAAGAGGAAAGCCGGTTGCTTATTGAGTATCTTATGTTCCATTTGGACTCCTATTCAGAAGAAAGCCTCCTTCCATTCCTTCAATTAATATGAATGCATATGAAATTTTGCTATGAGCCAGGATGGTCTTTGAGGGCCACTAGTGATGTATAAGTGCTATGGCTATGGCTATCATCAAGGGCTACAATTTTCTGATATAAACACATGAACTCTTCCAAACTCAGTCAATCAACCAGAATAGAGATGGGAGGGACCTTGGAGGTTTTCTAGTCCATCCCCCTGCTCAAGCAAGAGACCCTATATAATTTCAAACAAGTGACTGTCCAGTCTCTTCTTAAAAACCTCCAGTGATGAAGCACCTACCACTTCTGAAGGTAAACTGTTCCACTGTTTAATTGTCCTCACTTTAAGTTTCTTCTTAATTCCAGGCTGCTTCTCTCCTTGATTACTTTCCACCCATTGTTTCCTGTCCTGCCTTCTGGTTTGGAAAATAAATTGACCCCTCCTCTTTGTGACAGCCTCTCAAATACATATCCCCCGCCGGTCCTTCTTTTCTCTAGACTAGCCAAACCCAAATCCTGCAACCGTTCTTCACATGTTTGAGTCTCCAGAACTTTAATCATCTTGGTTGCTCTTCTTTGCACTTTTCCCAAAATCTCAACATCATTTTTGTAATGTGGTGACCAAAACTGAATGCAGTATTCCAGGTGTGGCCTTACTAAGGCTTTATAAAGCAGTACTAATACTTCACGTGATTTTGATTTTATGCCTTGGTTTATGCAACCAAGGATTCAGAGGTGGTATTCATCAGGTTCTGACCAGTTCTGGAGAACCAGTAGCGGAAATTTGGAGTAGTTGGGAGAACCATCAAATACCACCTCTGACTGGCCCCGCCCCATCTATTCTCTGCCTCCCGAGTCCCAGCTGATTGGCTGGGTCTTCTTTTGTTGAGAACGGAGCTGGAAAGCAGGTTAGTGGGGTGGGGAAGGAATGGGATTTTACAGTAACCTTCCCCTGCCCTGCCCACCAAGCCACGCCCACCAAGCCATGCCCATAGAACCGGTAGTAAAAAAAATTGAATCCCACCACTGCAAGGATTGTATTTGCTTTTTTGGCTGCTGCCACAAACTATTTACTCATGTTTAAGTGATCATCCACTCGCTCATATTCTTCATCTCTGGAAGTCTCTAAAGAAGAGGCTAGGCAGCTACCTTAAATGGGTTATTTCCGTGTACATTGCAGAAGGCTCAACTAGATAATCCATATAGCCAGAGCCCCTTCCAAGTCTATAACTCTATGGTGAAATCACAAGAGTTTGTGATGAATTGCAACTATATTTATCTGGTGAAAGCTGAGGTTTTCTGTAGAGAGGGGACAAGGTAAGCCCAGAGCATCGAAGGTTTGAATAATGGGGAAATGTCTGGTCTGAGCTTCTTAATAAGGGAGTAACAATGAGCTGTAGGGCTGGTAGAATTAATGTCCTTTATACAATACATAAAACTTTATTTACTGGGGACAAATATCTCTTGCTTAAGATACAGCTTTTGAAAGTGGGAACTATGGACATGATGAAGGAAGACAAAACTGGAGGATAAAACTTTTCTTCATGCCTTCTCAACAGTGTGTGTAAGATGTTTGAATAACTCTAAATGTATTGGGATACTTCTGTACACATACACACACACACAAAGACACTTCTAATGGAACCTTTTTCTCTATTTTCAGTATTCTGGTGAAGTTCCAGAAAACCGGATAGAAGTTGTTATCGCTAATTTGACTGTGATGGACCGAGATCAACCTCACTCGCCCAATTGGAACGCTGTTTACCGAATAATCAGTGGAGACCCTTCCGGTCATTTTACCGTTAGGACTGATCCTGTTACCAATGAAGGCTTGGTAACTGTTGTGAGGGTATGTATGTCTCTCATTATCTGGGGACTTTTTCCACAGGCAGGTTCTAGGGAGATTTGAGTTTGGAGAAAAATTGGTCCAAACTTTTGTGCAGATCTGATTCATGAAGGCAATGCATTCAATGAATACAGCAACCACCACATTATAGAGCCAAGTGGATAGCTGAATGCATGGATGGATGGATGGATGGATGGATGGATGGATGGATGGATGGATGGATGGATGGGTGGGTGGGTGGATGGGATGGATGGGTGGGTGGGTGGGTGGGTGGGTGGATGGGATGGATGGAATAGGAGGGAGGGAAGGGGTGAGATGGGATGGGATGGGAAGGGAAGGGAAGGAATGGGGGAAGGGAGGGAGACAGGGGTGGATGGAGAGATGGGATGGATGGATAGATGGGATGGTGGGAGGGAGGGAGATGGAGGGAGATGGAGGGAGGGAGAGATGGGATTGGGTGAGATGGGATGGGATGGCACAGGTTGAATGGATGGGATGGGACGGGATGGGATGGGACGGGACGGGATGGGGCGAGGTGGAATGAGGGGTGGAGGGGTGGAAGGATGGGATGGAGGGAGGGATGAAGAGATGGGTTGGGATGGAATGGGATGGAATAGGTGGATGGGTGGACAGGTGTGTCACTGGAACTGCACAGGTATGGATTCAAGATCCAATAGGAAGAGGGCATAACATTATAGCTTTCTTATTAAAAGTAAAATTGATTTTTAGAAACAGGAAAAAAAAAATCAAGTCAATACTACATGCAGCTCAAAATTCCATCCAGCTGACTTATAAAGCTTTGCCCATTCAATACCATTTTAGCTTCACATCCGACTGAAAACCTTCCTATCTTGGGTGCCGTGAGTCGGAATGTGGCAGTGTAAGGGGGGCATTCAGCTCTGTTCAGACTTTGCCAGTCTTCCCGTAGTATAAGCTGAGCCATTATTGAAGAAATCAGTCCATCACAAAGGGGAAACTTGGCAGTTGTGGTGGGGGAAAAAAATGAGGGCTTTGATCCATATCAGCAAGATTGCCTTGTCAGAACTTTTTTTGTCAAGTGGGAATTATCCTCTGGATAAGGCTCTCAAGGTCTCTTCCAACTCTATTATTCTATGTTCTAAAAGAAGGGGGACCTAACTTTCTGCATCCTGTGTGTGAATGGTGCAAGATTTATTTGAATTGGAAAACAAACCATCCCTTGCAGCCTGGTGGTTCTGCAAGCAGCTTCACCCAGATTTTCTGGAGGCTTTTAAAAAGAGACCGGATAGCCACTTGTCTGAAGTGGTATAGGGCAGTGATAGCGAACCTTTTACGGATGGATTGCCCAAACTGCAACCCAAAACCCACTTATTTATTGCGACACGGCAATTTAACCTGAATACTGAGGTTTCACTACCAGTGGTGGGATTCAAATAATTTCACAACTGGTTCTTCCTAATGACTGGGTGGGCATGGTTGGTGCGGGGGTG
Organism: Notechis scutatus; assembly: GCF_049901735.1. NCBI lineage: Eukaryota > Metazoa > Chordata > Lepidosauria > Squamata > Elapidae > Notechis > Notechis scutatus. Next base: position 12,058,499 of record NC_142011.1, on the reverse strand, counting down.
TGGTCTCATGTGACTGAGTGGGCATGGCCAACTCTATGTCACTCATGTGGGTGGTGCCTATATGAGACAGACAGGGTTGGGGAGGGAATCTAGGGGTTTCTGGTGGGTGGGGCAGAAGGAAAGAAAGAGAGATCCAACCTGTTTTTTGGGGGTGTGTGTGTGAGAGAGACAGACAGACAGACAGACAGACAGACAGACAGACAGACAGACAGACAGACAGAGAATGAGAGAGAGAGGAGAGAGAAAGAATAAGAGAGAATGAATGATGAATGAGAGAGAATGAGAGAGAGAGAATGAGAGACGGAATAAGAGAGAGAGAGAATGAGAGAGGGAGAATATATTATAGGGTCTCCTGCATGAGCAAGGATGTTGGATTAGAAGACCTCCAAGGTCCCTTCCAACTCTATTTTGTATCTTTTATGCAGCTTCCATCCTAAGCTCTTCTGCCATTGAAACAAGCGTGCCAAGAGACACCTATGATGTACAGTTCCAATTTTATTTTTCACCGCAACAAGAACCATTCCCTCTGTGGCAGAAGTTACTTATCTCCATCACAAGCCTTGCATAAATCAGGCAAAGTGGGGAAGGGATCATTTTACAGGGTCTGAGCAAATTCCCCAAACATGGAACAGAGGTGCTCTGTGGCTCCCTAAAACATTATCTGAATGTTGCAAGGAATGTAGAAATGAATTTGAAAGAGAGATGTACTCTGTTACTGTTTGCCTTTTTCCAGACATAACAACTAGAGGATTACTTATTCCTTATAGCTAAAAATGCCCTTAGAGTTAAAAAAAACAAACACAAAAGACAATTCAAATCCCATCTTATTTATCTGCATTATATGTACTACTTAAGTAATTACAGTGATCCTTTCCAAATTAGGAGCCACTAGCAAAGGTTCTTCTAAGCTTTTGGATATATAATTCAAACATAAAGAAAAGTGGAAACGCTACAAGATCTCTAGGTTGTTAACGAATGATTAAAGATAAAAGTTTTCCTTGCCCAGTCATGTCTGACTCTAAGGGGGCTGTGCACATCTCCATTTCTTAGCCAAGGGCGCCAACGTTGTCTGAAGACACTTCTGTGGTCACGTGCCCAGCATAACAATATGCCAAGGTACGTGGAATGCTGTTACCTTCCCATCAAAGTGTATCTACTCACATATGCATGCTTTCAAACTACTAGGTGGGAAGGAGCTTGGGTATGTAAGGGGAACTCACCCCACTGCATGGTACCCTGGTTTCAAACCTCAGGCTGCCAGCTTTCCAGCTGACAACTCAACATCTTTAACTGCTGAGCCGTCCTGCCCCCTAATGGATGGTTAAGGCCAATCTTTAATCACCCATGTTAGAAGAATTAAAATCATGTAGATGTATTAAAATTAAAAACAATGCCGTTCAACAAATCAGTTCATTGAAGCCAGATGCAACCTGGCCAGCATAAACACAACTGACTTCATTTAACAAACGCCACCAAATCCTTTGACTAAGCAATACATAATACTGTAACTAGTAATAGCAAGTATTTTGGCCTACAAGAAAATGCAAACAAGAAAAACAATGTGTTAAGAAACATGAACCCCCTTCATTCCTCTTGCTAAAAAGGATATTTATATCTCCAAATCTAGAAAGAGCAGCTTGCTTTTCCTCCATAAAGAGAAGAGAAAGTGGGTGTCTCCTCCCACTGAAACTTAAGGGCTCCCCCTTCCTGGGTTATGTACCCCAATACAGGTAGTCCAGGGGAGGTATTCAGCAGCTTCTGACCAGTTCTGGAGAACCAGTAGCAGAAATTTTGAGTAGTTCAGAGAACTGGCAAATACCACTTCTGACTGGCCCCGCCCCCATCTATTCTCTGCCTCCCGAGCAGGGATGGGATCCAACTGGCATAACTACCGGTTCTGTCTATTAGTGTTGTGCGCACAAGTGCAATTTACAACCTGCTGAGCTGCCCAGACAGCTGAGCAGCGCTGCGTGCAAGTGTGCAGCGGTTGGAAAAGCCCCTTTTTCCTGCTTGTTCAACTGCAGCTGTGTCACGCAAAGCAGCTGCAATTGAAAAAGCAGGAAATAAAGGTCAGGTAACAGCCCGGGCGGGCGGTTGGGCCACAACAGCAGCAGACATAGAACCAGTTCTATGTCTGCTGCTCTTCAGAGCAACCGGTTCTACAGAGGTGGACAGAACCGGTAGAATCCCACCCCTGTTCCCGAGTCCCAGCTGATCGGCTGGGTCTTCTTTTGTTGCCCTGCACAGGAGAATGGAGCTGGAAAGCAGATTAGTGGGGTGGGGTGGGAATGGAGATTTTACAATATCCTTCCCCTGCCATGCCCACCAAGCCATGCCCTGCCCACCAAGCTATGCCCACAGAACTGGTAGTAAAAAAAAAAAAATTTGAATCCCACCACTGACTTCCTTCAACAATTTTCATAAAAGAGGACCTGACCTGGGGTGCTCACATGGCAGCCCTGGTCAAAAGGGCCCAGCAGAGATTATGCTACCTGAGACTTCTCAGAAAACAACAACTGGATGAAAAACTGCTGGTGACCTTCTACCGCTGCACCATAGAGAGCATCTTAACTTACTGCACTTCTGTATTGTTTGCCAATTGCACAGTAGCAGATAGGACAGCACTCCAGAGGGTTAACGTCATTGCCCAGAAGATCATTGGTTGCCTTCTCCCCTCTTTGGAAGAGCTTTATAGCTCCCGCTGCCTTAAGAAAGTTCAAAATCTTCCCCCAGGAGTGGGTAGGGAATGGGGATTTTGCAGTATCCATCCCTGCCACGCCCACCAAGCCACGTCCACAGAACCGGTAGTAAAAAAAAAAATTGAATCCCACCACTGAGGTAGTCCTTGACTTACAACCACAATTGAGCCCAACATTTCTGATGCTCAACAAGACCGTTGTTAAGTGTAATTTCCCCCCCATTGTACAACCTTTCTTGCCATGGTTGTTAAGTGAATCACTGACTGCAGTGTAAAATTAGCCACCCGGTCGTTAAAGTGTATTTGGCTTCCCCATTAACTTTGCCCGTCAGAAAGTCACAACAAGTGATCACGTGACCCCGGGACCCTGCAACCGTCATAATTACAAGTCAGTTGCCAAGCGCCTGAATTTTGATCACGTGACCAGGAGGATGCTGCAATGGTTGTGTGAAAAACAGTCATAAGGCACTTTTTTTCCAGTGCTGTTGTAGCTTTGAACTGAATGAATTGTTGTAAGTCGAGAACTACCTGGACATTTGAAATTGAAGAAGCTTTTATCTTCTGATATCTCAGAAAATAACGCCCTTTCTGAGGGTACTAAAAAATGAGTCCATGGCTTAGTCGCAGTGATTCATTCCATATTAAGTTATAAAACTTCGGTCTGTGATTCAGTGTCCTGAATCTAATTATTTCAGCAAATTCTGTTTGTATAGCTCTTTGCAAGGCTGTATATATCCTTCTTTTAAGCACTCTCCTAATATTTTACTTGCAGCAAGCTATTCTCGCTTAAAAGCCTTCCAGCAATGTTTCATTTGCTATCCTCAGTGCCAGAATTAACTATGCTATTCTGGCTTCTTGAGAGGTGATCTAATAAGTATCAGAGAGTGCTAACTTAATCATTACTGGTCTGTCCGAATGTGACACTAGCAAGTTTATATCAAGCCATAGATTCATATGAGGCCATATGAGGAGAGGATGGATGGATGGATGGATGGATGGATGGATGGATGGATTTAAGTAATAAGTATAAAGATATTTCTTGCAAGACAGGCAACTGTTGTGGTCTGCTGCCAACCTGTGGAGCTGGCAGCAGAGTCGGACACTGGGGAGGAACATGGGCCAGTCCTGGAGTCTGGGGAGGGCTCAGACAAAGGATCTGCATCCAACACAGAGATGGGGCCAGGGCCATCTGAGAGTTATGTGCTGACTCCGGAGCCTCCAGAATCTGACATCAGCGAGGCAGAGGAACAGGGGGAGCCTGTTCCCAGTGCGCATGTGCGCAGAGCTACCAGAAGACAAGAACAGTTAAGACAAAAGGGGCAACTTGGGAGTAAAGCTTGGAGATGATTGGCCCTTCCCATAAGACATAAAGGAAGAGCAAAGGGACATGAGCCTTTGCAGGAAGCAACTTTGTTCGTTCTAGTCGGTTTAAAATCTGAAGCTGTGTGTTGACTTTGTGCTCCATTTGGCCTTGTACAGCTAATTGGCAATTTAGTCATTGGCAGTATTTCAAGGAAGATAAAGGTGGGTGCTTATCAGCCTTATCCCGAACGACTGGGGCAGTTTTCTGTTGGACTATTCATAAACTGTTTGGGACTCATTACGGGCTGTGAATGCATATAATTCACAGCCGTTGAAATAAAAAAAAGGTTTTTGGGAACACCGTGTGATTGGAAACCATATGAAATTAACTATTAATTCAGCAGCAATAAGGGGCTTCCATCATCTCCTCAGCCCAACCCTGCTCTTAATCATATTTAGGTGTTTCAGATTCTTTCTATCTAAAACAGCCTTTTATAATGAACCAATCTATTATAACCTGCCAAACAGAAATGGATTGATCTATTAAGACTTGCTCTGTCTGTCTCATCATCATGTATATTGGGTGCTTCTCCTCTTTCTGTGGCCAGTTCCAGTAGGTGTTGACAACAGGGAAAGGGTAAAGACTTCAGGCTTTCTTTTATGTAACATCAACATGAAACTATCCCTCTGAGGTCCTCCATTGGCTTGGCATCAGGGATCTTCAATATGCCTACAACACCAATTTGTACTTCATGAACTGGCTTCCCACACAATGTTGTTACGGTCTTGTTTCGCAAGGCTGTAAGGGTCCAGATGGATGGAATAGACTCAGGTTCAATCCTAACAAGGCTAAGTGTTAATGGGTATACAGGACCTGCAACTCTGGTCATTTTCCATCTTGAGACTCAGATGGAGTCCCTGGTGGCCACTATGACCAAGAAGGTCTTTTCACCAATTCATCTTCTACATCAGTTGCACCCATTTTTAAACCAAATGACCCTTCCAGTGACTACTTGTGTCTCTGTCTACTCACAAATAGATTAATACAGTGTGCCTCCCTGTGAAGAAGCTACCCTGAACACAACTCAGTGGCAAATTTAATTGGTCTACAGCCCTTGCATTTAGTTCCCAGTGCAGGATTTTCTTTTTTCAAACAATGTCTTACCATTCATCTTTTGTGTTTCTGTGAGTTTATACAGACAGTCAATAGATACCTACAAAGGCTTTTTTTTACTGCATCAGCAGTAAAAGTATGACAATTGGGGTTTTAGTTTTGATTTTTGGACAAAATAATACCCTCATTGCACTGGAAGAGAAATCATTAGCGTTTGCTACCCATAATTTTTCAAGACTTTTCAAACTAGGTGCCCTTCAGATGAGGTGGGATAGAACTCTGAATTCTTAAATTTGCAATCCCAATCCGGTTGCAAAGTGCCAAGTTTGAGAAGATTCCTCTAAAATGCCATTGGACTCTTGTGTTTTTTTCTAGTTTCAACTTCCTAGTCAAGCAACAGGCCTGCCTTGTTGCTAGAAACAGCCCTTATTAAATTGATTTTAGATAGAATAATAGTCTTGGGAGGTGATTAAGAAAGGAAGGCATAACTTACTGTCTGTTTGAAAAATAAATTTCAAAATGGAGGGCTTCTTCAACCCCTGAACAGATTGCAGCTCCTCCCCTCCTAGTTTATGGCACGCAGACAGCTTCGGAGTTCAACTCCAAAAGCAATCGGCTGGCTTACAGCTGGATCGAAGGGTCCTGAGGAGAAGTTCTTTGAGACACCCAAACAGAGTGGGTCATAAAAACTGATGGGATATCAGTCCCTTCAGTTAAAAGGTAGAAGAGTAACACTCCAGGGAGAAATCCTTCAGAGATCTCTCCCAGTGCGTGTATCCAGTTAGCCATATTCCCCAGAAGATTCCTCTAAAATGCCATTGGACTCTTGTTTTTTTCTAGTTTCAACTAGCTAGTCAAGGGACAGGCCTGTTCTGACCCAGGCTTTGTCAAATGTACTTAAACACAAACTTATTTTAAAAGCAAAACCTATTTTATTGCAACACTGGGAATTACTTGCATTCCCAGCCAGAACCAATTAAACACAGTTCCCCAAGATAAGCCCACACTTCTCAGTGCTGTGGAATGCTGCCAAAAACAGAAGTTATCAAAATAATTATAATAGAACCCACCCAAAGTATAAAAAAAACCTGACCAGAGTACACAGAGTTTCAAGAAGGATTCAGACTCTAATTGAACTGCTTTGCTTCCTGCAAAGCGTTTGTCATTGAGGTCTGACTTTTATCCCTTATGGGAGCGGCAATCACCTCCCAGCCTTACTCCCAAGTCGCCCTTCTGCTTCAGCTGCTCTTGCCTTCTAGCAGCTCTGTGTGCACTGGGAACAGGCTCCCCTGGTTCATCTGCTTCGCTGCTGCCAGACTCCAAAGACTCCGAAGGCAGCAGCCTCCTCCCAGATGGTCCTGGCCCCGTCCCTGCATCAGACGCAGGACCCTTGTCCAAGTCCTCTCCAGACTCCCTGACTGGTTCCCTTTCTTCCTCACTGTCCGGCTCCACTGCCGTCTGCACCGGCTGCCAGCGAAATACAACAAGGCCTGCCTTAGCACACAGTAGCACATAGACCATCTACAGAACTACTACTTCTTCCTTATAAAACCAATCCAGCATTCTGGTCAATACCTAAACAAACCTAAGACCATAGAATACTGAGTGATCATGCCTCTCCCATGTGCCTCTGTTTGATTTCAGGAAGTTGATTATGAGATGAACCGAGCTTTTATGTTGACGGTGATGGTGTCCAATCAAGCTCCCCTTGCCAGTGGGATCCAAATGTCCTTCCAGTCTACAGCCGGAGTCACCATTTCCGTCACTGATGTCAATGAGCCACCCTACTTCCCAACAAACCACAAACTCATCAGGCTGGAAGAGGGTGTGCCTACGGGGACAGCACTCATGACTTTTTCAGCAGTGGATCCTGACCGCTTCATGCAACAGGCTATCAGGTATGATGGTGGAAGGTAGAGCTCTCTATTCTGGAGGCCGTCAACTTTTGAATGCCTGTGAACCACATTTAACCAGAAAGAGTGTAAAAGAGGTAGAACCACATGTATTGGGGTTGGGTTGGGTTGGGTTGGGTTCAGTTAGTTTTTAGATAAGAGATGTACAGAGGACAATATTTGTAGACCAGGATTGAATGCAGGGTCCTTGGTGCTCTCTGAGCTTGGTGGCTTTCTTGAAGACCTTTAAATTACAAAACTAGGCAACATCATCAGTGCTAGTGATGTTACCTAGTTTGGTAATGAAACTCGGAGAACACCAAGGACCTGACAGATAAGAGACTTACATTACAGTTTTGTCTGTTTACTGCCTCAATACAGCATGGAACTGTGCTGCTGTTTTATTTAGCAAGTGTGTTTGGAAAGAGATCTTGGAATTAAATAATTACTGAGATTCATTCCACCTTGTTTCTCACTGGCAAATCTGTATCACCGGAAACACCTGGCCAGGCAAAATTCTCCCACAGGAAGGATCAATGGCTTAATGGTTAGGCTCCAGTTTTGTATGACCAGAGTTTGAGATTCAGTCCCTGACATTGTCAGGCAAATTTGGAGAAATTTCTGCTCAAAACTTAGATTTACAGGCAGTGTTGACACTCAGTTCTGGAATAGATGGAGTAATGGTCTGGACTCACATAAGATAGTGATCAGAGGCAGTGGTGGGATTCAATTTTTTTACTAGCAGTTCTGTGGGCATGGCTTGGTGGGTGTGGCAGGGAAAAGATACTGTAAAATCTCCAGTCAGAGGTGGTATTTGCCGGTTCTCCGAACTACTCAAAATTTCCGCTACTGGTTCTCCAGAACTGGTCAGAGCCTGCTAAATACCACCTCTGGTCAGAGGGTTCTGCAGTGTTTGGTTAAAAAAAGGTAAAGGCATTAGTCCCAATGATGCAACTGCCTTTTTTTAATGTGCATCACACACACACAAATGAACGGAGCTTGCACCATCATGACTGTGATCATGACTGTTTTGAACCCTGGTGTCTGTTCAAATGCAATCTCTAAAAGGCATGCTCCTGGGATAAGATGCAGCTGCTTTAAAGGGTCGCACACAAGTTCTACATTTTTGCTTCTGTTCCTTGCGTCAACTCGTAAAGCATTTCTATGCCTGTTTTAGAGTTGCCATAAACCAAGGGGGGGAGGAAATCTGAGGGAGCAGTATGTCAATATAAAACCAGAAGTACATTCCAACACTTATCTTACAAAGATTGTAGCTAAGCTATCAGATCTTCTGCCCATGAAAATCCTTAATTGGAGAACGTGATTGATGACACCCAGCCTGTGAATGTGCTTCATTGGAGAATCTGATTTATGACACACCCAGGTGGGAGGGGGAAGCTGGGTCACAGATGACTGTAAATTACATATGCCAGAGTTGGCTTCATACAGGTTAATGCCGGACATGTTGCTCCTAATAAATCTTTTGGTTTCTTTTGAAGCTTGGCCCGGGGCTCATGATTTAATTAGGGCAATCGCCAGAATCCTGATACCTTGATCCAGTGCGTGATAAAATGAATGTCAAAGTGGCTGATTAATTATGCTCTACAGTTTGCATGATTCCTATATTCCCAAGCAAGGGTTTATCTGATGCGCAATTTTTGGATTTTTTTAAAAAACTTCATAAATGAGTTATCCCTGAATTCTGCTTACTTCCAGCAGCAGTTCAAAGAGTGGCTGTAAGCATAACCACAGAGCTGCCATATTTTGAACATTCAGTACATTTAAATCCCAGTTGGTTGTGTGGACCTGTACATTGAACATAGCCTAGGGAAAAAAAAGGAAATTTAAGTTATCCTCCTTTGTCTCTTGGTCCCGCTGGTTATCTGTCTGTTCCTTTATAGCAAACATAGGAAGGTGCCCTGTAGAACTAGCACTGGGGCCAATTAAACGTACATCACTTGTGACATTTTATAATCATTCAAGGGATGAGATATTTCAAGGGGGATAAAGCTGTCTGGTGCAAAAATGACAATGGTTACTCATTGCCTCAGCTTGTTGGCATGAAAAGGCAGCGGAAATTTTAAGGATGGAGGGGAATGTCTTCGCTAACAAGGCCATTTTTCTTCATTCTATTTTGCAATGGCTGGTCCTTCAACAGGGAGCTCATTTCTCTCCTGCACCTGGACCAACTTAGAGGTGACCCAGTGGAATGCAGTGAACCAGCCACAAGCTAAATCAATTTAGCACCGATTGATCATACAAGGTGTACCTTGCTTTTTTTTTCATTTTGAAAATAAGCTCAAAGCAAGGTGCAAAGAATCATTTAACAAGAAAGAAAAACAACAACCCAAAATTACAACATTACAAAAAGTTTAACGTTTTAACAATCTTAATTTTAAAAAAAAAACAACTGAAAAACATCAGGCAAAAATGCTCATCCAATCCAGACAGGCACAGGTATCAATTTCACTAACCTCCTGGATGAGCAGATATATCTAATTATAAATTATACTAATTATATGGCATTGATACCTATTTGTCTGCCTGCCTGCCTTCCAATCTTTGTCTGTCTGTCTGTCTGTGTCTGTCTGTCATCTCTATCTTTTATCATCTATCTTTTATCTATCTATATCTATCTGCCTGCCTATCTTAGATACATGGATGGATGGATGGATGGATGGATGGATAGATAAATACACCAATACATAGACACAGAGACAGCTCTGTCTCTTGGTCTCTTGGTCTCGCCTAGTAGGTAGGTAGGTAGGTAGGTAGGTAGATAGATAGATAGATAGATAGATAGATAGATAGATAGATAGATAGATAGATAGATAGATAGAGATAGATAGATAGATGGAGAAATACACCAATACATAGACACAGAGACAGACCTGATGGATGGATGGATGGATGGATGGATGGATGGATGGATGGATGGATGGATGGATGGATGGATGGATGGATAAATACACCAATACATAGACACAGAGACAGCTCTGTCTCTTGGTCTCTTGGTCTCGCCTAGTAGGTAGGTAGGTAGATAGATAGATAGATAGATAGATAGATAGATAGATAGATAGATAGATAGATAGATAGATAGATAGATAGATAGATAGAGATAGATGATAGATAGATAAATAGATAGATAGATAGATAGATAGATAGATAGATAGATAGATAGATAGATAGATAGATAGATAGATAGATAGATGATAGAGAAATACACCAATAAATAGACACAGAGACAGACCTGATAGAGAGATGGATGGATGGATGGATGGATGGATGGATGGATGGATGGATGGATGGATGGATGGATGGATGGATGGAATATTGTGGCATAAATTTAACAATAGACAAATAAATATAAGTTTGGGAGCTCCCAGTTTGTTTTGATCAGGTGGAAAGGCATGTACTATTTTCTTGATCCATTTTGAAATCCTAACTGTTGTTTACTCAGGATAAAAAATCATATCTCCCTTTCATGTTATGGGCAGTTTTGAAGAAGAAAACAATGCACAGATAGAGCATTCTTACACACCGGCATACATATTGAACACATGACAGCCTTGTCCACAGAAGACTGGATGGATGGATGGATGGATGGATGGATGGATGGATGGATGGATGGATGGATGGATGGATGGACAGACAGTTGGCTGGCTGGCTGGACAGCTAGATGGACATCTGGCTGGATGGACAGATGAATTACGTGTGCCTTCAAATCAGTATAGACTGTATGGTGGTTGATTCCATTGACCCTGCAAACTATGAGTACTAACTACTGCATGCTGAGCTAAGATATGGGTGGCTGAAAGGTTCAGCACTCTAAAACAGGGGTCCCAAACTGCAGGCTGTAGTCTACTACTAGGCTGTGGCCTATTCACAACCGGGCCGTATAGCTCCACTCGCGGTGGCCACTGGCCTCATATTCCCACTCACACAAATGAAGCTATGAGTGTACATGCCTGCCCCTCATGCAAAACCATCCTGTCAATGTTCCAGGTAATAGCCGCATGGAAAGCAGAACTCCGAGGCAGACAGATTCCTCAAAGAACGGTTTTATTAAAGATATCCTATTGGCACAAACTGGTGAAAACCGACTCTGAAACTTCCCGTGTTTTTCACCTGATTAAAATGTGAAAGTTCCCCCTTCCCCCAACCAATCAGACACATTGTCCAATCAAGGTGCTGGCTGGTTGCCTGGTTACTTCACCCCTCCTTCCTCCAGCCACCTGTTGGAATGTCCTTGGTTCCCACAGGAAACTATTTTGTTTTGTCTACAACCCGTCCCCCATCTAACTATGTTCCCCCTCCCTATCCTTTCTTCGCATTGTGGCAACCCTGAAGCCCCCCAAATGGCCTCATCCTGGTTCAGTTCAGAGTTGACACATCCCCTCTTCCCACCTTCCTCCCATGCTGGACCACCAACCCAGAAAGGTCAGGGAACGCTGCTCTAAACTGCGTCCTAGTGTAAGGTTATTTTCAATCCGCATTAGGGACTTCTCACTGGAAAGGACTCCTAGGTATTTTTCCTTGCTTCTGCAGATATTCCAAGTTGTCAGATCCTGCCAATTGGCTGAATATTAATGCCACAAATGGTCAGATCATCACTGCAGCTGTCCTTGATCGCGAGTCAGCCTACGTTAAGAACAATGTCTACGAAGCCACGTTCCTGGCAGCTGACAACGGTAGGCTCTAGCACTCCGCTCTTCATGCTTCAATAATAATCTGGCTGACATAATTCCCTGACACACTTGTCAGTATAATTTATATGTTCCCAGGTTTTCCTAGTTCTTTTTTTGGGGGGTGGGAAGATCTTCATGAAGTAGAGATGGGATGCTGTCAAAAGAAATGAAATGTTCACAGGTTACAATGGAAAAGAAAACTAGGGCGAACAGAAGAGGAATGTAAGAAATTAGAAGGTTTTGCCATATTTATGTGTTAAATTCTATTTGTTAAGGATGTCCCAAAGGTGCTTTTTTCAAAAGGCAACTGGACTTTGTTTCTCTTTGAAGAAGTTTTGCTTCTCATCCAAGAAGCTTCTTGAGTTCTGTCTTCACTGCTGAAGAAGCTTCTTGGTTGAGAAATGAAATGTCTTCAAGGAAGAATGAAGCTCAATTACCTTTTGAAAAAGCACCTTTGGGACAACCAGGACCTGGATGACTGAGAATCTCCATAACATTTGCTAAGCATCCAATCTGAGTCACTGGGACCAAAACTTTATTCTTCCAAGCTTTCTCTCTCCCCCTCTCCCTCCTCCCTCTCTCTCTCTCTCTCTCTCCCTCTCCCCCTCCCTCCCCTCCCTCCCTCTCCTCTCCCTCTCCCCTCCCTCTCTCTTCCCCTATCCTCTCCTCTCTCTCTCTCCCTCCCTCTTCCCCTCTCCTCTCTCTTCCCCTCTCCCTCTCCCTCTCTCTCCCTCCCTCTTCCCGTCTCCCTCTCTCTCTCTCCCTCCCTCTTCCCCTCTCCCTCTCTCTTCCCCTCTCCCTCTCCCACTCTCTCTCTCTCCCTCCCTCTTCCCATCTCCCTCTCTCTCTCTTTCTCTCTCCCTCTCCTCTCTCTCTCTCTCTCTCTCTGTTTCCAGAATATGTGCCCTGGGCTGTTCTATGCATGTTGCATTTATCTGGTTCCTGGTTTTGTGTTGATGGCTGACTATTAAGTTGTTAATTGTAGTTTCCTTGTTTATTTGTTAAATTTATTTGCCACCTATATCTCACCGTGGGGCTACTGTAGGCATCTTGGCATGAGTGGAGAAGCAGACAGAAAAGGCAGGAGAAAGGATGGACTTCCTGTATGTTCCTAATCTTCTACAGCTGGTCCTCGACTTACAACAGTTCATTTAAATGGCCGTTCAGAGTTACAACAACGCTGAAAAAAATGACCATTTTGCATAGTTATGACCTTTGAAGCATCACCACGATCATGTGATCAAAATTCAGATGCTTGGCTACTGGTTCACATTTATGACCGTTGCTGTGTCCCCTTTTGCCACCTTTTGACAAGGAAAGTCAATGGAGAAGCCAGGTTACTAACTTACCCACTGCTGTGATTCACCTAACAACTGTGGCAAGAAAGGTCATAAAATGGGGCAAAACTCTCATTGAACAAAGGTCTCACTTAACAACTGAATGTGGGACTCAATTGTGGTCGTAAGTCGAAGAATACCTGTATTACCAAGTAAGAGACACGTCTGAGGACAGAAAGGGGAGAGGCTCCATCTTGAAGTCAAGAACAATCTAAGGTTAAAAGAAAAAGAATTGCATGAAAGCTGTCGCTGTATAGATTGGAAAACATCAAAGTGAGGTGTGCTTTACCTTTCGAGTGACCTCAAGCAACCTTGTCACAATCTACACAATTCGCTCAATTTTGTTGCAGGGCTAAGAATCACCAGTGGCATCTTTACTGACAAGCAGATCAGATATTGAAACTGCCCTACTGTGTCCTTTAAATCACTGGATGTACTGAAGACACTGCTGTGTTCCTCACCCCACTCTGCAGTCTAACAGGGGGGATAAGTCTAACAGGCATCGGAATAAAGAGTCAATCTGCTTTCAAAACCTGATTTCTTCCAATAGCTGCTGTGTTTCCTTTCAAGCATATATTTCACCTAAGTAGTTATCTATCTATCTCTAATATTTATCCCCCACTGGGCCTCTATGGAGTTCTGGTTACTAACAAAATCAATAATTTTTTAAAAAAACCTAGAAACATAGAACAGTAGAGAAATGTTTCAGAAGCCCTAAATTAAATACCATATTTTAAAAGCAGTTAGATTTTAACAAACAAAGAAAATAAATCCAAGATAGGTAGCCTTCCTTATCATCTTCCTAGACCCTCCCTCCTAAAATTTACTTTGACTTTGGACAACACTGGCATGCATTGTGGCCTTAACAAGAGTCACTTTGGAGAGTGACATGGGCGGCATGTAAATTTAATGAGCAATTCAATAAAACAAATTATTCCGGCAGGAATGTGGCCCTCCAGATTTAGGCAAAGCCACCAAAGGATGGTTGCGTCGGGCGCAAAGGACCAGGACTATACATAAAGAAAGATTTATTGTTTAAGCCTATACACAACAATCTAGTCAAATTAAGCTCATTTCTGAATCAGCTCCAGATAAGGGTCAATGGAATTCAAAGGGGAGGGCTGGACTTGGATCATTTGTGACAACGTAAGGATTCTAAGCTGATGGCATGTTTAACTCTGTCCCTCAACTCTGCCTTCTCTTCTCCTATAGTTGTGCTATTTTTTCAGTCCAACTTACAATTAGCTTCAATGGTATGTTGGGGAAGGACTCCCCCAAAGTTGGATCTGTACATGCTTCTCATGATTGTTATATCTCTTTGCTAGTTTCATGTTAACTTGTGTGGTTTGATGGCATTTCTGGATGTAGAAGGCTTGGCGTCCTCGGCTTGGAGACCTCTTCTTTGAGAGCTTCTCAAGCTATCTACCATGAATTCCTTGAAGTTCCAACCTCCAAGAGGAAGAAAGCCTTGATTTTAATATGAGCAACTTACCTGCCAGTAGTGGTACCCTTTTTTAAGGCTAAATTGCCTTTCAGAAGAAAACCATTTCCATCAAGAGGTCTTGTTGCTGATTGGGAAATGCCACCCATATGTACAGTGAGGACTAACTTATAGCATCATTTAAAGCAGGGGTGTCAAACTCGAGGCCCACGGCCAGATGCGTCACATGCTGGCCACCCCCACCTCCATTTTAGCGAAGGGGGGAAGTTGCAATATGTCACGTGATGACAATGTGACGACACGAGTTTGACACCCCTGAATTAAAGGAATCTTTAAACTATTACAAATTCCTTTATCCTAACAGCATCCAGCATCTTGAATCCAGGGTTGGACTTTGTCCCTGTTAGCACCAAAAGCTTACAATAGTTTTCATAAGTTTAGCTCTCGTCTGACCCTATTCTTTTCTTTTCCTTCTTTACTAAGAATTAGTCCAGAAGGTTCAAAAATAAGTTTAGGGATCTTCTTTGTTACTCATGCTTGGAATTAAACCAATGCATGTGGGACCCAACCTAGAGCTTTATTATTTAAGGGAAGAACTTCCATTTTACTGTCTTCTTCCTCCCTGCCAATCTCCTTCAATGCCCCACCATGTTAAGAAGATACATTATGAGTGTAGTAGATGAAAAGAGCTCCCTCCTACATCAATTTGGATGATAAGAAGGCATTATGGTATTGGTAGACAATGGGTTAGTTAGGCAGGAGAACTTAATAGACATAATACTTCCAGTTCAAATGTCCCAAAAATACTTTTTCAAGAGGGAATGGGACTTTCTTTGTTTTTCCTTGAAAACCTTTCGCTTCTCACCCAAGAAGCTTTTTCAGATATGACATGTCAGAATATTCATGAACTGGCAGAGACGTGGTAACAAGATCAGCCCATGAATAGCATGAGAACAGATCAGCCAATGGGAGCTGAATTAGAAACCGAAACTTAAAGAGAGAGTCTGGGCATGACTTACCTCTGCTCTGAGCTCTGAAGCTGCTGCTTGTGTTTTGCTTGTGTTACAGTGGAAGAATCTACTATTGGTATTGTATATTTTACTTATATTATTATGTATATAAAGAAGTTAATGAATCCTGCTGAATCAGTCATCTGAGTGTGCTTTCTGGATTTGAAATTCTGCTGCAAAATCTAACATGACAGGATGGGGGGAATGGAAGGCTTTGTGAAGGATTTCCATTCTCTACCATTCAGTCAGAACTGAAGGAGCTCCTAGGATGAGAAGTGAAATGTTTTCAAGGAAAAACAAAGAAAGTCCAGTTGCCTCTTGAAAAAGCACCTTTAGGACAAGGATGACCTGGATGCCAGGAGAGTCTCCCGACATTCAGCTCAATGTTCTCTTTCTCGCAACCTACTTATTGGAAAGGTAGGCTAAGCATAAATCTAGAGGACTCATATTAACATTTTCCAGTTCTGTTCGACTTTTGTGAAAGACGAGCATTCACCTAAACATCCTCCTTACAGACAACTTCAGGCAAATGCAGTTAAAACCATGGGCTTTTTTTTTGCTTTGCATCAAATCCAAAGAGGGTTTTGAGGCAGGAAGGCTGGAGAAAACTTCAACAGCCAGCAGCTGAAACAAACTCATGAGATCTGAGGTTAGGAGGGCTAATATAACAGCCACAAGAAATGGTCACACCGAGGTTCATCAGGGATTCAGAGATTCTTCAGTCAGCAAAAGCAAACAGGAGACATAAGCCAGAAAACTTTTTAAAAAGAAGTTAAGAAAGAAACCATCAAGATTCAGGAAGCTTTTTTTAAAAAAAAAAAGTTTGGAGAAAGGGTTCATAACATGAGTTCTAAAATGGAGCTGTTTTAAGAAACAGTGAAAATATCCAAAATAAAACATCCTGCAGTTCACAAAGGAAGGAAAATGACAGTATGGTCTTTCTTTCTCCTAACTAGAGGGAAATGACTGAAACAGGTTGAGATGCAGGGTGTGGGAAATGTGCATGTCAGTGTGAGCCAAGAATTGTATGAAATGTTGGTGGATTTTAAACCTGCGTAAAAGTTACGAAGAACTTGACTTGGAAACTTAATAGAGCCAAACCTTATTTTAAGCGACAAACATTGAAAGATAGCTGGAAGGAGTCTTTGCAATGGGAATCTATATATCATGAGATGATTTCAGTCATGGCTATAACCCCAACAATACAAGGGGACAAATTGTTTCCCATTTTACCAATGTTTTTCAACCTTGGCAACTTTAAGATGTGTGGACTTCAATTCCCAGAGTTCCCCTGCCAGCATGCTCCTTCCTGATCAATTATTAGAGATTCTGAATAATGAAACCGGAAGCCTTCTCCAAGCCAAACAAGCATATGTGACTTCTCCAAGCTTGAAAATACTGATAGGACCGGGGTGGGATTCAAATTTCTTAACAACCGGTTCTGTGAGCATGGCCTAATTTTTGGGTGTGGCTTGGTGGTCATGTGACTGGGTGGGGGAATGGTTTGTTCATTGGGTGTGGCTTGGTGGTCACATGACTGGATGGGCATGGCTTGTACGTAAATATTGTAAATATTTAATTTTTTTATTTAAAAAGAGCAATTTTTACCCAAAATCAGGCAGAGCAGGCAGGCAGATTGAGTTGCTCGCAGAATCACAGATTCATTCATCTATCTTTCTGCAGTTTGCTACCTGAGTCCGTCACATAAAATTTGCTTGCAAGCAAACTCATAAAATTTGGTAGCAAGCAAACTCACAAATTAAATCACAACACACCATGTATATAAATATTTATTTTTTTATATATAAATAAAAAAGAGCAACTTTTACCCAAAATCAGGCAAAGCAGGCAGGCACTTAGAAATCTACCTTTCTGCAATCTGCTACCTGAGTCTGCACTGAAAAATAGAAGGTTCAGTCCTAAGGAAGGTCCAGCTCTGCTTTTAGATTAGCTAGAAAGCAAGAAATCCAACAATTTCCAACAATTTAGATTAGCTAAATCTAGCTAATCTAAATCTCCCGGCAAAGCAGAAGAGCTGATGGTTGGGGGATGGGGAGGAAGAAAAATAGCAATTTAGCAAGTAAGTTTGATGGCGTGCATGCCAGGTGGGGAATGAGTGGGCAGGGAGGGGAGGGGCCAGCCAGTGGTGCAATTTGCCGGTTCTCCAAACTGGACAGAATCATAACAAGCGGTTCTATAGAAACGGTCCGACCAGGTAGAATCCCACCCCTGGATAGGACCTTCATGAATCTAAGTCCATCCATATAACTTCCTCATCTCACTCTAGAAGGGCAAAATCCATACGTAATAGAAGGGACTGTGGACAATACCAAGAAGAAAAATTCTGTAGGTTTCCACCCCCGTTAGTCATACTTTTTACTGGGTGCATTTTATGTAGACGGAACAAGAGAAAGACAACCTGTGGTGAGATGCACATCAAGCCTTCTGAAATTCTTTCCAACCAGTAAGGCATACATGCAGCAGCTATACTTCCATTGTTAATTTGTAGTGGGGTTATATATTTGCATATGGTGTGCATGTGTGTGTTTCTTAGCCTTTGTCACTTATGTATGTGTTTGTGCCCTTGGGTGCCCTTGGAAGTGCAGGGTAAGCTTCATTCCAATCTGATCCTTTTGGGTGATGGAAGCTCCCCAAATGCAGTCACCAGCCACTTCGATCGTCCGGTAGAAGTGGCCTCGGGCGAGCGCACACACACGCTCCCCTCCCCGCGAGGCCGCTTCTATTGGCCAACGAAAGCTCCCCAAAGGCAGAGTCCCCATCTACTTCAGGGCGAGGCGTGGCTGTCCGTGTCCCCTCACCTTTAGGCAGTGTCTTTCAGGCGATGGAAGCTCCCCAAGTGCAGTCACCTACTACTTCGATCGGCCAGTAGAAGCAGCCTCGGGGCAAAGACATGTGTATGGACTGCTCTAGGTGGGGGAGGAAATTAAGTCACCCCCGAAAATACGGCCTAGCCATTTTTTCAGGGGTCAAAAAAAATAGGGCCCGGCCTTATTTTGTGAGAAACACGATAGATAGATAGATAGATAGATAGATAGATAGATAGATAGATAGATAGATAGATAGATAGATAGATAGATAGATAGATAGATAGATAGATAGATAGATGATAGATACAAAATATGTAACTATATATGGATATACAGAATATCTATGAACATACAGAATATATGTCTGTGGAAGGAATATATATGACTGTACAGAGTGTTTATGAACATATTGAATATAAGTATAATGCACAGAGAGTTTATACAAGATATATTATATATTATCAGGGAAAGTATCAGTGTTTATGTGGGGATAGACGAGTTAAGGAGTTCAATAAGGAGACCACTGTATGGTAGAAGCTGTTCCTTAGCCTGCTGGTCTTTGTGTTCTTCCTTCACATAGTCCTCTCTCCCTGTCTAGGTATCCCTCCAGCCAGCGGCACGGGCACCCTCCAGATCTACCTAATTGACATCAATGATAATGCCCCTGATCTCCAGCCAAAAGAGGCCCAGATATGCGAGAGGCCAAATCTGAATGTCATCAACATCACAGCCGCGGATGCTGACATCGATCCAAATGTTGGCCCTTTTGTCTTTGAGCTGCCGAGCGTGCCATCTGCCATTAGGAAGAACTGGACCATTAAGCGTCTAAATGGTAAACCAAGCAGCCAACACCTGGCGTTGTTCGTAGCTTGGCACAGTGGGCCTTCAGACTTTAAAACATTTTGTGCCGTCTTCAGTGTGAGTGAGTGAGTGAGTGAGTGAGTGTGTGTGTGTGTGTGTGTGTATGTATGTGTATGTGGATGTATGTGTATGTATAATGTATGTATATGTGTATATATATATATATATATATATATATATATATATATATATATATATATATATATATATATATATATTTGTTTTCTTAAGTTTTCGTGGGTATTACATGTATGGCATTCAGCTTTGTTCAGGTATTTTCCCACGTCATTGTAGTTGTGCTTTTAAAGTTGTAGCAATGTTTCAGCGGCAGAATCTCATCTGCCATCATCAGGCTTCTGATTGTGTCCATCTGTGAGTGGGGGCCTGACTGTGGGGGTCTGACTCACAGACGGACACAATCAGAAGCCTGATGATGGCAGATGAGATTCTGCTGAAACGTTGCTACAACTTTAAAAGAACTACAATGACGTGGGAAAATACCCGAACTAAGCGAACACTATATATATATATATATATATATATATATATATTTCTTTTTAAAAAGAAGGGAGCCACGTTTAGGATGACATTTCTAAGCGAGAGAGTTTGTGAGAAATTGCTTGGATTGGGCCTTAAGCTAAATTGTTGGCTCTTGGCTTCCCTGCCTTAATTCAGCTTGTAATTGCACAGGGTGATCATGAGAAAGTTGGGATAAATCATCGGTAAATTGCCCAGGAGGAAAAGCTATTATCCCTCTTCCTTATGTTCCATTTTTGATTGTCATAAGCCACAATCAGGATCAATGATGAACCTCTGCCCATAATTGCTTAAAAGTCACCTCCTTTTCTAATTTACCATAGAGGCAGCTTTCATGCTTGGGAAATAGGAAGGTGACCATTTGGGCGAGAATGGACAGGGGGAAAGGAGCTGTCAAAATGATCATAATTAGCTTCTTTATGGCTTATCAGAGTCTGTCCAGAGTTCAGCCTAGGTGACTTATGGGCATACAGGTAGTCCTCGACTTACGGCCATAACTGAGCCCCAAATTTCTGTTATGAAGCAAGGCAGTTGTCCAGTGAGTTTTGCACCCATTTTGCGACCTTCCTTCCCCACGGTGGTTAAGTGAATCACTGCAGTTGTTAAGCTAGCAACACGGTTGTTAAGTGAATCTGTGTTTAAGTGAATCTTCCCCGTTGACTTTGCTCTTCAGAAGGTCGCAAAAGGTGATCACGTGCCCCTGGTTATTTTATTTATTTATTTTATTTATTTATTTTGTCAAAAGCTTACAATACAATAGAAATAAGGATAAACATAAGTTTATATATAAGAAATAGGAACTAATAATTGGGGACCATAGGACAGGGACGGTAGGCACGATGGTTATCACGTGTCATAAATACATGCCAGTTGCCAAGCAGCCAAATTTTGATCATGTGACCACGGGGATGCTGCAACGGTCATAAGTGTGAAAAACAGCCACATGTTACTTTTTTTCAGTGCCGTTGTATCTTCAAGTGGCCACCAAACAAATGATTGTAAGTCGAGGACTGCCTGTATTTGGGGGAGTAACTTATAAGGAGTAGATTCAGGGTTGGGCTGCTGGGGGTTCGCAGGGGTTCAGGAGAGCCCCTAGCTAAGATTGTATGCAGTTCAGAAAACCCCCAAATCTCACTCCTGGGTGGCCCCGCCCACCCCACCCAGGAATTCCCACAAGACCCATTTTGGATGCAAGTAAGTGCAGGGCGCACACGAAGGCTTGGGGAGGGCGAAAAACGGGCCTTCCCGGAAGTTCGGGAAGGCCAGAAATAGGCCTATTTCCGGCTCACAGAGAGCCTCCGGAGCCCAGGGAGGCCGATTTTGCCCTCCCGGGGGCTCAAGGAAAGCCTCTGAAACCCGGAGAAGGCAAAAACACCCCTCCCCCCACCGTGGTGCAGGAGGCTGACTAGGCCACACCCACCTGGCCACGCCCACCTAGCAACCGGGCAGAGAACCCGTTGCTAAAAAAATTTGAAGCTCATCCCTGAGTAGATTCTCCAGATCAGTAGATATTCATAAAAAGTAGATTTTTTCCACACAGACGTGTTCTTCATGGCTTCCTCCATTTTGCTCCCCACAGGTGATTATGCTCAACTTGGCTTGCGAATAATGTACTTGGAAGCTGGTGTATATGATGTTCCAATCATTGTAACGGATTCTGGAAACCCTCCTCTCTTTAACATGTCCATCATTAAGGTCAAGGTGTGTCCATGTGATGAGAACGGAGATTGTACCACTATAGGAGCTGTCGCTGCAGCTGGGCTGGGCACAGGAGCCATTATTGCCATCTTGATTTGTATCATCATTTTATTAAGTAAGTATTGCACCAGGCAATATACGCATATGGTCTGAAGCCAAGGTTCTTTACACATGCATACACCATTTTTATTTATTTATTTATTGAATTTGTTGTTGTTTTTTAATTCTGTACTTATTACTTCCTAAGTAACTCAAGGTGAGTGAACATAATTAATACTCTTTTCTCCTCCTATGTTCCCCACAATAACCTTGTGAAGTAGGTTGTTTCTGAGAGAGAGTGCCTGGGCCCAAAGTCACTCAGCTGACTTTCATACCTAAAGTAGGACGAGAACTCACAGTCTCCTAGTGATTGGCCCAACGTCACCCAGCCAACTTTTATGACTAAGATGGGACTAGAACTCACAGTTTCCTAGTTTCTAGTCTGGTGCCTTAATCACTAAACCAGACCGTCAAAGTTCAGTAATTCAATAAAATCACAGTAAAAGGGAATCAGTTTCATAGTCATAAAAGTTGGTTTTTAAGTCAGAATTTGTGAAAATCAACCTCCACGTTTCATGGCACTTGTAGAACTAAAATATTGAGGGCCAATTTTTTTAAAAAAAATCAAATCAAAACATATACTCTAGGAAACAGAAGAACAGCCTACAAATGCCTCAAATTTCCTGATTGTGTCAAGTTGATGCTAAACAGCTCAGAAGTTATCTAGTATTTCAAAATCTGAATGTAAGACGTCTATCATGAATCTAGATTTCTATTAAATAAAATTTTAGATCAAGTCCACCATCATTCATGGAACCTGCTTGACTTTGGTGTTGTGAGAATAAAATGCCAGTGAGATTCCCAGGAGAAAATATTAAATATGTGTTTCATAACTAAAAAACTGTCACTCCCCTCAATCCTTTTAAGGACTGTTCTATATGTTGATAAACCACAGAGTTGAAACCATCCAAAATATCACCTTTTGTTATTTTCCTCCTCTTTCCAACTATGTTATTAGCTTGCTTCTCTCCGTGATGTCTATGGAGATTCTCAGTCATCCAGGTCATAGTTGTCCCCAAAGTGCCTTTTTCAGGAGGCAACTGGACTTTCTTTTTTTTCTTTGAAGATGTTTCACTTCTCATCCAAGAAGCTTCTTCAGCTCTGACTGGATGGTGAGGAATGGAAGGATTTATATTCCTTGCAGACAGCTGGTCATTTGCATTTTTTTCTAGAGTCGGTGAGGCCACTTGGCGGTTCATCTGTCTCCTCAGGGTCACTTGAGTAGTGCAACAGGACAGAAAACATCCTGCAGCCAAGGAGTCTCCACACCCATTTGCATTACTGATGAGAATTTTATTTATTTTATTTATTTATTTTATTTGGTTTGTCAATTGCTTACAAGATAATAGGTATAAGTAAAAACATAGTTATGAATACATGGATACATATAAGAAAAATAAAAGAAACAATAGGACTTTAATATACACATGCTAATTTAATTGTGACCTGATGGTAATGAGTAATAAATATACATTAGCATTCAAAATTCGTTGATCATAATAAAGCTCCCTAATGCCAATTGTTAGTAGTTTGTGTAGTAAAATTTCACACTGGAAGAAACAGAAGGCAATAAAGCATAAAACTCAGTTTTACTTTTTTTTTTCCTGCCTTTGCATAACTCAAGGCCTAAAATATGATTTAAACATTTGAGCATATTTTGTTGACTGAAATTAAATGTGGATGAAAGGCGTTTGATTTAGGAGAATCTTCTTCCCATCTTCAAATCCATTATCCTGTTCTAAATTATGGATTTTTATTACAAATGTGTGTTTTTAAAAATTCATTGCTCTAATTGGCTTTTTTTAACGCTCAGCAATCAGCCTGGTTTTATATCGGTGAAAATGAAATGATAAATAGAAATCTTTCTCCCATGTACTTATTTAATCTGGGGGCTTGTCCTATCAATTATTTTTACTGGACGGAGAAAAATGGGCAAGTGGGACATATAATTAATGTGGTTTGTGTGTGCGCATGCAAGCCTTTGAATTTATCTTGACTCATGGCAAGTTCCTGGACTAGTTCCTGCAGTTTTCTTGGTGCTGCTTTTCAGAAGTGGTTTGCCATTGCCTCCTTTCTAGGGCTGAGAGAAAGTGACTGGCCCAAGAACACCCAGATGGCTTTATGCCTAAGGCAGGACAAGGACTCACACTTTCCTGCTTTCTAGTCCAAGGTCCTTGTTCACTACCCCAAGCGGATAGTTAAAAAATGGTTACAAGTCACTTTCTACAGTGCCCTTGTAACTTCAGACAAATCACTAAACAACTGAGCATTGTCTGAGCATTCCATCATAAAATGGAAAACCAGTTTGAATCTCAACATGTTAATGCCAGTTTTGGAGTTGTTGTTGTGGGGAAAATAGGAGAAAGAAAGAGAGGGAGGGAGGGAGGGAGGGAGGAAGAAGGAAAAGAAAGGAAGGAAAGAGAAAGAAAAAGAGAGAGAAAGAAAGAAAGAAAGAAAGAAAGAAAGAAAGAAAGAAAGAAAGAAAGAAAGAAAGAAAGAAAGAAAGAAAGGAAGGAAGGAAGGAAGGAAGGAAGGAAGGAAGGAAGGAAGGAAGGAAGGAAGAAGGAAGGAAAAGAAGGAAGGAAGGAAAGAGAGAGAAAAGAAAGAAAGGGGGAAGGAAGGAAAAGAAATAAGGAAGGAAAGAAAGAGAGAGAGAGACAGAAAAAGAAAGAAAGAGGGGGAAGGAAGGAAAAGAAAGAAAAAGGAAGGAAGGAAGGAAAAGAAGGAAGGAAGGAAAGAGAGAGAGAAAAGAAATAAAGAGGGGGAAGAAAGGGGAAGAAAGGAAGGAAAAGAAAGAAGGAAGGAAAGAAAGAGAGAGAAAGAAAAAGAAAGAAAGAGGGGAAGGAAGAAAGGAAAAGAAAGAAAGAAAGAAAGAAGAAAGAAAGAAAGAAAGAAAGAAAGAAAGAAAGAAAGAAAGAAAGAAAGAAAGAAAGAAAGAAAGAAAGAAAGAAAGAAAGAAAGAAAGAAAGAAAGAGGGGAAGGAAGGAAGGAAAAGAAGGAAAGAAGGAAAGAGAGAGAAAAGAAAGAAAGAGGGGGAAGAAAGGAAGGAAGGAAGGAAAAGAAAGAAAGAAAGAAAGAAAGAAAGAAAGAAAGAAAGAAAGAAAGAAAGAAAGAAAGAAAGAAAGATTCAGAGACATTTAAACAAGCACTTCCAATTTGGAAGTCTGGATAACTCGGAGATTGTTCTCAAAGCATACCTGCAAATTTCATATTCTTCCAGTTCCTGATCTCAGAAAACTGCCATTCAGTGATGGCCATTGGTCTCCGTGTACAGGGTGTTACTGCCAACGGATCCGTGTCTTCTGCAACCCTGGCTTTGCAATCTCATCTGGGGGAAAAAGGCGAAGTGCTTTTTCTTAAAGGAGTACACTACAGAAAAATATAATAATGGGGAGAAGGCAATCGATTTCACAAAAATTGCCTTCAGAAAGGAAAACAGGCCTTAAAGCAACAATGGAGCTCTCTTTTCTTAAAAGCAGATAAAAAGGATTGAACTACATCTGCTATTGACTCTCTGAAAGCCTCTTTCTCAAGAGAGCTGTAAAGGTGTTAATAGGACAATTTTTCTACAAAGGGTGACCAGAATAAAAAAAAACAAAAAAACGCCCCTGCCTTAAAAGAGAGAGAACTTGCTTCAAAAGAAAAGAGAAATATTTCACTAGTTGCAATAAGCAGTTAAGAGGCAGATTAGTGTTTGTCTTCATAGATGGGTCCTCTTATTTATCTCTGATTTTTTTTTAAGAGGCAGGCTTTAAGCAAATGCAAATCAATCATCAAATCAATCCATATGGCTAGACTAAAAAGAAGAGGGAAATGACATATAGAAGCGGTAATTAGCTGATTCTCTTGTTTGAGGTTTGTGGCTTCCTGGCAGTGGGTTTTTGTGGGGTGGAATTGCAGGAAAAAGGAGGAAATAGATGGGGTAGAATTTGGCGTGTTTTTTTCATTTGCACAGATTCTGTTCTAACCAAGGCTTCCTGAGACCGTAATTAAGCACACGCTTAGTCCAAATAACTCTTGTTTCATTTCAGTGCTGGGAATTATGTTCATTCCCAGCCTGTAATGAGTCCCAAACAGTCCCTCAAGATAAGCACCCACCTTTCTCTCCTTTGAATTGCTGCCAACAAGTAAAGTGCCAAATTAACTGTAAAAAACCAACCAGAGCACAAATTCAACACAGAGCTTCAGGTTTCAAACTGACAGTTACAAACAAAAAAATCAGAAAATAAAATACAGGCTGAATAGTCAAGACCTTGTTGATGATCCAAACTCTGTCAAGGATCTTGGAGTACTCATCTCAAATGATCTAAGTGCTAGAGCCCACTGTAACTACATAGCCAAAAAGGCATTAAGAGTTGTTAACCTAATCTTACGTAGCTTTTTCTCTGATAATATTACACTGCTAACTAGAGCATACAAAACATTTGCTAGACCAATACTCGAATACAGCTCATCAATCTGGAACCCACATTACGTATCTGATATTAACACAGTTAAGAAAGTCCAGAAATATTTCACAAGAAGAGTTCTCCACTCTACTCATTGCAGAATACCTTATGCCACCAGACTTGAAACTCTAGACCTAGAAAATCTAGAACTACGCCACCTTCGGTCCGACCTAAGTATAGTATATAAAATCATACATTGCAATGTCCTACCTGTCAATGCTTCAACCATAACAATACAAGAGCAAACATTAGATACAAACTCAAGGTTAATCGCACCAAACTTGATTGCAGGAAATACGATTTGAGCAACAGAGTGGTCAATGTCTGGAATACTCTACCTGACTCTGTGGTTTCTTCCCCAAACCCCAAAAACTTTAACCTTAGACTGTCTACTATTGACCTCACCCCTTTCCTAAAAGATCTGTAGGGGGCGTGCATAAGTGCACCAACGTGCCTACCATCCCTGTCCTATTGTTTCTTTTATTTTTCTTATATGTACCCATGTATTCATAACTATGTTTTTACTTATACGTATTATCTTGTAAGCAATTGACAAACCAAATAAAATAAAATAAATAAAAGTTGCTTCCTGCAAAGGATTCTCTACCTTTGCACTTCCTTTATATCTTATGGGAGGGGCAATCACCTCCAAGGCTTCCTCCTGAGTTGTCCCTTTTTTCTTAGCTGCTCTTGTCTTCTGGCAGCTCTGAGCACACGTGCACTGGGAACAGGCTCCCCTTGTTCCTCTGCCTTGCTGCTGCCAGATTCTGGAGGCTCCGGAATCAGCACCCCAGTCCCAGATGGTCCTGGCCCTATTTCTGCATCAGATGCAGTACCCTCATCTGAGTCATCTCCAGACTCCCAGACTGGTACCTGTTCTTCCCCAGTGTCCAATTCTGCTGCCGTCTGCACAGGCTGCCGGCAAACCACAACAGATTCTTTGAGAGCAAGCCAGTTGGGGAGTTGGGCAAGAGATTGTCTCTTTTCATTCTTACACTTGGCAATGGGGGTGGGGGGGAAATCACCATTTTACCTCCGACAAAAAAAGCAATTACAGAAAAGTTTCACTTTCCAGCCAGTGTGCAAATTTCTCTTTGGAGTGTCAGCAAGTGTCACGGCATTAAAGGGGTGGTGTAGTGTGCGTCCCTAATTAGAGGTAAGCACTGGGCTGCCCTTTCCTGGAATTTCAGATTTGGAAACCCATATTTCGCATCTGAGACTTACACCTGGTATGCTGTGATGGGAGAGAGGGGGAGAGATCTTCCACTCACATTAGGAGAAATGCCCTGTTTTTCAAGCTCTTCGTTCAGCACTCAGCAGAACGACATACCACTTCACAGTGCTTTACAGAACTCTCTAAGTGATTTACAGAGTTAGCCTATTGCCCTCAACAATCTGGGTCCTCATTTTATCCACCTTGGAAGGATGGAAGAATGAGTCAACCTTGAGCCTGGTGAGAGTCGAACTGCCAAATTGCCAGCAGTCAGCAGAAGTAGCCTGCAGTACTGCACTTTAACCACTGCGCCACCGTGGCTCATAAGTGTGAGTGTTTGAAAAGCGGTCATACATCCCTTTTTTTCAGTACTATTGTAACTTTGAATGATCACTAAATGTCGAAGACTACCCTGTAACCCTGTACATTGGATTTGAGATGTTTAAAAAAGTACGAGAGCTACTTGCACTGGAAATATTCTCTATTTAATTTTCTGGACTTAATCTTCCAACATAGAAAAGCCCTGCAAACATTGTCTGATCCTGCCAAACTAAATCTGATATTCCAATGTTTGCCCTTTTTTTTTCTTCCCTGACACTTTCAGTAAAAAGTTCAAAGCTGGGCTCGCGTCTTCTTTCTAAGCAAAGCAGCCAAAAAAGAGTATCTCAGAAGGTTTGTTTATTTGATTTCGGAAAAGACAGAGAGCTTGTAAAAAGGAGGAGACGAAGTCCAAATTGGATTAGACGAGCTAATGTTTTATCCAGTCTCTGTTGCATCCCTTCAGAGAGAATCTCACTTCATTAAAATGAAATTAGAGCAGCTGCAGCATCTTGCAGATTTGAAAGGGATTTATTCTAACGAGGGAGCAGGGCAGAATGGGAGGGGGGACACGGTAGAAATAGCTGCCCCCTCAGCTGGTTGTAACATGCTGATACCTCTCCACGTAGGCATTTGGGACTGAGAGGAACACTACTTTCTTTCTTCCCACACCCCCCCAAATTACTGCTGCTTTACTTGTGATGAAATTCACCACTGGAGAGGCAGGATGGAAGGAGAGGCTGTGTAATCCAAGAGTTAACTCCTCTGGCTTCAGATTTCGGCTCACTTAGAGCAGAGGTGGAGAATGATAACCTCTTTATGACTTGTGGACTTCAACTCCCAGAATTCCTGAGAGATTTAACCTGGAAATAAGGAGAAACTTTCTGATAGTGAGAACAATCAACCAATGGAACAGAAGTTGCCCTCGGAAGTTGTGGGAGCTTCATCACTTGAGACTTTCAAGAAGAGATTGGACTCCCGTCTGTCAAAAATGGTGTAGGGTCTCCTGCTTGGGAAGGGGGTTGGACTAGATGACCTACAAGGCCCCTTCCAACTTTGATTATCTATTATCTGTTATCAGTGAGAGTTGAAGTCCACAAGTCATAAAAGGGCCATAGTTCTCCACCCCTGATGTCAGGCTACAGAACTTTTCCCATTCAATCAACTAGAATGAACTTCTGAAAACGTATCAAAACATATCAAAAGGAATCCTTTATTGAGATGAGACAATTCATGTAGGGGTTTAAAGCAGTGTCTAAGGTCTCTCAGGAATACAGAGATAGATAAAGGAGTTTAAAACCTCTCCCCTTATCTTGATGTATATTTAGTAAAACAAAGAGCCAACATGTTAATTCCCCCAGCCCCTTTTTAGAACAATCTTTTTCAGAGTTTCCCAGGGCATACCTAATTCCCCCACCTCCTTTTTAAAATGGTCTTTTCCAGAGTTTCCCAGGACACATCTCACTGTGGAATTTTTATGGTCTCTTCATCTCCTGGCTGTTTCTCCCAGAGGTGATAGGTTCCAGCCATCTGGGTTTCATCCCTCCATAGTATCATGTGTAGGTTATACAAATTCAATATAAGATTAAATATATTCAGGTTACATCAAGAAGGATTTCTTTATCAGTCTCCCCCAGCCTTTTCTTCTTCCATTGAAGAATGACAGATACATGGATCTGACATCTGACTTAGAAAAACCTTTCCCTGCCTCCACATGTCATAACCTGCCATTTTTCAACATAGAAAATAGTTTAGTAAAATTGCAGTAAAAGTTAAAGGTTTTCCCTGTCTGGTCACGTCTGATTCTAAGGGGTAGTACTCATCTCTTTTTTTCCTAGCTGAGGGAACCAGCATTGTCTGAAAACATTTCCATGCTCATGTGGCCATCATGACTATATGCTGAGGTGCATGGAATGCTGTTGCCTTCCCACCAAAGTGGTACCTATCTATCTACTTGCCGTTGCATGCTTTCAAACTGGTAGGTGGGCAGGAGCTGGAGCAAGGAACGGACGCTCACTCCATTCCACAGCATTATGGATTCAAGCCCAGGCTGTCAGCTTTCCAACTGAAAGCTCGGCATCTTTAACCGCTGATCCATCACACCCCTTAAAATTGCAATGATAATCAGGAGGTTATCACTGCAAAATTTTGAGTGTTCCAGATCATAAGGGGCACTTTCCCATCACCAAAGTGGACTCTTTCTCAGGATAATTAGGCTGGGGTAGAAAATAAGTCCTTCTTTGGAGTTAATGAACGTCTTTATTCAAGCTTCATTGGTGCACAGGGAAGGAGGCAAGGAAGAAATGATATAGACATGATGAAAAAGTTTTACAGTTGTCCAATTTTTGTCATATTGATCTATCAAAATACTAAATCTGGATGCCACTTTGTCAGGCATTATTTTAATGTATTTATTTATTTAAGATGAATTATTCTGCCTTTATTATTTTTATAAATTATGCAAGGCAGCAAATCTCACTAATACTCCTATTTTCCCCACAACAGCCACCCCATGAGGTAGGTTAGGCTGATAGACAGTGACTCACCCAAAATCACCAAACGGGTTTTCATGCCTAAGGCGGGATTAGAACTCACAGTCCCCTGGTTGATTGGCTCAAAGTCACCCAATGGGCTTTAAAGTGGGACTAGAACTCATGGTCTCCTAGTGATTGTCCCAAAATCAGTCAGCTCGCTTTCATGGCTGAGACTAGAATTCCTCATCTCCTGATGATTGGCCCCATGTCACCCAGCCAGCTTTCATGCCTAAAGCGGGACTAGAACTCACCATCTCCTGGTTTCAAGCCTAGTTCCTTAACCACCAGACCAGATCATTTTCAGACAGACATTCTACAGCATGAAGAAAGTGCATATAAAATAAAATTAAACAAGTATTGTAATCACAAAAATCCCCATTCGTCATATTTTTGAACCTTGGAAAATAATCAGTTGTCTTTGTATGCTGTACAATAACACAGTTTACCAATTGTGTGTTATTTATTGTATTTAGTATATTTGGTAGTATCGTGTTTATTAGGATAAAGCAAGGGGACATTCCCAGAAGACAGCTCAAAATGAATCCTACAGGACCAGGTCTGGTTAATTTTGGGGTAAGAGAGGACCAGGACACCCCAAATGTAGAGCCTAGATTGGGACATTTTAAAAAAAAATCTGGAAAAAAACAACGGCAAAACTGCTTCCAGGCGAATGTACTGACTTCCTGATAACGCCTGTGAGGCTACGTCTAGACTTTTCATCACCACATATTCATTGTGATAGTACATTCAGAATTGATGGCATTGTAAAAAGTGTCAGTGAAAGTCATTTCGTCGACAAAGAGCAGCTGTGAAAACCTACCACCTAGCACTTCTCTACTGTTGCTAAGAAATGCCTATGATCTGTGTACTGAGTTGATTTCAGTTGAGAAAAATCTTTTTTACCTTTTTAGGGTACGTGTCTAGAATGTAAGCTAGCATATGTACCTTTGGCATTCTGAGTATCTTTCCAAAAAACAGTGCTACCTGCTACCATACTAGCCTACTTTCTACCTACGAAGAAATAGATTATAGCTAGGCTTACTCATACAGAACCATCTAACACAGAGATCTCCAAACTTGGCAATTTTAAGACTTGTGGGCTTCAACTCCCAGAATTCCCCAGCCAGCCAACTTTAAGACTTGTGGACTTCAACTCCCATAATTCCCCAGCCATCCAGACTTGTGGGCTTCGGCTCCCATAATTCCCCAGCCAGCCAACTTTAAGATGTAAGACAGAGTCCACAAGTCTTAAAGTTGCCAAGTTTGAAGACCTCTGATCTAACATCTAGGTTTTTCCCTTATTTACTGCCATTGATACTTCTCTGATAATAAAAAAGTGCAGATAATCCTTGAGTTAGGATTGTAATGAAACCTGCCCATCAGTGTTGTAACTCATGATGGTTGTAAAACCGACCCAATTTTACAACCTTTTTTCTGGCAGTTGTTAAATGAATCATCATAGTTCTTAAGTGAAATCCCAGTTATTCAATGAATGTCACAGTCATTAAGTGAATCAAAGCTCGCTACAGGTGTGTTTTTGCCAAAACATGGAAGAAAATGTTGGTTTTTCAGTAAAACAGTTGTAATGTAGAAGACAGCAGGATGCTGCAGCCATAAATGACTGGCTGGACTCCCATGTCCCCAAAATGCAAGCACATGACTGTGAGGATGACCCAACCATCAGAACCTCAAATCTGAGTCTTAAGTACTTATCTGATAGGTCCATTAGAACTTCGAATAATCATTAAGTTACCTGTCATGAGTTGTGCTCATTTCAGTTTCATATTGCACTTTATCATATAACTCATTATCATTGCATTTAGTTGAAGTTTGTATCTTGCCAATATGGGAGATTCAAAGGCTGGAGTGATTTCTAATGTTCCCAAGGCCATGCTCCAGTCTAAAATTAACAGTAGCAACACAAGAGGTAGCATTTATTTCTCCTGGGAAGAAAGGTAAATACCCATGTCCCAGGATAATGTTGCAGAATCCAATCTGAGTTGGTCAGCGGGACCAAAAGTTTATTCTTACAAGCTTTTGGGCTTCTGCTGGAGATCATTATCAGAGAACTTCTGTTTCTACAGAACATGTGGACTGGGCTGTTGTACACGTATTTATATGGTTCCTTGTTGTGTGCTGTTTTTAGTTGTTAATTAGAGTGTTGATGGCTGGCTATTAAATTGTTAGTTGCTGTTTCCTTGTGCCAATACGCCCTTGGCTCCTAAATACCTAGTAACCTGTTGGTAAATCAACACTCTTATTGACTGACAAGGGATCCATTTCCCAGGCTTCAATCATTTCTCTGGCAATTTTTGTCCCAGCTCAGCCAACAATCACAGTAGCTGCTAAATTGAATGCATGTCCTTGTTGATTGCAAAGTGAGACTCCCAATGAGTTTGCGTGTCCTCATCTAAATGCTCACTCGTTTTTTTCACAATATGGTGCTTAGCTTCCATTTATTATTTCTCCTATTTGTGGTCAGTTCTACAGATCTGAAGCCAACACAAAGTATAAGCTCCTGCTCTTGAAGAAAGCATGGCTGTACTTTTCTTTGCTGGGGTTGATTGTCCTTAAGGAATAGGAGATTTTGACATTCAGCTGTGGTTGTTATATTTCAATTGATTTTCTTCTAGCCATGGTTCTGCTTTTTGTGGTATGGATGAAACGGAGGGAGAAGGAACGTCACACGAAGCAGCTACTCATTGATCCTGAAGATGATGTCCGGGACAACATCCTTAAATATGACGAAGAAGGTGGCGGAGAAGAAGATCAGGTGAGGATTGCCCCAACTTTGTGAGAAGTCAGTTACAGTTCACAATAATGCAAAAGATTTGAGATGCTGTATCTGAACCATGGTTACGACACTTATAGCACAACTCTAAAATTTCGATTAAATTGTTGAGAAATTGATGACGA
This sequence comes from Notechis scutatus, assembly GCF_049901735.1. Classification (NCBI taxonomy): domain Eukaryota; kingdom Metazoa; phylum Chordata; class Lepidosauria; order Squamata; family Elapidae; genus Notechis; species Notechis scutatus. The sequence goes on along the minus strand of NC_142011.1, from coordinate 12,025,565 downwards.
TTTTAAGGAGTTGCAGCTCAAATATATCTGAAAAATGAGTGCTATAAAAACACAGTTCTGTATTCATCTGTCACCAGGAATAGAATAGAAATAGAAAGAGGAGAAAAGAAATAGAGTAGAGTAGAGCAGAGCAGAGCAGAGCAGAGCAGAGCAGAGCAAAGCAGAGCAGAGTAGAAATAGAATAGAATAGAATAGAATAGAATAGAATAGAATAGAATAGAATAGAATAGAATAGAATAGAATAGAATAGAATAGAATAGTTGGAAGGGACCTTGGAGATCTTCTAGTCCAACCCCCTGCTTAGGCAAGAAACCCGATACCATTTCAGACAAACAATTGTCCAATGTCTTTTTTTAAACTTCCAGTGTTGGAGAATTCACAACTTCTCGAGGGACACTGAGGAGAAACACTAATATTAAAATTCAATATAACCTAGAAAGTTTATAAAGCACACAAAGTTCTCTTTGTTGAAAAAGATCCCCGGGAGTAATATGGATTTTGGGAAACTATAATGTCATTGATCACAGCTTGGTTTCTTTGTTTCTGTTGTGTTCTGCCACCACCTGACATGCCAATCCATAATTCATTTGAACTTTGGATTTGATTTGTTTAAATCGGTGTCTCTCTCTTCCAAATCAATTACAAATTAGACTGTGGAAAGATCATTCAGTGGCAGAGGCCATCAGATGGTCATTGAATAGAGCATCACTTATGCTCCAAACCCACGTGGAGATGTCTCCAGAATGTGAACCGAATAAGCAATTAGTCAAGAGTGATGTGAGTGCATCTTGGTGCCTTGTAAAATCTCTTCAGCGCCGTCCAGCCAAAGATCAATAGCATTTCATATATGTTTAATTAAGTAGCAATATAAATGCCATAAAGTTAAAGGCTCTGTTTTGATTTCCCTTAAACTTAATCGTATTATTCAGCTCCCCCCATGGCACAAAGATACTGGATAATCTTCAGTGAAAATCTGCCACAGCTTCACTCTTTTCCTTCTGTATGCATGATAGGATTATGATTTAAGCCAACTTCAGCAGCCAGAGAATATGGATCATGTTTTAAACAAGGTGAACGGAGTCAGAAGAGTAGATGAGAGACCTGTCGGTGCTGAGCCGCAATATCCGGTACGGCCTGTCATCCCTCACCCTGGAGACATCGGGGATTTTATTAACGAGGTACGTTACTGCAGATTTCTGTAGACTGTTACTGTAGGGTTAATTGGTCACCAAGAGCTAGGGAGAGCAATTAGCATGCCCAGAATATAGACAAGGATGGATGGATCAGTGGGTAGGTGGATGGATCAATGGATGGATGGAGGGATGTCTTGGAACATGTTCCAAGAAGGGAACTGCGGAAGGGTGGTTTTGAGAGAAACCAAAGTATATAAGCATTGTTTCATTTCAGACACAACTTAAAGCATACATTTATTATAATCTAGTGTGTAGTTGGCAGCGTGGTCAAACCAGATGGTGATGGCCTCTAACGAATCTTGGCTGTTTTCAAACAAGCTAAGAAGATCTGCTTAGGATTTGGATAGAAAATCCCAGGGCTAAACTTGGGCTGGAGTGCGCTGAAGAACTTGCCAGGGAGTTCGTATAAAGCAATATTAGTAAGATAATTTACCAGTAGTCCTATTCCATCCTTGTTGCTCATATTCAATGTCTGGGCATCCCTGAAGATGCTTTGAATTCAAGCCATCGACAGCATTAGCAATTTCATCTGCTTAGCTTCCGCCGCCCAAACGCCATCCTTCGCATTCTTTATTTGCTGTTGTGTTCACAAAACATTATAGCCTGCCCTTCCAACAGATTGCCCAAGGCAAATCAAGCATAAAGAACCGATGGAACCGACATTTAACAGCAGCAAATTGAAACTATAAAAGCAATAAATACATAGCAGCCACCCAAGAGACAGATCGGCTGCTTCTGTAAAGCAATGAGCCAGTGGTGAAGGTAGCCATCGGATACAGGACTGGTAGCATATTAGTGCAGTGCTCTAAGGCATGTCATCCTCCATCTTGGGGAATGTGTTCATTATATTTAAACAGCCTCCCAGATTCACATAACAACTGTTACAAACTTAACAATTGTAATAATTCACTTAACAACTGTGGCAAGGCTAGTTGTAAAAATGGGACAAAACTTGCTTAATGATTGTCTTGCCTAAGAACAAAAAAAAATTGGGCTCAATTGTGGTAGTATGTCAAGGACTCCTTGTAATGTGTCGAGAAGTAAAAACTCTCTCAGCAGGCCTAGTAGCACTACTACAAAACCCATGTATGGCTGCTAGATAAACCAGAGAGTGAGCAACTTATGGCCCCAATGACAGACCACCCCATACAATCTTTCCCCAAAATTCTGCAGGAAAATAAATGAGATATCCAGATTTATGTATCTGCATGAGTGCATATATCATCCAACTCTCAAGACTCCAAGGGATTTGACAATAAAAATTGGGGGCTATGCAATTGTTCAGGCTAGTCAAAAAGTTGGTTAATTAAGAACGGAAATAGGAACACAAGGGATTTTGTGAACTAAAAACACATTCTTCAAAAAGGCTTAAAGTCACTGAAAAATGGTCTGAAGATCTTCACTGCTGCCCTTCATGGAGACATCCCTGTGCTAGCAGCTTCTGCAGCTCTGTAGTCCCTGAGGAAGGCTAACATTGTGGTCTCCAATCTGGAGAATGCAGACTGCAGAATAATAGAGTTGGAAGGGACCTTGAGAGTTTTCTGTTCCAACCCTCTGCTCAAGTGAGAGACCCGATATTATTTCAGATGACTATCCAGTCTTCTTTTAAAAGCTTCCAGTGATGGAGCATCCACAACTTCTGAGGGCAAATCATTCCACTGATTAATTGTTCTCACTGTCAGGAAATTTCTCCCTAGTTCTAGGTTGCTTCTCTCCTTGGTTTGTTTCCATCCATTGTTTCTTGCCTTGCCTTCTGGTACTTTGGAGAATAGGTTGACTCTCTCTCCTTTGTGGCAGCCCCTCATATATTGGAACACTGCTATCATGTCACCCCTAGTCCTTCTTTTCTCTAGAAAAGAGAAGGTTGGTAGCCCTATTTTCAAGTTTTGAAGAACCTCTCTGCATTCATAGAGTCGAGATTTGTGTAGCACCACTCAATCCAACCAAGGTTAGGATGTTCTTCCATGGATTAGCCCCAATCCAAAATAACAATAGCACTTAGACATATACCTCTTCACAGTGCTTTACAGTCCTCTCTAAGCAGTTTACAGAGTCAGTCTATTGCCCCCCCCAACAATCTGGGTCCTCGTTTTACCTACCTTGGGAGGATGGAAGGCTGAGTCAACCTTGAGCCAGCGAGACTCGATGTCAGCTTTGGAAGCCATATTAGCACCAGAAGCTTCCACGCTGCCACATTCTTGAACCTGGGAAGATGGGAGGGGGATTTTATGGAGCGTATGTGGTTAGACATAATAGCATTCTTCTTCTAAGTCAAGGTCATGTTAATTCTGCACCTGGCTGAGGAGTAGAGGAGACATCTCAAGTTGGGACAGATGGTGATTGGGGCATGTGATGGAATGATGGGTGCAGGGGATGGATTTGTAATGTTTTACTTATCAGAGGGAAACCTGGAACTTTCAGATTCAGGATTTCCCAGATGTGCCAGTATACCTACTCTAATAAAAGGAAACATTGAGAAAATGCCTGTCTCGGGGTTTTTAATTGGATTTGGGGTTTTCTGGATAACTTTTTTTACAGCAACATCTTCTTAAACATTCCAGGGCCTGAGAGCAGCCGATAATGACCCAACGGCCCCTCCCTATGACTCCCTTCTCGTCTTTGACTATGAAGGAAGCGGTTCAACAGCCGGGTCGGTAAGCTCACTTAACTCTTCAAGCTCTGGAGACCAAGATTACGACTACCTTAATGACTGGGGACCGAGGTTCAAGAAACTGGCGGACATGTACGGGGGTGGCGAGGATGATTAAAGTGACCTCACTTTTCTTGTTTTGCAAAAAGAGGAAAGCTATAGCATTTAGAAAGAAGAAGATGGAGAGAGAGAGAGAGAGAAAGCAACCCAAGGTGGATGAAAGAAGAAGAAGAAAGGAGTAAAACAAAAAACAACTTAAACAAAAAAACAAAAAAAAAAGAGAGAGAGAGAAAGCAGAAGAGGAATCAAGACCTGTTCAAAGAGGCAGCGTTTTTTTAATTAATACCTTCGGCCGACTGTATTCTTTTTAGTGGTGACTTAGAGCATTTCTGTTGCTGTTGTTTCTTTCTTTCTTTCCCCCTTTCTCTCTTCTTTTTCTTCTTCTCTTTTTTTAAGAACGTTGAGCTGTCTAGCATGAACACGTGTCTCTGCTGCCTTTTTATTATTATTATTTTAATTTTTCCCCCACCCTCATGTGTCAGCAGGGAACTTGCTTGTTTTAACTACTTTATGACTAAAGGGAGTGAAAGGCACTCTGTCTTAACTTGAATTTCTTAGAACAGAAGCACTGTTTTTAAAATATATATATATATAGGTATATATATTTGAAAGTGCCTTTTGGTACATGTATCAGATTCCCTCAATCTCAGGAGTGTTCAGAAAGAAAGAAACAATTTATGTTTCCACCGTGTCTTGGACACCACACTCTGTAAACCCTTAAGCCAGTTCTAGCTGGGAAGGAATTAAGGAATTAACAAAAACAAAACACATGGAACAACGGTATGGTTTATCTTTTGGGGTTTGTGGGTGGGGGGACAACAAAAGAAACATGATGTTAGTGTGCAAGAGAGGAAACCAAATTTAAAACGGAGATCTTCTTGGCCTAAAAAAAAATGGCGAACTCAGTCAATCTGTTGTATATATCATTCATTGTTTATCTGATGCAAAATATTGAATTGGGTTTTCTCTTGTGACTTGGCCACATATGTGCTGTAGCTGCATAGAATTATAGCATTGGAAAGCCTTGGAAGAATCCAAGGTGTTGCTCTTACCTAAACCCTACAGTAAATGATCCGAAGACCAAAGGTCGCTTATGTGTAACTTTTGTCCATTTTCTTTTCCATTTCCTTTCCAAATTCTTTCTTTGAGAAAAACAAAACAAAAAAACAAAAAAAAAGACTTGTTCCTTCTGCTGAGTCCATGGTGGAGTTGTGTATTTCTAATCGATGTTTGTTGCAATGAATAGGATGTGGGAATCTGGTGGGATTATTTGATGTACAGAACTGTAAGCACCTGGAGAAGTGATTTCAGGTTAACCAGCTTGGTCACTAGAGATTAAAATGCAGAGAAAGGCAACACAATTTATTTTGGCCGCATTCGGCTCTCTGAATGTTATAGTGTGGTGTTTTTCCTCCTAGACTGTGTTAACGCAGAGCATCGGTTTTGTAGACTTGTTTTCTTTTTTTTGGCCACAAAAAAAAAATCACCTTCCTTATTGTATCACAGAAAATGAACAAGGCTAAGCACAAAAAAAAAAAAATCTAACTCTCTTATTATATTAATGGATGGTTGAAGGCCAGAGAATTCAGCCAAAAAATTGAGACTGCCTTATTTTGAAGAATTATAAAATGAATTGGGGAAAAATAAATAAAACAATGCTAGGGACTAGCTTGTGGTACCAATAGTCCTTAAAATACCTTGAATGCCATTGCATCAGTAGGGGTGGGGGAACCTTAACAAAGAACATTCTCTTACTGATGTTATAACATTTATTCTTGAAGGATTTTTTTCTTCTTCTTTTGGTTTTGTTTTTTTACAATAAATCAGACTAGATAGGCCTCTAGCCTGAGTCAATATGTGAATTTCCTTGCTATTACACCGCAGAAAACATTTATCAGAGTAAATTTTTCTATGACCCTCTGATGCTAGGGAGGAAAAACAAATGATTTCAACTGAAAAGCACATGCAAATCAATAACATATAAAAACTAATTGAATAGCTAGATTCATCTGACCATTTCTTAATAGGTTACTTCATTGTAAAACAACAACAAATTATTATTATTTGATACATGAGTTTCAAATTTTCTACTTCCCAAAGTGAGGTATAAGTCAGGATTCACTTTAGAAATGCTGATGTTTATATTTGTTTGACTTAAGTTGTGAATATCATGATACGCTTCAGGAATCTTCACTTTTTGAATTGCCCACCACTACTTATCAAATCATGACCAATTCAAACAATCGATTAACTTACTTGGAAAGTCAGTTCGATCCCTGTTCAATATTAATTATTTTTTGCATATGTAGTAAAATTACATCCAATAGACTTTTCTCATGCAATGAACGTTGTTCCTGAATGCAACACAGCTAAAGTAACATTTCCAGACTATGGCAAATATCAGATCTGATTAGATGATTTCTGATATAAAAGAAAAACAGGAGAAATCACTTGCTAGAAACTATTGCATCAAAAACTAATCATCTGAGTAGGCCTAAGACAAATAATAATGTTGCATCTCTTCATAGATTGCCTTCCCCAGAGCCAGGAAAGGAACTAGAAAATAAATAAAAGTATGAGATAAGTGACTATAATTCAGAAAAAAAGATGGCCTCTTTGATCCTCAGAAATGTTTGATATGCAACCTCAGGTAGATTTTGAGGCCTAGTTCAGTGATCATTCACCTGTTTTGCATGTAGCTAATTGTAGGTGTAAGTTTTGGCTTTGTCAGGTGTAAGTTTCCTAAGGAAAATGTTGGGAAAGCTTTTTGTACAAGCATTTGGAGTTCTACTGTCAGTCACAGCAGTCTCATACCACCTTACTGGATGCAAATGGAAAAAAAAGTTCTTTTCCTCCAGCAAAGAATCAACCTTATTAGAAGTACCAAGTTCATATTTTAAGAATCATCAGCTTGGATAATTCCCCCCATGCTCATTTTCCTCTGTAGAAAGAAATGCTCCATTTTTGGAAGAGGGTTTTTATTTTCTGGACAAAAATATGAGAGCCAGAAACACACTTGCCATAAATCCCCTTGCCCAAAAACGATCGCATTAAATGGCATTTCACGAAGAACCCAAATAGTGTGGAAACCTTGAAAAATCACTATTAGTTATAATAGTTCACTCTATTTTTAGAACGCGTACAAGTTTTCTCTTTATTTAAAAAAAAACTGGTTACTTTTTTTCTACAAAATGGCTAGAAATTCATTTAACTATCCCATGGGTATATCTTGAATATTATGAGCCAAACCTACCAATTAATGATGGCACTTCCTGATGAGTGGTATTTCTATCGAAAGGCTATTATGGGATAAGAAAAGGCAGGTAATATCACTGGGGACCTTGTGATTAATGTGCTTAAATGTTGACAATGAAGCCAGACTTATTTGCTGCATTCTGATAGAACCTCACTATTATCAAGGGTAGCATGCTACCTAGTTTGTATGTAGGGTCTGTATTTACAAAGAAAAAAGAAAAAAAATTACAATTCTGCAGTTTTTCCTCTCTCTCTCAAAAATGTGTTTTTTCCTCCCCTTTAATGATTTGGACTTAACGTGGTTTATGTCTAATGTTTGTACAATTATTTAGATTGCATGGATGTGTAATGTAAAAACCACATTTAATGGAGATTGAGCCACTTAATTGTGCTATCAAATCTTGGATTACCTGATGGATAATGGACAAAAAGGCCTGCAGCAGACTGAAGAGGAAGCCACGAAGGTTGAATTAGCTATTATTTCCTTCAAATCCAAGAGGGGGCACAATTTTGGAGAAATTGTTTTGATGGTCCATGGGGGAATGGGGCTGACCATGTTCCCCCAACACACTCTTTTTTGTCAATATAAAAAAAAATGATTCTCGTTTGGCACTGAGGGGGGAAGGAATGAGTGCAAATAAATATTTCAAAAGGTTGTTAAGAGATCGTACTAGAATGCAAGCTCCTTTGTCTAGAGACTTTGAAAATGCTCCTTGTGCATTTTATATTTCATTGTATCATATTTTCTATAAAATGCAATTTCTGTAAATTTACGCGCATTTGAAATGTGTCGTGTCTGATAATGGAATGTGGTTTTAAAAAAAAAAAATTCTGGAGGGAAAAGTCTGCCTATCTGTTATGTTTTAATGCACCAAAGTGTGATCATGTTCCTCGATGTAATGGCCACGAACTCGAGGTGCATCCAGGATTTTTCACTCTGTCCAGAAATAATTCCATGAACAGCAGACCACATTGCAAATTGCTTTTGCAATCCAAAGTGTGGTTAGTAGTAGCAGTAAACAGGATCCTATTGTTCACCTGAAGACCAGGTTGCATTGTTCCCTGGATTATGGCTTTGAACTTCCAGTCCATCAACCTCTGAAACCAGAAATTGACTCTTGTTTTAATTTTTCCCAGTTTGGTAAAAATGATCGTGAGAGCTACTACATGGTATCTTTGATGTTCTCTGAGCGTGGTTGTTGTCTTGCAAATGTTTCATTACCCAATTAGGTAACATCATCAGTGCACTGGTGATGGTACCTAATTAAGTAATGAAACATCTGTAAGAAAACAACCAAGCTCAGAGAGCACCCAGGACCCTACAATTCAACCCTGAACTACAACTATTCTCTTCTGTTGAGAGTTATTGTAGCCAGCAGTGAAAAAGATATGATGTCCAAGGGAAGGAAGAAAAAAATTACTTCTGCTGGTCTTGCAAATTTCCCAGTTTATCTGGATAATCTGGAACTTCCCTCTTCATGAAATGTTTCTTCTTCTTCTTCTTCTTCTTCTTCTTCTTCTTCTTCTTCTTCTTCTTCTTCTTCTTCTTCTTCCTCTTCCTCTTCCTCTTCCTCTTCCTCTTCCTCTTCCTCTTCCTCTTCCTCTTAATCCTCTTCTTCTCTTCCTCCTCCTCCTCTTCTTCTTCTCCTCCTCCTCTTCTCCTCTGCTTCTTCCTCCTCCTCCTTCTCTACATTTTTGCTATATGTATAGCCTAAAATTCACATCTATGCAAATGTGCTATATAGAAGTAAGAGGTTCATACAGTGTAGAGGTGGCCCATACAAAGTGATAACGGCAACCAAGTTAATGGCATTAGCTTAAAATATATTGATGAAAAAGTGCAGGTGGGGGGGAGCCTGGGTCTATGTGTCCATAAAGTCCCATGCCTGCCTTTAGGAAATCACTATAATTATGTTGTATTTTTAAGAAGATGTTTGATGCTCTTCCTAGTCTATACTTCCCGGGCTTAACAGGAACCACACAAATAGCTCAGTTGACATAAAACCAACATAACTGGTAGGTTCAATGAGACGTTTCCACAGGTAGAATGAAGAGACTTTTGAGAGAAGAGCAGGCACCATTACACCCATTTCTCGTCCTGCCCTCGGGTGCTTTGAGGATTAGGCTGATCTTCCTCTTCTTTGTGGCAGCCCCTCAGATATTGGAAGACTGCTAGGTCACCCCTGTTTTTAATTGCTTATGTGCTTGATTTATATCATGCCTTTCTTTTGCAGAGTTCAAGGCAAGTTATAGGATTTTCCTTCATTTTATGTCAGATAGGACGGGCTGAGAGAAAATAAGAAAGCTCCTGAGGGAATTTTACAGATAACAGATAATCAGAGTTGGAAGGGATCTTATAGGTCATCTGGTCCAACCCCCCCCAGCCCAAGCGGGAGACCCTACACCATTTCTGCCAGATGGGAGTCCAATCTCTTCTTGAAAGTCTCAAGTGATGATGCTCCCACAACTTCCGAAGGCAAGCTGTTCCACTGGTTGATTGTTCTCACTGTCAGAAAGTTTTTCCTTATTTCCAAGTTGAACCTCTCCTTGTTCAGTTTCCATCCATTATTCCTTGTCTGGCCTACAGGTGCTTTAGAAAATAGATGGACCCCTTCCTCTCTGTGGCAGCCCCTCAAATATTGGAAGACTACTATCATGTCTCCCCTAGTGTTTCTCTTCACTAGACTAGCCATGCCCAGTTCCTGTAACCGTTCTTCGTATGTTTTAGTCTCCAGTCCACTAATCATCCTGGTTGCACTTCTCTGCACTCTTTCTAGAGTCTCAACATCTTTTTTATAATGTGGTGAACAAAACTGGATGCAGTACTCTAGGTGTGGGTTTACTAAGGCATGGCTGAAGGTGGATTAGAAGTTGGGCTTCCCTATTGCTAGTCAAACTCTTTCAACTACTACACCACTCTGGCTGTGAAAATGTAAAAATTGCCCATTGGAGATTCCATCTGCTGCAATGAAATGTTTGTACATACTGACTCCCAAATCCAGCTGGGATCACATCAGTCCTGTTATTTTAGGTGCTGGTGGTGAGGAGACCCACTATATAGGCTCTCTCACAAGGATCAGTTGAAAGGATCCAAAATGTGGCAGCTAAAATGATTGGGAAGCTTTTCCAATAGAATTTCTGCCCTGGGCAGGGGTTGGACTAAAAGACCTTCCCAGTCCCTCTCAGCTCTAGGATTCTGTGATTCTAAGAAGGACAGATTGACACGATCATTCTGAAGAAATGGAAAACAGGATGAGGTGATCCAAAGAAAGATTTGAAATCAAATTTGAGATGGTTTATACGTCCTGTTCACTAACTTCCCATTTATGAACTAGTACAAGGAGTGACATTCTATCATCCCACCCAAAGCCACATATATTTAAATATGCAATGAGTTCATCAGGGAAACATGAGTTGGGCAAGGTTTGCACAAAAGTCCACACATACATAAGAAAATAATGGGACAAGTGCATTCTTTTAGCAAAAAAAAAAAAAAACCTCCCAAAAGACAAATTTTGAAAATAGAGTTGTATGCTAGAAGAAATATGTATAAAATGCATGGACATTTTAATGAAAACTTTAAACAAAATTACAGATTTGCAAAAATGAGACGCGTGAAGGAAAACTTAATTTGAGATTCATCAATTGATACAGGGAAGATTTTGTATCTGACTGATGGACATTTCAATGAAATTGTATATCCATTATTACATTGATAACATTGCAGTATTCTCACCCTCTACAAAATGTTCCAGGATGTAATGAGTTTCCAGACTTCTTAAAAGCCTCCAATGATGGAACACCCACAACTTCTGAAGGAAGCCATTCCACTGGTTAATTGTTCTCACTGTTAGGAAGTTTCTTCTTAGTCCTAGTTTGCCTCTCACCTTGTTTAGTTTCCATCCATTGTTCCACATATTTTCACAGAAGTGTCCACCCAAAATAAGTATCATTTTAAGCAATGTCTCTGCACGAACCATAATCTCAACTACTAAAGTTGGTTAAATCAACAGCAATCTCTTATCATGTATGTATTCACCGATGCAAATTGGCTTATTCTTCTATGAATGGAGATAAGTCTACCATTCATATAAGGGGCCAAGCCCCCCAACAGAGACTCCTAATGAAAAGATAAGAGTAATCAGTTTTTCCAGTTTTCCTTCTCTTTCCAACCAACCAATTTACAAATACTTCTGCAGCTTTTCTGGTGACCCAATGGAATAAAGAGGAAGGATGATCAGCAAAATTGTAACCCCAACCTCCAGTTTTCTCCACCAAGACCATGTTATGAGCAAATGCATTCATGCATGGAAAATATGTATTGAATTGATAAATTCATCTGACTCCCTATAAGGGAAAACAAAATTCTGAAGCTGGCCTTGGAACAACCTGAGCTAACGTTGATGCTCACCAAATGATAGATTGCCTTGTAGTATGTGGATTCAGATAGCCCAAATTTCTTGCTTGTTTACTGTATTCACAAAAACGCCTCTCCTGAACTGAAAACTAAGCAAATATTGTATATCCCTCCTGTACAACTCAATCACCTGAATTTGGAGGTCTTCACTGCACTATGTAATATACTTATTTCAAACATCCTAGGAAGAAGCCAAACTTTAAAAAAAAACTGCTGTGATATCAAATTCTACTTTGTTTAGGGCCCATGATTTGGGAGAGGGGAAGGGAAATGTGTGATGGTGTTCTGGGAAGAAAGTATAGGTTGAAGGTAGGCTAAACGTTTTGATGCACAAGATCACAAATTGAATTATTGAAAAGAAGCACAGGGCTCAGAAAAGTGTCCACCAGAGGAACATTTACCATTCAGAGAACACAACACTGAGCAAATAGAAACAGCGGTCTGACATACATCAAGAAACCTTTGTGGCACTTTCTGAAGTTGAAGAATCTTAAAACGAATCTGTGGAGCAATAAGAATAATAGACACGCAAGCCAGCCAAGGGTAATTTTAGCTCTCATTTGTTTTGGAAGTCACGGGCAAGCATTCAGTTTAGTGCTTGCATTGAAATCAATGGGCTGATAAGTATTTTGTTCCAGCTGAAGTGCAACTGTAGGTAATGACAAAAGACCCGGATGTTTTTTTTTTTAAGGAATAACAATTCCTGAACTTAGAATTAAGGAAGGGCCCTGTTTACCTCTACCTTAATTTTACGTTCGTCTCCATTACAGTAACCACGAGCGCTGATTAGGAACTTCAAGGCAGAGATTAGTTGTGAAAATAAAAAACGTGTTTAAAAAAAGGAGTAATTCATCTTCACAAATATCATTAGGTTATTAAACTGGATTTTGATGAGGGCAGATTTGCAAGGTTCACACCCCCCCAAAAAAAAAATTCTCTGCTCTGGCAGCAAAATAGGGTGCTTGCATATCTGATTTTTTTTCTACCTTCACTTAGTTTGCACAATACACTTTTTTTTCCTGAAAAATAAGCATGAAAAAGGACACTTATTTCTGAAAGTTGGGTACAAAAGAGAGCATGTAGAAGGTTATGTTTTTAAACCGCATGCAATAAAGGTAGTGAAAATAATTTTCATCTGGGAAACCTTCAAAAGTCTACATCTGGCAGAGTAATTTAAAGGGGAACCAGAGAAATTTGCATTAAAAGCCTAAAGGTGAAGATTTCCATGAATTATTAAAAAAAGGATGTATATTGCAAACATTTCAAATATGATCAAAAATTGTGAACATCAAAGGATGCGAGTCTCTTTTAAAGGATCCTTTTTACAAAATCTGGAGGCGAAAAAGTAACAGAGAACAATAATCTTTTATAATACCCTCATATTATGGTATGCCTTCCTTCTATGAAGATTCTCAATCATCCAGGTCATGGTTGCCCCAAAGATGCTTTTCCAAAAGCAACTGGACTTTCTTGGGGGTTTTTTTCTTGAAAACTACTGAATTTCTGAAAAGTCCTGATTCAGAATAGAGATGGAAAGGGCCTGTTGGAGGTCTAGTAGTCCAACCCCTGCTCAAGCAGAAGACCCAATACCATTTCAGACAAGTGGCTACTCAGTTTCTTCTTTAAAACCTCCAATGACGAAGCACTGACAAATTCTGAAGGCGAGCTGTTCCACTCGTTAATTGTCCTCACTGTTTGGAAAGTTCCAGGTTGCTTCTCCCCTTGATTGGTTTCCATCTATTACTTCTTGTCCTGCTTTCAGGTGCTTTGGAAAATAAGTTGAACCCCTCTTCTTTGTGGCAGCCCCTCAAATAATAGATTAGTGCTATCATGTCACCCCCTAGTCCAGTGGTGGCTAACCTTTTTCGGCTCCCGCGCCGATAATTGCATGCGCACTCACTTGCATGCGCTTGCATGCCAGCACCCAGAAGGCAATGCATGATGGGTCGTCCCCCCCCACACCCCCTATGCATGCGTGCACAATTCCCCCTCACGTGCAGCATGTCTGCATGCACATGCGATTCCCCCCTCGCACATCGCGCATCTTTGCTCATGTGTGCGCGATTCCCCCTCACACACCACATCTTTGTGCATGTGTGCATGATTCCCTCCCGCACACTGTGCGTCTGCGCATGCATGTGCGATCCCAGGGGTGGGATTGTACCAGTTCGCACCTATTCGCTAGAACCGGTTGTTAACATTCTAAGCAGTTGGGAGAACCGGTTGTTAGAAGAAATTACTGGCCTAATCCTGTAAGGAAGGCAGGAAGGAAACATTCTGGTGTTGCTTACAAAAACTGCCTCTCCATTAACCCTTATTACATTCTTGTCAGGACTAGACTTCCTGTCTTTGGAACTTCTCTGGAGTTTTTTTCCCTTCCTTTGCTGGTACTTTGCTTGTGTGGAGGGACCATTTGAAGTTACAATGGCACTGAAAAAAGTGACTTATGACCATTTTTCACACTTACGACTGTTGCAGCATCCCCACAGTCATGAGAGGCTAGGCGAGGAGATGCGTGCCTCGATGTGAGTGATATTGAGTTGGCCACGCCTAGCCAATAACATGACCACCAAGCCATGTCCACCCAGTCACATGACCACCAAGCCACGCCCACCACCTAAGCCACGCCCACAGAACCGGTTGTTAAAAAATTCAAATCCCACCCCTGTGCAATCCCGTCATGTGCAGTGCATCCCTGCCCATGCATGCATGTCTCTCGTGCACCCAACTCCACCGCCTGCGCATGCGCCCCTGATACCTGACAATCAGCTGTCAGGTAGCAGTGCACATGTCCATGCACCGTGGGGCTCTTCCAGGCAACTTCTCGCATGCCGGGGGAAATGGCTCTGCATGCCTCTTCTAGCACACGAGGCATCGGTTCGCCAACACGGCCCTAGTCCTACTTTAGGCTACCCAAACCCTGTTCTTCATATGTTTTAGTCCTCAGGCCTTTAATCATCCAACTTGCTCTTCATAACACATTTTTCCAAAGTCTCAACCTCTTTTTTTGTAATGTGGTGACCAAAACTGCATCCAGTATTCCAGGTGTGGCTTGGAATACTTCTGAACTGAAGAATCTTCTTGGATGAGAAGCAAAATGTTTTTTAAAGGGAAAACAAGCAAGAAAGTCCAGTTGCCTTTTGAAAAAGCACATTTGGGAGTTCCTAGAACTCGCAAATGAGAAGATCTTTAACTGTGTGGGAAAACTGGTGGCCTCAAATTCTTTTGCTCGATGCTCCACTCTTGTGCAAACATCCCCAAAAAAAGCTATGTTAAACTCTAGCAACAGAAACAAGATACGTGTCAGGGCTCCAGTAGTGACCCCCATTTAAATCATGAGTCTCTAGCCTGATTTTCAAAGCTTAAAGAAGATTTATTAGGAGAAGACATGCCAGGGCTGCCTGGATGTATCATAATGTATATTCTCCAATGGGACACATCCATAGCCAAGAGTCATCAATCATACTCTCCAGTTAGGATTTTGTGGGGCTGAAATTTCGGTCGCCTGGAAACTATCTATGAAACATCCACGGAATGCAGTTTCGTTTTTGCAGCTGCTACACTACTCTCCCCTCCCTTTCAGTCAGAAACTCTAAAAGACCAGAGGAATATTTTATGAGTTGACAATATGGAGTAAGTCTTAGTGCAACATCATTGAATATACATCCATTACATCACATTGCTTAGGGCCAGGTTCAGCCCAAAGAGAACTTAGGCCAGGTTCAGCCAAAACTCAGAACGGCTAGAATGAGACTCAAATATTTTCTCTGGTGAATAAATGGGATTTAAAAATGTAAAAAAAAAAAAAAAAGCAATATTCCCTTAGAGGAGTCAAGTCTGCAAATTGTTTTGGCACATAGTAAATTCCAAGGCTATACAGGTGGTCCTCAACACTTCATTTAGCGACCGTTCAAAGTTACAATGGCACTAAAAATGTGGCTTATGGCTATTTCTTTACAGTTATGAACTTTGCAGCATCCCCACGGTCATGTTATCAAAATTCAGATGCTTGGCCACTGGTTCGTATTTATGACCTTTGCTGTGTCCCAAGGCCATGCGATGCCCTTTTGCGACCTTCTGACGAGCGAAGCCAATGGGGAAGCCAGATTCACTTAACAACTAACTTATCAACTGCAGTGATTTACTTAACAACTGAGGCAAGGAAGGCGGGTGAAATGGGGCAAAACTCACTTAACCAATGTCTCACTTAACGACAGAAATTTGGCACTCAATTGTGCTTGTAAGTCGAGGACTCCCTGTACTTGGATATATAAAATAAAATAATCCTCCTTTTAAATAACCCTGCTTGGTTATTTCTCTCTCTCTTTCTTTCTTTCTTTCTTTCTTTCTTTCTTTCTTTCTTTCTTTCTTTCTTTCTTCCTTCCTTCCTTCCTTCCTTCCTTCCTTCCTTCCTTCCTTCCTTCCTTTCCCTTCCCTTCCCTTCCCTTCCCTTCTTCTTCTTCTTCTTCTTCTTCTTCTTCTTCTTCTTCTTCTTCTTCTTCTTCTTCTTCTTCTTCTTCTTCTTCTTCTTCTTCTTCTTCTTCTTCTTCTTCTTCCTTCTTCTTCTTCTTCTCCTTCTCCTTCTCCTTCCTCTTCTTCCTCTTCCTCTTCTTCCTCTTCTTCCTCTTCTTCTCCTCCTCCTCCACTTCTTCTTCTTCCTCTTTTTCTTCTTCTTCTCCTCCTTCTCTCCTTCTTCTTCTCCTTCTCTTCTTCTTCCTCTTCTCCTTCTTCTCCTCCTCCACTTCTTCTTTTCTCTCTCTCTCTCTTTCTCTCTCCCTCCCTCCTGTCTCTATACACACAGAGCTTTATCAGACGATATCGGATCAGCACTACGTTCCCCGATCTTCTACATATTCATATTCTTCAAGGTTTGTAACTGGGTTTTGACCAGGGGCAGTCCTTGACTTACAACCATTCATTTAGCAGCCATTTGAAGTTATGATAGCACTGGAAAAGTGTCCTACAACCAGTCCTCACATTTACGACTGGTGCAGCATCCCTGCAGTCAGGATCAAAATTTGGATGCTTTACAATGCTTGCAGTGTCTCCCAGGGTCATGTGATTGTCCTCTGCAACCTTCCTAGCTGGCTTCCAAAACCCAAAAGTCAATGGTTATTCACTTAATGATGGTAGGACTCACTTAACTATTGCAAAATTTGCTGAACAACCACTGCCCAATTTGCTTCACAACACCATTTGCTTTGCAAAATATGCTTGGCACCAACGGTAAAATCAGCCGTGACTCACTTAACCACTGCCTTGCTTAGCAACAGAAATTCCTGTCCTCACAGTGGTCATAAGTCAAGGTCTACCTGTATGTGCCTTCAAAAGTTTCTAGAAAGTTGAGGATACCCATAGAAGTGATTTCCAGATATCGAACCAATAGATTCCAGGAAGGATTATCTCTGCTTCTCAATTTTACAATTGATCAAAACGCTATAATCCTTTTCAAAAATGGATTGTCAGGTTTCCAAGTGATGAAATCCATTTAAAAAGAAAAGAGCAAAGTCCATCTTCCAAAACAAATTCTTATATTTAGGAAAGCATCAAATTGGCACATTCTGTTGTAATTCCGGATCTGACACAACCCGGAATTATACTACATAATATTGGAAGTTAGAAACAGCCCCCAAAAGTCACATTCCCCAATAGAAGTAAATCAACGTTGCCTGGTGTCATCAATCTCCACCTCCAGATCTCAGCAAGATCAGCTTTTGTTCCCACGGGAAGAAGAACCATCTAGCCTAAACAACTCTCTCTACCTCCACTCCTCCCACCTTAGGAATGTGGCAAGCCCGAAACTCTTCCTCCCCATAACCAGCAAAGTGAAAGAAAGAAAAGGAATATATAATAAGGCTAAATAAAATGGCTACGCATATGTCAATCTCGGGCTTGACATGAATCTTGTGTGTGGGAGAATTATACCTTTTACAAAGAAAAAGAAAACACAGATCTCATTGTTTTTAGCCAACTTTAAAAATTGGCTTTTTTTGTAGTAGCAATTCTAAATCCAATCCCAGCCCACCCCAATTTGCTCACCAAGCGGTATATATAATTTAGGAATTATTTGCAGCTGCCAATCACGACCGGGAACTTAAGCATATCTTCGTACAAATGGAGGATAACTTTATTCTTATTTCATTTGCATGTTTTCTTTTCTAAATAGGGAAAGGTGTGCACAATTGTGGTTATTTTGAGACAGGAGTTGTTTCCTTACACATTATTCCTTTCATTTCCCAGTTTAGCAGGAGGACCAGAGGGCATTCATGCCAGTTGGAAAAGGGGAGGGGACCCAAAGGCACAAAGAAAGAAAGAAAGAGGGAGGAGGGCTGGGCACAAGTTTAAACAGAGCTCAAACCTTCTTTTTGTACCCGTGAAAACAGCACAACTCTTTTGTATTGTTCTTTGTACCATTTTTTTACCGATACAAAACAACAGAAAAACACAGAGAGAGGTAAACAAAAACACCGTTTTAAGGGGAAGCAAGTTGGTGTTTTTGATGTGTTTTTTGGTGCCGTGGCAGATCATGATTCAGAAATGAATAACAGCTTTTGCTGGTTTATATGTGTATCAAAGCTGGATTGGTGCATTGGCACCAAGTTTGTATAATAAATAAATCCTCCTTTTAAATAACCCTGCTTGGTCATTTCTCTTTCTTTCTTTCTTTCTTTCTTTCTTTCTTTCTTTCTTTCTTTCCTTCCTTCCTTCCTTCCTTCCTTCCTTCCTTCCTTCCTTCCTTCCTTCCTTCCTTCCTTCCTTCTTCTTCTTCTTCTTCTTCTTCTTCTTCTTCTTCTTCTTCTTCTTCTTCTTCTTCTTCTTCTTCTTCTTCTTCTACTTCTTCTTCTTCTTCTTCTTCTTCTTCTTCTTCTTCTTCTTCTTCTTCTTCTTCTTCTTCTTCTTCCCCTTCCCCTTCTTTTTCTTCTTCTTCCTCCTCCTCCTCCTCCTCCTCCTCTTCTTCTTCTTCTTCTTCTTCTTCTTCTTCTTCTTCTTCTTCTTCTTCTTCTTCTTCTTCTTCTTCTTCTTCTTCTTCTTCTTCTTCTTCTTCTTTTTTCTCTCTTTCTCTCTCCCTCCATCCCTCCTGTCTCCATACACACACAGAGCCTTTATCAGACAACACTGGGTCCCACCTCATCCATCAATTTTGGTATACGAAAATCAGATGCAATCTACAGGCAGTTCTCAAATTATGACTGGATTTGAGCCCAGAATTATGGATATAAGTCATTGAGATCATTAAGCACATCACTACATGACCACACCTGATTTCACAACCTTCTTTACAATGGCTTTTAAGTGAATGCTTCAGTGAACGTGGTGGTCATTGAGCAAATTCATTTTATCCAATGGCCTTTTTTTTGCCAGAACTAAAGGTAAGTGATAGAAACCAACAAAAATTTCCAAACAAAGTGGTCACGTGATTGTGGGTCACTGCAAAAACCTGTAGATACAGATGTAGAAGAAGGGGGAGGGAGGGGGAGACAGAGAGGGAGGGAGGGAGGGAGAGAGAAAGAAGAAAGAGAGAGAGAGAGAAAAGACAGAGAGGGGAGAGATGAGAGCGAAAAGTAAGAGAGAAGAAAGAAATGAGAGAGAAGAGAAAGGGAGAGGAGAGAAACAGAGGAGAGAGAAATGAGAGAAGAGACAGAGAAAAGAGACAGAGAAACAGAGGGAAAGGAGAGAGAGAACAAGAAGAGAGAAATGAGAAAAGCGAGAGAAGCGAGAGACAGAGAGAGAAAGGAGAGAGAAAGAGAAGAGAGAAATGAGAGAGAGAGAGAGAGAGAGAGACAGGGAGAGGAGAGAAAGAGAGAAATGAGAAGAGAAAGAGAGAGAAGAGAGAGACAGAGACAGAGGAAGAAGAGAGAGAGAGAAAGAAGAGAGAGAGAAGTGAGAGAGAAGAGAGAGAGAAGTGAGAGACAAAGAGGGAAAGGAGAGGGAGAGAAGGAGAAGAGAGAGAGAGAAATGAGAGAGAGGAGAGAGACAGAGAGAGAGAGACAGAGAGAGGGAGAGGAGAGAGAGATACTGGTGGAAGCCAGAATTACTTAATGAATCCCTGAGTCATTTAACAACTGTAGTGATTCACTTAACATCTGTGACAAAAGGGTTTGTAAAATCAGGTACAGCTCACTGAATTGCCTTCTTGTTTAGCAACAGAAATTCTTGTTCCAATTCCTATATTGACTTACAGGTATACTGGATTTATTTTTATTTATTTATTTATTTAGAAAATTTATATTGCCACCTACTCGCACATGGCAACTCAAGGTGGCTTACAGGACATAAAAATCACAATATAAAAGAAATAAAAAAATAAAAAATAATAACCCCCGCCCACCCACCATCCACCCTGGTGATGACACACATTCATAGTAGCCATTTAATGGCCTCCATCTTGCTCTGGTTTCCCCAAGCCCACTGGAAGAACCACATATTCAGGGCCTTCCAAAAGAGTGTCAGGGTGGGGGGCAGCCTAATTTCCAGAGGAATGATGTTCCAGAGGGAGGGAGCCACCACAGAGAAGGCCCTTCTTCTGGGTCCCACCAGATGTATCTCCTTAGGGGACGGGACCCACAACATTCCTTGCCTCCCCACTCTAGTGGGTTGGGTAGATGTGACCAACAAGAGACGGTCTCTCAGATAACCTGATTACTATATAATTGTTCTGTGTTTTGGAAATACTAATGTAGTAAACAGAACAGAGGTGGTATTCAGCAGGTTCTGACCAGTTCTGGAGAACCCGTAGCAGAAATTTTGAGTAGTTCGGAGAACCGGCAAATACCACCTCTGGCTGGCCCCGCCCAATGGTGGGATTCAAATTTTTTTACTACCGGTTCTGTGGGTGTGGCTTGGTGGGCGTGGCAGGGGAAGGAGACTGTAAAATCTCCAGTCAGAGGTGACATTCGCCAGTTCTCCGAACTACTCAAAATTTCCGCTACCGGTTCTCCAGAACTGGTCAGAACCTGATGAATACCACCTCTGACTGGCCCCGCCCAGGGGTGGGATTCTACCAGTTCACACCTATTCACGAGAACCAGTTGTTAACATTCTAAGCAGTTGGGAGAACCGGTTGTTAGAAGAAATTACTGACCTAATCCTGTAAGGAAGGCAGGAAGGAAACATTCTGGTGTTGCTTACAGAAACTGCCTCTCTGTTAACCCTTATTACATTCTTGGCAGGACTAGACTTCCTGTCTCAGGAACTTCTCTGGAGTTTTTTTTCCTCCTTTGCTGGTACTTTGCTTGTGTGGAGTGACCATTTAAAGTTACAATGGCACTGAAAAAAGTGACTTATGACCATTTTTCACACTTACGACTGTTGCAGCATCCCCACAGTCATGAGAGGCCAGGCAAGGAGATGCGTGCCTCGATGTGAGTGATATTGAGTTGGCCACACCCACCCAGTCACATGACCACCAAGCCACGCTCACTACCTAAGCCACGCCACAGAAGCAGTTGTTAAAAAATTTGAATCCCACCCCTGGCCCCGCCCCCATAGATTCTCTGCCTCCTGAGTCTCAGCTGATCGGCTGGGTCTTCTTTTGTTGCCCTGTACAGGAGAATGGAGCTGGAAAGCAGGTTAGTGGGATGGGGAGGGAATGGGGTTTTTGCAGTATCCTTCCCCTGCCACGCCCACCAAGCCACATCCACCAAGCCACTCCCACAGAACCAGTAGTAAAAAAAATTGAATCCCATGACTGAAAAGAACCTCCTGTAACTTGCATTACACAAGACTGATCTGTAGTCAAGAAAACATGCAATGTTATAACTAAAAGGCAGAGCCAACAAAAGGCATATCCAGCCTGATACATTTTATGAAAATTGGCTTCTGACCTTTGTAGGAGGAGCTAATCATATCTATTTCCCTAAACCCATAATCTTGCATCATGGATTCATTACTTTGGAGCATTATAATTAAAAAAAATCATATTAAAGAGTAACAAACTGTTCATTTTGTGATCTATCTTCATTTTCCCTTTGTAATTATTATTTTGATATGCTGTCTTCAGAAATTGCATTATGTCTTTCACCACAAAGTGGTGGAAGAACTGGATCCCTGCAGAGGGTTAGATGCAATAACCTGGCTGGTTTTTTCCAGCGTTATGATATTGTGATCCTATGAGTCTAAATATATGCAAGTTCCAAAAATGATTCCAAGACATTGGGGTTATCTAGTTTACTCATTAAGGGGAAATAAAAGTATGTTTAATTGACATGCACTAATTATCACCTCTGCATCACATCTATCACAAAACTGGTAGCTTTCAAATTATAGTTCAACTTTTGTTGAAAAAATAAGATCATAACCCCCCCACTTTCTTTTTCTTTCTTTCTCTTTCTCCTTTTCCACTGTTTCTATCTCCCTTCTTCTCCTCTTCCTCCTCCTCCTTCTTCATCTCCTCCTTCTCTTTCTCTTCTCCTCCATCCCCTTCTTTCTCCTTCTCCTCCTCCTCTTCCATCTCCTTCTTTCTCCTTTCTCCTTCTTTCTCCTTCTTCTTCCTGCTATTCTTCTTCTTCCTTCTTCTCCTCCTCCTTTTCTAAAGCCACTTTTCTATCCCTCTTCTTATACGGAGCAATTCAATGTCACGGATGAGCCAAAATTTAAGGCAACGCTGCAAAGCTGCTGTTTTAGAGTAATTAGCTGTGATCTGTATGTGCCCTTTAGGAAAGAGAAATGTTCAAGTCCTCATTTCACCATCTCTAGCAACCAGGAACTCTCTTCTCCTCTGGGTTTCATCTCTTCCGTACACATATCTCACCAAAATAGCTGGGCCTCTTTGGCTCCTGACAGTAGCAGCTGTCTCTTGTCAGCCTAGCTGGCAGATAGCTTGAAATGTATAGATTATCTTTTTTTAAAATAAAAAAAACACCCTTTCTCCAACTGGAAAAGTTACAATGCAGATGAGGAACATGCTGGCATCAGAGTTAATTTAAAAAAACTTAGACTTTTCTTCTTTGCAATTCCAGAACATCTTGCCTTGCCAGTTGCTTTTAATATAATGACACCTGTCTGGCCATCCAAAAGGAGAAAGAAAGGATTCAGGGAACAGATTCCATTAATAAAGGGCTCTCAAAGGGCATTTTGTGCATTTTCTTCCATTTGTTCAATTTCTTTAGTGCAATGCTAGCCAATTTCACACTTTTGAGGTGTCCTTTCTATTATTTGCACACAGGGTTTCCTTTGCTGCCCTACAGAATACAGAAATAATATCTTTTCCCATTTGCATCCAACTTGGGCACAACCGTGTCTTGGCATTTTTTTTTATTGCTTCCATCTCATCTCTAACCCACTGAGAAGCCAACTTAATTCTTCCTCCACTGTACCAGGGTTTATATTGTGTGCATTCCCCTCCATTTTTAAAATGCCAATGGTTGCTTCAAGCCAGGAAAAACCTGAGAATGCTTTATCACCCATTACTTTGAAGAGATTGGAAAGAGGTGCATTTATTTGCTTGTTGGTTTGTATCCCACCTTTATTTTTTTACAAATAGCTCAAGGTGATTAACATATCCAATACACTTTCCTCTTCCTATTTTCCCCACAACAACAATCCTGTGAGGTGAGTTGGGCTGAGAGACAGTGAGTTACTGGCCCAAAGTCATTTAGTCAGCTTTTATGCCTAAGGTGGGTCTAGAACTTACAATCCCCTGGTGGTTGGCCAAGAGTTACCCAGTCAGCTTTCATACTTAAGGTGGGACTAGAACTCACAATCTCCTGGTGGTTGGCCATGAGTCACCCAATCAGCTTTCATACTTAAGGTGGGACTAGAACTCACAGTTTCCTGGTGATTGACCTAAAATCACCTAGCCAGCTTTCATATCTAGGGCTGGACTAGAACTCACAGTTCCTGGTGGTTGGCATGAGTCACCCAATCAGCTTTCATACCTAAGGTGGGACTAGAACTCACAGTTTCCTGGTGATTGACCTAAAATCACCTAGCCAGCTTTCATGCCTAAGGCTGGACTAGAACTCACATCTCCTGGTGTTGACCTAAAGTCAGCTTTCATACCTAAGGCATGGCTAGAACTCACAGGCTCCAGCCAACTTTCATGGCTAAGGCAAGATGCACCATGATATCACATCATCATCTTCCTAACGTTATTCCCTCAGGAGTAGGGTCTGCTTTTCAGATCGACAAATGCCACCCTGCATGATTGAACACAGCATCCAGGTCATACCTGCATTTTGACAGAGGTAGATCCATTGATTGTGTTAACAAAAAAACCCTGAATGACCAGCTTAAGCCTGATGTCAGTTTGATTTGTGTTTAGCTCAGTTATCACCTTAATGGGTGGGCAGTATCCAGTGGCACCATTGGAAGAACCACACCGCACCATGATATCACATGCCTAGACAGGTAGTCCTCAACTTACAACAGTTTGCTTGATGACCATTCGAAGTTACGACGACACTGGGGGGAAAAGTGACTTTTTTCACACTTGCAACCACTGCAGCATCCCTATGGTCACGTGATCAAAATTGAGAGGCTTGGCAAATGACTCATATTTATGACGGTTGCAGTGCTCCAGGGTCATGTGATTCCCTTTTGTGACCTTCTGACAAGCAAAGTCAATGGGGAACCCAGAGTCCTTTAAGAATCCTGTTACTAAATTAACACCCGCAGTTAACAACTCACTTAACAACTGTGGGAAGAAAGGTCGTAAAATGTGGCAAAACGTACTTAATGAATGTCTCACTTAGCAACAGAAAACTTGGCTCAGTTGTGGTCGTAAGTCGAAAGCTACGTGTATGAAAGGGGCTCACAATGGCACAAATTTCTTCCCCCATTTAGGATAAGCATCAGATCCTGTTCCATTTTGGCCTCCATTTTGTTACAACTCCCTGAACTTTGGCTAACAATGGGAAAGAATTTCTTGGCCCCACATATTCTAGTAGCATTGATTCCAGAATCTGAACTTGAAATCTCTGTATTTTTCATTGTCCATCTCTGAAAACCAACACACAGATGCAGTTTTGTTTTTCTTGTTTTGCAAAAGTAAACCTTGAGTGGGAAGATGTGTTTCATAGAGCTGCAAAAGCCTATTATTGAGAGAAAAAAAGCCAAGGGGGAAGATTTTTATCATTTTATCAAAAATGAATCCTAGTATTTTTCTTTTTTTTTTCTCATGCACCTCTTAGATATGTTTTTCAGAGAAGAAAACTCTCAGAGATTCATGTCTCCAAGTGGGGTGGGCTGCTACCGGTTGGCACCGGTTCGGGCGAACTGGTTGTTAATTTTGTGGCCAGTTCGGCAAACTGCCAAATCCCACCCCTGGCTGACCCTGCTCACCCCACCCAGCCCCTCCCAGGAGTCCCCATGCAGCCCATTTTGGATCGCAGGTAAGTTCAGGGCCTGGCGTGGGGAGGGCAAAAAACGGGCATCCCGGAAGTTATGGAAGGCAGGAAACGAGCCTGTTTCTGGCCTCCAGGTACCCTCCAACCTCTGGGATGGCAAAAACGGCCTCCCAGAGGCTCGAGGAAAGCCTCCGGAGCCTGAATGGGCCTCCCAGAAGTTCCAGAAGGCAAGAAACAGGCCCGTTTTCGGACCTGTTTCTGGCCTCCAGAGAGCCTCCAGAGCCCAGGGAGGGTGAATATGCCCCCCCAGCTGCCTGTTTTTGTTCCCAGGGTGGTGCAGGAGGCCGACTAGGCCACGCCCACTGTGGCCATGCACACCCAGCAACCAGGCAGAGAACTGGTTGTTAAATTATTTGAAGCTCACCACTGATGTAAGTGTAGATCCAACTGAATCTGAATATCTGTAGATTTCCTTAGTCTAAGCACACATCTAGAATTTTGCTTGGTGGGAAATCTACTTATGCTACCTACGAGTAGAGACCACTGAATCAATATAATTTACAACTGAGCAGTTGTGCTTAAACATAAGGTTGTTGATAACATCAAACTATCCACTATTGACCTCACCCCATTCCTAACAGGTCCGTAAGGGGCGTGCATAAGTGCACCATCGTGCCTCCCATCCCTGTCCTATTGTCCCCATTTATTTGTACCTATTTCCTGTACTCTTACTCATGTTTATACTTATACCTATTACCTTGTAAGCGATTAACAAATCAAATCAAATAAATAAAATAAAATAAAATAAATAAACTATCTGTTGCTTCCAGGATCTCTATAGATTAATAAATAGGTTTTTTTTCCTCTCTTCAAAGTCAGTGTTCTCCAGCTGTTGGCCTCAAGCAAAATGCAGTCCACATATGAACACTTTATTTCACAATTGACAAAGGAATATTGACATCCCATCAAAATATTTAATGCATAAGAAGCCTGAGTACTTTAAACATTTTGAAGCTCCATGGATTCCAGAACTTGCTGATTCCAGAACTTGCTTAAATCTCTCTCAGTTGAAGCCACAAGTTTGAAAAATGTTTCAGCATGAATTGCATGGCTAAATTGAGGCAGAAAGTAAACGCGGTTCCATATTCTTCCCCCCTCTTCTGATCCTTTCAGTCTGATTCTAAAATATCTCAAGCTGTTCTGACCAGGCTCCCAAACATGACAAACCCTCTGCAGTTAATGTTCCCTTTATTAAGAGCACCAGCAGAGAAACCCAAAAAGTTTCTCTCTCACACAGCAGACTAACAAGTCTGTCTGGCTGGGAGATGAATAGTTGTCCCCCATACCTATTCATCTCTACCCCCTCTGCCTTTTATCCCCAGAGCTAGGGCGGGGTTTTGCTAGCAGCGATGGCTCTTCCATACTAAGGATCAGCCCATAGATTTCCACTGCTCTCCTCTCCTCTGCCTTCTGTGTATCTGTGCGTCAGGCACTGGACCCAGTTGTTCCTCTTCTTTCTCATCAGCCAGCTCCAGACCTGGGGGCTGCTGACTCTCCATCTGAAGGTTGATGGGATGGCCCGGACTCCGCCTCTGTCTGTCTCTCTCTCTCTGACAGCTTCCTCCTCGGAGCTCTCAGATTGCCTTAATGCTGGCCCTGACTCCCACGCACCTCCTCATCTGGAAGGGCCAGCTGCCAACAAGCCACAACACAAGCTGACTAAAATATGTTGCACAAAGGAAAAATTGCTATAGGGGAAGGCGCGTGTATGCACACGAACACTCATTGCTTGCACAAGTGGGGCCACAAGCACCCGTAGCAATGCTCAGATGAGTGGGA
This sequence comes from Notechis scutatus, assembly GCF_049901735.1. Classification (NCBI taxonomy): domain Eukaryota; kingdom Metazoa; phylum Chordata; class Lepidosauria; order Squamata; family Elapidae; genus Notechis; species Notechis scutatus. The sequence goes on along the minus strand of NC_142011.1, from coordinate 11,998,865 downwards.
CCATGAGTGACCACATGATTGGCACTGCGAGCACTCGCAATGCTCACAGCAACATTAAAGCTAGCGGAGCTTTGCGCCCACAAATATGTACATGAACCAGCCAGCTACTCATACGGCCTGGTGATCAATAGACCACGGCCTAGCTGTGGGCCAGCCTAACCCTGACGTAGCCCAAGACTCTTCACTCAATGCAGCCCATGCGAGCCAAAAGGTTGGACACACCTGCTCTACATCAATCTCACAGAGTAGGTGAAAAAGTGTCTCATTAATCCACCTTCAGTGAACTGTCATTGGGCAACCTCACTCTCCATGCGTCAGAATTGGCACAGACAGTGGGATCAGAGGTGGTATTCAGCCGGTTCTGACCAGTTCTGGAGAACCGGCAGCAGAAATTTTGAGTAGTTTGGAGAACCGGCAAATACCACCTCTGACTGGCCCCGCCCGCATCTCTTCTCTGCCTCCCAAGTCCCAGCTGATCGGCTGGGTCTTCCTTGGTTGCCCTGCACAGGAGAACAGAGCTGGAAAGCAGGTTAAGTGGGGTGGGGAGGGAATGGGAATTTTGTAGTATCCCTGCTACACCTACCAAGCCACGCCCACCAAGCCATGTCACTACCACCAAGCCACACCCACAGAACCGGTAGTAAAAATATTTAAATCCCACCACTGAGTGGGATGCTTCGCATGAACTGTGAGACCGGAAGTTTCAAAAGCCAAAGAAGAGAGTTTGAGAAGAGAAAGTTAAAGAAAGAGAAGTCTGTTTTTAAAAAAACTGTGAATGTTTCCTTCAGGAGATATAGACAAACAGATTAGAAAGCAAAGCCGGAGACGGATCACATTCTGGCTCTCTTTTCTCCAAATAAAACTGAGCTGAATTAAGCACTCTGGCACTTGAGAAGCCAGGTGTCAGCTCTTGACAGAGAAAGTTATTTTCCTCGGAAAGCAATAAGTCACAACAGCTGCAGGAGGCATCTGCATGAGGGAAGCTGGAAAAATGCCTGTCATTGACCAAATGGATGGGAGTTGACAAACTTGTTCATTAGATATCATGGCTTTTGAGGAATCACACAGCTGTCGGTAATCTATCTTCCAGGACTCAAGGATAAGGCGACACTCGTATGACTCTTTCCAGGCCAGATCAATGCTGATTAATGGTCAATCAGATCAACCAGAAAGACAAGTCACACTCTGGTGTCAACTCCAAACTAGATGGAATGCTAGCTATTTATACTACTTTTCTTTCTTCCTCTCTTCCTCTGTTTTTCTTTCCTTTCCTTCTTCTCTATTGCCTTCCCTTCCCTTCCCTGCCTGGCCTGGCCTGACCCTTCCTTTCCTTTTCTTTCCTTCCTTTCCTTTCTCTTCCCTTCTCTTCTCTTTCTTTCCCTTCTCATCTCTTTCCTTCCTTTCCCTATCTTTCATTTCCTTTCTCTTTCCTTCCCTTCTTTCTTTCCCTTCCTTTCTCTTCTCTTTCCTTCCTTTCCCGTCCCTTCCCTTGTTATCTATTCCCTTCCCCTCATCATCTTCCTCCCTTTTTACTTTTGAGTCACCCAATATTGGCAATTCTCTGAGTACCACAGAAATATTTTTCTTTTTTTTTAAAAAAAAGGATAAAACTGTACAAAAACCAGATGTACAAAAATAGCATAGTAAGACCAGATCAACAGCAGAAATTATAATTGTGATAATACAGCAGAAATATAACAATACTATATATATCAAAGGCCGGTTATAAATACTGATGTTTTAGAAAAAGAGTTATTAAAAAGCTTAAGGAAAAAAATGCATAAGGAACAGTTAAAGGAACTAAGACTGTTTAGCCTGCAGAAGGGAAGATTAAGGAGAGATACCATAATAGACATTTAAAGGATTATAATAATAAAAAAATAGAAAGTGAACTGTTACCCTGGAGAATAGGAGCACAACTAGTGGATTGGAACAGCAGGGAACGGATTTAGGATACTTATTAAAAAAGGGTGGGTTTTTTTGGATCAGAGCTGTCAACCAGTAGAATAGACTTGCACGTAAAGTGCTACTTGTATATTCCCCATCACTGAATGTTTTCAAACAAATGCTGAATAAACATCAGGAGCTGCTGATACAGTTTTACAGAGGAATTATTGAGTCTGTCATCTGCACCTCTATAAATTGTCTGGTTTGGTTCTGCAACCCAACAGGACAGACACAGACTTCAGAACTGCAGAAAAAACAATTACTACCAGCCTGCCTTCAATCGAGGACCCATATAATGCACGAGACAAAAAGAGGGCTGTGAAAATATTTACATACTCCTCACATCCCGGACATAAACTGTTTCAACTCCTTCCCTCAAAATGACACTATAGAGCAGTGGTTCCCAAACTTTTTCAGTCCACCGCCCCCTTGGTGCTACAAATTCATCCTCGGTGCCCCCCACCTAGGGGTGGGATTCAAATTTCTGTGAGCGTGGCCTAATTTGAGGGTGTAGTTTGCTGGTCACGTGACTGGGTACGCGTGGCTTGCTGGTCACATGACTGGCTGGCGTGGCTTGCTGTCTGGGCATGGCTTGCTGGTCACATGACGGGGTAGGTGTGATTTGGTGGTCATGTGACTGGGTGGGCGTGGCCAGGTGATTGGCAAACCAAATACAAGTGGTCCTCACTTAATGGCCAGTTGTTTAGCAAGTGTTCTAATTTATGACTGGCCTCCCCAGAGATACTTGACCCATTTTTAGAGTTTTGACAGCCATGCACACACATGCACATGACACACTCCCTTCTAACCCTGCTGGAGCAGGTCATTGCACTAGAATCGGCAAAGCATCTCTGATTAGATTCTAGCAGTGAATAAAATCTAATCAGAGATGCTTTGCCGATTCTTGTTGATTTGTTTTATTTGTATCTCATTATTTTATGTCGCTGAATTGCATTGACATGTGTGTCCCTTCTTGTGCACAACCCAGAAGCTTTTGTGATTCTTTGCAGCAAAAATTACCTACCTCTGGCTTTGCTCTACTTTTCAAACATGCTGACACTGCCGCGTTCTAGGTGCCGGCCCCACAGGTCCACCCCATTGAGCCCACTGCATTGGAGGGACCTGCCCAAGCAAGTCAAGTCAATGGGATGAGCGTGAGAGAGGGAAAGAGAAAGAAAAGAAGAGAGAGAAAGAGAGAGAAAGAAGGAAGAAAAGAAAGAGAAAAGGGAAAGAAAGAAAAAGGGACAAAGAAAGAGGGGGGGTGGAAGGAAGGGACAGAAAGAAAAAGAAATAAAGAAGGAGGGAGGGAGGGAGGAGAAAGAATGTTAAATAGCAGCTGCATATTTAAAGTTATGCTTTTTGTTTATGCAGAATACATAAAGTTTGGAAAGTGTCTTGGGAAATCCTGTGTGTTTTAGATGAGTCATTTTATATGTAACTTAAGCATTTAAGTTCTACAGTAATAGTTTAGACAAAATCTGCTACTCCTTTTGCAGCATCCTTACATAAGAATAAAACACAATAAAATTACCTGAATTAAACGTGCAATTATTTTGTCTTTTAAAAGAAAAAAATTACAATAATTATATATAATAAGAAGACGCAGCAAATTTTTAAAAAATAGCAAGAATCCAATCAATACTATCAAACAGAGAGTTATTTCACAACCTGCATCCAATTGTGAAATGCTTCATTCTTAAGGTTAATAAATAATTACCATTTTTTGGAGAATCTCTCACTTTCTAATAAAGCAAATTAATTTTAGAAGCCATGCTAATTCCCATGGCTATGATCTTCTGTTGCTTTCCAGTGATGTTCCATGTACACATTTTCTGAGCAATTGTCAGCCTCAAGATATATTCACCCCTAACTATCAAGATATCTTCACCCCTAATTATTGCTTATTTGTTGCTATGCTCTTTTCCTCTCTTTCGGCTGTCATGAAACGGTGGGAGGGGGGAATCTTGGAGGGGAAGAAGGCAGGAGGTGTTTTGCATTCCTTTGCTGGGTTAAGAAAGGGAGGGGGATTCTTTGTTTTAACTTTCCATTTCTTCGCTAGCCTCTGTCCTTTTTCTGCGCAGCTGCGAACTTTTATCAAAATATGTCAAGGTCACTGACAGTAGCCTCATCATCACCTGGAGATGACCACATGATCCTATTCAGAAGTTTTAATTGGAAGAATCATTTGATCTTTGGAGGTGGGGAGCAATTCTATCCCTTTGTATATGCATTTTACCCGCCAATATCTCAGTTTCGGAATTGTTTCTGTTGCTACCATTCAATTTCCAGTAAAAGAATAATTCTGCTCTACACCATGGAGTCTGAGTATTTCTTTCTTGGGATTTAGAAGGAGCACAGTCTGACAGCAATCTAGATTTTTTGGGGAAAAGAAAAATCTGAGTAATTTTTGTGCATATTTTATGTTCTTAACATTCTTCCTTCCTTCCTTCCTTCCTTCCTTCCTTCCTTCCTTCCTTCCTTCCTTCCTTCCTTCCTTCCTTCCTTCCTTCCTCCCTCCCTCCCTTCTGTGGTTATATTATAATCTCAATGTGTCACAATACTACAGATTTTCCTACTTATTTTCAATGGCCCAAACTCAGTGTTTCTCAACCTTGGCAATTTAAAGATATGTGAAAGTCTTAAACTTCCCAAATTTCCCACCCAGTCATGGTAGTATAGTAAACGAAACACATTAAAAGCATTACAAACAACAAAAACCTTGTGCCAAATCAAATTTCTGCGAATTTGCCCCATAAAATTGGTTCAGCTCTTCTTTCTTATCTGGATTCTGTTTCATTGTGGATTGGGAGTTTCACATTTGTTCTGTATTTTTTGAAAGAAACATTTCCTGACAAACAGCAGATGTTGGCTGAAAGAATCTTGAAAAAAGAGTTTGAGGAAGTATCCATTTGGCCATTATTTCCATCTGCATTAACCTTTGGATTCCCCCAGCTCAAGTCACCAAAAGTGGTCCACTTTTGAAAGTTGGAGGTAGATGCTCCAGGCTGCTTTCTCCAAAAGGAAGAGTTTTTCATTATTGCTTTCAAGGCCAAAAGAATTGTGCCTGACCTGAAACAGATAGACAAGTTAATTAAAATAGAATATATAGCAACAATTTCTAGCATTTCAGAATTAAATTTTACGGAGTTTTTTGAGCGGGTACAAGAAGGTGGAAATGAGATTGCAAAGAATTCTTGACTGGGCCCTCCGATATTTTCATGGGTTACTAAAAAGTCTTGTCCATTCTATGGCTAGAATTTTCTCCACATGTATCATTACTGTCTTAAATTAGCACTCTTTAGTAGCCACATAGCTGCACCTTATCTGCCACATTTCCACTCCCATTTAATGGTACAGGTAGTCTTTGACTTACAACCATTCTGTCAGCCTCCAAGATTTCTTCTTCTGCTTAACTCTTTCCAGCTGCCATAGAAATGGCGGGGGGAGGAATAATTGAGGGGAAGGATGCTGGAGGTTGAAGTTGTGTGAATTGTAAAAGTTTGGATGCTTTCCTGCTTACTGCGCAAATGCAGCCACTTATCTTTTCCAGGCCAGGGTCAATTGTTGGTGCGGTGTCGGTGGATTTCGGTTAAATGTGTGGAGGGTGAAGGATGTGTGTTTATGTTTATTTTCATGGTCATGATGTGCACTGAAGATGGTTTTTGATTTCGTTGTACAAGTTGCAATGACAATAAAGTAAACTAAGCTAAACCATCTTGGCGTACCAGATGTGTGAGACACCACCTGAAGATGGAACCCACATGACATTATACACACCTTAGATTGGATGTACAGTTTGAATTGTTGGGGGTGGGGGCATGGGATAACTTTCTATATGTAATTTCTGTGCCTTTTGCCTCAGATCTTGTATTTCTTTTGTTGCTACCATTTCATAGTCAGTAAAAGTACTTTTCTCTATAAAAAGACTTTCTTTCTTGGATTTTGAATGGAGCCACATCTGACACATTCATTTAGTGACTGTTTGAAGTTACAGGGGCATGGAGAAAGTGACTTATGATCGTTTTTCACACTTACAACCGTAAAGGGTCAGCGCCTACTCTTTCTAGAACTATTTTGGGAAATATTTTTTAAAAAGGCAGAATATTATATTTCCCTAAATGAGAAATGGGGAAACATGTTTTTACAGGCAGGAAGCTGCCCTCGCACTTTCTTAATAGCCAACTCCGTGACAGATATTTTGTGCCCATTAAGAAAGACTTGGCCAGCCTATCTACAAAACAAAAGACCTTCAGCTCCACAATGAACAGGACATGATCCTTCAGGACATAATAGGATTAGCCCACTACCCTTTAGCAGAAGACACAGAGCTCACTAAATTGCACAATCTCCTAATGGCATTCCAGGCATTGCATAACTCCCCATAGGAGCATCTCTGAAACTTATAAAAATCCATGTACTCATCCAACCAATTGGTCAGCTGACCCAGGACTGCTGTTGGTTCTGTTCATCATTAAACCATCTTTCCAATCAGCCTCCATATTGTTTCCAGTGTCTTTCTCCCATCTTGGAACCGAACCAGATGGATATTTCTTCCAATACAACATAACCACAACCCATGGTGAGGTGAGGCTTAGTAACTGGCCCACATTTATGATAGTTGCAGTGTCCCAGGGTCATGTGTAATCACCTTTTGTGACCTTTTGACATGCGAAGTCAATGGGGAAGCCAAATTCACTTAACAACTGTGTTACTAACTTGACAACTGCAGTGATTCATTTAACAATTGTGTCCTATCCTCTCTTAACCCCCCCCTTTTTTTTTTTGGAAGCTGCAGCACACTGTTGGTTCATGTTAAGTGATTGTCCATTAGGACTCCAAGATTCCTGACACAATTATTACTATTGAGCCTGGTACCACTTATTTATCTCTGTGCATTTGATTTTTCTTGCCTAAGTGCAGAACCTTACTATTTTCACAATTGAATTTCACTGTGTTATATAATGCCCAATGTTCAAATCTGTCAAATCTGACCTGCTGGATCTTAAGCCTATGATAACATTTTCATCTTTTAAGTGTGATGTTTTAGAGGCATTTTGATTTGATCCTTCCCCCTGCTCTCTGTCTCATTTTCTAACTTTGTTCTCTTTTTCCATTTCACCAGATAATAAAGCATAAATTAACATGTGTAATGTTGCTAATGTAAATTGGTACCTCCATATTTTACACAAATGTACACATGTTTATTAACTACAATGTAAGTACCAACTTGGGTGAAAGTGGCCTTTGGTTTCTCTTGTCACACCAGTACAAATCAAGGTATTACTCTGGAAAATTTTATTCCCTCAAAATGTTTTCCATTACAGCTAAAACAAAATCTCATTAGCAATCATGTTGCCAGGTTATTCTTCTACTTAATGGAAGAGAAGAAGAGATGAGCATTTAATTTCAGCATCTTTAATGGAAATGGGGATTAATGGGGATTAATGGAAAGCATTTGTAATGGGAATCTGCTACTGTCAGCTAAGCATATATCAAAGGTAGCTGCTCAAAAGGTTTTCTAAGGGTTATTCATGCAGGCACTTTGTAAAAGGAGATCATGAACTTTTAGCAATTATGAACAGGGATTGAGAAAAAGAGCAACACTGAAAATTTATGGGCTTGTTCATTCTCACCAGAATATTTTATCTATATATTACAAAATGCTATTCTAGCAGAGTACCAGATAGATAGATAGATAGATAGATAGATAGATAGATAGATAGATAGATAGATAGATATAGATATAGATATAGATATAGATATAGATATAGATATAGATATAGATATAGATATAGATATAGATATAGATATAGATATAGATATAGATATAGATATATTTATATAGTTTCCCTGAAAATAAGACCTATCCTGAAAATAAAACCTAGCTATAAGGTGGAAATGTGACACCATCAAATGAACGGTTTCCTCACCTCCATGGCACCCCTCTTTAATGTGGTCCTATTATAACAACACCACAAACAGACTAATTATTATATCTGACTTAAGCCCTGGTTAAGATTCTGCCCACTCCATTGCACCTGGTTACACAAAGTGGGGTAAGGCCCATGGGTAAAAATCAAGCTAGGGTGGGGATCAGGGGCTGGAGCTGCCCCACATGCCATGCACCCAGTTACCTTAGACCAGTTGCAGCCAGGGCTCCCACACCCTGACACCTGTCTGGCCTTGTCATCCCGCTTCTTCTGCGACTGCTTGTCACCACTTGTGCGCATCACCCTCAGCCTCCATTTTGCCCCTGACGATGAAATGGAGGCCAGGGGGTGCTGCGCGTATCAATCTGGAGTTCATTTCTCAGCTGCACAGGCCTTTCCTGGAGGCCACTGACAGTGCAATGGAGGCTGGGGGCACTACGTACAAGTGGCAGCAAGCGGCTAGAGAAGAAGTGGGCCAGCAACAGCCACATGGGCTCCTGCTGGAGGGAGCTATCCATGGAGATATCCATGGAGCAGTGGAAGATATCCCTCCAAAATAAGACCTAATGCCTCTTTTGGAGGCAAAAAATAATAAATGGTCCTTATTTTGGGGGAAACTGTGTGTGTGTGTGAGAGAGAGGGTGAGGGAGGGAGAGGGAGGGAGGGAGGAGAGGAGGGAGAGAGGGAGAGGGAGAGAGAGGGGAGAGAGAGAGAGAGAGAGAGAGAGAGAGAGAGAGAGAGAGAGAGAGAGAGAGAGAGAGAGAGATTAAAATTATCTCATATTTACACACCAGTGCACAGTCCTGGTCAGCTTTTAAAAAGACAACAGTGGTCCATTCCAGCTAGGTGTAGTGGTTAAGGCATCAGGTGTACAAACTGAAAGTTTGTGAATTCTAGTCCTGCTTTAGAGACAAAAGCCAGCTGGGTGATTTGGGACTAGTCGCTTTCTCTCAGCCCTAGGAAGGCAATAACAAACCTCTTCTGAAAATCCTTGCCAAGAAAAACTGTAGGAATACAATTCTTGACTTATGACCACAATTGAACCCAACATTTCTGTTGCTAAGCGAGACATTTGTTAAAAGAGTTTTGCCCCCATGTTATGACCTTTCCTGCCACAGTTGTTAAGTGAATCGCCGCAGTTGGTAAATTAATAACATGGTTGTTACATGAATCTGGCTTTCTCATTGACTTTGCTTGCCCAGAAGGTCTCAAAAGGGGGAATCGCATGACCTCAGGACACTGCAACTGTCATAAATATGAGCCGGTTGCCCAGCGCCTGGATTTTGATTATGTGGATGCTGCAAAGTGTGAGAAACAGTCAAAACATCACTTTTTAAAGTGCCGTTGTAACTTTGAATGATTACTAAACAAACTGTTGTAAGTTGAGGACTTCCTATATTTCTAGGCAGTCTCCAAAAACTGGAGACAATTTAATGAAGGGGGGTGGGGGGAGCAGAAGCTAAGAATATTCTTAGACTTACTATTTGATTACCATGCTTTTATTGTTGTAAGTGGTGCTGAAGCTGTAACAATAAAATCATATTAATAGAAGAGGAATAGGACAGGAGTAGGACGGGAAGGCCTGGAGGAACGTTGTCCGTGGGATTGCGATGGGTTGGACACGACTTTGCAACTCACAACAACAATAGAAGAGAATGCATAGGGATGAAGTATGGAGCTCCTTTGTGCTCTCTGAGCTCAGCTGTTTACTTGCAGCTATTTCATTATCTGACGAGGTAACACCATCAGTGCTAGTGAGTGTGGGGTTTGCACCTTGTTTATATATACTACCTTGCCCTGCAGCAACCCAGAATGCCAGAGAAAGGAAACAGAACAATTATATAACATCTTCCATCAAAATGAATCATCACAGATAAATATAGCTGAATAGTTATGGTGCACAAGGAAGAAAAAAAAAATGACCTAAACTTAAATGTAAGGTACCTTTCATTATATGAAGTTCCTAAACAGAAGAAGAATGAAGATATGGAAGTGATAGATAATTTCTGCCTTTTAGGATTGTGGGAAGTTAGCACCCACCCTTCTCCTAGAAAAAATGAAATATTTTAGGATATATTAAAAAGGCAGAACATGGAAACTTCCGGTTTGCCAGGCTTCGGCGGCGGCGGGGTTTCGCGATCCTGCGCGATCCCTGTTGCGCTAGCCGTCTTGGTGCCTCCGATCCCGATGGGTCTGGAGGATAAGGCTGCCCCGTAGAGGCAGCCGAAGACAGGGGGATCCGGACAGGGGTTTGGGGGTTTCACAGACCCTCTCCCCACCCGGCATAACCCCCTTTTCTCAAGGCGGTGGAGCAGCGGTCAGCAATGGCCGCCACAAGAAGCTGGCAGCTGGACAAGATTGTGCTGGAGGAAGAAGGAGAAAGTTTTGAAGCGAAAGTTTTTTTGGCTGAACCGGGACCATAAGACGTATTTAACATCCTGAAAACCTTGACTTTTTTGAATGATACTTTGTTTCCAGAAGAGTTTTACAAGTGGCGAGTGAAAGTGTTGAAAGAGAAAGTTTACTCTCCTTTCCTATGGAACTAACAAATGGATATTGAAAAGCCTGCTTTTTTATAGAAGGTAAAAATTTAAAGCTCTTTGTTATAAGTGGGAAGGGAGAGGACTAAAGACAAATTTATATTAAGACTTTGTTGGAGGAGATGCCTGGAAGACTTTGAGTGGAAGTTAATTGCAATAAGACTTTAAAATACAGATTGGGCTTTTTTTTCTTTTTTCTTTTTTCTCCTTTCTAATTGATATTACCCCAGGAAGAAAAAGTGTGAAGGAAAGAACTTTGTGCTCTGTTTGGACTGCTTGATGACTTTGGGATTTTGGGGAATTGTCCTAAGCTTTGAAATATTTTGGTTGTCTTAAGAAGAAGAAGAGGGGGGGGAAATGGCTTTATTTGTTGATGAACTAAGAGAGGAATATGGAAAAATGAAGAAAGAAGGCAAGGACGATTGGAGAGAAATTTTTCGCCGTTTAGAAATGGCGCTGGCTACTTATCAGCAAATACAACAATTGAGGGAGGAGGAGGAGGAGGAGGAGGAGGAGGAGGAGGAGGAGGAGGAGGAGGAGGAGGAGGAGGAGGAGGAGGAGGAGGAGGAGGAAGAGGAAGAAGAAGAAGAAGAAGAAGAAGAAGAAGAAGAAGAAGAAGAAGAAGAAGAAGAAGAAGAAGAAGAAGAAGAAGAAGAAGAAGAAGAAGAAGAAGAAGCCATCTTTAACGAATCCAAAAAGCTGATTAAGAAAGGAAAGAGAAAGAGAAGAAGGAAAAAGGACTTAAGATCTAAAAAAACATCTAAGAAAGAGAAAAATAAGATGCAAAATCAATACAATGTTAGAAAACAAAAGAAAAGAGAAATGCAACAGAGAGGGGAAGCTAAAAAGGAGGAGGCTAGGAGAAGGGGGGGTAAAAAGACTGGGTGGGATAAGAAAGGAGGGGAAAGGGGGGGAAAGCCACAAAGGTATAAAACAAGATGGGAAAAAGAAATTTTTTTTTTAGGGATGAAGGGTAATGTATAACTTTTTTTAAAAAAGGATTCTGCAAGGTACATAAGATAGTATTGTAGTATTTGTATTAGAAATAGAAAATTAGAATTTTATAAGATTTAAGTAAAGACTAAAATATTAAAGGTTTAATAATGATAGATTTTTAAGATGTAATAAAAGATTAAAAGGAATGTTTAAGTATAGAGTTGAATTGACTATTGTGTGGATGTTAGTATAAACTTATTATTGCAGCATTTGTCTCTGAAATAGATAATTGGAATGTTATAGGATTTAATGATTAATTATGTATTTAACTATTTTATAGATTTACTATTTTCTTTTCTTTTTAAAATTAGTAGGTAGAATGTACTAAGCAGAATCAGATGGGGAACTGGGTGTTACCATAAATGTTAATTTAGGGGTGCGATGGAAAGGCATCATACTTCGATTAGTGATTTCAGGAGAAATATTTTTTTTTTCTTTTACTATAGGGAATGAGATAAATGGATAATTGGAAATGAATGGACAAAAGATACAAGTATAATGATTTAAATTAAGATGAAATAAATAAAATAGAATTAAGAAGAGTGGAAAGCGGGCAGAAGTTATAATGAAGATATAGAATGGTAAATAAGATAGGTAAGGCTATATGAGCATAAATTTAATTGAAGTCCATATAAAGAGAGGCAACCCAGGGCCAAGCTACTTTCTAAAAAGAAGTTTTATGTTTTTGTGTTTTGTGTGTCTATATTTGTTTGAGATTTAATAAAACTCTGGAGGAAAGCTAGAGGAGAATAACTGTAAACAAGACAGAGGGAAATATGAATATGATGATGATAAAATGGATAAATATAGTAAAGAAATGTAATTCAATAAGAGTAAAGAGAAACAATGAGAAATTTGCTAAAAGATATTTAAGTGGAAATGGTATATACTAGAATTATGTTGTATAAAACAAAGTTTTATCTGCCTTGTAAAAATTTGCAATGGAAAGAGGTTTTATGTGTTTAATGTTTAATGATGTTTTGTTTGTCTTTAAAATTAATAAAATTTGTTTCAAAAAAAAAGGGGGGGCAGAACATTTCCCCTAAAGGAGAAGTAGAAACTCAGAAAGGCAGAAACTCAGCCCCCCACTATCTTTGTCAATGGGCCATTAATGACCCAGTCTATTCTACTGAACAAAATATTGGATTAGCCCTCTACCCATCTCACCACATGGCACCTGGGAAGATTATATCAGCCAGCACTCAAACAAACCTGGGACACAGACAAAGCCTACAAAGTTAGTTAAACCCCCCCACCTCCTGGGAGTCTGACAGCCAATGGGATACATTTCTTATACAGGAACAGGAAACACGAAGGCGGGGCCCAACAGAGGGTATAAAACTCAGGCACCCTCAACATCTCAGCCCCTTTTTCTTCACCCAACATCTTGAAGCATGTGATCGTCCTTTTCACTTTGGAGCTCCAAGGCATGTGCTCCTGTCCACCATTAAACCTTCTTTCCAAGCAACTTCCATGATTCCAGTGTCTTTTTCCCCACTTGGAAATGAAACCAGAAGGGATATTTCTTCCAACAGGGTCAATAATCAACAGCAAGGAAACAAACAGTGGAGAAATACATCAGAGACTTGGCATAGCAGCCATGAAGGTCTTGGAAAAGATATTTAAATGCTGTTAAGTGTCTATACCTCCAAAAATCAGAATTGTACAAATCATGATACACCTTGTGAAATGTGAGGAGTACCTTCTTCAAGGGAAGCAAAAGTTGGACTTTAAAAAAGCAGAATAGGAAGAGTATTGAAGCTCTGAACTTTAATGTGGAAGAAAAATTCTGAGAGCTTGTGGAGAATCTCCGTCATCCAGGTCATAGTTTTCTCAAAGGTGCTTTCTCTAAACACAGCTGGACTGTTTTTTGCTTGAGAAAGAACAAAATGTTTTTCTTCTCATCCAAGATAATCAGTTGTGATTATCCTTCCATTTCCCACATACACACACACGCACACACGCACACACACACACACATATCACAACCGATGAATCATCCATCTGGAATTATCCATTCCGAAACCCCTTCTAAATGTGTCTTTAAACCATGAGGCCTTGAACTGTTTATTATGCTTTCTTAACAGCTGTGGATCTCAACAGAACACATCCCTTCTTCCAATTCCTGTGGTTGATTGTGGAGTGTAGAACGTTTAAAAAAAGGTGGATGTGAAATAGCATAATGAAAATTGTTGGAGAGTCTATTCTTATCAAGAACCAAATTTTGAATTATAGAGTCTGGAACCATTTTTGAAACATTTAGGTCTTATCGCTTATTCAACTGTCAAAGAACTGGGGGGAAGGAAAGGGAGAAAGAAAGCAGATGTGCCAGAGACAGACCGCGAGAGCCAAGAAACCACCTAGGCCCCTGATTGCAGGTGTCTGACAGAAAAGTGAACAGTTCTCAAAACAAAAGGACAATTCATAATTGGACAGTGTGACCAACCAAGGGTGGGGAGTAATGAAGCTGTTGTTTGGCTATACAGGCATTGTCTGGGTAAAACCAGAGTTGGTTTTGATTCTTCAGTACCAAAATGGTGTCTCCAATAAAGTTTTGCTTTGGGGATTTCAAAGTTCTTGAGAGTGTCTACTTTTTCTTGAGTTCGCTAGTCAGATGGTTGATACCAGATAATAGAGTGTAACACTTTCTTTTTATTTCTACAAATAGATTAAAGAGACTAAACCATATGAAGAATGGCTGCAGGTTTTGGGGTTGGCTAGTCTAAAGAAAATAAGAATTAAGGGGTGGCATGATAGCAGTATTCCTGTATTTGAGGGGCTACCACAAAGAAGAGGGGGTCAACTTATTCTCCAAAGCACCTGAGGGTAGGACAAGAAGCAATAGATGGAAACTAATCAAGGAGAGGAGCAACCTGGAATTAAGGAGAAACTTCCTAACCATGAGGACAATTAACCAGTGGAAAAGCTTGCCTTCAGAAATCATGGGCGCTCCATCACTGGAGGTTTTTAAGAAATGAGTCACTCATCTGAAATTGTATAGGTTCTCCTGTTTGATCAAGGGGCTGGACTAGAAGATCTCCATTCCCCTACTTATTGTAGAATACCTTATGCCACCAGACTTGAAATTCTAGACCTAGAAAAACTAGAACCATGCCGCCTTCGGTCCAGTCTAAGTATAGTATATAAAATCATACATTGCAATGTCCTACCTGTCAATGAATACTTCCGCTTCAACCATAACAATACAAGAGCACACAATAGATACAAACTCAAGGTAAACCGCACCAAACTTGATTGCAGGAAATACGACTTGAGCAACAGAGTGGTCAATGTCTGGAATACTCCACCTGACTCTGTGGTTTCTTCCCCAAACCCCAAAAACTTTAACCTTAGACTGTCTACTATTGACCTCACCCCTTTCCTAAGAGGTCTGTAGGGGGTGTGCATAAGCGCACCAACGTGCCTACCGTCCCTGTCCTATTGCTTCTTTTTATTTTTCTCATATGTATCCATTTCATGTATTCATAACTATGTTTATACTTATACCTGTTATCTTATAATTGCTTGACAAAATAAATAAATAAATAAATAAATACATAAATAAATAAATAAATAAATAAATAAATAAATAAATAAATAAATAAATAAAATCTCCAAGGTCCTTTCCAAGCTCTATTCTATTCTAGAGAATTCGAGAGATTCCTTAATAAAGTGCACTTGACATCTCTATAAAATGCACCTGTAAGTTGCCCACCCTCTCAATTTTCTTTTTTCTTTTTTTGTAAGTGGTGACTAAGGTTCTCAATTGAAAAAACCAATTTGTGGTATACCTGGAATGTCAATCCTTTAAAAACCCTTCTTTAAATCAGTAAACAAAACCAAGAGCACTTTGTTCCATGAGACTTCACTTAAAGGAAGAACTCATATTATCACCAAAGCACTGGGCTTAAGAGTTTTCCTTCAGGTCACAAAAAATACAGGTATTCATTGGATTACCGATCTATCCATCCATTGGATTTCCATTCTTTTTTTTTTTTTTTTGAAAATTTTATTGATTTTTGAAAACAAACATAGACAAACAAAACATAGAACATAAAAAAATAAAACATCTTTTTTGAAAGCATCTTGATCCCGGGTTACCTCTCTTCGTACAGACACAAATTCAAGTTCATGCTCATTTTTATATACCATTCCATATCTCATTACCATTCTACATTTTCTATATAGCTTCTCCCCTCTTTTAAGTTTCTTAATTTTATTTTATTTATTTCATCTCGATTCAGATCATTATACTTATATTCTTTGTCTGTCCTGTTTCAGCTGTCTATTATCTCTTCTCATTAAACAAAATTTCTCCTGTAATCACTGATTGGAGTATGATGCCTTTATATCTTTCCCCCAAAATTATAACACTTAATATAATACATAACTTCCATTCAGATTCTGCTTGGTGCATTCTAAAACTACACATTTTTAAAAAAGAAAAAATTATAAATATATAATATAATTAAAACAACAATCCATACCAATTCAATTCTATCGTTAATATTAATATTCATTTAACTCTTAAACATTTTACACATTTCTTTTCAAATAGGTATCATACTTCTATGGGAACACTTATAAACTTTCCATAGTTACTTCCCCCCCCACTTCACTTATATTTTATAAAACATTGAATAATTAAAATGTTCCCATTCCTTCCTAATTCAATTCTCTCATTTATTTCATTTCATTTATTTTGTTCACAAAAGTTTCACTGAATTACACTGACTATTTTATCCCACTTTTTAATCATATGTTGTTTCCAATTTTCTAACATTATTTCTAATACAAATATAACAATGCAATCTTATGTACCTTTGCAGAATCGCTTTTTCAGTTAAATTTTCACCCATTATCTCTGAATAAGTCCTGTTTCTTTACATCTTGCTCCAAACCTTTGTAACTTCTCTTCCCTTCCTTCCTCCCTTGCTTCTCTCTCCCCTTTTTACCCCCTTGTCTCTCCACCTCCATTTCCCTCTTCTGTATTCCCCTTTTCTGTTTCTTTCTAACATTATATCCACTTTTCACATTATTTTTCCCTTTTTTGGCTGTTTTTTTAGGTCTTAAATTCTCCACTCTCTTCCCCCCTCTTTCCCCTTTCTTCCCCAGATAAAATTACTTGTTCATCAAAGATGGCTTCTTCTTTGTCCCAATCTTCTTGTTGCACAGTCTTTTCTTGTAGCTTCTCGTAGGTACAGATCGCCATTTCTAAGAATTGAAAAACGGAGCTAAAAGAGCCCTTCCCTTCTTGTTCCTCTTCTTTATATTTTTTAAATTCCATTTTCAGTTCATCCACAAGTGATGCCATTGTAGAATATTTTTAAACAACCACCCAATTGTTTTTAGTCATTCAAATATAATTTCCAGAAGTCCCAAAGTCACCAAGCAATCCAAATACACACAAGCTGTGTTTTTTTTAACACTTTCTTCTTTTTTCACTTTCTCTTCCTGGGGTTACTATTTAGTTGCAAAGTTCCATTTAAAATGTATCTTTTAGAAGTCTTGTTTAGATTTAACTTTAGATTCTTTTGAATTCCAGGCAGGCTCCTCCTTTCAAATCCTGCTCTTATTCTTTTCCTCTCCCTTCCCACTTATAGAAATCCGAATCTTTTTTGGGAGCAATGTATCTTTTATAAAATTTAAATTCCAGGATACCTTAGTTGTTGCTTCTTATCCCGATCAGCCAAAACTTTCACTTCTTAACTTCCTCCTGCACTTTCTTTTCCGGATGAGTGCTTCTTTGAGGCGGCCATTTCTGACCACTGCTCTTACTGCCTTTGAGAAGGGGAGTTTAGCCAGCTGAGGAGGAAAGATGTGGCTTTCCTCGACCCTGCTGGGATCTCCCCCCCTCTTCACCACCTCTACGGGGTGGCTTAGCCCCGAAGCCAAACTGGCTCGCGGTGCTCCAGCGGCGAGCCCAGGCAGAAACCGCACACGATCGCGGATTCCTGCCTGCCGCCGAAGCCCTGCAAACCAGAAGTCCATCCATTGGATTTACATTCTATGTGACAAAGAATGGAGTAAGATTCATTTACAGAAGCAAATGGGAGGAGTGTCAGTGGAGACCCTCCTGCCCAATCTGGTCAGGGAAGAAATCAAAATGAAAGCATTCCCTACAGATGCCTGGCTAATCTCTTTCTGAATGTAACTCGCATGAAGTTGCATTGAAACTGAAAGAAACCTTTCTAGGGTCACATTTTATTTTAAAATATTAAGCTCCTAAAGTTCCAATACTGGAACTGCCACAAAGAATAAGGGGCTCAACTATTTATCAAAGCATTTGAAGGTGGTACAAGAAGGAACAGGTGAAAACGAATCAAGCATATTAGTTTTATTAGATTAGGGATGCGGTGGCCCAGCAGCTCTGAGCTTGTCGATCAGAAAGGTCGGCAGTTTGATGGTTCAAATCCCTAACACCGCATAATGGAGTGAGCTCCCGTTACTTGTCCCAGCTTCTGCCAACCTAGCAGTTCAAAAGCATGTAAAAATGCAAGTAGAAAAATAGGGACCACTTTGGTGGGAAGGTAACAGCGTTCTGTGCGCCTTTGGTGTTTAGTCATGCCAGCCACATGACCACAGAGATGTCTTCGGACAGCGCCGGCTCTTTGGCTTTGTAACAGAGATAAGCACCACCCCCTAGAGCTGGAAATGACTAGCACGTATGTGCGAGGGGAACCTTTGCCTTTACCTTTAATCAAGGAGAGAACCAACCTACAACTAAGGAGAAATTTCCTGTCAGAGAGGACAACTAACTAGTGGAATGATTTGCCTTGAGAAGTTGTGAATGTTCCAAAACTGGAGGTTTTTAAGAAGAGATTGGACAGCCATTAGTCTCAGTGTCCAATAGAGTATCCATAGAGTATCCTGCTTGAGCTAGGGGTTGGACTAGAACACCTTCAAGTTCCTTCCAACGCTGTTATTCTATTATCTCACAAGGAATGGTACTGTAGTAACCCATTGACTTATTCATAAAATTCATTTAATTGGGTTCCACAAGTAACCTATTTTCAAGATTCATTTGTACAGAACAGAAAGTGGGTGAGTTTGCTCATCATTCATTGCATGGTGCAAAATTATTAACCACGCTCAGCACTAGCCAGGTTTAATATGCTGCATATTTTGGCTTCTGGGGCAAAGCAAAAGGTTGTGCCAGCCAGAGGTAGTATTCAGTAAGTTCTGACCAGTTCTGGAGAACCGGTAGCAGAAATTTTGAGTAGTTCAGAGAACCG
Organism: Notechis scutatus; assembly: GCF_049901735.1. Classification (NCBI taxonomy): domain Eukaryota; kingdom Metazoa; phylum Chordata; class Lepidosauria; order Squamata; family Elapidae; genus Notechis; species Notechis scutatus. Next base: position 11,980,217 of record NC_142011.1, on the reverse strand, counting down.
GCAAATACCGCCTCCGACTGCCCTGCCCCCATTTATTCTCTGCCTCCCGAGTCCCAGCTGATCATCTGGGTCTTCTTTTGTTGCCCGGCATGCCCGCCAAGCCATGCCCACAGAACTGGTAGTAAAACAATTTGAATCCCATCATTGCTCCAAGTGGCCTCAACAACTTTCTGAAGAAATGCAAATGACCAGCTGTCTGCAAGGAATACAAATCCTTCCATTCCCCACCATCCAGTCAGAGATGAAGAAGCTTCTTGGGTGAGAAGCAAAACATCTTCAAAGAATAACAAGAAAGGCCAGTTGTTTTGTGAAAAAGCACTTTTGGGATAAATGTGATAAAACATTTGTTGGTTTTCAACAGTCTGCTGGCTGGCAATTGAAGGGCCCCAATGTAAGAATAACCAGGTTCTGAATTGATTCAGCACAGCTCATTTCTTGACCAAGGGCATTGCTGTTATTGTCTGCTACACCAAGTATGGAGAGGTCAAAACGTGACAAAGGACATAGATTTCCTCATGTCCCAAAGCTTGTGTAATTAACTCCTGATTCCATCTAAGAAGGGTTCAAAGTATGGACTAGTATATGGGGCTTCAAACCTGGTTATTCTGTTCTTCACAGATTCATGTGGAGCACAGGGGGAATTTTAAGGCTACTAAGATCAATCACTAATTCTGCCCAGAGAAAGTCACTAAGTGTCAGGCTTTACCTCACAAGATTGAACAGCTTAATCAAGCTCACACACAAAAAAAATCAAAGTACTTCTGATGAATTGTATTTTTCAGAAAGTTTAGGAAGCCGAAGCCCAGATTTCAAAGTGTCTGCTGTGTATTGTTTTTTCTCTCCCAATGTAATGACATCCCCCACTTTAAGATGAGGTGGTCCTTCTCCATCTCTATCTGTCCTTTGCTACTTTATTTTCAGAGTTGCTGTCATGTTTTTTCACTGACAGTGTAGGAATTAACTCTCCTAGCAGGCCAAGGAGGGATCTAAATCAAATCCAGAATTAACAGATCCCCCCAAACTAAAAGGTGATTGAACTCATCTTGAGGCTGAGCTGCAGGTGACAGTTCAGAAATCTGAATTGCAAGTATTCATGCCCAGGACATACCACAACAATATGAAATGGCAAAACATGCGTAGAAAGTTAGCACCCACCCATCTCCTAGAAGAATGAAATATTTTGAGAAATATTTTTAAGAGGCAGGATAAAATATTTCCCCTAAAAGAGAAATAAAAGAACCTTAAGGGAGACACAAACTCAGAGGCCCAGCTCCCTGCCCCTCAGCAGATACTGAGCTGGGGCAGCTTTTAGAAGTGCAAATTTGGTAATCCATTACTCCCTGCAGCAAAATCAGAACAAAGGCAAAGTGATAGGATTAGCCCTCACTCAAGATCCAAACCAAGACAAAGCCATTAAGCCATAATAGGAATTGCCCAACATCCTTTCAGAACACAAGCCTCAATGAACATCATCTCAGCAGCAAACTTCAACCAAACCAGGGAGCTCAGACAACCTATAGAGCCACCTATGACCGCCTACATAACCCCTACAATAGAAAATATGTTCTTGCCCAGGAACAGGAAGCTCAAGTGCAAAGCTCTGAGAAGGTATAACCCCCCCCTCCTCAACACCATGTGGTCAGGTGCCCAGAATCACACATGCTTGGTGGTTCTGCTTCATCAATAAATGGACCCTCTTTCCAATCAGCCCCAAGCCTCCATTTTGTCTCCAGTGCCTTTCTCCCAGCTTGGATCTGAACCAGATGGATATTTCTTTCCACACATGTGTTGTACCATCACAATGCAAACCATGGTCCCTTTTTACTTGTGTTCACAGCATTGTACTATACATTACAGAGGTCCATTAGTTTGTACTATGCAATTGCAATTTCATCATTTGGCACAAAGCTTGTGGACATAAACACTTGTGATAGCAAGATAAGGTTGAGGGTTCCAAATATTTTAAAATGCTCTTTGTAGCAATGGATTAAATTTTTTGAGTATGGTTTTAGGGTCAGCTGACTGAAACTTTTGGAGGACGCAGCTGACTCTCATTAGATCTTGTCTCCAATGAAGCCATTTCTCCCAAGGAGCCAGAGTTATTATTTAGCATTCCTACATTTCTCAAAATGTGGACTTTCTACCAAGTGATATCAACACTACTTGGAAATCAGAAGCTAAGCTGGTTGGTTCAGGAATCTAATTCAGATCCTGATCCTGATCCAAAAACCAAACCATTGGTTCAGAATCATGGGCAATAGAGTCCAAGAGCCACAGTAGCTCGGTGGTTAGAATGCAGTGTTAATTCACTGCTCACTGCCAGAAGTTCGATTCTGGCCGGCTCAAGGTTCACTCAGCCTTCCATCCTTCTGATGTTGGTTAAATGAGGTCCCAGATTGTTGGGGGCAATTTGCTGACTCTGAAAACCATTTAGAGCACGGGTGTCAAACTTGTCATGTCATGTTGCAGTCATGTGACATTTCATGATGTTTTTCCGATTCATGAAGCTGGGATGGTACATGATGCATCTAGTCCATGCGCCACCATTTTGACACCCCTGACTTAGAAAGTGCTGTCAAGCACTATGAAGCAGTATATACATTTAAATGCTATTGCTATTCTATTCTATTCTACTGACATGATGGCGCAGTGGTTAGAATGCGGTATTGCAGGCTAACTCAGCTCACTTTCAGGAGTTCGATCCTGATTGGCTCAAGGTTGACTCAGCCTGCCATCGTCCTGAGGTTGGGGGCAGTATGCTGACTCTGTAAACTACTTAGAGAGGGCTGTGAAGCACTATTAAATGCTATAAACATAAATCTAAGTGCTATTGTTATTGCTGGGGAGGCAGAAGAAGTGGAATCTAATTCAAAACCAGATTCTAATCCAGAAACTAAGCTATCAATTCAGAATTGTGAGCCAAAGAGTTCTTATCAGAGCCTCATTGGGATCTATTGGGGTAAACAGAGTGGGATCTAATTCAGATCCGGATTCTATTCCCTGAATAAGAAAAGTGATATTTGCTCCAACCCTGCACTTTTCTTCCCAACATTTAATTCCTCCCTCAGATCTGACATTTCCTCACCAGCGATTTATAATGTCCAACCATCACTGTGCCACAATAATTATAATGAGGTCAGACGTTACATCATTTCAATAATGCTGTAATGATGCAATGAAAACTGTGTTAGTCTCTACATCCAAAATGACTTAAGTCGGACATAATAATTAGTCTGTTTGTGGTGTTGTTGTAATAGGACCACATTAAAGAGGGGTGCCCATCTTGACAGTGAAACAGAAATCAAGACAAAATCTCTCAGCTGCTGAGAAGAGAAACTGTGGAGTGACAGAGAAGGAGCTGGCTCCATTCTTGAAGATCTTCCAGCAAAGATTAGTATCTTCCAAATAGGTTCCTAATTAGAACTCCCCTGCTGTGCAGGCAATTGTGTTCTATGAGTTCAAAGTGTCCATTACATATTAATTAGATTGCAACTTTGCTCCTCTTTCTGTTTTTGCAACAAACGATTCCTAGCGGTGCTAACAGATGGCGATTAGCTGCACTTCCGTTCTCTACCATTCTCTGCGTATCTGAGACCCTTAAGAAGCATGAAGTGGATGATTCACAGTCATATTCCCACCAGGAAAGAAAGAAAGAAAGAAAGAAAGAAAGAAAGAAAGAAAGAAAGAAAGAAAGAAAGAAAGAAAGAAAGAAAGAAGGGAGGGAGGGAGGGAGGGAGGAGGGAGGAAAGAGGGAGGGAGGGAGGGAGGGAGAAGGAAGAAAGAAAGAGAGAGAGAGAGAAAGAAAGGCGAGGAGGGAGAGGGAGGGAGGGAGGAGGAAGAAGGAAGGAAGGAAGGAAGGAAGAAGGAAGGAAGGAAGGAAGAAGGAAGGAAGGAAGGAAGGAAGGAAGGAAGGAAGGAAGGAAGGAAGGAAGGAAGGAAGGAAGGAAAGAAGGAAGAAAGAAAGAAAGAAAGAAAGAAAGAAAGAAAGAAAGAAAGAAAGAAAGAAAGAAAGAAAGAAAGAAAGAAAGAAAGAAAGAAAGAAAGAAAGACACAATAGGCAGATTAAATCCTTCTACTCTCCTGTGGTCAACCACCTGCCTCCCCCCTCTCTTCCCCAGATCTGGTCCAGATGGTCAGGGAAAACAGGAGGGAGGCCTTTTGACTTAACTTGGATTGAGTTCAGTGAAGCAGCAGAGTCCCATTGTCTCGAAGATATCTCAGCAATTTGCTTTGACAAAAAGATGACAAAAGAAAACGGCAGGCTGCCAGCTCAATCCCCCCTGGCTAGGAAGGCTTGTGGTTCATGCCGCGTTCATTATTTCTACCTCTGCCTTAAGGCCGTTCTCATTCATTCCTCGACTATAGTCCATCAGTACCATGATGTAACTTGCTGAAAAAAAAATTTTTAATAGCAGTATGATTCTCAGTGCTCCACTGAATTCCCCCGAGGCTCTGAAACAGGATAGACTTCGGTAGACTTCTGTCTCTACGAGAGATGCTATGATTCAAGCCCTTCTAAAGGCTGAGAATACCACACACAAAAAGAATCCCCTCGCACTCATCCTTCTAAGATGCTGCGGAGATTTTAAATGTATACGCTGTTGTTATTTAATCTTGGTTTTCATTATTATGCAGGATCCAATCTGGGTCGGTCACCGGGACCAGAGAGTTTTGTCTCCTGAGCATTTGGACTCATGCTGGATCCCATCTTCAGGAAACTCCTCTCTGGCAGAGTGTGTGCTTTGGGCTGTTCTGTGTCTGGTGCCTGTTGTATGTGGCTTTTTAGATACTGATTGGGCTGCCGAGGGCTGGCTATTAAGTCATTGGCTGTTTGCTTGTGCTGCCCAGCCCTCACCTCCTAAATCTATATATATATAGATTTATATATAAGTGAAATACCACTCACGGATCATCACAAAATCTCCAGAAACATAAAGCCTACAACCTTGAAATTTGGCACGTATGTTCCTCTTGGCTTCTAGGTGCTCACTAAAAAAGGATTAGTATTTCGTATATTATTATTATTAACACGCTCTGATGCTAAGGAGTTCTACTCCCCCTCCCCACCTGAAAAGAAAGCTGTTCCAAACGCAAAACACAAGCAGAGGAGAGAAGTTTCAGTTTCAGTTTTAGTTTCACAGGCACCAAGCAGCTTTAGTACAGAACACTTGAGCTAAGCCACACCTAGGCTCCTTGCTGTCTCCTTCTTGCTCACGCAGCATATACTGTTTCATTTTCCAAGCAGCCCTCAACTCTCTCACGCACTGACAGGACGCTACCCAGATGAATACCAATGGATGCTGGTAGGCAGAGGCGGAAATTGTTTTCCTTATTTTCCTCCCCAAAAACTAAGCCCGACCAAATCAGCCCTCCTGTTGACTGATGAGGGGCCTGTTTCCCAGGCTCCAAATACTTCCCTGGCAGTTTTTGTGCCTGCTCGTCCAACAATCTTCGTAACAAAGATCAGGGAAGACAGGGAAAAAAAACTGGTTCCATACAGTTGTATTACATAATCATGGTGATGATGCATTGCCGCCCAACCCTAAATCCCATGTACCCCTTCCCAAAAAATTAAAGGAAGCTATCAAATCACTATCTGCTTCTGCTAGAAAACATCGATATTAGACTAATTTAGTTTGTTTTATGGTGTATCTCATAATCTCTTGGCATCACCCCTGATAGTTTCCCCTATTTGTGCATTTCCAGGATTCTGTTGTGGTTCGCTGGCAGCAGTTTGGACGGCTGAGGTCTTGAAGAGCGAGGATTCAGATGAGGGGCCTGCGTGTGATGCAGGGATGGGGCCAGGACCATCAGGGAATGGAATGCTGCCTTCGGAGATTGTGGAGGTTGGCAGCAGTGATGAAGAGGTCCCCGAGGAGCCTGTGCCCGGTGCGCATGCGTGCAGGGCTGCTTGAAGGAAAGAGCAGCTGCAGCAGCACGGGTGACTCGGGAGTAAGGCTGCAAAGTAATGGCCCTCCCTTAAGAGATAAAAGCCAGCTGAGAAACTGGAGTTCTTTGCAGGAAGCAAAGAAGTTTTTGCACTCAGGCCTTGTGGACATTCGGAGTATCTTGGTGGTGTTTGGAGACTCTTTGTGTTTGAAATATTTCTTAGTAACTTGATCTAGTATTCTTGGCAGCCTTGCACCACCTTGGCAAGGCTCATTCTTATCAGAGACAATTAGTTTGAAACAGCCTCTTAACCATGAAGGAACGGGATTCGTAAAGAATCATTAAAAGGTTTTGCTGTTACCTCTGTTTTGTGTTTGCTTCCTTGGAACAAGGTTTGGGTTAAACAGATTCTCTATTCTATGCAGCACCTCAAAGATCAAGATATAAATTAAAGTAGATGCTCTTCCACAACTGAAGTACATTTTTAGAGAAGACCGTTCTTATTATTGTCTCATGTCACATTCCTGTAGAATGCTTCACCCATAATTTCTAGGTAAACTTCAAATTATAGGATAGGATCATAATGAACTCACTTGAAATGTCCCATTGACCTAAAAATATTGGCACTAAATCTGTTCCAATCCTTCCTATTTAAACACACTGCAATATCTTTGGCCTTCCATAAATTTGATGCAGGAGCCAGACATGGTGGTACATTGCACATTTTTCAAGCTAGGAGAAGCAGAGAAATTTCCCCTGCCCATATTCAGTCATTCAGCCCAACATCTTACTTTAAATTGGGCTGCTTTATGCAGCCAGTAGCAAGTCCAATTTCTCCTTGAAAATGAGCTCCACATTCTGCTGTGAAATCCAGAGAAGAGATGAAACAAAAACATCTGTCTTGTTGGGATTGCCAGGCCAGATCTGACATTATGGATAGGAATCAGAGCTAACACTTAGAAACAATTTCTTCTACTGACAGGCAGCCTAGGCCAGTGAGGGTGGACCTTTTCGGCATTGAGTGCCCAAACCGAAATGTGTGTGCATGCCCACGCATCTGCGCATGCCAGAGCGCCAGAAAACCGAAAACCAGCTGGTCATTGCGTGCATGCCTGTTTGGGGGGCATTTCTGGGACCTTTTTAGGCCATTTTTCGGTATGTTTTCAGGCCATTTCAGAAATGGCCTGAAAACACCTCAGAAAATGCCCGAAAAACGGCTTGAAAAATGGCCCGGAAAATGGCCTCTTTTTGGAGACCATCTGGCCAGCGTGCCTGTGCATGTCAGAAACCAGAAGAGCAGCTGGCAACAGCGCACATGCCCACTGAGAGCCATAGGTTCACCATTGTTAGGGATAACATGGTTACCTAACTTAATTTGGGTAATAATAATATATATAAACTATGTTAGTGAGTTTAAGTGTATGTATCACTTTAAACTGTAAACCAAGTATTTTGGGTGCGGTTGTAAAATCACCATAAGAGGGAGCAAGAGAGCTCACTGTTTGCCTGGCTTATACTGGAATGCTGACAATGATGGATTGATGGTGATAACTGCGTGTTTGCTGAGAGAAGAAAAGGGGTTTGATTTTTCTTCATATCTCTGACTGCAAAAGAGATATATCACTGGACTGATTGATTGTAAGTTTAATTGAACTCTTTTTCGACACTGGACTTTGCAAACTGATTAACCCCCGGACTGACTGAACTTAGTGTATGACATATGGACTGTTTGACTATGCTATAACTCTTGCTGGAATAAAAACTATTTAACTTGCACAGTGTATCTGTCTTACTGAGTGTAAGCTGCTACAAAGTTTTGTCTCACATATCTGCCTGCCTGCTAGACTGCCGTTGCACGTTCTGCTAGGGTGTATATCCCTAACAACCATCACGGGCCTAGGCTAACCAAAAAGAGAGAGCCAGTTTGGTCTAGTGCAGGCGTGTCAAACTCAATGTCGTTGAGGGCTGCATCAGAGTTTTCTTTGACCTTGGGGGGGCCATAGTGGGCGTGGCCATGGTGGGCCTGCTCCACATCACTCATGTTGGGGATGCCTGTGGTGGCCCGAGCGCTCTGCCTGGCATAACAGGCTCCCAAGTTCTGTTTTTGGCTGCGACAGCCTTCTGCAATCCGCTGCCAGCAAAAACAGAACTCGGGAGGTCCTCATGCTGAGGGCCAAGTTCTGTTTTTGCTGGCAGAGGCACCGCAGGCTGGTCCTTCGGTGTTTCCAGGATGGTCCTATGGGCCAGATCTAAGCACCCCTCGGGCCAGATGTGACACTTGAGTTTGACACCCCTGGTCTAGTGGTTAAGTCTAGAAACTGGGAGAAAGCCAGGAGTTCAAATCCAGCCTTAGCCATGAAAGCCAGCTGCGTGAATTTGAGCCAATCACCAGGAGACTGGGAGTTCTAGTCCCACCTTAGGCATGAAAGCTGACTGGATGACTTTGGGCCAATTACTAGGAGACTATGAGTTCTAGTTCCGCCTTAGTCTTGAAAGCCAGCTGGTCCAATCAGGAGGAGATTGTGTTCTAGTCCTTCCTTAGGCATGAAAGCTGGCTGGGTAACCTGGGGCCAGTTCCCCTCTCTCAGCCCAACCCAACTCACAGAACTGCCACTGTGGAGAAAATAGGAGGAAGATGTATTATAGTTGTTGGTTTATAAAAATAATAAATGTGGGATATGAATTAATTAAATTAATTAGATGGTGATGATGATTAAAGCACATAACCAGGAAGGACTAGGGGTGACATGATAGCAGTGTCCCATTTTCAAAGGGGTTGACACAAAGACGAGAGGGTCAAGCTATTCTCCAAAGCCCCTGAGGGCAGGACAAGAAGAAACGGGTGGAAACTAATCAAGGAGAGAAGCAACTTAGAACTAAGGAGGAATTTCCTGACAGTTAGAACAATTAATCAGTGGAACAACTTGCCTCCAGAAGTTTTAAATGCTCCAACACTGGAAGTTTTTAAGAAGAGATTGGACAACCATTTGTCCTTCTTGAGCAGGGGGTTGGACCAGAAGACCTCCAAGGACCCTTCCAATTCTGTTATTCTGTTAAATCCACATTAAAAACACATTTCCATCTATAAACAGTCTGGTATACAGCATCTCCCTTCATGACATTAAGGAAACAGCCAGCCTCATTTCAACTGGGATCCTGCCATTCCAAAGAATGAGTTTAGCACACACACCCCACCTCACTCCACAGAAGTGGAATACTGTAAGCAGTTTCTTTTATACGTTGGCTGGATCAATTCCCAATGACATCTTAATTGTGATGCCCTGGTTCATGCAACATGCTAAGATCCTGGCTGGATTCCCACAACATACTGAATAAGGAACTGCTCGGCCTTATTTTTAGGCCAGGAGACATAAGAAAGTCAAAGCTATGGAAGGTTTTTCGATTTAGAAGTTATACTATGTTGTATCATAGCAACAGAACTTCCATCTGCAAATAGATCTATCAAGCAAAATTTGCATTCAGCCAATAACCTCTGCTGGATATATACCGAAACATGTTTACATCTGCTGGCTACTCATGCCCTCTTCTTGATTTCTTTCCTTTTAGTCAGCTGCTGTTTCCTTCAGTCCTCACTAACATAGTCTAGTCAGTAAATACTGCAGAATGCACAAGAGGTATTATCGCTTTAGAATGTCCAGCTGTCCTTTTACTTGGCACCAGCCAAATCTAATTCAGGAGATAATGTCCATGAAATAGGGCCTTATCAAGGGCTCATGATATCTCCTGCTGTCCTATAAATGCAGAAGTGCTTATTTTCAAGAGCAGGAGAAATTGATCTTGTGACATTTCTCTCTCCCAGATGCAATTCTTGTCCAATGCCTTGCAGATGACACACAGCTCTGTCACTTGCCAAATGATCAAAGGAGAAGGCTACTGTTTTGGCTGGCAACTGTTGACAATTGTCAAACTCAGGATGCAAATTATAATCTACCTGTCCATATCCACATGTACCCAGCTGATACCTCCAGAAGTGTTACACTTCCAACGGTTCAGAATTCCCAGTCAACACTAAATTGGAATTCTGAATGCTGTCATCAGAAAGGCATCAAACTGTGGGGGAAATAATAGTATGTAACAATAACAATGTTACTTCCTTGAATACACAGATAAACAAAACAGTGCCATCTGTTCATCAGGAGAAAGCTTTAGGATTGTGGTGCTCCAACTTAATAGAAGCGTTTTGTAGAAAGACAGAAGGGAAATATTAAGATTGTAGTCACAATGTACAAGTCTTACATTTCTTGAAAAGCACAGGTAGTTGCCACTTACGGCAGTTTGCTTAATGACCGTTACAATGGCACTGAAAAAAGTTACCATCCTTTTTCACACGCTGGTTGCAGCATCTCCCTTGTCACCCGATCAAAATTCAGATGCTTGACAACTGGCATTTTTTGTGATGATTGCAGTGCCCAGGGATCATATGATCACTCCTGGTGATCCTTGTGGCCTTCTGACATGCAAAGCCAGTGGGGAAAGCCAGATTCACTTAACAACCGTGTTACTAACTTAACAACTGCAGTGATTCACTTCACAATTGTGACAAGAAATGTCCTAAAATGGATGCAAAACTCACTCAACAACTGTCCTCTCTTACCAACAGAAATTTTGGGGTCAACTGTGGTCGTAAGTCAAAGACGACCCATAGCTTCTTTCCAAAAGATGGATCTCATCCAAAGTTGTCAAAGATCAAGAAATTGAAATGAGATGTGACATTTTCTTTTCGGGGTACAATTCACCATTCTCCTTTTTTCCTTCTAAATTCCTTCAGGGTTTACATACGGTATGTTTTGTCATTCCCTACATTATTTTTTAAGAGTTAACCTTGAAAAGATTTATAATATTTAAAAAAAAATCTTGATGGATCCAAAATATCAAAGTATTCTCCTTTCAACAAGATTTTTTCTAGCAATCAGAAGCAGACGAAGAAAAAATTGGCCTGTGTTTGTGCATAGGAAGATGTGTTGTGCTGCAAGATAGCAATAGCATTTAGACTTATGTATCACTTTATAGTGCTTTACAGCCCTCTCTAAGCGGTTTACAGAGTCAGCATATTGCCCCCAACAATTTGATCCTCATTTTACCCACCTCAGAAGGATGGAAGGCTGAGTCAACCTTGAGCCTGTTGGGATTTGAACTGCCAAATTGTAGACAGCTGGCTGCAGAAGTAGTTTGCAGTACTGCATTCTAACCACGGTGCCACAGAGGCTCATCAATGCTATCAATTCAATTAGAATAGTATTTTCTGGGCAAATGTGAGCTTGGGAATTGTGTGGCTTCAATCTCAATATATCAGAAAGTAACTCTTCAATGAATACTTTGCTATACTATATATAGGCTAGTTAGCATGACAGTTAATTGGATCCATAGCTGGCTTGCAAATTGTACTCAAATAATGTTCAATAGATCCTCATCAAATTGTAAACATCCAGTTTACAATTGCCACAGCAATCGATTCTGAGTCCTTTCCTCTTCAATATTTTCATTAAGGATCAGATGGAGGGAAAGCTCTTCATCTCTGTAACTGATACAAAATTGGGCAGAAATGCTAACACTCTAGAAAATATAAATAAAATTCAAAACAATGTTGATAGATTAGAGTCAAGGACTTAACGTAACAAAATGAAATTATTAAAAATGAAGGCAAAGCTTTCGCTTAGAAGACCAAAAAAATAATAATGCCTGGGAATAGAACAAAGAACACCTGAGTTAGTAAAGCTATTAATAATGGGAGAAGTAATGGTTGCAAACCGACAATGAGCCAATAGTATGCAGAGGTTGCAAAATAAGACAATGTGTGTTTAGGTCACATGTACAGAAGTATAGTTTCTAAATTATGGTAAGAAACCATTCTACTTTATTCTGCTTTGGTCAAACTGCACCTTGAGTGTCTAATCATATCTAGTCTGGCCAGTGGTGGGATTCAATTTTTTTTACTACCGGATCTGTGGGCATGGCTTGGTGGGCATGGCAGGGGAAGGATACCGTAAAATCTCCAGTCAGAGGTGGTATTTTCTGGTTCTCTGAACTACTCAAAATTTCCGCTACCAGTTCTCCAGAATTGGTCAGAACCTGCTGAATACCACCTCTGAGTCTGGCATTAAATTATACCGTAAAATAAAGGTAAAGGAATCCCTGTGTTTTTTACTCCAGTTGTCATTGTCAACTTTAGGGGGCAGTGCTCAACTCCACTTCGAGGCCACTGAGTCAGCACTGTCCAAAGACATTTCCATGGCCATGTGGTCAGCATAATGTCACAGAGCACTGTTACCTTCCCACCAAAGTGATACCTATTTATCTACTTGCATTTGCATTTTTTCCAGCTCACCCCGTCTTGTGGGACTCAGGTCTTGAACTCAGGCTGCCAGCTTTCCAGCTGACAAGCCCAGTGTCTTAATCGTTGAGCCATTGTGCCGCCCCATCACACTATAGAAGGGCTCGGAGAAATTGGTCCAGAGAACAATGGAGATTATTGGAAGACTAGAAACTAAGAAAGTGACAAAGCTGCAATTGTTAGTATCTGGAGAAAAATAACAAGTTAAAAGGGAATATGACAGTATTCTTCAGTTACATGAATGGTTGTCATACAGAAGAAGTTTATATCTGGTTTTTTTGTTTGTTTCTTTGTTTCACAATTCAGGAGCAGGAATGATGCATTTAAGTCACAGAAAAGATATGATGAGCCTGAAAGTCAGAAAGAAAAGAAAATACCTTCCTAAGAATAAGATAAAGTTTGCAGTGGAACCAATGACCCAGAATGGTGGTTAATTTCCTTCCATTGGATGTTGTGAAATTTAGTATTTAGTATTTATTTGATTTGTCAATCGCTTGCAAGATACAGGTATAAGAATGAACATAATTTTGAATACATGAGATAGATACTTATAAGAAAAATAAAAAGAAACAATAGGACAGAAAGTTTCCGTAATTCTATTAACTGGGCTGGCTATTCATGACCACCAGCTGTATACGAGTTGAGTCTTATATTTCATCATAGATTATTTATCTCAATGAGGGAACCACATGGGACTTATTCCAAACTATTCTCCTGATATTATTTCCCCTGTAATTTCCTTAGAACAGACTAGCTATTCTAATGATTTAAACCAACTTTGGCTTGTGGTACTGGATGTATGAGGGTGTCACTTAGCGAAATCTTGCTAAGGGAAATTGCACATTTGGTATGGCAAAGGTGATTAAGAACTTTCCACAAAATTGATATTTGAAGTTTTACATTTATCAAATCAACGACACAGTAGACTATCTGCTAACAGACAGTCAGCTTGGTCTAGTGCAGTAATGACCAACCTTTTCGTCGTTGCATGCCAAAAGTGTGTGTGTACACACGCAAGCATGCCTGCATCCATAATGCAATGCATGCATGACCCCCCCACCCCCCGTGCATGCACACACAGGCCCCTGCATACAGCATACTTCTACACATGCACGTGCAAACCCCCCTGTGCATGCCCCATGGCTGTGCACATGCACCTGCATCTCCTATGCACATACCGCCCCCCCCTGCGCATGCATGGCAGATACCTGACAATCAGCTGGCTGGCAGGAGATGCACATGCATGCACAGTGGACCTGATTTGGGGCAATGGCTCGCATGCCAGCAGAGATGGATGCCACTTCCGGCACACATGCCATAGATTCGCCATCACGGGTCTAGTGGCTACGGCACCAGGCTACACACTGGGATGTCAGCCTTGGAAGGCATATTATATTTGGAAGCTTCAAGGCTGCCACATTTAATGCCTGGGAATTTGGGAGGGGGGATTTCTTAGTGAGCAGAAGATTAGACTCAACTATATTCTTTCTCAGAGAGTCAAGGACATGTTGCCCTGCACCTGAAGGGGAGTGACTGGAGGGATGTCTTCAGTTGGGACAAAGATTTGATTGGACCACGTGATGGACTGATGGGTACAGGGGGTGGGTCTTTGAATTTCTTTTGGGGAAGGGAAAACCTGGAACTCTCAGATTCGGGTTTTTCAGATGTGCCAATATGACAACTCTACTAAAATGTAACTTTGAGGAAATGCCTTTCTTGGAGTTTATTGAATTGGAGTTTGTTAGTTGGAACGCTGACACTGGGAGATGGTGAGTTCTAGTTCTAACTTAGGCATGAAAGCCAGCTGAGTGACTTTGCCCAATCACTGTAAGTTCTAGTTCTACCTTAGGTGTGAAAACTGATTGGTTGACTTTGGGTCAATCATCAGGAGATTGTGATTTCCAGTTTCTTAGGCATGAAAGCCTAGCCAACTGACAAGAGAGAAACAGTTTGGTCAACTAGTTAAGGCTAGAAACTGGGAGTCCAGGAGTTCAAGTCTGGTCTTAGCCATGAAAGCCAACTGGGTGACTTTGGGCCAGTTTCCAGGAGACTGAGAGTTCTAATCCTGTCTTAGGCACGAAAGCCAGCTGACTGAGCTTGGGCAGTCCTTCTCTCCCAGCCCAATCCACCTCATAGAATTGTTGTTGTGAGTAGATAAGAGGAAAAAGAAATATTTGCTACATTGGTTGCCTTGAGTTATGTATAAAGATAATAAAGGTAGGATACAAGTAAATAAATAAGCCAAGTAAGCAAGTAAGTAAGCAAGCAAGCAATTAATTAAGTCAGTCAGTCAGTAAGTAAAGATTAAAAAAAGAGAGAACTCTACTCTCCCATTGCTTGAGGGCTGATGATATGGGAAATAATTCTAGTAAAGAAATAAATCCACTTCAAATATGCAGGCCTAGAACAAAGCAGGTTGAACTCCAGCCTGTTTGCAAAAGTTAGTTATTCCATTGAGCTGTCACGAATTCAGCTGATGGCTCTACCCATTGCAAACGTTGACATGATAATGAGTTGCGTTGTTTCACTGGCATGTTGATGTAGCGCTGAGGAGCTTAGCGTGGCACCAAAGCTATCCCACAGTGCACCACAGGAGAGACTGACAGTCAGAAAGAGACTGGTGTGCATGGAAAACATTGCCAGCACATCCTCGGATTCCAGACACTAATTCCCAGCAGGCCTCCTGGTGAGAAAAATATATCCTCTGCCAGGCTGAATCTCAGAATTGTTGAGAAGTTTCTTCTGCCAGGTCTTAAGGCATCTAATGTCACTACAAGAAACTTCTTTTTCTTTTTAAAAAAAATATTTTATTGAACATTTTCCTTTATTATACATCGTATTTCCAGTTTGCAACGTCAGTGTACTGGCTATATCAAGTCCTCTTTTAGATATACATCATATTATACACCCTGATTATAACCATCATTCTCATAGTCATAGTGTAGTCTCTTTTAAGCACATAACATTGTATGTCATAATTATAACTATTGTTTTCATAGTTGTACATAACACTTTATACGTTTATCACTCTATATGTTTTAATCTATGGTCATGTACAGTCCGATAGTGATATTGCTTACAGTATATATTCTTGCATATATCTATATATCTGAATTTACTTCTATTTTGTTAACCTTTTGTTATAAGGTTGCTAACCTCTGCATCTGTTATTTAACCATTTGTACAATATGTCCCATGTTGAGGAATATTCTCAACAGTCACCACTCTTGGTCACCACATTATAAAAAAGATGTTGAGACTCTAGAAAAACTGCAGAGAAGAGCAACCAAGATGATTAGGGGACTGGAGACTAAAACCTATGAAGAATGGTTACAGGAACTGGGCATGGCTAGTCTAGTGAAGAGAAGGGCCATGGGGGAGACAGGATAGCAGTCTTCCAATATTTGAGAGGCTGCCACAGAGAGGAGGAAGGGGTCAAGCTATTTTCTAAAGCACTTGTAGGCCAGACAAGGAATAATGGATGGAAACTGAACAAGGAGAGATTCAACCTGGAAATAAGGAGAACCTTTCTGACAGTGAGAACAATCAACCAATGGAATAACTTGCCATTGGAAGTTGTGGAAGCTTCATTACTTGAGACTTTCAAGAAGAGATTGAACTGCCATTTGTCAGAAATTGTGTAGGGTCTCCAGCTTGGGCAGGGGGTTGGACTAGATGACCTATAAGGTCCCTTCCAACTCTGATTATCTGTTATCTGTTAAAAATCTAAAACAGTGTTCTGTATTCAGCTCAATGGCCCAAAATGATCACTGAAATCAAAAATGAGGGGTGAAAAGTGGGGGGGAGAGGATGGGGAATGAGTGGGAGGTTAAAAAAAATCATCATCTCTGTCTGTTGCTTCTTGAATCTTCTAGCGCTTTGGTTGTGGTAGAAGAAAGATAACGGGAAGTCTAATCAGCACATTTTTATGATCCTGTTGAACAGCTCTGACAAGTTGCTTGTGAGATATTTTTTTTGCCACAGTAACTTCAAACTCCATCGCAAAGCTGAGACATCTGTTGAAGCAAAGGCACCAAAGGGAAAAACAAAAAAAAGAAAATGGGGCCATTGCAACCAGAATCGAGAAAGAACAGGTCCAATTTTATGTGGCACTTTCCAGGAAGTGGAGAGTTGAAGAAGAGTCCACATCTCTGTTGGGAAGGGGTCGGAAAAGAGAAACCAAAAAGCAAATGTAGTGAGCTTTTTTAAAGCTTTCCTATTCCAGGGGCATCAGAAATGGATAAAAGTTACTCCAGTTGATCTTTTTTCTTCCTGTGATGCAGCTCAAACTTAATTTTGCCCAGTTTCTGTCCTTTTGCACTTCAATGTAATTTTAAGTTTAATGATGAGCACTGTTTTTGTGTACCCATTTTGAGATGGAAAAATATTTTAACTTACTGCATCTCTGTATCAGGGGTGGGATTGTACCAGTTCGCACCTATTTGGTATGACTGGTTGTTAACATTCTAAGCAGTTTGGAGAACCGGTTCTTAGAAGAAATTACTGGCCTAATCCTGTAAGGAAGGCAGGAAGGAAACATTCTGGTGTTGCTTACAGAAACTGCCTCTCTGTTAACCCTTATTACTTTCTTGGCAGGACTAGACTTCCTGTCTCAGGAACTTTGCTGGTACTTTGCTTGTGTGGAGTGACCATTCAAAGTTACAACGGCACTGAAAAAAGTGACTTATGATCATTTTTCACACTTACGACTGTTGCAGCATCCCCACAGTCATGAGAGGCCAGGCGAGGAGATGCGTGCCTCGATGTCAGTGATATTGAATTGGCCATGCCCAGCCAATAACATGACCATCAAGTCATACCCACCCAGTCACATGACCACCAAGCCACGCCCACCACCTAAGCCACGCCCACAGAACCGATTGTTAAAAATTTTGAATCCCACCCCTGCTATATGGTTTGCCAATAGCACAGTGGCAGTTAGGAGAGCGCTCCAGAGGGTTAACGTCATTGCCCAGAAGATCATTGGTTGCCCTCTCCCCTCTTTGGAAGAGCTTTATAGCTCCTGCTGCCTTAAGAAAGTTCAAAACATTCTCAAAGATCCATCTCATCCTGGGAACCCTTTTTTTGGAACTATTACCATCTGGCAGATGGTACAGGATAATAAAAACAAGGACAAATAGGCTGAAAAACAGCTTCTATCCCAGGGCAGTAGCTCTTTTGAATTCTGCTGTATAGTGTAATACTAATGCAGTATCAGGAGTTTTCAATTCAATGTGTGGAGTGTGAAGGATGTGTGTTTGTGTTTATTTTCATGGTCATAATGTGCACTGAAGATGGTGTTTGATTTTGTTGTACGTGGTGCAATGACAATAAAGTAAACTAAACTAAACTTTACAGTGCTTTACAGCCCTCTCTAAGCAGTTTACAGAGTCAGCAGGGGGTTGGATTAGAAGACTTCCAAGGTCCCTTCCAACTTTGTTATTCTACTCTATTTTATTCTACTAACTGCAGATTCCACTAAATCTGCAAAAGATTGGACCATGTTCTTGATAGAGTGTTTGAACTCTACAATTTTATGATTCTATGATTAGAAGCAAACGGTTAATGCATTGATGCCTTACAGAAAGCCCTCTGTTCTTTCCAGATATTTCTGAATTACCAGACCAGTTTCTTTTTCATTAGTCAGGCTGGCTGAAGAGACCAAGAATGATGCTTTTTAGCAACAGTTGGAGCCTAAGATCTACCATAAATCTTTGAGGGCCTGGATTAGCTAAGTGATTACAAAAAGGGAGACGTTATATATCTTCCTTATACATTCTTCTCTTGTCAAGGCAATGGGAGAAGAGACTCCAAATCTATCATAGCTAAATCTCTGCCCCTACCAATTATCCAGGTGGGTCTCTTTCCCAATAGACATTCCAACTCATTTTCCTTCAACACAATGTATATATTTCTCCTGCTTCTCAATTCTTATGCTCTGCATAGCTAATGCATTTTTCTTGCTGGGAAAAAACTAATCCAGGAAGGAATCCTATGTAATAAACTTAGTGAAAAGAGGATTCTGAATTTTTTTTTTAAAGCATGGCCCTATCTGAAAAATATTTCCATGGGATCCCAAAGGTGATTTTTTTTTTCAAAAAGGAACTGGACTTCCTGGTTTTTCTTTGAAGACGTTTCACTTCTCATTCAAGAATCTTCTTCAGCTCTGACTTCAGCTCTGAATGGAGGATGGGGAGAGCTGAAGAAGCTTATTGGATGAGAAGTGAAACGTCTTCAAAGAAAAACCAGAAAGTCCAGTTGTCACTTGAAAAAAAGCACCTTTGGGACAACCCTGACCTGGATGACTGAGAATCTCCATAGACATTTCTATGGGATCTTCTGGTAATGAGCATACCTGAAGGACCTTTCTATCCAACGGCATTCTTGGGTCAACCGTGCAATAGAAGATTCCAGCCAATGGAAGATTGACCTTTTTATTGCACACCATTGCCTAGTCAAAAGCAAGTCATTGCTCCATGGGTATACCATGACAATGATATTTGCATTTTCTTTTTTCCTTCTGGGCTAAAAGCACAATTGTAATATAGGAGCACCATAATTAAAATCCAAATCACCATGGGATGATAGCACAAAGTCTATCTTTGAGTTTCTTGTCTCACTTTGCTACCCTTGACTCCTTTTCACTCATGAGAAAACCACAAGACTTGCATTCTGTGGTCTCCTCAGGAGGAACCGTAGTCCAGAGTGCAGGTAGGCAATCTCTCAGTCTCTCCTTTATCCAGAAAGATTTCACCACCAGAAATCACTGCTGGCCACAATTCACTATCACCGTGCTATCTTGCTTCTTTGGAGAGGTCTAGTTTGTCATAGAACAAGGGTCTTCAAACTTGGCAAGTATAAGATTTGTGGACTTCAACTCCCAGAATTCCTGAGCTAACATGACTGAAAGAGGAATTCTTGGAGTTGAAGTCCACAAGTCTTAAAGCTGTCAAGTTTGAAGACCCCTGTGACATAGAACTTCACCCAGAATAGCTCCCATGGGTCTTTTTAAAGATTGGTGTCACCATGATTGACACAGGGGAATTCAGAGATGCTATTGAAAAGTTCACTCTCTGAGAGCAATTTGGGGGGGAAAATTGTCCAATTACACCACCTGTAAATTTGCTGAACAGTTTGAAATACTACCTGTGGTCAACTCTAATTAAAATGTTTAAGAAACAAGCTACTTTGATTTAAATTTAATCAAGGCTTACCCAATTTGACTCAAAAGACCAAGTCAGATTTGGACATCCAAAGCTTTGCACTCCCACTAATCAACATTGAGTTCCTTTCCTTTCTTGTCTTTTCCTCTTTCCTTTCCTTCCTTTCCTTTCCTTTTATTTGATTTCCTTCTCTCTTTCCTCATTCCTTTCCTCTTTCTTTTCCTTTCTTTCCTCCTTTCCTTTCTCCTTTCCTTTCCTTTCCTTTCCTTTCCTTCCCTCTTTCATTTCCTCTTTCCTTTTCTTTCTCCTTTCCTGTTCTTTCCTTTCCTTCCTTTCATTTCATTTCTTTTCCATTTGTTTCCTTCCCTCTTTAATGTCCTCTTTCCTTTTTCTTCCCTACTTTCTTCCCTTCCTTTCCTTCTTCTTTATTTCCTTCCCTTCCCCTCTTCTTTCTGTCCTCTCCTCTCCTTTCCTATACCATACCATACAACACCTTACCACCTATGGTCAACTCTAATTCAAATATTTAAGGAACACACTGCTTTGATTTAAATTTAATCAAGGCTTATCCAATTAGACTCAAAAGACTGAGACAGATTTGGACATCAAAAGCTTTGAGCTCCTACTAATCAACATTGAGTTCATTTCCTTTATCCTTTCTTTTCCTTTCCTTTCCTTCCCTCTTTCCTCATTCTTTTCCTCTTTCTTTTCCTTTCCTTTCTCCTTTCCTTTTTCTTTCTTTTCTTTTCCTCTTTCCTTTCTTTTCTCCTTAACTTTCCTTTCCTTTTGCTTCCTTCCCTTCTTTCTCTCCCTCTTTCCTTTCCTTTCCCCTTTCCTTTCCTCTTTTTTACCTTTCCTTTTTCTTCCCTATTTCCTTCCCTCCCTTTTCCTTCCTTTCCTTCTTCTTTATTACTTTTCCTTCCCCTCTTTTTTCTATCCTCTCCTCTCCTCTACCAAACCACACCACACCGCACCATACCATACTATGACAGATAGTAAAGTCTGCCCTGCCTGAAAAAAAAAAAAAAAAACAGGTATAGAAGTCTTTTGAATTAGCATCCTTTAACTTATTTTAAAGAAAAGAAAGAAATGTCTATACCAGTTTTATTTTGTTTCATTTTTTTTAGATCACATTTACCCTGAGGTGAGGAAGTCCCTTGATTCGTTTTAAAAATAACAGAAGATGCTGTGCGCAATGGAAGCATTTAAAGATTTGGGAGGAGACAACGGAGAATTGTTAAACCTTTGTATTAAGCCTTGCTATTTGGGATTATGAAAACAGCAGAAATCTTAGATGCTTGCCTTTGTAAGAGACCTGCCTTATTACCAATGAATATGTGTAGGCTTTTTTTAAAAAAGTGGAAGTGTGTTTTTTTAAGGGAAAAATGCCTCTTAGGGGTGTTCAATGGCTAGTTGAAAGCCCAGGAATGTTAAGATTACTCTCCCAAACCACTGTGATCAGATGGACTATAATGAACTGCTTCCCACAATTAGATATTTGACCTGTCAATCACTTTCCGCATCGTTTCTTCTTTCTAGCCACACTCTATTAATTTCCTGTAAAATGGAAATGGAAATGTAGCAGTTGTTACAGATATTGGATCTGTCTTTCTGCCGTAAAGCCTTATGACAGCTCGGATTCAGTCGGAAGAACTGAAGGCATGCAATTTCCTGTGATGAAGCCCTAGAAATGGCCTAAACAACCTGTTTGGTTCAGGGATTTAACTGGATCTGATCACACACACACACACACACACACACAGAGGGGTGGGTTTTTACCGGTTCTGTCCACCTCTGTAGAACTGGTAGCTCTGAAGAGCAGCAGACATAGAACCGGTTCTATGTGTGCTGATGTTTTTGCCCACCCGGGCTCTTACCTGATCTTTATTTCCTGATTTTTCAACATCAGCTGCTGAACGAGGCACAGCTGCAGTTAAAAAAACAAGAAAAGAGGGCTGTTTCAAAGGCTGCTTCTGGGCAGCAGTGTGCTAATGACGATTGATAGGCGTGGGACTCACAGCGGGCAGGGAAGCTCGTAAATCCCGAACTGGTAGTTAACCCTGTCGTATCCCACCCCCGCACGCACGCACGCACACACACACACACTATTCAGCAGTCGGGTTGCAGTTCTATGCAGGGGTGGGATTCTACCAGTTTGGCCCGGTTTGGCCGAACTGGTAGCTCTGACGATCATCTGATAGAGAACCAGTTTGCTCCAACGATCAGCTGCTGGGCTCACCTGCCTGCCCGGGCTCCATACTGACCTTTATTTCCTGGTTTTCAACCTCAGCTGCATCGCACGGCGCAGCAGATTGCCCTGTGTCAGCTGTTGAAGACCCAGGGAGAGTGCAGGAGTGCAGGAGAAGGTCAGTAGGAGAGCCTCTGCATGCGTGCAAAGGGTGTGTTTGCCACGCATGTGTGCAAGGCGCGTATGTGCACGCAAAGCATGCCCCCCCCCCAAGCCATGCCCACCAAACCGGTGGTAGAACAATTTGAATCCCACCACTGGTTCTATGCCTGTTCACTTGAGTATAAATCTCACCAAACTATCGGCCTTGTGAGGTGGTCGAGACAAGAAATACTACCTCTAAATTTATTGTAAGTTTACATTCAGGCTGGAAGTCTGAAAATATTAAGCTGTTCAAAGATTCGTGCTTGACTTTGCCATCAAAAGCTCTAAGTTGGAAAGATGAGGTTCTATCCTGAAGTCATTTTCTGTAAACCAGAATACAGGCACTCCTCAACTTGCAACAGTTCATAAAGTGACCCTTCACACGTTACAATGGAATTGAAAAAATAATTTATGACCATTTTTCACACGACCGTTGCAGCATCCCCACGGCCACGTGATTTACATGCAGCTGTTTGACAACTGACTTGCATTTATGATGGTTGCAGTGTCTGGTGATCCTGTGGTCGTCTTTTGCGACCTTCTGACAAGCAAAGTCAGTGGGGAAACCAGATTCATTGTGAGTAATTTAACAACTGCTGTGATTCACTTCACAAACGTGGCCAGAAAAATCATAAAATGGAGCAAAATTGAGTTAACAAATTTCTCAAACATAAATTTTGGGCTCGGTTGTAGTTTTAAGTTGAGGCCTACCTACATTTGCCAGTATTATGATTTCTGGTCAGATACCTGTGAATAAAATAAAATGTTCTTTTTTTTCCCCATGGAGCAAATGGTTTAATACCTGATTTCATCAGTGTCCTTATTACACAATAGTAAGGTCTGATGGTTAGGGGTAGTGACAATTTAAATATGCATGAATCATATTCTCATCCTTTGTCTGCTAGCTTCCCCATGTACTTAGAGGGGAAAGCAGAAAATAATTGGCACCTGTTTCATTCATGTATTATTCAACATTTCCACCCCATGTGTATTTTGTTCCCAAGTAGGAGCTCCAGAGGATAGAAAATTGTGAGCGAAGCCAACCTTTGGTCAGGCAGGGCTGTAGAAATATATTCAGGAGTTGTCGATGGGAAAAGTTGAACAATAACCCTTGTCTTTGAATCAAATGATGTTCTGATGTTTGACTGCATCAAATAGTCAGTTCACGGGATTGGCCAAGTGTTCTTCTCGCTGAAACTCAGGTAGAGGTAGAAAACATGTCAACATTTCCCTCTAGAGCAGTAGCTGTTTTTGAGACAAGACATGCTTCCTTGTGGTGCTCCAATCCATAATATGCAAGCACCAATTGGGCTAAATATTTACAGCTATGAAGAGATGACCAGGCATAGGGCCAAGGGTAGTCCAGAAGTTTGTGTGTTCAGGTGGCAATTCAAGTTGCGAAACATTTGAAGAACATGAGCACAAAGCTGTATCTGTATCAATGCATTTCTTGGAACAAAAGAACAACATATTTTCTACTTCTTCTCTTCTCAGCTTGGTCAATTGCTGTGTTGTTCTTTATGCATTTTTGCCCTTAGGTCATTAGTAAGATCTATAATACAGAGCATTTTTGCAAAGATTATATAAATCTGCAGTAAACTTACTGATGCATCAAGCTTTGCCCTCGAGTCTTCTGTTAAGTATGGATGTATCTGCATTCCAGAGAGAGTCAGATTGCTACTGTCTGGAAGCTTCTAATGGAGACATTGTAAGCAGGGGTGGGATTCAAATTTCTTAACAACTGGTTCTGTGGGCATGGCCTAATTTATGGGTCTGGCTTAGTAGTCATGTGACTGGCTGGGTGTGGTTTGTATGTAAATATTCGAAATATTTATGTAAATATTGATTTTTTTATTTAAAAAAGAGCAACTTTTACCCAAAATCAGGCAAAGCAGGGAGGCAGATTGAGTTGCTCACAGAATCACAGATTCACTTAGAGATCTATGATTCTGCAATCTGCTACCTAAGTCTGCACTGAAAAATAGAAGCTTCAGTCCTAAGGAAGGTTCAGCTCTGCTTTCAGATTAGCTAGAAAGCAAGAAATCCAACGATTTCCTGCTTTCTAGCTAATCTAAGTCTCCTGGCCCAGCAGAACAGATGATGGTCGGTGGGAAAAAAAGGAACAATAGCAACTTACCAAATGCAGGCAAGTTTGATGTCCTGCATGCCAGGTAAAGAGTGAGTGGGTGGGAAGGAGAGGGGCCAGCCAGTGGTGCAATTTGCCGGTTCTCCAAACTGGGCAGAATCATAACAACCGGTTCTATAGAACTGGATGGACCAGGTAGAATCCCACCCCTGATTGTAAGCTACATCAGGAAGGTCTCCTCTCAATTCACGCCATGTCTTCTCCTATAGTTGCTCTATTACTGGGAAATGTGATGGGCAGTTAAGCTGATGACCATCCATCAAAATTCACTTTTCCTTCTCCATCACACTAAAGAGGAAACATATGGTTCAGAGGATTGGGGGAGGCCCACAGAGAGCAAATGATGAAAGCCGTGTTGCGTCATCGCAATCCAGGCTTCATTCCATTTGCATGAGCATGATGATGTCACATGGACATATGAAAGAGGCAGAGCTTGTCACCACACAGTGCTGTTTTCCTAATTCTGATGAACTAGAAGAAGTCCTGGAGTTGCTTCAAAGGCGAGAGGGTCAATCCATTTTCCAAAGTACCTGAAGGCAGGATAAGAAGCAATGGATGGAAAGTAATCAAGACAAGAACCAGGCTAGAGATAAGGAGAAATTTCATGACAGTGAGGACAATGAATCAGTGGAATGACTTGCCTCCAAAAGTTGTGGGTGCTGGAGGTTTTTAAGAAGAGATTGGAAGACCTCCAGGTTCGCTTCCAAGTCTGTTATTCTTTTATTCTTGGACACCTCTAGATATGGCCTCCCCAAACAGGCCTCTAGGAAGACACTTGATTTAAACAAGGCATAAAGGTGCTCCAGTACTCTGCCATTTCTTATTTATTTTCTTCTTATGCTCTTTGCTCACCCTTTAATCAAAACTGCAGTAGAACTTTATCGGTTTTCTTCTGCTTAACCCTGACTAAAGCTCTTTCATATACCACCATACAGATCTAGAAGACAATGCACCTTTGGCAATAAGGGTTTAGAAATAACAAAGCAATGGATAATGGAGGAATTCTGACTACCGCCTAGTGATACTTTACAGTGGTTTGTAAGTACAGAGGGCACTGGCATCTGCTAATTTGAAGAGAACTCGCAGTTTCTGGCATTTAGACTCTCGTCATTGTGATAAAAGTCTATTTATGTTCTGATGGTTTTCTGGGTCACAAAGCGTTGCCAGAGGGAAACATCTAACCAAGAGTTTTTGGCAACGAGATACTCGTTCTGCTGGTTAACGTGGGGGCCAAAACCAGCTCTCTTAGTAGCGTTTTGCTGAGTGGTGACCTTAATTAGACTGTCAAATGAGGAGTGTTAATAATAGGAAACATGACACGTCCAGAGATGGTGATGAATATCGGGTATTGATTCTGCAAACACAGATAGAAAGTTAGTCTGTGTTCAAAAGTGGCTGGTGGATAAATTTAGCTCTGTGCTACAGAGACGTTCTCCAAGTTTCTCGACAATTTTCTGGCATTCGTGCAGCCTAGCACAATGTATGAGCTACCATGCCTGATCCAATCCCAATGCAGTGACTTAGAATTCAGAAGATCCTGTTGGGAGCCCAGCCTCTTAATATCTCATTTCTACAACATCTACAGCAGTTGTAAAGTCTGCTTAACCTGGTTAGTCTGTGTTTTGAATGGTCAGTACAACGTATCAACTCGGAAAACTAATTAATTTGGTAAATAAGTGAAGCATAAGAACACGGCCCATGTCAAACAGTAATAAACAAAGAAGGACTGAGCTCCTGGTGGATGTATGGACACACAATTATGCAGTTTTGTTGGAAATGTCTTATTGTATTGATTACATTGTATACCTCCCAGAGTCCATCTGAGAGGGAGATGGGCAGTGAAAAAGTTTATGATAGATAGATGGATGGATGGATGGATGGATGGATGATAAGTAGATGTAGATGATGGATGTAGATAGATGTAGATGAGAGAGAATGACAGATGATAGAAGATAGGTAGATAGATAGACAGATAGACAGACAGACAGACAGACAGACAGACAGACAGACAGACAGACAGACAGACAGATGTAGATGATAGATATAGATAGATGTAGATGAGAGAGAATGATAGATGATAGAAGATAGGTAGATAGATAGACAGATAGATAGACAGACAGACAGACAGACAGACAGACAGACAAATGTAGATGATAGATATAGATAGATGTAGATGAGAGAGAATGACAGATGATAGATAGATAGATAGATAGATAGACAGAGAGACAGACAGACAGACAGACAGACAGACAGATGTAGATGATAGATATAGATAGATGTAGATGAGAGAGAATGACAGATGATAGAAGATAGGTAGATAGATAGACAGATAGATAGACAGACAGACAGACAGACAGACAGACAGACAGACAGACAGACAGACAGACAGATGTAGATGATAGATATAGATAGATGTAGATGAGAGAGAATGACAGATGATAGAAGATAGGTAGATAGATAGACAGATAGATAGACAGACAGACAGACAGACAGACAGACAGATGTAGATGATAGATATAGATAGATGTAGATGAGAGAGAATGATAGATGATAGAGGATAGATAGATAGATAGATAGATAGATAGATAGATAGACCAAAAGACAGAAAGATAGATAGGTGATAGATAGATAGATAGATAGATAGATAGATAGATAGATAGATAGATAGACAGACAGACAGACAGATAGATAGATATAGATGATAGAAAGAGAGGGAGAGGGAGAAGGAGAGAGGGATGATAGATTAGATAATGGATGGATGGTTAGATAGATAAATAGACAGACAGACAGTTGATATATAGATGGATGATAAATAGGGAGAGGGAGAGGGAGAGGGAAAGAGAGAGAGAAAGAATTGATTTAAGTCCTTTTTCAGTAGAGTCAAGACCTTTGTTCCAATGCTCTTGAATTATGGGTTAGTTATTTCTTATTCCTATTTCTTATTCACCAACTAGCTAGAAAGTCTTGCAAGTCTCTGTCACAGTAACTTTTTTAAAAAGTATAAAACCTGGTCGTTTTGAAGAGGGCTGGAACACCAGAGGGAAAGAGGTACATAAACACACACTTGAAACAATGCAGAAGAAGTACTCAGCTCAGAAATTCATCAGTGTGCCAAAGCGCACGGAGATTTGGGTCAGCGGGATGACTGTCAAACTGCACTAAGAAGCCCCACTTGAATTTCTAACAGACGGTTTGTGGTTTGGGTAGCCAGACTGCTTCTTCAGAGAAGTGATCCCAAAGCTGTGCCAAGCAGCCTAGCACTTAATATCCATCTTCCAAAGAGCCACGGGATGCTTGCTTCTCTCCCCTTCTCTTGCTAGCTCTTCTAACTGCGTCAAGCCAGCCAATTCTGCTTGTGTTGACAAGTGTACTGAAAATCGCTCCTGCCCCTAGAAATCACTGGAGGGGCTTGAAAAGAAACAACTCCCGTGTATATATATATATATATATATCTGGGAAAGAATCCTTGTTTGGATCCAGAGATGGTGGGAGCTGCACCAGAAAGCAAAATAACAGAGCTGGAAGGGATCTTGGAGGTCTTCTAGTCCAACCCCCTGGTCAAGCAGGAAATTCTGCTTGAGGGGTGTCAAACACAATTTCATTGAGGGTCACATCAGGGTTGTGTCTGACCTCAGAGGGCCAGAGTGGGGGGAGGCATGTATGGGTATGGCCATGGTGGTCATGGCCAACTCAACATCACTCGTGTCAGGGGGCACCTGTTGTGCCAAGTGCTAAGGTAACACTTCCCTGAGACCCTCCCTCCCTCTCATTATAATCCTCTTCCTTCCTTCCTTCCTTCCTTCCTTCCTTCCTTCCTTCCTTCCTTCCTTCCCTCCCTCCCTCCCTCCCTCCCTCCCTCCCTCCCTTCTTCTTCTTTTTCCTTCCCTCTTCATTCTCTTCTTCTTTCTTCCTTCCCCTCTTTCCTTCTTTCTCCTTCCTTGCTCTCTTCCCATCCTCCCTTCTTTTTCTATCCTCTTTCCCTTTCTCCTTTCCTGTCCGTTCTTGCATCCTCAAATGTAAAAGGGGAAACATTTCTCCCTTGGTTTTGTTTTTAGTTTGTTTTGATAGCCCTTGGCCAGTGAAAATGGAGCGGGGGGGGGCACGTGCAGCCTCCCTGCACCCTGTCTTCAGCTACGACAGCCTCCTGTAGTCCTCTGCCAGTGAAATGGAGCTTGGGGGGGACCGCTCCCGGGCCCCAGAGCTCCATTTTTGCTGACAGAGGCACCATGGGCCCAATCCTTTGCTCTTTTCAGGCCGACCCTACAGGGAAGATCTAAGCATCCCGTGGGCCAGTTTTGGCCCATAGGCCTTGAGTTTGACACCCCTGCCCTGTACCACTTTAGACAAATGGTTCTCCAATCTCTTATTAAAAACCTCCAGTGTTGGAGCACACACAACTTCTGGAGGCAAGTTGTTCCACTGATGAATTGTTGTTCTCACTGTCAGGAAATTTTTTCTTCTTCTTAGCTCTAAATTCCACCCATGCGTTGGCAAAATGAAACAGATTCGAAATCCAATCCTCATTCTGGCTTTGTATAAAATCTGATTCTTGAAAGAAGGCAAAGGTTCCTTATAACAAGGATGGGCCCGTGGTTCTGTTTTTATTATCTCGTTTATTGTCTCGTTTTCATCCCCAAAATGATCATGAAGCCTGATTTCGTATAAAAAATGATAAATGTTCCCTCTTCCCAATCACTTCTCTGCCTTTTTAGTGATTATCATTTGGGAGAAGTTGGAAGTCTCTGGAGAGAGAGAGAGAGAGAGAGAAAAAAATGTGAAGGATGATCCTTCCATATACTTCTTATGACGAGCAAGTTTTATGATTATAATGAGGCAATAATAAAATAACATTTGCCAGATGTAGCTGCCTTGTTAATTGAGATTCTTTCTTTCAGAGACCCCCCTGTCCCTTACATATTGGAGTTTGTTTTTTTTATCATGTGTGTATCTTACTTTGAATGTAATAAACAAAGAAATGCAATATATTGCATTATGGTGAGGTATGCTGGCTTGACAGCCATGGATAGAAAGACACTACAGAGGGTGATGAGCACAGCACAAAATATTGTGGCCTGTTCGCTGATACCACTAGGTGACCTCGCTGGGGCTCGCTGTCTTAGAAGAGTGTGAGGAAATTTCTCAGGTACAACTCACACCCCGGTCAGCACTTCTTCACTCTCCTATCATTGGGTAGGAGATATAAAGGCATAGCCAGCCGCACCAACAGGCTGAAGAACAGTTTCTACCGTGGGCTGTCATACTCCTGAATGGAAAATAACTTGATGTCAACATAGTATGACAGACTTGAGTGGCCAGTGCATTGTGCAACAAGGTCACATAGTGTAATAAGATTGGTTCATTGCAGGAAGAAATTATTAAGAAAATATTGGAATGTGCTGAAATGAGTAGATTGACATTTGAAATAAGAGAACAAGAGGATAAACAATTCTATAAAATTTGGGACCTTTTCTATCAATGGTTCTATCAATTTTATCAATGATAAAATACAATAATAGAATATTTAGAATTTTAGATAATAATGAATATATAAAGAGATATTTTTTTCTTTCTTTTTTATTTGATATCATATTTATAAAATGTCTTCAGGATAGATTTGGTATGATTATATGATTTGTTATAAAGTAAACTAAGTAAATTATAGTTATCTCGCAAAGTATGAATGAATAAAATCATAGTCAAATGATTGTTTAATAGTGATACTAGGGTATATAATTTCTGATTGATAATATGAGTTATTATGTAATGTAACTGTAATTGAGACTACGAAATGGATGCACAAAAATTGGTAAACCAACCGACACACTATTTGTATATTTATGGAAGAACCTGGATGTTTTTATGTTTTGTTTGTTTTGTTTGTCTCTAAAAATTAATAAAATTGTTTTCAAAAAAAAAAAAAAAGATTGGGACTGGGTTAGGGACTTCTGTCCTCACTATGAGTTGTGTTGGGGGGTGCACGAAGGGAGGCTCAGCCAATCTCAATGTACACATGTTGTACTCTGACAATAAAGGTAATAATAATAAATTCTTTCTAATTTATTGGTGGAAAGGCAGACGTTGGGGACAAAATGTGATTTATTCCTATGTCCTATTTTAGCAAAGTTTTCGTTTATGCTTGAAGGTGGGAATAAGGAACTTATGGCCATTATTTTGTTTAAAGCTCCCTTCGCCCTAAGAGGCTCACTCCATCTTTTCTTCGGCAAAACGAGAAAACCAGCGGGAGAAATTAATATGCTGCAGGCTACAGGGTCCAAACCAATAATTGACCTCCCTTAACACCATCATATCTGCATATCAGATTATTAGAGAGCCTTTTTTTAAAAAAAAAAATTATCCCTCCCGCCCACCTTTCCCGTGGTTGCGCTAAAGAAGGCGGCCTGCTGTTAACAGCATTTATGAGAATCAACACAAGATCTCCCTGTAACGTCTAGCAGGCTTCAGTTCTCATCCCACAGACTCTGCAAACTGCTAATTAACTCTCCATTATGAGTTTCTCCTCTCTCTCCCACCCTCCCTTATCAAAGCAAAGCAAGATGACATGATTCCATTAAAATGACAAGAAGAAAGGGTTGGAGGACAGCCATTTCATCCGAGGCTTTTGGTCTCCTTTTTTTTTAAGTCTTTCTCCTAGATGCAATAAATGAAGTACCTGCCTCCAGGTTTGCAGTGACAGAGAAATATAAAACACTAATCACCACTGCCGTTCCACCAACATCGCTTTTTCGCTCTGGTTCTGGGTTTTAGATCATATCCTTCCAAAACAGTGGTGGGATTAAAAACATTTTTACTACCGGTTCTGTGGGCGTGGCTTGGTGGGCATAGTGTGGCTTGGTGGGCATAGTGTGGCTTGGTGGTCGTGGCAGGGGAAGGATACTGCAAAATCCCCATTCCCTCCCCACCCCACTAACCTGATTTCCAGCTCCATTCTCCTGTTCAGGGCAACAAAAGAAGACCCAGCCAATCAGATGGGACTCAGGAGGCAGAGAATAGATGGGGTTGGTGGGGCCAGTCAGAGGTGGGATTTGCTGGTTCTCCGAACTACTCAAAATTTCCACTACCAGAACTGGTCAGAACTTGCTGAATACCACCTCTGTTCCCAAAAACCTTTAATTTCTCCCTGAGGAGAACTTTGGTATTAAAACAACTCATTCTCTATGTCACCCAGGGCAAAGATGCAAGACTAGAAGATAGAAAGGAAGAATGTTAAGGGACAAGGTGAAAAGAGCAGAGGGAGACGGAAAGCCGAACGTGTTCCACCTCATATCATGATTTCTTGTTTTCTCATGAAGGAAAAAAAAAACCAAGTGGATTCCAAGGCCTGTTTTTCCTGAATGGTTCTCGTGATTAGATTTGTATCGTCTTGTTTTCAACCTTCCCCAAATCCAAGGATGTAATTTGAACATTAGGGACAAGCAATTTAATTTTCTCCACTAAGAGTTCATCATGGTGTTATTTTGTTCTAATCTCGTTTTTTTTTTCTTGGAAGACTTCCAGGGGATTATACTGGAAGGGAGCTGTTACCTTATGTAATTGCCACAATTTTCTGAATTACCGTATTTGCCGGCGTATAAGACGACTTTTTTGCCCTGAAAAACATGCCTCAATTGGGGGTCGTCTTATACGCCGGGTCATCTTATACACGCCCGGCAAATAGTAATTGGGAAGCATGCTGTGCACTTTTGCGCACCGTGGAAGCGAATCCCGTGAAGCCGAAAGGAGCAGCCAGCCTTCTCCCAGCTCCCAAGGAAAGCGAGGCTCACACCGCCCGAGCTCCGCTGAGGTATCCGGCTGGGGCTATCAGGAGTTGTTACCGCTGGCGCGGCTCCGCGCAGCTCCAGTCCCGCATTGCCTCGGGAAGGGAAAGGCAAAACCAGGAGCCGCTGCTGCCATTGCAAAGCGCCGCCGCGGCTCTTCCTTTTGCCTTTCCCTTCCCGAGGCAACGCGGGACTGGAGCCACGCAGAGCTGCGCCAGCGGTAACAACTCCTGACAGCCCCAGCCGGATACCTCAGCGGAGCTCGGGCGGTGCGAGCCTCGCTTCCTTGGGAGCTGGGAGAAGGCTGGCTGCTCCTTCGGCTTCACGGGATTCGCTTCCACGGTGCACAAAAGTGCCTCAAAAAAAAAAAGTGCAAAAGTTGAAGGCGTGCGGAAGAGGGGGAGTATATAACAAACTATATTTTGAGTGGAAATGTTGGGGGTCATCTTATACGCCAGGTCGCCTTATACGCCGGCATATACGGTAGGTTAGGCTGAATGAACTGACTAGATCAGGGGCATCCAACCTTGGCAATTTTAAGACACGTGGACTTCAACTCCCAGAATTCCCCAGCCAGACATGCTAGCTGGGGAATTCTGGGAGTTGAAGGCCACATGTCTTAAAGTTGCCAAGGCTCGACACCCTTGAACTAGACTCACACCCTAAGTGAACTGAAAAAGCTGAACAAGCATTTCTCCTAAATTTAAGCCCAGCTCACTATGCCATTAAGTCACACTGTGTTTCTTTTTAAGGCTGAACCATTGGGGGTTATCTTAGTGATGTGATCCAGTTCAGGCAGATTTTTGTTGTTGTCATTGTTATATCTCATCATTTCCTTTTTTCCCCTCGCTGTAAGAACAGAATCAAACAGATCAAACACACTCAGATAATTAGGGAATAAGGAAGGAAGAAAAGGCAATGAATGGAAAGATTGAACTTTCACACATTCAATACTTGGCTGGAGATAGGAACTGGAGAAACTTGTGTGTCTGGAAGTAGGTTTTGGAGCATGGGAGAGTAGGAAGAAATACCTCAGGAATATATATATATATATACTGCCTGGTATTCATCCAAGTAAACCCATTCTGTTTTGTTGGTAAACGCCAGATCTGACCACTGGTCTTTCTATAACCTAGTCTTTTTTTATGCTGTTTTGAGAAAGAAGAAGAAAAAAGAAAGGAAGCATTCAAGGTTGAACCAACCTCTACAATGTCAGGAGAAGCCAAATGAGAAACCAGTTGTGAAAACCTTGCTAAGAAAACTATAGGGACTTGTTTATGCATTTGCGAGGAGTCAACAATGATTGAAGGCACAAATACCAAAAAAAAAAAAAAAAAACCACGCCAAAACCACAAGAGCCCGAGGGCTCACCCACATGTTGTCCTTGCTCTGGTGTGAAGATGTCCACCATTTTCTGAAGACCATCTCAAGATATTCAAGTAGGGAAGTAGGGTTTCCACGTATAACAGAATATCACAGTTGGACGGGACCTTGGAGGTCTTCTGATGCAATCATCTGCTCTAGTAGGAGACCTTATATCATTCCAGACAAGTGGTTGTCCAGTCTCTTCTTAAAAGCCTCCATTGATGGAGCAGCCACAACTTCTGAGGTATCATGGTAAACCATCTCTCACCCGAACAATCCAAGGAGAAGGAAAAGGAGCTTCTGGAGATTAGTGATCTGCTGGGCTCCAGCTGGACCACCAGGTCTTCTATGGGGTCATCTCTCTCATCCAGCTGCTAGACTCTATGGATCAATGACCATTTGTTATGGGACCATAGATATCTTAGGCGTGTCTCCTGCACAGTGTTTCCTCTTTTTAATCTCTGTGTCAGGGTTGCAAGTAATAGATCCATATCAAGCAAAACTCCAAGGAAATATCATATTAGCACATATCTGATGAAAGCCAACTCTGAAAACTCCCACAGTTTTCATCTAATTAAAAGTAAAAGATTTTCTTCTTTCTCAAAACAATCAGTCACATGGTCCAATCACGGTGCAGTCTGGCAACCGGGTAACATCACTCCGCCTTCCTCCGACCAAGTGTGAGAATGTCCTTGGTTTCCAGGAGAAAATATTTTGTTTTGGCTACAGAATCCCCTCTATCTCAAATCCCCTCTCCCTATCCCACAGCTCCAGTGTGGCAATACTGAAGCAGTCAAAAAATGGCTTCGATCAGATCAACTTCAGGATTGACACAAAGTTGACATTCTTCAGTTTTGGTCACCACACTATAAAAAAGATGTTGAGGCTCTAGAAAAAGTACAGAGAAGAACAACCAAGATGATTAGGGGACTGAAGACTAAAACATATGAAGAACGGTTACAGGAACTGGGCTTGGCTAGTCTAGTAAAGAGAAGGACCAAGGGAGACATGATAGCAGGGTTCCAATATTTGAGGGGCTGCCACAGAGAGGAGGAGGGAGTCAAGCTATTCTCCAAAGCACCTGAAGGCCAGACAAGGAATAATGGATGGAAACTGACCAAGGAGAGATTTAACCTGGAAATAAGGAGAAACTTTCTGACAGTGAGAACAATCAACCCATGGAACAGAAGTTGCCCTCAGAACTTGTGGGAGCTTCATCACTTGAGACTTTCAAGAAGAGATTGGACTCCCATCTGTCAGAAATGGTGTAGGGTCTCCTGCTTGGGCAGGGGATTGGACTAGATGACCTACAAGGTCCCTGTTATCTGTTATGGTTTAAGATGGAAATGACAACCTCATATAAAAGAAATATACTCTAAAGCTGATACTCTACCCTGAAGCTGATATTCATATTTGGTAATTTTGTTTTCCTGCTCTTCCTGCTTCAATTATTGATCTGGAAAGTCATCCACTGATCCTTGAGTCAGGGGAGAATTATCCCAGGATGAAATTTCTTGCACATTACTGATTTCTACCCTGCATCTACTGCCTTTTTTCTCTGCTATTTGCCAGGAAACAAAAAGTGGTAATAAACTCTGCAGCCTTATCGCTGATCTTGAACTCTGTCAGAATATAGCCAATGAGTAAAGATCGCTTTAACACCAGTATAGCTAAGGATGACCTTACTGATGAGCTGGGGCTGAAATGAAAGCTGCATCATGAGGATCAAGCAGAAAAACACAGGTTGTGCCAGGTTGCAAATGTGTGCCATGGCAGGTGAAGAAAATTCTTAGTGTCTGCTGGAACTCCATAACTCTTTCTTAAATTCTACTAGCAGTATTTCAGCAATAACGAACTAGAACTGTTACAATCTGAGGAATTTTACTGAAGAAAAGGACAACAGAATACAATGTGTACCATTCAGATTTATTGTATTAGGCTAACAAACAGCTCTACGTATAAATACTTTGCGGAATGGGACCCCAAGTATTTCAGGGAGTAAAGGAGCACTGGGATCCATTAAGTAAGATAACCATTTTATAAGGAATATAAACCTTTGAGCTTCAAAACAGAATCCAGGCTCTAACTGTTGAGGTCAAGAGAAAACATCTCCCTTGGGCACATTAGCATGTAATTGTTTTTTTCCAGAATGTTACACTTCCCTTCCGAAGGAGCAAATGGACAAGCCTTTGTGGGGGGAAAAGATCCTACTACCAACTTACACTCAGACTGACCCTTGTGAAAACATCCAGCATGAACTAGATTTGGTCGAAATGGGATGAGAAGTAAGAGGCAGATGATGGGAGGGGGAGTAGAACTTAGTGATTTTGGCGCACGAATCTCCATTCTGGCTTTGCATTACTGGAATACACTTGATCTCTAATAAAACTATATCTTTCCCAACAAATGGAACCAAGGATCGGTTTTACTCAGAGGTTTTTGCTGTGGCAGATCTGACAGAGCAGAGGTGGTATTCAGCAGGTTCTGACCAGTTCTGGAGAACCGGTAGCAGAAATTTTGAACAGTTTGGAGAACCAGCAAATACCACCTCTGACTGGCCCCACCCCCATCTATTCTCTGTCTCCCAAGTCCCAGCTGATCAGCTCGATCTTCTTTTGTTGCCCTGCACAGGAGAACGGAGCTGGAAAGCAGGTTAGTGGAATGGGGAGGGAAGGGGATTTTGCAGTAATTTTCCCCCAGGAGTGGGGAAAGAATGGAGATTTTGCAGTATCCTCCCCCTTCCATGCCCACCATGCCACTCCCACAGAATCGGTAGTAAAAAAATTTGAATCCCACCACTGTGACAGAGACATTCAACCTGGAACTAACAAGAAACTTCCTGACAGTGAGAACAATTAATCAACACAAAAGTTGCCTCCTGGAATTGTGGGTGCTCCATTGCTAGAGGTTTTCAAGAAAAGATTGGACAACCATTTGTCCAGATGATATAAAGTCATCTGCCTTGGACAGGAGGTTAGACTAGAAGTCCTCCAAGAAGTCCTTCCAGCCCTATTATTCTATGATTCTACTTCACATTTAGGCTTTGCAAGATCTTTAATGTCTATGCATGCCTCCCACGCACCCACCCATAATGATTCCATAATGGCGTCTCTCAAATTGGAAAAGGGAAGGGGAAAGTAATAGGGGTAAATATTCAACAAAGGCCAACTTTTCTTCCAACTTCTCACCGCTCATTTATTCTCCCTGCAAAAATAAAATCAAATGCCGCTGGAGGCTTTTCTGGAAGGAAGCGGTGCTCAGCACTTCAGTTACAAGCTGCTGCTTTCTTTGTCTCCTTGTCACTTCCCGACTTGTAGGACAAAATCCACATTTCAAAAGCGGCTAGATTCAGAGTGACATTTTGACAAAGCTGCCACTCTTAATCAGAGTAACGTCAGGATGTCAAGTCCGCCACAATTTACCTAACTTTTCAAGACTTATTGCTGACCAGGCAAGGGAGCTTGGGATTAAAAATAAAACTGCTTCACTGCTTTCTCTTGTTTCTTAAATCTGATGATGCTGAACCAGGCTCATATTTAATGTTTTTCTTGTATCCTGGACTTTTCCATAAGAAAATCGTGCATGAGTTTCTATCTCACGAAAAGTTACTGTTTTGCAAGAGAAGTTATGAAATCTCAAGCATAAAATTGGTGCCATGTTGTGAGACAACAGTATTTGTTTTTTTCCTGTTTCAGTTTGTATGTATTCTTTGTTCAGCATCTGTCACTGGTATTAACTGCATTAATGGGTTTATTTAAGAAATCATTTTCACCCTGGCATTTTAAGGGCCTGCCGTGAACACACAACATTCTCAGCCAGCAGTGAACGCAGAGTTTGGTAGAGTAACTTTTGTAAAATCTGCCACCGTGTCCTCAACTCCCCTCCATTTTAGCTGTATTTGTTTATTTAAAACACTTTGGTTCATTTTTAGACAAGGTAGATGTGAGAGACAGACAGAGAGGCAGAGACTGTAAATGTGCTAGGATTTAAGCTGTGATTTAAATATGACTCTGAACAAACAGTACAATACAATGTTCTAGAAAAAGTAGAGTGTGTAGGACTTGGAAAGGGTCAGAAGAATAATTTGGAGTTCCAACTTGAGCCAGGGCTGTGCAAGAATAAATAAAAATGAGGTCCAGACAGTTGTGGGGAGGAGAATATATTTATTCTTAAAAGCAAAACATTTGATTTTAGGGTCAGGCTGCAGAAAAATGGGGTACAGTGGCAAACTTTTATAGGGGAAGCTTCAGTGGTGGGATTCAGTTGCTTTGAACCAGTTCAAATGAACTGGTTGTTAAATCCCACTGGGATTCTGGGTGCTGCGCTGCACTACAATGGAAAAATGGGAAATGGAGCAGCCGGCATAAGGGAAGGCCTCTTTCTCTCTCTTTTCTCCTGTTCCTCCTCCTTCCCTCATGCCAGCTGCTCCATTTCCAGAATCCACTTTGATAATAGGAGGAGTAATTTAACAACCGTGTTGTGGTTCGCTGGCAACCTGTGCAGATGGCACTGGAATTGGACAGTGGGGAAGAATGGGGACCAATCACAGAGTCTGGGGAGGACTCGGATGAGTCTCCTGTGTCCAATAAAGAGATGGGGCCAGGACCATCTGGGACTTATGTGCTGACTCCAGAGGCTTCAGAATCTGGCGGCAGCGAGGCAGAGGAGCAAGGGGAGCCTGTTCCCAGTGCACACGTGCGCAGAGCTGCCAGAAGGCAAGAGCAGCTGAGACAAAAGAGGCGACTTGGAAGTAAGGCTGGGAGGTGATTGCCCCTCCCATAAGGTATGAAGATCAGGCAAAGATAATGAGACCTTTGCAGGAAGCAAAGTCATTTGTTCTGTTCGGATTAATCCTTAAAGCTCTGTATGGACTTTGTACTTCGGTTGGGTTTTTATAGTTCGTTTGGCACTTTTGTTGCTGGCAGCAATTCAAAGGAGAGAAAGGTGGGTGCTTATCTTGAGGGACTGTTTGGGACTCATTACAGACTGGGAATAAACATAATTCACAGCGCTGAAATAAAACAAGAGTTGTTTTAACTAAGCATGTGCTTAATTACAATCTTGGAAGCCTTGGTCAGAACACACCGATTCACCCAAGGTCAGGTTGGCTGTCGCAGGAGGCTCGTCCCGCATGGTGCGGCAGAGCTGGAGGATGGGAATGAGCCATCAAGATTAAAAGGGCGAAGCAGGAGCTTCAGAATGCTAAGCAGCTGTATGCTCCTCTGGGAGACTCAACTGGATCGCCAAAGTCAGGTTTTCAAGCATTTACGAAAGGCCAGGAGAGAGCAGGGCCGCCTCACCTCTGGTGGGACAAAATTCCAAACGGTGGAGGCAACAGGTTCTCTTCCTGGACCCCGCCAGTCAAAATTCTTTAATTGACAAGATCTATAGTACACCTTCCCTGCCAGACCAGGTGAGATGGGCCAATGTAACCCAGAGAAAGTAGTTCCTATAAGAGAAAGATAACAGAATAACAGAGTTGAAAGGGAACGTGGAGATTTTCTAGTCCAACTCCTGCTCGAGCAAGAGACCTTATACCTGTGATGGTGAACCTATGGCACTCATGCCGGAAGTGGCATATAGAGCCATCTACATGAAAGGTTGCCCGGAAGAGCCCCACTGCGCATGCGCACGTGCCCCTTACCAGCCAGATGATTGTCGGGTAGCTGTCATGCATGTCGAGCAGGGGGCACATGAGAGACGCATGTATATGTGCAGAAAGTCACAGGGCACACAGGGGGTTGCACACATGTACGAAGGTTGCGGAAGAGCCCTGCGCATGCACACGTGTGCCTTACCAGCCAGATGATTGTCGGGTAGCTGTCATGCATGTCGAGGCAGGGGGCACATGAGAGGCGCATGTATATGTGCAGAAAGTCTGGGGCACACAGGGGTTGCACATGTATGTGCAGAAATGCACAACATGCATGGGTTGTCATGCGTGAATGCGCAGAGATGCACGGGATGTGTGCGGGGGTCATGCATGCATGCGCAGGGGGCGTGGGGGCATGCATTGCCTTATGGGTTTTGGCACGCGCACGCACTTTTGGCACACATAGAGGAATCAGCCTGGAGTCATTACATTCTCACAAGCAGTCTCAATCCAACCCCTCTTCAATTCCATCAACTCTTATCTGGGTCCAATTTAGTGCTGAGCATTAGTTGACTAGATTCTTTTGTATGGCATGAGTAATAAAACAGTTTAACTAGAACTTGATGTGAGGTCCTGATACTTTATGCCTGACACTAACCTAGCACCATGCCATGTAGGGCTTTAACGGTCATAACCATTTGAAATTAGACCTTGAAATAAACCAGCAAATAATGCAGCTGTCAGGATTCCAGCAGTTACCCCCATTTAAATCACGAGTCTCGAACCAAACTTCCAAAACTCAAAAATGATTTATTGGGAATAAAACTGTCCGGCATTGCCTGGGTGTAGCCGATTCTGAGACACATAATTCATTATCACCCTTGACCCTGGTTTTCCCCACCCCTGGGTGTATCATAATTCATATTATCCAATGGGACACATTCATAGCCAAGAGTCATCAATCATGCTCTCCAGTTACAATTTTGCACAGCAGAAACTTCAGTCACCTCATTACTATCTTTGAAAACATTTATGGAATGCAGTTTTGGTTTGCAAGCTGCTGTACTGCTCCCCGCTCCCTTTCTGTTGGCAACTCTAAAAAGACCATAGAGATATTTTATGAGTTGATAGCAGCTCCATTTGAAAATGAAGATAAAAATGAAACCAGAACGTCTTCTTTTGGGTTTATTGGAAAAAGAACTAGGTAAAAAATTTGGAACTTTATTATTATATATGTAGACAGCAGCAAGACTATTGTATGAACAAAAATGGAAGGACAGTTTGATTCCTACTATGGACGAACGGCTGCAGAAGTTGATGGAGTTGGCGGAAATGGCAAAACTCACCACTTTGATTAAAGAAAAGAACATAAGTACTTTTGTTTCCACATGGAAACCACTTCTGAACTTTGTGCTTGATATGGAGAAGAATGAAACTCTGACTTTAGGTTTTACCGATTAGACTGATAGATTTTTATAGAAATGGCTTGTCCATATTATGATGAAAAAGCAAAAAGTTACGATTTGATGTGAATGCCTTATTTTACTAACAGAGAGAGTGGGAAGTCAATGTTTCTTTTTCTTTTCTTTTTCTTATCTTTCCTTATGTCTCCTGCTCCTTTCCCTCCCCACTGCTTTCCTATTTATTTTGTATTTTACAATACTTTATAACTCAATAAAAATGTTAATGGAGAACAAAGCCTCAGTTCTGGCTTTGTTTTATTGTAACCACTGCGCTTTTAATAAAAGTATTCTTTTTGCTATAAATGGACTCAAGAATCTTACTTTCCCTGGAGACCAGGCAGGGCAGACACCAATGGAATAGTTTTCCTCCAGAAGTTGTGGGTTTCCTCCATCAGTAGAGGTTTTAAAAAAGAGACTAGACAGCCATTGGTCTGTCTACAGAGTCTCCTGCATAAACAAGTGGTTGGACTTGAAGACCTCCAAGATCCCTTCAAACTCTATCATTCTACAGTATGTACTATGGCCTCAGATAAAGGCATCCTTCTCTTCCTCCTTCCAGAGAAAAATATCAGGTTTCCTACTTCATAGAAATGATTTATGTATGCCGATGGCAATGCTCCTTTATTTACCATTTCCCTGAAAATACAACCTACCCTGAAAGTAAGT
Organism: Notechis scutatus; assembly: GCF_049901735.1. Lineage (NCBI taxonomy): Eukaryota > Metazoa > Chordata > Lepidosauria > Squamata > Elapidae > Notechis > Notechis scutatus. The sequence goes on along the minus strand of NC_142011.1, from coordinate 11,939,413 downwards.
CCTAATTTGATTTTTACACATGCACCCAAAATAAGCCCTAATTCAAAATAGAATGCATGGGTAAAAATTAAGCTAGGGTGGTGATGGGGGCGGTGGAGCTGCCCTGCTACTTACTTTTGGACAGTTGTAGCCAGGCTTTGCACATCCTGACACCTGCCTTGCTGGCCCATTTCTTCTGCAGCCAGCAAAGCTGGCAAGGCTTTCCTGAAGGCTTCTCTAGCGGATAACAAAGCTCCGGATCGATCCAGAGCTCTGTTAGCAGCTGCAGAGGCCTTCAGAAGAAGTTCCTGCAGGCTTCTGACAGTGAAAAGGAGTCCAGGGGCAACGCGTGCAAGTGAGGTTAGTCAGTAGATGACTTCCCCCCAAAATAAGACCTGGTACCTCTTTTGGTGGCAAAAAAAGTATAAGACAAGGTCTTATTTTGGGAGAAGCACAGTACTTCCCATATGGTTCCTTGTCCTATTTAACACCCTTCCTCTCTTCAACAAGGTAGGTGATCAGCCAGCCTAATAAACCTCTTTCCCACTGTCAGACTCCATAAAACCTCTGCTTGTTTTCCCTATTAGCAGACAGAAATTAGCATTCAGTTAATTAATACCTTTCCATTTCAAAAGCTGTCTCCTACTTTAGAGCAGGTTACACTTTTTCAGCATTGTGAAATAATATTTAATGGTTTTTTGTCCCCCTCTAGCAGTAAGCAGGCCCATTGTATTCCAAATAGATTAACTTTCAAAGGAACTCTCTGAACAAAAGATAGCATAACAATGAAAAGATGATTGTTCCATTACTTTCCTTCGTGCTAGACAAGTGTTCCAATCTATTGATTATATGGAGTCTCGAGGATTCTTATTTAGTGTGGTCTTTTATTCCCTAGAGAGCAAAAAGGTTGCAGGTGGGTTATTTCTTATGTTTCTCGATAAAACAAGGTATCACGGCAACAAAGAATCATACAAGAATGGAAGAAGAAAACAATGGAATGTTTCACTGCTTTAAAGTAGGTTGTAGTTCATTAAGAATATGAGAAGATTCAGCTGGTGGACATCTATCCTAATCTGAGTTTTGTGCTTTCTGCCTTGTGAGAGAGAATGTGGCTTGGAGGGATATTTCCTTTTCATCAATTTAACGATAACAGTATAACGGAGTTGGAAGGGATCTTGAAGATTTTCTCGTCCAACCCCTTGCTAAAACTGAAGCTCTGATACCATTCTGGACAAATGGGTGTACAATCTCTTCTTGAAAACCTCCAGTGCAGGGGTGGGATTCTACCAGTTTACACCTATTTGCTAGAACCGGTTGTTAATATTCTAAGCAGTTCAGAGAACCGGTTGTTAGAAGAAATGACTGGCCTAATCCTGTAAGGAAGGCAGGAAGGAAACATTCTGGTGTTGCTTACAGAAACTGCCTCTCTGTTAACCCTTATTACATTCTTGACAGGACTAGACTTCCTGTCTCAGGAACATCTCTGGAGTTATTTTTCCCTCCTTTGTTGGTACTTTGCTTGTGTGGAGTGACCATTCAAAGTTACAATGGCACTGAAAAAAATGACTTATGACCATTTTTCACACTTACGACTGTTGCAGCATCCCCACAGTCATGAGAGGCTAGGCGAGGAGATGCGTGCCTCGATGTGAGTGGTATTGAGTTGGCTACTCCCAGCCGATAACATGACCACCAAGCCATGTGCACCCAGTCACATGACTATCAAGCCATGCCCACCACCTAAGCCACACCCACAGAACCAGTTGTTAAAAATTTGAATCCCACCCTTGCTCCAGTGATATATGAATGTGACAGACCCTGTACTTGAGGATGTATTGTAGAGTTGTAATTGCAGGAATGTCATTATCTTGATGGCAAACCTCAGGTAATGAAGGTTCCAAAGCAAATACAACTCAGGCAAACAAAGTCACTAATGTAAAGGAGGATTAGAGAGAGGAAGTAAACATATGTTAGACTTTAACTAGAGATAATTAATTGTGTTAATTACTATGCTAAACAGTAACGAAAGTTTAGCAATAACCAAAGTTAACCAATGTTAGAGGATTACTAAAAATGTGTATAAATGTAAGACTAGACTCCAATAAAGTTCATCATGATTCCTTTGATCATGATCAAACACCTCGACTGCCTCGTCATTACAACAATGTATTTGTTTGTTTGTTTGTCAAACATGTACAAGATAGCAAGTAAAGATATGAACATAAACAGGAACAAAGGAAGTAAATGCAGATAAACGGGGGCGGTACGACAGGGACGGTAGGCACGCTGGTGTGCTTATGCATGCCCCCTTTAAAGACCTCTTAAGAATGGGGAGAGGTCCACGGTAGACAGTTTGAGATTGAAGCTGTGAGGGTTTGAGGCTGTTAGGGAAGTTATTAAACTGCTTCAAACTCAATTGCAGAAAATTGACTTTAGCAACAGAGTGGTCAACACCTAGAATGCTCTACCCAACTCCATTGATTTGTCACAGAGAAGGGATTAATCTATTCTCCAAAGCATCTGAGGCAGGGATGGGATGCTACCGGTTCCTCCCAGCTCTATAGAACCGGTAGCTCTGAAGAGCAGCAGACACTGAACCGGTTCTGTGTCTGCTGTTGTTTGGCCCACCCACCGGCCCAGGCTCTTACCTGTCTTTTATTTCCTGCTTTTTCAACCTCAGCTGCTTTGTGCGGCACAGCTGAGGTTGAAAAAGCAGGGGGAAAAGAGGCTTTTCAAACGCTGCATACCCGCGTGCAGCACTTTTCAGCTGTCCGGGTGGCACAGCTGATTTTTTTTTTTTTACACACACACGCGCAGTGTGTAAAACGTAGTCACTGAACCTCTAGTAACACCGGTTCGAATCCCACCCCTGACCTGAGGGAAGGACAAGAAGTAATGGGTGGAAGATCATTAAAGAGAGATCCAACCTAGAAATAAGGAGAAATTTCCTATCCGTGAGAACAATTAATCATCAGAACTGCTTGACTCCAGAGGTTGTGGGTGTTCCATCACTGGAGGTTTTCAAGAAGAGATTGGACAGTCATTTGTCCCACCTGGTATAGGGTTCCCTGCATGAGCAGGGTGGGTTGGACTCAGTGGTGGGATTCAAAGATTTTTACCACTGGTTCGGTGGGCGCGCTTTGCACCCGTGCACACACTTTGCATGTGCGCATGTGCCAAACGCGTGCTTTGCACAGGCGCAGAGGCCTTTGCGCAGGCGCAGAGGTGTTCCAACTCACCTCTTGCAAGCCTGCACTCTCCCTGTCGCTTCAGCAGCTGCCGCATGGCACTTTGCTGTGCTACGCAAAGCAGCTGCACTTCAAAAGCAAGGAATAAAGGTGAGTATGAGAGCCCGGGCAGGCAGGTGGGCCCAACAACAGAGTGGTGGAGAGAACCAGTTTGGTCTCCGCGGCTCATCGGCGCTACCGGCTCGGCCAAACCAGGCCGAACCAGTAGAATACCACCACTGATTGGACTAGAAGACCTATAAAGTCTCTTCCAACCCTATTATTCTATGTTCTAAATCTAAACCTCCAGAGGATACCAGGTTAATAAAGGGTGAACTAGCAGATGGATGATTTCCCCTTAAATTACAATTTTATGTGCACCCAGATGGGAGAAAAGATTTGCGTAGGCCAATCCATGGCTGGATGTAGACAACATGCTTAACTGTTTTAGGAAAAGATCTCGCAGCTGCTTTTGCTACACAAATTAACCTTGGGTGTTTATTTTATGGCTTAGCCTGATGTGTAAACTTTGATAGCTTGAAGATTCAAACCATTATGCAAATTATTAATTTGGTAACCAAGTCAAACATGTTGGGAAAATACAATCCTTGTCTTTAAAAAAAAAAAAAAAAAGCCCTTTCCTTCCAAACAAGCTGACATTTACTTAATTACATTTCCCCCCAAAACATGCAAAGAAATTTCATCTGAACCCTCACCTTGTTTTGAATATATATTTATTAATACATGTTGATATTCTGTTCTCCAACTCCCCAGAATGTCTTGCCTTTAAAAAGTTAATAAAAGCTCACAGTAAATAGTAACAATGCCTTTTTATTTTAAAATCTTTCCTTTTTCTAGAAAAAGGGGGAGATGCAGAAGAAATACTGCAGAAATTTCAAAAATAATCTAAAGCTCTATATCAATAAAGTTTGTGATTATCTCATTTTAAATTGCCTGTCTTTATTGTGAAGCATATGAAGAAAAATATGAAAACATATGAAGAACGGAGGCAGGCATTGGTTATGTCTAGCCTCAAGAAAAAAAATTGGGGGATGATATCAATATTCCAGTATTTGAGAAGCTGCCACAAAGAAGAGGGAGTCAATTTATTCTCCAAAGCACCAGAGGCAATGCACAAGAAACAATGGATGGAAACTAATCTAGGAGAGAAGGAACCTAGAATTAAGGAGAAACTTTCTAACAGTGAGGACAATTAACCAGTGGAACAGCTTGACTTGTGGGAGGTTGTGGGTACTTCATCACTGGAGGTTTTTAAGAATAGACTGGACAGCCACTTGCCTGAAATGATATAGGGTCTCTTGCTTGAGCAGGGGGTTGGACTAGAAGACCTCCAAGGTCCCTTCCAGCTCTATTCTGATTGACTACTGTATATCATACACATAGCTTCAGCAGAACTTATAGACCCGGCTTGAGTTGCACAGTGAAAAAGGATAGGAAGGGGAAAGGTAGGAGAAAAACAACTGCACCAGTCAGAGATTCTCAACAATAATTATTCTTATATTGATGGCCAAATGGAAGCAATTCAGGGAAATGAGGAGGTTGATGGAAATCACCCTTGTTGAGGTAATTCCCCATTAGGAGAATGAGTACATACAGGGAGACTTATTTGAGAGGAGTGTTTGAATAATACACATACAGCACACAGATACACTGTACAGTAAATGTAGGTTTTTACTTCCAGAAAGGTTTAAGCAATGTTCAAGATAAGCAGTCCAAAAGTCATTCACAGGTAAATCAGTCAGTTTTTCAATCCAGGGATAATCCAAATATCAAAGTCCAGTGTGAAAAAACAGTTCAGTATCAGACTTACATTAAATCCAGTAATATCAGTCAATTAGGGAAAATGGAGGAACGGCAATACTTTCCAACAGAAGGAAACAGAGATACACTCACACTCTCTTCTGAGACTCAGACTAAGACTAAAACAACCCAGGTTTCTGGCTCCATCTTATGGCCATTTGAGTAACCACACCCAACTGCAGTTTTTAGCATGCTCTTAAAGAGACAGTATTAAAATGTCTATCCTGGTTTATATATTTCTAACCCAAATAGCTGACTTATATTCCTAGGTGACTTATATTCCTAACAACCCTTCACCATACCTGGAGCAAAGTTTTTTTCTCACCCTCTGCATCAGTTAAGCCTGTAACGATATACAAATAAAGTAAGAGTCTTGTTTGATGAAGGCACTGTTTCTCAGCCTTGGGAATTTTAATACTGTGGACTCTGGGAGGTGAAGCTCAAACAACTTAACGTTGCTAAGGTTGGGAAACCTTGCAATAAGGTCTTCTAAAAGAGAAGATCATCGGAGTTTTTCTTTCCAACCTAGAAGGAAGGACACATTTCCTAACAGAACAATCAACCAGGAGAACAGCTTACCTTCAGAAGTTATGGATGCTCCATCACTGGAGGTTTTCAAAGAGAGACTGGACGGCTATTTGTCTGGAACAGTACAGGGTCTGCTGCTTGGGCAAGGGGCTGGACTAGAAGACCTCCAAGGTCCTTTCCAACTGTGTTATTTTGTATTCTTTCAGGATCCTCCTCACAAAAACCTTTCCCTTACAAGGTTACTTAATCTACCCAATTGCTAATCACCATAAAGGGCCCAAATCCCCGTTTCTTGCCATTTTGTGGTGGAAATTCACCAGTTCTCAGATAAACTTAGTACCATTAAAAAAAAAAAAAGTTTAGACATAGCTTCCCAGGTTCTCCAACTCAGAAAAGGAAGAGCTGGAAAATTAGAGGCCCAGTTGTGTGTTTGTGATGGCCTCGGCCATTTTGCCTTACATCCCATCATCTGTAGCACTTCACAGGTCTTAAATATAGCCTCTGTTGGAAGAAATGTCCTTCTGGGTTCACTTCCAAGTGAGGAAAAAGACACTGGAATCATGGAAGTTGCTTGGAAAGAAGGTTTAATGGTGGACAGGATCACATGCCTTGGAGCTCTTGGGCGAAGAAAAAAGGGAAGAGATGCTCAGAGTCGCTGAGTTTTATACCCTCTCTGGTTTTGAACTTCCTGGGGCACAGGAAGAGTATCCTGATTGGTTGCTATCAGAAGTCATAGCTAGCTTTGTAGGTTGTCTCTGTGCTAAGTTTGGTTGAAACTTGTTGGGTGATGCAATAAAAGGCAACTGAATGGCAATTGAATGGCTTGAAGGAGGTAGATCTTTGTTATGTAGAATAGACTGGCTCAGGCTTTCATGGCCCATTGACAAAAGTAGTGAGGGGCTGAGTTTCCGCCTCTCTGAGTTTCTACTTCTCTTTTAGGGGAAATATTCTTCCTTTTTAATATATCCTAAAATATTTTATTTTTCTAGGAGAGGAGTGGGTGCTAACTTCCTACAATCTCCCCTTTTCCCCCCTAAAACATGTGAGTGGGACACACACGTGTTTTGTCAAAAGATTTTTAAATACGATCAGATCAGAGAGACTTGATGGGTGCTTTTAATTTTTCTGATGCAAAGGGGAAGGCGTTGATAGAGGCAGCAGGAGGAGGATTCCTTCAGTGGCTCCACAAAGGAGAGCTTTCAACCATGAAGGTCTGGGCAGCCGGGGCAAAAGTTCTGGAAAGCAATTTACAGTATCCATTTTTCTATGCCAATTAATTTCAGGTGTCAGACATCATCTTCTGTGAGCTTCCAGTCAGGTTTTAGGGGAAATATTCTGCCTTTTTAATCTATCCTAAGATATTTCATTTTTCTAGAAGAGGGGTGGGGTGCTAACTTCCTACACCTGCAAATGCCACAAGTTTGGTGATCCCTTCCCTATAGGAATAAATTGGGGGTTCTTTTCCTTCCAGCACAACTTTCTCTCCGGTTTTTGAAAAGCTGTAGCTTATTCAACAATACAAATTCTTGCAAAGGCATTTGGAGCATCGGTGCTTTTGATAATTGGGCTAACAGTACCACCTATTGGCAAAGTAAAGAACTACAGGCATAAATATGAAGTGCCGTAAATATATATTTATATTGATTGTTTATTTATATATACATGTATTAAAAATGCAAAGCCCTCCCTTAGGGGGTGGGGGATAGCGGCTACATTCATGCAAAGTGAAGATTCTGTTTATTTGTTTGTAATTTTGTGGTTCAATACCACTAAAGTTATCTAAAGCCGGGTCCTTTTCCTGGTTTCATGTACTGTTATGGTTGAGTAATTTAATAACCAGTAAAATGGTTACAGCCACAGTAACTAGAAATTACTAGTAATTAACCCCGGATAATTCTTGATATGTAATTGACCAGTGATTGATTTGCTTTTGAGGATCAGCCTGTATTTGAGAATATTCCCTAGAGCAGGGATTTCCAACCTTGGCAACTTTAAGACTTGTGGACTTCAACTCCCAGAGTTCTTTGCAAAGCTGGCTGAGGAACACTGGGAATTGAAGTCCACAAGTCTTAAAGTTGCCAAGGTTGGAGACCCCTGCCATAGAGTACAAGACAAAATAAAAGAGTTGGAAGGGACCTTAGAGGTCTTCTAGTCCAACCCCCTGCTCAAGCAGGAGACTTTTCCATTTTAGACAAATGGCTGTCCAGTTTCTTCTTAAAATCCTCCAATGGTGGAGCACCCACAACTTCTCAAGACAAGTTGTTCCACTACTAGTTGATCATTCTTACTGTCAGGAAATTTCTCCTTAGTTCTAGGTTGCTTCTTTCTTGGCTCAGTTTCCACCCGTTGCTTTTTGTCTTGCCTTCTGGTGCCTCAGAAAATAGGTTGACCCAGTCTTCTTTGTGGCAGCCCCTCAAATATTGGAACACTGCTATCATGTCGCTCCTAGTTCTTCTTTTCACTAGACAATGCTTCTCAACCTCAGCAGCTTGAAGATATGTGGACTTTAACTCCCAGAATTCCCATGCAGGCTGTGGAATTCTGGGAGTTGAAGTCCACATATCTTCAAGCTGCTGAGCTTGAGAAACACTGGCCTAAGAACTCAAACCTGCAATCAGTCTTGGTCATCACCCTCATTTAGCTTCTTGATTGATATCTAGACGTGGGTTTCAAAAGTCTGTACAGCCCTAATTCTCTAGGGCTGTCTTATTTCATCTTCCTGGCAAAGAATTTTTTTTTACTCTTCACTACTGTCATATCTGTTGGAAGAATTATCCATCTGGTTCAGTTCCCAGCCGGGAGAAAGACACTGGAAACATGGAAGCTGATTGGAAAGAAGGTTTAATGATGAAGCAGAACCACATGTGGCTCTGAGCAGGTGACCACGTGTAGTTGAGAGTGAGAGGGAGGTTATACCTTCTCTTGGGCTTTGCACTTGAGCTTCCTGTTCCTGTGCAAGAACATGTATTCTATTAGCTGTTGTAGGGGTTATGTAGGGGTCATAGCTGGCTCTATAGGTTGTCTGAGCTCCCAGGTTTGGTTGAAGTTTGCTGGGAGGTGATGCAATGAAGGAAATACCCTTAGGAGATTGTGCCATGTAGTGAGCTCTGTGTCTTTGGCTAAATGGTAGTAGGTTTATTTATAGGTCTATTATGTCCTGAAGGATAATCCCATCATCATGGAGCTGAAGGTCTTTTGTTTTGTAAATAGGCTGGCCCAGTCTTTCTTAATGGGCACAAAATATCTGCTGGCAGCGGGGAGCTGGAGTTCTAAGTTTGTTTCTCCCTTAAGATTTGTTTATTTCTCTTTTAGGGGAAATATTTTATCTTGCCTTTTTAAATATTTCTCAAAATATTTCATTCTTCCAGGAGAGCGTGGCTTCCCACATATCTATGTCTATTTTATGGGGCTAATTGAACTGTTTTCATCCCAGCTGGTTGTGTTTAGGAATTGCTCCTTAAAAACAAACACCTGAGTTTGCCTCTACTGTCCCAACAACCTTTCCTTCAATGCTGTGTCTGTATAGAACAATCTATATGATTGTCCGTTTTAAGTCTTTAATAGGGCATCTTTTCTAGTGATGTCACAGAGATATGCAACATCAGAAGAAAGGAAAGGAAAGGAAAGGAAAGGAAAGGAAAGGAAAGGAAAGGAAAGGAAAGGAAAGGAAAGGAAGGGAAAGAGAGAGAGTGAGAGAAAGAAGGAAGGAAGGAAGGAAGGAAGGAAGGAAGGAAGGAAGGAAGGAAAAAGAAAGAAAGAAAGAAAGAAAGAAAGAAAGAAAGAAAGAAAGAAAGAAAGAAAGAAAGAAAGAAGAGGGAGGGAGGGAGGGAGGAGAGAGGGGGAGAGAGGAAGGAAGGAAAGAAGGAAGGCCTGCTGTTGCATAACAATAAAAAAAGAAAAAGGGGAGAGAAAAAAGTACAAGAAGACAGAAAGAGAAACAAAAGTCAAGAAATAAATTACTTCTGAACTTCTTTTCGATAGATTTTTATACTTTTTATTTTTCCTGGCTTCTTGGATGGTCCATAAATCCGTTCAACCCCTTTATTTAATCCACTTCTTTTCCAATCTTCAGATCCATAAATCAGTGTTTCATTTGTTTCTTCCTTCAGCAAAAAGTTCATGAAAGGTTTCCAGACTTTCAAAGAAATGGAAGATAAAATCCTCTTTCCAATGACCTGACTTTATTTCATTTTAATTGTGTAAGATACAGGTCTTAAAGAGAAAGCCGTAAATCCACTTCTGTTCCAAGTTAAACTGTGTTCTGCTGGCTTCACCGAAGCATCACTGCAATTTTCATGTCAGAAGTTTCTGATTTAGCCCATTGAACATAGGTCTCTCTCATTGTTGCTATTTTGAGCCAGGTACCATCTATTCTAAACCTGCACATATACCTCTTTACGTTGAACTCTACAGCAGTTTTATTTAATTAATTGCTTCATTAAATGTATCTTTTATAGGTTTAATGTTCTATATGGCATTTTGGCCAGGTGGGCGCCCCAGGAGTTTAATAATTATTATATTAATAATCACTAATAATCATAAGTAAATAAATTTCCTTATATTTTTGAAGCATAACATCGGCTGGTATGCAAGATGAAGTTGGAAATCTGTAATGGCTCTTTTGTATATTGGTATTATCTCTTCTAGCAATTCCAGGAAGGATCTCTGGAGTTAAGATGACTGTCAGAGAAGAACAAAGAAAGATGAATTAGGGGACTGGAGACTAAAACATATGAAGAATAGTTGCAGGGATTGGATAAGTCTAGTTTGATGAAAAGGAGGACTAGGGGTGACTCGACAGCAATATTCCAATATTTAAGGGGCTGCCACAAAGCGTCAACTTATTCTCCAAAGCACCTGAAGGCAGGACTGGTTGGCAGGATTGGTTCCATGGACTGGAACCAATCAAGGAGACCCAACCAGGAACCAAGGAGAAATTTCCTGACATTGAAAACGATCAGTGAAACTGCTTGCCTCTAGAAGTTGTGGGAGCTCCGTCCCTGGAGGTTTTTAAGAAGAGATTGGACAACGATTTGTCTGAAATGGTTATAGGGTCTCCTGATGGAGCAAGGGCTTAGATTAGAAGACGTCTCAGGTCCATTTCCACTCTGTTATTCTTTCTGCATATCCCCCAACTGAAATTCTTGTGAGACACCAATCAAGTTTTCTGCTTCTGCAGAACAATAATTCCTAAAAACCATTTAATGCCACATGTGCAACTCAACAACCACTTCATCAGCAGCTGGCGTTTTTTTTTTTAAAAAATGAGCAAGGTGAGAAGAGCTTTGCAAGCATCTTTTCCCTGGAAGACATTTCAAGAGATAGGTTGGTTCACATTTCAGCTTTCTGGTTGTTTCTAACAAGCAACCCAAAATACTATCTCACCTTCCCACTAGAATCTCTTCTGGGCACATTTTAGATGTGACATTGGTGAATTGTAACACAGCTAGATGACCGCAAGTAAGATCATCAGAGGGCTGGAAGGAAGATCTGATGAAGAATAGAAACATTATATAAATATTTATCCAGTTTTGGTCTTCACAATATAAAAAAGATGTTGAGACATTAGAAAGAATCCAGAGAAGAGCAACTAAGATTATTAGGGGACTGGAGATTAAAACATATAGAGAATGACTGCTGGAATTGGATATGTCTTGTTAGGATGAAAAGGACTAGGGGGGGTGACATGATAGCAGTGCTCCAAATATCTCAGGGAATGCCACAGAGAAGAGGGAATCAAGCTATTCTCCAAAGCACCTGAGGGCAGGACAAGAAGCAATGGGTGGAAACTAATCAACAGTTAATCAGTGGAACAACTTGCCTCCAGAAGTTGTAAATGCTCCAACACTGAGTATTTAGTGCTTAAAAACATTTGAGTTTTTAAGAAGAGATTGGACAATCATGTCTGAAATGGTACAGGGTTTCCTGCCTGGGCCTCTCTCACTGTTGACAGAATAAGAGAGTTGGAAGGGACCTTGGAGGTCTTCTAGTCCAACCCACCCCTCTTCAAGCATTTCAGACAGATGGTTGTCCAATCTCTTCTTAAAAACATCCAGTGTTGGTCAAATTGTTCCCACTGTCAGGAAATTTTTCCTTAGTTCTAGATTTGTTCTAATCAAGGACATTTCCTGACAGTGAGAGCAATTAGATCCAACACTGGATGGTTTTAAGAAGAGATTGGACAACCACCTGTCTGAAATTAATTAGCTCCAACTTCTCTCCTTGCTTAGCTTCCATCAGTTGCTTCTTGTCCAGGTGCTTTGGAAAATACCCTGTTTCTCCAACAATACGGCCTCCCCCAATAGGAAGTCCCAGCATGTTTTATAGGCATGAAATGAAATTAAGCCCCTCCCCCCAAATTAAGGCCTATATTAAAACATGCAAAATGGGGGGGAAATGGCGGGGGGGGCTTGCTGTTAGGAAGTACTTTTGTTGCACACCCGGATTTGGTGCTGCCTGTGTTGACCCCGATACGAAGTGCCCCACCAACGCTGAGGTCAACATCCAAGCCGTCGCCGCCCGCCCTAAGATGCAAGGGGGGAAATTAAGTCACCCCCGAAAAGACGGCCTAGCCATTTTTTCGGGGCACAAAAAAAAATAAGACCCGGCCTTATTATATGAGAAACACGGTAGGTTGAACCCGTCTTCTTTGTGGCAGACCCTCAAATATCAGAAGACTGCTATCATGTCAGCCCGTCTTTATTTTCATTAACTAGACATAATTCCTGCAACCATTTTTCATGTTTTAGCCTCCACTCCCCTAGTCATCTTTGTTGCTGCACTCTTTCTAGTCTCAACATCTTTTATTACATCGTGGCGACCAAAACTGAATGCAGTATTTCTAGTCTTACCAAGGCATTATAAAGTGGTATTAACACTTCACGTGATCTTGATTCCATCCCTCTATTAATTAATGAAGCCTAGGAATGTGCTGGCTTTTTTTGGCAGCTGCAGCACACCACTGGCTCTTATTTACTAGGAGTCCGAGATCCCTCATGCAATTACTACTGTTGAGCCAGGTACTACCTATTCTATACTTGTGCATTTGATTTTTCTTGCCTAAATATATAACCTTCTCTACACTTAATTTGGTTAGATATTGAAATATAGGAAAATAAGTTCAAGATGTTAAAATCCAGGGATGTTATTGCCAAGGTGTTTTTCTAGTGTAGCGTTTGTAATCCCGTAAAAACCAAACTCTTTCTATTCCAATTTTTTAAAATAAATCTTACTGAAGTAAGTAAAAGTCCAAAAAACTATTAAAATATGGATTTTTTTTAATATTTATATCCTGCCTTTTTTTTTACAAATAACTTAAGGCAGCAAGCATACCTTCCTTCTCCCATTTTCTCCACAACCACCACTCTGTGAGATGTTGATTGAGAGAATGACTGCACAAGGTCACTCAATTGGCTTTCATAACTAAGGTGGGATTAGAACTCACGGTCTCCCAGATTTTAGCTTGCCGCATTAACCATTAGATCTATAGACCTGGGTCCGTATAATATCAAACTGGATATTAGGTATTTATCCTGTTCTACAAGTTTACAGAGGTTGACATGATACTTATCTATCCTCTGATGAGTTTGAGTGAGGAACAATTGTTCATAGCAATTCATTCATTTAAGAATGAATCAGAATTGTAACCCAACCAAATTCACTAATTGCAATGGGCGAGAAAGAAAGAGAGAGAGAGGAAGGGAGGGAGGGAGGGAGGGAGGGAGGGAGGGAGGGAGGAAGGAAGGAAGGAAGGAAGGAAGGAAGGAAGGAAGGAAAGAAAGAAAGAAAGAAAGAAAGAAAGAAAGAAAGAAAGAAAGAAAGAAAGAAAGAAAGAAAGAAAGAAAGAAAGAAAGAAAGAAAGAAAGAAAGAAAGAAAGAATCTCAACACAGAACTCTGTGAAATAAGCCTAACATTCTGATCCAGAAATTTCTTGGACTGGGGTACTCTATTCTCCCACACTTTGATTTTTCCAAATTTCTACAGACTGTCAACATATTATGTACTATTAGTAATGTCCAAGGGCATTGAAAACTCAAGAGCAATCATTTGGAATGCTGTCAACCATGTTCTAACCACTAAGTCATGCTGCCTGAAGCATAGATGCAAAAGGAACTGGGCGAAGTACATGTTGGGCCTGAGAAAATTTTAGTGGCCCGCAGAGAAATCTCACCCCCAGAGCACCCCCACAAAGCAATTAATCCAGGCTGCACAGAAACACAAGGCTGTGCTGCCCACATGACCCGTGGGAACCCCCTCTGCCCACTCACTCCTTACCCAGCAAACTTGCCTGCTAAGTTGCTATTTTTCCTTTTTCTGACCATCATCTGTTCTGCACTGCCGGGAGATTTAGATTAGCTAGGAAGCAGGAAATGGTTGGATTTCTTGCTTTCTAGCTAAGCACAGCCGAACCTCCCTTAGGACTGAAGGTTTGCTTGCAAGCAAATTCAATGCAGACTCAGGGCAAGCAAATTTGAGAGACTGAGCTAGCTGATGGCAGATAGATAGATCACTGAATGATTCTGTGAGCAACTCAATCTGCCTGCTTTGCCTGATTTTGGATAAAAGTTGCTTTTTTAATTAAAAAAAATCAATATTTACATACATACGTGAGTTAATTTTATGAGTTTGCTTGCAAGCAAATTTTATGTGACAGACTGAGCTAGCCAATGGCAGATAGATAGATTTCTGAATGAATCTGTGATTCTGTGAGCAACTCAATCTGCCTTCCTGCGTTGCCTGATTTTGGGTAAAAGTTGCTCTTTTTTATAAAAAATTAAATATTTATATAAATATTTATAATATTTACATACAAGCCATACCCAGCCAGTCACATGACCAAGCCACACCCACAAATTAGGCCACGCCCACAGAACCAGTTAGTGGTCCCTGGGGTCTAAAATTATGAGTTTGGTGGTCCCCGAGGTCCAAACGGTTGGTGACCCCTGGTTTACACAACTGGTAAAAAAATTTATCCCACGTGCAGATGTTTCCTCAGTGCAGTTTGCATTTGTATTTAGGCGCAGGGCTGGCTCTCAAGCTGTGCTTTTTATATACTGCTCAAAAAAAGTAGTGGTGTTCTTCTAGATATTTGTGTAGTGATGAAAAAAAAAAGGTAGGTTTTAAATAAATCCAGAGATGAAAAATAGTTTATAGATCAAAAATACATAGTCAGATACAGATAAATTTGTTTTTAATAAAGGAGTTAATTTTCTTTCAATCCTATATAAAACAATAGCAATTAAAAACTTCATTTTTGAAAGTAAAATATTTACATATGAACAAGGGGCTGTGCAAAATTTACATAAAAAAAATGGAAAGACAGGATTTCTCTTTTTTTTCCTAAAAGACAAATAAAAAGGTGTAACAGTTTGTTGGATGTTGATAAAAAATACTGATCAGCATTCAGTTCTACACACACACACACACACACACTCACACACTCACACACACAAAGAATAAAAGGTTCAAATGCACTGGAAACTCTCCTTGCACAAGGCTCTGTTTAAATCAATGCCAGTTCGTGCACAGCAAACCTTCATTCCAATAGGATTTGCACAAGAAGAGTTCCCAGTCGCCTCTGCCCTTGAAAGCCTAACATGAGAGTTCACACAAAGAAAACCGACATATTTACAGTCATAAAAGTACTATCAATAGACAATTTAATACAATAACCTCTGAAAATATAAAGAACCAATTAGTATATTTGTAATAAAAAAATAGGTAGAAACAGGGGAATTTTGCTCTGGACATCTTTAAAGTAAGCCCATAAGCTTTGCATACAGTCTTTTAGCAAAATAATTATAGTTTACATAGCCATTTTTTTAATGTTATGTGCCAAAAATTATGTACAATTACTGACAAAATACACCAACCATTTTTTTTCAACACTTGATTTCACACTGAGAAAACTGCCTTTTTTGATGATTCCTCTCAACTCTGATTTTTTTAATTATTTAATCTAAGCTTTCACTTTCGCTAAAAAACACAGTGCAAGTAAAATATATTTATGCTGAAAAGGTATTTTTTTTCTTTTTTCTTTTTTTGTTTTAAACTTTACAGCTTTACAAACTATAGCAAATAAATGCATTTCTTTTTTTCCTTTTTTAATTTTTTTTTTTTACAGATGCTGATAAAAACATTCAGAAGAAACTCCCCTTTGTTGAGTCTTCAGAGTTGGGGTAAGGGTGCCTCTAATAAGCGAAAAATAACAAGATTAAAAAAGGAATTTTGAGGTTACGCTTAAAAATTAAATGCCGTGTAGAATTTGAACCATCTCGGGCAGGAAGGAAAAGATAAATATTTATTAAAATCAATTTATTTCACTAACTGACTTCCTTTAAAAGCTAAAGTAAAATGAGGTCACCTGCGGTAGGCATATGCACACATATATGCCTAGATGATTTGAGTTAAAGTACAATTGAAATAAAATGCACAATTAATGTTGAATTGCTACAGGATCGTCTGACACAGAGTAGCTGGTTATTTGCTAATGGTTCCCTCAGTCTCTATAATATGGCTTGTTTGACAAGAAGGCCACTCAAAGAGATGAGTTAAACTTTCAACTGTCCGCATATTGTCTCCTTTAGGCCTTTCCACGTCTCCTGACTGTCAGAGAAAGGGATCTCTTTCACACACACATCAAAAGGGTTAATGATCAATGGGAATAGAAAACGGCTCCTTGCCAAGAATTGGCTGTCTCAGGGCGGTGGTGGCTGTTGATGGGGGTGTGTGTGTTCTGATTTGGATTTAAAACAATATCCCATAGGCTTGTTACAAAAAAGGCGTAATCTGCAAATATATATAAAAAGTATCCCCAGGGTCTTCTTTTTGCCAAAAAATACCTTGATCTTCTCCTCCGCTTCTATTTAAGGAATGCTTTATAGAGCAATAATGAATGGCTTGTCTCTCGCTCGTTTTCTAAACAAAATATCAGGTCCCTGAGGTTCACCCGCGTTATCCTTTGCCGTGTAAACTGTCTGGTTGATCCGATTCCGGAGCATCCTGGTACTGCTACACTCGGACTGGATCCCTGAGGGGTGGGGAAAAAGAGAGAGAGAGAGAGAAAAGGATGTTTTTAAATCCTTCAAGCAGAATCCTCTTGGCAAAGTTGAGTACAGGCAGTCCTTGACTTACAACAGTTCACTTAGGGTTCCATTCGAAGTTACGACGGCCCTGGAGAAAAAGTGATCGACGACCAGTTTTTTTCACACTTATGACAACCGACTTGACAACTCATAAAATATTTCCATGGTCTTTTTAGAGTTGCCAACAGAAAGGGAGCAGTGAGGCAGCTTGCAAACCGAAACTGCATTCCATAAATGTTTTCAAAGATAGTAACTAGGTGACTGAAGTTTCTGCCATGCAAAATTCTAACTTGGAGAACATGTTTGATGACTCTTGGCTATGGATGTGTCCCATTGGAGAATATGAATTACAATATACCCAGAGGGTGAGGGAAAATCAGGGTCAAGGGTGATAATGAATTATGTGACTCAGAGTGGGCTACACCCAGGCAGTGCCGGACATTTTAACTCCCAATAAATCCTTTTGAAGTTTTGAAAATTTGGCTCGAGACTCATGATTTAAATGGGGGTAACTGCTGGAATCCTGACACAACTCATATTTATGAGGATTGGAGTTGGCAACCCTGAAGTTGGCCTGGCTGAGGCCATTTGGAGACTTCAGTGCTGACACACTAGAGGGATAGGGAGGAGGGGGGATACAGATAGGTAGGGTGTTGTAGTCAAAACAAAATACTTTCTCTTGGGAACCAAGGACATTCCTGCAGTTGCTCGGAAGGAGGGGACTAAAGTCACCTAGCAACTGGACAGCAACCCGATTGGACCATGGGACTGATTGTTTTGAGAAAGTGAAAAATTTTTACTGTTAATTCGGTGAAAAAACCACAGGAATAATCAGAATCGGTTTTCACCAGCCTCTGCCAATATAACATATCCAATAAACTTATTCTTTGAGGAATCTACCTGGCTCAGAGTTTTGTTTGCAACGGGTGTGTTACTTGGAACCCTGACAGGGGTGTCCCAGTGTCATGTGATCCCCTTTGGTGACCTTCTGAAAAGGCATATTTACTTAACAACCGTGTTACGAACTTATCAACTGCGGCAATTTACTTAACCACTGTGGCAAGAAAGTTCGCAAAACGGGGCAAAACTGACTTAAGGGCTATCTCGCTTAGCAATGGAAATTTGGGGCTCGATTGTGATAGTAAGTCGAGGGCTACTTGAGGTCCTCAATGAAGATGGAAATCTGCCCCTTTACCATTCTTGCTGCCCTGCAAAAGGGGCATTTAAAAGCATGCTGCCCCCAACCTGGAGTCACTTTGAATCTTCACGGACACAGACTTCAGAGGATAATTAGGACTGCAGAAAAAACAATTACTAACAACCTGCCTTCCATTGAGGCCCTGTATACTGCACAAGTCAAAAAGAGGGCTGTGAAAATATTTACAGACCCCTCACATCCCAGACCTAAACTGCTTCAACTCCTTCCCTCAAAACGACGCTATAGAGCACTGCACACCAGAACAACTAGACACAAGGAGTTTTTTCCCGAAAGCCATCACTCTGCTAAACAAATAATTCCCTCAACACTGTCCAACTAGTTACTAAGTCTGCACTACTATTACTATTAATCTTCTCATCACTCCTTATCCCCATCCCCTCCCACTTGTGACTGTATGACCGTAACTTTGTCGCTGGTATCCTTACGATTTATATTGACTGTTTCCTAGTATGATTTGATTGCTTATTGTACCCTATGACTATCATTAAGTGTTGTACCTTATGATTCTTGACTCTTGACGAATGTATCTTTTCTTTTATGTCTACTGAGAGCATTTGCACCAAGACAAATTCCTTGTGTGTCCAACCACACTTGGCCAATAAAACTTCTATTCTGTTCTGTTCTGTTCTGTTCTGTTCTATTCTATTCTATTCTATTCTAATTCTAATTCTATTCTATTCTATTGTTATTCCATATATTCTATTCTATTCTATTCTATTCTATTCTATTCTATTCTATTCTATTCTATTCTATTCAATAGCCTTGGCTGAGCTGTATGCTGTCGGTTTATTCCATCTCCTTTTTGCCATCCAAGTTAGCAGTCCTCACTACAGCTTACAGTTATGGGCTTCCATGGGTCAATTGTGTGCTGCATGAATAATTCCCTTCTTTTAATATTGAATAAGCCCTGCTCTTGATTTTCTTCCTTATGCACCTTATTTATTTATTTACCAAATTTAGACGCAGCTCTTCTCACTCACAGCTTTCTCCAAGTCACCTATGATTTTATACACCTTGATTATGTAATTCCTCACCTTTCCACCTACAGGTCGTCCTCGACTTACAACAGTTCATTTAGTGGCCATTCAAAGTTACAGCAGCACTGAGAAAAAAGTGATTTGTGACCTTTTTTTGCACAGTGACAACCTTTGCAGCATCCCCGGGGTCACCTGATCAGATTTCAGGCGCTTGGCAACTGGTTTATGTTTATGGTGGTTGTAGTGTCCAAAGGTCATGTCATTCCCCTTTTGCGACCTTATGACAAGCAAAATCAATGGGGAAGCCAGATTCACTTAACAACTGGGTTACTAACTGATCCACTGCAATGTTTCACTTAACACCTGTGGTAAGAAAGGTCGTAAAATGGGCAAAACTCACTTAACAAATTATTTACTTAGCAACAGAAATTTTAGACTCAACTGGGGTCGTAAGTTGAGGTCTGCCTGGATAAGAATCCAAAATTTTCTGGCTTTTCCTCATAGGGAATGCTTTTTAAGCATCACGATTTTTTTCAGTTATCTGTTTACTCTAGACCAGGGATCCCCAACCTTTTCGACGCCGCGGCCCGGTTCCGGCATCAGCTGGCGCCGCGGCCCGGTACGCGGCGTCAACTGGGCGCCGCCATCTTTTATGACGAAAAGGCGCTTCCGGTGGCGTCACGAAGCGCTGTTTCATCAAAAAGATGGCGGTAGCGCTCGTGAGCTTTTTCGGGTAGAAATGGCTTTCTACCGGAAAAGCTCACCGAAAGCGCTTGGCGCCGCCATCTTTTATGACGAAACAGCGCTTCCGGTGAGCTTTCTACCGGAAAAGCTCACCAGAAGCGCTTTTTACCAAAAAGATGGCGGCACCCACAACCAGCGGCCGGTAAGGCTTGTTCCGCGGCCCGGTACCGGTCCGCGGACCGGCGGTTGGGGACCCCTGCTCTAGACCATCTGGATTTAATCTACTTCCATTTCATTAATCATATAGTGTTCTTTACATGTATCTGCACAGTACAGGTGGTCCTTGACTTACGACCACAATTCAGGCAAAACTTTTGGTTGCTAAGTGAGGCAGCTGTCCCTTGAAAAAACACCTTTGGGACAACCATGACCTGGATGACTGAGAATCTCCATAGACGAGGGAATCAGTTAAGTGAGTTGTACCTCATTTTATGACCTTCTTGGCACAGTTGTTAAATGAATCATACAGTTGTTAAGTAAACATTGTAAACATACAAGTAAACAATGTAAACATTGACTTTGTTCATTGGAAATCAGCTGGGATGGTTAGAAATGGTGATTACATGACTTCAGGACACTGTATAAATCCGTGGTGGGATTCAAATAATTTAACAACTGGTTCTCTGCCCTAATGATTTCTTCCAACAGCCAGTTCACCAAACTGAACGCAGTACTCTAGGTGTGGTCTTACTAAGTTAACAACCAGTTCTCCCAAACTGGTGTGAACTGGCTGAATCCCACCACTGGTATAAATGCCAGTTGCCAAGTACCTGAGTTTTGATCAGATGACTGTGAGAATGTTGCAATGGTTGTAAGCATGAAAACCTGTCATAGGTCATTTTTTTGAGTGATGTTGTAATTTCAAACAGTCACTAAACAAATGATTGTAAGTCAAGGACTACCTGTATAGACTTCTACAATTACATTACTTTAAAAAGTATCTT
Source organism: Notechis scutatus (assembly GCF_049901735.1). NCBI lineage: Eukaryota > Metazoa > Chordata > Lepidosauria > Squamata > Elapidae > Notechis > Notechis scutatus. The sequence goes on along the minus strand of NC_142011.1, from coordinate 11,918,889 downwards.
TACTAATCTCTGATTACTAATCTGCAATGTTTCACCACGGCATGTTTTTATTCTGGTGAGCATTCATACATCTACATATAGTATTTTATTACATCTACACATAGTATTTTATTAAAACACAGATACCATATAAAGAACAGTACTCTCTCATATTCAAGCGTGGCAAAGTTCCTAAAGTTTGCTATTACAGACACCTGAAAGTGCCTTTGTATATTAACTTTCTGTATAATAAAAGACAAAGGAAAGTGGGGTTCGTATAATAATTTCACAGATATAGAAGTCCTAGCTTTACATCCTAATCAAGTCAGTTCAGGTTACATTTTTGATTTAACTCTGTTGAGATATTGGCTTTTCTGGAATCAGACTTGTAACAATTCAGAAATTGCCCAGTTAAATGTTTGTCACTGCACCAAAGCAAAAGAAACAACAACAACAAAAAAACATTCCTCAAGGATAGGAGTGACTTATTAAGAGAAAATAAAAAGAGGATGGCAGAGTTTCTTCATTCCTATGAAAATATATGGAGACAGTAAATATCTGTAACCAGAAGGTGGCACATAAAAACCAGAAAACTAATTTATATTATGACTTTTAAAAAGCATGGGAGCTAAAGATACTTAGGAGTAAAAACTTTTGATAGTCTACGCATTGTGCAAATACTAGGCCTCTCAAAATATCCAGTAAAAATCAGGAGGAACAAGGCTAAAAAAAACTAGGACTGATATGACTTGTGGACTTCAACTCCCGTGCTGGCTTAGGAATTCTGGGAGTTGAAGTCCACAAGTCATAAAGGGGCCATAGTTCCCATTCCCTGGACTAGTGAAACTGAGAACTGGTGGGACATTTCTCTTGTCTGGAATAGAAGTGAAAGGAACAGCATGTTCTAAATGAACACAAGCAATAAAAATCGGGATGGGCTTACACTGCCTTTTTAAGAATAAACACATCTCCACAGAAATCCAAAGGAGTGACCTGGGTGATACTGTTGAGAGACGATCTGTTTAAAATAAGGGCAAGATGAAATTAAAAGCAGTCTGTAAACTATTATTGCTTTTGCCACCGACCATCCAAGCAAGAAGGTGAGATTGGCTTTCTTAAAAGCAATCTACATATCTTTTCAAAATGGTATGATGCAACGAAGATGGGAAACTGTGGGGCTTAGTTGTTTAGCTCAACTAAATAATATCATCGGTATGAAGGTAAAGTAGGATTTAATCTCCGTTTATCTATTTACAATGAAACAGAAAACAGTACCCTAATGAAGGAGCTACCAAGAAGAAAGCCACATCCCTACCAAAACTACCAATGCCAGGTGCTGTATATAAACAGAAAGCAAACCCTACACTCACTCACACTGATGATGTTACCTAGTTGCAAGCTCAAGAAGCATCAAGGACTCCCTAGTTCAACCCTGAGCTACAGATATTCTATTTGATTGGAATGATGGGAAACTCTAGTTAACCCAACATATATTGGGGTAAAAACCCTACCAAGTATATCCTCCTATGACATTCCTAACTTGTTTTCATTGCCACTTTTTCCTTCTTAAAGTAGAAGACAGAAGGGGATCAATTATTCTAATTTAGGTTTAACCATAGAGATGCCTTACTAGATTAAGTGGAAGAACCAAATGTGCTTTTTCAAAAGGCAACTGGACTTTCTTGGTTTTTCCTTGAAGATGTTTCAGATTGAAGGAGCTTCTGGGATGATTAGCAAAACATCTTCAGCAAAAAACAAAGTAACTCCAGTTGCCTCTTGAAAAAGCACCTTTGAGACAACCATAACCCGGATGGCTGAAAATCTCCACAGACACTAAATGGAAGGAATACTGAAGAAGTGACTGTATAATGCTGGAATTCTGGATTTCACAAGAAAGTATAAGATCATACTTTGGACTTTTTTTAAAAAAAAATGCCAGTTTTTTAATAAATTCAGAGCAACGATTAGCAGGATGCAATGGCAGGAAAAACTAACGGAATGAATTAAATATTGGTGGAATTTCCAAAACTGCAAACCTTTTTAATAAAGAAAAATGCAGACACAGAGAAGAAGCCAACATCCTTGCATAAGTACTTTAGTGACCATCACAAAGAATATGTGGCAGGAAGAAACAGGTAACTAAGAGAGATTACATATGGGTGGATTTCTTGTGCAGAGCTGTGTTAACGGGAAAGATTCAAGATTGCTTTAGCAAAGGATGCTAAGAACCTTTGCTTTAAAAAAAAACTAGATTTGTTCAGAACAAAAATCACTAAATCAACTGCTCAGTAAGCATGGCTAAAGGATGGATGATCAAGAAAAGACAGGTAACCTTCAACTTACAACCATTTGGGTTAATTTATGGTCATAAGTCAAGGACTACTTGCATTCACTCCTATTGTAGCTTGGTCTTCTCTGAGAACATAACTCTTTCACTTAGTAATTATTCTTCACCATCCATTCTTTTCCCCTTCTAAATCCATGTTTCTTTGATCTGTGTTAGAGGTGTCATCTTAGCTTCCTTGCTTCTAATGCTGGACTAGAATTGATATAATTCCACCTCATTTTTCCCTGAACTGACCTCCAAGTAGCAATAACTATAAAATCCCGTTCAGTCATCCTTTACCTGCAGTTATCTACCTCATGCCAAGACTTACCTCCTGCAGACAACAATCACATTGAGAAAACCACAATCTGCAGGAACCTGGTAGCATCTGAGGGATATCAGCAGGAATGAGTTTTATCCAGAGCAGTTGAATGGTTCAGAGAACACCTAGATGTGGCTAAGTTTTTTCCTAAACCTGTTTCGGGGGGATTCTGAAAAAAAACTTGTGCTTCAAGTTACTTCACCTTACTGCCTTTCAAAAAAATATCTTTCCTAGCCTGTCTTCAGTTATCGGTTAATTTTCAACCAGCAAAGGACAGATTGGTGGACAGATTTATTTATTTTTAGAAAATTTTATACCTCAATTTTAAAACAGAAAGAGAAAAGTAAATGGAAGGCAATCTGTTAAAAATAAAGCAGAAAATCTTTGAGAAACTTGGGTAAGCCTTGAGATATGTAGACCAAAATATCTCAAGGCTTAACCAGATTTACCCTGCTTAGCAGGAAATTTTGGGCTCAGTTAAAAAAAAAAAAATGGCAGATTTTGCGCCTGGAATGAATCTGAGAACAGCCATGCTGGATTAGGCCAAAGTTCAATTTAAACCTGCACTTTTGATGGGCTACCACAGAGAGGAAGGGTCAAGCTATTTTCTAAAGCAGCGGTCGTCAACCGGTGGGCCACGGCCCACTAGTGGGTCATGAGAAAATTTTGGAGGGCCGCAGAGAAATCTCACCCCCAGGACATCCCCCCCAAAGCAATTAATCCAGGCTGTGCAGAAACACAAGGCTGCACCACCCACATGGCCCGTGGGAACCCTCCCTGGCCACTCACTCCTTACCCGACAAACTTGCCTGCTAAATTGCTATTTTTCCTTTTTCCGACCATCATCTGTTCTGCTGTACTGGGAGATTTAGATTAGTTAGGAAGTAGGCAATGGTTGGATTTCTTGCTTTCTAGCTAGTCTTTAGATCTTCGGCTCAGCACAGCTGAACCTCCCTTAGGACTGAAGGTTTGTTTGCAAGCAAATTCAGTGCAAACTCACGGCAAGCAAATTTGAGAGACTGAGCTAGCCGGTGGCAGATAGATAGATCACTGAATGACTCTGTGAGCGACTCAATCTGCCAGCTTTGCCTGATTTGGGGTAAAAGTTGCTCTTTTTTTACAAAAAAATCAATATTTACATGCATGGTGTGTTGTGAGTTAATTTTGTGAGTTTGCTTCCTAGCAAATTTTATGAGTTTGCTTGCAAGCAAATTTTATGTAACAGATTGAGCTAGCCAATGGCAGATAGATAGATCTCTGAATGAATCTGTGATTCTGTGAGCAATTCAATCTGCCTGCCTACTTTGCCTGATTTGGGGTAAAAGTGCTCTTTTTTAAAATAAAAAATTCAATATTGATATAAATATTTATAGTATTTACATACAAGCCATGCCCAGCCAGTCACATGACCACCAAGCCACACCCACAAATTAGGCCACGCCCACAGAACCGGTTAGTGGTCCCTGGGATCTAAAATTATGAGTTTGGTGGTCCCTGACGTCCAAAAGGTTGGCGACCCCTGTTCTAAAGCACCTGAAGGCCAAACGAGGAATAATGGATGGATACTGAACAAGGAGAGATTTAACCTGGAAATAAGGAGAAATTTTCTGACAGTGAGAACAAACAACTGATGGAACAGAAGTTGCCTTCAGAAGTTGTGGGAGCTTCATCACTTGAGGAGAGATTGGACTGCCATCTGTCAGAAATGGTGTAGGGCAGGGGTGGGCAAACTACGGCCTGCGGGCCACATCCGGCCCGTTGGTCTGTCCAATCCGGCCCGCCCCTGAAAAAAAATCGCTGGGCGTGGCGTATTGCCCTGTGCCGCATGGCCCCAAAGCTGCAAAACAGTGCGGAGCGCTCTCGGGGGTAGGAAAGAAAGAAGAACTTTGCAAAGGCCTCGGCTGGGAGTTTGAAATCACCTTCGAGTGCGACCTCTCCGAAGGTGAGTCCCCGCCGATCCCTTTTTTTCCGGGCTTCAGGCTTAAACTTTGCAAAGGCAAAGTTTGCAGGCGGGAGCGTCTTCCGGCCGAGGAGCGGGAAGGTTCCGCCCAGCGGGCGGGCGGGCTGCTTGGAGCCACCTAAAGCTAGGCCGCTGCTGGTGGAGCCTTGCCCTGCCTTGGTGCCCCATTTCCCGGCTTGGCGGTCCTGCTCGGGCGGCATTTTAAAAGCCTGCTCCCAGCACCGAGCAACTTCCCAGCAACTTGCGGCTTCCTTTTTCCTCGCGGGCGTCGTGCCTGGCCCGAGCTGCGCGGCGGAGGGAAGCCCGGCGGGCGGGCGGGCTGCTTGAGGCGACCGGCGGTGCTCCGGCAGCAGCAACAGGCAGTTCCGCCCGGGCTCCACTCAGGTGTCCGGCTGGGGCTGTCAGGAGTTGCTACCGCCAGCGCAGCTCCGCTCCCGTGTTGCCTTGGGAAGGAAAAGGCAAAACCAGGAGCCGCTGAGCCTGAGCCTCTGGTGCCGCTGCTGCCGTTGCAAAGCACTGCCGCGGCTCTTCCTTTTGCCTTTCCCTTCCCGAGGCAACGCAGGATTGGAGCCGCGGAGCTGCGTCGGCGGTAGCAACTCCTGACTCAGGGGCCTCCGAGGGGAGGAAGGAGGAGAAGAGGGGGGAAAGGGTGGGGGGCGATTCCCAAAAAATCTTGTGCTGACCCGGCCCGTCTGTCAAATTTTAAAAGTCAATGCGTCCCCGAGCCAAAGTTTGCCCACCCCTGGTGTAGGGTCTCCTACTTGGGCAGGGGGTTGGCCTAGATGACCTACAAGGTCCCTTCCAAGTCTGTTAATATGAGCCAAGCAAAGATGCCTGAAGTACAGATAGTCCTCAACTTAACAACAGTTCATTTAGTGACTGTTCGAAGTTACAATGGCACTGAAAAAAGTGAGTTTTGACCTTTTTTCGCATTATGTCCATTACAGCATCTCCATGGACTGATGAACAAAATTCAGACGCTTGGCAACTGACTCATATGCACAATGGCTGCTGAGTCCTGAGGTCATGTGATCCCCTTTTGCCACCTTCTGACAAGCAAAATCAATGGGGAAGATAGATCCACTTAAGAACCCTGTTACTAAGTTAATGACTGAAGTAATTCACTTAACAAACCTGGCAATAAAGGTCATAAAATGAGGCAAAATTTATTTCACAAATTTCTCACTTAGCAAAAGAAATTTTGGGCTCGATTGCAGTTGTAAGTCAAGGACTACCTGTATAAATACAAGGTTTACACAAGATGAATACAAGATAGGGAATTGGAGAATCTAGCTTGCATAGAACAGTTTGAACGTGCCTGAGGTAAAACTTGACCTAAAATGTGTCAAAACCTATCAATATTGCCTTTACTGTCTGCAGGGAATGTCACATATGATGTGGGCATACTAAGGTAGTAATATAAACTACAGGTAGTCTTCAATTTATGACCACAACGGAGCCCAAAATTTCTGTTACTAAGTGAACCATTTGTTAAATGAATTTTGTCTCCATTTGACAACTTTTCTGGCCACAGTGGTTAAATATGAGCCAGACATCAAGTGTCCGAATTTCAATCACGTGACTATGTGGATGTTGCAATGGTCATAAGTGTGAAAAACAGTCAGAGGTCAGTAAATGAACTTTGAACAATCACTAAATGAAGGATTGTAAGTCAAGGACCACCTGTACATCTCTCTAGAAAAATGTTATGGGAAAGCTTTTATTGGCCAGAGCTATGACGGGTGGCAGAGATCTATATCAATGTGCTCATCAGGGGACAATTATGCTGCATGGAAGCCTACAATTTGGAATGCAGAAGGAGTAATTATCACTAAATTAATGAGTGGAAAAAAAGACCAGAATCTGAGATTGGCTTTTTAGTTTAGTACAATCAATTACATACACTAAAGTAAAAGTAGAACGGGTGTAGGAAGAGAAAATAGAAACCCAGCATGAGAGAAAATTAACTAATCAGCCAACAGAATGAACCGAGCACGAACATGTTGCTTGGATCAAAGGATTACATTACAAAATGTAAAAGAAGTGTGTAGAGTTGCACTAATGGGGAGTAAGAAGAAGAAAAAGAGTGTTTCAGAGAAGGCATAGACTAAGTGGAAATAGTAGGACATTGGGGAAGTGATTGTGAAATGCTGGTGTTCTGGATTTCATAAGAAACTATAACGATGGCTATAATAATTATTGCAAGTTATACAGAAATTATAAAAATATTAGATTAAATACATGAATTTGCATACCTATGTAGAATACTTATTAAAGATAGCAATAGCAATAGCACTTAGACTTATATACCGCTTCCCAGTGCTTTCCAGACCCCTCTAAGCAGTTTACAGAGCCAGCATGTTGCCCCCAACAATCTGGGTCCTCATTTTACTGACTTCGGAAGGATGGAAGGCTGAGTCAACCTTGAGCCGGTGAGACTCGAACTGCTGGCGGTTGGCAGAGTTAGCCTGCAATACTGCATTCTAACCAGGGGTGGGACTCTCCCGGTTCAGACGAACCCCTAGCACCGATGATCAGCTGGCTCTGAACTTGTTCGCTCCAATGATCATGTGGGCCCACCTGCCCTCTTCTGCACTGTACTCACCTATATCTGCTCAGCGGATTCGCGCAGCAGAGCAAATTGCCATGCCTCCGCTGTGTTACTTCCCCGAAGTAACATCGAAGGTAAGTAATTTCAGAAGCTGTATACACACACATGCGCGCAAAGCACACGATTAGCAAACCAGTTGTTCCACCGGCAGCATCCCACCGCTGATTCTAACCACTGCACCACCCCAGCTCATAGTGTGGTGAGCCATGGGAAAAGATGGGAAAACAACATTTTAAAATGTTGGCAGATGCTGGCAGAGAGACAGTGGATAGCATATTTTGGTCTCCATGATATAAAAAAGATGTTGAGATTCTAGAAAGAGCACAGGGAAGAGCAACAAAGATGATTGGGCGAGTGTGCATGCGAAAACATATGAAGAATGGTTGCAGGAATTGGGTATGTCTAGTTTCATGAAAAGAAGGCCCAGGGGTGACATGACAGCAGTGTTCCAATATTTGAGGGGTTACCACAGAGAAGAGGGAGTCAACCTATTCTCTAAAGCATTTGAAGACAGGACAAGTAGCAATGGGTGGAAACTAATCAAGAAGAGATCCAACTTAGAACTAAGGAGAAATTTCCTGACAGTTAGAACAATTAACCCATGGAATGTCTTGCCTCCAGAAGCTATGCATGCTCCAACACTGGAGATTTTAAAGAAGAGATTGGAAAATCACTTGTCCAAAATGATATAGAGTTTTCTGCCTGAGCAAGGGGTTGGACTAGAAGACCTCCAAGGTCCTATCCAATTGTTACTCTGTTATAAAATCAGTGGGCATTTACATAAATAATTCTGCCCACTTTGATATATGTGACAGCAGTATATGCCAAGTCTGTAGAGATTCTCAGTCACCCAGGTCATGGTCGTCCCAAAGGTACTTTTTCAGGGGGCAATTGGACTTTCCTTTTTTTTCTTTGAAGATGTTTCGCCTTTCATCAGAGAAGCTTCTTCAACTCTTTTGGGTTTTAGGGTGGGGGTTTTATATGTAACAGAAAGAATAAAAAGGAATCTTCTAGCGCAGTGGTCGCCAACCAGTGGGCTGCGAGAAAATTTTGGTGGACCGCAGAGAAATGTCACCCCCAGAGCAGCCCCCCAAAGAAATTAACCCAGGCTGCACAGAAACACAAGGCTGCCTCGCCCACATGGCCTGCGGGAACCCTCCCCGCCCACTCACTCCTTACCCGGCAAACTTGCCTGCTAAATAGCTATTTTACCGACCATCAGCTGTTCTGCTGTGCCGGGAGATTTAGATTAACTAGGAAGCAGGAAATGGTTGGATTTCTTGCTTTCTAGCTAGTCTTTAGATCTTTGGCTCTGCTTTTAAGCACAGCCGATCCTCCCTTAGGATTGAAGGTTCTATTATTCAGTGCAGACTCACCGCAAGCCAATTTTATGTGACAGACTCAGGTAGCCAATGGCAGATAGATAGATTCTGTGAGCAACTCAATCTGCCTGCCTGCTTTGCCTGATTTTGGGTAAAAGTTGCTTTTTAAATAAAAATGCAATATTTACATACATGGTGTGTTGTGAGTTAATTTTGTGAGTTTGCTTGTTAGCAAATGTTATGAGTTTGCTTGCAAGAAAATTTTATGTGACAGACTGAGCTAGCTGATGGCTGATAGATCTCTGAATGAATCTGTAATTCTATGAGCAACTCAATCTGCCTACCTACTTTGCCTAATTTTGGATAAAAGTTGCTCTTTTTTTATAAAATATTCAATATTTATATAAATATTTATAATATTTACATACAAACCATGTCCAGCCAGTCACATGACCACCAAGCCACACCCACAAATTAGGCCACACCTACAGAACCAGTTAGTGATCCCTGGGATTTAAAATTATGAGTTTGGTGGTCCCTGAAGTCCAAAAGGTTGGTGACTCCTGTTCTAGCATGACATAAAATCCTATTATAAAAGAGTAACTTATAATACTTTTCTCTCACTCTGACAGGATAGTGGGGGTGAGAAGTCAAACATCTTCCAAGAAAAAACAAGACAGTCCAGTTGCCTCCTGAAAAAGCACCTTTGGGACACTATATGCCAAAAGACAAAAGAAATATAATGACAATGGAAGACACAAGGTTCAGAACAATTCAGTACTACATGAAGATTAAGTACAAAAGTGAGTGATCAGTATGAAAAGAGTATATTGTGGTGCTTTTTCAGAAACGGAAGAAGTGAATAAAATATATGTGGAAGAGCGAATGGGCCAAGAAGGGAAATATTGAGAAAGTTGGCATCGGATGGTGGTAAGATCCTCACTATGAGTGATGAAAATTAAAGGCAATGAATGTATGGAGCAAAACTCCTCCACAATATAGAAAGGTATGAAAGGGAATACTGAACAGTGTTGCTTTTATATATTGTTCTGTTCTTTTTCAAAAAAAAATATTTATTTTATTAAATTTATTTGAAGACTCTGGGTGGCTTATAAAATTAAAACATTGAATTCTTCTTCTTATTGCGTGTCTTCTTGTGTGTGTTTGTCAACTTTCTACAGTAAGAGCAAGGAATTATTTTGCCAAGATAGAAAAATCAGTATTTCATATTCCTTCTGGTATTTGAAGTCTTGCCAATTTGTTAATTGTGTTAATAAAATGGATTCTCTCTTTCATGGCTGATTGGTAGGGATTCATTTAGTAGCTAAATAGATCCTGAACGGCCCTGCTTAAAGGTGATTTGTATATTCTTAACATTCTTTGGACATTAGCAAACCACTGGCAATACGCTTTCTCTTCAAACAAAAAAACAAGAAACAAAAATGCACGGGCCCATTAAGATAGACAAGGGAAGCTCAGTGTGCAACAGCAGCCAGACAGCTGTGAGTTCATTAGAGCCAAAGCAGCTGGTTCTTAATTAAACAAACAAAAGCTTCAATTCAGGCAGCCTGCACTTCATTTGGCTATCCGGGGGAACTGATTAATTTAAAGAAACTCAATTAATCAGTTTGTTGAAGTGCAAGCAAGACTTTTTTGGGGGGGGCGTGTTTCAAAACCAGTTTTGGAGCTTTTAAAAATGTGATTTTAAACTTAAAACGTCCATGCACAGACTTGCATAGGGTTGCATCCAAACTGAGCGGCACTCTGAACAAACCCTAATATTTGAAACCAGCCAGATAAATAAGAACTTATTCTCTGCTGAAAGGACAGCTATCTTCAGGCATGGCTTAAGGGCAGGTCAGTGCAAGTTAAAACTTTTCCTCTGGAAAGAAACAATGATCAAACAATGATCTGGAACAGTGTATATCGAAGTGAGCCATATACCAAAAGAGCTCTCCCAAGATATGCTCCTGGTGGTACCAGGGAGCATAGGGATATTATTTCTAATACTCCAACTCCGTCTTTAGAACAGATACAAATTGCAAACTTCAATGGATTTAATGGGAAAGAACTGCTCCTTCTCCCATCTAACAATTGTTTTTGTTATTCAGTTGCTAAGTCATGTCTGACTCTTTAAAAAAAAAAAAAACCACGGACGGCCCCACCTAACCGCCACTATTTCCCGGAGTTTGCCCAAATCCATGTTCACTGTGTCAAAGACATTAATCATCTCCTCTTCTGCCGTCCCCTTCTCCTTTTGCCTTCAATCTTTCCCAACATCAGGGTATTTCCCAAGGAGCCCTCTCGCCTCATTAGGTGGCCAAATTATTCTAGGTTCTGCTTCAGTAGCTGTCCTTCTAACGATGGGTGGCTCAAATTTCAGGAATAGAGGAAAACAAATCCTCTCTATGAAAATGGGACAAAAACTAGTTTATTAGACAGGGAGATGGGAATTAAACAGGGATAGTGGATGGCCTTCTTGCCTAGGGCGCTGAAGGGAAGGTTAAATGGAAGGGGCAAGGGAACTGGCCCCATGTTTAATTCAAGTCTCACACACATACACGCACATAAGCACTGCAGGAGTAACACTGAGCAAACGTAACTCCAAACTTCGTTTCCTGTTACATTTTTTTTTTTTTTTTAAAAGCTGGAAACTGCCAAAGGAATACAAAAGAAGAAGCCATCCCAACGCTGATACACCTTGAAATGATAAAGCCAGCTTTCTTTGAAGAACCTTCAAAAAAAAAAAAAAAAAAACCTTAAAAGCTAAGCTTCTGCCTGTCAAAACTTAAACCCACAACTGCTGAAAAGGAAACCGCCAGCCCTTAAAAGCCTGTAATAAATTAATTTTGCTGGGGATAAAATGGAGTTTTCTCTTCAACTGAAGGTAGGAAGATGTACTTAAACTCCTGAAAAGTAGGATTTGGAAAAGCGCAGGTGTTTGCAAAGAGAATTCTTCTCCCATACCTCTGTCCCTGATCCAGACCCTGGAGAATCCAGTTTCCTTTTCCTTCTGGGTCCTATTGCAGCCAATGCAGTCAAGTTAGCATCCCTCTGTCGCATTTGTGCTAGTTCCTGTTGTTGCATCTGAGTTTGGTAAAACATAATTATCATTATTTCCTTGCAGTTTTTATTCCCACTTATATGCTTTTTTTTTATAAATACAATCACTCTTTCATAGTTGAATGTATATGTTCTGATTCCAAAATGGTAAATATAGCTTAAACATACCTCCTTGGCCTTTTGTTTCAATCTAAGCTGCTCCGGATCTTCTTGTCTAGATCGAGACTGTGTTGATTTTAAAAAAATGGAGGAGAGAAGAGGGGAGAGGGAGGAAAGAAAGAGAGTCTTTTAAAATTACGTTTTAAAATGATGTTTAAAGAAATAGTATATTTTTAAACAACATCCACTCACATCGTTACAAGGAATCCTCAACTTATAACTGTAATTGAGCCCAGAACTGCAATCATTAAGCTGCTGTAGTCGTAAGTTGAAATATCACATGGCCAGATTTGAAGTTACAACTGTATTTTATGATGGTCATTAAGCCATTGTGGTAATCATTAAGTGAATGGAATGGTTGTTAAATAAATTCATTTTCCCCAATGGGCAATTTATGCCACAAGCCAGAAGTAAATGCCAGAAAACAGCAAAAAAAATGTTGCAAATCACGGCGACATGTCCCAAGACATTGCTAACGGCAATAAAAGTGAGTCAGTTGCCAACCACTCAAAATATAATCAGGTGACCATCGGGGAAGATATTTGCAACAATCATAACTCAAAAACAGGTTGTAAGTAACCCTGGGGTATTTGGTTATAACTTCAGTCATTAAGTGACCAGCGGTAAGTTGAGGATTACTTTAAATGAAGTAGGACATCAATGGATGGACACTAATCAAGGAGAGAAACAATTTAGGACTAAGGATAAATTTCCTGACAGTTAGAACCATTAATCAGTAGAACAACTTCCCTCCAGAAGGTGTGAATGCTCCAACACTGGAAGTTTTAAAGAAGATGCTGGATAACCATTTGTCTGAAGTGGTATAGGGTTTCCTGCCTAGGCAGGGGGTTGGACTAGAAACCTTCAAGATCCCTTCCAACTCTGTTATTCTATTCTATACCTTGAGCTTTAAGAATAGATTAATGGGCCATTTAAAAACAATTATGTCATGTATGGCTAATCAGAAGAAGAAAATTTGGATCCAGTTGATTCAGATCCAGCCATTCACCAACCCAGTCATACTTTGCCTCTTCTTCCTCCTCTTCTTTCCCTAATTAGCCCATATAAAAATCATTCCTTTTCTGCCATTCAGAACGCTTCCGAGTTCCATTCAACAAAAAATTGTACTATTTCTTTTCCCCAAACACATTTTAGAATGAATGTGACTCAGTTCTGCCCAGTGCTGAAGGAGGGGAACAGGTGCTACCGAGTCCACCAAATTCCTTTCCTGTCCTTCCAGCTAGGCAGGTTTAGGAAGGCCAGTCGATTTTCTGCAACAAGTCAATGGAACAGGCTAGGCTCAGACACAAAAACTGGAAGGAGGCCTTTGTGGGATCCAATCACAGTGGGGGAAAAAAATATTTAAAGGGGGAGGGGGAGGAGGAAAGATTTTGCACGTATTTTACATGGTGAGAACTGGAGATGAACTGAAGTCCTACTATTTTCAGGTTTTAGAAAGCAAGCATTAGGAAAGAGAAGGAATATATTTTTCTAGGAGCATGAAATCAGTAAGGAGAGCTGTATGTATGTATGTATGTATGTATGTATGTATGTATGTATGTGTGTGTGTGTGTGTGTATGTATGTATACACACACACACACATTTCTCCTCTGTAATAGATGGCTTACAATTTAAATAAACCAGTCTGAAATATCAGACGATTGAAAAAAGGAAAAAAATTAAATGCTAACCAATCATTAACATTGTTGTGGTTCGCCGGCAGCAGGTGCGGACAGCTGAGGTCTCAGAAAGTGAGGACTCAGATGAGGAGCCTGCGTGTGATGGGGCCAGGGCCACCAGGGAGTGGAGTGCTGCCTTCGGAGATTGTGGAGGCTGGCAGCAGTGATGAAGAGGACCCCGAGGAGCCTGTGCCCCAGCGCGTGTGCACGCAGGGCTGCTCGAAGGAAAGAGCAGCTGCTGCATTATGGGCGACTCGGGAGTAAGGCTGCAAGGTAATGGCCCCTCTCTTAAGAGATAATAAGCCAGCCTGAGAGACCAGGATTCTTTGCAGGAAGCAAAGAAGTTCTTGCACTTCAAGTCTTGTGGAAGTTCGGAGTATCTTGGTTGGTGTTTGGAGACTCTTTGTGTTTGAAATATTTCTTAGTAACTTGATCTAGTGTTCTTGGCAGCCTTGCACCACCTTGGCAAGGTTCATTCTTATCAGAGACAATTAGTTTGAAACAGCCTTTTAACCGTGAAGGAACGGAATTCGTAAAGAATCATTAAAAGGTTTTGCTGTTACCTCTGTTTCGTGTTTGTTTCCTTGGAACAAGGTTTGGGTCAGAACAAACATTAGCATTTTTGTCATGATATTAAACTGAATAGGGTAGAAAGATGAAACTTTCCTGCAAGATAGATTGTGAATAAAAGATGTCTAGTGTACTAGTATATCTAAATAAAAACAATATTGCAATACTTTTATTATGCTTATCCATGTTTAATAAGAACCTTCAGACTGAATTTTAGGTTAAACAAAGAGATAGTAGAGTATATATAGCAGAATGCCTACAGCGTGGGCTTCATTGCAAAGTGTAGAGAATTTAAATTCAGAATTACGATAGGAATTTATGTTAATCCTGATTTGTGAGACTATATAATCCTAATCTTTTTAGTTGTCTGAATTTTCAACTTTGATTTTTTTACTTGTAAGTTTAACTTGTTCTTAAATTTGTTTTTAATCTGTGCTTTCATTCAGGTGCTTATATTGTTTTAATATGTTGTAATAAACCGCCCAGTGTCACTTAAATGGCAGATGGGTGGTGTAGAAATTTAATAAATAAATATAGATGGAATGGGACCAGTTTCAAGATTTTAGGAGGCCCCAACAGCCCACCATGTACCTGTACCTTGTTTGTATCTGTCTCCCTTTGTTCTCATTAAATAAGATAGAAGGCAACATATGAAATATAATTCCATACCCCTGTCAAAGTATATAAAAGGTAAAGGTTCCCCTCGCACATACGTGCTAGTTGTTTCCGGCTCTAGGGGGCAGTGCTCATCTCCGTTACAAAGCCAAAGAGCCAGGGCTGTCTGAAGACGTCTCCATGGTCCTGTGGCCGGCATGACTAAATGTCGAAGGTGCACGGAACGTTGTTACCTTTCCACCAAAGTGGTCCCTATTTTTCTACTTGCATTTTTACATGCTTTCAAACTGCTAGGTTGGCAGTAGCTGGGACAAGTAATGGGAGCTCACTCCGTAATGCGGTGCTAGGGATTCGAACCGTCAAATTGCCGACCTTTCTGATTGACAAGCTCAGTGTCTTAACCACTGAGCCATCGCATCCCTTGTCAAAGTATATACAAACACTTAAATCCACCAGAGTGAATAAGAGCCAGTTTGGTCTAATAGTTAGGACACCAGGCTAGAAAATGGGAGACTGTGAATTCCAATCCTGCCTTAGCTATGAAAGCCAGCTGAGATACCTTAGACCAATCACCAAGAGGCCATTAGTTCTAGTCCCACCTTAGACATGAAAGCTGGCTAGTGACTTTGGGCCAATCAACAGGAGACTGTGAATTACATGCTGCTGAAAGCAGTTTTCAAAACATTTGGAAATAATTTCCAGACTATCCAACAGCACAGATAGTCCCAATTTATGACTGTAATCGAGCCCAGAATTACAATTGTAAGTCATGCCAGTCATTAAGTAAGTCACCATGTTATCACGCCTGAGTTTTCGATCTTAATGCTAAGCGATCAGTCATAAATCGAGGACTTTTGTTCTCCTTATGGAACTCTTTCATGACATCGAATTGCAGCCAGCACCTCAACAGCAACATGCACCGGTATCCAAGTTTGAAACAAAGCTTCCTTGCTCTTTTTTTCACATTCAGTACCAAAGAAGGACCTCTACTCTTCCAATGACAAATGTGACACTTGTTTCATCTATTAAGAATAACACCCAGGAGCACTTGCCTTTGCTGCGCGCATTAATATTTCCCTTTCTTGTTCGTCTTTCCGTTGTTTTTCTATTTGATCAAGTTGTTCAAAGAACTTGAGTTGTGCCCGCACGTCGCTTGCCTGTTCGTATCTTTCATCATCCTAAAAACAAGGTTATTTGCAAAAAATAAAAATAAAAGATGGGCAAGAGAAATCATAAAACTCCATTTCAAATTGCAGTTGGAAAAGAATGGAAGTTCTTCAATGACTGTGAATTCCCATTCTTCTCCAAGGTTGAGCCTAACCAGCTGGGAATGCCCTGTCTTTAGATAAAGATGATGTAGGCCCCTAGGTATTCCTAGGGAAGATGTCCTTGGAACACCAGTGCAAACTTTCAACCATTATGCTTATCCATGGTGACCTGCTATGGCTGGAAGAGCCATCCCCTATCATTGTGTGACTAGCAGATGGAACTCATAATTATAGATTCAACTGCCCCAAGTGGAATATTTAGAGGAATCCTTCCCCAGGAAATAGCTTTTATAGATCAGTGTGCCTATTCGACCACTGCAGCTCAAAATAAACAGAAATGCATGGTTTTCAAGGATACAAATAGTGAACACAGTCCTGTCTGAATGGCCTCATTCTATAAGTCTGAATTTTAAGGTCCAACAACCATCTGCCACTCCTACTCTCTAGGAGAAGGTGGAACACATAGAAGTTATTATTAGTTCATGGTCCTTGCAGAATCTGGAATTCACTCTTAGGATGAGGGGCAGATCTGGGCTAAATATCATCTTGTTCTTGAAAGCAAAAAGCTTTTTTCCATGGATAGGACCCCTAACTTAAAACACTTTCGAAGACAGAATTCTGTTAGAAGTTAACCCCTTGAAAGAAGCCATCCCCAAACACTTCATGCTATCTAGGAAAGCTAAGAGAGGTGCAGTACAGATCAGGAGGATGTGCCCAGGGGGAGGGGACATTCCAGACGAGTGTGCAACAGCGCACAAGTGGCCAGAGCTATGTGAAAGATTTAACTTCATAACAGATTTCAACAATCCAAGGAAGCAAACTCCCTGTTTGTTTGTGAAACAGATATACACATTTTACATGCGTGAAAATTCCTGACATATTAATTAAAAAATAATAATTCTTGTGGGTCAGGCTTTTTAAAAAAAATTGCTAGCCAAGTTACTTTGAGATATATTACATATTAAGGACATTTATTGGTAATAAAAGTTTCTAAAACAGACACTTTGGGCCCAGGTTGCATTTAAAACCATTAGTCAGAATGTTTCCGTTGTTGTTAAGGCATTGCCAATACCTTCACAATAAAGAACACACCAGTTACCTTGTAAGAAATATTCCTTTGCTGGGCGGTCTCTGATACTTTCTCCACCAGGTTTTGTAACCTTTGTTGCGTCGCATGCGATACGTAACTAACGACGTCAGGATGGATTTCCGTTATTCCATGCTTTTTACCTGAGTTTCCAAGGAAAAAAAATGGTAATATACATAAGCCCGCACTGATGAATTACAGCTAGCTTCTTTATCAGTGGCTGCATGAACTGGCTTTTCTTTCTATGAGTTGCAGGTGAACAGGTGTGCTGCTACTCCCCAAATACACTGCCTTTAATGCGGATATTCTATTTGGGATGATTGATAGAAGAACTATGGAGGAAATTAAAGCAGAGGTCGTACATCAATGCAATGGCAAATGATGCAAAGAAAGTTTCTTCCAAACATCTAAGTTAGGGGTGTCAAACTGGATTTCTTCGAGGGACGGATCAGCACTGTAGTTCTCCTCCACAGGCCAGACTGGGGGGGTGGGAGGGAGGTGGGATAAACACCTCCTGCAACATCCTGCCGGCCAAAACGGGGCACAAGGGAGCTACGCATGGCCCCCATGCACCCCGTTTTTCTCCTGGACGGCCTCTTGCAGCACTCTGCTGGCCAAAATGGGGCACGGGGGGGCTGCACATGCCCCCGTACCCAGTTTTGGCTGGCAGTGTGCTGCAGGCCCAAAACAGGGCGCGGGGGCCACACATGGTCCCTCCACACCCCATTTTGGCTGCCAGAGGCACCGTGGGCCAGTCCTTTGCTATTTCCAGGCCGGCCCCACAGGCAAGATTTAAGCACCCCAAGTTTGACACTCCTGATCTAAGTGTATCAGAAGAATTTACTGTGCAGGTGCAGAACCCCATATCTGTGATGCCCAGCGACCACTGAGAGTAAGTGACATATGAGAGCTTATTTTATTCACTGAAATACATGAAATACACAGCCCAGAAACCCTCTCTGAGGGAGATGAGTGGTTACGAAGTGTGAAATATAAACATAAAATATTTAATGCCTGAATAAATACATGCAGGAATGGGAAAACTATTCTAATCTCATTCACACCACAGTAGATTCCATTCTTTGGTCCTTTCTGCTACCCACACTTTTCTTGAGTCTATTAACCTGATGGCTTCCTGCCTGTGGAACATCATCCTTGTGCAAGTAAGATTGGCCTCCAGCTTGAGACCTTTTCAAAAGGCCCTGGAGATACGGTTTTGCCTGTCAGCCTAGAGATCCCAGGGTGATATGGAGTCCATCAAGTGGTTGTTATGATTGTTGTTGTGAGGGGTGCAGAGATTTATTGGGTTTTATTTCTGTAAGCTATCTAGGATCACCATGAGTGAGTTGGGCAACTATGTATAAATGTATACATGATGTATACATTTTCTTAATTAATACATCAATAAAAAAAATAATGTTCACAGTTGTTTCCCAAAGCATTATGACATGCAATCATAACTAGGATAAAATTCTAGATTGGGGTCTCCAGCCTTGGCAACTGTCGACTTCAACTCCCAGAATTCCTCAGCCAGCTGGGAATTGAAACCCAAAAGTCTTTAAAGTTGCCAAGATTGGAGGTCCCTGTTCTAGATCATTCAAATCTTCATTTGGGTCCACATGTTGGTAGAAATATTTGCAACTTCAAAACAAGTCATTTATTTGAAGACATGGTGCTTTATAATCAGTACAAGCTATGGAATCATATTATCCAGGGAAGGAGATGCCCACTTTATCAGGTCTGTTGTTAATTCAACCTGCTTTCTTTCGAATAATTTCGAAGGCATCATAAAATTTTAAAAATTCTTGTTCCAATTGAAAAACAACCAATTAAAGAGATGTCAATGTCTGGAGCCATGAGTTATACTCACCAGACAGTACAGGTAGTCCTCAACTTATGGCCACAATTGACCCCAAAATTTCTCTGGTTAAGTGACACATTTGCTAAGTGAGGTTTTTTCCCCATTTTACAACCTTTCTTGCCATAGTTGATAAGTAAAGCACTGCAGTAGATAAGTTAGAAGCCCCGTTGTTAAGTGGATCTGGATTCCCCATTGACTTTGCTTGTCAGATGATCGAAAAAGGTGATCACATGACTCTGGGAAACAGCAACGGTCATAAGTATGAACCAGTTGCCAAGCATCTGGATTTTGATCACATGACCATGAGGATGCTGCAACAGTTGTAAGTGTGAAAAACGGTCATGTCGCTTTTTTCAATGCCGGTGTAACTTTGAACAGTCACTAAATGAACTGTTGTAAGTCGAGGACTACCTGCAATTTCTAAGGCATCATACCTTTTCAAAATTCTTGTTCGATTGAAAAACAACTAGTTAAAGAGATTTTAATGTCTGGAGCCTTGAGTTATACTCATCAGACAGTAAAGACTGACTTCAGCTTCTTAGCAAGGAAGTCCGTTGTCAAAATCATGTTTAGGGGTAATACGTGGAACAGCCTTCCAAGTCAATAAACTATGCAGTGCTAAACACATTTCCTGTTAAAAGCACCGATTGCTACAAACTATTACATCACGCTTCTGGCGGAAACCCACCTATTTCTAATATTCTTCTTTGCAAGGGTGTTGAGAGAAGAAAAGTTTCGTCTTTACACGACCTTGTTAAAGTGCCCACCAATTCAGAATTGGTGGCCAATATACGTGCGCTCTCTTCCGATAGATTGACTCCTGCCATCGAGGCAACGTCGTTAATATCATCGTCATCCCTTCAGGAAAAAAAAAAAAACCCATCTTATTAACATTTGTAATAAAAAAAAAAGAATGCTATCCACAGACCAAGAATTGATAAATAGTTTGGCGAGACAATAAACTAAAATAAAAGGCCTTTTCTAAGGACACAAAGTGAAAAGTACTCCTGGTACAGAATTCACAGGACCTCTCCTCTGGCTGGAACGACACTTGTCAAAGTGTCTGGCGTGTGGGAAATGGTGAGCTGTGGTCCAAGGCAGAAAAGAAAGGAGAAGGAAATTCAGCTCACTAAAGTATTCAATGGCCAGCAAGGGGTGCTATTTCCTAACAGGAAAAGTAAAAAATAAAAGAGAAATTATGTGGCCCCCTTTCTAGTAATTGGCAATAGTAATAGACTTATATACCACTTCATTTACAGCACTCTCTAAGCCAGTGTCTCTCAAACTTGGCAAGTTTAAGATGGGTGGACTTCAGCTCCTAGAATTCCCCTAGCTAGCTGGGAGTTGAAGTCCACCCATTTTCAAACTTTCCAAGGTTGAGAAACACTGCTCTAAGTGGTTTACAGAGTCAGCATATTGCCCCACAACAATCTGGGTCTTCATTTTACCAACCTCAGAAGGAAGATTGAAGGCTGAGTCAACCTTGAGCAGGTCAAGATCGAAGTCTTGGCAGTAGAATGCAAAGTTAGCCGGCAAGACTGCATTCTAACCACTGCATTGATTAGTATTTGTTTATTACGTATTCATTTGTTAAGTTTATCTCGCTATGTAGCTACAAGTATGATCTTTACCTCTTCCTTTCCCTTCCCACTGGCAAAAACCATCAAATATACTCCGGTGGACTATCCTGTAGCCAAAATATGTAAATTTTATTTCAAGTGAAAGTGACAAGGGAGGTTTTTATGAATGGAAGAGAAGACAAGAGAGAAAGCAGCTGTTTGCTACCAGTGGCCGGGGGTGGGAAATGTTTCCCAGGTTTTGTCATATTTATACAAAAATGAATAAATGAGATAAAAATTAAGGACAAGAATTCCTTGGTATAACAGTAGCCCAGATTCATTACACATCCTGAACAGTATAACAGTCTTGATCTCCCTCAGCTTGGAGAACCCTTGCTAAAAGTATGTAAAAAGAGACCGCTTGATATATGACTTTTTCCTACTCTCCTTCCCAGTTACTCAATTTTAAAATTATTTCTAAAATCAGAAACAGCATTTAGGCAACATCACCAAAAATCCCTCCCTGTCTTTTGTTTTAGTAAACATACTCATGCCCACATATATTGATGTTCTCCCTCCAACTATCCCTTAAATGTCTTGCAGAAGTGGGAATAGAAGATTTAGCCTTCTTTTGCTCTAATCTCCAAGCCCTTATGTATAATCACAGATAGCATGAATTGACCTAGCTTTTTCCATTAACCTGGCACTTTCCAAGTACATTGGACTCAGGGGTGGGATGCTACCGGTTCTGCCCAGCTCTGTAGAACTGGTAGCTCTGGGAGAGCAGCTGACACAAAACCGCGCAAAACATAAGTACCAAACCGGTAGTAACACTGGTTGAATCCCACCCCTGATTGGACTAGAACTTCCATAATTACCAATCAACATAGCCAGTTTATGGCCATGGGAAAATAACAGAATTATACAATTGGAAGGGACCTTGGGAGGTCTTCTAATCCAACCCTCTGCTCAAATAAGTGACCTTATTCTATTTCAGACAAATGGCTATCCAATTTCTTCTTTAAAAATCTCCAGTGTTGGAGCTCTCGCAACTTCTGGAGGCATGCTCTTTCAGTGATTAATTATTCAAACTGTGAGGAAATTTCTCTTTGGTTCTAGGTTGTTCTACTTTGTTGACAATAGCCCCAATTCCACACAATAAGAGGAAGAGAAGTTAAATTAAATGTTGAAGAATGGAGCTGAACCTAAGTATAGAGTAACCTTATCTTTTTATGAGAAGTCTCCACAGAGTCCAGAATTTACTCCCTTGTGTTAAAAACTCTCTTTTGCTGAGGAAGCAAAATAAATCAGGGAAAGGGGATACATGTCGAAGTTTTTCTTCAAGAACAAATAAGATCGCTTACCGAAAAGAGCCTCCCCCAGGTTCTTTGAGTTTATTTTTTTGAGCAATTGCAGCTTGGGTTGAAAGAGTAGAAAGAGCTTTGGTTCCTGGTAATACTGTTTGCTTTACCACGGGGACTGTAAGAAAAGGAAACCAGCATGGGTTGCTCCATAGGCGAGATTAACACACCAAAAACGGCAGAAAAATCTATGTAAATTAAAGGTGAGGCACGTAAGTTTGCTTATTACTCGTGATTTTAGCTGGTTCATAAACCCAAGCTTGCTTTGGGGAAGAATCAAGAAAAGGGAAAATATAGCTCTGATTTCATTATTCTTTGTATTTGCTCCATCACCATTTCTGTACAGAAATGTGATGTGAAATTTATTCTGTACAGAACAAATACAAAGAATAATAAAGTCAGAGCTATAAGCAGAGCTTACAATGATCCTACTTCTAAGTTTATTCAAGGGAGGGGAGGGTGGGGAGGGGAAAAGAAGGGAGAGGAAGGGGAGAGGAGAGGGAGGAGGAGGAGAGAAGTGGATTAAAATACGCAATTCAGAATATGATCTGCTCAGTTAAACAAGCAGATCATTCATTCTATTCATCGATAGCCCAGACCACCTCTCTCAGCAGCATATTTTGATTTATTCCAGGCCAAAAAAATTAATCCTAAAAGGGACTTATTAGAGAAGATGAATAGGCTAAGCCCAAGGGCAAGGTTAAATGCATCAGAAGTTTGGAGTCATTATGCTCCCAAGAGACCCAGCTCCAGCCTGCTCAACCCTCCATGAATTCTGATGACCCTTATGTAGCACCCATTTGGCTTGACCGATAGAAGATCAGATTGTCGTGTATAGATAAGGGTGTCATAAATTCCTAGTGCTCTGAACTCAACTCTCGTTCCTGTTTACTTGCGCCTGACATTTGGTGAACCAAACACTATTTCCAGGCGCAGTTTTACCAGCGAACACCAGATGTCACACCGAGAACGCCAAACTCTTACCTGTCTGAAGTGCATTCAGTTGAATTTGTTGGGGAGCAGTCAGCATAATACGGTTGTGGGGTGGCCGCAAAGCCACCATGGGCGTCTGGGTCAACGTCACCTGCGGGGGCCTAATTAATGTACCTTGTTTTTGAGACTGCTGAATAACCTGAAAAAAGTTTTGGAGAAACAACAACAGTATTATTACATTATAGGAGGACAATTTTGCTTCTCAAAAAAATTCAATGAATTGCTGTTCCTCCACTGGCTTCCTTGAGAAAAGCTGCAGTTGACTAAGGCTGGCACTAATCAGGGTGGTGGTGGTGGTGGTTTGTTTTTAGCTTTTCCGTCAAGAAGCTAGATTCTCAAGTAAAAGCAGACAACTTGTCATGCCCCTGTTGGAGTCTGACTCCAGGGAGCGAAAATGTGGCTCTGGAGGTTGTGGAGGAAACTGGGGAAGGGCACAGGCCGGCTGGACATTCAGAAGAAGACCCAGGCCCATCCCCTCTTCATCCTAGGGCACGCAGGGAGGAGCGGATAAGGGAGAAACGTGGATGGTGTGGTCTATGGGGGAGGAAAGGGCCCTGATCCCCTTCATGGGCTACAGCTGTGAGGACTGTTTAAAAGAACAAACTGCGCATGGCCCAGTGCTGGAAGCAAAGCATGAAATAATTCTATTTTTTCAGTTTTTATCTGAGTTCTGGCGTCCTTCCGAGTGTGTGTATTTCGATATCTGTGGACGTCTTCAAGCCCTTATCCTGCCTTGTCTCATTAATTGCTTCAGTGTGATTTGTGTTGTTTTTCTATTTATAATTTATATGTATTTTGAGTTTGAACAGTATTTCTTTCTTTTCGCAACTGTTTGTGGGGGAGTTTTTTCTCCAGTCAATGATAATTGGAGCTTTGAAGCCAAGTTGAAGGAATTAAAGGGACTTCACCTGTTTTTGTGGCTTTGTTGCTTTTGTATCCCACCCGGGGTCATCACACAACTGTAGAAATGCAGTTTAAATCAAGGCAAAAGAAATATACAAATGGCATAGATATTCCTTATGTGATTAGCAGAACATTGGTACGGGTCTAAGACACATATTAGGGAATGATTGGATATATATATAGTAGAGACTTAAGTATTAAAAGGATTTTGAAATGATTTGGTCATATGGTAAAGAAGTCCCTGAGGATTTTACTCTGCTAGTTGTTGCCGAATTTAGGGGGTGGTGCTCATCTCCATTTCAAGAACATTGACCCAGCACTGTCTGAAGATGTTTCCATGGTAATGTGGCCAGCATGATGTCATGGAGTGATGTTACCTTCCCACTGAAGTGGTACCTATTTATCTACTTGCATTTGCATGCTTTCAACTGCTAGTTTGGCAGGAGCTGGGGGCAAGGACGGGAGCTCACCCCATCATGTGGCACTCGGGTCTCGAACCTGGGCTGCCAGCTTAATGGCTGAGCCACCGTGCTGCACTTGTTTATATGGAGCAAAGTGTAAAAGAAATATAGAGTGAATGGAAGATCAGTCGATGGAGCTGATGAAATCTTTTAAAATGAAAACAGTACAGATTTTAAAGAAGCAGCAGCAATGTAGGAACTGGTATCCAGAAACAAGAATGATCGGCAAAGTCACACACTTGTGAAGAAATACAGTGAGCAATGTTCAGCTATAATTATTCTTTTTTTCCTTTTCTTTTCTTTCCTGACATGTTTCATTCATTTGGCTTGCTTTCACTTATGCCTTTTCTGCCTCTACATAATGATGCAGGGACCTATTATGGCGTTCCCTCCCAGCTCAAGGGAATGGAATAATAGGTCTGTATGAATGAATGGACCACTCTTTTCCCTTTATTGGTGAGCGTCTACAACACAGCCAGGATGACTTTTTTCAGCAAAAATACGGCAGGTGCGAAGAGATTAAAATGTGTGTCGTTTGCATCTTCGCTGACGATGCGCTTTGCCAGTTGTTTTTTTTTAAGCGGGGGGGAATCTAAGCAGGACCCCAGCCAGAAGAATGAAACATCCATCATGTCTAATTTGGCACTAAACGTGTAGAATACAGGAATGTGTTGCTTTCACGCTGTATATAAATTGTTGTTTATATATGCGTCCCTGGCTAGGTTTGGGGAAGGAAACGGCTGGTATGTGCTGAGAGACCAAAAGAGAGAGACAGGAATCCAGTTCGGTTTACACACCACCTGTGTAGGCTGCGCCTGCTTGCCAACTCCCACTTGGGTTGGCTGCGTTAGGCTGATGACCGGCTGCTGCAAGGTACTCGTGACCGTGGCAGTGGTCTTTCCCGCCGTACGTTGGACCGAGCTGCCCAACATCAGAGTGGTGGCGGGCTGCGTCAGGGGCTGCTGATGCTGGCTTTGCTGAATGAAAGCGGCTGAGTCGGGAGTCAGGTGTCTCAAGGCAGGTAAGCTCCGCTGTAAGAGAGACGGATGCAATAGCTCTTAAAGCAACTTAAGAGAACCATTCAAATCACAACCCACCCCAAAAGAAGAGAACAGAAGAGAATTCTTTATTGGCCAAGTGGGATTGGACACACAAGGGATTTGTCTTTGGTGCATATGCTCTCGGGATACATAAAAGAAAAAAAATAAAATACATTCACCAAGAATCATAAGATACAACACGCAGTGATAGTCATAGGTTGCTAATAAGCAATCAAATCATACTAGGGAACAAATAAAACAATATAAATTGTAAAGAATTTCCCCCTTTTGCCTTGTTTATCCCAACTGACAGTGGAGCTACCTAAAAGAGTAGTCCTCGACTTACAACAGTTCATTTAATGACCGTTCAAAGTTACAACGGCCCTTGTGAGTTTTGACTGTTTTCCACACCTAAGACCGTTGCAGTCAAACCCATGCTCGTGTGCTCAAAATTCATACACTTGGCAACTGACTCATTTTTATGACGGTTGCAGTGTCCACGGGTGATATGAGCACTTTTTGCGACCTTCTGATGAGCAAAGTCAACGGGGAAGACAGATTCACTTAACGACTGCAGTGATTCACTTAACAATTGTGGCAAGGAAGGAGGGAAAATGGGGCAAAACTCGCTTAGCAAATTGTTCACTCAGCAACAGAAATTTTGGGCTCAATTGTGGGTATAAGTCAAGGACTACTTGTAGATTCAAATTACAAAAGCGTACATAACTGGCACTTTGATGCAATGTATTGTTATGCAGGGAATATGAAGTTTGCTGTACGCAGGTGGCCCTCGACTGATGACGAAAATCAAACCTGGAATTTTGGTTGATTGGTGAGAGGTTGCAATCGTTAAGCTGTTCACCACATGCCCTGAATTGATTTTTATGATTACAAGGGTCATAAGTCACTGCAGCTGTTGAGTGAAACATGTGGTCATATCCAATTAACTTATTTTTTGCCATTTTTCTACCAGGAAGAAAAAAAGTCACAAATTGTGGTCCCAGATCACGGGATGCTGCAATCAGACATAAATGCATGCCAGTTGCCATGCGCCCGAATGCAAACACATGATAGTGGGATGAAGGAGGCAGATTAAATTTTGAGGATGCATTGTAAGTAGCTTTTTTGAAATCCGATGTAACCGACCAGTAATTTAAGTGAAGGGTCATAAATTGAGAATTTTACCTGTAATCAGGAACCAGAAGTCAATTTTAGGTTGTTATTGCGGGGGGGTAGTGAAGAAAAAGAACTGTCATATAAATGAACAAATAATAGATTCCTTCCTGAACTGAATAATTCATAGGGTAGACAATCCTCACATTACAATTAAGACTTAGACTTAGAATAACTTTATTGTCACTTTAAATGTACACCAGTCGGCATACTTTAAAAATGAAATTTCATTGCATACAACTCTCAAAGGGTCACCGCCTCCAATATACACTACATAAACATACATACATACATACATACATACATACATACATACATACATACATATATACATACATACATACATACATACATACATACATCATATGTAGACCCCCATATATTATATGACACAGAGAAACAACACAGTCTAGTTTGGATGTATACATGTACATGGCAAGAAAAACAATTTTGCAAGTTTACAAGACTGATGGCATACGGAACAAAGCTGTTACAGAATCTGGTAGTCTTGCTAGAAATACTTCGAAATCTCCTCCCAGAGGTGAGCAAGAGATTACAAATGAGAGCAGAATTTCCATCATAAGTCTTTGTGGTCGTAAGTTCTTATGACAATTTTAAGATGTGTTAAACAAATAACCAAGATCAATGCACCAAGACAAATACCTTGTGTGTCTGATCACACTTGGGCAATAAAGAATTCTATTCTATTCTGTAAGCAAATCTACCTTCCCAATGCACAGGGTTGGTTTGTTTGCTTGTTTTTGGCTTGAGATCAGTAAAAAAGGTTGAAATCATCACCACAAGACTGCAGGATGATGCAACCGGTCACAAATGCAAGCTGGTTGCTAATGCCCAAATTGTAACCACGTGGCAGAGAGGGTGGTACATTGGCCATAAGTATTATTAGTAGAAGTGGGAAGTCACTTCCCAAGCCATTGTAACTTTGAACTACCATTAAACAAAGGTTGTAAGTCGAGGACTACCCGTAGAATTTTTCTCTAGAGCATGGGTGTCAAACTTGCCACATCACGTTGCCATCACATGACCTTTCACAATGTTTTCCCCATTCGTGGAGCTGGGGTGGGTGTGGCCTGTGTGTGACACATCCACCCCGCGGGCTGCCAGTTTGATACCCCTGCTCTAGAGAATATATAAAGGGAATGAGTAAATAAACTCTTTTAGACTGAAACTACAACCTGGCTGCAATTTGTCCCTTGCTTGTGCCTATGTTATTTTTCAATTCATTTCAACCAGAGATTTATTCAATAGTCCCCTATAAAGAAATATCAGAAGCCATGCACTCAAGAAAAACAGCCAATTATCGATTGAACTGATCATTGCTAATTAACAGAAAATACCTGGAAAATAAGGTATCCCATTCACAACATGTAATTGATTTCCTATCTGTGTATTACCAACATTCAACAGGCATAATCCTCCCTCAAGCCATGTTTTTAGCAGCAGCACCTTCAGTCCTCAACTAAACTATTTTCAATAGCTCATTTATTCAACAACTTAAAAAAAAACCCTCTCCTCCATAATGAACTTTCTCCTGCTTTTGACTTAGCCATGGTCTCTGAACCACAATGTGTAGACTCAGAGATCACACTAAGTCAAAGTAAAAAAAGGAAGCTCATTTCAGCAGTAATCTCCAATAGCGTGATTTATTTATTTTTTAACGGGGAAGAAGTTCAATCAGGTGAGTTCTATCTCAGGGACCCAGAAATAATTTTTCTTCTATGGCAAGAACCAGATCAGAATCACACATTCATTAACCCCACCTACCAATCAAAAGCACATACTAATTTTAGCACCCATTCCACTGTAAGCATCACAAGAAGCATTTCATTTCGAATAGGTTTCCGAATGCAAAGTCCTATTTATCCGGACAAAGAGGGGATACTGTGCAAAGATTAATTAAGGGATAAATGCAACTCGGAAGGCCAGCGTGTCAGCTGTGCTGTTCAAAGTTCCACTTATTCAAAATTGTCAGAACAGAAAGTCTTTTGCTAGTCACCAAGAGACAGCTCAACTATTTTCCCCCAATGATACAAGGTAGAGTCATAATCACTGTTCCTCACTTCTCTGGAGTCCTGCAATGGGTGTTATTCAGATATTAAATAGATTGATTGTATATGGCTGCTCAAACTCAGCAACAATCAATAAAATGATCACAACCAGTTAAAACCAAAAGGAGCATTGCATACATGCAGCAATACACAACTGTCAGTAAACTGAAGAGGCTTACCCAATACTCAGGCCCAAAGCCCAAGAGAAGAACCTATTCTTTAATGCCTTAAATAGCTGGCACAATCAGGGCCATCAGAATCTTATTGTTGCACCACTGGGCAGGTGCCATAACAGAGAAGGCAACCTTGAGGGTCCAATTAACTGACAGTGCTTGACAGAAGGGACCTAGAATACGCCCATCCTGCCAGATCTCGTGAGACAAGCAGACAATTGAAGACAGACTGTCCTGCAATTAACCTGGCTTACAGGGGCTTTATAGGTGATAACCAACACTCTGAATGGCACCTGGAAATCCACTAAGAACCAATAAAACTTGCAAAGTAAATGCGGCTACATAGGTGAAATGAAATATAGTCATGATTATCTGCACTGCTGTGTTCTGCTGTGTTCTAGACCTCATCATAACCACAATCTAAAGTCCTTAACCAGAAAAGTACAAACATTTAAACAAGTACCAGAATAGATTAATACCATGACTCATTAGTGGAAAACCTTTATTTATTAAACGAAGCATTTGCCGCCATAAAATATTTCATTTTTTCTCATTACATGTTTGCACAAATTACTAGTCCCACAAAAGCACTCGCTGATGGTTGTTAAAGGGATTGCTCATAACATTAAAATATTTATATTTTTTCCATCTACTAGGGCCATTTATGCTATGGGGAATTTTAGAAATAACAAAATTAAAAACCAGAACAAAATTAGTATATGTCCACAGTTTTTAAATCGTTTTTATTTTTTTATTTTCTGAATCTTTCTGCACGTTTTTCAGTATTCCCAGTGCAAAAACTGGTGTATGGAAATCAAAAAGAAACTAAAAAAAAGCCATTCTTGAAAGGGTGAGCTGGATTGGAGAGATTCTGACACATATAGAGCCAGAAATGCTTAAGATCTCCAACTTCTCACAAGGAATGGCTTCTGAACATAAGCACTGGTGCTCCAATGTTATCTTCTTAAAGAATGTCTGGAAATACTATGGATTTTATTACAATATTAGAGGGATTCAAATTAAAATAGAAACCTATACTGCACTGTAATTTGAGCCTTTATCTTACTGCCCTAGGAACAATTCACAAAATTGCTCTACCAATGTCCTAAGTTTATATTGCTCTAAATTAGAGCCATGGTGACATGCAATATTGCAGACTAATTCTGCTGATTGCCAGCAGTTTGATCCTGACAGGCTCAAAGTTGACTCAGCCTTCCATCCTTCAAAGGTGGGTAAAATGAGGACCCAGATATGCTAACTCTGTAAACTGCTTATATAGGGCTGTAAAGCACTATGAAGCGGTATATAAGTCTGACTGTTATTGCTATATCAAACTTGTATAGTATATATTATACCAGGGGTGTCCAAACATGGCAACTTTTAACACTTGTGGGCTTCAACGCCCAGCATGCTTGACTGGGGAATTCTGGGAGTTGAAGTCTACAAGTCTTAAAGTTGACAAAGTTAGATACCCCTGCATTATACAGTTTGAAAACTTTAGCTCTTAGACACATGTTCACACTATGCCATGCACACCAGTTTTTTTTTTAATGAAGTATAAGTACACATTATGTACATATAAGGTTGACTCAGCCTTCCATCCTTCTGAGGTGGGTAAAATGAGGAGCCAAATTGTTGGGCATATGCTGACTCTGTAAAACAGCTTAGAGAGGGCTGTAAAGCACTGTAAAGCGATATATAAGTCTGTTATTGCTATGCAATAAGCACTATGCCAGTTACTTTATAGGCTTGTTACCTTATCCAGCATGCGACACTTCCAAATGGTCAGCATATGAACTCCACCTTAGTTTAATATTCTGCTTACTACTATTTCTGAACTCAGTAGTTTTCCTATATCATCAAATCTTCCTATGAGTTCTCTACAATCTTGTCAAGGAAGAGAGGAATAATTATTCATACGATCATCATTCAGCCATTTTCATTACTCTTTTCCGATTTCTTTGTTTGCAATATCTTTCCTATGGACCAAGTTTATTGTTGCAGAAAATACAAAACTAATGAAAAAAATAGTATTACCTTCAAGAAAGGCACAAGGTATGGTTGAGGTGAAGAATTAAGCTCCCGGTACAACCTACTGGTGAAGTCTTCTGCTTCAATTTTTCCATCCTGTGTGAAACACATGTGAAACATACTTTTCAGGGGAATAAATTACAAAAATAAATCTTCATATGTTTAAGCTCACAAGTGAAGAAACTGTAATGTGGTAATTCACAGCAATATTACAGAACTTTCTTTCATTAATTAAATTAAACAGTCTTTTTATTAATTCAAATAAATATCTGTTTGTTTAAGGGTGACACCTTATGAACTTTACTAAAATGAAAAAGGGAATGCTAGATAAGTCAAAAGTTGGGGAGAGAGAAAGAGAAACCCGCTACAATTATTTTTTAATCCACAGATCAGCACCATAACCTAAGCAAATCTCTCAAAGTAACCCATAAAACTTTCAATATTTGGCTCTTCCAAGAAACTATATTTAGGGTTAGGTTTAGGGTTAGGTTTAAAAAAATGTAACCTTTAAACAATATTGTGATGTATTTTTTAAAGATGTTCTTGTAGCCACAATATCGCTTAAGATCACATGATCTAAACCATGGTTGCAATAATGATTTAACAGATCCTCTTACCAGCAAGTTCTGGACTAGCTCTTTCACATTAGCTGCAGTTTCTGTCGACTGCTTTCCAGAAGACGCCAGTTTTATTAGCGTTGAGAGAAAATTCTTGCATTTCTTCACATTTTCCATGGTTTCCTATTAAAACAAACAAGATAAAACAGGTCAGCTTTATTTAAAAAAAAAAAATTCAAGATAGGAAAAAAAAACAGGCTCTGAGATCTAAAAGGGTCACTGAATAATCAACTTAAGGAAATGGGCATAGCTGCGTGCAGCTCTTTGACCCTCAAACCATTTGTAAAGGTTTGAAGTGAGTAAATTTAATAGTAAACAAAACAAAACAAAACCTCCACGAGCATTTAAAATAGGCAATGTATTTCTTTTATAAAATTATCAATTGTAGATTTTGCTTATACACATGGTAAGTCATTTTAATGAAGAATTCAGCGCTGAAGTAACATTTACATTCGCTCCCATTGGCATTTATAGCATCACAACATTCAGCTGGCTCTTGAATTACAACTGATCGTTTAATGTCCTTTCAAAGTTGCAGCGGCGCTGAATGATGACTTATAACTTGGTCCTCATGCTTCTAATTATTGCAGCATCCACAGGGTCAGTGATCAAAATTTGGATGCTTACCAACCAGCATGTATCTACAATAATTGCACTGTTACATGATTGCCATTTGCCAGTCAATTTCCAACAAACACAGTCAATGGCGGAAGCAGGATTCACTTAATGGCTACACGATTCACTTAACAACCACAATGATTCACTTAACCACCGTGGGAAAACAGGTCATAGAATCGGGAATGACTCACTTAATAACCTCTTGCTTAGCAATGAAACTTCGTTTCCCAATTGTGGTTATAAGGACTACCTGACTTAGGGACTGTAGTTTCATACTTCTAAGGTATGTCATAGTCTATAATTATAGTTTTATAGTTATAGTTTACTTTATTGTCCTTGAAGCTCATACAATGAAATGCTATCTTCAGTGTACATCATACGTAAGAAAACTATAAAAATAAAACAAAAACAGACATTGAAAACTCCTGATACATTAGTATTATACTATACAGTAAAATTCAATATAGTTACTGCTCTGGGAGAGCAGCTGTTTTTCAACCTATTTGTCCTTGTTTTTATTGTCCTGTATGGTCTGCCAGATGGTAATAGTTCAAAAAAAGGGTGCCCAAGATGAGATGGATCTTTAAGAATGTTTTGAACTTTCTTAAGACAGCAGGAGATATAAAGCTGTTCCAAAGAGGGGAGAGGGCAACCAATGATCCTCTGGGCAATGAAGTTAATCCCCTGGAGCGCTGTCCTATCTGCGCCATGTCCTATCTGCACCGTGCAATTGGCAAACCATACACAGGTGCAATAAGTTAAAAGTTAACCATAACCATAACTGTGCAAACCATACACAGGTGCAGTAAGTTAACCATACTCTCTATGGTGCAGCGGTAGAAGGTGACCAGCAGTTTTTCATTCAGTTGTTGTTTCCTGAGAAGTCTTAGGTAGTATAATAGCAGTGGCCCCCAACTTTTTGGGAACCAGAGACCGGTCCTGTGAAGAGAGGTTTTTCCGTGGACTGGAGGAGGCATGGCTTCACATGCTGCCTGCAACCCACAGATGGGGCTTCTCTTGTTTGCACAGCCCAGTTTCTGGCAAGCCGCGGACTGGTATCGGTCCATGGACCAGGGGTTGAAGACTCTTGGTCTATAGGACTCTACCAATAATCTCATGTTCCATATTGAACATTTATTTGATGAGAGAGTCTGTTGTTGGTAAGCTAACAAGATCAGTCTTTTTGGCTTGCAGCAAATAGCAATCAGCATCTTACTGTGGCCGCAGTGGAGGTTGCTGTGGCTCCTTGCACCGTCCTTTGAGGGGTTCCAGTCTGCACAGCAGTCGCAGTTCCTAATGCCGTTGTTTGTGCAGGACTACCCAGAACAATCTGAGGCTGCAACACAAAGATATTAGATTGGAGGTGGGGAGGGAGAAGAGGAAGGAAGAGAAATAACAGCGAATTCATTACGATCAGATTGTCTTCCGTGGTCAATCTCCCAAAATAGATACTGCTTTTAGATACTGTTTAATGCTGTTTAAAAGAAGGACCGCCAGGTGGCACAAAATCCTATGCATTCAACTGAAAACCCTGGAAGCATATTTTAAAAAGCGCTGCTTAAAAAAAGGAGAAGGTGGTAGAATTTGCACACAGAAATGTGTAAGCCATTGGATGCAGCTCAATGCTAGAACCAACAAACTTGTTTCGCTTTTGCTTCTTGAGAATTGCCCCCAATTGTGGGTATGCCGGGCAAACAAATACCTACGAGACATTAATCATGGACGGGGAAGGTGGGTGGTAGGTGGGAATGTTTGCTGCCATGTCCCAACAGTAGCCTAAAAGGGTAACTTTAAACCACAATTTACGAAGGGAGGCACAAAAATGTATTGGGTAGTTTAAAAGATATTATTTGAGGGAAGAGCTGAAACATATTTCCAGCTTCCTTTGACTCTTCAATGGGTTTACTGCCTGGAACTATCAAAAGTCCAAGTATCAGGAAATAACTAATTTACAAGCATTAATCTAAACCAGGGGTCTTCAAACTTGACAGCTTTAAGACTTGTGGACTTCAACTCCCAGAATTCCTCCTCCAGTCATGTTAGTTCAGGAATTCTGGGAGTTGAAGTCCACAAGTCTTAAAGCTGTCAAGTGTGAAGACCCTTGATCTAAAACATTTGCAACATTAGATACTTTAAATAAATTTTAAAAGGGAGGCACCTGCTTAGGCAGACTGCTATAGAGGATGGATAAATACAAGTGATAAACATGCAGTCACAATAATGCCTTTATTAACCAGACACAGACAGACAAATCAAAGTGTGTTATTTCTCCCAAAGGTTTTCAAACTTGCAATCTATCAGGAATATTTTCTGCTGAGCTTTATCTATTGAGAACAATATCCAAATGTATGAACTTACGCTATCGAAATCACAGGACTTAGTGATTTACAGTAATCTAAAAGCAAATATCTAAGAGGGGTTTCTGGAATATAACTTTTAATGTGTATGGAATTCCAGCTATAAGAAGATAATCTCACAAATCTGAGATTACATTCCAATAAAGTGCCCAACAATCCTGATCCCAGTCTTTAGAGAAGACGATCAAGGAACTTTATGAAGTTTCCAATGAATCTCCTTGTTCAGGATCCACTACTATTTCAAGAAGTCAGCAGCAATCCTTTGCATATGGCTTAATGGTAAATCCATTTTGTACAGTAGGACTCACCCATCTATTTGGGAGAAGGACTGCTAATCTCACCAAGGCGTCTTAGCAGACATAGAATCCTCTCTAAGAGATTCTCGGTCATCCAGGTCATGGTTGTGTCAAAGGTGCTTTTTCAAAAGGCAACTGGACTTTGTTTTTTCCTTGAGGAAGAAGATGTTTCGCTTCTCACCTAAGAAGCCTCAACAGTTGTGGGGATGACCTACCTTCCATTGCCCCCCACCATCCAGTCACAACGTATGACATTTCTTGGATAAGAAGCGAAATGTCTTCTTCCTCCTCCTCCTCTAGGAAAACACAGGCCAGTTGCCTTTTGGAAAAGCATACACACATGGCATGGCATGGCATGGCATGGCATGGCATGGCATGGCATGGCATAGCATAGCATAGCATAGCATAGCATAGCATAGAATAGAATAGAATAGAATAGAATAGAATAGAATAGAATAGAATAGAATAGAATAGAATAGAATTCTTTATTGAGCAAGTGTGATCGGACAAACAAGGAATTTGTCCCGGGTGCATAAACTCACAGTATACATATAAACAGCAAATAATAGGTGATAGGTCATAATCACAGTTACAATCATTAATCATACATTACAAACAGTGGATTAATCATAAGAAACCAATAGGAGTAGGAATATATATATTATTATTATGATAGTATTGGAAGAAATATCAGCTGGGTTTAAAAACAAAAATAAAACCGCTCACCTGGACTACAGGCGGCCTTTGTAACGTTGTTGTGGGTTGTACAGTTGTCTGTGCCTGAGACACTTGTTTGATTATAGTGGTTGGTGCTACCTGCCGAGCAATTATAGGAGTTCCCGGTGCCTGGAAAAGGTACATTCATCAAAAAGCAGTTAAATATAATTAAATAAAGGAGGAGTCACAAAATAATTTAGCAGAAGGAAGGGCGGGGAGAACGGTGTTTTGCAAAACTTGACATAAAATAACTTATGCGCTTTCTTCATCTGCTTCTCCTTCAAAGTATTCTTGCATATAAAAATCTG
Organism: Notechis scutatus; assembly: GCF_049901735.1. NCBI lineage: Eukaryota > Metazoa > Chordata > Lepidosauria > Squamata > Elapidae > Notechis > Notechis scutatus. The sequence continues at coordinate 11,883,390 of NC_142011.1, read as the reverse complement.
TCTATGACTACACAATCATATAGAGCATTACAATTTTGCAAGCTAATTTTCCCCCCTACTGGGATTCTAGAGGTCACTGAATAAATACTTTTCATGTTAAATACAATTAATATAATAAGAATGCTAAGAACAGAGAACCACTACATTCAAAAGTGTGTTAAGTGTTATTGAGGTGATGAAGATAAAGTGGCTTGTGACAGATTTTTGTTAAATTGTGATGATGTCACAAATGGGCTCTTAGAAAGGATCTAGAAAAAGAGGATTAGAAGAATATAAAGCCATCAGGAAGAATTTCAGCCCACCAGGAAAAGTACAACAAAAAGTAAACAGAGAAGAAAAAGTATACTATGGCCAGTTATTACTAGCAGACTTGTAGTATAATTCTCCTGTGACGGTTGTACGCTGCCCAAAGTCACATCTGTCATCTTTATAAAAATGCTAGTTTGTTTAAACAAGTGAATATAGGTAGTTCTCGACTTACAACCACAATTTGAATTGGAACTTCCATCACTAAGTGTGATGGTCATTTAAGTGAGTTGTGCCTGATTTTATGTCCTTCTTTGCTTTGGTCATTAAGTGAATCCAGCTTCTCCCATCAACATTACTTATTGGAAGCCCCTTAGAAAGGTTGAAATACAATCAAGTGACTTGGGATACTTCAACCGCCATAAATGCATGTGGGTTGCCCAAATTTTGATCAGGTGACTGTGAGGATGTATACACTATAAAGATTGGTCATAAGTCATTCTTTTTACTTCTGTCATAATTTTGAATGGCCGTTAAACAAGTGATTGTTAAGTCGAGGATTGCCTGTATATAAAAATAATCCTAACCCCAAAACTGAAATGGCAAGTTGCAAAGAGACCCAAGAAGGTAATCAAAATCAAGCCGTAATTGGGAATAAAATTTGAATGAGGTAATGTGCATGATTGCTGGAATATTTCAACATTCAATTCTGCAAAATCAAATCACAAAACCTCTGTCTTGTAAGGCCAAAGCAGATTTCATTTCAGAGATGCTACCTTGATTCTGAGACCCTAAAGCTGTCAATTTTCAGCTTGATGGACACAAAGCACCTTTCCAGGCTGCAAGAAGTGTGATGGCCTTAATATTAAGTAAGGATGCTATTATTTTATATCAATAATATAAAAGCTATATATACTCAAAGTGAAAACAGCTCAGGCACAACTGGGAAACAGAATATAATTAATTATTAAACGCAAAACTCTCAGCTAGGTACTTGATCTGCCCTAGCTTCCACTCTCATCTCAAATGCTTTCAACTGCTTGTATCCCTGTGATATAGGGCCAAATACCCCCAGATCTTTAAAAACTTAAATGCATGGATTTAAAAAAAAAAACAAAACAAAGCATGCAAAGTTTTTTTCTTTTATATTTTGTGGACATTTGAGGAAACTGTATTTACTTAAAGAAACTTGGACTGTTAAAAGCAAAGGAAAAGATACAAATCAAAAATTAGTCAAGAAACCCAAAAAGCCAGGGAATACACACTCAAACTTTGCAATGTTTGCCTCGGAATTAGAAAATTATCAGCGCCAACTAAGTGCAAACAGGTTGCCTCAAACTGGCTCTTCTGATAATTAATTACTATTAATTATTATTCAATATTATCATTATCGCTGAAAAGCAATTACAAGATAAATGGGATTGAAGCTTTGGTATTCAGTAATCACAGGCTTTCCCTAAGCAGGTACCAAAAGAAAATCAAAATAATCTTCAAAAATAATTAGAAAATAAAACCTTCAGTCTACAGAAAGAAGTAGCGCATTCTTTTCCCTAGCCCGGAAATTTTTAACTCTTTCATGCCACAATTTTTTTTCGAGTCAGAACTATATGCATATATCATAAACTGAATTTTTCATCTGTTTAGAAGATATACAGTTCATACCCTGCAAACAATCCCCCCCTCTCGGGGGGGGGGAGAGAGAGAGGGGGGGGAGAGAGGGAGAGGGAGAGAGAGGGAGAGAGAGAGAAATGAATTATCAGGGGAGCAATTCTAAAGAGAGAGACAGTAAAGTAAAATAGAGGAACTACAGTATTTATTATTCCTTTTAACTTCCCAGGGTTCCTTCCCACTTATTTAAAATTGGAAGCAAAACAATTAAAACCAGGGATTATCAATATATTATTTTACTTGATAATATATAAGGTAGTGCATCCTTAAAGACTGATGACAAGAGTGATCAACTTGGAATTTGTTTGACTTCTTTCTAAAAATTATCAACATGCATTAACAAAAACCTTTAAAAGACCTCAATTCTAATGGGAGTAAGGAAAGACATATGGACAATTTCTATGTCAAAATCAAAACAGATACAGAGTGATAGCCATAAATATAATCTGCTGGAAATTTCACATGGTGAAAAAGGTAGGATTTCTCATATAATTACAATCGATATCAGCATTTATTCTCACACATAAAGTTTTTAGACATTTTGTAGTCTCTCGCTTATAAGAGAAATGGAAGATTCAGTTTGATAATAATACTATGCATGCACATAAAATTTGCCACACATTTGGGCATTTCTGTTTTGAGACTGAGGCTTTGCTGTTTTTCTTAATACTGTGTGGGCGGTTAGATTTTGAAGCAGAATTGCTTCTGGCAGGATTTTGCAGAAGGAACTTAGGTAGATTCCAGCAATCAAACTGCTTGCTTTCAAGGATAACATCTTGTAATCCACATTTATGAAAACACTGGAAATCTAAGATTTGATTCCTGAAGGACAAGAAGAAGAGTCCTTGAATGTTATCGGGCAGGACCATATCTGGCTAGCGTGGCAAATACTTTCAGGGGATCCTAGGACAAAAATAAGGTATAGGGCAGGAGATCCTAGGCAGAGCACCAGAGTGAAAACAGCCAACTCTTATTAATGTCAACCTCCTTCCAAGTAGACCAGATTGGAAACATGACAAGATGAGCAAATTCTACTTTATTATAGAATCTTGAAAGTCTGAAAGTACAAATCTCCTGCCATCTCTTTTTACCTCCTGATTAGTTAGGGCGGATCCTTTCTAAGTTTCTTTCTCCAACCATTATTTAACTATGGCTTCTTCCCCCTTTTATATGACCATTCCCTAGGCAGCCTCTCTTCTCCCCATTTTCCAAGGTCATTCTCGCATTCCATTACAGATACCTTCAACATAAGAAAGAATTTAAGGTGTTATTTTACTTACATTTCTCAGGGAACTGACCTGCACAGTCGAGAGCTGGACCGGAGAAGCACTGGTAGATGTGGCAGGGCGAGGAGTCATGGTAGTTTGAGACTGGGACTGTGCATGGGCTTGGGCCTGCATTTGTGCCAAAGCATGTTGAGGGATCATCAGTAGCTGGCCACTCTCACTACGTACAATGACCATGCCTAACAGAAAACAGAGAAAGCAGCCATCAGAATTGGTTTGAGAAAGAAAATCAACCCCAGCTGAGAAGGGAGGAAGATGCAACAAACATCACTGAAGAGGCTAAGAGAAACATCAGTTGGGTTTCGATTAAGAGGCGAAAAGGGGTTACTTGCCCTTTAAATGTTATACTTCACCTCATAATTTGCAAGAAAATGGCATTAATGTAGAAAGCCAGCATACAAAATTTATTTTGACCCAGTTTCAACAAAGATTAAAAGCTGCTGGACAGCTCTTAAAACAAAAACAGAAATTTCCTTCAACAAAGCTTCCGTTGATGCATTCTGAGTTTCAGCGAGCGGCAATACTGCTCTACAACCCTCTCAATCACTTCTCTCCTGTCTTTAGCAAAATAAATTCTACAACCATTTAAAAAGCAAAATACATGTATGAACACCTAAAAGTCTGCAAAGAAATGGTTACTGGAGAGGTCTTTTTGTCTTGGAAAATTGCATTTTAAATAAGATTCTTCCTTCAAGATGCCCAACCTAATACACATGTGGATCAGCCCTATTAACTGCATAATAACTACACAAGATAGCGTTAAGTTGAGGAGTGGTTGAAAAGTCTTAATGAAGGACAACTTATCTGTTAGTACAGTAGATTTAAATTCCATTCTACCATCCACTATACAGCTCACTATATTTTTCTGGTTTCACACAAATGTAAAATTGTTTATCTTGGAATGCTGGTCCCACTTTTCCAACACTTTACTCACTTCTGAAAAGAGCAACTGGAGGAAAAACCTGACAGTGAGCATGGTTTTATTCAACCAGCCTTAAAAGCCATCAGCCAATTAAATGCAAGTTTCAGAAATAGAAACACAAATTGTCTAACTTCTAAATTAATTTTCCATAACAGTTTTAGTCACAAAAGTAGTTATAAAAACCAAAACTGCCCTCCAGTGCATCTGTAACAGACGGTGGAGCACTGAATTATATCCCCAAAGAAAAATTAAAGTCTTCCATTCTCTGTTCAGCTTCATAGATCTACAGACTTAGCTTACTATAACAGTTATGGGCAGGGAGAAGATTGAAAAACCTAAAAAGTCCATGCAGTGGCTCCAAATCCTAGGAGCAACAAAATTAATATCGTTAATCCATTTAAATGGAAATAATTTAAATTGCATATTTATTAGCATGGGTATAAAACAGTATTACGGGCTGATTTTTTTTATTTCTTCAAAGCATAATGTATTTCACATATTCTACACAGAAATAAATGAAGCATAATAAATTAAAGCATACCAATCTACGTACAAACAACAGTCTAGAAATCTTCAAGCAATTGAGAAACTATTCATCTCATGCAGATAACAGTGATAACAAAATTGGCACCATAAGGACACCTGCTTTCATTTGGAAAATAAAAATATTTTAGAATGTAAAAGTTTAGTAAGAGAAATAGCTGAATGTTTGCTAATTTTCTTTTTAAAGTGTGTTTACTGATAAGATCTTCCTAGAGAAGGGGAGGGGCTGAAGAGATCAAGTCTTCTGAATTGAAATTGGGTTGTTCTAATTTTTTTTTTTTTTTTTGAAAATTTTATTTGGGTTTTCACCAAAAAAAAAAAACATAATACAAATAAAACATCTTTTTTGAAAATAGCAGGGTCCCGGGTTACACTTCTTCATACAGACACAAACTCAATTTCATGCTCATTTTTATGCTCTATTCCATATCTTATTACTGTTTTACATTTTCTACATAGTTTTTCTCCTCTTTTAATTTTCTCAATTTTATTTTGATTATCTCACCTCAATTCAAATTATTATATTTATACTTTTTTCTGTCCTGTTTCAATTTCATATTATCTTTTCTCGTTAAACAAATTTTCTCCTGTAGTTGCTAATTGGAGTATGACACCTTTATATCTTTTGATTTTATCCATTCAACTCTTATTTAAGCTTCAATGTATACCTTAAGGTTATAACATTCAATATAATACATAACTTCCAACTTCCTGGGTTGTTCTAACTTCTGACAATGCTCCAAGATCAAAACAGCCTCACTGAAATCTCAACTTGTTGAAAACACAACGGTCCGTTTTAAGCTTTATAGAGTCATATACAGGTGATCCTTGCAACGGTTGCTGAACAAGGAGTGATTATGACTGGTCCTCTGAATTCTGCCCATTGTAGCAACCCCCATGCTCACATGGTTATGACGTATGGCCTTCTTCGCCAGCTCTCCACAAACAAAGTCAGTGGGAAGGCCAGGAGGAAGACAGAACTCACGCACACATGAAGTCTTCACTTAATAACCTGTGCAGTCCACACAACAACCCAGGACTGCTGGAATTGCTGTCACTAAGAGGCATGGTCCTGTGATGTCACGCTTTATGACAATCCTGGTCCCAGTTGCCATTGTTAACCAAGGATTAGCTATAATATAAGGGCTGGAAGGAACTTTTGAGATCTTCTAATGCCTCAATTCACTATCACAGCCATCCAGCTTCTAGTTAAGCAACACTAACAGGCTGTTCGTTAGTAAACAACTTTTACTGTTAGGAATTGTTCTCTGGTATCCAACAGAACTGTTTGATTCCCTTGAAAATTATTTGTTTATTTATTTATAAGGTTCCATTTCTACGGCTGCCCAGTTAAACATGGGCTGTTATTTCTTCCCCTGCTTTCTGAAACAACTAAAGAATCCATCACGATCGCCCTTCAAATTCTTATCTAATATTGCATTTCCATTTTCATCTTCTGCACAGGTAAACCTGCATTTCACAAGTAGCCTTTTTTTTTTTCTCCTCTAGCCACACTCCTTCTTGCTTAATCTTTCCCTCAGCACGCTCCTGCCACTTCATTATAACTGTGGATAGATATATTTTTTTTGTAATGAATAATGGAAAGTTTGCTTTGTAAATTGCTTAACTGCAATTCTCTCATCTATCTTTTTTAAATACCTGATTAATTCCTCTGATCATTTACCTCTGTATTTTGTGTATATTCACCAGCCCTACATATGTAGCGGGTCTATAGATGTATGCGCACATTTTTAGAAACTTTCTTCCACACATTCAAGAACTGAAAAATATGCCAGCTAAAAAAGACTGGATTGTGAAAGGGAGCTCGAGGGAGAGGGGGAGGGGAGAAGGGAAGGGAAAGGAAGGGGAGGGGAGAGGAGGGAGAGGAGAGGAGAGGAGAGGAGAGGGAGGAGGGAGGGGAGGGGAGGGGAGAGGAGAGGAGAAGAGAAGAGAAGAGAAGAGAAGAGAAGAGAAGAGAAGAGAAGAGAAGAGAAGAGAAGAGAAGAGAAGCACATGGAAAGGAGAGGAGTGAGGAGGGGGGGAGGGGAGAGGAGAGGAGAAGAGAAGAGAGAGGAAAATAGAAGCACATGGAAAGGAGAGGAGTGAGGAGAGGAGAGGAGAGGAGTGAGGAGGGAGAGGGAGGGGAGGGGAGGGGGAGGGAGGAGAGGAGGGGAGAGGAGGGGAGAGGAGAGGAGAGGAGAGATTTGTTTATGGGAAAGGAAAAGTACCATGTTTATTATTTTTTGAAAACAGGTGCTTTGTAGGGTAGGACCTGCCACAGCAGCAGGGCAAAATTTAATTTGCACAAAGGGACTGCATATGGCCAGAAATATTGTCTATACATTGAACCAGACTCCTTAATTCTGTTACAGGATAAGCTGATGCTCGCCAAGTGCAAAGGGAAAGCATCTTGCAGGAGTGAGAAGCCACTTTAATGCAGACTGCACTTTTGATGGCCATTGGAACTAAATCTTGCCTAACAAAAAAATAGTCAATACTTAAAAATATGCATCTAAATCTCCTACTCTTAAAACTGAAGAAATCTTGAAGAGATTAGTAAAGCTGAAATACTGGTATACCACATTCAGAATTTTCCATTTTGCTACATTTCAGATCCGCAGCTACTTATTTATTAAAACAGTGATTCACCAGCAAGAAGAGGACACGCCAGTGATTAGTGATTAGAAAAGTGGACCAAACACGATAGCAGAGTTAAAAGCCTGCACTTTTACTCTTGCAAAACATTACCAGCATCATTGAAACATTGTAACAGCAATACAGTTAGTGCTCCTTTAGCAACCATAATTGGGACAGGCAATTTGCTAAGCAAACCTGTTGTTAAGTAAACGTGAAACTGTGTTTATGAAGCTACAATTCAGGTTTCCTTAGCTTTACGGACCTGCAAAGTTTGTAAACATGAGGATTGGTTGTAAACTTACTATTTCATCATTGAACAGTCACTAAACAAGGCAGACACTAAATGAAGACTTTATGTATCCACTCACTTTCCAAGAAGATACAGTCCATCAGTGCTCCACTGCTCCACTCCAAACTGGCTAATCTATGCATGAAAGAATAGATGAGCACGAATCTCATATAAAATATGGCGATATCCCAGAAACATCTCTACCTTCTACATCCAATTTTCCTCTGACTTCACAAATTACTGTCACCACCACAATTATCCATTCATAAATATGTGTGTGTGTGTGTGTGTGTGTGTATACATGCACACTTGACAAAAGGTCACACATTTGGCAGTATATGAAAGCTTATACTATTAGCCTTATACAAACCACTGAAAGAATTCAGTGACAGTTGATATGATAACTATAATACGGACACACATGCACACACACACATATTATGTCATCTTCAAACTAACAGGATTTTTTTGTTTGTTCCAATCCACCAGAAAAAATTTACTAATTTTCCTGGAGACAATCACTAGAGTGATTACAGGTAGTCCTCGACTTATGACCACAATTGAGCCCAAAATTTATGTTGCTAAGTGAAACATATGTTAACTGAGTTTTACCCCATTTTACGACTTTTCTTGCCACAGTCGTTAAGTGAATCATTGCATTTGTTAAGTTAGTAATGTGGTTGTTAAGTGAGTCTGGCTTCCCTATTGACTTTGCTTGTCTGAAGTTTGCGAAAGCTGATCACATGACCCCAGGACACTGCAACCGTCATAAGTATGAACCACTTTCCAAGCATCTGAACTCTGACCTTGGGAATGCTAATGGTCGTAAGTGTGAAAAATGGTTGTAAGTCACTTTTTTCAGTGCCATTGTAATATTGAACAGTTACTAAATGAATTGCTGTTAGTCAAAGATCATCTGTACTTTTTTTTCGAATGCTGACAGAATAACATACACTATGATTAGCCTACTGGAAACCTCAGGGGAAAAAATAAAAACCAAAGATTAAAAAAAAAATCAGTTTAGGAATCATATTTTTAAATTGCATGTTGATTTATATCACAACTTTCAGTAACAGTATAAACAACAACAAATAACAATTTCAAACATGATACAAACTGTGTCATAACATCACTGCACATGTTATGTAAAAGCCATCGTCCGTGAAATAACATTATTACACAAATTGATATTAATAGGTCTGAGGGAAAACTGGACTGCTTTGTGCCAAGTCCATTGCATCAGAGTGTGGTAAACTGAGATTTTGATGTCTCACAAATAGCACTGGAAGCAAAAAACACTCATGGGTAAATGTTCCCATTCCAGATTTTGAGGCAGAAGTAACTTTACTGTGCTAGATTTATGCTTATCAGGCACAAACTAGTTGAGAGCTACTGTAAACCCATGTTTCTTGACCTTGACAACTTGGCTAGCTGGGGAATTCTAAGAATTGAAATCCACACATCTTAAAGAGTTCCTAAGGTTGTGAAACACTGCCATAAACATTTAAGAGCCTCTCATTTCAAAACCTGGCATCTTTATTCTCGTGTGCATATAAAATTGCAAGGTTACTTTCTGCCCATTTTTATGTTGCATCTCTATTCTGAAACAGAAAGGGGAAACCTGCACTTAAGAACAATATATCGAGTGCCACTTTTAAATATTGGTCACCAATGCAGAGGTTTGAGAGAGAAATGAGGAATATTTTTTCCAAAGGAAGGCATAAATGTCTCCCATGAGATACAACACAGGTAGTCTGGCCTCCCACGCGGTTCAATCCAATCTTCCTTCTGTCCCGATGTTTTGCCTCTTCTGCCATCCTTGAAGCTTTATGCACTGCGCAGTTATGCACTAATACATTTTTCTCCTGCTCCAAAATCAACGGTTCTGCGTTGGGCAAATGCTTTTAGCTGTGAAGTATAGGTAGTCCTTGACTTACAGCCACAATTTGAGGCCAGAACTTATGTTGCTAAATGAGAAATTTAGAGAAATAAGTCACTTTTTTCAGTGTCGTAACTTCAAATGGCCACTAATTGAACTATTTTAAGTTGAGGACTACCTGTATTTGATCAGCCTCGTGTGTGTGTGTGTGTGTGTGTGTGTGTGTGTGTGTGTGTGTTATGAACCTATTTTCCAAAACACCAGAAGGCAAGGTGAGAAATTATGGATGGAAACTAATTAAGGAGAGAAGCAATCGAGAAGTCAGGAGAAATTTCCTGACAGTGAAAGCAATTAACCAGTGCTCCATCACTGGGGGCTTTTAAGGAAAGACCGGACAGCCATTGGTCTGAAATGAGGGTCTCCTGCTTGATCAGGGGGTTGGTCTAGATGACCTCCAAGGTCCTTTTCCTTCCACATTTATCACTTATTCTTTATAGCCAAATTTCAACATGAGTTTTTTTAGTTCAAATCTGATATTCTATATTCCTAGTCCCAACTAGATGGCTTCAAAACCATTTATTATTACAAAGCCGAGATAGCTTCTAAAATCAACAGCAACAAAAAAAAAAACAGAACAAAACCCAACTCACTCATTTGATCCCACAATCTTTTGACTTTAGCACCCATTTCACAACGGACCAACTTTAGGAAAACAAATTATCTTGATCAAAACCCAACACACGCAGACGTCAAGTCCGAGTTCCAAATATCAGCCGCACATAAGTGACTCCATCCTTCCGAGGTCGGTAAAATGAGGAGCCAGATTGTTGGGGGACAATATGCCGACATTGCAGACTGCCCGGAGAGTGCTGTAAAGCACTATGGGGCGGTATATACAAGTAGGCCTCAACTTATGACCACAATTGAGTCCAAAATCTATGTTGCTAAGTGAGAAATTCGTTAAGTGAGTCTTGCCTCCTTTTACGACTTTTTGTGCCACATTGGTTAAGTGAATAGCTGCAGTTGTTAAATTAGTAACATGGATGTTAAGGGAATCTGCTTTCCCCGTTGTCAGAAGGTCGTAAAAGGGGGCCACATGACACACACACCTCGGGATACTGCAACCATCACAAATGTGAATCAGTTGTCAAGCATCCGAATGTAAATCACGTGACCACTGGGATGCTGCATCAGCCATAAGTGTGAAAAATGGTCATGAGTAACTTTTTTCAATGCCGTTGTAGCTTCAAACGGTCACTAAGCGAACTGTTGTAAGTCAAGGACTACCTTTAAATCTAAGTGCTGTTGCTATAAGTATCCAACATAGCATAACAGGACACCATCACCAGAAACCTGTTAATGCTCAGAAAAAAGGTACGCAGACTAGCTAAAAAAAAGCAAAACAGTTAAAACAGGCAAAGCACATATCGCTGCCAGCGACTACCAGCCTACATTTTGGGTCTTGTTCATTTCTGAGGTTTCTTGCTGGTTGGGCTTCAGAACAAACTGCGGAGCTGAGGTCAGCTATCACTGTAATTTATCTTCATCTATAAAAAGGTACTCTTAGCAGAGGAAAGATGCTGCTAGAGCCTGGAATTTACTGCATACCAGCCTCTCTCATATTTTTATTGCTTTTTTAATGTAATAATTTCAAATCTTAATCAAAAGAATGGGGGGAACAGAAATAAGCGAGGTAGCAAAGCAGACACATTGGTGTCTACATGCTGGAAACTCAAAACGTAACACACACAGAAATACATATTTTCATGAAATGAATAAGTAGCATTTAAAGTACTGTCTTTCAATCACCAATTAAAGGTAGAATCCAATAGCAAAGCAATAACACTGACCCTGCTCACCTTTCAAAAGAACGAAAACATGATTTGGACAATGGGCTCAGAGACAAGGGAATGTGGTAGAGCTGGCACAGTGGTTGCACTGAGTGTTATTGCTATATGTGACTACCACAGCCATGAATTTTACGAATTTTTAAGGATATTTTTAAGACGCTTTTGTATTTTTTTAATCGCATTGCCCTTTTCTGTTGTTTTTATATTTGTTTTCAAGTCTTATACCTATGATAGACAGCTATATACATTTCATAAATAAATTTAAAAGCCTGAAAAAAATCTGTTCAAAGACTAGTCTGGTTCAGTTTTCAAAATTTCATTTGTGAAATTTGTCACGCCTGCATTGTACCAAGAGAGCATCTTTCTCATTTTACTTTCCCAACAATCGTTTAACATTATATTGAGCTGAGAAGAACAAATGTTAAATTTAAAATGAGTCCTCATAGACTCTGCCATTGCAGTCATGTGGGGTGCATGGTTTTGACATGGCACTGAGTTGCATTCACATGATCACAATTTATGATATTTCCTGTTGGCTTTCCACAAGCAAAATCAACAGGGAAGTTGCAACCATATGAGATCCTCGCTTAACAACATGTTCAGTCCTCAACCACATCATGTTTCATGACTCTGTTGCTTAGCGATGACAATTCCGGTTCCAATTTTTGTCATTAGTCAGGGATTCCCTGTATCACAAATGGAAATAAAGTTCCAGGTTATACATGTGGCTATAGAATGCGTTGGTTGCCTCTAGTAAGTTTTCTTTCTCAGCCTCAAGCTTGGAATATTACATGATAAGAATACCACCTGCTGGTCAGGAAATGCAAACTCCAAACCTTCTTGGACACTCAGAATTAAAGTAAAATTTCAATTTGTCAAACATCCATTTAACAGAGGTCAGTTGTACTTGGCAACACTTTAGGTGGGACTTCACTCTGAAAGAAGGGACAGAACCTGCTGTTTCAAGAGCAGTCTGGAAAACTGGTATAACTTAACATCATTTGCATCACCGTATCATTGACAATTTTATGTCAACTGCATCCATTTACATAATTGACAATTAAATATAAATTTAATGGAGACCCCTTTCAAACGGTCCATTAAATTGACGTTTTACTGTAGTGCGATTTGGTGGGTAATGGGAGGGAGGGGGTAATCTTGAACATATCAAAAAAGAAAAGAAAAGAAAAGAAAAGAAAGAATAAAGGTTTACAGGTATAAGTACAAGTGTAAATTCTTCCGCTTCCTTTCCACTTCGGTGTCTGTGTGTCCCTGAAATGCTATGGAAACACTCGAACAAGCAAGGGAAGCCCACCAACATCCCTGGGTTGCAGCTCTTTCTGCAAGGAGGAATGTGCTGAAATTCCTTCAAGCTGATATGCAGGGCTGATCAAGGTTTACCAGAAATGTTTAGAATCATAGAATTGTGGGGCTAGAAGGGACCTTGGAGGTCTTCTAGTCCGACTCCCTGCCCAGGGAATGAGCCTTGAACCATTCCAGACAAATGGTTGTCCAATCTTTTCTTGAAAACCTCCAGCGATGGAGCAACTACAATTCCAGGAGGCAAGCTATTCCATTTATTATTTGTTTTGCCAGGAAATTCCTCCTTAGTTCCAGGTTGGATCTCCCTCCGATGAGCTTCAAAGCCACTTCTTTTTGTCCTGCGCTCAGATGCTCTGGGGAACAAATCAGTCCCCTTTTTCTAGTGACAGCCCTTCAAGGGAAGATTGCTGTCAGGCCTCCTCTAAACCTTCTCTTCATTAGACTAAACATACTTAGTTTCCTTAGCCGTTCATATGGTTTAGCCTCTGGACCCCTTATCATCTTTGCTGCTCTTCTCTGCACTCTTTCTAGGGCAGGGGTGTCAAAGTGGATTTCTTCGAAGGCCAGATCAGCATTGTTTTTCTCCTCCGTGGGCTGGCCAGGGGGGAGGGGGAGGGAGACGGGATGGTCGCCTCCTGAATCACCCTGCTGGCCAAAACAGGGCACAGAGGGGGGGCTCGTGTGTCCCCCCATGTGGCCCATTTTCAGCCTCCTGTGGCACTCTGCCAGCTGAAAATGAGCTGGGGGGGCTCATGAAGCCCCCACGGTGCCCCGTTTTGGCCGGCAGAGGCACCACGGGCCGGTCCTTTGGTATTTCCAGGCTGGCCCCATGGGCCATACTTAAGCACTCGGCAGGCCAGATCCGGCCCGCGGGCCTTGAGTTTGACACCCCTGTTCTAGGGTCTGAGCATCTTTTCTATATCGTAATGTCCAGAACCGAACAAAGTATTCCAAGCGTGGTCTCACCAGTGTAGTAAAGAGCACTATTATCACTTCTTGTGGTCTTGACCCTCTGTTGAAGCAACCTAAGACTGCATCGGTTTTTTTGGCAGCTGCAGCACACTGCAGGCTTATACTTTAAGTGGTAATCCACCAGGACACCTAGACACCTCTCACAGTTACTACTGTTGAGCCTGATACTGCCTATTCTGTACCTGTGCATTTGGTTTTCCTACCTAAATGCAGGACCTCGCTTTCTCATCGCTGAACTGCATCTTGTTGGGTAGAGCAATTAGTTGAGTCATGCAATTAATTAATTGCACTTATTGATATCCATGAAGGGCACACCAAAGCAATGATCCACACATCTTTGTCATATGCAAATATGTAGCTTTGGATCATTTTTCTCAATAAATCTATGAACAATTTAATCTTTTTGAGTCATTCATTTAACTGAGTTCTGTTTATTTATTTTAAGGACTTGTTTGGAGAACAGAGTATGTTTGGGGGCATATTTCTGCAAAAATATTGAAAATTCAGAAGGGTTCGCAAACTTTTTAAGCATCACAGTGTACATGTTTGTTTGCACTGTCTGACTATTGCAACCAGCAATCTGTGTGGCTTATCTTAGATCAGAATAAATGTAAGATATTAACACTGAATAATACCAAAGAATAAATACGATAAAGATTTAAATTATGTACAGTTGAAAAGTTCATATGATGAGAGAAATGAGAACTGTTAAGAAACTAAATATCTAACCATTTAATGCAAAAATATTGCAACGACAGAATATGCAAATACTAAATGTGATTTCTTTTTTAAAACTGTTTATAAATCCAGTAATGCACACACCATTGATTTTGTATCCTGATCGTTTCTATCAACTCATGTAAAACATATTTGTTTTATATCTCTCTATATTTTGAGTAATCAATGTTCTGCATCCCTGAACAGAGTTCCATGGAAACATCTGAAGAGCAATGAGAAAGCTTCAGAGAGTGTATTTTGTTGTTTTCCAGTACACCTATTCTGATTATACAGAGTTCTGTAGTTCATTTTAAAACAGTATACAGATAGTCCTTGACTTACAACAGTTCATTCAGTGACCTGTGCGAAGTTACTGAAAAAAGTGACCCATGAACATTTTTCACACTTATGGCCATTGCAGCATCTCCATGGTCATGGAATTTACATTCAGAAATTTGATAACCAACTCACATTTATGACGGGTGCAGTGTCCCGGGGTCATGTGATCCCCTTTTGCGACCTTCTGATAAGCAAAATCAATGGGGAAACCAGGTTCACTTAACAACCGGGTTGCTAATTTAAGAACTGAAGTAATTCACTTAACAAATATGGCGAGAAAAGTCATGAAATTGGAGGAAAACTCACTTAACAAATTTCTCACTTAACAACAGAAATTTCAGGTCAATTATGGTCCTAAGTTTGAGGACTACCTGTATTACACAGCATGGTAAGCATAGCCACTATTACAATTCCTTAAAGCAGCTGCATCCTTTCTTGGGATTGCAGGGGTGTTTTAAATAGCTGCACACATGTGCTGTGCTTGTGCTCTAAAGCAGTGGACTTCAACTCCCAGAATCCCCCAGCCGGTTGAAGTCCTCATGACTTAAAGGGGCTGAGGTTGAAAAACTCTGCTCTAAAGTGTTGTTGTTCTTGTTTTTAAAAAGTCAATCTGAAGCACTGCACAGCCCAAACTTCTATTGCATGTTTATCATGCCAAGGTTTTAAAATAGATTTTCTTCTTCTTTTATCCTCATAAGGCTCAAGTTTATTACTTATTTTTTAATAGCCAAATTTCAATATGAGTCTTTTCAGTTCAACTGTGGTATTCTATCATTCTGGTCCCAACGAGATGCCTTCAAAACCATTTATTATTATTTATCAAATTTGTACATGCCAATCCATTTCAGTTTAATAAATAAAATACCCATGGAATAAGGGATGCTTAAAACAGATAATTAAAACATCTGTGATAAGAATGTAACAATAAAACATGCATTGTGGGCAGTATGGCACTAAAACTTTCATAAAAAGCAACATGAATAACATTTAAATCAACGTGAGCTATGATTTTGTGCCATCAAGTCAGTATTTTTTAAAGATCACACAGATACATCTTCTCCAGATCATCATTAGCTGCAAAAAAATTCCAATAAAATCCACGCAGAACAATCTTATAATTGCATGCAATATGATAACTCAGTTTACATCCTGCTGGAAAAATGCAGGTTTTCATGCTTTCTGGAAAACTGTCACCAATTTCTTACCTTACCAGCCTTTACTTAAAACTAACTATTTTCTAACACCAAAATCTAGGGCAAAAAGCTGTGGTTTTAAATGCAATTGATCGCAGAGAAATCATTGTACCTAATAATCTGACAATCTGTAGAACACTCCTAATATTCTATTGCTCAACAGGATTTGAACAGTTGGCTGATTATGGCCTAGTTAAGGCGACCACCTTAGTGCAAAATTGCCTGATGCACCACACTTATGCATATGTTTCTGGGATCCAAGGGAGAGTCTATGCTCCAAGTTATCCACAGGTTTTCAGTTCACACTCTGTGCAAAATTTATAGCTTTGATGCCAAGATCAATCCTCCATTTCCTCCTGTACCATCAAATTTTTTAAAAGCAATTTAAACATACTGGTTATGGTTCATGAAAAAAGAAAGAAAGAAAAAGAAAAATGACTAAGCTCTTCACTTTTGACTTAGCAGTTGTTTCTCTTCTGTTCCATATGTTTACAGTAGCAAACCTTTTTGTCTTTTCCACCTCTATTTATAATCTAAAACCAAGTGTCCCTTTCAGTTTTATAGTGGGGGGGAAATAATGAATAGGCACATTTGCTATGATTACATTTTGTGCAGTTGGGCTACCCTGCTACTTCATCATCCTTTGCTTAAAATCTCTATTTATTTGTGGTACCAATAATGTCAGTGTTTTAGTGGTTTGTATTATTGTAGCGAAGAAGAAAGCAAACAGAATTAAGAGATGGTTGGCAATTTGTAAGGAGGATGAGAGGACTTAAATATACTTGTCGCTCTTTTGAAAGAATGTAAAGAAAATGTTTTTTTCATTTTCTAAATAAAGCAATTAAATCAGAGGTTTTGGGGGGCTTTCACCTGGTCACCATAAGTAATTTGGAATTTTGTTTGAGAGCGTAAGCTTTCCAGAAGAAGCATAATTCTTTTGAACCATCTGCTGACAGCCTGTTGCATTTCTTTGAATCTAAAGGAGGATTTTTTTGCTCCATTCATGGCAGAAGCCAAATCAGTTGCTGGAAGTTAACTACATTTCCTATATAGGACATGCAGAAGCAGTTTTCTATGTGTTTAGCACAGAAATGCAGCAATCAGATGAAGAAGAGATCGACTGCTCCATTGAGAGTTAAACAAGATATGCAGCAGGTGAAGCTCTGTATATCTAGCACAGAATGCTGCACACCAAAAGTAAACAGGATTCTGCAGGAGGAATCTCTTAACATAAGACACAGAACAATTGGTTTAATGTCTAACTTGAGAAAAGCCTCTATAATATCAAATAATGATTTAGGCTTGTATAACAGCAACAGAGTGGTACCTGTGTGATGGAGATCCTTTTGAGAGGCGCTTGAGCTCAGGGCTTGTAACATTCACATGTTCTAACTTCATTAATAAAAAAGTTACTGCTTTTGCTCTTTATTTTATTCTTATCCCAACTGAGGCTATTGTAAAAATAAAAGCACGCCAGAGTGAAATCTGGAATGACAGCTACACAGATTCTATACAAATCTGTATAGCTACACTGATTCATCTATATTATTAACTTTACAACAACATGCAAGTCATTGTTGTCCCTTTGCCTATAAATGTACAGATCCGTCACACTATTCTCTCTTTTGTGATAAACAATTTAATACAAAATTGAAGAGTAAGAAAATGGTAAACTGAAGAAATTAAAAGTATGAGATAAAGAAACTAAATCTAAATCTAGTTTACACTAGATACATGCTTTGCCTCTGATCTGAAGATAAAAAAGATCCTTTGTAGCAAAAAAGAAAAAAGAAAGCAAGGTATATGCATAATGGTTATCTTTTGAGAGCTGAATGCAATGAAATTTCATTTTAATGTATGCTGATTAGTTAACATTTAAAGTGACAATAAACTTCCATTCCATTCTCCTCCCTGAGGGTCAGCATGGTCATCTCCTACACAGTCGCTTTTTAGCACTCCTTATCTCATTTCTACCTATCCACTTAGGTAAAGGTAAAGATTCCCCTCGCACTTCTGGCTCTAGGGGGCAGTGTTCATCTCTGCTACAAAGCTGAAGAGCCAGCACTGTCCGAAGACATCTCTGTGGTCATGTGGCCGGCATGACTAAATGCCGAAAGCGCATGGAACACTGTTACCTCCCCACCAAAGGGGTCCCTATTTTTCTACTTGCATTTTTACACGCTTTCGAGCTGCTAGGTTGGCAGAAGCTGGGACAAGTAACGGGAGCTCACTCCGTTACGCAGCGCTTAGGGATTCAAACCACTGAACTGCCAACCTTTCTGATCGACAAGCTCAGTGTCTTAGCCACTGAGCCACTGCGTCCTTTATGTCAACCAAGTTTTCCCCTGGATCACATTAATTCAGAATCTTGTACTTTGCTTGCCAGAAGGTCACAAAAGGTGATCACATGACCCCAATCATCATAAATATGAGCTGGTTGCCAAGTGTCTAAATTTTGATCAAGGGGATGCTGCAATGTTTGTAAGTGTGAAAAATGGTCATAAGTCACTTTTTTCAGTGCCACTGTAACTTTGAGCAGCCACTAAACCTATGGTAAACACCAAAGATGTTGATATCAGTAATGTGGTTTTTATAGGTAGCCTATTGGAAGTCACACAAATCAACAGGACTGGGAATTCTATAGAAATGCATATACTTTTTTTTCCTGTCCTTGACTTGTGATTCATTGGGCAATATGTTTATATTATGCACATTTTATCTTCGTGTCTCTTTTCTGTACACTTCATAGTTTTATAAACCTACATGATTCCTAGATTCGCTCACCGCTACCTCCACCCCAAAATTTCCAACTGCACTGTATTTAGCTTATTTTGCATGGCTAAAAGGCATACAATATAACCTCTTCATTTTACTTTCTCTTTTCAAGATTACTACAATCTGTTTAAGATGAAGCAATCGGGGCTATTTGGAATAGTTGCTGTTTTTTTTCTTGTCCTTTCCTCTGTTCAACTCAATTGCATCACATCTATGTTCAAGTTATTGGGCCAGCAATTTTATTTCCAATCCCTTTCTCCCATAATGCTTAGCACTGAGTTATCTAATTAAAACCTTATGAAATAAGGACTTTAAGCCCCATCATTTCAGACTTGTACTTTGATTGGGTCACCCGTATGAAATCTTAAACCCATTGTTTAAGATTATTTCTGGTCCAGATACCCCAGTTTCTAATGGTAGGCAGAAAACAATTACATATTTTTTTTCTATGATGCAACAGTTTCTCCGGAGGCATATAGTTTGTATATAGCCAATATTATGTTTCTGTTGCTACCAGATAAAAACATGTTTATTCTGCATGAAGAAAAAATATCTATTCTGATTATACCCTTAAACAGATACAGTAAGGATACTAGATCCATTTAAATCATTGTTTGCTTGTAGTGGACTTTCCCTGAACAGGTAGTCCTCAACTTACAACAGTTCATTTAGTGACTGTTCAAAAAGTTACAACGGCACTGAAAAAAGTGACTTATGACCGTTTTTCACAGTTACAACCTTTGCAGCATCCCCCCCCCATGGTCATGTGATCAAAATTCGGATGCTTGGCAACTAGTTCATACTTATGACCGTTGCAACATCCTGGGGGTCATGCCCTTTTGCGAACTTCTGACAAGCAAAGTCAATGGGGAAGCTGGATAACTTAGCAACTGGGTTACTAGCTTAACAACTGCAATGATTCACTTAACAACCGCGGAAAGAAAAGTCATAAAATGGATCAAAACTCACTTCACAAAGTCTCACTTAGCAACAGAAATGGCATTAACAGGTTTTGTTCTTTCATGACGGAAAGTAATATATATGTCTGTGGATTTCATAGCAAAGTAAACATGTTTTTCTAAGAGGCTTGCTCCTTTTATTTGGTTCGTCTTCCTATTATTAAAACATTTTATCTTTTTGACTTCTACGGGAGGAATTGAAGTGTGGAACATCATCCCTGCAGAAACAATAAGGTTGCCCCCAACCTCCTTGGCATTATTTCAAAAGGCAGGAAGACGTGGTTTTGCTAGCAGGCCTCAGACCCCAGGGTACTACGGAGCCCACCAAGTGGTTGGTCAGACTGCCGTCGTCAGGGGTGAGGTTTATTATCTTTTGTATTGGGGGTTTTATTTTTGTAAGTTCCCCAGAGACACCGTGAGTTGGGCGGCCATATAAATGTTCTTAATAAGTATGGGCATTTCAACTCCGTTTAAGGCAGCAATTAACAAGCAGCACGTACACACCACTTAAGCCAGCTCAAAGCTAACAGTCCTGGGATGTATTAAGCAGGGGGGACTTCAAAATTTTTAGCAAGAGGTTCTATGTCCAGTTGCTGGGTAGGTGTGGCCATGGTGGGCGTGGCCTAGTTGGTCTCCTGCACCATGACCAGTGTGGGGGGGGTGTCTTTGCCCTCCCTGGGCTCCAGAGGCTTTCCTTGAGCCTCCGGGAGGATGAAAACGGCCTCCCAAGGCGCTCTGGAAGCTGGAAAAAAGGCCCATTTCTGGCCTTCCTGAACTTCTGGGAGGCCCATTTTTCGCCCTTCCTGTGCCACCATGCGCGCCCTGCGCTTACCTGCATCCAAAACAGGCCACGTGGGGACTCCTGGGAGGGGCGGGTGGGCAGGGTCAGCCAGGAGTGGAATTTGGGGGTTCTCCGAAATGTGCAAAATCTTAGCTAGAGGATCTCCCGAACCGCTGCAAACCCCCAGCAGCCCAGCCCTGGTATTAAGCTTTGCCTTACCAAAGTCAATTTCACTCATCCAAGACCCTCTTGATAGGCTCCTGACACTAGGACAAGATGGCAGGCATTTTGTCTAGCAGGCTCTGTATTATGGGAAAAATATATTTTCCCCCAGAAAGATACAGATAATCAGAATTGGAAGGGACCTTGTAGGTCATCTAGTCCAACCCCCCGCCCAAGCGGGAGACCCTACACCATTTCTAACAAATGGCAGTCCAATCTCTTCTTGAAAGTCTCAACTGATGGTGCTCCCACAACTTCCGAGGGCAACCCAAAGAAGTTCTTCTAATGTTTTGCAAATGTGTTAAAATGTTCTTATTTCATTGAGTGCACAGCTCCTTTTGAGTGGCTGAGGCAACTGATGAATTGCATCTGTATATTTATGTAATTAAGCATTTGTACAATTTATTATGTAGAAATGGTTCTAATTGCTGTCTTTTTACTTCATTTTTACTCTGCTGGGTACCACCCTAAATCATTTGAAATCATAAATACATAAATAAATCTTGTACAGGGATTTAGCTACACATCATGTTATGGCTTTGCTTAACTTGTGGTTAAGGCACCAGGCCAGACACCAGGAGATTGTGAGTTCTAGTCTCGCTTTAGGCTTAAAAGCGGCTGGGTGATTTTTGATCAATCAGCAAGACATATGAGTTCTAGTCCCACCTTAGGCATTAAAGATGACTGGGTGACTTTGGGCCAATGATGATGTCTCAGCCCAACTCACCTCACAGAGTTGTTCTTATGAGGAAAATAGGAGGAGGAAAGATTAGTTACTGCCTTGAGTTACTTATAAAAATAATAAAGACAGTAATTTAATAATTTAAATCTAACTGGACAAATAAATCTAAAATTAAATTCATTTTTCCATTTACAGACAACAAATTCAAGGAACAAAACCCTCTGTAGATTTTTTTAAACTCTAGTGATATCTTATAACTTCCCCCAGTCCACCTGTTTCATATATTATTTAATCTTATTGTAAAAACTTTATGACGAACTGCCCAAACAATACATATTGTGAGCAGCCAAGCCAATACCAAACAGTTTTTCAACTAGTGAAACAAAAGACTTTGATTCCATGTGGCACCACTTTGTCCAAGAAAGACCAACCATTCCAAACCACTCAATGAGATCCTTTTGCACCTACATAATACAGGTAGTCCTCCACTTATAACTAAAATGGAGCCCAAAATTTCTGTTCTTAAGTGAGACATTTGTTAAGTGAGCCTTGCCCCATTTTACGACCTTTCTTGTCTCAGTTGTTAAGTGAATCACTGCAGTTGATAAGTTAGTAACCTGGTTGTTATGTGAATCTGGCTTCCTGATTGACTTTGCTTGTCAGAAAGTCACAAAATGCGGCAAAGGTCGTAACTCTGAAAAATGATCGTAAGTCACATTTTTCAGTGCCGCTATAACTTTGAACGGTCACTAAATGAACTGTTGTAAGTTGAGGGTTACCTGTATTCACTGCTCCCTAAAAAGGTTTTCCTGGTCAGGCTTAATCAGTGGTCTTAATTACTAGAAGATCTACCAGGTTAGATGATGGTTTTTTACTATGCTTAGAAGCAAATTTAACAATCTACCCTGAATATGCCCTTATACCAACATATTTTTATTTGTTCATCCTAGTTGCTTAATTCACGGAATTCAGTAACTGAGACAACAGACAACAGCCTTTCTTTGATAACATAATAGGGATATTAATATCCTATTCTCCTACTCCCCATCTAGTAAAGAAAGAGCAAGAACTCACACACATCCAGACATTCATCTGGTGCTGAATAAAATGCTCTTACCCAATAGCCACAGAAATTTCCACTAACTAACACTATATGAAAATCAACCTTTTAGAAATGAAGCCAACTCTGTCACTTTGCTCAATTGGGCCCAATTCAGAGAAAGACTATTCAATATAGAGGACGCTTTTGCTCATTTTCAAGCAATTTTGAATTGTCCCAGCCACACTAAAAGCAATGATTTCCAATCCCTTGAAAGAAATTCCTATAATTGAAAGGACTCTATGTTATACAAGTGGGAAATGAAAAAAAGGCTTGCTACAGTATGCGGTTTAACACAGGTACGAGAATCTTACTGGATTAAGACTACTTGTTTCGTCTCTATTAAGAACTTGGCATACAATTCCTAAAATTGCCAATTGTAATACAGTTATTTATAACCAAATAGGGAGATACATTGGAGGTCTTCTATTAACCCTATACCATTTCAGACAAGTGACTGTCCAATCTCTTCTTAAAAACCTCTAGTGATGTTACACCCAGAACTTTTGGAGGCAAGATTCCACTGATTAATTGTTCTAACAGTCAAGAAACTCCTCCTTATTTCTAGGTTGGATCTCTCCTTGATTAGCTTCCATCCATTGCTTCTTGTCCTACTTTCAGGTGTTTTGGAGAATAGTTTGACTCCCTCATGGATTCATGAGATCTCACATACATCATAGCATCGTCACTGTGAAGTAGATTTAAGGAAAGAGTTATGTGTCTAAGAGCACACAGTAAACTTCACAGATGATTTGAACCTAAGTCTCAAAGCTGTGTGCATTGTACCTTGTATAAAGGGAAAGGTTCCCCTCGCACATACGTGCTAGTTGTTTCAGTGGCTAAGACACTGAGCTTGTCGGTTCGAATCCCTAGCACCATTACTTGTCCCAACTTCTGCCTTGTATGCATGGGTATAACTCTCAAACAGGTTTTGCTATGGCCTTTTATTCATATTTTAATATTTTTTTAAATAGACCACCTTGTTAGAAGGGACAATGAAATTTGGTACACGTGAATATTCAAGTAAAGGGTATGAAAGTGAACTGCTTTTAGTCTGAACTAAAAGAAAAAAACCCTCCCAAATTTCTCAGACGCACAAGTATGGTAGCAGTAACCAAGAGCAGAAGAAAAGGGGGGAAAACACTCAACAGAAATGAACATATCAACTTACAAATTCATCAATAGTATAAATGTAGTGCACTTTCAAATATAGTGTTCCACTTATGTTTTTGCATTCTATTTCTATCTCAAAATAACACATTTGTAGATACTTAGGCCAATGGCTAACCTTTCAAAGGCACCCACTATACAGAGCACTCAAAAGGAAAATTTCTAAGGAAAACAGTTTATTTTGATATATGGAGAGGAGAGAGCAACCTAGGCTACAAGAATTCCTGCTGTTAAATATTAGTACAATTTAAAAATTTGAAATAAATTTAGCACAGGTTCTATATTCCCCCCTTTATCAGTTTAGGAATATTGTGGAAAACCCATTTTCTTTTCTCCTCCATCAGGTAGCATTATGCTTTGTCAGCCATTAAAGATAGGCAAGGACTTTTGACTACACAGGTAGTCCTCACGGCCATTCGAAGTTACAACAGTGCTCAATAAGGAGACTTATGGCCGATTCTTGAAGTTGTGGCTGTCGCAGTGTCCCCACATTCACAGGATTCATGTCTGGGACACTTGACAACCGGGACACAATTACAGTGGTCACAGATTCCCACGGTCACATAATCACTACTTGTAATCTTCACTGCCAGCTTCCAATAAGTCAAGTCAACGAGGAAACCAGCCATTACGTGACGTCATGCTTACTGACCGCACGTGATTCCTTAACAATCACAACTTGAACTCTCCTTTTGTAAGTCGGCATGGTCACATGGTTGTTCACCTTGCAGTCACATTGCTTAGCACAGGGAAGGGCAATTCATTTTCCCCAGAGGCCAACATGATAAACTGGGACTGTTTTGAAGGGTTGTCACCACCCCACTTCATCACCACTGCCACCACTCTACCACCGATGCTGCTGACGATGCCCCCCGTCCTGCACCAGAGATCCACCAATGTCCTGCCCACCAATAATGCCCCATCCCCCCCATTGCTGCCCTGCCCCTCACCCCCACTGCTGCCAATGCCACGGACCACACCACCACACACACACACACACACCGGCGGGCTGGATGTGGCCCAAGGGATGAAAAATGCTAAGGTCTATCTCAGCAAGTTCTCAGTCCCAAATATGATCATTAACTGGGGGACTACCTCCATTTGTTCATAGTGTACTTTTATGGAAACAAAGCTGCAGTCACTCTTATATTTTCCCTCATTCTCCAATGGCCATTACAGACTGGCAGACAAAGCAGATATTACCATATCATATCATAGAAATTACTAATTATTTGACAGAAGACAACAGTGACTAAAAAAAATGCAAATTTCTGAGGGTTGGGACCAGTGGTACGTTTCAATAAAGTTTACCACCAGTTCGGTGGGTGTGGCTTGGTGGGCGCGCTTTGCGCGCGTGTGCACCAAATGTGCACTTTGCGCAGGTGAAGAAGCTTTCTGTCTCACTTCTTGCACTCCTGCACTCTCCCTGCCGCTTCAGCAGCTGACTCACGGCAATCTGCTGTGCCCCGCAAAGCAGCTGCGCTTCAAAAGCAGGGAATAAAGGCCAGTATGGGGGCCCGGGTGGGTGGGTGGGCCTAACAGCAGAGTGGCTGAGAGAACCAGTTCCATCTCTGCTGCTCTTCAGCGCTACCAGTACACCAGAACCGGGCTGAACCGGTAGAATACCACCACTGGTTGGGACCATGGTTGGTTGGATTAATTTTAATTCATGGTTTAAAATAGGAGGTAATAATAATCTGATGTATAGATGCCAAGAACGTTGTTGATACCATAATGTTTTACGATGTAAAAAAAGAAAATTAATAAAAATATATTAAAATAATAATAATAATAATAACCTAAGAAGGAAAGAATTGAGATACCTCAATAGTTAAAAAAAAGTCTCCTTGCAAAAAACACCAGGCAATGCTTAAAAAAATATATCCTGGAAACCTTGGAGAGCAGATAATTTGCAATCAACAGTAGCTCTGATTCAGTGACTCAGGTCACAAATCAGACTAACCACCATATGTTTGCTTGATATTGCTTTAAAGTGTTGTATGATCCCAACTACTCTCATTGGTTAACAATCACTTCTGGTTTGGTGTTGCTTATACTAATCCAACCAATTCTTTATTCAATAAGCCATAAATACCCCTCCAAAAAAAATAAGTTTGGTTCGATGTGTAAAGTATTTTTTCAATCAGAACCACAACAAATTCCTGCCGTACAGAAATTCTTCCATTCTGACCCATACCTAGTTGTATCTTCTAGGATAGCCCACTCAATTCCCACATTTTTCATGTCAGTCAGTGTTGCAGGGTCACTGAGTATATTCAGATATTTTTGCCCTCTTGGAATAGTTTTCAACAAATAAGTTGTGTTTCTCCAAATTCTAACATTCTTTAAACATATGGAATGCTTCCCTGTATGCATCAACTGCAATGCTTCAACCATGACACAATTTGCCTAAATCTGCTTTGCTTCTGAGGGGGGAAATGGGGTAGCTATAGGTCAGAAGTAAAAAAAGAATATGATCATGGGGATGCTGCAAAAGTCATAACTGTGAAAAATGGCCACAAGTCGCATTTTTCAGTACTGTTGCAACTTTAAATGGTCACTAATGAATTGCTGTAAGTTGAGGACTATCTGTAGTAACAAATACACTATATAATTGAGCATTTCAATAACTGTTCCTGCAATAGCCTCCAAGGCCATCCTCCAACACAATAACCAGAATAACTTTCAGTTTCAACCTAGGGAATGCACTATTCACCTCCTTGACATTTAGAGAAAATGTCACCTTCTTGCACAGCAATTAGATTGATGTGCCCCTTAGTCAAGGCCCACACCTCGTTTTTAAGCCACACCTCATTTTAACACTTCGGAATGGACTTTAAGGAGACCAGGACAAGAATTTAAATTAATTTCATTTACAATTAAGTTGAAACACTATGATTACATTCTAATCATGTATTTAACAATTTTCTTCTATCACTTGGTTTCATTGTTCTGGAAGTCTTCAAGAGGCCTCAGGGGTTCAGGTTTAGCCTACTGTATGGGTAGTCCTTGACTTACAACCATACGTTTACAACAGGACTGAAAAAGTGGTTTAAAACTAGTCCTCAGACTTATGGCCATCACAGCCTTCCCATGGTCACATGATCAAAGTGGAAGCACTTGGCAACCGGCATGTACACTGCTCAAAAAAAGTAAAGGGAACACAAAAATAAGACATCCTAGATCTGAATGAATGAAATATTCTTATTAAATATATTGTTCATTACATAGTTGAATGTGCTGACAACAAAATCACACAAAAATTATCAATAGAAATCAAATTTAGCAACCCATGAAGGTCTGGATTTGGAGTTACACTCAAAATTAAAGTGGAAAAAAACACTACAGGCTGATCCAACTTTGATGTAATGTCTTTAAAACAAGTCAAAATGAGGCACAATAGTGTGTGTGGCCTCCACATGCCTGTATGACCTCCCTACAACACCTGGGCATGCTCCTGAAGAGGTGGTGGATGGTCTCCTGAAGGATCTCCTCCCACACCTGGACTAAAGCATCCCCCAACTCCTGGACAGTCTGTGGTGCAATGTGGCATTCATGGATGGAGCGAGACATGATGTGCCAGCTGTGCTCAATTGGATTCAGGTCTGGGGAACGGGCGGGCCAGTCCATAGCATCAATGCCTTCGTCTTGCAGGAACTGCTGACACACTCCAGCCACATGAGGTCTAGCATCATCTTGCATTAGGAGGAACCCAGGGCCAACCGCACCAGCATATGGTCTCACAAGGGGTCTGAGGATCTCATCTCGGTATCTAATGGCAGTCAGGCTACCTCTGGTGAGCACATGGAGCGCTGTGCAGCCCCCTAAAGAAATGCCACTCCACACCATTACAGACCCACTGCCAAACCGGTCATGCTGGAGGATGTTGCAGGCAGCAGAACGTTCTCCACGGCGTCTCCAGACCCTGTCACGTCTGTCACATGTGCTCAGTGTGAACCTGCTTTCATCTGTGAAGAGCACAGGGAGCCAGTGGCGAATTTGTCAATCTTGGTGTTCTCTGGCAAATGCCAAACGTCCTGCACAGTGTTGGGCTGTAAGCACAACCCCCACCTGTGGATGTCGAGCCCTCATACCACCCTCATGGAGTCTGTTTCTGACCATTTGAACAGCCACATGCACATTTGTGGCCCGCTGGAGATCATTTTGTAGGGCTCTGGCAGTGCTCCTCCTGTCCCTCCTTGCACAAAGGCGGAGGTAGTGGTCCTGATGCTGGGTTGTTGCCCTTCTATGGCCTCCTCCACATCTCCTGATGTACTGACCTGTCTCCTGGTAGCGCCTCCATGCTCTGACAGACTACGCTGACAAACACAGCAAACTTTCTTGCCACAGCTCGCATTGATGTGCCATCTTGGATGAGCTGCACTACCTGAGTCACTTGTGTGGGTTGTAGACTCCGTCTTATGCTACCACTAGAGTGAAAGCACTGCCAGCATTCAAAAGTAACCAAACCATCAGCCAGAAAGCATAGGAACTGAGAAGTGGTCTGTGGTCCCCACCTGCAGAACCACTCCTTTATCGGGGATGTCTTGCTAACTGCCTCTGCTTTCCACCTGTTGTCTATTCCATTTGCACAACAGCATGTGAAATTGATTGTCAGTCAGTGTTGCTACCTAAGCGGAGAGTTTGATTTCACAGAAGTGTGATTGACTTGGAGTTACATTGTGTTGTTTAAGTGTTCCCTTTATTTTTTTAAGCAGTGGCTGTAGCATCCTGGTCATCATTTGTGACCTTCCCAGCCAATTTCCAACAAGTCAATGTGGGGGAAATGGATTCACTTAATGACCATGCAAAAAAAAAGGTCATAAAATCAGCCCTGACTCACCTTGCTTAGCAATAGAAATTCTGGTCCCAATTGTGATCATAAGTCAAGCACTACCTGTGTATTTAAGTATGTTTAATTAAACCAACTACAATTGGCTGTGTCTGCATAACAAACTAACAACAGCTACCAACTCAAAACCGCCAGGATCATGCAACGGTACAACACTTTAATCCAAATCCAAATATCCCAAAATACTGTATAACTGGAGGTGAATGGATGAATCCAACAATGTCTCCTCAGGGATGTTGCTGGCTTTTCCCCTCCCTCCATTTAGATACTTCTTCACAACATGAGCTGCACCACGGTTATATTTTCTGCAGTCTGTTCCAAGTGACATATTTCTCTAGCATGTTTCAAAGTACAGTGGTTTTAAAAAAATGTTTGTAAAAAATAGTGCAGAATCATTCTGTGAAGCATGGCCAGTTGTGGTGGAGAGTTTTATTGAACACTGCAAATGAACAAGGTTCTGGTATCCCTTTGCTCCATTTAATTATCTAAACGGATCAAACACCGAGAACACAACACAACACAATCTGCTCTTCTCATACACTTTAAAGCGCTCTGTAAGATTGCTCATGTTATGCCTGCTATATTGAATCCACTTGAAATCCATTCATGTACAAGTAGTCCTTGACGTACAGTAATTCATTTAGTGACTGTATGAAGTTACAACAGCACGTTGTATAAGGGCATAAGTATAGGTTGTATAAGTGCATAAGTGCACCATCGTGCTTACCGTCCCTGTCCTATTGTCCCCATTTATTTGTACCTATTTCCTGTAATCTTACTCATGTTTATATTTATACCTCTTATCTTGTAAGTGATTGACAAATCAAATCAATCAATCAATCAATAAAGTGACTTATGACCATTTTCCGCACGACCACTGCAGCATCCTCCTGGTCACGCGACCAAAATTTGGACTCTTGACAGTAAGCTCATATTTAGGATGCTTGCAGAGTCCTGGGTCATGTGATCACCTTTTGCGACCTTTTGACAAGCAAAGACAACGGGGAAGCCAGATTCACAACAACCATGTTACTAATTTAATAACTGCAGTGAATCTCTTAAAGACTGTGGCAAGAAAGGTCACAAAATGGGGCAAAACTCACTTAACAAATATCTCATTCAGCAACAGAATTCTTGGGCTGAATTTTGCTCCTAAGTTGAGAATCACCTGTAGAATGAAAAGTGAAATGAAAAGTCATTATGAATCTTTCTCTCTCTCTCTCTCGGGTTCTTATACACATAGAAACCTCCCTTTCATTAGAGATCATCATTCTACTTTGCTCTCCTTCCTGTTTAGGATTCAATTTGAAACCACAGATTAAAATATTAGCAGGATATTCAGAAACCAACAGTAGCAATATATTACCAGCCAATAAGTCTTAAAATTACATTTGGCAAATACTCAAATTGCCACCCTTTCATTAAGGTAGGATTCTAACAAGCCTGGATGCTCAAATGTCTACCTATGGCATTTAAATAGAAAATTATAAGAGCAGGAAGATGGTTGCATTGGTTGAAGACCTTTCTATTGGATACGTCAATTTTCCTAGTCCCTACTGCGGGTCAATATTGTAATGATTCTTAAGGCTTGTTTTTAAATACCCAGCATTTCAGCAGCTCACTGCAAGAATGAATGTCACACCGGTAATCTGGACACCCGTTCCAAATTCAATTCCTTTAGAAACACAATGGAAACTTGTCATAGAAGTTTAATAAAATAGTTTAATAAAATAGTTCAGTATTTCTCAACCTTGGAAGATATGTGTACTTCAATTCCCAGAACTTCCCAGTCAGCCAAGCTGGCTGGGAGAGATGGCTGGCTGGAGAATTCTGGGAATTGAAGTCCACACATCTTCAAATTGCCAAGGTTGAAAAATACTGGAATAGTTAATGTACAAACGATATGAAGGACATTCTCTTTTCAACTGCTTATTCAAGGAAATGTAGGTTAATAGATTTATAACTTTACACATATCCTGGCCTCTGGCAACAGTAATTTAAGGCCTCAATTTCCTTTTTATAAGGTTTTCTAGAGAGTATGATTAGTGCAGTTAAGTGCATGTATACAACTTTGCAAAATCTCACTAGCTTTAATAATGCATGTCAACAAACAATTCTGCCTATTTTTACAGTTATTTTATTTCTTCAGTCTATCCCACCTTTTGTCCTGGAGCTCACAGTGGTTCATATAGAGCTCTTTTGTCCAGTTTTGTCAGCAAGGGTTGTTTAATTCAGCCACCTACCATGGCTGAAATAAACTTGATTCAGAGTCTCTGAGGCATTGGTGCAACACCTTAACACTGTGTTATACTGGTTGTCTGCTCCATACTTCGTATTAAGACTATACAGCAGGGGTTCCCAAACCCCTGTTGGTAGACTGACACCGGGTTGTGGCATGCCAGAAACTGGGCTGCGCAAACAAGTGAAGCCCCATCTGTGGGATGCAGGCAGCATGTGAAAAACCACACCCGCTGTGGTCCACGGGAAAATCTCTCCCCACGGAACCGATCCCTGATGCCCCAAAGGTTTGGAGCCACTGCTACACAACCCTTCCTTGTTTGATTTCCAAAAGATGCTTTGGAGTATGCAGAAGCCCAAACGTATCTGTAGTTATATAACATCTTAAGAGTAACCATGTGTAATATTTCTCAAAGTATAGGTCAGTTATTTACAAAAGCACACCACCGTCCTGGCTACCAAACATCTGTGCATGTTACATAAAATGCTTTCTCACGAGACAACCAGTGTGGCAAAGACACCAAGCTAGGTTTGGACAGAAGACATTCCAACTCTTTTTTATTATTATTAATGGGACATACCAACTGCTATGCACGATAGGCATATATTGCAGAATCAGTTACTGGCTGGATCATCTCACCTTAACTGTAGTTTACTCTAAAACGTAATGTGCTCAGCAAACCCTAGCGTCTTGTTCCATGTGTAACACATAAAGGCAGCAGATATTGACCTACTGGTTAAAGGACTAGGCTAGAAATCAGAAGACTGTGAGTTCAAGACCCACCTTAGTCCTGAAAGCCATCTGGGTGACTTTGGGCCCGTCACTTGCTCTCAGCCCAACCCACCTCACAGGGTTGTTGTTGTGAGGAAAATAGGAGGAGGAAGGTATGTTGGATATGTTTGTTGCCTTGAGTTATTTGTAAAAATAACAAAGGCGAGATACACATAAATAAAATAAACCATAACTTATGCAGTAAACACAATACCTGGGTTTAAAAACTACAGCTAAACTGAAAAAATTAGCACAGTCACTGCCAGAATATTTGTTTACAGAATCATAAGAGTTGGGAATGACCAAGTCAGCTATGGGGTTGAGTCTCTCATTTAGTACATGAATGCAAACTAAAGCACTCCAGATGGACAACTGTGTAGCCTCCTCTTGACCATTTCCACTGAAAAAGAACCACCCCTCTAAGAGTCAATGATCCCATTGCTAAACTGCTCTAAGTGTTAGGGTCACACTACTGATGGGTCTGTACTAGGCTAAATCTTCTCTTTTCCCCTCCAGTTTTTGGGGGAAAGGATGATCTGAAATATCAATAGATGCTGTTCTAAAAGCAAATACACTTGTTTAAAACCGTCTGCATTGGCTCTCAAAGAAGATAAGAAGATTCAAAGAATTTCTACTAACTTTTTATCACTTGACCAAGATATTTTTTTTTAGTGTTCAGCAGTAAGAAATCACTGTGCATCTGAATGGAAGTGTTCTATTTGATCTGACAGCTCATTCCAAGACAATAATATGCATCGTAGGAATAATCTGAAACCCAATATGATACACTTTAAAAATGAACTACAGCCAGTTATTCTGGATATCAATGAATTGTATTCCAAAACAAATCTTGCTGCTATCCATATTATTCTTTTTTGATTCGTGCCTTGGTGTTAAAGGAAATCTATCACAGAGCTACCTGCAGAAAGACTCCATATAGAAACCATTTGTCCAGCATTAACTACAATACCTGGGTGATATTAATCTGACCTCAGGAGTATTTTCTGCCTAACCTTAATTAAATTAGAAGCGGGTCTCTCTTAACCTATAAATTCTCATTTCCCTCTGTCACTAATATGAAACAGGGTTCCTGCAATCAAGGAACAGGAACAAGATGACTTTTATGCACCTTTTATGGATTACTGTGTTTGCTTCCAAGCAGATCCTAATACTGTATATTAAAGTAGGTTGCCCCTTGGTAATCAGCCATTCAGGAAGAAAGAGAAAGAAAGAAAGAAAGAAAGAAAGAAAGAAAGAAAGAAAGAAAGAAAGAAAGAAAGAAAGAAAGAAAGAAAGAAAGAAAGAAAAGAAAGAAAGAAAGAAAAGAAAGAAAGAAAGAAAAGAAAGAAAGAAAAGAAAGAGAGAGAGAGAGAGAGAGAGAGAGAGAGAGAGAGATTTTCTCATTAAATGGGATTGCAGGTATCTAGGTATCACTGTGACAAATATGAATTTCAAAATAACTATGTTAAGACATAGAATGATGTTTAAAAAGATAAGTTAAGATGGGAGAAACTACAAGGGTCATTGCTGGAAAAATGTCTAACTTGCCTAGAATGATGGTTTTCTTTCAGACAATATCTGTTTTGACAACTGATGCACCATTTCAACAGTGGCAGAAGGATATATCTAAATTTGTGTGGCGGGGGAAACTTTTATTTTAAGTTAAATTTAAGGTGTTGCAAGTTGCAAAGGAAAAAAGGAGGATTGGGTTTCCCAGATTTGAAATTATATTTCACAACTTGCTGTTTTGTTTGGATGAAAGGATGGGTGTTGGTGAGAAATAGAAAAGGCTTTGGGAGTTAGAAGGACGTGACCTGAGATTTGGGTGGCACAATCAAAGTTAATGTGCATTTTTAAAATCATTAGGTTAGACATTCCATATTGAGACTGTGGAATAATGGAAACCCAAGTTATGCCTGAAAACACCTTTATGGCTCTCACCACATGATTTGTGCCCAAAAACACCTTTATGGCTAACTTATCACGTGATACTAGAATTTTGTCAAGGTAATGTAAAATAAAAGCAAGAGAAGAACTAATGGCACAGGGAGAGTTGTCAACAGTTTTCTTATTTATAATTATTAGGATTTAAAGTAGGCAAAATAATTCATGTTTTTATGCATAGTAAGACTGAGTCTGAAATAGAATTGTGAATAAGAATGTGTAATTACCAAAATGTATACACTTTTATTGAAATTTGAAGAACAAGTGAAAGTATTATGATAGTGTGGACTAAACATTTTTGTTATAATATACAAATGGAGCAATGGGAAAATACGTGGGTGAAAGGATTGACATTAACACTATCTTATAATCTTAAATAGAATATTTATAAAATACCATTTGCATATGTTATCAGAGAAATGTACAAAATGTATAAAGACACTTCAAATTTACATTGCAAATGTGAATAACAAGAAGGGATATTTTATCATGTTTGATAGTGTATAAAAAGCAAGAAAATTCAGGATTCAAATACAAACACAGATTCAGAGGATTTTAAAAGTTAATATACTGTTGTAACTAGCAGTTTTCCTGATGGATGAACAGTTGGGAAAAGTTGTGGAACTTTGCTTCTCTACATGATAACTGCAAAGAGTGGGTTGAAAATGATGCAACTTTCTGAGATTACCAAATTGTCTTCTTTGATCCGAGAAAATATTTACAGTTACTGCAGAGAGGAAACCTCTCATAGACTTTTTCCATGAAAGAGAAAAAATAAACTTATGATTTATGGATCTGACTATTAGACTGGATAGATTATAGAAAGAAGAGACTTATGTTGTAACCATAGAATAAGAAGTAAATATACAATTCCACTGATTAATTATTCTAACTCTTCTTGCGCCTTTAGCTTTCTCTTTGATTTTGATACTTTTCTTTTTCTTACTTTATATTAGTTTATATTCATTTTTAATCTTTTTAAAACATCTTTAATAAAAATAGTATCTAAAAGAAAATGAGATACGGGAGACAATAGTTAACATGATGGTGTTGGCTTGTACAGCAACCTAGAAATAATAGGTAACACTAAATCCTCTCTAGACTTAAATGTCAAACTGTGGAACAATTTCATACATCTACTGTATAACTGCCTATAAGTTTTTGAACATTTTAGGCCTTCTTTGCTTAAGACAAAAAGGAGACTACAATATAAGTCATCAATAACATATGAAAGTATTTATTCAATTCCTCAGGAAAATACCGGAACTGCAGTGAGAATGTAAAAATAACCACAATGCAAAATAAAAAACCACACAAACACAAAACGGATTGACCTTTTAAAACCTTGTTCATGTCACAACACCACCTACATAAAATTATCACAAGTTCTTGATTGTAACAAAAGAGAGAATATCTACCCAAGTTCCTG
Source organism: Notechis scutatus (assembly GCF_049901735.1). Classification (NCBI taxonomy): domain Eukaryota; kingdom Metazoa; phylum Chordata; class Lepidosauria; order Squamata; family Elapidae; genus Notechis; species Notechis scutatus. Next base: position 11,848,603 of record NC_142011.1, on the reverse strand, counting down.
TGGTATCATATATAGCTTTTCTTGCCATTTCTAGAATCTGCCGATTTAGAAAAAAACCTTGGAGATCTGATTTGATAATTTAACTGTGTTAGTAATGACGGACAGAAAGGGGGTGCTGTCAAAATATCTGCATAATCTAACTGAAAAGTCTACACCTTGGTTAACATGTCTTATGTTGTAAACACAGTCACAATAATGGACAGTACTTTTTATTTTTCTCCCCAAAGATGGAAGATTCACAATCATCCTTTCTTTAGAACTGAAAGATATTTGCAATATCTAGGAGTCATTCATGTTTTTAGAAACCAAACGTTTTCTGACTTACCCACTAGACTACTAGAAGCTTATGAGACCAGGCATCTAATCTCTTTGGAGATCTTGGCTTGATAACAAAATAAAAAGGTAAATAAAAAATAACAAGATGGGGGGGAGGGTTGTTAACAAACAAACTTTTCTTTTTAGAAGAAAAATATGAACTTTTTAACCTATATGTTAAAAATACACTCATAGTTAGGATCATTTAAGTAATGTTTACAAAATATTTACAAAAATATTTAAGAAAAAAAAATACAGTTGAACAAGCAGCTCTTGAATGAAATGTTAGCAACAAAATGAGCAAAGAACAAAAGGAAGGGAAGGTCAAAAAAATGAATGCAAGAAATGAATGCACACAATGGCAATGACAGTGAAGCATACAATTTACTTAGAATTCTAAAAATCTGGAGTTAGGAAGGATCTCAGAGGTCTTCTAGTCCAGGGGTCCCCAACCACCGGGCCGCGGACCGGTACCGGTCCGTGGAACATTTCCTACCGGGCCGCCGGTTTGCTGGGCGCCGCCATCTTGTTTGACGAGAAAGTGCTTCCGGGTGAGCTTTTCCGGTTGGAAAGCGGCGTTTGGGTCCTGAAGGAATCCTCACGCCTTAGTTTCATCGAAGGGGGGGCTTCGAACGAAACTAAGGTGCGAGGATTCTTTCAGCACCCAAGGCAAGGCGAGCCAAGCAACCGTCCCGAAGCCGTCCCGAAGCGAAGCCCATCGACAAAGGTACAAAGGAGGAGTTGAAGGTGGTGTGGAGAAGCGGGGGACGGCTGGCTGGCCGGTCGCTCGGCGCACCTTGCCTTGTCATGCGTGCTGATGCCGGTACCAGGCCGCGGATCATTTTGTGATGCCCGTACCGGGCCGCAGCACAAAAAAGGTTGGGGGCCACTGTTCTAGTCCAACCCTCTGCCCAAGCAGGATCAAGGGTGACAGTGAATTATGTATCTCAAAGTTGGCTACGCCCAGGTAAATGCCGGACGTAGAATGTTACCTTCAAATAAATCTTTTTTAGTTTTGGGAGTGTGGCTTGGGGCTCATGATTTAATTGGAGTAACTGCCGGAATCCTGACACACTTAATCATTATTTTTTATTAAGCCACTTGTAGTTGATTTCACCTATGCCAACCACAATGATTGGGGTTAGCAGAATAAGAGAACAGAAAGGGACCTTGAAGGTCTTCTAGTCCAACCCCCTGTTCAAGTAGGAAGCCCTATGCCATTTCAGACAAATGACTGTCCAATCTCTTCTTAAAAACTCCCAGTGACGCAGCACCCACAGCTTCTGGAGGCAAGTTGTTCCATAGATTAATTGTTCTAACTCTCAGGAAATTTCTCCTTAGTTCTAGGTTGCTTCTGTCTTTGAATAGTTTCCATCCATTGCTTCTTGTCCTGCCTTTGGGTGCTTTGGAGAATAGGTTGACTCTCTATTCTTTGTGGCAGCCCCTCAAATATTGGAGCACTGCTATCATGCCAGCCCTAGTCCTTCTTTTCATTAAACTAAACATATCCAGGTGACTGCAACTTCGTTTTTATATGTCTTTAGCCTCTGCTGTCACCCATAAGTCGATTTTTGTTGCTCTTCTTTGGGCCATTAGATTTCTCACTTTTTTTGTATAGAACAAAACTGGATGGAAGATTAAGTATTGGCTTACCAAGCGTTGGTAAAGCTGTTGAACGTAAAGGTTTATCTAACAAACTAAACCACAACCAACCAAACCAGTCTTCAGGCTTGGCAAGCTAGTAAGATGTTTTGGTTGGTTGTGGCTTAGGCGCCATGTTAACCTTACGTTCTCAGCACTTCCAACGCCTTGTCATTCAAGCCAATCTTCTTCCATCCATACAGTTTTTTTAACACAAGAGAAATCTATGGCCCAAATAAGAACTCATACTTCCACCTATGGGTGAACACTGCACAGGAACCTGAAGACCTAATATAAATATGAAGTCAGTCACCTGTTTTTCCTTCAGGTGTATCATTAAATTAGGCCGGAGGATGGCAGCATTGGAAAATACCAGGGAATAGTAAGGAATAAAGATTGAATGTTTTAAACCCTACTTTCATGAACATATTAATAAATGCCATAAATGTCTAAGATCAGAGGTGAACCAAAAAGTGAACCAGGTAAATGCAGCATTCTATTAACATCACTATCCCTGAATAAAGAACAGGTAGTCTCAACTTAACAACAGTTCATTTAGTGATCGTTTGATGTTACAATGGCATTGAAAAAAGTGACTTATGACTATTTTTCACACTTATGTCCATTGCAGCGTCCTTGTGGTCACATGAACAAAATTCAGCCGCTTGGCAACTGGCATGTATTTATGACGGCTGCAGTGTCCCATGGTCATGGGATCACCTATTGCTAACTTCTGACAAGCAAAATCAATGGGGAAGCCAGATTCGTTTAACAAGTATGTTACTAACTGAACAACTGCAGGGATTCACTTTAACAACTATGGCAAGAAAGGTCGTTAAATGGGGCAAAACTCACATGACTGTTGCATTTAACAACAGAAATGTTGGGCTCAACTGTAGTCGTAAATCGAGGACCACCTGTATTCTAATGCTTCAGAGCCCAATCCTTCAGGATTTCTACTATAAGAAGAAATGCTTTTCCTTTGGAGAACACACAACTTTCGGTAGTTCAATTAATGAGCTAAAGTCCCAAACCTTATTGTACAAAATAGAATGAAGATATCATACAAGGATATTTAATCACATATCGAAAAGTAATGGATAAGGCAGGGGTGTCAAACTCACAGCATCACGGCAGCATCGTGTGATGTATTGGGACTTTTTTTCCCTGTTGCTAAACTGGGCAGGGGTGGGGCCAGCACGTGGTGCATCTGGCCCATGGGCCGTGAGTTTGGCACCCCTGGGATAAGGCATTTTTGTGGAAACGGAATGGGAATGCTGCTGTGTAGAAATGTATGAATATGCTCTCCACAACTGAGGAATTAAGACAACAAATCCTGAGATTTACAGTTTCATTTGCTGCCCTCAAATATCCTGCAGCTTTGCATTTACCAAAACTTAAAGAATCACCAACTTACTTCCTACAAAGAAACAGAATTATGTAAGCCTTAAACAAGGCAGGCAATGCAGCAGCCCCAAACACATTTATTCATATCCTCCCCAATAAAGGATGCTATAGGAGGAGAGGAAAACAGACCAATGCCAGAATCTGACAAATGAAATGCAAACTGTCTGAAACAATTCACTTAACCTCCATGCTATGAAAAAAGATATCAAAAGACAAAAAGACAGGTAGTCTGTTAAGCTGGATTCCACAAAAAACAAAATTCACCATTAATCATTTCCAAGATATTATCAGCTGCTTCCATCAGCACATTACCTTTCACTGTTTTTGCTTTAAGGTGAAGGATATTCATGTCAAAAATATTTTGAGGATGAACCTGGACAAAGTAGGACAAGGTGGCCAGAATTTTTAAATTAAATTATTTTTATTAAAAAACTAGCTGCATAGATAGGTAGGTAGGTAGATATAGATTAAAAACTATGTCCTTTTTTAATTTAATAAGTACTTTCAATGGTATTTTATTTGCATTTTAGATTTATCCTTTATCTTAGATTACAATAGAATCATTTCAAGATGGGCGACAAACAAATGCAATAAACAAATAAATAAAAATCAAGATAACTATGTAATACATTAAAATGCAATAAATGCAATAAAATTCCATCAAAGAATTCAATCATAAGATTAACCCAGAGTCAGTTTGAAATTGGGTGGCATCTACTGTAAATTGAATTAAATAAATTACTTAGGGGATCTGGTATGACATAGTCAAGTATCTAAAAAAAATGTGTTTTATTGTTGATGGGCTATTATTCTAGAAACCTACTTATTCTCTGAAGGAGGATAATTCCAGATGCATCACAAAAAAGACTTCCTCCACATAAATGAACAAGTAAATCGCTGCATAATATGCAAAACATCTGCCACAGACTGTTAAAAATCTAACTAGATAGTAAACTAGTCCACTAGTTTGTTTAGCTATGGTTCAACAAGATGCAATTTACCACAGGCGCATGTTAGAAATGTAAACCATGGTGATTAAACCACCAAGACGGCACACGCACAATATATTTAAAGTTAGACTGAGCAAGCCACATTAGTGCACTGAGTGAACACAGTCTAGATAACCAAGCCATAAACTATTTAGGGTCTTATAAACCAATAATAACATAGGAAAATGGCACTGAGGTAAAAGCTTGGCTATAGACCCATCATACATATGGTAAGGAGCCCTACTGAGCAACTTAACTGCAGCATTCTGCACTAATTACAGATAGTTAGCTAGCAGTAATTTGGGAAGGAAGGAGGTACGAAGTTCCAATCACAGTCACACATTTTTCTTAAATCCCAATAAATCTCCAGGGTTGAATAAATCTTGAATCTTGATTTTGAAACCTGGCAATTCTCAGTAACATCCTTTCTAATCTCTTCATTTTTAGGTTCTTGCACCATTTGGGGCATGAAAGCTTTTCCTCCAATGAGGGAGGATGCAGTTTGTCTTGGTAAGATTAGCTGTATAGCCCGTCTGTTAAACTACAGGTAGTCCTCGACTTACAACAGTTCATTTAGTGACTGTTCAAAGTTACAACGGCACTGAAAAAAGTGACTTGGGACCATTTTTCACACTTACAACTGTTGCAGCATCCCTGTGGTCATGTGATCAAAATTCAGAGGCTTTGCAACTGACTCGTATTTATGATGTGTCCCAGGGTTACGTGATTACCTTTTGTAACCTTCTGATATGCAAAGTCAATGGGGAAGCCAGATTCGCTTAACAACTGTTACTAACTTAATAACTGCAGTGATTCACTTAACAACTGTGAAAAGAAAGGCCATAAAATGGGGCAAAAACTCACTTAACGAATGTTTCACTTAGCAACAGAAATGTTGGGCGTCATTGTGGTCATACATCGAGGGCTACCTGTATACAAAAGAGCTGAAAAGCATTCTGCAATCCGCCTCACGTTCCTCTCTTCATCCGGATTTTCTAATTCCATAGTGGAGACACTTCACATTGTAAAACTCAATAGCAATTAATGTCTTCACTATAACATGCATATTAGCTCAGTGAGGAGGCCTAAAGAAACATTTCTGTTAAGAATTCAGGCTTGCTAAACTGCTATACATCCTCCAACAGTGAAGGTTCTTATGCAGGTGTAACTTAGAACAGCCTCTTAATGCTGAAACATCTATTAATATATATATTTTCAATTTTTCCTAAATGATATCATTTCTTTTCAGGTGACAAAACATGAAGGTATATTCCTCTGTATTGTACCCCAAATAACCCTCAAACTGACCTCTTTACAATTCCTAGTTCTTTCAGTTATATCCACTTAAGACAGAATCAGGTGCTCTAATATTGTACTCCCCAAATTGAGGGGGGGGGGGGTTGTGGCTCTTGTTCAGAGTTGATCTGGCGAGTTATTAAAAAGCATTGGCACATTGATATTATCTGGTTTTTATCCCCAATATTGCAACTTTCTGTTAGTGTTATTCTTTTACAAACTTAAACCTCATGTTTAAAAGACGTTATGTGTTACATTGAGCATTTTTCACAAAGTGCTGTTTAAATATAATATTTAAGCAATGAAGCTGATGGCCTACATGTGCAAAAGGAGTGCACAAAAATATTTCTGGTATAAAATCATGCCTTCTCTATGCACTACAAGAGATGCAAAACCCAATTCTCTGCATGTTTACTGAAGTGAGTACAACAGAGCTTCCTGTAATGTATGGACCTTCATTTTATTCTTAAGGCTTTTTTGGTATCTTGCCATGATCACAAGTCCAAATATTCTATACCGGCATTCCCCATTCTTTTTGGCACCAGGGACTGGTTTCGTGGAAACAATTTTTCTACAGACTGGGGGTGTGGGGAGAGGAAGGAAAGCATGCAACCTAGATCCCACACATGTGCAGTTTTGCTCACTCTCCGCTCAGCTCCAGCTGTGCAGTCCAGCTCCTTACAGGGGTTGGGGACCCCTGTTCTGGTTAGTAAACCACCCATTGGGTGGTTCAAGGTACATGTTTTAAAGCTAGCAACTTTTTAAATGAAAAAAATAATTCCTTCATTTTACAAAAAGGGTACTAGTGGTCCTATGTTTCTTCAAGAAGACCAAACTCACTGGAGCGTCATTTTTGTGTTTCAATAGACAACATGCTGTGCAGGAAGATTTTAACAATGGAAGTGTCCAAAACTTTCTGAATGTGTAAAAACCTAGATAGGTAACTGGCTACAATCTGCAAGGTAAAGATTATCAGACACTGCATACAAAATACTGCTGCTTTATAAGACTATAGCAAAAGCAATGTAAAATCCTTATTTCTTATGCGATATGCCTATCGGTATAAGCATTTTGCAGGGTATATAGATCAAGTCAAATACTATTTTTGCTATTTAAAGACCCTTCAAAGAAGCACATTAAAACATACGTGTCACACACACACACTGATCACCTTGCAAATAAAACATCTTACTTTCAACTACTCCACAGACACCCAACCACATTAACACTAGCTGGTTTAAGGATCTGGGAAAACATTCAGATCCTTGCCCTCTTTTTTCTAGAATTAAAAAGATACTTCTCAAAATGTGAGAAAGTTGCCTATATAACACTCAGTAAGGACATGTGCTTAGAAATTCATGCTAAGTTAATTTTAAAAAAAAGTCTCAAACTGGTTAGTAAATCTGAACTTTAGATATATTTCCTTTATGATCACATGGAAGCAATGAAATTTATGCAATCCAATTAGGTTTAGACTTCAAAAACTCCCCCTCCTAATGTTATCCTGGTCTTCAAACATGATCTTAGTGACTGCATGTGCTACAGCATTACACAAAATGAGGTGAGGTGAGGACAGAATGTAATTGGAATGTTACTGTAGATATGTCATATAGTCTCTGATAATTTTCAACTGACAGAAATTTTTCAAGAGTAGCAAATTGTACTTTCTCTTTGCTGCTTCTGAGGCAACAGTGGCAAGCTAAAAGAGAGAAGTATGAAGACCTAGACATATCCTAGGACAGCTCATTTTCCCTGAATATATAAGCATAACATTTCATTTTATAGTAGGTTTGCTACTTTGATCACCCATGGAAAAAAATCTATCATGCCATGCATTAGCTTAAAAGATTTAAGTCAACGTGCACTTGAAACCCTGAATTCTGTAGATATCATGCGCTACTCTGAAAATATATGATTTACAGTTGTGGGGCTAATAGGTACTGTTAGAACCTGGATAATCTCAGCTTTGACTTCTTAACAAAGTTGCGTTTCTAGTCCTCATGCATGCTTACACACGTAAAGGGAAAATCAACAGACTAAAAGTACTAGACAAGAGCTCCGCATCTAGTCTCTTTCTTCAAAAATAATCTAAGAACAGCATCCAATTAAAATGCTGTGAAATCAATACAAGATCTCCCATTAGTTCTTGCACTACAGGCAGTCCTCGACTTACAACAGTTTATACAGTGACCGTTCAAAGTTACGATGGCACTGAAAAAAGGGACTTAGGGCAATTTTTCACACTTATGGCCGTTGAAGCATCCCTGTGGTCACCAGATTTACATTCGGATGCTTGACAACTGGTTCATATTTATGACGGTTGCAGGGTGTTCTGGGGTCATGTGATTCCCTTTTGCAACCCTCTGACCAATAAAGTTGATGCAGAAGCCAGATTCACTTATCAACCATGTTACTAATTTTAACAACTGCAGTGACTCACTTAACGAATGTGGCAAGAAAGGCCGTAAAATGGGACAAGCTCACTTTACCAATTTCTCATTTAGCAGCATCAATTCTGGGCTCAATCGCAGTCGTGCATCAAGGGCTACCCGTACTATCTACTACCACTAGCTACTACAGAACAAAACGCGGTTCTTCAAGGGCATCTCACCACACAAGCTGTCCAGCCGTGCTGGTAAGCAGAATCCAAAACGCTTTTATTTAACCCAGCCATTCCAATGCACAAGTCTAGAGTAAAAGAGGAATTTTCTCTCTGGCCTTTTCTTACCTGGTGGCAACTGAAAGTTCTGAATATTTGTTGGATTCTGAGAAGGCTGAGGCAGACGAGGTGCTAAAACAGTGGGAGTCAAAGTTGCTCTGATTCCACTTGTGGTTGCGGTTGCAGTCCTGGGCAAGCTCTGCGCCACTGTATTGGCAGCACCCTTAGCCAGACCAGTGGGAGTACCTGGAGGTGCAGGAGGTACTCCACCAGGATTAGGAGCTACGTTGGGCAGGCCAGCTTGCATAGTTTGCCCAATAATCATATTACCCCCTGTAGTACTAGGTTGGCCAGCTGCAGCCAGAGTTTGCTGTTGGGTGACCGCTTGCACGATAGTTTTAGGAGACTCCGCTTTGATGACCTGGGTAGTGGGCGCAGCAGCTGATACTCCAGATCCCGGCTGGCTGTTCACAAGAGAGGTCTGGAGAGATACCCCTGAACCAACCGTGGCGGCAGCAACAGCCGCAGTCGGAAAACCTCCCACATTGATGGTTGAATTGATCACAGTACTGCTCCCATTCTGGGTGGCGGCAGCCAATGAGGGTCCGGCTGTGTGAATGGGTGGCCTTACCAACGCTACTGTTGGCCCCCCGGTCCCGATATTGGGGGGCTGTTGTGACGAGATCACCGTAGGTGAAGGTGAAGAGGCAGAGGATACTCCAGGGCCAAGGAAAGAAGTCTGGATAACAGTATTTGAAGCAGATGGCAAGACTGCATTAACGGTGTTGACTTTTCCAATATTTCCAGGTCCATTGTTCACGAGAGGGGCAACAGCAGGGACCACAGTAGGATTCGCTGTCACAGGAGTGGCCGAGAAAGAAGCGTGCGAATTCATCACCACGTTACTTCCATTCAAAGTCTGCACTGCAGTGGTCCCAATTTTACCATTCCTGGTAGATAAAGCTGTTGCCATGGTACTGATTACCACTGATTTGCCCTGACTGAGGGTCCCTGGGGTAATAGCAGCTTCAGAGCCACCTTGGACAGTTGTAGTGGTGCTGCTGCTAGTTGTAGTGGCCCCATCCAACGTAGAACCCTGGGACCTGGCATTATGATTGATAACACTCCCTTGCACTCCAACGGTTCCTGAAAATAAAACAAAGTTTAATTATAATATAAAAGGTGAGAAAAAAAAAAGATTCTAAGGCTCGATAAGTCCAGCACAAAGTACATTGCCCATGTGTCAATACGTCCCAGTATTAGAACAATATCTGAGAGGTGGGGGGAATCTCAGTGGTGGGATTCAAAAATTGTTGCCACCGGTTCAGTGGGCGTGGTTTGGTGGGTGCACTTTGCACGTGTGCACACACTTAGCGTGCAAATGCGCGCCAAATGCGCTCTTTGCGCAGGTGCAGAGGCATTGGCGCAGACACAGAGGCATTCTAACTCACCTCCTGCAAGCCTGCACGATCCCAGTTGCTTCAGCAGCTGCCGCGCGGTGCTATTTTGTGCCGTGCAAAGCAGCTGCGCTTCAAATTATGCCGATAAAAGTGAGTATGGGAGCCTGGGTGGGCAGGTGGGCCCAACAGTATAGCCAGCAGAGAGAACCGGTTCGGTCTCTGCTGCTCACTGCTCCTACCGTCTCTCCAGAACCGGTCAAATACCACCACTAAGGAATTTTAAGATAGCAACTTTGCTACTGTTCCCTCTACACCGATGGTTATAATACTCGTCCATTAACAGCCAAGTAGTTCCACAAACAAATGCAAATTGTATAGACATGCTGCAAAAAATAAAAGTTTTCCCCTTTTCCCCTCTGTGGATGTTTATAACTCCACATTAAATGACATTTTACTGCAAGTCTGCTCGTGCAACTGTATCAGGTTGTTGAAAAATTGGGGAGGGGGAGGACAGGAAAAAGAAAAGGAAAAAAGGAAAACCCCATGGTCTCTCACCCTTCCGTTTCATCTCCTTATCTTCTGAACAAAAATCCAGAAGCTATTATATTTCTTGACTAATAAAACAACACAGAAAAAAGTGGGGCTGAAGTAGTAGAGAAGTGACATAAGTGAAAAGATTGCAAGGTAGTTTAAGGGATGTCATCCTCCCTCTTAAAATCATTAAATCCTGCTGTTTGATTGCTGTGCTTTCAAAGGAAAACAAATACAAGCAAAAAGGGAGGGATTTTTTTTCCTTGCTGCCCCAGAAAGCAAATATCCCTACCAAAATCTGCCAGTGTCACTTAAATCAGTCCTGTCTCCGCGGGCTCTGCATTTAGTAAACACAAATAGAAGGACTGTAGTCAGAAACACGGGGTCACAAAAATCAGGACTAAGGGAAGGATATTTCTCTGAAACCCCACCCCCTTTCATTAACCTGGTGTTATGACAAGCAACAGCGTCCTTGTAATATTCCAGCAACTGGAAAGCAAAAAAAAAAGGGGGGGGGATTATATACGGAGGAATATAATTGGAATTGTGCTGGGGTAAATGGACCAGCATTACCTTCCCTTTCTTAAAAAGGCCATTTTTGCACTAATGGAAAGACAGGACCCTGAGTTAGCAGACTCCTTCAGAGTGCACCGTCTTTTTACAAGGGGGAAAACATTTACCGATGGACTGTCATTCTTCCAGTCCCACAAGCAGTAGAGGTTGTGCTGTGACTCTCTGCATAGCTCATATTATTTCAAGAAAAGCAAATGGTTCGGGAGGGGGGGGGCATAACCCTCCCCACCGTACCACCCCAGAGGAGAAGTTCAGTGGGTGCTGCATTTGCAAAGAGATCTATTTAAAAGGGGTTCCTGATCCTCAGGTTCCCCCATCACTTCCTCTTCCCAGGGGAAGCTGCTGCTGCTGCTGCTATGATTAATAACATTTCTTCTCTCTCTCTCTCTCTCTCTCTCTCTCTCTCACCCCCCCACCCCCAATGCACTTCAGGCGGGGTGGGGGTGGCAAAGAATTCAAGACAGCCAGGGAATATCGAAATGGATAAGGAGGGCAGGGAGCACCATTCCTCTAATCCCAGCAACGCGGGAGCAAGGTGGCACAGAAGTCCAAAGGTAAGGTCTCTTCCTTCCTCGTCCTCAGGAGCCCCCCCAAAACACTCTTCGCAGACAAGAGATGACAGAATGAAGAGCAAAAAAAAAAGCCAAGGGGAGGAAGGGGAGGGGGATCACCCTAGGAAAGGAAGCTGGTTTCCCCCTTCCCTAAAGGACCCACACACACACAGGCACTACTCTGATCACAACACTCGCCCTCCTCCCCATACACACACACATCTGCTCCTGGCTCGAGGTGCAGCAGAGGCAGGAGGGACACCATCCCGGCCAAAAATAGGGTGCTGGGGAGGAAGGGAGGGGGGTTGGCATGTGAGGAAGGCCTCTCTCTTGGCCGCCTCCCCCTCCCCAACTCCATGCCACCCACCCACCCCTGGCACCCTCCAGTTGCTGCCCCCGCCAGGAAAGGGGGGGCAGGGGAGAAAGAAAGGGAACCCAGAATGGGGGGGGGAAGACCCCCATTCCTGAGGGAGAAGGACAAGAGGAAGAGGAGGCAACCCCCCCCCCTCCGCCCCGGCTTGCCTCGCCGGGTTACCTGGCTTGGTGATCTCCGGGCCACTGAGTCCCATCTTGGCGGCGGCGGCGGCGGCGACGGTGGTGGTGGTGCTGCTGGTACTGCTGCTGCCGGTGGTGCGGCTGCCGGGGCTCTCTGTTTGGACATTAGCATTGCCTCCTACTCCTCCTCCTCCTCCTCCTCCTCCTGGGCTAGGGCTAGGGCTGTTGCTGCTGCTGCTGCCGCTGCTCACAACATGGTTCCCCAGCAGCCCCCCGGCGATCCTGAGGGGCTCCTGCGCCTTATGGTGCGGGTGGTGGTGGCCCGAGGCCGCCAGCTGAGACTCCAGGGAGCCCACCAGGTCGCTCACCACCTTCTCATCCACCTCAGCGTTTAGGAAAACCTCATCCAGCAGATCCGACCCAGCCGCCATCTTTTTTCGGAGGGTTCCTGGCGAGCGGCTCCCTCCCGCCCGCCGGCCCCCCTCCTCTTCACTCCTCCCTCTGCCCTCCTCCTCCTCCGCCCTCCCTCCTGCTCTCCCCCCTTCCTCCCCACCTCACTCACTCATTATACACATACGCTGCGCTCCCCTCCCGCCTCGGCCTCCGCCACCGAGCATGCGCGACGAAAACTCCGCGCGAGCGGGCAGGGAAAGCTGCGGGGGGCGTCGAGGCGTCACCTCAGCAGCCGGAGAGGGATTCCGTCGGTTCCTGATTGGCCGGCGGCCGGCTATAAATATTGAGGCAAATGGCTGCGAGCGCTCAGACAGGGAACGGGCGGCAAGGGCCCGGCTGCGGCCTACTAGCGAGAAGGGACGGCCGCCGAAAGTCGGGCTGGCCGCACGCGCTGGGCGCCGGCCGAGGGGTCGATGAGGGGAAGTGGAGGCGGTGCTATGGGTCGTGGCCGCCGACGCCTCGGGGCTGGCCGCGGCTGTCGCTGTCGTCCTTTGTCTGGCGAAGCCCAAAATGGCTGCATGTTCCGCGGCGGCGGCTGAGTCGCTTCTCGCCAGGGCTCCCTGGCCGGCTCGAGTCTGAAAGACGCCCCGCACCTGTGCCAGCTTATGAAAACAACCCGCCCTTTAAACGGGGAGGCTGGCGCAGAGCGCGGGGCCTGGTGCACGGACAGGCCGGCCGAGTCCTGCCGTCTCGACCGAGCGGGCGTTCCCCGCCGTCCGTCCGTGTCCAGGGGGGCCTCGCCGGAAAAGACCCGCGCCCTCCTAGCTGACCGGCCCCGGGAAGGAGGTCAACGCTCTTGCCGCGCCCTTGAGCCCGGCCTGAGCGCGCCTCCGCGTTGCCTTGGCTGTTTTCCTCCTTCTCGCCTTCACACTTGTGCCAAAGTTTGGGTGGCCGGTTCTGCCGGTCAGTGGCCGGCGCACCCCGAAGCCCCTTTGCTCCCCCACCTCTTTTCACTTCGGCTATGGCCCGTCACCCTCAAAATAACCCCCTTTTCTGTTCCCCACAAAAGAAAAGCTGCTGCCGTCTGGACGGAGCTGCGGGTGTCAAAACAGCGTCCTCTCCCGCCTTTCATTTTCAAGCGCTCAGCTACTTCCTTCTTTTCGTCAAGCATCGCTTACGCGTCCAACCGCCTTTTTTATTTATGGCATTATACATACTTGCACACTTTAACGATTAGTTGCGAGCAGCTGAAAATGCGTAACGCAGCCATGTCTTCCTACCTTCTCTGTCAAAAATAGACTCCGTTGTGCAAAGATAAGATACAGCTGCTTATAGGTTTTCTTTTAGGGAGAAGCCCTGAGAAGCGTCAGCCAAAAGGAAAGGAGGGAGCATCTCTTTCTTTTTTTCCTGCCTATAATTCTTTTTTTTCCCGTCTGAAATTGTTTTACTTTTGCATTTGATTTCCTCAGCTTCTTTGCATATACTCCTTTTCTGATAGTGCCAAGCCAACCTGATTTTTCAGCATTGTACCAAACAATTCTGCAGAAAAATTTTCAGGGATCCCTTTTCATGAACAAAGCCATCTGCAAAAACATTTTTATTTTTAAAAAGGTCAGATTATGTTCTAAAATTGTCTATTCTGGTCCTCGCTGTCCCCTCCCTTCTCTAGACAAACAAGAATGCAAAATCAATACTTCACAATGTCAGATCAATTGAATAATAGATCGTTCAGCACACCCTTTGTATTCCATCCCTTCTTTTCTGTTTTATAAGAATGAAATTGAAAAACATTTTGGGTTTTATAATTGCTATCTCCCTTGCAGAGATACCTTATGTTTCTTTTGCCCTTTATTAATTATTTCTGTCTTTTAACCCGCCTCATCCTGAGGAGTCATATTGGGTGGCAATACTTTATAATTTATGTTTCTAGTCAGGCTTTTAAAATGGTGCAAATTAGAAGGGAAGTAAACATCTATTTAAATGGATGGTTTACTTTAAAAATCAGTGCAAATTGGGTTTTTTTTAAATTTATGGAATATTAAGCTGAATTCAAATGAGTCCCATTGCTAAGACATTATTTTATTCTTAAAAGGTAGTAATAAGATTGGGATTTGCTGTTTGTGACACTGCACAGCAAGGATTGTAAAGGTCTCTAGTTGGGCAACTGGAGAGGTTAGCACTCCTTGCAGGAGATTAATTAACTTGATTTTTTATTAAAAAGTGGCTAAGAATAATGAGCACATTATTATATACAAGGAAGTTGCTCATTGTTATGTTGTATTTTGTCAATTTTGCAGATATTGGGAGCTAGTTATAGTATACAATGCAATACATTTCAGGCAGTATTTCTTATCTTGGGGACTTTAAAATGTGTGGACTTCAACTCCCAGAATTCTCCAGCCAGAGACCAGGAACAGCAACAGAAAGTATGTCTGCCAGGTACCATGAAATGACATTGTTGACTATATGGGATGCAAAGTATACCAACCCTATCAGAACTAACGGGACAGTAGAAATTGCCCTGGAAGAAGACAATGCTGTAAATGTCCTTGCTTTATAAATATTTACCTTCAATTTAAATAGCACCACAAGGCCCACTAGTAACCTGTGTGACTTAAGTAGCAGAGGGGGTTAATGGTGTACCAAGGCTCAATTATAGATAATCCTTGATTTATGACCAAGATTGAGCCCAAAATTTTCTGTTGTTAAGTGAGACATTTGTAAAGTGAGTTTTGCCCCATTTTATGACCTTTGTTGCCACAGTTATTAAGTGAATCTCTGCAGTTGTTAAGTTAGTAAAAGGGTTGTTACATGAATCTGGCTTCCCCATTAACTTCTCTTGTCAGAAGATCACAAAAGGTGATCACAAAACCCCGGGACACTGCAATGTCATGAGTCAGTTGCCAAGCATTTGGATTTTGATCACGTGACCACGGGGGTGCTGCAATGGTCATTAGTATGAAAAACAGTCATATGTCACTTTTTCAGTGTCACCATAACTTAAAATCACTAAACGGTAGTAAGTCAAAGGACTACCTGTAATGCATACATTGCTGCATACTGGACTTGTAGCTTTTGAGTTTTCTTCAAGGGCAACCTCATGCAGAGCATATTATAGTAATTATACACGAATGACTGAGGTATGAATGGGCCATGAGAAGGGCCTCTGATCCAGGAAATGACAACATTGACCCATAAGATTAACCTGTGCAAAGACTTTTCTAACCACACTTGCAATTTGTTCAAGTAGAAGCTGCAAGTCCAGGAGAATCCTCAAACTGAATCAAGCTTGACCCTTCCTGAGTTTATAAGGCGTGTCGATGTAATTTCTTGGAACTTCATGAAGTGGCGGAGAGTGCCACTGACATCTTTCAGGATTTGACTTTGTAATCTAGTCAACACCAAGATTTGCAGGTGGTCTCTCATTCAAATAGTACCAAGGCTAGTTCAGCTTAACTTCTTAGAACAGCCAAGATGGACTAGCTGCTTGGACTTCCTGAAGCCCCAATAAATCGTAGAGAACAATATTAACCCTTCCCAGTGAAGGATAATTAAGCCTTCATATGAAATAGAAAAGGTACCAAATCTAGTTTTGCCCCATTTTATTAACTTTCTTGCCACAATTGCTAAGTGAATCACTGCAGTTGTTAAGTTAGTAACATGGTTGTTAAGTGAATCTGGCTTCCCCGTTGACTTGTCAGAAGCAAAAGAGGATCACGACCTCAGGACACTAACCGTCATAAATACGAGCCAGTTGACAAGCATCTGGATTTTGATCACGTGACCATGGGGGTGCTGCATTGGTCATAAGTGGGAAAAATGGTCACAGGTCACTTTTTTCAGTACTGTTGTAACTTCAAACAGTCACTAAACAGTTGGTTGTAAGTTGGGGAATGTCTACATTGCATACTTATTTACAATCTTAAATATATTCTAATAGAGAGTGTTTCACAGCCTCCATCAGAGATACATGTAGATGCCAACGGAAAAGAAAGATGTTGCGGTCCCAGAAACACAGTAATTGACCATTTTGCAAACTATTCTACATTTGCCCTCATTTTTCCACTTGGATAATTATACATTTTGCTTAGTAACTGCCAAGGTACATTAGTTGAGGTCCTGCTTCAGAAGCATTAAATTAAACCGAATTAAAATATCTATGGTAGACATGCTGTAGTACTGATAAATAGGCAGTACTGTATGCAAATTACCAAAGTCCAGGTTGGCTAGGAACAAGTTACAAGTTGTCAGTCATTCTTTCGTACATAATCATGTACTTCCTTATTTATGCTTTCCTTTACCTTTGTCCTATCTGCTTTTGGTGCAACGCTACTACTAAGCTTCCAAGTTAAAGCATTTTGCCTTTTCTGTCACCTGCTGTGTGTATGGAATAATTAGCAGTTATATTTTTAATCAGTCCTCAGAACAGGAAAACCAAAAGAACATTTACATGATACAAAATACTTTGAAGTAGACTTAACTGTAGCTTATACAGCAGCGAGGATAGGATAACAGGCATGCTTATGATTGCTGCTCAAGGTCCAGTCCATTGTTGAGGAAAGTTATTTCAGATACAAGCATGAGGTGGACCGTTGCCTACATGTGGTCCACTGTCCATTTCCTATATCAAGAAAAAGGAATAGCTTGGGTCCTGGAGATACATTTGGAATATTAAGAGCATGTAGTGGCATTCTTATTGTACAGAATAGAGTACAGTACAGTACAGTAGAGTAGAATTCTTTATTGGCCAAGTGTGATTGGACATACAAGGAATTTGTCTTGGTGAAAATGCTCTCAAGTGTACATAAAAGATAAGGAGGAGCTTGACTACCACAATATAGTATCACTACTGTGATAGTCATTTTTTACCTTTCTGTTCATGTCTGATTGTCAGACAGAGTTTTTAAACAAGTCCCTGCAGTTTTCTTGGCAAAGCTTTGCAGAAGTGATTTGCCCTTGTTTGCTTCCTAGGGCTGAGGGAAAGTGACTGGCCCAAAGTCAGTCAGCTGCCTTCAAAGTGGAACTCAAACTCATAGTTTCCTAGTTTCTAGCCTGAAGCCTTAACCATTACACCAAACTGGCTCTGTATGGTAGTCATAGCTAGTCATAAAATATCTATTTCCTATAAGGCAAACAGGTCAGGTTGCTTCCTATTGCTTGTTTTCTGTGACCACAACATCTGTAGTTTGTCCTTTCTGTGGGTAAGCATGCATGTTGCCAATCACTGAGTTGCAGCTGTCCACCATTTTTATTTTCTTGGTATGGCTCTGGAGTCTGAATTTGGAAGCTTTCAAGAAAATAAATCAGTTCTGGGTTGGAGCTTTGCATCATGTCAACTTCTATTTAGTTAAAACAATTTAGAACACATTAAAAGAATCGGGCTTGCTACTCATTGGGATATACAGATACAGATTAACAGAGTTGGAAGGAACATTGTAGGTCATCTAGTCCAACCCCCCTCCCAAGTAGACCTTACACCATTTTTGACAGATGCAGTCCAGTCTCTTCTTAAAAGCTTCCAGGGATGAAGCTCCCACAACTTCTGAAGGCAACTTCTGTTCCACTGGTTGATTGCTCTCACTGTCAGAAAATTTCTCCTTATTTCTAGGTTGAATATCTCTCCTTGATCAGTTTCCATCCATTATCCCTTGTCTGGCCTTTAGCTGCTTTGGAATATAGCTTGATCCTCTCCTCTCTGTGGCAGCCCCTCAAATATTGGAACACTGCTATCCTATCTCCACTGGTCCTCTTCACAGACTAGCCATGCCCAGTTCCTGCAACTGTTCATCGTATGTGGATTATTTTATTTGCTCCAAGAAAGATTTTCCCAAATGTATATTCTTGCTTTGAACTTTTTTTAAAAAAGATTGTCTTATTTTTTTTAAAGAACATCTTCCATATAACTACATTCAGGCTACTCCAAGTCTGAGCATAGATTGTTTTAATTATTTTAACCTCACAGTTTAAAAGTAATTCACAATGAAATAGCCACAGTAGTTTCTTTTATAGTTTTGATTAGTATATATATATATTTATAAATATGTGTGACTTATACTTACTGAAAGCATATTTGATGTACAAGACAACAAGCAACAAAATCTAGCTTTGTTGTAGCGTAATGCCTTAAATATTGTTTATAATAAAAATAGATGGAATATTTATCCTACTAAATATCCTTAACAATTAGGAAGCATGTTCTAAATCAGGAGTCACCAACCTTTGGACCTCAGGGACCACCAAACTCATAATTTTAAATCCCGCAGACCAGAGACCCTGAGAAAATCCCAAAAAAATTCTGCAGGATAATGTCTCCAGCTCTGTTCTCAGGGGAAGAGAGAGAGAGAGACTTTTGGCTTCATGCAAGGAAAGCAGCAGAAGCAGCAGAAGTCTTTCTTTCTCTCTTCCAAACTCCACCAGTAATGAGACTTTGCCAACACAGCCTCTTGGAGCAGGATGCCTTGCAGGGTCCCAAAGACTCATTTCTGGTGGAGTTTGGGGGAGAGAAAGACTTTTGCTGCTTTCCTTGCGCGCAGCCAAAAGCAGAAGAAGAAAGAAGCTGAAAGAAGCAGCTCAGTGGCCAGGCCAGGCACGTGGGGCGAGTGGGGCAAATTCCCCTCCGCCCTTTCCCCCCTCCCCTCACTACTCGTGTTGTTCACAATGCAAGAGACGCAAACCTTGTGTTCCCACGGGCCATGTGGGCGGCGCAGCCTTATGTTCCCGTGCAGCCTGGAATAATTGCTTTGGGGGGGGGACATTTCTCTGTGGACCACCAAAATTTTCTTGTGGACCACCAGTGGTCCCAGCCCACTGGTTGGCGACCACTGTTCTAAATCATGGGTGTCCAACCTTTTGGATAGCTTGGGCTGCACTGAGTGAAGAGGAATTATCTTGGCCACATATAAAACACATCACACCATGTTAAAAGTCTTACAATCTTGTGGGGCCACATTATTAGCTGTCCAGAGCCGCATGCAGCCCATGGGCCCCAGGTTGGACACATCTGTTCTAGATTCACATTCTGTCTCTAAATTCTTTATTTCTCTTATTTCATTAATACCCTCATGAAGCTGTAAAAAATTAAAATGCCTCTAATATAGAAGACCATTGTCTTCTACTAAAACGAATCAATTTAATAATACATTGCACTTACACATTGGTCATGTAGTAACATGAAGCCATTTTTATTGAGTTGTTCGATTGGTTATGGACAACATGGCCTCTGGCACTCCTTAATGTGAACATACAAAGCTATATGAATATACTGTAGTTTATTCCCACAGTAAGACAAGATGATTTGGGCTGCAGTACCTAGGAACATTTTGGCGGTATCACTCCATGCCTGAGCATGACAATATTGCCAGGGTGAAGAAGTGATAACGCTAATTCCTTTCTCATGAAGACTTCTAACATCATTCAGATTTACAGAGAGAAGCCAGACAGAGAAGCGAATCCCTTGTTCTTGACATAATGAGCCTGGACAGATGATCCATACGTGAAAATGTACACTGGATGCAAGATGAGATTTTAGATTGTATATTTGAAACATCCAGTAGGAGGTTAAAGGGGGGTGGAAAAAGCAGCGCTCCATTTGAAATAATAAAATTCAGTATTAAAAGCTAGGAAGAAGATTCTGCTACCTCATTCTCTAAATCAAATCTAAAGTGAAAGTTATTGGGAAGATGAAGCAAGCAATTCTGGAAACAGAACTGGCCAGTGTCTTGCCAGCGCTGGGTTCAAATGAACTGCCTGACTTAGCACAGCAGATGGGTTCATTCAATATACTAAGATAATGCTTAGGTTCGTCTAGCTTGGTGAACCACAAATTAGCAAATACATTTTAGCATGTTGTGTGAACTTCGCCAGAGTTAAACATGTTTCAGTCTTATTAAATTGAATAGTTTTGCTGTGGAGTTTAATAAAATAAACTGTCCTTGCTTCTGGTTGACTGAGTCATTTTTTACTGTTTGTTTTTATATCTTCTTTCATTAGAGCAGTTTGTGTAAGTACAATCGTATAATATACTCATACAATTATAGTTGTGAACAAGAGACTTATTTTGGTTTAGTGGTTAAGACACCAGGTTAGGAACCAGGAGACTTGAGTTCTAGTCCCAGCCAACTGGATGACTTTGAGCCAATCTTCAAGAGACTGAATTCTAGTCCCACCTTACTAATGAAAGCTGGATGGGTGACTTTGGTCCAATCACCACGAGATTTTGAATTCTACTCCCCCTTAGTCATGGAAACTGGCTGGGTGACTTCGGACTGGTCACTGTTAAGGTAATTTCCCGTTAGGAGAATGAGTGCATACAGGGAGACGTAGTGAGAGTGATGTTGAATAACACACGACCAGTACACAGATACACTAAATAGTAAAATGTAGGTTTTTACTTCCAGTAAACGGTTAAGCAAAGTCCAAAACAAGCAGTCCAAGTCATACACGGTTAAAGCAGTCAGTTTTCAGTCCAGGGATAATCCAAAATCAAAGTCCAGTATCATAAACAGTTCAGTAATAGACTCACAGCAATCCAGGAACAACGACGATCTGCAAAAGTCAATAGGGAAAAATGCAGGAACCAAAAACAGCGAACAACAGAACATCTAGCAACTAGCAACTACCAACAACAGAACAGAACTAACAACCCAGGTTTCTGGCTCCGTCTTATGACCGTTTGAGGAACCACACCCAATTACAATTTTAGCATTCCCTTAAAGAGACAGTATTAAATATCTATCCTGGTTTATATATTTCCAACCCAACTGTTAGGTGACTATCAATTCCTAACAGTCACTCTCTGTCCAAGACATCAGGCTTGGATTACAAGCCAGTCGGTCAATTCCTGTAGCCACTAAATCAAGACTCAGTTGATCAAAAAACAACAGACCCTTTATTATTTGATTTTATTAACACAATGAAACAAAAAAAATAAACTTAAGGGGAAAAAGCAGTGTAAATGGTGACCTAAAGGAGTTTAGTTTTGGAAATTCCCTCTGCAAATGTCTGTATTGATAGGTAAGTCTTCAACTGCTATTTAAAATAAGGCTGTAAGACAGGAAGACAAGTTTTCTTTGGGAGAAAGTTTCTCAACCAGAGCACTGCCATGAGGGCTTTATTCCTGGTCTGTGTGATCCAGGGCAGACCAAACTTTGGGACCCTAAAGAAATCCTCTTCAGGATCCAATCTGAGTCAGTCACTGGGACGAAAGGTTTATTCCTCCAACTGTTCTTCCAACTGTTTGGAGGCCATCATCAGGGAACTTCTCTCTCTCCGGATTATGCAGTGGGTTGTTCTATGTGTTGAATATATATGGTTGCTGGTTGTGTGTAGCTTTCAGTTGTAAATTAGGCTGTTAATGGTTGACTATTTAGTTGTTAATTGTTGTTTCCTTCTGCCACTGCGCCCTTGGATCCTAAGTATCTGATAGGCTGGTGGTAAGTCAGCACTCCTATTGACTGACAAGGGGCGCGTTTCCCAGGCTTCAATCATTTCTCTGGCTATTTTTGTCCCTGCTCAACCAACAATCATAGTAGCTGCAAAATTAAATGCATGTCCTTATTCCAGTATCCCGGAACACATATATTTACATTCATGAGGTCCTCTTCAGTTGGTCTTACTGGTTGGCATTGGGAGAGGTAAACCTGGTTATAAGTACCAAGACCCTATATGCTTTAATGCAGTATGTCAGTGTTAGCATCTTAACTTGGGCTCATGAGTAACTATAGTAATGCATAACTTTTAGAACAGGTTCTGCGTGATTCTATTTCACATCCTCAATATTCAAACAGACGTGCACTTTGTTTTTCAGTTTCTGGACCATTTTTCAAAGAATTTCACATAAAGTACATTGCAGTAATCCAGTTATTAAAGTATTAAGGTATGAATTGCTGAAGCTAGCTATGCCAGTTTAAGATATCCAGTCCTCACCTGCTCAAAACCTGGTCAACATTTTCTTGTTACCAAGGCAACCTATATATCAATAATACACCTGCTCCTTAAGTGAAAATGTTATCTACAATGTGCCATCTTCCTAATTCCCAGGCCTGAGAACCACCCATCTATCTATGCCTTCACTGCTTCAGTTCTTTTGAAATTTCTAAGCAACTTTTAAGCATAATTTATCTATCGATTCAATTTTATGCCGTCCAACTCTCAACCACGATAGGTGGCTCTAGGTGGCTCATAATACACCAAAATAATATCAGAACAATAATATCATAATAACAGGGACTAACTACAGGCTTGGACAAAGAAGACAAAAAGAGCAAACTGGCAAACCCCTCCCCCCAAAACATCCCACCAGCAACTGACATCCAATCCAAGGTTCATCAATCCCTCTAACACAAGGGCTAGGAGAACAGCCAGGCCTTTAAGGCTTTCTGGAATGAAAAAAGAAGGGGATTCAGATATCGTGGAGAACTTCATTCCAGAGGACAGGTGCTGCAACAGGGAAGGGTCTTTTGTCATCTTTGACGGATAACCCAAGTGTATTCCTAGAGAATAGTTCCATTATTAAAGCAGTTCTGGTGGCAAATTCTTCTGCAACATAATAAGCCTGCCTAACAGAAAAAATAAATTTGATGCAAAAGTTCTTTAAAACAGCCTGGAAACTGCAAAAAAGGACCAAATGGGATAACTGAATTGGTGAGTAATGTGTTTATAGAGTGCCACATCAGTCCCATGTTGAAACAGCTGCAGATTGCAAGTTACTAACGGACCCAAACCAAGGTGCTCCCTAAACATATTAAAACCTTATACAGGGAGTCCTCGACTTAACGACTATATTTGGGACTAATACTTTCATAGCTCAGCAAGGAGGTTGTTCAGCGAGTCACGCCTGAATTTACATCCTTTTTTGCCATGGTTGCTAAGCAAATTGCTACAGTGGTTCAGCGAATCACAGAGTTGTGAAGCAAATCCAGCTTTCCCCATTGACTTTAGACTAGAAAAACAGAGTTGGAAGGGACCTTGGAGGTCTTCTAGTCCAACCCCCTGCTCAGGCAGGAAATCTTATACCATTTAAGACAAATGGTTGTCCAATCTCTTCTTAAAAACTTCCAGTGTTGGAGCACCCACAACTTCTGGAGGCAAGTTGTTCCACTGATTGTTTTAACTGTCAGGAAATTCCTCCTTAGTTCTAAGTTGCTTCTCTCCTTGATTAGTTTCCATCCATTGCTTCTTGTCCTGTCCTTCAGGTGCTTTGGAGAATAGCTTGACTCCCTCTTCTCTGTGGCAGCCCCTCAGATATTGGTACACTGCTATCATGTCCTTCTTTTCATTAAACAAGACATACCCAATTCCAGCAGCCGTCATGGCACTGGACCGTGACATGTCCTTGTGTCACAAAATCACAAATGATGATTCCATGACCCTGGGACACCGCAGCCATTGTAAAATACATGCCGGTTGACAAGTACCCAAATTTTTTTATCACAATACTAGGGTGGTTAATGATCATAAGTGCAAGGGCTCAGTGCCATTGTAACTTTGGACAGCTGCTAAATGAATGGATGTAAATCGAGGACTACCAAACACTATGGCTTAATGCTGAGTTGCAGGACTTCCTCCCGCCTTCCAAACTATCAGTGCTGTTACATTTTTTCACCTTTTTTCCCCCTTTTTTGGCTATTGGAACTAAACTTGGGGACCCCTCCCAATCTTTTTTCTACAATTTAAGATGACACTAAAAAATAAACCCAGGTCTTTTCCTTTGGAGTTTATTTATGCTGCTGGGTTTCAATACTTTTGATCGTTACTATTTTAAATGCCTTTTTTAAAAATTGAATTTTGGGTGTTACAAGCCATTTAGAGCTAAGCAATAAGAGAAGGAAACATAGATATTTGAAATAAACGTGAAGTGTTAATTAATAAGCACACAACACGCATACACACCCAAGAAATTTGTAGATACTAGCTGCGTGCATAAAAACAAAGCAGCTATTCTCAGATGCCTGACATCTTTCCACAGTATATTTCAAGGTATTAAACGAAATGAAGAGTGTAATCATATGTGAGCATTGAAATATAGCATGAAGGAAGGAGTAAAGTGCAATTTCTTACTAAGTTGGTATAAAGTGCTTAATGATTGGGGGTTGGAGGAATAAGGAACATTAAAATGTTTGATAAATCAATTTATAAGTTCATCATCACACAGTCCTAACTGCAGCACAAACAAGCATGGTGTTCTGACCCAACTCCCCAAACATGACAAACCCTCTGAAGTGAACTCAGAGATTCCTTTATTACAGTGGTCCCCAACCACCGGGCCCCGGACCGGTACCGATCCATGGATCATTTTGTACCGGGCCGCCTATTTTGCTTGGGCGCCGCCATCTTGTTTCGACGGCGCTTGAGAAAGTGCTTCCGGGTGAGCTTGTCGGTCGTCGGTTGAAAAGCAGCGTTTGAGTGCTGAAGGAATCCTCGCACCTTAGTTTCATCAAAGGTGGGGCGGCTTCGAACGAAGAGCTGTCCCGATGGCGGTGGAGTCTCGCATTACTCAGGAGGAGATTAAGAAAGAGCCCGAAAAGCCCATCGACCGCGAGAAGGTACAAAGGAGGAGTTGAAGGTGGCGGGGAGAAGCGGGGGACGGCTGGCTGGCCGGTCGCTCAGCTCGCCTTGCCTTGGTTGTGCGTGCTGATGCCGGTACCAGTCCGTGGATCATTTTGTACATTTTGTACCGGGCCGTGGTACAAAAAAGGTTGGGGGCCACTGCTTTATTAGGAATGCCAGCAGCCCCAGCAAAACGTTTCTCTCTCAAAGGAGGCTAACAAGTCCATCCATTCGAAAGATAGTTGTCTGCCACACCTATTCATCTCCGCCCGCTGCCTTTTATCTCCAGAGCTAGGGTGGGTGTTAGGAATGTGTACACCAATTAGTTGGGCTGACAATACATAAACCAACAATGTATGTTTGTAGCTTTAAGACAAAATCGCTGTATTGCTTTATACTATATTCTGATTGGTTGATTATATTGCAAATTACCATAAGAGGGAGCTAGGGATCATAGCTTGCTCTGACATTCTGTCTCTCTGACATTGTTACTATCTAAGGTTCTCTGTTGTATTTATGCTGTGCTTATATTTTGATATTTTCGTTTACTGTAAATGACAAAGGCAACCGGTAAGAAGACTTTGTAATTGGATATTCTTTGGACTGTTAAATGTATATGACCTGGACTGTTTATTGGACTGTGCTATTTCTTAAAGTAAACTTTAACTCCATTTAGTGTATCTGTGTGTGGCTGGATAATTATTCATAACTATTATCATAAACGTTTCCATGTGCATATCCTTGTTACTCAAGGGTTATTCTGTACATATCATAACAGTGGGGCTTCACTAGCAGTGGTGGCTCTTCCATCCCAAGGATCGACCCATAGATTTCCACTGCTCTCCTCTCCTCTGCCTTCTGCACATCCACACATCAGGCACTGGACCCAGGTGTTCCTCCTCTTCCTCATCAGCCAACTCCAGAACTGGAGGCTGTTGACTCTCCATCTGAGGGCTGATAGACAGCCCAGGCTCCGTCTCTCTCTCTCTCTCTCTCTCTCTCTCTCTCTCTCCCAGCTTCATTCCCTCTTCCCCCTCGGGAGCTCTCAGATTGCCCTGATGCTGACCCTGATTCCCATGCCTTCTCCTCCTCCTCTGATTCGGCTGCTGGAGGGGCCAGTGGCCGAATAAGCCACAACACATTGTCTCAATTCCTGTTGACTACTGCATAGGTAGTCCTCACCTTACAACCATTCACTGAATGAGTGCTTGAAGTTACAATGCACTAAAACAAAAGTGACTTACAACCAGTCTTCATGCTTACAAGTGTCGCAGCTTCCCGGTGGCCACGTGATCAAAATTCAGGTTGTGATTTGCTTAACAACTTTGGCAAAAAAAAAAAAGCGCTAAAATCAGGCGCAACTCACTTAACAAACTGCTTTACTTGGCTATGCAAATTCTGGTCCCAACTAGTGGTGGTATTCTACCAGTTTGGCACGGTTCTGGCGAGCCGGTAGCAACGATGAGCAGCGGAGACCGAACCAGTTCTCCGCCGCTCTGCTATTGGGCCCACCCGCCCTTCTGGGCTCCCATACTCACCTTTATCCTCTGAATTTGAAGCGCAGCTGCTTTGCGCGGCACAGAAGAGTGCCGTGCAGCAGCTGCTGAAGCAACCGGGATCGTGCAGGCTTGCAGGAGGTGAGTTAGAACGCCTCTGCGCCTGCAGAGCTAGATCTGTGTTTAAAAATAGGTCTATCTCTCCCTTAACAGTATCCTAATCATGTCCTTTGCATTTTAAACCATAAGTACAACTGCTAACTATCCATTGCTACTTCTGTGACTATTAAAGGTTTTCCATTGCTTTCACCACTAGGATCTCAAGTCGTTAGCTTTACTTTTTCTATTTATTACTTCGGCATTTAAGGCACACTATTTTATCTATGAGTAGTCCTTGACTTAGGACCCAGGACCATAATTGAACCCAAAATTACAGTCGTATGTCATTCCAGTCATTAAGCAGGTAACCATGTGACTGCATCCAATTTTACCATTCTTTTCGTGGTGGCTGTTAAGCAAATATTAAGCAAATATTAAGCAAATATTAAGCAAATATTAAGCAAATTGTCCCCAATGAGCTTTTTTTTTTTTTTTGCTGAAAACTGGAAGCAAACACTAGTTTCCAGCAAAAAACAAAAACAAAAAAAAACATTGTAAATTGAGGTCATGTGGCCATGCAAATAGCCATATATGTGGACTGGTTGCCAAACGCTCAAAATGCAATCACGTGACCAGGGGTTGAAGAGGGGATCAACCTATTCTCCAAACGCCTGAAGGCAGGACAAGGATGGAAACTCATCAAGGAGAGAAGCAACCTAGAACTAAGGAGAAATTTCCCGACAGTTTGAACAATTAAGCAATCGACCTGCCTCCAGAACTTGTGGGTGCTCCAACACAGGAGGTTTTAAGAAGAGATTGGACAGCCATTTGCCTGAAGTGGTATAGTTTCCTGCCTGAGCAGAGGGTTGGACTAGAACAGGGGTCGCCAACCTTTTGGACCTCAGGGGCCACCAAACTCATAATATTAAATCCCGTGGACCAGAGACCCTGGGAAAATCCCCAAAAAAGTCTGCAGGAAAATTCCCCACCCCGTTTTCCTACTGATCAATTATTCTTTATTTGGGATTGCAGGATACCTTCTCCAGCTCTGTTCTCAGAGCGGTGGGGGAGGGGAGAGAGAGAGAGACAGAGAGACAGAGAGAGACTTTTGGCTTCATGCAAGGAAAGCAGCAGAAGCAGCAGAGGTCTTTCTTTCTCTCCCCCAAATTCCGCCAGAAATGAGTCTTTGTGAGACTTGTCGCACCGGTACAGCCTCTTGGAGCAGGATGCCTTGCAGGGTCCCAAAGACTCATTTCTGGCAGAGTTTGGGGGAGAGAAAGAAAGACTTTTGCTGCTTTCCTTGCGTGCAGCCAAAAGCAGAAGAAGAAATAAGCGGAAAGAGCAGCCCGGTGGCCAGGCGAGGCATGTGGGACGAGTGGGGCAAGTTCCCCCCCTCTGCCCTTTCTCCCCTCACTACCTCATGTTGTTCGCAATACAAGCAATGCAAGCCTTGTGTTCCCGTGAGCCATGTGGGCGGCACTGGCATAGCCTTGTGCTCCCGCGCAGCCTGGATTAATTGCTTTGGGGGTGTTTTGGGGGTGACATTTCTCTGCGGACCACCAAAATTTTCTCACGGACCACCAGTGGTCCCTGGCCCACTGGTTGGCGACCACTGGATTAGAAAACCTCTAAGGTCCTTTCTAACTCCATTATTCAGTTATCCTGCCTGCTTCCCCTTAGTGAAACTTAAGAATAGAGTCAGGTTAGCATTCAAAAAGACATCTCTTGTGATATGGGTTCACCTTTCCCCTCGTTTTTCCCCAGTCCAATTCATACATCTGATCTCTGCCTTTGGGTTTGTCCTACCCCAATTTTTCATCTCCATACAAGTCAAAAATCTTTATAGATGCAAACATATTTCACGTGCTAGGAAGTGCCCACCTGTAAGGTAATAGAATTAAGGACTCTGGATTTAAGTAGGTCTGCTATAGCTTGAAAACGAGTTTGTAACTTCAAATCCAGGATCATAAATAGCCATGAAAGTGGTCTGTCATAATTTCAAATGTAACATGTAAGTCAAGGACTACCTGTATTCCATTTCTTCTCTGTGAGGCCCACAAGCTCATTTCCAGGTGCTACTAGGAGTAAAACGATTAAAAACTCTCTGCTAGTACTGCTATTCCTTGCAACTCTGCCCAAGGAACTCTTTGCTTCCTCTCACTGTTCCTCTTGTATACCTGTCACTGTCAGCATGTCTCTGGACATGGGTCAATGGGCTTTCAAAAGAGCACTAAAGCCACCTTCAGAAACAAAACACCTGATGAGTACTTGATCCATAAAATCTGTTAATCCATTAATTTGACAGGTGGCCAAGTGTGTCATTTCTTGCACAAATACACTCACCCAATTCTGCCCCACCCCTGCTAGGGAGAGTGATCAGGGGTGGTTTTCTGTTTGACAGGCAACGATTGATGGCAAAGGAAGCAAAGGGTGAGAGATCTGTTTAATCGCTTTTTAAAAAATATCTCACATTAAACAGTAAGGACCGCACCAGTTTCCATCTATTTATTGTGCTCAGCAACTGGGGGACAAATTTTCGGTTGACATTCTTTTCTGCCAGTTCAAGGTTTGGTGCAGAGGTGGTATTCAGCAGGTTCTGACCAGTTCTGGAGAACTGGTAGCGGAAATTTTGAGTAGTTCGGAGAACCGGCAAATCCCACCTCTGACTGGAGATTTTACAATATCCTTCCCCTGCCACGCCCACCAAGCCACGCCCACAGAACCGGTAGTAAAAAAAATTGAATCCCGCCACTGGTTTGGTGGATTTTAATGTATCCACCATTATCTGCCAAACTTAATTTACAGGCTAAATCCCTAAAAATATTCTGAAATGTTTTGACCTATTTTTGTAATTCCATTGTATTAAAAAAAATTGTAAAGGTAAAGGTTCCCCTCGCACATACGTGCTAGTCATTTCCGGCTCTAGGGGGCGGTGCTCATCTCCATTACAAAGCCGAAGAGCTGGCACTGTCCGAAGACGTCTTCATGGTCATGTGGCCGGCATGACTAAATGCCGAAGGCGCATGGAACACTATTACCTTCCCACCAAAGTGGCCCCTATTTTTCTACTTGCATTTTTACATGCTTTTGAATTGCTAGGTTGGCAGAAGCTGGGACAAGTAATGGGAGCTCATTCTGTTACGCGGTGCTAGGGATTCAAACTGTCGAACTGCCAACCTTTCTGATCGACAAGCTCAGCGCCTTAGCCACTGAGCCACCGCTTCCCCCTAAAAAAGTTGTATTACTGGTCAAAATCCTTACTGTAGGTTTTCTTAGCACTACAATTCATCTTCCTATTCATCAATGCTCAGCTTTGTCCTTTCTTGACAAGTCTCAGATTTGATCAGGTATTTATTTTCTTACGTTCCCTTCTGATAGAATAAAGAAATTCTCCCTAATTGAGAAGTAAACGGATCCAATGATAGACCTCTGTTTTCATGGGCAAAATCCCAGCTCAAAATCCCAGTGATTCAGAAAGACCTACAACTTAACACCCACAAGAAGATCCTAAAAAACACTTTAACCTTGTGTAGTGAAATTTCGGTTTCAGATATACCACCCATGTTTCAAATTGAAATCCATTGGTTTTTTTAAAAAATACACTTTATTGATTTTACAATTAAAATAGACCAACAACACATACATAAATGCAAGAGAGAAAAAGAAAACAAGAAAAAAAAAAGAATAGAAAGAAAAAGATAGAAAACAATTAAAAACATTTTCATCTTCAACAGTTTGTGAGACCTCCTTTTTATCCTTATTTTATGCCATATACACAATTAATCCTTACATATATCTGTATATCACTACTACAATTCTATCATATCTTCTTTTGCCTTTTAGTGTGAAATCTATCTTTGGTCTATCCATTTGTACCAGCAGTTCCAGCTGTCGTAATATATTGAAGTGTCTTTATCTTTTAATGCCAAGGTTAATTTGTCCATTTCTGCACAACTTGAAATTTTTTGAATAATCATTTCCTCTGATGGAACATGAGGCTGTTTCCAAACATTGTGCAAAATCCAATCTGGCCGCTGTCAAAATATGTATTATTATATATTTCACTTTTTTTGGTAGTCCTTTATCAAAGATCCCTAATAGAAAGGACTCTGGTTTAAATTCGATCTGTTCTCTTGTCATTTCCTCCAGCCAATTTCTAATTTTCTGCCAATATTTTTGAGCTTCTGTACAAGACCATTGTTTGTTTGGTTTTTTATTTTTTTTTGAAATCCATTGGTTTTTAGAGCAAAACTAAACATAGTTTCATTTAATTCTCTAGAAGAGTGTGTTTTATCTAAATCAGGGGTGTCAAATTCAAGGCCCACGGGATGGATACGGCCCGCAGGGTGCTTAGATCTGGCTTGCAGTGCCTCTACCAGCGAAAATGGAACTCAGGAGTGCCACCTGCAGAAGAACTCCATTTTCACTGGCAGAGGGTTGCAGGAAGCCATCGCAGCTGAAAACGGAGCTCGGGAGCCCATTTCCGTTGGCAGAACACTTGGGCCATCATTACAGGCGCCCCAGACAGCAGTGACATCGAGCTGGCCACACCCACCCTGGCCACACCCACTCTGGCCATGCTCCTCCCCTAGGTCAAACACAACCCTGATATGACCTTCAATGAAATCGAGTTTGATACCCCTGATCTAACAGCGGTCCCCAACCTTTCCAGCTTGGTGATCTGGCCTGGTGCGGTGGGGGGCTTGTGAGTAGCAGGTGCGCGGGCACATACACAGCGGGCATGCATGCCTTCCACTTGTGTGGATGGAGCTTTGCATGCACAAGGGTGCTTGTGCTCATGTGTGAAGCTCCACTTACACAAGTGGAAGGTGTTTGAACAGAGGGCAATTGTGGTTGCACACAAAGTTCCATTCGAGCGAGCGCAAGTGCGCTCTGCTCAGGTGAGTCGGAGCTTTGCACATGAACGCAAGCACCCTCCGCATGGGTTTCATATGCACACGCGCTTACCCACCGCTCACACGAGTGGAGCTTCACATGTGTGCATTTGGCTATCTCTCCCGCGGCCTGATTTTGAACAGGCCATGGCCCAGGGATTGGAGACTCCTGATCTAAAGTAATGCTTCTGTATATATTTTATCACTTGGATAAATATATATTGTGATGAGCTGTTTATGCATGTAGATGCACTTTACTGGCCTATAACGTATCATAGAAATGTGTATTAATGCAGGTAGTCCTTGACGTACGACCATTCCTTTAACAACCGACGCAGCTTGACGCAGTGATGGGATTCAAATTTTTTTACTGCTGGTTCTGTGGGCGTGGCTTGGTGGGCATGGCTTGGTGGGCGTGGCAGGGGAAGGATACTGCAAAATCCCCATTCCCTCCCCACCCCACTAACCTGCTTTCCAGCTCCGTTCTCCTGTGCAGGGCAACAAAAGGAGACCCAGCCGATCAGCTGGGACCTGGGAGGCAGAGAATAGATGGGGGCAGGCCAGTCAGAGGTGGTATTTGCCGGTTCTCCGAACTACTCAAAATTTCCACTACCGGTTCTCCAAAACTGGTCAGAACCTGCTGAATACCACCTCTGGCTAGATGTTACAGCTACATTGAGAAACTTATAGCTGGTCTAACTTAAAACCACCACAGCATTCCCACAGTCGAGTGATCATGATTCAGGTGCTTGGCAACCATCACACATTTACGATGATCACAGCATCCTGCAGTCACTTGATAGCCATTTGTGATTTTTCCAGCTAGTTTCTGACCAGCAAAGCGAATGAGGAAGCCAGCAGGGAAGGCTGCAAGTTACATCACACTTAACAACCGTGGCAAAAAAGGTAATAAAATGGGGGATAGTTTTGTGCTGCCTCACTTAATGGTGAATTTTCCAGTCCCTATTATGGTCATATGTCAACAACTACTTGTAGACAATTTTAGTCGACTAAAACGGAGAGAAGAAATATAAGCTTCTTTTTTTATGTGGCATAACAAATTCGGAGAACATTCAAAGTGTCAATATGGCTGTTCATAGTGATGATTACAGCCGGAGGCCTAGTTTTCTAATTAAGCTGTATCAGAGAACATAAAATAAAATTATTTTACTTATTCATTAAGATTTCTTTCACTCCTTTTGTTCAGTGTGTGTGTGTGTGTGTGTGTGTGTGTACATATACATGTATATTTATATAAGTATGTATGTATATGTATATATGTGTGTGTGTGTGTGTGTGTGTATTATGTATATAATTATACACCACAGTACAAGTAGCTCTAAAATCAAGTTGTCAACTTTGAATCAAACCTGGCGGAAGCCATTTTTCTATTCCTCAGGGTGAGGAGGGGGAAAAGGAGAGTGGAATGCTTTACTAGACACAACACAGATCTTTCTTGTTGGAACCAAGGTCATCTCTGCAAGTGATGGATAGAACCGTGGAGGAGTGCCTGGAAAGCCCACCCATTAACCTAATTGGCCAGCGTGACTTGAGACAGTTGGGGAGGGAGTTATTTCTTATTTTCATTATTCTGAAACCATGGGAAACATTTATAATTGGTTTGCATTTGATAGTGCCAATAAAGAAGTTCTTAGAGAAAGTCTGTAGCCTCAGAGTTCGGATTTGCTTGGTTCATTAGTCGGAACTTAGCTACCCTTCAATCAAATCCAGTGTGACTATTGTCCCCCTTCTACAATGTGATCGGGGCCTGGGTGAGACAAAGGAGCTTGTTCGGGGAATGAAATCATGAACTATGTCTTCAGACATGTATATTTGCAATAGCGGCTGCGAATATCTGTAGCTCAGGTGTAGGGTGAGGATAAAAGTTCATTCTCCAAGCTTGTGGGTTGGTTTCCAAACAAGCAATTCCATCAACAGACACATTGATCTACAACCAGCCTACAAACCCATCAGAATCCAAATCCTTTTGTTCAGAGCCAACCCAGAGACAGCATTGACCCACAACCACCCACGCAATTTCCCCACCACCACCAGTTCACCTCCCAAGGTCCCTGACCTTATGTAACCTCCCCACCACAAGGCCCATCACAAGACTCTCATTGATGACTCCCAGCTGACCCATCACAGGACCCTCGGTTGACATATCCACACCTGAAGCTCCTATAAACAGAAGAGCACTGACATTCCCTAAACTCTGCTGAATATGTTACCATACCTGTCATGTTCCCATTGGAGTATGAATCAGAGGAGAAAGACAAACAACTGACAGGGAGTGGGAGAGTGTGTGGCTGTGGAGGAAACTGGGGAAGGGCAAAGTCAAGCTGGGCAGAGCAAGGAAGAGGTAGAACAAGGGAGAGGGAGTTCAGAGGAAAACCAAGGCCCACCCCCTCTTCATCCTAGGGCACGCAGGGAAGAATGGAGAAGAGAACAATGTGGGTTGCATGGCTTAAGAGGGAGGAAAGGGCCCTGATTCCCTTCACAAGGTACACCTGGGGAGGATGTGCAAAGGAGAGGCAGGTAGGTGGGGCAGTTGTCGGGAACAAACATTGAGTTTATTTTGTGTTGGCTGCAGTTATCTGCGTTACTGGCATCCTCTCAACTGGTTTGATTTACTGCCGTGTTACTTCAATTCTGGAACTCCTTATCTTGCCCTGCCGGATTTATTATCTTATCTTGCCTTGTGGGATTTATAGTTTAAAGTTTTCAGTTTACAACGTTTGAATTGGAATATTTGCAGCCAAAGACTGTTTCAGGTTTGGGGGAGAGTTTTTCTCCAGACTGGAAGGTAACCAGAACATTGGGGGCAAAATTGGAACTAATAAAGGGACCCATTCACTGTGTTGCCTTTGTGCCATGCCCTGGGTCATCACAGTATCTAGCCTCGCAGTGAAACATTTGGAAAACCAAACCACAAGCTCAGAGAATGAACCTTTACCCTCAGATATGTCCAGAAGGGTCACCGAGGCCATGATGAATACCCCAGACTAACACCGATCACATCTGCCAACCTACAGCGTGGCAGATTATAGTCTATTCCTTCAACATGTCAAAACAACCTCAAAATTAGCCCTCATTCTGTGATGGCTCAAGTCAATGGCAACTACCCATGGCAGCAGGAACACCAGCTTGAAAGCAGAAGGTTCAAGACTTTAGTGGTTGAAAACATGTGGAAGAGACCTTCATCCTGCAGTGGTCAGACAATAGTTAAAATGGTGACCATTGACATTTTCCTTTCAAAGCATACAATATAGGACCTCTTGTTGTAACAGATTTGCTATCTGCTCAATTCTGAGTATAAAGGTAAAGGTAAAGTTTCCCCTCACACATACGTACTAGTTGTTCCCGATTCTAAGGGGCAGTGCAGTGTTCATCTGTTACAAAGCCGAAGAGAGCCAGCACTGTCCAAAGACGTCTCCGTGGTCATGTGGCCAGCATGACTAAATGCCGAAGGCACACGGAACGCTGTTACCTTCCCACCAAACTGGTCTCTATTTTTCTACTTGCATTTTTACAT
Source organism: Notechis scutatus (assembly GCF_049901735.1). NCBI lineage: Eukaryota > Metazoa > Chordata > Lepidosauria > Squamata > Elapidae > Notechis > Notechis scutatus. The sequence goes on along the minus strand of NC_142011.1, from coordinate 11,813,782 downwards.
GCTTTCGAACTGCTAGGCTGGCAGAAGCTGGGACAAGTAACGGGAGCTCACTCCGTTACAGGGCGCTAGGGATCCGAACCGCTGAACTGCCGACCTTTCGATCGACAAGCTCAGCGTCTTAGCCATTGAGCCACCGCGTCCCAATTCTGAGTAGAGTCACTGATTTAAACCCCATGAACAAGATGGTCTGGACAGCTGGTTGACAGGGAAGAACAATTTCAAGACAGTATTTCCTCTTTACGTGTTTTACACTATTTGAGCAATTGATCCATCTTCTATTGCATGGTACATTTAACTTAGATCGGTTGAACAGCATCAGTAGCTTGAGAGGCACCCTAATTTTTTGAATACAGGTAAATCCTCGACTTATGACCAGTCATTTAGCATATGATGTCACAATAGATCCCTCAAAAGCTACTTACAACTTAGTTTCAAAGTTTCGACATCCAGCTCTTCCACTCCTTGTTGTCAGACGACTGGATTTTGGGCACTTGGCAACCAGCCCTCATTTATGGCTGTTTGCAACGCTGTATGGTCACGTGACCATTACAGGTAGTCCTCAGGTTACCACCACAACTGAGTCCAACATTTATGTTGCTAAGTGAGAAGTTTGTTAAGTATGTTTTGCCCCATTTTACAACTTTTCTTGTTTGTTAAGTGAGCCACTGCAATTGTTAAATTAGTCACATGGTTGTTAAGTGAATCGGGCTTCCGCACTGACTTTGCGTGTCAGTAGGGTTGTAAAAAGTGATCACGTGACCCTGGGGCACTGCCAACAGTCACAAATGTGAGTCAGTTGTCAAGCATTCCAATGTAAATCATGTCACCATGGCAATGCTGCAATGGTCTTAACTGTGAAAAACGATCGTAAGTCCCTTTTTCAGTGCTGTTGTAACTTCCAACAGTCACTAAGTGAACTGTTGTAAGTTGAGGACTACCTGTATTTACAATATTTGAACCAAAAACCGGTGTTTACTTCTGGTTTTCAGCAAAAGACACCCTGTAGCGAATGATGGGTTTGCTTAATAACACCGCAAAAGTAAAATAGAGTCTGGTGACATAACGACTTGCTTCACAACCATCATGACTTACAACCATATTGGCAGGGCTCCATGGCAGTTATAATTCAAGGACTAAATGTCTGTGGAGATTCTCAGTCATCCAGGTCAATGTTGTCTTGAAGGTGTTTTTTCAAAAGGCAACTGGATTGTGATAGCCCAGGGTGGGATACAAAATAAACACAGTCACAAACACCTGGGGAACCCCTTTTTATTCCTTCACTTTGCTTCCAAGCTCCAAATATCCTTGACGGAAGACAAAAAAACTCCCACATAAACAGTTACAAGAAGAAGGAAAAAAGCAACATAAACCAGGCAAGATAAGGGCTGGAGGATGTTCACAGATAACAGAACACACACTGGGAAGGACGGCCAAACTCAGAGATAATTCCACACTTTGTTTCCAGCATTCGCCCGTACACATGTCTGACCTCTTATTCAGTTGTCAGGGCTGCAGCCCATAAAGAGGATCAAGATTGAAGTCACCAAGAAAGATAAAAGTGTGTGGGCAGGATGCTGCCCATGTTAGTAGTGTATTTAGCTTGTTTGCATGTTCGATGTCATAATCAGGGGCTCTGTAACATAGTAAGAACCGAAATGTGATATTTAAGGACAGTTCACAGATGATGGTCTCAGGAATAGCAAGCTCCTGGGTAAATTGGATGTTTTTTAGATGTAGGGACTTTTTATAGAAGATAGCAACACCACCTCCTCTACGGATTTCATGATCTGATCAGTAAACATGATAGGGAGTTAGGGAGAGATGCCTTGAGCCATGTTTCACAGACAAATATGATGTCGAATTTAGCCATATTTAGTAAGAGGAGAAATTCAGGTATTTTATTTACAAAGCTTCTTGCATTGAGTAGCTTGCATTTAAGGCCAGCAGTAGTTGGAACAGAGGTAGTTAGGGGCATGCTTGCCTAGTTTTGAGTGATGTTGGATTGGATGGGGTGGGGTTGGATGCGTTTTCTTCTTTCATGACCAAAGTAATATATATGTCTACGGATTTCAATTGTGATTTTTATTTATTATTTATTTGTGGAATTTATATTGCTGCCTATTTGCACATGGCGACTCAGGGCGGCTTACAGAATATATGTGATGACCCAGGGTGGGATACAAAACAAACACAGTCACAGAAAACAGGTGAAACCCCTTTTATTCCTTTACTTTGCTGCCAAGCTCTGAATATTCTTGACGGAAGACAAAAAACTCCCACACAGCTTTTACAATAAGAAGGAAAAAAGCAACACCAAACCAGGCAAGATAAGGGCTGGAGGACGTCCACAGATAACACACACTGGGAAGGACGCCAAACTCAATGAGGAACCATAAACTAGAGATATTTCCATGCTTTGTTTCCAGCGTTCGCCCATACATAAGTCCATCCTCTTATTCAGTTGTCACAGCTGCAGCCCATAAAGAGGATCAAGGCCCTCTCCTCCTGAGTAGACCATGTCTCTCCCTGATCCTCTCCTCCCTGTGTGCCTTAGGATGGATAGGGGATGGGCCTGGGTCCTCCTTTGACTGCTCAACCGGCCTCTGCCCTTCCCCAGCCTCTTCCACAATCTCTGGAACCACACTTCCACTCCCTGTCAGCTGTTCCTCCTCTCCCTCAGAGTCAGTCTCCACCAGGGGCATGACATGGATTTGCTTAAGTTTTCCCTTGAAGACGTTTAGTTTTTCATCCAAGAAGCTTCATCAGGTCTGACCGGATGATGCGGGGAGGGGGGAGAATGGAAGAATTAGTTCTGAGAGGTTCTTCCCTCCATCCCCCTCACCATCTAGTCAGAACTGATGAAGCAAAATGTCTTCAAGGAAAAATGAAGAAAGTACAGTTGCTTTTTGAAAAAGCACCTCTGAGACAACCTAATACAACTACTGTAGCATTTGAAATGGCTATACATTCTTCCTTTCCTAAGCTGGCTGCAAATTGTTATTGTGAGCCACCCAGTCAGAAATTGTTTGGCAGCATATATGTTTAATAAATCTGAAATATCCAGCAGAAATACCTGGAATTAGCAGAAATGCCCCGTTTAAATGGCTGCTTCTAAAACATCAGTATATCTTTATAACATTAACATACCCATAAACCCTAAATACAGTCATTGCACACAAACTCACAATCCCGTCACATAATATGTTTGCAATAGTAATGAATAGCTGTAGTTCAGGTATAGGATGAGGGTGAAGGGTATCCATCTCCACTTAGAAACCTCATATATTTTTAAAAACCTCAACTAAAGCCAACATTGCACAGAAAACTTGTAAAAAAAAAAAACCTAACTGCAATAATCCTTACCACTTTGTTTTAATCAGGAAGAAAGAAAATAATGGACATATGGAATAAATTCAAGAAAATGAGCAGAATTATGTAAACATACAGGTCTCATTATACACGTTTACCATGCAATCCCATGATTAAAACCAGAGCTGTGATTCCACAACTAACCACCCAGGGTAACTAGGGTAAAAGTAGTTTGGCTTAATGGTTAAGGCACCAGACTAGAAGCACGAGACTGTGAGTTCAAATCCCACCTTAGCTATGAAAGTTACTGGATGATCTTGAGACAGTCACATACTCTCTCAGTCCAACTGCCTCACAGGATTGTTATTGTGGGGAAAGTCGGAGAGGAGTGGTGTGTTGGATATGTTAGCCATCTTATTGGTAAAATTATTATTTTTTTTTTAAAACAAGTTTTATTAAAAGTTTCAACAACAAACAAATCATTACATATTGAATCTTTCCCTGTCTTTCTACAATAATTTCCCCAATATTCTCATAAAACACAAACAAACACAAACAAACATAAAAAAATCTTTTAGTAAAGTACCTTGGCCCCAGTTACCTCTCTTTGCATGGGCTAAAATAATAGCACATATCACTCTTCACATTTCTATCTTATTTAATCCATCTTAATTAAATCATTAAATTTGTATCTTTTGCCCATTCAATTATCCCTCTATCTCTTCTTATAATAAAAAAAAATTTCTCCTGAAATCACTAATCAGAGTATGATGCCTTTCTATCCTCCCCTAAGTTAGTAAAATTAACATTCAGCATAACAAATACCCAATTTGGTTCTGCTTGGTACATTCTATCCACCAAAAATATTTAAATACATTGTATCCTCCTTTCCTTCGATATTTTATTACATTTTAAAAATCAATCATTATTAAAAACTTCAACATTTTAATTTCTTATTAAATCTTAAACCATTCTAATTTACTATTTCAAATATAAATGTTACAATACCATCTTCTGTACCTTAGCAGAATCTTTCTTACAGAAAATTATATTTCATCCTTTGTCTCTAAAAAAAATCCCTCTTCTCCCATCCAATTTTAAAGCTTTGAGGCTTTTCTCCGCCTTTCCCCTTCTCTTTTCTTCCCCCACCAAATCTTCCTACCCCCCCTTCTTCTTCTAACCTCTACCTTGCTGGGATCCCTTCTCTGTTGTGTTCCCTTTTTCTCTTGTTTGTTATCATTATATTTACTTTGCATCATATTTTTCTCTTTCTCAAATGTTTTTTTAGATCTTAAGTCCTTCATTTTCCTTGCTCTCTTCCTTCCTTCTTCCTTAGATAAGTTTTGGGATTCAATAAAGATGGCGTCTTCGTCTCTTCCTTGTTGTTCTTCTTCCGTTTCCATCTGTTCCATTGTCTGTTGGTAATTGACCAGCGCCATTTCTAGAAATAGAAAAGCTTTTTCCATGCCATCTTTGCAGGCTGCTTTTGTTTGCTCATATTCATCCCTCAGGTCTTCAAAAAGGAAAGCCATTATAAATAAATCTTTTCTTTTCTTTATTCCTCTTTCTTCTTACACCAACCAAATATTCCGAGAGAAAGGCAAAACAATCCCAAAATCCACAATCCTCAATAAATCCAAGCAAGCCAAAATTCCCCTTCCTCTTCCAGGGGTGGTATCAAACAAATAAAAAAAAGAATCCAAGTCTATATTTTAAAGCCTTATTAAGATTGTATTTCTGTCCTCAAGTCTTCAAGGCATCTCCTCCAACAAGATCCAAATTAATATATTTTCTTTATCCTCTCCCTTCCGGCTTAATTCCGTCGGGAGGGAGAGTAAACTTTCCCTTCAGCACCTCAAAATAGCCGTTTTTTTTTTTCTCTTGTGGAAGAAATCATCAGAAAACCATCTTTTCCAGGAATTAAATTAGATAAATCTCAAAGCCCTGGGTCGACCAAGAAGAACTTTTACTTTCAATAACTTTCTCTTCTTCCTCCTGCGCATACTTGCCCGGCTGTCAACTTGGCTTTGTGGTTAAGGCACCAGACTAGAAGCACGAGACTGGTGAGTTCAAATCCCACCTTAGCTGCAACACCCCAAAGTTACTGGATGATCTTGAGACAGTGCAGGGCACATACCCTCCTCAGTCCAACTGCCTCACAGGATTGTTATTGTGGGGCAAGTCGGAGAGAGTGGTGTGTTGGATATGTTAGCCATCTTATTGGTAAAATTATTATTTTTACAAATAAAGGCGGGAAATAAATAAAAACTAAATGACAGTTTATGAATTAATGCAGTTGTATGGATTTGCAAAGTATACAGGTAGCCCTCAATTTATGCCCACAACTGAGCTCAAAATTTCTGCTGTTAAGCAAAACATTTGTTAAGTGGACTTTGACCCATTTTACGACCTTTCTTGTCACAGTTGTTAAGTGAATCACTGCAATTGTTAAAATTATTAAGTAAATCTGGCTTCCACACTGCCTTTTCTTCTCAGAAGGTCGCAAAATGGGATCACACAACCCCAGGACACTGCAACTGTCATAAATATGAGTCGGTTGCCAAGTCAATTGATCATGTGAACATGGAGACCCTGCAACGGTTGTAAGTCTGAAAAACAGGCATAAGTCACTTTTTTCAGTGCCATTGTAACTTAGAACAGTCACTAAATAAACTATTGTAAGTTGAGGACTTCCTGTACTGATTATGGGCATAGAAACTAGCCAACTAGCCACTAGCATAGTGTGAATTCAGCTTATAAGAAGCTTATGTACCAGCCAATGAAAGTAAGGCAGCCAATAATCAAATTCCTTCAGTAGACAAATTATTTGTCTTGCAAAACTCCAGATGACCACTAGGAGACAGCAAAGGCCACCTTTTTCGTGTCCCCACCCAGGGGTGGGATTCTACCAGTTCACACCTATTCGCTAGAACCGGTTGTTAACATTCTAAGCAGTTCGGAGAACCGGTTGTTAGAAGAAATTACTGGCCTAATCCTGTAAGGAAGGCAGGAAGGAAACATTCTGGTGTTGCTTACAGAAACTGCCTCTCCGTTAACCCTTATTACATTCTTGGCAGGACTAGACTTCCTGTCTCAGGAACTTCTCTGGAGTTTTTTTTCCCCTCCTTTGCTGGTACTTTACTTGTGTGGAGTGACCATTCAAAGTTACAATGGCACTGAAAAAAGTGACTTATGACTGTTTTTCACACTTACGACTGTTGCAGCATCCCCACAGTCATGAGAGGCCAGGTGAGGAGATGCGTGCCTCGATGTGAGTGATATTAAGTTGGCCACGCCCAGCCAATAACATGACCACCAGGCCACACCCACCAACTAAGCCACGCCCACAGAACCGGTTGTTAAAAACATTTGAATCCCACCCCTGGTTTTGCCCCACCCCAATGGTCATCTGCCTCAGGTATTTTGAGCCTACAATAGATTCTGGCAGTACAGTAAGTAAGTCCTTGACTTACAACAGTTCATTTAGTTTTCAATTTAACATTTTTATTGAGTTATGAGGTAAAATAAGATATAAAATACGAAAGTAAATAGGAGAGGAGTGGAGAGGAAGCAAAGTGAGGAAGGGTTAGGAAAAAGGAAAAGAAGCTTTGACTTCCAACTTTCCCTGTTGCAGTAAAATAAGGCATTAACATCAAACCACAACTTTTTTTTTTCCATAATAATATAAACTAGCCATTTCTGTAAGGATCTAATTGGTAAAAACCAAAATCAAAGATTCATTTTTTTCCCCACCTCAAGCACAAAGTTCAGAAGCGGTTTCCATGTGGGAATGAAAGCACTTCTGTTCTTTTCTTGAATCAAAATATAGTCAATTTTGCCATTTCAGCCAACTCCATCAGCTTCGTCCAAGGGTAGGAATTGAAGCGTCCTTCCATTTTTGCATTTATAATCATCTTGCTGCACAATGGTTCATTTAGTGATCATCTGAAGTTATAACAGCACTGAAAAAAGTTTTTCGCCTTTATGAACGTTGCAACATCCCTGTGGTCGTATGATCAAACTTTGGATGCTTGGCGACAGACTCGTATTTATGACGGTTGCAAAGTGTTCTGAGGGGTGTCACTTTTTCACCCCTGACAAGCAAAATCAATGGGAAAGGCAGAGTCCCTTAACAACAGCGTTACCAGCAACTGCAATGATTTGCTTAATGACTGCAGCAAGAAAATGTTGTAAAATGGAGCAAAACTCAGTTAATATGTCACGCTTACCAACAGAAACGTTGGGTTCTGTTGTTGTAAATCGAGGACTACCTATATAGCATTAACAGATCTTCTTCTTTCATGACCAAAGTAATTTATATGTCTATGGATTTCAATTGTGATTTTTATTTATTATTTATCTATGGAATTTATTTTATTTATTTTATTTTTATTTTATTTATTTGTCAATTGCTTACAATATAATAAGTATAAGTAAAAACATCGTTATGAATACATGGATACATATAAGAAAAATAAAAAAAATACATATAAAAGAAACAATAGGACAGGGACGGTAGGCACGTTGGTGCGCTTATGCACGCCCCCTACAGACCTCTTAGGAAAGGGGTGAGGTCAATAGTAGACAGTCTAAGGTTAAAGTTTTTGGGGTTTGGGGAAAAAAAACCACAGAGTCAGGTAGAGTATTCCAGACATTGACTACTCTGTTGCTGAAGTCGTATTTCCTGCAATCAAGTTGGGTGTGATTAACCTTGAGTTTGTATCTATTGTTTGCTCTCGTGTTGTTATGGTTGAAGCTGAAGTATTAATTGACTGGTAGGACATTGCAATGTATGATTTTATATACTATACTTAGATCGGACCGAAAGTGGCGTAGTTCTAGGTTTTCTAGGTCTAGAATTTCGAGTCTGGTGGCATAAGGTATTCTGCAACGAGTAGAGGAGTGGAGAACTCTTCTTGTGAAATATTTCTGGACTTTCTCAACTGTGTTAATATCAGATATGTAATGTAGGTTTGAGACTGATAAGCTGTATTCAAGTATTGGTCCAGCAAATGCTTTGTATGCTTTAGTTATTAGTGTAATATTATCAGAGAAAAAGCTACGTAAGATTAGGTTAACAACTCTTAATGCCTTTTTGGCTCTGTAGTTACAGTGGGCTATAGCACTTAGATCATTTGAGATGAGTACTCCAAGATCCTTGACAAAGTTTGGATCCTCGACAAGGTCTTGACTATTCAGCCTGTATTTTATTTTCTGATTATTTTTGCCAATATGTAGGATAGAGCATTTATTTGTTGAGATTTGAAGTTGCCATTTGTTTGACCATTCTGATACATAGTCAAGGTCTTTTTGAAGGGTAGCAGTATTGTCTGTGGTGTTGAATAGCTTTACATCATCAGCTAAGAGAACGCAGTTGCTCTTGATATGATCACAAAGGTCATTTATGTAGAGTATGAAAAAGAGTTGGTCCTAGAATACTGCCTTGGGGGACACCACTGTTGACAGGTACAGAATTTGATAGGACGCTCCCAATTTTGACCATTTGTTGTCTGTTTGACAGGAATGCTTCTATCCAGTCATGCAGGTGTCCAGAGATACCATAAGATTTTAGTTTTAGGAGTAGTTTGTCGTGTATCAAAGGCTTTACAGAAGTCTATGTAGATTGCGTCTATTGCTTTGCCCTGATCAAGTTGTGTAGTCCATATGTTTTTGCAGTGTAAGAGTTGCAGATTACAGGATAGTTTTTCCTGAAACCAAATTGTTTATTGGAGAGTAGGTTGTTTGTCTCTAAGTGGAGGATAATGGATTGGTTAATAATTGATTCCATGACTTTACAGGTGAGGAAGCATAAGGAGATTGGTCTGTAATTTTCAACTAGGCTGGGGTCTCCCTTTTTGAAGATGGGGATGACCATGGCTTGTGACCATAGTTTTGGCAAGGAGCTGTTCCTGAAAGATTTTTCAAAGATTATGCTTAGAGGTTCGGCTACGGCAGTGAATAGCTTTTTTAAGAAGTAGGCACATATTCCGTCTGGTCCAATAGATAGAGATGGTTTTAGATTGCGTAGTGCTTTTTCAACATTGTCTTCTGTAAAATCAATTAGATCATTGTAGTTGTCTGTGGTTCGACTAGGAAATACTGGGCATGATCCATTGCTGTTTACAAATACTGAGCCGAAGAATGTGTTAAAGAGGTTGGCTTTAATAGTGTCGTAGTTGCAGTCTTTACCATTAGGTCCTTTCAGGGGTGGGATGGACCTTGAGTCTTTTAGTTTGTTGTTTACAAAATTGGAGAAAGCACGGGTGGAATTGGTGCGTAGAAGGTTTTCTTCTTGTTTAATGTGATAATTGGTGCATTCAGTTTTTATCTGGTGGCATAAATTTTTGTATTGGCTTTTGAAGTTGGCAACGTGACCAGATTTATTTTTCTGCCAAAGTGATTTCTTTTCGGATTGATTCCTTATTGTTTTGGGTAATTTGTTTTTTCTGGTTTTGGGAGTTGTTAATGGTACATATAGTTTGATGACTTTTTTAACTTCAAGTAAAAATATGTTGTAATGGTCTTCTACAGTATTGCATGCAGAGAATAGAAATTGCCAATCAAGGGATGAAAGATCGTTGTTTATAAGATCATAGTTGCCTTTTTTGAAGTTATAATTGGGGATTCTGTCGTTGTGATGATTTTTGTGTGGACGTATGTTGAAACAAAAGTCAATCATGTTGTGGTCACTGTTGGAAAAAGGTTCTTTAATTTGTATTGCGTTAATTGAATTCAAATTATTGCAGAAGATGAGATTGAGGCAGTTGTTAAGTCTAGTGTTGTTGGTTACTCGTTGTTCCAGTCCCAGATTTGTTACTGCATTGTAGAAGGTTGCATGTATGTGTTCAGTTTTACATTCGTTTAGGGTCCAGTTAATATGAGGTAGATTGAAGTCACCCCAAAAAAAAAAAAGTGTGTGGGCAGGATGCTGCCCATGTTAGTAGTGTATTTAGCTTGTTTGCATGTTCTGTCATAATCAAGGGCTCTGTAACATAGTAAGAACCGAAATGTGATATTTAAGGATAGTTCACAGACGATGGTCTAAGGAATAGCAAGCTCCTGAGTAACTTGGATGTTTTTTAGATGTAGGGACTTTTTATAGAAGATAGCAACACCACCTCCTCTACGAATTTCATGATCTGATCGGTAAACATGATAGTCTCTTACTGTGGTAATGGAGTCAGGGAGAGATGCCATGAGCCATGTTTCACAGACAAATATGATGTCGAATTTAACCATATTTAGTAAGAGGAGAAATTCAGGTATTTTATTTACAAGGCTTCTTGCATTGAGTAGCTTGCATTTAAGGCCAGCAGTAGTTGGAATAGAGGTAGTTAGGGGCGTGCATGCCTAGTTTTGAGTGATGTTGGATTGGATGGGGTGGGGTTGGATGCGTTTTCTTCTTTCATGACCAAAGTAATATATATGTCTATGGATTTCAATTGTGATTGTTATTTATTATTTATTTATGGAATTTATATTGCCGCCTATTTGCACATGGCGACTCAAGGCGGCTTACAGATTATATGTGATGACCCAGGGTGGGATACAAAACAAACACAGTCACAGAAAACAGGTGAAACCCCTTTTATTCCTTTACTTTGCTGCCAAGCTCTGAATATTCTTGACGGAAGACAAAAAACTCCCACACAAGCTTTTACAAGAAGAAGGAAAAAAGCAACACCAAACCAGGCAAGATAAGGGCTGGAGGACGTCCACAAATAACACACACTGGGAAGGATGCCAAACTCAGCGAGGAACCATAAACTAGAGATATTTCCATGCTTTGTTTCCAGCGTTCGCCCGTACACAAGTCTGTCCTCTTATTCAGTTATCACAGCTGCAGCCCATAAAGAGGATCAAGGCCCTCTCCTCCTGAGTAGACCATGTCTCTCCCTGATCCTCTCCTCCCTGCGTGCCTTAGGATGGATAGGGGATGGGCCTGGGTCCTCCTCTGACTGCTCAACCGGCCTCTGCCCTTCCCCAGCCTCCTCCACAACCTCCGGCACCACACTTCCACTCGCTGTTGGCTGTTCTGGAAGGCACTGAAGACCTGCTTCTTCCAGCGGGCTTGGGGAACCTAGAGCAGGATGGAGCCCATTAAATGGCTCATCTGAGATGCTGTCATTGGGGTGGAGTGGGGGGTGATTTTATTATATTAATTTATTATATGACTCTTCTTTTATTAATTTTATTGTTTTAATATGAGGTTTTATATTGCCATGCCCCTGGTGGAGACTGACTCTGAGGGACAGGAGGAACAGCTGACAGGGAGTGGAAGTGTGGCGCCGGAGGGCACCTTCCAGAAGTGTGTTAGAATGGGGGCTGTTCTAATCTCTGACGGAATGATGTTCCAGAGGGAGGGAGCCACCATGGAGAAGGCCCTTCTTCTGGGTCCCACCAGGTGTATCTCCCTCAGGGATGGGAACCACAACATTCCCAAACAAATCAGCAACCAATACAGCTCCCACAGGGGAGGTGAAACATGTGCACATCAGGGTCTGCACAAAACCATCACAGCCGCTGCATTTTGCATCAACTGGAGCTTCCGGATACTTTTCAAGGGCAGCCCCATGTAGAGTGTGTTGCATGTAGATTGTAAGTCAAGGACTACCTGCACACTAAAACATTGAGGAATAAGTCACAATTGCCTACGTTTTAAATCTGACTTTTCCTATTAAACCATTAAGTCAACCAGTAAAGTCAACAGCAAATATTTGTGCTTTCTAAGCCAGTGATTCTTTTATTTCAAGTTGAAGAACACCAAATTGTACCAAGTCTCTCCCATTTCCTTAGCCACCGATTGTTACAGCTGCAGAACACTGCTTATGCCTATAGCATCCCTTTTATTTGTGCATAATATAAATGTGTACAAAGAATCACCACATGTGTAGAAAAGGCTAATAGGATTGCGTGTTTTCACAATTACAGCAGGCAGGAGAGGAAGAAAACTGATCTTTTTCAGGCTGCTTGCTTCCAAGTTTCGAATTTACACAGCATAAATTGTCTATCAGCACCTACAGGTAGTCAACAACTAAAAAGTCACAGTTGAGACTGGAACGTCCATCACTAAGTACAGGTAGTCCTCAATTTACAATAGTTCATTTTGTGACTGTTCGAAGTTACAATAGCACTGAAAAAAGTGACTTATGACTGTTTTTCACAGGTACGACCTTTGCACTATCCCCATGATCATGTGATCAAAATCTGGGGTCATGTGATCCCCTTTTGCAACCTTCTGACAAGCAAAGTCAATGGGGAAGCCAGGTTCACTTAACAACCGGGTTACTAATTTAACAACCAATTTATCAACCACAGTGATTCACTTACCTGTGGCAAGAAAACTCGTAAAACGGAGCAAAATTCACTTAACAAATTTCTGTGGCAAGAAAACTCGTAAAACGGAGCAAAATTCACTTAACGAATTTCTCACTTAGCAACATAAATTTTGGGCACAATTGTGGTCGTAAGTCAAGGACTACATGTAATGCATTTGATAAACGATTTGTGCCCAATTTTACAACTTTTTTTGTTGAGGTCATTAAGTGAATCTTGCATTAAGCAAATCCAGCTTCCCTCATTGACTTTGCTGGTCAGAAGCTGAATGGGAAAATTGCAACTGTGATCACGTGACACCAGGATGCTGCTTGCCAAATGACCAAATTGCGATCATGTGACTTAACAGATGCTAAGACACTAATAGTTGGACAAATTGTCAAGGACCAATTATAAGTCATTATTTTCACCGCCATCCTAACTTTGAGTGGTCAGTAAAGAAATGGCCATATATTTTCCAGCAGAATAACTGTCAGAAGTCCCTAATTCCACCCTTACAGTATGAGGATTTTGGTGACTTCACTGGTCAGATGATCTGCAGTAAAGCTACTTCTCATAAAGCAAGATGACAAAAAGAAGATAACTTATACTCACATTCAGGGGTGAGATGCTGGGGTTCCCAGGGGTTTGGGAGAGCCCCTTGCTAAGATTCTGTGCACAGAACCCCAAATCCCATTCCTGGCTGGCCCCGCCTACCCCGCCCTGGCCCTCCCAGGAGTCCTCAGGCAGCCCATTTTGGAGCAGGTAAGGGCAGGATGAAAAACGGGCCTCCCAGAAGTTTGGGAAGGCCAGAAATGGGCCTGTTTCTGGCTTCCAGAGAGCCTCCAGAGCCCAGGGAGGCTGTTTTTGCCCTCCCGGAGACCCGAGGAAAGCCTCCGGAGCCCAAGGGCAAAAACGCCCCCCCCTCCCGCTGTGGTGCAGGAGGCTGACTAGGCCACGCCCACCATGGCCTCCACCCACCCAGCAACCGGGCACCCTTCGGTAAAATGTTTGAAGCCCACCCCTGCTTGCATCCCACTAAGTTTTCTGCACGAATTATGGAACAAGTCACAGCCGGTTGTCTTTATTTATTTTTTTTTTTTTATTTATTTATTTGATTTGCCAATTGTTTACAAGATGATAAGTATAAGTGTATACATAGTTGTGAATACATGAAATGGGTACATATAAGAAAAATAAAAGAATAAGAGAAACAATAGGACAGGGACGGTAGGCACGTTGGTGCACTTATGCACGCCCCCTTACAACGTCTTACAACACTTTAGGGTCATAAACCATCATTTACAAAATATAATAGAATCAGCTGACAGCGTCTGCAAAACCAACCGATGAAAGAAATATTGGTTTGGTGCGATGTGTGAACCAGGGGTGAAATTCAACCACCTCGGCCCACCTCTGGAGAATTTGAATTGGTAAAAAATTCGCCCCTGGTTGCTATTACTATTATGCCAAGTATTCCGAGCCATGCCCACAGCCACGCCCACAGAGCCAGTAGGGGAGAAATTTGAATTTCACCCCGGCTGTGAACTTATTCTGGATCCTGACTCTCTATGGAACTTCCCAGACCTTGTTTGGAGATGCTTCAACTCTGGAAAACCTACAACCAATTCTCTCAAGGTGGGGAAAATCCCAGCTTCCTATTTTCTCAAAGCAAGAACACTGAGGATGTATCTGCTCCCAGAGGTAAGCAATTTCAATCTTCCAGCTTTGCCTTTCTCCTTTAATAATCGTTTACACTGGCAATCAGACAGCAGTTTTTCAAGAATCTAGCTGTGGGGTCAAATATGACAAAAATATTCCCAAGCTGTTTTTTTATTAAAGCAAAAGAATGGAGCTTTATTCTTTGTCTCCTGACAAAAGTCGGCGGCTGTAACATCGCTTGTACAACAGGTAAGCCTATGTTTTTTTTTAAGAATGATTGGTATTTAACTTCACCTTTTATACCTTGCCTTTTTTTAAAAAAAAGGCTTGATTAATCCATGTAAATATTTAAAAGCAAGACATTAAGATCTAAATTAAATGATTACTTTCACCAATCAAGCCAACAATGGCAGAGATAGCAATAGCAATAGAAGTTAGATTTATTTATATATCGCTTTACAGTGCTTTTACAGCCCTCTCTAAGCAGTTTACAGAGTCATACAGAGTAATAGAGTCAGCCTCTTGCCCCCAACAATCTGGGTCCTCATTTTACCCACCTCAGAAGGATGGAAGGCTGAGTCAACCTTGAGCCTGGTGAGATTTGAACTGCCAAATTGCAGGCAGCCTGCAGTACGGCATTCTAACCACTGTGCGACCGTGGCTCTAGAGATGAGAAACTGATCGAACTTTTATCTCTTCGCTGACTAAAATAAACTGACATTGAAATACAAATGTATTTAATTCATGGTCCCTTGTTATACGGACTAGCACTAACAGATCTCCCTTCTAACATGGGTGGTTTGAGTTAAATTTCTTTATGTTCTTTTTTAGCGAGACAGTCAGCGTTGATGATGTTACCTGGTTTAGTATGCAAGAAAACCACCAAGCTCAGAGAGCATCATTTCAACCCTGAGCTACAAATATTCTCCTTTATTGTTCTTTTTCAGTTGTTATTTATCACAATACTTCCAATGGTCAGCAATCACAATTGAAGCTCTGCATAAGGAAGATTTTTTTTTATTAAAAAAATCATTTAATAATGGGCAGAAAGGGGGAACAATGTAGTGATATATGCTGCTATGGGTAATCTATAGCATAAATAACACGATCTGTGTTTATTGTAGTATTTGTTAATAACTGCAATATTAATAATATAAGGCCTAAAAGTCAAATGAATATGTGGGAAATTCAGCTGATGCTTAATAAATGAAAACCCTTATGAATTAAGCAGCTTGATTATTTTTAATTACTACAGATAATTTTAAAGAGAACCCTCTAAATATACTTTTTTAAAAAGTCTTAATATTTGAGGGCATGATTAATAATATTCCTAGCATTTTATTAGGAGTAGCAAAATGCATAGAGCTGTCAGTGGATATACCATTCTTTTTACTGGCACGTTCAACTCACACAGTAGTGTGGGGAAGGAAAAATCCCCTGTATGAGAAGCAGCAGGATAGATATTAAGCTGTCTCTTCAGTTCTGCTTTATTAAATTCGAAGGGAAGCTCCCTCTCTTGTTTCCACAGATCCACCAGGAGCGCCTACAAAAAGGTACCCAATAACATCCACTGGGAAATGAAGGGAAATGACCCACAATGATGACACACGGTGACACAGACCTGTGTCTCCATAACAACATTCCTACAGTTCCATCCCTCAAGGCAACCTATGAAAATTGAACGTGCCCTTCAAGAACAAATCATAAGTGGGGGGAAATGGAAGAATATGCAAAGACACACAGGTGTCTTATCCAAATATGGAAGGAGTACGCTGAAATTCATCACCCAAGATAGCTTAGAGTAGTATTTTTCAACCTCAGCAACTTTAAGATGGGTGGACTTCAACTCCCAGAATTCCACAGGCAGCCAGCATCAATATGAACCAGCTGCCATATTTTCCACGCTGGCTGCCTGGGGAATCCTGGGAGCTGAAGTCCACCCATCCTAAAGTTGCTGAGGTAAAGAAACAATGTCTGAAAGGATATTCCCAATTTCTTCCATACAAGAAGATAAAGTTAGACTTCAGTCATTGCAGGTAGACTTTGATCTACAACAATTCATTTATGACTATTGGAAGTTACAACAGCACTCAACAAAATGATTTATGACCATTTTTCACACTTACGACCATTGCAGCATACCTATGGTCACATGATCAAAAATTGGATGTTTGGCTGCTGACTTATATTTAGGAACGTTGCAGTGACCCAGGGTTTAGTGACCTTCTGACAAGCAAAGTCAATGGGGAAGCCAGATTCACTCTACAACCATATTAATAACTTAACACCTGCAGTGATTCATTTAACAGCTGTGACAAGAAAGGTTGTAAAATGGGGCAAATCTCACTTACCGATTGTGCTTAGCAACAGAAATTTTGCACTCAATCATGGTTGTAAGTTGAGGATTATCTATACCAAGTTGGAAGGCTACAAGAATCAATAGGACATTGGCAGAAATAAGCAGGTGACATAAGAACCAGCAAATCTGGAGAATAACACAATGGCCAGATGATTAAGCTACATACCAGTAACAGTCTAAACCAGGGGTCGCCAACCTTTTGGACCTCAGGAACCACCAAACTCATAATTTTAAATCCCGCGGACCACTAATATGAATTTTGACTGACGGTGGCTGGCTGACGGTGGGAAAGTCGGTCCCATATTCCAGAGCTGCAGTAGTCACAGGGCTGGCCCTTTAGTCATCCTGGAGCAGCTGTTCCTCCACCTGGGTGCACCGGCCTGCCATGGACTGGAAGAGCTGCTCCGGGATGACCAAAGGGCCAGCGCTGTGACTACTGCAGCTCTGGAATATGAGACCGACTTTCCCACCAATGTCATCAAGCCACCCCGGGGCGGATTTCCCTCCCCTGCTATGGGTCTTACCTTCCAGTTCCAGCTTGCTTGGCTCTACTCAAGGTAAGGTTTGCACTCAGCTGAAGGGTGGGGACCAGCAGGTGGGTGGGCCATGTAGGCGGTGCAGCCTTGTGTCCCCGCGCAGCCTGGATTAATTGCTTTGGGGGCAGTGTTTTGTGGGGGACCTTTCTCTGCGGACCACATTTTCTCACAGCCCACCAGAGGTCCCCGGCCCACCAGTTGGCGACCACTGGTCTAAACTATGGTAAAATCCTTAGTTTCACATGCTAGCAAAGTAAAAGTTAGACCCATCCAATGCAGATTAGAGTCCTACCTGGAAAGGGAAATGCTAAAAAAAATAATTGAGAGACAAATAAATTATTGCTAATGCACACAGGAAAATTGAGAAAGCCAAAAGATACACCCAAGAAGTCAAAATGTTTTTCATTGGTTGAATGAAAAACATATTGACTACTTTGGGGTGTCCTTTGGCATTCTCAATTATACCAATAGTTAAAAATGTAAACAATCTGGAAGCTGTAATAATAATAGAATAATAGAGTTGGAAGGGACCTTAGAGGTCTTCTACTCCAACCCCTGCTCAAGTAGGAGACGCTCTATCATTCCAGATAAAGGCTGTCTACTCTCTTCTTTAAAACTTTCCAGTGATGGAGCAGCCACAACTTTGGAAGGCAAGCCATCCAATGGTTCATTGTCAGAAATATTCTCCCTATTTCTAAGTTGGTTCTAGCCTTGGTAAGCTACCATCCCTTCTTGTCCTGCCTCCAGGTGCTTTGAAAAGGGCGTGCATAAAGCGCACCAACGTGCCTACCGTCCCTGTCCGAAATATTCTCCCTATTTCTAAGTTGGTTCTAGCCTTGGTAAGCTACCATTCCTTCTTGTCCTGCCTCCAGGTGCTTTGAAAAATAGGTTGATTCCCTCTTCTTTATGGCAACCCCTCAAATATTGGAAGACTGCTATAGGTCACCTCTAATCCTTCTTTTCATTAGACTACATATGACATGAGTGTCAAGGAACAAAAAAAAGTATGAGACTAAGACCAAGCTAATAACAAAAATTGCAACCAGCTTTAGAATTGACAATTAAGATACAGATAGTTTCTGCTATTTATGTTTAACAATCAAGATTAAAGGAACTAGCAGTCCTAAAATATATTGCAGACTAGCACTTGGTAGAACAACCATGAAGGCCTTAGATAAGATATTCAGACATGTGGTATGTTTGAACTTACACATTTATACTGATAATGGCTTTCCCTCTGCTGCCCTATTGACTTTGAGAAAGCAGGATAGAAAAAGAATTGATGTTTGGAATATTTGTATTTTTCTGAGAACACTATAGATAGTTTAGCTTACTTTATTGTCATTGCATCTCGTACAATGAAATCAAACACTATCTTCAGTGCACATCATGACCATGAAAATAAACACAAACACATATCCTTCACCCTCCACACATTGAACTGAAAACCTCCAACACCGCACCAACACTACACCAAACAGCAGAATTCAAAAGTACTACTGCCCTGGGATAGAAGCTGTTTTTCAGCCTATTTGTCCTTGTTTTTATTATTCTGTACCGTCTGCCAGATGGTAATAGTTCAAAAAAGGGTTCCCAGGATGAGATGGATCTTTGAGAATGTTTTGAACTTTCTTAAGGCAGCAGGAGCTATAAAGCTCTTCCGAAGAGGAGAGAGGGCAACCAATGATCTTCTGGGCAATGACGTTAACCCTCGGGAGTGTTGTCCTATCTGCCACTGTGCAATTGGCAAACCATACAGAGGTGCAGGAAGTTAAAATGCTCTCTGTGGTGCAGTGGTAGAAGGTCACCAGCAGTTTTTCATTCAGTTGTTGTTTTCTGAGAAGTCTCAGGTAGTATAATCTCTGCTGGGCCCTTTTGACCAGGGCTGCAATGTGAGGACCCCAGGTCAGGTCCTCTTTTATGGTAACATCCAGAAACTTAAAACTGGCTACTTGCTCCACTCAGTCTCCATTGATAAGCAATAGTCCACTATAAGCTCCTTGGTCTTATTGGTGTTGAGGACCAAGTTATTGTCTCCACACCACGAAAGCAACCAGTCCACTTTATCTCAGTAGGCAGATTCATGAGTCCCACCACTGTTGTATCATCTGCAAATTTAGTAATAGTATTACTAGTGAGAATGCAGTCATGCACATAAAGAGTCTAGTAAGGGACACAACATGCAACCCTGTGGTGTACCAGTGTTAAGAATAAGGGCTGAAGAGGTATGATTACCTAATCTGACCCTCTGTGAGTGGCCAGACAGGAAATCCATAATCCAAAGGCAGATTGAATAAGAAAGTCCAAAGTCCAAGGTCCTGAAGTTAAATGCAGAACTAAAATCTACAAAAAGCATCCTCGCATAGCCTCCCCCGCTGTTCTAGATGAGTCAAAGCAGTGTGAAGAGTGATGGCTATAGCGTCCTCTGTAGATCTATTTCTTCTGTATTGAAACTGGTGCTTATCAAATGTATGCGAAAGACCAGAAATGATGTGCCGGCAAACCAATTTTTCAAAGCACTTCATGATGATAGGAGTGAGTGCCACTGATCTGTAATCATTGAGGTTATTGATAGGGAACTTTTATTTTTTATTTGATTTGTCAATCACTTACAAAATAATAGGTATAAGTATATACATAGTTATGAATACATGAAATGGGTACATATAAGAAAAATAAAAGAAACAATAGGACAGGGACGGTAGGCACGTTGGTGCGCTTATGCATGCCCCCGACAGGCCTCTTAGGAAAGGGGTGAGGTCAATAGTAGACAGTCTAAGGTTAAAGTTTTTGGGGTTTGGGGAAGAAACTACAGAGTCGGGTAGAGTATTCCAGACATTGACCACTCTGTTGCTGAAGTCGTATTTCCTGCAATCAAGTTTGGTGCGGTTAACTTTGAGTTTGTATCTATTCTGTGCTCTTGTGTTGTTATGGTTGAAGCTGAAGTATTCATTGACAGATAGGACATTGCAATGTATGATTTTATATACCATGCTTAAATCAGACCGAAGACGGCGTAATTCAAGGTTTTCTAGTTCTAGAATTTCAAGTCTGGTGGCATAAGGTATTCTACAACGAGTAGAGCAGTGGAGAACTCTTCTTGTGAAATATTTCTGGACTTTCTCAGTTGTGCTAATATCAGATACGTAATGTGGGTTCCAGACTGATGAGCTGTATTCGAGTATTGGTCTAGCAAATGTTTTGTATGCTCTAGTTAGTAATGTGATATTACCAGAGAAAAAGCTATATGCGATTAGGTTAACAACTCTTAATGCCTTTTTGGCTATGTAGTTGCAGTGGGATCTAGCACTTAGATCATTAGAGGTGAGTATTCCAAGGTCCTTTACAGAGCTTGGATCATCAACAAGATCTTGACTATTCAGCTCGTATTTTATTTTCTGATTTTTTTTGCCAATATGTAGACAGAGCATTTATTTGTTGAGATTTGAAGTTGCCATTTGTTTGACCATTCTGATACATAGTCAAGATCTTTTTGAAGGGTAGCAGTATTGTCTGTGGTATTGAACAGCTTTACATCATCAGCGAAAAGAATGCAGTTGCTCTTAATATGATCACAGAGGTCATTTATGTAGAGTATGAAGAGAGTTGGTCCTAGAACACTGCCTTGGGGGACACCACTATTGACAGGTACAGAATTTGATAGGACACTCCCAATTTTGACCATTTGTTGTCTGTTTGACAGGAATGCTTCTATCCAGTTATGCAGTTGTCCAGAGATACCATAGGATTTTATTTTTAGGAGTAGTTTGTTGTGTACCACTGAATCAAAGGCTTTACAGAAGTCTATGTAGATTGCGTCTATTGCTTTGCCCTGATCGAGTTGTGTCGTCCATAAACATAGGTATGAATACATGAAATGGATACATATAAGAAAAATAAAAGAAAAATAAAAGAAACAATAGGACAGGGACGGTAGGCACGTTGGTGCGCTTATGCACGCCCCCTATAGACCTCTTAGGAAAGGGGTGAGGTCAATAGTAGACAGTCTAAGGTTAAAGTTTTTGGGGTTTGGGGAAGAAACCAGAGAGTCAGGTAGAGTATTCCAGACATTGACCACTCTGTTGCTCAAGTTGTATTTCCTGCAATCAAGTTTGGTGCGGTTAACCTTAAGTTTGTATCTATTGTGTGCTCTTGTGTTGTTATGGTTGAAGCTGAAATATTCATTGACAGGTAAGTCATTGCAATGTATGATTTTATATACCATACTTAGATCAGACCGAATGAAGCTCCAGGTTAGAGACAAATCGTGCTGGAGAATTTTCACCCGTTGATAAGACTTGATATCAATTTGATAACACAGAATCAACCTTATGTATCAATTATAGCAATTATAAACATAAAGGGGATAGGAGTTAGGATCTGCTAACACCTTTCTGTTTCTCCCTAGATTTTGAATATATGTTGAGAAGCAACATGTTTCCATTTCCATAAACAGGTTGAACCCAATAAAGCCTTAGATTCTAGAAAGGACTAATCAAATAATCAGATTTTAGTAATCTATTTCCAATTATACATCATCAACTTAAGCCATTGCACTATTGTTACCTGTAATTGTAAAGGATCAGGACATAGCTTATTCTATCAGTCTCCTTATTAAAGTATACTGTATTTGGAAGTGTAATTAAAGAATAAATTTGTTTGCATGGTAATTTGCTACCACATGGGAGCTGTTTTGATTTCTTGCTATCAGGCAGTAAAATCTCTTGGCTGGTCTTTTTTTCAAAATGGGAACTACTCACCCAGATACATTTAAGATAGAATAAATAGAATAGAATAGAATAGAAGAGAATAGAAGAGAAGAGAATTAGAAGAGAATTAGAAGGGACCTTGGAGGTCTTCTAGTCCAACCCCCTGCTTAGGCAGGAAACCCTATACCATTTCAGACAAATGGTTGTCCAATCTCTTCTTAAAAACTTCCAGTGTTGGAGCATTCACAACTTCTGGAGGAAAATTGTTCCACTGATAAATTGTACTGTCGGGAAATTTCTCCTTCTCTTCTTGATTAATTTCCACCCATTGCTTGTCCAACCCTCAGGTATTTTGGAGAATAGCTTGACTGTCTCTTTTTTGTGGCAGCCCGAGATATTGGAACACTGTGACTGGATCATGTCACTCCTAGTCCTTCTTTTCATCAAACTAGACATATCCAGTTCCTGTAACCATTCTTCATGTTTTAGCTTCCAGTCCCCTAATCATCTTTGTTGCTCTTCTCTGCACTCTTTCTAGAGTCTGCACATCTTTTTCACATCGTGGTGACAAAAACTTGATGCAGTATTCCAAGTGTGGCCTTATCAAAGCATTATAAAGTGGTATTAATACTTCATGTGATCTTGAAATGACAAACTTTCTACTACTATTGATAGCAGTCAAGGATTAGCAAACCAATCATCTGGGAGAAAAAGAGGATAACCACTATTCTGAGAATGCCATTGAATCACTCTGCCCTTATTACCCCACATGGCTGTTGATAAGTGGTTTTCCATGGCTGTGTTATCTGAACTTGGTGGCCTTCATTCTACTTTGAATGAAGTAGTACTGGACATCAAGAAAGCCATGGTTTCAAATTACTGTGAGTACTTACCAGCAATTACTGTCATGCTTAATCATACAATAGCTACATTATTACGGTTAAGGAATCAAATGTGTGAAGGGATAACATAGTCAACACGTTTGCATTAAATAACCAAAATAATATGTTTTGAAAATACTCTGGCTTGTGTTTGAATAACACATTAATTCATGGTTAAGAGTTCCATGGTTTATTGAATTAAGGAAATTACCCAGGTTCACACAACCTTCTAAACATAAATTAACAATAAACCGAGGCTTATACAACACACTGAAATACAAACTAGGCAACTATATTTTAACCAAACATGAACTCAAACTGCATTAACAACTTCAGTTACAATAGTTCCAGTTTCTTCCAGTTGCTTTTTTAAAATTATTTTTTTCAACTCAACAGAATTTGGGGGAGAAAATATGTAAAGGGGCTCTGAAATTTGCTTGTTAGTCTGTCCAGCTGTTCATTAGTAAGCTGGTGAACACAATGGAACTAAATTTCATGCAGAAGGATATGCTAACTAATGAAAGCTCATTTTTTTTTAAAAAAATGGGTTGGATTATTCCAAATGTACAAGTAAAATACACTGTATATTATACGTTACCCTATGGGTGGGGAAGTTGGACAAAGGATGTTGATGATTCCTCCATTCTAAGGCCCCTCCCTCTTTTTTGTTCCAGTCACATGATATGGAATACAGCTATTATTAAGGAATTGTAAAAAAAAATTCTAGAAGCCTCATTCTGCATGTTTTCAGGGTAAATTAACTGAAGCCAAATGTTAACCAGTTGTTCTGCTCTCCATAACTGTAGTGTCAAACCCTTGCTAAACCACTTTAGCACAAAGCAATATTCAGAGTTTCTTTTAACAAGGTTTATTGAAAGTGCCTAGGCAAAACCCTACATAAATTCTCAGCACCTTGATTGTTTTACTTTGGAATCCAATTTATCTGCCAGGTTGCTAACCCAGAAATTTTGTCTTAAAGCCCCAGAACTTAAGTGAGAAAGGTAAGTGAGGAATATTCAAGTCAAATCTACAATCAACATGTAGATTGCTCCCAAGGTCTCAACATTGTCATAACAAATAGATATATGAACCAACAGGAAAATACATTCAGCCTTACTTTGATATGATTGAAATCCTGATCAAGTCTT
The DNA here is from genome assembly GCF_049901735.1 of Notechis scutatus. Taxonomy (NCBI): domain Eukaryota; kingdom Metazoa; phylum Chordata; class Lepidosauria; order Squamata; family Elapidae; genus Notechis; species Notechis scutatus. The sequence goes on along the minus strand of NC_142011.1, from coordinate 11,789,863 downwards.
TGATACTGTAATCCATTTCTCATGGGGTTAAGCCTTGAAGATTTCTAAATTACCAGTAGTGAAAAATGCAGTGGCCAGGTTGTTAACCAGTGCAAGGTGTAATGATTTTGGGGAACTAAAAGGTTGAGTGTTGGCTGGTTGCCAGCCTGCCAGGTACAATTTAAGGAATTTGTTACTTAATGTTTATTTAAACAATAAACATTATAGAACCTATCTGGGGAATTACTTCTGCTGTGAACCTTCTTAGACAAGTATAATGGCCCCTTTGAAAATGTCCCCTGGTTGAATGAAGAGGATGGTCCCCAAAACATCAAGGACATTAACCCCCATTCTCTCTGTGTTTAGGAAATTGGCAAGGATGCATCTCTCTGACCAGCTTTTAACCGTTTTTTTACAATACTGATTTCACCATAACGTTCTAGATTTTGCTTCAATTATTGTGAGTGCTTATAGAAGCAGGGAGGGAGGTTATAAATTTATTATTAAACACCACTGCTGTGTTTTTTTCTGGAGACATCAATGGCAATGTATAACTACAGATGGAACTTATTAGGGAGAAAGAGAATCTGCTCTGCATTTAGTCTCTCACCATCTGCTTCACAGATGTTAATTGATGGGAGACAAAATTCTCTTTGCTACTATCTCTGCAACTAAATAGCCTATTTAAGAAGGGTTATGATGTAGTCGGCTACATACAGTCCAGGTGAATTGCCACTCTTGTCAATCTTAGGTTCCATTTAAACCGAATCTACGTCTGCTATGAGATGTGACTTAGTAAGTTTTCTGCTCTGCTATTGAGGGTGAATACAGCTTACTCTTTAAGGTGAAGTTTTTTTTTTTTTTTAACCGATCTCCTACTCTGTGGATTATTGGATTTCAGTTCTCAGAATTTCAAACCTAATACACCTGGAGATGCAACCAAAATAAACTGCTCAAAAAAAGTTGAAAAATGTTTCATGATTGTTCAAAAATAGACCACCAAGCTAGTATGTTCAGCCCTTCATTAAAAGAATTTGAGAAGAAAATAAGGTGGTCACTGCCATTTTGAACAAAAACATTGGTCTTGGCTAGTGGTGAAACCCATACTGTTATTATTAACCACCAAATTTTTTTTTTGGGGGGGGGGGAGAAAACCATTTTGTCTCTCTATTGCAGTTACTAAAATAGTATTGAAATTTTTCTGCAATAAGCTAAGATAGTGAGCTTGTTTGTACCCTAATGGTAAGCACCACCTCAAGATGTTGCTTACTTAAATCCCTTTAGTTTCAATATACCTTTCTAAAATGTATTAAAACTAGATCCAACCCACTTTCTGAATTTACATAGCACATGATAAAGTGAGCCCAATCCAAAGATTTGATTCTAAGAAAATTTGACTTCAAAGCAAATCCTAAAGCTGAATTGATGACAGATCAAATCAGGTGGTTCCAAATTGGTTGACAAATTTTTCTATTCTAAAGACTATTTCCATGTAGAATTCACAATCTTCACCTAAGCTGGATCTTAGGTGATTTGCAACCCCATAAAAGCTTAGTTATCAAATATAGAGATAGCCACGAGTTCCCCACAATATGTAGCTTTTTGCCCTGAGATTTGTGATAAATACTGAAAGCTTCATTTAAAGAGTTGTGAATATAGAGGGAGAAAATATACCGTGGAATCATATATGTTTATTAATCACACTTTAAAGTTAGCATGCTGGTTAAGTAAAGCCAATGTGCCTGGCTGATTATTATGCATCTACAAAAGATGTTCTTACAAATTAGTATTTAAAGTGCCACAAGATGGTTTTCTTGCAAAAGATTAATATAACTACCCTTTAGAAATTGAACATTACAGATATATTTCCAAACAAAATTTTCATTCCGGGAAGGATGGTCATGGAATATTTTTATTCCAATGGAACAGTTTATATTATCTGAGTATCAATGCAAAACAGCTTCAAAATCCAACATTAAGGAAGGGGTACGTGTTATTTGGCCATTGGTTGAAGCAAACAGAATATGGTTTTTGGTCAGTTGGGAGCCAGTTTGATGTAGTGGTGAAGATGCTGCCTTAGAAACTTAGAATCTGCAAGTTCTAGACCTCTTGGTGACTTTGGGCCAATTATTCTCTCTCAACTCACCTCAGAGGATTGTTGCTGTGTGGAAAATAGCTGCTCCTTAACTGCACTCTTTTTAACAGAGAGCTCTGATGTCGGTCCTGGGAACTGTTGCAGACACTTGTTCGGATTATGAATCACAGCCCCAAGTGCTCCTACTCTTCTGGGACCATTTTGGTCTTGATTTTTCACATCCTATCCAGTTTTTCCTTTAGGCCCTGACACTTTTCATATTCCTTCTTCCTGATGCTGCTATCACTTGGCACCATTATATCACCCATGTAATGTACACTACTCACTCACTCTTCCAAAATGCTTGATTCTACTTTTGCAACTCCCAGGACGTATCCTTCATTTCTTACCTCCCTTAAATGTTAATTATAATTTCCTCTTAATATAAATATGTTGATTAGGCAAATTAACTTGTTTAACTTGTGTTAAATAAACCACCTTTGGCTGAATTTGCCCAGAATAAGCCATAAGAATAGCCGACAGCTCCAGTATGCTGAAAGAAGCTGCCTTGTGTTTATCTTGTAAATTCAAATATTACATCACCACCTACCCAGCCCTTTTTTATTATTTTTCCAGCAGAATCTGACAAGCTCCTTTCACCTGAACACCAGTGTAGGGCCCCCACCCAGGTACAAACCGGCTGAGCATTTTAAGTTTAGCGGGTTGTGCAAACCTGACCCGCGTTTCTGCTTCATCACGCAAACCCGGGAATGAAGGGCTGTCCAAGCAACCCGTTTTTTCCCCTTGAAAGGACATTGGGCTAATCCAGTTGCTAGAGATAACCATTTAAGCCCACGGTCTCCTAACTAGCACAAATATAGCTTGTGCGCCATTCGCTGCCCATGCTAAATTTATGGAATCCACGCTTCTTCTTTTTTAGGGGTACGAGCAAAAAAAAAACAAAAAACTGGGTTCGGAGAGACTCGGTAGTTCAACAACCGGGTTCCCGCGCTCCAAACATCGCCGGGGAGATTTTTTTCCCCCTCAGTCAACCCCCCCCCTGCGCACTCCCACGTTGCAACGGCAGCGGCTGGGCCGTCACGTGAGCTCTCCGCTCCCTCCCCTCCCCAACAAGCTCGCCTACCTGCTTCTCCCCGCCCCTTTCTCCTCCCGCGCCGCTCGTCAGCCGCCCGGCGCGCGCGCGCAGAGTCCGTGGCGCCTGCGTGGCCCCGCCCTCCTCCTCCTCCTCCTGGTCCCTCCCGCCTTCTCTCCCCGCCCCCGCCGCCCCCCGCTCCGCCGCCGTCTTCTCTCGGCTCCTTTCTCTGCCTCCCGCCGGCTCTTCCATTTTACCCCCCCTCCCCGCCGCTGTCCTCTCCTCCCCAACTCTGCTCGCGGACTATAAAAGGAACAGCCGGCAGGGGCTTTCTTTCTCAGTCCGCTGCAGAGGCGCGAGCGGTGGTGGGTCGCCTTTCTCTCCCGGCAGGGCGCGCGTGCCGCCGAGACAGCCCGTCAGCTGCGGGGGGAAGGGGGTGCGACGGAGGAGGAGGAGACGACGACGACGACGACGACAGAGCCGAAGACGACGCCTTGGTCCGCAAGGGCCTTCTCTGGGTCGCCTTCTGCGGCACTCCCTCTCTCTCTCCCTCCCACCGCCGCTGCCCCTCAGCGGTCCCAGCTCGTCAGGCCCGGCCGCCGGGCTGCGTCGGGGCCGCCTTTCGAGGCCTTCCCACTCCCACCCCCACTCCCCATCCCACCTCAGCCTGCTCGGCCGACGGCCTCCCTCTCCGCCGACGCCATGAGCTCCGGCACGCCGTATATCGGGAGCAAGATAAGCCTCATCTCCAAGGCGCAGATTCGCTATGAGGGCATCCTCTACACCATCGACACCGACAACTCCACCGTCGCCCTCGCCAAGGGTAGGGCCGGAGTGGGGAACTGGAAAGAGGGAGCGGGGGGGGGTGCCGCGGCGGAGCAGCACCGGCGGGGCTCGCCTGAGGGAAATGAGGACGTTTTTTTGGGAGGGGGCAACGAATCGAGATGCCTTTTCCTCAGCCTTCTGCCGTCGCCCCCCCGGCACAAACCCACAATCCTGCGGGGAGGGCGCCGCCGCCTGGGTCCGGTTGCTCCCGAGAGGCTTGGATTGGGGGTGGGGGAGCCGATGGCGCAGGACGGCGGCGGTGCTGCGGGATTTGGCTTCGCTTCCCTCACGAGGCTCTTTCTTCTCTTCACCCCCCTTGCCCCGGAGGGGTTGGGGGGGAAGAGGGGAGGGAGGGACACGCGAGCGCGGCTTCTTCTTGTTGTTGTTGTTGGGGCTCGGAGGCGGGAGGGCCGCAGCTGGGTTGCAAAAGGTGCGGGGGGGAGAGGAGGAGGAGGAGGAGAGCGTGGAGCGCCAGCGGACTCTGGGCTCCCGCATCCCTTTAAAGGGGACGCGCGCCGCAGACCTGCAAAGGGGGGGCAGAGTTTGCAAAGGAGGTAAAGACCCCGGGGGGCGGAGAAATTAGACCCTGGGCTGGGGAGGGCAGTGTGGGTGAAGGGAGTCCCTTCCCGTGGTCCCAAAGGTGCTTTTTTTTTTTTCAGGAGGCTACTGGACTATTTTGTGTTTCTTTTGGAAGACGTTTCGCTTCTCCAAGAAGCTTCCTTAGCTCTGGCAGGGTACGGTTAGGGTCATTAACATCATTTGCATCCTTTGAAGCCACTTGGAAGGTTTATCTGTGCCCTCAAGTCACCTGAGCAATGCTCCTGGTTGCAGTAGTCTGCAGGTTTTCTCTGGGGCTCCTTCTGTTTTTTTAAGACCTTCCAGAGCTGGAGGAGCGAGTTGAGTCATAAACGAGATGTTGGTGCTGGAAAAGGAGAAGGTAGTTTAAATCTGGGGAGGGGGCATTTGTCAGGCACAAAGAGCAATTTGCATCCTTCTAAAGCTGATTATTGTTGTGAATATGGGAAACTCCATCACTGCCACCCTGCTGCATGCAACCTGCTTCTTGATTCCAGTTTCAAAAGTTTTAGATGGTCAGGAAAGAGGTTGAGGAGGTGCCTCCCCCCTTCTTTTTACTCTACTCTGGGTTCTGAGGAGTAGGGGAGGAATTGCTTCAGTCTGCTGAGTTTCCAGTTTGTGTGGCCTCTTCGTGCCCAAGGGATTCTTTTGGGATCTGTGTAAAAGCTGCTGGTGACTTCCAAGGGCCAGTCATGTTTTTTTTTTTTAGCCTTTGGTAATATATATGGATCTGGTTCTGAATAGTTTAAGGTTCTGTCTGTCATGCAAGTGTAAGCAGGTGTGTTGCTTCATTAGTAATTTTGTGGCAAGCAAGTTGTGTGAGCAGTTCTTTAACTTTGCTATTTCCAAGTCTCATAAGCATATTGGACCCTCACATTGTTTGCCTTCCGTAAAAGCAATTGTAGTGTTGGAAAAATTTCCATTCAATGTGTTTACATAGGTTTCTATTTCCAAAAGAAAAAAGTATGGATGTTCCATACTAAATGACTATAATGCTGTTTATGCATGGCAGTTTCAGAGTTGAAATAAAATTGTCCCTGGAAAGCATATGTGGCAAAATACTCACACTTATGTGGATTGGTGGTTTATAAAAACCAAATATAGTGTATCTGATACTGCCTGTTTTACGCCACTGAAAAATTAAGATATAAAATGTTTTGGGAAAAGATGTATTTTGTATGATTATACTCGAGGGGAAAAAAGTCACTCTGTACAATTCACGTGGAAATTTATTGCATGGTAATATTTTTCTAAAGCATATACTCTGTATATATGAAATGTTGGGATTAAATAGAAATAATTTCCCCCATCCTGACTCTTAAAAACGGGTGGGGGGGCACTCTGAAAGTGAACTGAAACCAAAGAGTCGAGTTGTGCTTTGTGCAAGAGTTTCATCCTTCTAAAATGTTTTAACGTATTCTAGGAAGATATTATATAACATGCATTTTTATTCTGGAAAACAAGGTAGTCTGTGTCTGTTGCCAGCCCCTGTTCCATTGTTATTAGCATAACTGCCTCTCCCAAAAGTAGTAGTTGGCCATTTATCCATTTGCTCTGTTTATGGGTCTCATGAAGTTAGCTAAACAGCAATAACTGTTCTGTTTTATTCAGCTCCCTCCCCTCCCACTTGAAAGAAAATCAGGAGAACTGAAAAAGCTTTGAATGATTTAATAGAAACATATAAATTAAAATTGAAGTTTTCCACAATATTATTGCCCAATGAAGTAAGCAAAACTAGAGTTGAAATGACACTTCTCTTAAGATTGCAGTACAAAGACACAATATAGCACTGAAGTCCCATACAAGGAGATGCAGTATAAGAGATCCAGCACTTTTGGCTTTCCATTTTGAGCCAGTTTTATTATTTTGTGGATTAGAATAAGAAGGTGACTTAAAATTTAAACTCTGCTCCTGAGTATATTTAGTAAAGTTTTGTGGAGAATATATGCAAACTAGTACTGATTAATGAATACTTGTACATGTAAGCAGAGTGGGTAGTCATGTTGAAAACACTGGATCAAACTTGTTCTGTCTTTGCTGTGCTGCTGATACATCTAGTCATTTTGGAAAAAATGGGAATCACTTTGTTAATAGTGTGGATTGCTAGAACTATAATGCTAAATTTGCTAGAATGGTTTTTAGCTCTAAAATCTATGTGAAAAATCCGAACTTTTGAGAGTATTCTTTTGTTAAATCCTCCGGAGAATGGGTGCCTTCTTTCCTGTCCTTTGATTGTTTTCAAATCAGTTTTAAACTTTACTGAGTAGCATTCATCATGGCAAAGATATGGATTATTTGCTTGATTGATGTTGGGTGTGTTTGAGTAATGTGTGGCTTTCCTCAACTTTACTCTCTGTCCCCAATTTGCTGTTCTGCCTCCCTTTGGTGGTTGAGTTTCTTAATGTCATATTCTGGAAGAATTTTTTTTTATGCCTAAGGAACAATGCTCCATTTCTCCCTTTGATTGGTTAAGGCAAAAGCTCTTTCCGAAAACTTCAGATTATACCCAGAAGTAGATTTTCTTCTAACTCTTGAGAATGTATGATTTTTAGCAGCTCTAGCTTTAACAATTAGCTACAGGGTGTAAATTGGGAGAGAGGTGGAGAAACGTTTTTTAACTGTGATGTACAGGGTGGGAATATTTATAGCATTCTAGAATGTTTGTCATTTTGCCACTAGAAAAAAAATAACCAGAGTTGTGAAGCCTTACAGTTGGTAGCTTTGCTGTTTGGGTGGAGTTACCTGGAGCTATGAAGCATTTTTTGAAGTAATACTGGTTTCCTTTTTTTACAGTGAGGAAAGGCTAAGGTGACCTGACTTGGTTCAGAAGGGAACCATAAGGCATTCCCTCATCATTTATGTTAGAGGGGGAAAAATTAAAATGGAAAAAAGGGCCTTTGAAAAAGTGTGTGTCTATAACAAATTCAGAACTAAATCACCAGGGCCTCCAACGAAAGAAAGTATTTTCGAATATTGCATTAAAATAAGGCCACACAAGCAAGAAAATCCTTTTCAAGGTGTATGGTCTTTGGTGTAAATAAATGGATGATGAATGAATAGTATAAAAGTTGGGGGAGATTTGGGGTAGGAGCAGTGTAACAGATTTAAAATGCACTTTTGAAAGATTTCCAAAATAAAGGGAGAGAAATATAGCATGGTTATAGGAAAGGCAGAAACAGATTTAGAGACTACAAAGACTAAGTTGAAGAAAGCATAGACTGAATGCTTAGAGAGCAGCAAGGATTTTGAATTAGCTTTTTCTGCAGAGACAGAGCAAGAATTGTCTGTGGATGCTGTTGTCGGAATATCTTGTTTCTTAATGTAATTCAGGACAGCGACATAATTCTCTTTTTTTCCTCACAACAATCCTGTGAGGTGGGTTGGGCTGAGAGAGTGACTAGCCTAAAGTCACCCAACTGGTTTTAATGTGAAGGCGGGAGAGAAATAGTCTACTGGTTTCTACACCAGCACCTTAACTACTACATCAAAATGCAGCCTGTTGTTCTGGTCATGGACAGGTTGGTAGAACATAATGTTAATAATGTTACATATTCAGGGAGAAAGTTGAGAAACTTAGTTGGTTACCCAATCAAGCACAAGCTATTGCAGAAGAAATGAGTCCCCTAAACCAGCGGTCCCCAACCTTTCTCTCACCAGGGACCAGTTTTGTGAAAGACATTTTTTCCATGGACTGGGAGGGGGGATGGGTTCGCATACAACCTAGAGTTATCATGTGCATGCACAGAGGAAGCTTCACTTGCTCACCTGTCATTTGTGCGGCCTGGTTCCTAACAGGCCATGGTTTGGTACCAGTCCATAGCCTCGGGATGCAGGGCCCTGTCCTAAATTGTGAAAGGCTCTCATTTTCTTAGCTTTCAAAATCGTGGCAAATTTATATAATGGCTGACAGCATTGATTTGACCCAGATTCCTGGAGTTATTAATGTCTGTGAGATGACACCATTTAAAATACCAGCAGAAAAGAATTGATGAAATTGTTGTTTAGGATTTTTAATCCTTAACTGTAATGCACTAGATTATTTATTTACAAAGTTTCATACCTAAATTCCAGAAGTCTTGTAGGAAAGAGTTGCTAGCAGTTTTGCATACTGCCTGTTGGAACTTGTGATTTCAGAATAGTGAAATAATTTAGACTATGATGTGGCCAGAAGCTGCCTGTCCATAGAAGTGAATTGAATGGTCATCTGGAGTGCCAAAGTTTTTAAATAAATCATAAATTTCTTTGGGATTGGAGGTACTAATTGCATGTTTGCCTACATCCACCAATTGCTGGCAGCTGGTTAGTATCCTGGATTGATGAACAAAGAGGGACTTACCCCATATTCGGATGAGATGGCAACTGGATTAAAATAGAGATGGGAATCATGAAGAAGTCAGCCATCCTTTGGAACCAATGTAGACAGTAACTTATGCCAGAACTCAGCCATCTGTATCATAGCAGAATAAATCAGTATTATCAATCCTATATGATCCAGTGTTTCTCAACCTTGGCAAACTTGTAAGACATGTGGATTTCTGGCTGGTGAATTCTGGGTATTGAACTCCACACATCTTAAAGCTGCCAAGGTTGAAAAGCCCTGGTATGATCACTGCTGAGTTTTTACATGGAAGGAATTACCAGCCCCTGAGGACCAAGGTCAGTTTGAAGCAAAGTTCTTTTTAAGTGAAGTTTTGGCAAGGCTAAAGCTAGCAAAGCTTTACAAGTGTTGTTTCTGTCATAGGCATTGGCTTCCAGTAATGCAGAAAGTCAAATCCTTTTAGGAAGTGGCTGAAATTTGCGAATTATTCCCAGCTTCCTGTATATCTTGCAAATGGGGAAAAGGCACTTTTTAAACTACAGAGAATGTTTGGGATCTTCAATGCAGTCTAATAATATTTGAACACTAAATAACTCCAAAATGAAATGTTAAAAAAGCAAGCTAAAAATGAAGAGGGGAAAAAAATCTGTGCCTTAGAATCCATTCCAGGTAGAGAGGCATTTTATATACTGTTAAAGAAGCTTCTCCCAATGAAGCTGATGTTGATTCTGTTACAAAATGGTGAAAATAAAAAAAAATCCTTAACCAAAGAATAAACAATTCTTCTGTTTAATTAAGAAAAGTTCTTGAGAAGTTCTTGAAAAGTTTTTCTTGGAGAAAAAAAGCCAGTTAGTCCCTTTCCATTAATATTTTCTAAAGATTTATAATGTGTGAGAAGCAAAACTTAGATATGTAAAAGAAGAAAGCAAATTCAGATAGAGGTAACCCTCAACTTACAACCACAGTTGGGACCAGAATTTATGTTGCTAAGCAAGGAGGTTGTTAAGTGAGTTACAACTGATTTTACCAAAAAAATTTGACACAGTTGTTAGGTGAATCATGTGGTGGTTAAGCTAACCTGTCTTTCCCCATTGACTTTGCTTGTCTGGGTTTCATATGACCATGACATGACCCCAGGCTGCTGCAGCTATTATAAATGCTACGTACTTGCCAAGTTCCCCAGTTTTGATTACTGTGGGGATGCTGCAATGCTTGTACATTACTTTTTTCAGTGCCTTCGTAACTCTGAACAGTGTCTAAATGAATAGTTGTAGGTCGAGGACTATGTGTACTGAGAAACGCAATGTGGTAACAGAAGAGGGCATAACGTCTTTTGAAATGGCAGGAACAGGCTCCTCAGTTATCTTTAGAAACTGACCCATTATCTCTTCTGCATGTGCTAGACTAGCACCACTTCAAAGATTCCAGAATCACATTAGCTAAACAAGAATTATGTAGGACTGTAAATCTACCTGGTTTTTTTTTTGGAAAATAGACATGGATTTGGTGCTGAATGCTGCAAAGTCCTCTAGTGGCCAAATAGTGCTGGTGCCACTGGGAGCCCCTATTCCTAACAGGACCTAAAAATTGATTTGTAACTCTTCTTCCCTCAAGGAAAGGAGTGTGAAAAAAGAAAATACTGTATAGTTGCTGAAGAATGCTGAAATCTGTTTGTAAATCCTCATTTAACTTTGATTGCTTTAACAATGTACTTTTTGATCCTGAAGGAACTTTAAAAGTAGAACCTGCAGCAGCAGGATTGGTCCATCTAAATGTTGTGTTCTTAAACAAAGTTTAAAATTAATCGTCTATGGAGATTCTCAGTCATCCAGGCTATGGCTGTCCCAAAGGTGCTTTTTGCAAGAGGCAAATGGACTTTCTTGTTTTTATTTGGAACTTTATTTGAAGTTTCTCTTCTCACCCAAGAAGCTTCTTCAGCTCTTGAAATTAATCTTTATTTCTAGAAAGGGGTGGTGGTGGTTCTGATTCTATATTTTCATCAAAACCAAAAAAGTTATGCACTTTTTAATAAAGGATATTGTAATTTAGATCTCCTGCAAAAACAAGACAGAGTGACTTTGGGTTTTGGGGCCCTCTGGACTCTGGGACTTTCCATTTTGGTTCTGAATGGTTGTTGCACTACCCCAGAACCAGTGTGTAACCTGCAGATCCTCTTGAATACTTGGCTCCTAACAAAGGAGCAAGAGACAGCCATGCTTAAGAGATCTTTGCACAGCTTTGGATTGTGTTGTAGGTTGCACCCCTTCCTGGACCAGGAAGCCTGCTCAATCAGTCATGTCCTAATGACCCTCCAATTGGAGGGTTAGAACACATTCTGTATAGGGCTTAATCTGGTGCAGAATGTGCACCAAAATCAAAAGTCCTTTTATTATTTGGCACATGTGACATCACTGCTGTGCAAAACTGCATTGGTTACCGATATGCTTCTGGATGCAATTCAAGATGGCTTGGGCTTTAAGAGCCCTGGTGGCGCAGTGGTTAGAATGCAGTATTACAGGCTAACTCTGCTGGCTGCTAGTTCAGTTCTGACTGACTAAAGGTTGACTGAGCCTTCTATCTTTCTGAGGTCAGTAAAATGAGGATCCAGATTGTTGGGGGCAATATGCTGACTCTGTAAACCACTTAGAGAGGGCTGTAGCATTATGAAGCAGTTTATAAGTCTAAGTACTGTTGCTATTGGGCTGGATTATTTATGAGATCACCTCTCCCTGTTTTTTTCTGTTGTCTGATCCTGTCCAGCAGTTGGGGCGTGCTGTGGGTCCCATCTCCTTAGTAGTGTCAGCTGGGACTCAAGAGGAGTCGTTTTTGCAGGGGTGCCTGCCCTCTAGAATATCATCCCTCAAGATATTATATTGGTCCCAGACCTGCAAGACCTTGAAGTCTTGGTTCTGTGCAGTAGCCTGGGGTTCTGAATGAGCGATGGTGCCCATTTCCTGTTGTGGTACCATATATTTTTGTAATTTTCTTTTGGCTGCTATGAATTTTATGTGGGGGTTGTTTTTTTTTGTATATGAATGTGTTTTTAGTATTAGCTGCATATCACATATTTCAGATGAGCAGCTATATAAATGAATGCTGCAGACCAATTTATTAAAGCAGATTGTCATTTTCAAGCTTCTACAGAATCCTGAAAATGAAGTTATATCTGCTTCAGGATTTCATTAACTTTAATGGCTGAATCCTTTAAAATGAAGGAAAACTACTTTTCATGTGAAATCATTGGACTGATTTAATTACTAATGGTGAAACACTGAGTTGTGCGCAGGGCCGTTAAAAATTGCCAGTTGGTAATATTTTGCCTTTTAATATCTAGATCTAACCAGATCAAAAATGCTGATTGATTATTCGGTAACTGTTTTTGGCATGCCGTGGAGCAGTGCCAATCCAGAGACCCGGGGTGGGGGTTGGGGAACCCTGATCTAGGGTCATTGGTGTGCAAGACTCTTTCTTGCCCTGATAGTCCCAAGAGGCCTGGGCCTTCTCCCTGCCCCACTTCACCTGTACCATCATTTTGATGGCCAACTTCCTATTCCTGGTCAGCCTTGAGAAAGATTTGCCTCTGAGGAAGATTGCCTTTGCTAGCTTTCTATCTGAGCCTCACATCAGCTGGGCACATCTGGCAGCAGCAGCAGGGACCCTGGCATGGTGGGGCAAGGAGAAAACCCACACACCTCTAGGGACTTGGGAATAGGAGGCCCATGTGCCAGTGGGCCTAGCTGGCTGAGGCCTCTCAAGCCATGACAGGTTTCTTTGTGCTGGGCCTTCTAAGGCCTCCCCCACACTGAGGCACCCCTGCGCAGTTGCTTAACAACCACAATAGTGAGAACTGGGGTTGTAGTTGTTAAGTGAGTCTGTCACATGAATGTCTCGCTTAATTATCACAACAATTTGACTAAATTTCTAGGCTTAATTGTCTTAAATTGAGAACTCATATGCTATGATTATGCTTAGGAAAGAAATAAAAGAGGTACCGCTTTTTAAAAAATTGGCTGCATCTGAAGAATTGTACAGTTGTTAGCTGGTACTGAGGCATATCTTGAACATATAACTAGACCTCTAGCTTTAATCTGGCAACAACAAATGTGGATGAATGAGGAAGCTTGTCAGTTGTTACAGTGAAAACAAAGGAATCTCCTGCCAGGAAAATGAAGTTCTGCTAATTTGATTCAGTTCAGCCTAATACACATGTAATTTCTGTCCTCCAAAAAGTGAAACCTATTAATAGGCGGAATGTGTGGAACAATTCCTTGATCTTTCTGTCCAAATGTCATGTTAATCCTTCCTCTCCCATTGAAAACTACACAAGTCTTTGGATTGAGAATTACTGTCTTAAAAAATACCAGCTTTTTTTTTTGCTTCATATTGAATAAACATTTTTTTATTTCTCTCGGTATCAAGCTAATTGCTCCATTCTTCTGGGGTGGATAGGCATGATTTAAAGAAAACTGAGGGATTAATTACATCAATTTTTGGTTTACTTCTTTCTTCAGCCCCAAATTATATGGTTTCATTTCTGCAAATGAGTAATGTTAGTGAAAAACAAACATTCAAGTATAATTTTGAGTAGCCTATTTATTTAAAACATAAGAGAAACTTGATATGTTTTAATTTCTGGACCATTCATACAAAACAGCATTGCTGCTTATATTAAAACAGTGTTGTTGCATCCTTATTTAATACATTTATGTAGTATTTTTAATAAGTATTTCCAGCCAGTTCATTTTTAAAAAGATGACAGTATAAAAAAAATATTTATTGTTCAGGAAGAAAACAGTAATGTAAAGCCTTTGGAAAATGTCATGTCTTTGCCTAATGCTGAAACACATTGGATAGATCCTGCCTTTAGATTGCTTAGTATAAGACCATAATTGTACAGATAGTCCTTGATTAAATGACCATTCAGAGTTACAGTGGCACTGAAAAAAGTGACTTATGACCATTTTTCACACAACCATTGTAGCATCCCTATAGTCACGTAATCAAAACTCAGATGCTTAGCAACTGGTTCATATTTATGATGCTTGCAGTGTTACTTGTTGCGAACTTCTGATAAGCAAAGTCAATGAGGAAGCTAGATTCACTTAACTGTATTGTTAACAACTGCAGTGATTCATGTAATGTGTAACAAGAAAGGTCATAAAAGGGGGCAAAATTCACTTAACAAATGTCTCACTTAGCATCAAAAACACTGGACTCATTGTGACTGTAAGTCAAGGACTATCTTTAGTCATTTAATGAATACTCTCAAAATACGGCTTAACAATAGATCATATTCTATCAGCATAAGTACTGGATAAGCTTCTTGGAGAGAACATTAAACAGGACACCCAGGATGTTCTGTCACTTGGCCACAATTTGCCCAACCTCATGGATGCGGGAGGATCCATGGAAGAGAAAAAAGTTTCTTCCATTACTCTTTGCATTAGAAAAACTTGAGAAATTATCAGTTAATAAATTTTCCTTCACATGAGTTATCTGAGTTCCAAAGCAACAATATAGTGTAATGGAAAGGGAAGTAAGAGGCAGCCTTTAATACTGGTTAACAAGTGCTAACAACTTACCACTCAGTAGCCAGATCAGTATAAGGTTTTAAAAAATACTAACTTACACTGATGACGTTACCTAGTTTGGTAATGAAACATCTGCAAGAAAACCATCAAGCTCAGAGAGCACAGAGGACCACACAGTTCAACCCTGAGCTGCAATTACTTTCTTCAATGAATACTAAGTCGCATTTTGAGAATTGATAGCATAGGTCAAAGCATATGCCAAAAAGGTGATACGCATATAAAGATGGTGTGAAACAGCTATTGAGTTCAAGTACTAACATTGAAGTCTTTCTTCAAAGTGCGCTCATTTGGAACAGAAGATCGTCCCACAGACCGCCCTGCTCCTCCAAGGGAAGAAGTTTATGAATATATCATCTTCCGAGGGAGTGACATTAAAGATATCACTGTATGTGAGCCTCCGAAAGCGCAGCATAATCTGCCCCAAGATCCCGCTATTGTCCAAGTAAGTAATTCCATCTGGAATGGAAAAATGTTTCACTTGTATCTCTTTGGGAATGTCGAACAGTTAAAAACCATCCTTAGTAGGCAATATATAAATTCAACTGGGCCTATTGATAAATTCTAATTCAGTAAAAATGACTATTATTGCTTGTTATGTTTTCTAAGATTAAATTGCTTTCTGTTAAATATAGTGCTCAAGGACAAGAACAATAGAAGTGTAAGTGACGTAGAAAATGAAAACAAACACAAACAGCTTAACCACAGTAGATTAATTATCTTATTAAGACTTGTTTATTCGCTGTAGCACAATGATAACAGAAATAGAAACAAAAATGACAAAACTTGTTATTCCAAAACACTAGAGTGTGATTGGGAAGATTATAGCAATAGCGCTTAGACTTGGATACTACTCCACAGTGCTTTACAGAATCAGCATATTGCCCCCAACAATCTGGGCCCTCATTTTATTGACCTTGGAAGGATGGAAGGTTGATTATCTCACCTATTTCCTAAGGATGTCCCCAGTTGTGAAGGCATGAATGGGGTTCTTTCCCAATGAATTTTCAACTAGGCAGATCCTGATGGGGAAATATTTTAGGTATCTTGACTATAACAGTTAGTCATTTGTTAATGGAAATTGGGTTTCTGTCTGAACTCATTTAAAAAATAGCCCTTGGTAAAGATTTTACTTGAAAAACCTGATGTAACTAGAGCATATTTCAACACAGCCATTTCTGCAAATTGGTTTAGTTAGACCCCTAGTCTTATTTAAGCAAAAACAGTACTAACCATTTAAAAAAATCTGAACATTCAAGTTTGAATACAGATGTACAGTATATTGGAGTTTCCTTTTTTAGAAGCAAATAAATGAAAACGGGAAACAAATATCTCTTGAGTTTTAAGGTTTTTCAAATGTTTTCTCTAATATTTGACTAAGTTGCTATTGTTTCTAATATGTTAATAATTTCAGATACTACTTGGTTTACACACCATGATAAACCAGCCATAGTTAATAAACTGCAGTGGCTGTTTAAATCTAAAATATAATGACTGTTAACAGACAGTGCTTATTGAGGTCAGCTTAATACCTAGTAAAATGCATTTCCATAAGAATGCTACCTTAGTTAGTATTCATCTTGGATTCTTATTTGTAGTTTAATCTGTTGTGATCCCTAATCCATTTGATTAGTTTATGGTTTAATGTATTGAAATAAACCAGAAAATGGGTACAATTGGTGCCAATATTAAGTAAGCTTTATGACCGCGGTCAATGTGAAGTGTTTCACTTTTAGTTTAACTATTGTTAGCCATGTTTTAGGATGTACTCATTTGCAAACATTGATAATTGAAATGGGAGGTAAGGTGAAATCCATGTGATCCTGTTCTAAACACAATGGCAGTACTGATCCTAGACATATTTGATTGAAATGTATTTGTATTCAATCAAGTTTGTTATTTCAAATCTTAAGACCACCTCTCTCCCTCCAACAATGGGGAAATTGTTACATTAATAATTAATAGCATGTGGGCTTTTCCTGATTTGCTGCCTGGCTAGTGTGATGGAACCACATAGTTTTATAAAGAAATTTGACCACTATCTCTGAATGCTTGGCCAGTGCACTCCTGTTCAAAAATTAGAACCTAGAACCCAAAAATGAAACATATTGAGGATTGATGATTTAGCAGACAAATAGTAATGCACACATTAGAAACTAAAATCTTATAAATCTATCAATGGGCAAAAAGTGTCCCTCCCCCCAAAAATAACATTAGCATTACATAGCACTGGAGTTTGAAGGAGATAGTGAGGCAGGAAGATCTATTCTCATGGCTATATTTGTGAAGATTATAGCAGCTGGCTTGTACTAAGACATTGGGGTGCCTTCAAATCAATCTTGACTCCTGATAGCTGCCTGGATGAGTCCCTGTAGTTTTCTTGGTTTGGGGAAGTAGTTTGCTATTGCCATCTTCCTAGAGTTGAGAGTGAAGGTCTGGCCCTAGAACCTTCCAGATGATTTCCTATCTAAAGCAAAACTAGAATTCACAGTCTCCCAGTTTCTAACCCGATGTCTTCACACTACCCCGACTGTGGCTCTTTATTAAAATGATAATAAATAATTTGGAGGAGAGTTGTTTGATTTTCATCTTCAGCTTGATGTGGAAATTTGGTTGTGTTATACAGCTGAACGAATCTTTCCTCACTTGATTTGTAAATTGATGGTTACAAGGATTTTCCTTTTTTGTGTGTGTGTGATACTGTTCCTTTCACAACATCATCAGATTTAAAATTATCGACCAGATGTTAAGCTGCCTGCCAGTGTGATATTAAACTCATTTAACAGCCAGACCACTTTGGCTTCTTCAGAAACCATGATTAAACCAACAGTGGCATAATATGTGTTAATCTTTGCATTTCTTAAAGCATATATTTAATGACAATTTTTCCATTTGTTTTCTTCTGTTTGCTAATTGTCTCACATTCACTTTTTGCAGTCGTCTCTGAGCTCTGCATCTGCATCTTCTTTTCAACCTCATGTGCCTTATAGTCCTTTCAGAGGGATGTCATCCTACGGTCAGCTTGCCGCCAATTCTTTAATTGGACAGCAATATGCAGCATCCCTTGGTTTAGGTGAGTAACAAAGACCTGCCTGTCGTTGAGATGATCAGTCTCTGGGCTGCAACATTTAATGCTGGGCTACATGTCCTCAGAATATTCTTCTGAGGGAGAAATATATATTGATGAAATTTGTATCAAAGTATTGTGGGAAAACATTTCATTATGTAACTCTCTAATCTAAAGACATCCCACCTTGGCACCGACTGATACACAGAGTGAGAATTAGACTAAAGATACGTTGAATTTGGGCTGTTTCTAAGTTGAAAGCATAACTTTGCAAAAACCAGTGTTAAGCTTATTGTTTTATTAAAAACTTAACTGGTTTTAAACAAGGTTATTAAGTGAAGGTTGTTCAACTAATCCACTTTTAGATAGGCTGCTCACTGGGTGGTATATGTGAGTAAAATGTACAAAAGAACGAATATCCGTTGAACGCTTACTAAGATTCCTTCCTCTTTTCAGTGCATCTGAGCAGTTACTCTTTGGGGGTTTTGTAGGGGGTGGATGAATGTTGGACTCGGTTTTCTACATGAGCACTAACATATCCTTTTGGAAACACACAAGGTAAAATTCTGACCAGTGAAAAAAATTAAAGCTTACTCATTCAGGAAAAATAAATTATTCCGTGTTAAATTACATACTAATTTTTTTGGTCCATTTCTTCATTTCTGTCACATATTTAAAGCATTTCCACATAAAGTTATCACATGGTGTGTAATGTATATCTGACGGTGGGCAACTTAACAGGATCTGTCTTGTCCCCTGGTCAAATTCTTTTCAGTTTCAGAACTTTTAAAAATATGTTAGCTGCTTAAACCTTCTCTCCTCAGTCATCTGGATGTCGGTACTGCCGTGTGTCTCACCAGTCTCCTCCTCTGCTTTTTCTTCTCCTCCCTTGTCTGTCTTTCTAGAGAAGCTGGTAAGCCCTCCAGCATCAGCAGCTGCTTCCAGTCCTAGCACTTCTTCATCTCCTCAGCCAGTTTCAGAGCCTGACTTGTCATCAGAGCCACATCTGCTGTCTTCTAAGGGTAACAGCAGCTTGAGGATTCCAAGTATTAGAAGAATTGCATGGTGTTTGCAAAAGCTTTGTTGTTGTTGTTTTTTTAAAAAAACCTTCTTCCTGAACAGAGTAACATGTGCTAGAATTACCGCAGTAGTCTTGTTTCTGAAAACCTTTGGTGCACCTGCTCCAGGTATCAGAATGGGTAGAGATGAACAGGTACTTGCTTCTTGGCCCCACTCATTTAACATTCTGGAGATGAAAACTAGACTGAAGGGATAGTGCAGAATGGAGCCAGGGAAATTTGGGAGCTTAAACACACGGAGAATGAGCTGTTGCAGATTTGGAAGCATTCCGCTTTGTTAAAAAATCCTACCTGCGCAACTAAGAGAAGAGGGGGGAAAATACAAATTAAAGCTGGGAGAAAATTATTCCTATAATACAGTATTTAGTATATTGCTAGAAGATAGGACATTGACAAAGCAATCCATTGTACACGGGCATGTCTTATGAATTCCTGAGTGGCGTTGGAACACAATAGTTTACATTTGGTAAAACGGTTTCCCCAGATGAATTCTGGCCTGGTGAATTCGGCATCCTGACTAGTTGATGGGCCTGCAGTTGTTCTTTGCTTGAATTCTGTCGCAAAACATGTGAGGCCAGGGTTCTGCAATGATAGCCAAAAGTTGGGAAGGAGAGGACAAGGAGCAGTCTCTTGGTTCAGTATTTTGAACGTTTCTAGAGTAAGATTTTCTTCAGGGAGTTGTGCTTCTTTGTTTTCTTCAGGTGATTACATTTTTTCTTCTATGCTTTCTAAATGCATTTTTGTGCATTTTCTTGAATAGCCTTGAACGTGGTTAATGCTTGGTGGGGGTGGCGTTTCCTTCCTCTTGAATTTTGGATTGTCTAAAACAGAGGGGGAGAAAAAAGTTGCAAATCTCCTCAGAATCATATTTGAGGGAAGCTGTGTGAGTGGCTTTTAAGTTGTAATAGAAGTTTTCTGAATTTCTTGCATTGCATATTCAGAAAGGGTAATGCTATTTTGCCAGCTTGGCATCTTAGAAGTTAATTTGCAGCTCTAGAAATTTTTTCACCTTCAGGGCCACTTAGAAAAGATTTCAAGAGGTTTTGATGTAATACAAGCATAAATATATATTTTACTGTTTCAAGCAGTAACAAAATATGTGTGCCTGTAAGCATATACCCACACAAATCGGAATTCATGGTTCAGATCTAATTTTCAATTATTTAGTTACAAAGTGATTGGACTTTATCTTACTGTGGAAATGCGTATCTCTGTTGATTGCCTACTGTGAGTTAATTTCAAATACAATTAGTGTTTTTTTAAGATATATGGGATCCAAACAAGGTTTATGGATGATTCTATTTTATATATAATATATTTTCTCATATTTGATGTTTCAATCAGCATCACAGTAATGGAATATTTGATGGGAAAGAGAAGATGAATATAATCATAAATCAAAAGGAAAGAGTTTTATATTCAGTTAATTGAATTCTGCAGTTGAAAAGCTACAGGAATCCATCTATCTGCATGCTTTATTTTCCTTCCAAAACAGAAGCTTCATGTGTCCTTAGCAGGAACCTTGATCTTGCTGTGCTTCTATTTCCTTCACAACTGCTTCATGCTGTTGTCAGTGTTAAATATCCAGAAAACAATGCTTAGATATAAAGCTTAATACTTGTCAAGAGGACTTGTCAATTCTTTGAGATAGATCAAGTCAAGAAACAATCTCTGAACTATTATAGCTGTTTTTCTAAGTCTTTACTGGTTCATTCCTCCCCCTCAAAGGCTTTTCATATCTTCCCGAGCTCAGCTCCTAATTTTTTTTACAGACATAGGCTGAAAGCTTGTTTCTTTCCTCATGGAGGCTTTGTTGAGTTTTCTTTTATAACAAATTTCTCACAGCTATTCTAAATTTGCATGTTTGAGTGGAATGGCTTCCAAATGACTTGTTATGGTATTTATATTAGAAACTATTTGCTCAAATAAACTGATATCAGGTTAAAAGATTTTCTGAAACACACCAATTCTGGTGAAAGTTTGAATGTGTGCTCTCCTAGGAAAAGCTATGTTTTTCCATTGAACCAAATTATTATGGAATATTTAGATGTGCTGCTTTTAACTTGTAGATATGCTGCTGGATGGATAGGTCCAATCTGCTAGCAAATCCCACAAGTCTGAAATTGGTATGCTTTTATACCTTTGAGCTTTGCCACTAGCTGCCTGTGTCAATATGGTGAGGAATCCATGATCATAATCACCTGACAATCGAGCAGTTAACCTTTGTAAATATGGATACATTCATATGTCATTCTGAGCAATATTACTTGTTTGGTTTTATCAAACTTATAACTTATGTGGCACTCATCAAGTCAGTTGTAACTTAGTCAAAAAAAACACACTTCAACTTCGGTGTGATGTGTGAACCAGATCTTTCAATTATGTCAGTACTCACATTTCTGTGTGAAAGAGCTTAGCTTTCAGACTTTCTTCCCAAAGATTCAGAGGGTGTGATTTTCATCTAAATCTGAGAACTGATCTGGTTTGGTGTGAAATACGTGCAGTGTGAAATTTATTTCAAGTAACCTGTTGAAATTTGCTACTATTCGGGAACTATAGGAAAATTGAATTTCTGCCTTATAGCATCTCCATCCGTGCAGTGTTTTTAATCAATCACTAATGCTTCCTAGAGTAAGCCTCTTTCAGGAGAAGATGGTTTCAAAATCTTTTGACAGGATTGAGCCAAGGTCTCTAAGCACAAATCAAGTTTGGTCCAAATAAATGCAGGGGTTACTGACGTTGCTTGGTTTCTCTCAGGTGCTGCTTTTCCATCTGTTCATTCAGTGCGCAAAAGTCCAATGGTGGAGCAGGCTGTTCAGACTGGCCCGCTGGATAACAGCTTGAATCCCAAAAAGGCAGTCAAAGCTCCTCCAGCAATTCAACGCAACACACGTCAGATTCCACAGAATCACAAGACAAATGGTACTGAAATCTTTTCCTTCAGACATTATGCCAGCATTTTAAATTAATAGTAATTGGAACTACCATCTGCTGTTGCCTTTCAGCATCTTGGCTATATGGAGTGAACAGGTTTTCCTATTTTGTCTTAGATATAGTTGACCCAACACCTGTGCAAACGCAAGGGCAGGTGAATGATGAGAATAGAAGGCCCCAGAGGAGGAGATCAGGTATGTTACCTGATTGTAAATTGTCCAAAGTAATTGAATTTAATTCTTCAAAGCAACTGAATTGCCCTCTTCTGCGTTACTTCTGTAATGCAACCTTTCATAGAAGAATCAAGGTTAATTACTCCTAATTAATTCAGTATACTCCTACTTCAATTGAAAGGCAAAAGAGTTCAACATCTCTATGCATGAAAAACTAAAAGAATTACAGTAAAAGGACATCAGTATAGTCCACAAGGACCTGAAGTCTTATGGAGTAATATGATTTTAGCATCATTAAATGAGGAGCCTGTGCTGGTCTATGAGTAATGTTTCAAATCTAAGTCAAAATGTAAAATGAATTAGAATGCAATAACTTATTTCTGTAAAGTTCAACAGAGTAGAAGTTAAGCAAAATATTTCTAAATTAAATAGAATTATTTTTCACTACATTGCAATACAGGTAGTTCTCAACTTAGGACCAGAATTGAGCCCAAAATTTCCACTGTTAAGCAAGATAGTTTTGAGTTTTGCCTCATTTTATGACCTTTCTTGCCACAATCATTAAGTGCATCACTGCAGTTGTTAAGTTAGTAACACAGTTGTTATGTGAATCTGGCTTCCCCATTGACTTTGCTTGTCTTAAGGGCACAAAAGGTGATCACGTGAGCACGGGGATGTTGCAACAGTCGTAAGCATGAAAAACAGTCATAAGTCACTTTTTTCAGTGCTGTTGTAACTTTGAATGGTCACTAAAAGTATAGTTGTAAGTTGAGGACTATCTGTATAAACAAGATTCAGAAGCAAAATTTCCTGAAGTTTTCAATTTGATGGATATCTTCTGCTGACTGTAAGACGATCTCTGTCAAATTCTAGGTATTCATGCCAGTCAAGCATTAATAGAATGAGAATACCAGATCAGCCAGCTTGCTGGCATCACTTCTGTGGAATTCAAATGATGTTGAACAACACAGCATCATGCATTGCCTTGAGCAAGGAGCATGTGGGGTCAAGCCTTGCTTTGTCTAAAATTAAATGAATTCTCACTAGAAGATTGTAACATCTTCTGTGTAGGAAATAGAAGAACTAGGAATCGTTCCAGAGGACAGAATCGACCAGCTGCCGTGAAAGAGAATACAATCAAGTTTGAAGGTGACTTTGATTTTGAAAGCGCCAATGCACAGTTCAACCGAGAAGAATTGGATAAAGAATTCAGAAAGAAACTGAATTTCAAGGGTTAGCATTTTGACTGTTTCTTGTATTCCAGTCCCCTCTCCTTTGTGTGGATGAAAGAAAACATCCAGTACAGGGGTCTCTAAACTTGGCAACTTTAAGACTTACAGACTTCAACTTCCAGAATTCCTCAGCCCGTATTTGTGGACTTCAATTCCCAGAATTCATTAGCCAGCCATGCAGGCTGAGGGATTCTTGGAGTTAAAGTCCACAAGTCTTAAAATTGCCCAAGTTTGGAGACCCTTAATCTAGTAACAGTGTAGCTTGTTATATATGCACATTTAAAAATAATTATTGCTTCTCTCTCCCACTTCCCCCATCAGATGATAAAGTTGACACCGGAGAAGAAAAGGGAGAGCCTACTGTGGCTGCTGAAAACTGTGATGGCAATCCAGATGAAGATCTACTGGGACCCAACTGCTATTATGACAAAACAAAATCTTTCTTTGATAACATCTCATCAGAACTAAAGTCTAGGTAACAGAACTCTAGCAGCTTTATTATTTTATTTCTTCCTCACTAATTCTGTCAGTTTAATATGGTTTTTGCCCGGTATTCTCTTCTATACCCTGATATTGAGCATAAATTTGTTTTTTAACACATGAATGTCCTTAAATCTGCACTCTTTGATCCTTTTTCAGTTGCAAGTGTGAATGCCTTTCTCCTTAGAGCCGTTCGGATCATCCAGAGAGTGGGAGGTGCTTCAGTCTGCGTCGTTGAAGGCTGAGCTTAATTACTGAGGAACGCTCCGTCCTCCATCACGTGGCTCCCTTGCGTTCCCCAGCTTACGCTCAGCCTTCGTGAGAACAGGCTGTGTATTTCCACTCTCTGGATAACTCCTTGGCCGATTCAAGACTTTCATTAAATTCTCAGGTTTGCCCTTTTAGTATTGTCCTTCCTTAGCCTCTGCGCATTTGGGGGTGGTTTCTTCGGTAGCAAGGGGAGCGTGTTCTTCGCCCCCGGAGGGGATTAAGAGCGGGCGGTTTTTCGCGCTCCGGCTCCAACCCCCCATTTGGTTCCTTTCCTGCTGCTTCTCCGCGCCGCCATCGCAGCGGCTTATCTGATCGCGCTGTTAAAGCGCAGCTGGTGATCCCCCCCACCGAGAACGCCGATCGCCCCAGGAAGGGGCGAATTCTTTCTTGCTGCTTCTCTCGGCCCCTAAACTGCCGGAGAAGCCTACTATCGCTCGAAGCGAGCGTTGAAAAGGAGATCGTGGGCGGCCGCCATTTTGGGCACCGCCACATGCCTGGGCGCCTTTTTTCCTGGCCTTATTGCGACTGCGAAGGGGATAGCTCTCTTCACAGGCCTTCCAGTCAGTGAGAGCATTTTATTATTCAGCAATTGTTGGCTTTCCGCAGCAGCGCTCAGGGCAAAGACTAGCAGCCTATCCCTCCCGGTTGTTGTCTGGGAGCTCCAACTGCTAAAGGCCTCATTTCAGTTTTTTTCAGGCGTTCATTTGGAAAATTTGGAAAAATTGGATTTGTATTAACTCCATTCTCTGGAGTCACTACCCCCTGGGAGCGTTGATCCAATAATAATATAAATAAAATTAAACAATAATATTAATAATAATAAATAATAGATAAATAAATAAATAAATACTATATATATTTATATATATATCTATATATTGGACAATCATACATTCCAATACCATTAGAACTATATATATTTATAATTATACGCTGAGACGTGTATATATATTAATATTCATAACATTACAATATTCTAGATTTTATACATCTAAATTCCAAAAGGGGGCGCGGGCCAGCTGAAAGGACACCCGGCCTTTGGTCGTAGGTCGAACCCTTGGCGAGCCAACCGCCTTAGAACCTTATATTCAGTCCTTACTTCTAAAATGGCAGATGACAATTCCGCTAGAGGCCCTTCCTTGAAGACCAGATCTAAGTCCTACCACTTGCGCAGGCAGGCTAAGGAAACTTCCAAAGCCTCTCAAAGAGATGCCCTAAGACGCCATAAGGCATTGGAGAAAGAATTTGACAGGCGATCTAGAGAGTCACAACCGGTGCCTCCAGCCCTCCCACCCTCCATTCCTCCTACCTCCAGACACCCCCCCCCCCTCCAGATTGCTCTTCCCTCTCCAGGCGCAGCTCATCCCAGGGGCATCAGGCCCCCGGATCAATGACCAGACGACCGCCCGAAGCTACATTCACGCCCACGGCCGCTGGTCTGCGCCAGGAGGAGCCCGCCACAGTCGAAATCCCTGCACAAATGCAGGCATGGATGGAACGGGCTATCCGCCAGGGGATAGCAGAACAGATGTCCAGGTCCGGTCCCCCCTCGATGGCGCCCGAACACGACTCGCCATCAGTCAGGTCCTCGCCTAGATCGGACCCTACTCACGGTCAGGTACCTTTACAGGGGGACAGTCCTCTCCCAGAAAGGGAACTGGAGGAGGCCATAGAGGACCTGGACCGGTTCGGGGAGGAGGAGGATTTTGAATGGGGGTCTACGCACCAAGGGGAGCCCCTATCGGAGATAGACCCTATGGAAGGGGACATGTCCGAGGACGAGGGCCTCACTCCCGATCAACCCACCTTTGTGGGTCTGTTCAAGCCACACATGTTTAAATCGCTTCTATTTAAGGCCAAGAACATTTCTGGCCTGTCTGTTCAGTCCTCCTCGGCTCTCCCTTCCCCGGCGGAGGGACAAGAGGACGCCATTTTTAGGCAGCCCGTGGTGGAGGCGGAGGTTATTCCGGCCCCACCCATATTCCACGACCAGGTCTCAAACCAGTTGGACTCTACAAGGCCCCCCCCGCCCCATCCAGCCAGGACAAGAGGTTCTTTAACCTGGAGTCGAGCTTCTGCAACCTGCTTAACACTCCCGAGGTAGATTAGCCCATCATTGGCTTAGCATCCTCGTCCTCCCCCAGTGATCCCCTGGAGGCTCTGAAACCCGAGGACAAGAGGTCCGAACTAGCTTTACGTAGGGCTCATCAAGCTGACACCTGGGCCATTAGATCGGCCACAGCCGCTTCCTTCTTCACCAGGTCTTCGATCTGGTGGCTCCGCCAACTGAAGCAGCATGTTCCCCCCTCTAACACAAGGGCACATCAGGACATCGCAAAATTGACGGCCGCGGCACCTACCACGCGGTTAAGTTCTCCGCCCGAGCAATAACCTCTCACGTTACAGCTCGCCGCCTGCTCTGGCTCAAACACTGGCAGGCGGACGTAAAAAACAAGGTTAAGTTGGCCACTGCCCCCATTAAGGGGGACAAACTATTTGGCACCGCCCTGGAACCATTGCTATCTGAAACCCGAAGCAAGAAGAAATTTCTTCCTCCCCTTTTTCGGAGGTCAGAGTCAAGAGTCCCTCAGCCATTTCGGAGAGGT
Organism: Notechis scutatus; assembly: GCF_049901735.1. NCBI lineage: Eukaryota > Metazoa > Chordata > Lepidosauria > Squamata > Elapidae > Notechis > Notechis scutatus. The sequence goes on along the minus strand of NC_142011.1, from coordinate 11,763,569 downwards.
TCCTCACGACCTTTCTACCAGTCACCTTTCCCGCCCAGGTATCCGAGACCCCCCTCCTTCCGGCCATTCCAGCCCCAGGATCGAGCTGATCCGGGCGACAGGAACAGGAGGGGCGGCAGCTACAGGCGGCCCTTCAGGGGTTCAGGAGGGAAGCCTTCCGGCGCACCAGATAGATCCCGTCCCTCCCTTCCCATCGGCGGACGCCTCAAGCATTTCGCCGACCGATGGGACTCCTCCACTTCCGATGCCTGGGTCCGAGACACCATCAGACTTGGTCTCGCGCTTGAATTCCAGCGAGCCCCCCCTGACTTTTTTATGGCATCCCCCCCCTCGAGGGATCCCACCAAACGCAACTTAATGGATTCAGCTATCCATCATCTCCTCAACATACAGGCCATACAACCCGTCCCACCATTGCAGCGGGGGCAGGGGTTTTACTCCCACCTCTTCGTGGTCCCCAAATCCTCAGGTGGATGGAGGGCTATTCTAGACCTGAAATGCCTTAACCGTTACCTGATCTACCATAGGTTTAAGATGCACACCCTACAGTCCATTCTACTGGGCATCAGGCAGGGGGACTGGCTATCCTCTATAGACCTTTCAGAGGCGTATCTTCACATCCCAATCCGGCCTTCCCATTCCAAATTCCTCAGGTTCTGCTACAACCATCGCCACTTCCAATATGTGGCCCTTCCCTTTGGGTTGGCCTCTGCCCCGAGAACCTTCACTAAGGTCCTCGCGGCTCTGGCGGCCCATCTCAGGAACCTCCTGGTTCGTCTCCACTGTTACCTGGATGACATCCTAATCCTGTCTCACTCCAGACTCCAAGCAGAGAAGGATATCAGAGCTACTCTCTCTGCCCTTCAAGACCATGGGTTTCCTGGCAAACTGGCAAAAGAGCCAACTGTTACCATCTACACGGATCACCCACTTGGGGTCCGTCATTGACTCAGTTCAAGGAAAGGTTTTCCTTTCCTCCGAGAGATTCCTTAGCATCCAGGAAACTGTCAAACATATCAGACGATCAAGAAAGGTAACACTTTTAGAATTGTCTAAATTACTGGGTAAAATGGTCTCATGTATCTCCATTGTTCCCTGGGCCCGTTTACACACTAGATCCCTACAGTGGTTCCTGCTCCCGTTCCAAAGGACCGGCAGAAGCAACTCAAAGGCCACGGTCAAGGTGCCTTCAAGGGTCCTCACGTCTCTCCTCTGGTGGACCAGTCCCGCCATCAACAAGGGACATTGCTTCAAGGAGCCCCAACGCCTCACCCTCACCACAGACGCCAGCCTGTCCGGATGGGGCGCTCACATCCACTCGCTCTCGGCACAGGGCAGATGGTCGCAGGCAGAACGGGCATGCAGTATAAACTGGTTGGAACTCCACGCCATCCACCTGGCCCTGCGCTACTTCCTCCCTCAGATACGCGGGCGGCATGTCCTTATACTCGCGGACAACGTCACCGCCAAGGCTCACATCAATCGACAAGGGGGCACCCAGTCCATACGCTTGATGAGAGAGGCCAAGCGCCTCTGCCATTGGGCGGAGCGCAATCTCCTCTCCCTCAAAGCCGAACACATCTCAGGGGACTCAAACACTCAGGCAGACTGGCTGAGCAGGACCTCGGTGGACCAGTCCGAGTGGCGCATCCACCCGTCACTGTTCAGGGAGGCGACCATGATGTTCGGTCTTCCGTCAGTAGACCTCTTCGCATCCCCCCTCAACACACAACTCCCAAGGTTTTTCTCAAGGTACCCCTCCCATGGGGCCGAGAATTACAACGCCCTCCGTTGCCCCTGGCCCACAGGGCTTCTATAGGCATTCCCTCCATTAGCTCTAGTCCCCAGAGTCATCCAGAAGCTCATCTCCGAGAAAGCAGATCTGCTTCTGGTGGCCCCCTACTGGCCCAGACGCCCATGGTTTGCGGACCTCCGCAACTTATCTGTGGCCCCTCCCTGGAGAATCCCCCCGAACAAGATCTCCCTTTCTCAGGGGCCCCTCCAACACCCGGATCCTCAGTGGCTCCAGTTAGCCGTTTGGAGGTTGAGCGGGAACGTCTAAGAAAGGAACAGTTTTCGGACCAGGTTATTGATACTATTTTAGCCGCCAGGCGGCCTTCAACAACCCGAATATACAATGCCACTTGGAATAGTTTCTGCAAGTGGTGCCATAGTTTCGAGGTCAACCCTCTTTCACCCTCCATCGCTCAGGTTTTGGAATTCCTCCAAGAAGGTTTGAGGAAAGGACTTTCCCCGAACACCCTAAGGCGTCAGGTAGCAGCCCTCTCAACCGTCATTGCTGGTGACAACATGGGGTCCCTTTCCCTCCACCCTCGCATTAGGGCTTTCCTCAGAGGAGCCACTAACCTGTGTCCCCCAACAGTTCATCGATACCCTACCTGGGACCTCAATAAGGTCCTTGTGTCCCTTACTAAACATCCCTTTGAGCCTCTCAGGGAATCCGCACTCCAGTTCTTAACATTCAAAGTCGTGTTCCTGGTAGCCATTACTTCGGCTCGCCGAATATTGGAGATAGCAGCCCTGTCGGTGAGGAAGGACCTTTGCATCTTCCATGCTGACCGGGTGGTTCTCCGGCCGGACCCCTCCTTTTTGCCCAAGATCAATTCAGCCTTCCACAGGGCACAGGAACTCACTCTTCCGAACTTCTGCCCCAATCCCTCGCGGGAAAGGGAGAAGCTTTGGCACACCCTGGACGTGAGACGGGCCCTCCGCATTTATATTAAGCGTACCCGGCCCTTCAGGAGGTCCGAATCCCTGTTCCTTTCCTTTCAGCCCAAATCATTAGGCCACAAAGTGTCCCCTTCAACCATCGGCCACTGGATTAGAGCTACTATTTCCAAAGCTTATTTGTCTCAGGCTCTGCCGGTACCCAGCGGCATAACAGCGCACTCCACCAGAAGTGCAGCCACCTCGGCAGCGTGGGTCACCCAAGCTCCAATTGCTGATATTTGTCGGGCGGCCACCTTGGCCTCCCCATCTCCCTTCATTAGGCATTATAAGATCGACATATTTGCCTCGGCGGAGGCTTCGTTTGGTAGACGAGTCCTCCAGCGAGTTCTCAAAGAACCGCAGAGACTCCCGAACCAGACGGAATCCCTCCCGTAGGACAGCCAAGCTTTGGTATGTCCCACTCTCTGGATGATCCGAACGGCTCTAAGGAGAATGGGCGTTGGTCCTTAGCTGACACGCCATTTCTCTTCGAGCCGTGAGGATCATCCAGCCCCACCCTTATTATTTCACCATCTGGCGGGGTTTTTTTTAGGCCAATGAACCTTCTTAGTATAGTAAGATGAGAGCACGATCTTCTCTTCGCGTAAACTGGGGAACGCAAGGGAGCCACGTGATGGAGGGCGGAGCGTTCCTCAGTAATTAAGCTCAGCCTTCAACGACGCAGACTGAAGCACCTCCCACTCTCTGGATGATCCTCACGGCTCGAAGAGAAATGGCGTGTCAGGTAAGGACCAATGCCCATTTTCAATTTTGTACTATATTGTAGATTTTACCTACAGCTCCTCCCAGATTATTGAAGCCATGCTTGAAAAGTCCTAAAAGCATTTTTTTTAGTCTCTAAAGTACCTTGCAGTTTGGTAAGCAGCCATAGATGGGGATGAGGAAGAAATTTGAGACCAAAAGAACTTGATCAACCAAAAACTTAGTAGAAATCCTTGGATTTGAGCCTTACTCTCATTTTTGTATGATGGGAGTCTAAAATGTTTGGAAACTTTATTCTTTGGGGCTCTTGATATCCTTGTTTCTTAACTTTTACCAAGTTCTATCTTCAGTTAAGATTTTGAGGGAAGAGAAAAAAGTCAAATGTATATAACATATTCTTGGCAGAAACTTAACTCATAAATACTGCTGCTTGGTTACTGAACCCGTTTACCCCTAATTCATCCTTCTGAATTGCTTAATTTATGTGTTTTGGAAATCTCAGCAACAGCAATATGATTTGGAAAATTTACAATCATAAAGCATATTTTATAGGATATTTTGTGAGTCTTTATGTGGGAAATGATGTGATGACTTTAGTCTTTGCTTGAGAGAAGAGTTTTACAGCAGGAAGTTAAAGAGAACTTGACTGTAACTGGTTACTTTTGTTCTTTAGTTCACGGCGTACAACGTGGGCTGAAGAACGGAAGCTGAACACGGAGACCTTTGGTGTTTCTGGGCGATTTCTCCGTGGCCGCAATTTTCGTGGGGGATTTCGTGGTGGAAGGGGGGGGTCTGGAGCTGTGCGGCGAAGTCAGGCTACTCCCAGAGTTGGGACTGGAAGAGTTTGAATTCAGCAGGCAAGTTACAAAACTTAAGTATTTTAGGTTCAGCTTTGTTACAGCAGCTGGGATGAATAAAGAAAATGAATAAAGAAAATTAAACAGTATGCCTATGTCCCTCAAAATTAACTAATTAGACACTTTGGGGGTATTTAAAGTAGTGAAATACTTGCTTTTATGGTGGTGTGAGCTTTTCTCAAAGGCAGAATTTTTCAAGGGTTTTATAATCCTCAATTTATGACCGTAATGGAACCACTTTAACATTTTTGGATGGTCATTAAGTGGATTATCCATGTGACTTACCCCAATTTTATGACTTGTTTTGTGATGATCATTAAGCGAATACATGGTTGTTAAGCAAATGTCACTGTCATTAAGTGAACCATTGTTTACTATGGGACGTTTTATGCCAAAAGTAAATGCCAGGTTTGAGTGGAAATGTCATAAATCACTGTTGCACTGTTGACCATAGGATGCTGCTGCAAAGGCACCCAAAATGCAATCACGGGACCAGGAGTGAGGGTAGCCATTAGATCTTTAAAACCAGATCTTACTTGCAAACACCCCCCCACCCCGCTGAAGCAAGAGACCAGACCCTATACCAAACTTAAGGCCTGCGGATCAGGCCTGCAGGGCCTGGAAAAATCAAGTCACTGGCCCACAGTGCCTCTGGCAGCTAAAATGGACCACGAGCAGCCCTCCCGCACCTTGTTTTCCCTCTCCATGGCCTCCTGCAGCATTCTGCCAGCTGAAAAATGGGCCAGGCAGCCTGTTTTTGGTCGGCAGGAGTGCTGTAGCAGCCATGGAGGGAGAAAACAAGGTGCAAGGGGGCCACACCAGACCCCCCCCCCCATGCCCCATTTTGGCTGGCAGGGTACTGCAGGAGGCATCCGTTCCGTCCCCCCCAACCCCCACCGCCAGCCCACAGGGGAGAACTACAGTGCTGGTCTGGCCCTTGAAGAAATCCAGTTTGACACCCCTGCCCTATATATACCCTTTCAGACAAGTCTGGGAATCATAAACACTCAATGCCCTCAAATTCTCCTGTTTTTACTTGTGAAAAGGTTTGCCATGTCCCTTATGCCTCCACCCCTTTTTTATTCTTTTGAAGAAAACGAGCATCTAGCAAAGCAAGGTAAATAGATAAAAAGAGTCAACTATTGTGTACTTGGGGGGGGAAAAAAACCATGTCTCTGTTTTATTTTATAGCTTTCGGCCACATCGCTATGAAGTCTTGTACATAGGAAGGAGGGAACAATACAAACTGCTGCACTTAAAAATGGGTGAATGAAACGTTTACTTTCACAAGCCTGAATTACGATGGGATTATTGCTAGTCTGTCACAGCAGATGGGAGCACTGGGATTGCTTCAACAGGAGTGCACTCTGGTTCAAGGTTTTTTTTTTCTCCCCAATTTTTCTCTTTTTGGGGGTGAGTGTCTTTTGCAAGTAGTGCTGCTGCTTAAGTTCTAGCCGCAAGGAACCTGTGCTGCTGCTTAAGTTCTAGCCGCTGTTGTAGTTGAACATAAGGGAGGAGTACTTGTTCTATTCCTAAAGAAAGCGATGCAATTCTGAACTCTTTAAGAAAAAATGAAACCAGCAATTTAAATTTGGAGAACGGACAGGTCTGCTGGTGTCCTTTTTCTTCTGACTTCTATGCTTTTCTCTTCACCTTCCTTCCTTTCCCCACCCTGCCACCCCCTTTGGAGCAGATTGTTTTGATGTCTAGAAACCAATTCTAGTGCAAACATGTTGTGCATGTGATGTAGTGATGGGATTTGTTGCTGACCATGTTATCTGTAATTCCGACTTGCCGCTTGAGAAATCTTTTCTCTGGAGAGTTTTACACACTGCAGAGTTTGCTTGGAGTGCTGGTCACCCCTCAGAAGAATTAGTATCTCAAAACTGATCTGGGATGAATGCCGTTGTCCATTTTCTAATGACGAGCCATTCTATGCCACTGCAAATTTTCTGTAGGCGGAGGCGGATTAAAACTTACACATCATGCCCTTTCAGCAAATCTTGAGAGATCTTTTTTTATCTCTTCTGATTTAAAAGGGGGGAAAAGTTCTGAGCTTCATGTTGTCTCAAAATGCGAGATGCGACTTCTAAAGGAAGCTTGGGTGCATTCGATAAAATTCAATTGCTCTTAATGTCCCCCAACTTTATAAATAGTTTGGGTTTTTTTGTGTTTTTAAAATAGTTGTGGAGGATATGAGCACACAGGGATTATACACTTGCATGGAAATGGGTAAAAGCCTTAGTAATAGGTTTGTGCCACTTTTGTTATCTTGTAGAAATATTCCGTTGAAAAGGCTTCCATAGTGGAGGCCACATCTCCCCCCCATTTCCATGGCTTCCCCTAGGTCTTGCATTAAGTTGGTGTAAAGCTTTAGTTTCTTTTGTAGACCTTCATCGCAGAGTGACACATTGTGGTGAGGTCGCATTATGGAGTCATGTAAATTGTAATTATAAATAAACATGTAAATGTTTAACTGTTTTCAGCTTTTGGTTTTTTGTTTTTTTAAAAAAAAACATTTTCAATCAAAAGGGTTAAACAACTTGCAAATCAGGAAGATGCTGATTTTAGGATGCCCTGAATAAGATACATGGTTTCTAGAGTAAAAAAACATGCATACTTGTTATTACTTCAAAATCACTCATAACAAGTAATGTTAACTTCATGTCATTTAGCTTGTTTATTGTTGAAGTTTCAACATTTTCTCCTGGGAACCTAACAACTTGCTCCTTAATCTCTTTCTGACGGGGGGCGGGCGGCCGGGGCCCCCCCGGGGGGGGGGGGCCCCCCCCCGGCCCCCCCCAAGGGGGGTTCGGGGGCGGGGGGGGGGGGGCCGGGGTTTTTTTTTTTTTTTTTGGGGGTTTTCTTTTTTTTTTTTGGGGCCACTTGTCCATTTTGAAATACAAATATTTCTGTCTGGATAAGAGATGCTGAAAGGCTTGGAAAATAAAATGTTAGCAACCATGAAAAACGGATTGGGTGTCCTTTTAGGGAAACCAATATGAAGCCTCCAGTTTGGCGTTTTTAAATATTTGTCTTGTGAAACAACCTTATGCTACACATTGCAGTTTGTAGGGACTATCTGAAAAAAAGAGTAAAATGGTTGCTTAACAGGGAAAAATATTCTTGCAAACCATACCCTGTACATGTAATTGAACCAAATAAACAAGATCCACTGAGTGTCTTTGAACAGTTTTGAAATTTTGATGGATTTGTGCCATACACTTAACTAAATATTGAAAACGGCTAAATCTGATTATGCAACTCAGTTTTTTGACCAAATTGAAATTGGGGGTTGGATGATTTACACATTCCTAGATGTTTTCTGAAGATAGTAATTCATCTTGCAAAAAAGCCAAGATTTGCTCCACGTAGACTATTCTTATTGGCACTGGTTCTGCAACATACTAGCTTTCCAGTCCTGGCTATACATGTGATACTTCCAAGGGGGATCTGTGTAGTTTGTAACAGCAATCTCTTGCTGGCACAATACTGCTAACACATGCCATTTGATCTTGTAAGCTGCCCAAATAAAGCAATACTGGGATGTTCATAATGTTAGAGGACATTTCCTTGAATTTGGTAATTGGCAGTTAAGTATTAATACTGACAAACGAAAATCCATTAGAAACATACCCTTTAAAACTACCTGCTCTGAAAGCACCACTGGTGTTAATAGAAGCATCCCGCCATCACTTCAGAAGCCAGGTTTCTTGAGTTTTTAAATCATGTGGAACACCTATACTGAACTTGAAAATTACTTGAAAATTTCTATTCATTACTATTACTATATCGGTCTTTGAACCTTTGTGAATTTTGCACTAAGTGCACTACCTGTCAACTTCGAATCGAGCCTGGCAGAAGCCATTTTGCTATTCCTCAGCTCCACATTGAAGTGGGGGAATGAAATACGTTAGACAAAATACAACTTTCTCATGGGAACCAAGGTCCTACAGGTGGTGGATAGAGACAGGAAGGAGTGCCTGGAGAGCCCACCAATAAACCTAATTGGCCAATGTGACCTGTGACTCTTGGGGAGGGAGTTGATTCCTATTTTAATTATACTGAAACTGCAGGAAACATTTAGAGTTGGTTTTCCATTTGATTGTGCCAATATGATGTACCCAATAAAGTTCTTAGAGGAAGACCTCATCCTCCGAGTTCTGATTTGCTTAGGTTCATTGGTCAGGATCTTGACATCACCTTTTAAAGGCTCACAAGTATTCTCCAGCACGTGTACACTGCCACATTTAGATCTGTGAGTCTTAACTTAGTCCTAGTTTTCTACCTTACATTATTCTATCTGGGCTGCAAAATTACAAGGGATCATTATTCAAGGAACAGATTAAATTTTTTTTTGCTGAAATGCTTACTTGTTCTAAGTAAGCTACAGAAAACTCCCTTTTTCCAATGATTCCACTTAATAGTCCCTATTTTCCTATTCTACATGCAAATACTTTTCACCATACTGCATCCTTTCCCCACAAAATACACCATTTGATATGTATGTCAACTCTCAAGTTTTGGATTGTAACTACCAAGACTTTGATGATTGTCTGGAATTGACAAAGGAACACAACCAGATTAGCTTGTAAGAAAAGGACTCAACACCAATATATTTTTCGGAGAAGCAAGACATTTTCATAATTTCAGGGTGACATTACAACCATGGTCCCATCCTGATTCTGTATGAGAATTTCTATGACTACCTGCCAAAATTATTTTATTGAAATTTACTGCCATTCAGTTAGAAATCAATTCACACAGATCTACTGTCAAACATTCAACAGAGATCAGAAGTTTACATTTTATCTTTTGTATTTAAGTACAAAACTTAAGTATGAACCATTTCCACATTATGCTGGAGTAAGGTTTCAGCAATTTTAGGCTTTGTCAATCATTACCCCAATGAATTTTAACAAACTGGAACATAAACATTAGCAATGTAGCAGTGGTCATAAACAGTAATAGAACAATTAGTAATAAAAGATATCTTCTATGTCAAATTGTGGATTCCTGAACAAGTTACGAAAGCATTTTCTATTTTTGTTTAGAAAAACTCTGGTATTATTATTGCAGCCTGGCTTTTATATATACACATATAAGAATGGAGCCTCTTTTAATAACAAGCTTAAAAAAACAGGTGGTTTATTGTAGACCTCTTAAAAGGGGCAGAGAACAAGGAAATAGAATGCTTACATATCTATACAGACTCATGATTGATTTAAAAACCCAAAACTAAAATTCTTTCATCATGTTGTAGTTTTCTTCTGTTTCTTCTTCTCATTCTCTTCTTTCTCTTTTTCAATTTCAGCAACATATTTTTCAATTTCATCAGGGCTCAGTATCTAAATGGAAGGGATGAAAATACAATCAATTGGTCAAGTTTCAAATATTATGTAACCAGAGGTTTCAGTGTGGCTTGTTCCCTGACAAATTATCTCATTCTCTGAAGGATTCTAATTGATCCAATGGTAATAAACAGAATAACAGTGCAGTTAAGCAAAATGGGTAAGGGAAAAACAGATAAATCCATTACCTATTTTATTTACCCGCATCTTTTCTAGTCCTGTTAGGTCAAGGATGCTGCTGTCAACTAAATGTGAAATCTGTGTGCAATAATTGTTTTTCATTTGAGGCAAAATTTCAAATTGCATTTATAATGTCCTATAACACGGGTCCCCAACCTCTGGGCTGCGGACCAGCACCAGTCCAAGGCCAGCCAGGAAGTGGGTCACACAACGCCCCATTTGTGCATGCACAGGATCCAGGCAGCACATGAAACCACATCCTCCATGGGATGCGGAAAAACTGCCCTCCATGGAACCAATCCCTGGCACCCAAAAGGTTGGGAATAGCTGTTCTATAGCACATTTTTCTAACTGCGGGATTTTAAGCAGGGTGAACCTGAATTCCTAGAATTCTGGGGATTTGTCTGAGGAATTCTGGGAGTTGAAATCCATACATATTTAAGTGTGAAAAACCTCTGCTTTAGTGTATATATGCATTTAGGAATAAAATGGAATGAGTGAAACAAGAGTTTGTAAGGAATTATTCCTTTAATTAGGCTTCAGAAGTACCATGTATAGATGCCATATTATTTATATTACTTATTAGGAAGCCCATCACATTTCAAGCGCAGAGCTCTTTTCCAAGCAACTAAAGACCATGATATAGCAACCCATCCTCAAAACAAAAAGTTAGTATTACTTAAGTCAGTTTACCTTGAGAGGTTGGTTTCTTCTCATTACAGCCAGCTCGATATTTTTTCCACCAGACTGTACAACCTTAAATTGTGGAAATGTACAAGTGTATTACAATTGAGGATTTTTTGCAATGAAAGATGATGACATCCTATTTGAACTGCATGACAAATCTAAGAATGCTTCAATCTAATAAATTTAGAACACCCAGAAACAAATTTATTTCTTCCAAATTAATCTTAGAACCAGGCAAAGAATTATGGCTTTTAATTTTACTGAATGAAATGAAAGTATATTAAATTATTAGGACACTATTTAGCTTGTTATTTATCAAAATAATCAAGTTAGGAACTATTCAAATGTTGACACTTACTTCAAGAAGGGCTTTGATAACAAGTTTAATTGTCAGATCATCGGTTTCAATGGCTTCATCAGTATAGTTTTTCTCCAGAAATTCCCGCACAGATTTTGCTCCTCTGCCAATTGCATTAGCCTAGGATAAGATATATATTTGGCAAAGCTTGGCAAACTGATGAAAAATGTCAATGAAATATTTACATATTTAAATGTTTCATCTGATAGCCTAAAATGCCTCCAGCTAATATTTAACAATAATCAGACACTATGAAACAAAATTGCAAGTTTATAAACAGTCCCCCAACATGCAATATTCTTAGTGAAAGATATAAGTTCTTTTTCCACAGAGCAACAAAGCCTATTGATGGTTAAATTCCAGGTCCAATTACTGCATACCTCACATTAAAATTAATCTATTCCATACTTTTAGGGGTCTAAGGAAATCAGTCAAGACAAAAGTATTGTGCACCAAATTATGGTGCCTGTCCTATGTAACAGCCTCCCTTGAAGACCTCATCTCTTCTGGCCTTCTCAAAGAGCTGGTTTTAAGGGAAAACCACTGCAAGTGTGGTTTGTGTGGTTCAGTTTGTTATATTGTGCCTTTGCTATTGTACTACAATTCTCTTAATTATTTGGAGAGGGATGGGGAGCCATGTGAATTTTCTATATCTAAACAAATATTTTTAACAAAAATGAGGTATTTCCAGTTGTTGACTGGGAAGTTCTACAGCACTATCAAATATCAAAAAGACACTCCCACAAATAAGAGGACGCAAATGGCAATAGAATTTTAACCAAATAGTTGCCATAAATTATTTTGAGAGATTTTGACTGTTGTTTCCACTATTGTTCAAACACTAATTAGCTTTTATTTTAAAATGTATTTATTTATTAATTAAATTTATTTGCCACCTATCTTGCCTTGGGACTATTTTTCTAGTAGCCTATTAAATCCTAAGAAAAGAACTAATTTGCTGAATTATGTTTCATTTTGTGGTTAGTATGATGCACGAACCTAGTCTAACTGGTTTCTCCATATAAATAAACGCAGAAAAATATGTGGATTGTGAATAATAGAGGACGTACTATTTTGAATTACAGTACGGTTAAGCAATTTTTTAAAAAAGGGAATGATATCTAACCCAGAAATGGAGACAGAGGAATAAGAAATAAAAAGTCAGGCTATACTTTAATACTTTCTGATCTATAGATTATGAGAGTGTGAACTAATCTGATGGAAGGGTTTACTTATAGGATTTAAGTGCTCTTTCATTTTCATCTTCACAAAATCTAATGGGTTAAACTTACCTTCCAAGCATGGTATGTGCCAGAAGGGTCAGTCTGATATAGCCTGGGAGTTCCATCAAAGTCAAACCCTACAATAAGGGCAGAAATACCAAAAGGTCTGCGGCCATTACTCTGGGTGTATCGCTAAAGAAAGAAAAAAAGGGGGGGAAGGTATTATGAAAATAGAACTACCATAACTCTATGCCAAACGATGTAAAAATTCATGAACAAGTACTTGTCAACTAAGAAATCAGATTATGTTCTGAAGAAAAGCTCAAAAGATTTTAAATGCAAAAGTCCCTGTTTCAGACAGCAGTTCAGAGTTCAAAATAGACTGAATTTGAAACTTGGCTCCATATTAAAGAAGCAAAACTTCTGAATGATCAAACAGCACTGAAATACTTCCAGCAAGTACAGAACAGCTGTTTCAAACTCAGAGTAACATTTTCAAATCTATGCTTTTTGAAAATTGCAAAACAGTACTCTACAGTTTTTCAAAAACAAAATTTACTTGTAACCAAAAAGATATTGAAGAATTAATATTTTAAATATCTGCTTGTTCATTAATCTATTAAAAACAGTCTGGAATTTGGATTTTTTTCAAATGCGTATTTAGGAACCGAGACATCCTCATGGGTCTTATCATACACTTTAATTAAAAGAACATCACTAAGTTGGCAAAAACACAGATAGTCCTTGATTTACGAACACAATGGAGCCCAAAATTTATGTTGCTAAGTGAGTCATTAGTTAAGTGAGCTTTGCCCCATTTTACAATCTTTCTTGCAGCAGTTGTTAAGTGAATCACTGCAGCTGTTTAGTTACTAGCAAGGTTAAGTTACTGTGAAGTGAATCTGGATTCCCCATTGACTTTGCTTGTTGGAAGGTCGCCAAAGAGGATCACATGATTCCAGGACACTGCAACGGTCATAAATATGAGTCAGTTGCCACGTGTCTGAATTTTGATCACATGACCATGGGGACACTAAGTCATGCCACAAGTGTGAAAAATGGTCATATATCTTTTTCAGTGATATTGTAATTTTGAATTGCCACTAAAGGAACTATTATAAATAGACTGACTGTATGTAATCATGGGAAAAAAATCAAACATAGTATCTAATAACTGGAATAGGAAACATTATTTCCTATTATATTTCATTACGTTTGGGGGGAAAACTAGATTTTATTTTTGGCCAGTAAAAGCAGCTATATTATATTCCATTTTTGCCCAAAGTTTGCAACAAAACCAAGCAATGAATATGGCCTGTAAAAAAATGTACATACCTGCTTCAGGCTAGCAATGTAACGTGTAATATATTCCACAGTGACAGGATCTTCCACTGTGAGTCTATGGCTTTGACATTCCACTCGGGCTCTATTTATAACTATCCGGGCATCTGCGGTAAGACCTGTAAATAATAGTTCAAAATATTAAAATTTGCCTTTAGCAGAATAGGCAGATAAAATATTTCTACTTTAGTAAGCTGGCTAAATGAATATTTATTTCATGCCCATGTTCTTCCTACGTTCCAGAAAAAGAAATTCTTTTGATGTATTATGGTATCTTATGAGCTTCCTTGTGATGATTTTGAATGAAAAAGGACAGAGGAAAGATTAACCTGACATTTTGTGACTGCCATTCCTCTGCTCAGGTTGTTAAAACATTTTTTAGTTTAGAAAAAGAAATAAAACAAGGAGTGTTGTACCCCTAAATCTGATTGTTTAAGTAAAAAGATGAATCAGAGCTGTAGAATTCTGCTTTTCAGGCTTGGCTAACCTGATTGGTAAAATCAGGAAAACTTAATTTGAATAATTTCCCAGTCTTCTAGAGCACATAGCATTCTGACAGAAGAGTTTTAATCCTATTAAATCCACCCCCACCAGGTGGGCGGAGTGGTGGGCGGAGTAAAATAGGGAATTAAACACTGCTACTGAAATATCTGATGGAAGAATGACACTGTCATATTCAAGTCAAAATAATTAAACTTCCATTAATAGAAAAATGACATTTCTGAACCATTTTTAACCCTTTTCCTCAATATTCAAAGTAGAATACCATTTTTTATGAATATTTGGATTTCAAAAACTAATTATAACAATTAATTTTAAAGTACTTTTTTTAAAAAATAAGACATTTAAAATTGACCTAAAGGATAAAGAAAACAATCCTTCATTAGGATGTTTTCAAAATACTCAGAGAAGGAATCCCCAGATTTTTTTTCCTAGCCCCAATATTTTTAATTTGTTGAGATTCTTTGCAAATTAATCCTGCTCCTCCTCTGGAAGGGTAATTCCTAGCCTTTGTAGCAAGGAATGCACCAGCTAAGAATTCTCAGATTTATAGTCTCAACACACATCTAAAAAAAGTGAAATTAGGAAAAGGCTGTACAGCATTAAGAAAAAAATCCATCCTCAGAGCACCTGCAAAAGCCATGCAGACGTTGTCATCAAGGGCACAGATCTTTCGGACAGTTCTCTCATCTTGCAGTTTCGCCACAGATTTTTTCTCCACGCCAAGAACTACAATATCTTTTCCTCGAACTCCAACCTGTAATATGAAATGGAGTAAGCACCATATCAATCACTTTTCCCCATAGTTTAGAGATTTTTAAAAAATGTTAATACAAAAAAAAACACGTGTTTCCATAATTTCAGACTAGAATCATTTCCTATTCTACAGGGGGAGAGGGATGCCTACTTAAATTGAACCTGTAACTTTATCCTAAACAAAAGTTGAATCAAATTATAGTTTTGTTGCTAAATATTATCTGATATGAAAATTTGCACTTTTAACATGTATGACAATGTTTCACAGTGGTTTTAACAGGTAACATATTCCAACAAAACCACTCCTACAATCACTGCACTATCTGCAATAACCAACCTTATGCGTGCCCCCTGATGGTGCCCCCCCTCATGGACTTCAATTCTGATCAATCCCAGCCAGCACAACCAATCAAAAAGAATTGTAGCAGCCATCTATACCAACTTTATTTATTTGTTGTATATCATACCTTTCTACTCTGGTGAATATTCAAGACAATTTTTTAAAAAAATACAAAAACAGGAAAAAACCAAAAAATGTAAGATGAAGACACCTCTCTTCAAAAGACAGATGCCTTTATAGTTTTTTTAGATGATGAAAAAATAGGGTCCTAAGGCATCTCTTACATTCTAATGTCTGGGAACAATTTCAAAAATGCCATCATACTACAGGCAAGAAATCTGATAATGGGAATATTTTCAAAGAGCCCTCTCCTTTCATTCTAACCTCACAGGAGAGGTTGCATCTTGAGATATCTTTAGCAATTAGATACTAAACTGTTTAGGACTTCAAAGATTTACACCAAATATTTAAATTGTGTCTGGTAAGCAATAAGTAACAACTTTCTGTATGATCATTCTATGACTCTTGTATCATCACTGGTTAGCAGCTTACTTGCCCCATTTTTCACCATTTTAGACATCTTTCAAAGACAATCTCTCATCAAACCTATTGCAACAACTAGAAAAATAACCAAAGCACAGTTTGCCAAATCTGATTGATTCAGGAAGGGTTGCAGCTACCAGTAATATACTACCTTTAATGAAAGACATACTCCATATTCAGATCTCCCAAGCAAATACAGTTGAGAGCTGAGGACTGGGCTTCTCCCACCCAGAGATGCTGAATGTTAATCCTAGTTTATTTTCTCAAGGAGCAGCATCTCCTTTTTCCTGAACTTCAATTTAACCTTGTTTCTCACTTCAAACCTTTAGTGATTTTTCCCTATCAGTTTTATTACTTGAGCTTGATATATATCTTCTAGCATTTCCCTCAAGAGAGACTGAGAAAAACAATGAGCATTGCATAGTTCTCTTTAATTTTAAAACTAAGTCCAGTACAACTTTTCAAGTAAAGAAAGCAACTTCGCAAGGAAAACAAACGTACTGATTTAATCTAAAATATCTTTCATTCAAAATTCCATCTTCCTATAAGGACATCCAGGCCCAACATATTGCTTTGAGGCAACTTGCCTCAATTATTTTTTTAATCCTAAAAAACCCAGGTTACAATAAAGCAATGTAGGATTTGCATATACACACTTGCTATGCCTGTTTGCTCACATCCAGCAATGCAATTGCTTACTCTAGAAACAAATATTTTATTTCACTCAGCCACGTTTACACCTTTTTATATAGCTTTATTTATTAAACAAGGTTAATACTACTAGTTAAAGCCCCTCTTTCTAGAAGTATTTAATTCTCCCAACTTTTTACCAGAACTGTTGTACATTATTCACATTCAGTCCAGTGATTGATAGGATGTCTCTAATACCTTTAACTCCTTTTTTTTTTTGGGGGGGGGGGAGGAAGCCTCCTCAATCTGAAATTCCTGTTCTTTAATTTTGTAACTGTAGCTCTTTTCTGATTTCCTTCAGTCAAGAAATTCTTTTCTATCAAACCTTCCCATGGATTATTCAGGCTTGTCCCACTACAAATGAACTATTTGCTCATTTCTGGACCTCACATCACTTCCATTATTTGATTAGGAACCTACTCCCTTCCATTTCAGGAATGCTTATAATTAAATAAAAGTAAAATGTTATACTTAAAGCCTAAAACATGAGCAAGCAGCATTTTTTAAAAAGTACAGTACCGGAAAAATAAAGTTCTTGCCAGACAGCTAAGCTTCACCAGGGTCTGTTTCACTTTCTGTTTCCCTTTAAGTTATTTAACTTTGGAGAACAATCCTAAATTCTCTGCAGGATAGAAAATGTGAGAACAACCAACCTTAACTTTATCTAACCCCTTCAATATAAAACAACCTCCTCCTTTTAGAGAATGAACCTAAAAAAACAAAAAAACAAAAGAGCTTCTCTAATATAGCCTCCCCCACTGCTTTTCTCTGAGCTGATAACATCACACCAACCCACAATGTTGGTATCACAGTTAAGTCACCCAATTAACTAAGCTTCCTACAACATTAAACCAACATTCAGACAGTTCATTAGATGCACACAACAAAGCTTACCAACCAAAACTCATATCATGGCATTGTATATACTGTGGGAGGGAACACATGTATACTTGTGCTTATTATACACGTACCCACATATATTATTAAAATCAGGGGTCTCCAACCGTGGCCACTTTAAGACTTGTGGACTTCAACTCCCAGAATTCCTCAGCCAGCAAAGCTGGCTGAGGAATTCTGGGAGTTGAAGTCCACAAGTCTTAAAGTGGCCAAGGTTGGAGACCCCTGATCAAAATCACCTCGCTCCCCCTCCCACCCATCGCCAGATGTGTACAGCCAAAACTCGAGGTCCTTCTTGCTGAGAATTCTGGGAAATCCAATCCCCAAAAGCCTGAAAAAAAAGGTCCATCTTGCCCAGCCCCAAAAGAGGCCTTTATTGGAAACAGGGCCCTCTCGTTGTTACAGTTCAAGAACGGGCTCGAAGCGCCTCTTTTCACCAAAAAAGCTTTTGGCGTTTTATTTACTAGCCATTCTATATTATTTTATTAATAATAATAAATATTTGCAGTCCAAGGAAATAAAACATGCTCTGCCCATTTCAAGGACCCTCCAGAATTGAGCTTCAAAGAAGCAATCGGACAAGCCATTTGTCCAGAATGGTCTAGGCCGGGTCTCTCTCCTGTTAAAGAGCAGGGGGTTGGACTAGAAGACCTCCAAGGTCCCTTCCAACTCGCTTATTCTTGTATCTTGTCAAGAGCCGGGCCTTCTATATCAGCGCCTTTCCTCAACAAATCGCGCTCGGACGAGACGGGCCTGGTCCACGCGGGACAAGATCGAGGGCTCCGGGGCTGGAGCCGGAGAACATTGGGCCGGTTCTGCCAGTGGGGGAAGCCTTGCCAGTGGGAGTGATGGGAGTTGGGAGTTCAACGCGTCCCTGCTCCGCGCGACCGAGCCCCCCCCCCCCCCCCCATTCCCTCAGGCGCGCCTTTTCTTTACCGCGGTGGAGCCTTTCTTCACGGCCTCCTGGGCATATTCAACCTGAAACAGATGGCCGTCCGGGGAGAAAACGGTGATGGCCCGGTCGTAACTCATGACAGCGGCGAGACGACAAAAAAAAGAGCCGACCCGGAGCCGAGAATGAAAGGAAGCAGCAGCCGCGCGAGATCTCCCCCTCAAAACAGCACCGTCACCTTCCCTCAGCGCGCATGCGTTGGAGCTTCCCCCGATGCCGCGCACAGCACGCTATTCACGCAGCACTCCTACGCTGGCGCCTCCACTTTTATCCCAGGCGCTTAACCCGTGGTGGTGGGGGCTAGGGATGGAGAGGAGGAGGAAAAACAGGAGCCTTACGTCAAGCACGTACTGGCAGCCGTAAGCGGCTCGACCTATCCCCGTCGCCGACGCTCTTGGCCCGGACGGAACGGCTGAACGGGATTGGCTAGCTGTCTGAGGCTTAACCAGCCTTGTCAGCCTAATACATAAGGAAGCGTATATTGGGCTTCCTGGTACTCTAATAGCTTAGGCGAGGTAACGGGTAACGGGTGAAGGCAGCCAGCCAGCCGGAAAGTTGACTGACGCTACGCAGATGACGTACGCGCGCGTCTTCTTCTTCTCCTCCCCCCGGTTTTCCACCTGCCGCTCCTACGCACTTGGCGTAGCGTTGCCCTTCTTTCCCCCCCTTACTACGCACTTGGCGCAGCGAGATGCTCTTATTGGCAAAAATCAGGGAAGAGATGCGATTCGCTCGCGACAGGAAAGCCGACAACAGGGATGCACCATGTGCGGGGAGGAGGGGAAGGTGGATTTCGAGAACAGAGAAGGGGTGGGTGGGGAGGAAAGAACAGGAGGAGGAGGAGGAGGAGGTGGAGGCAAAGCCGCTCAGGTGCCTCGGCCGACCTCTCTCTCT
This sequence comes from Notechis scutatus, assembly GCF_049901735.1. Lineage (NCBI taxonomy): Eukaryota > Metazoa > Chordata > Lepidosauria > Squamata > Elapidae > Notechis > Notechis scutatus. The sequence continues at coordinate 11,744,546 of NC_142011.1, read as the reverse complement.
CTCCCTTCGCCTCAGCTCAGTCGCTGCCTCTCCGCCTTTTGCCTTGGCGGGTGTGCAGGAGAGTCCAGGTAAAAAAAAGGGGGGGTTGCTCGGAAGGCTCTTGGTGCAATGCCGCAGGCTGGTGGCGGCAGATTGTACCATTTCCTCCGGCTCCCCTCCTCCTCGTGCACACTGCGGCGGAGGCTGCCCCCTCCTCTCTTTTTTTTTTTTTTGCACGGCACGGCAATAGCGGCCAAATCATAACAAGATTAGGAGGACAGGCCGGCAAACCCCTGCTGCATGCCTGAGGAGGACCCGCCTGGCCGGGAAAGGCAAGCGGACGCCGCCGCCACCGCCCCCGCCCCCCATCCTTCCACCACCATGTCGGTCGCCTTTGCTTCCGCACGCCCGAGAGGCAAAGGAGAGGTCACCCAGCAGACTATCCAGAAGGTAACGAAAAATAAAGACGACCCCCTTCCCCCCCCCAAAAAAAAATAAACGTGGGGGAGGAAGGGAGGGGGGGGTCTTCAATAGAGACCGCCAGATGTGGGTATCCCAGGGAGGGAGGGCGGGCGAGGGGCGTGCATCCAGCTTCCCCGAACCCTCTTCAGCAGCCGGAGATGCATCGCTTCTTCTTCCTCCTCCTCCTCTTCCTCCGAGGCTCCGGCTCCCAACGGGCGTTTTGCAAAAGGGAAAGCTGCTGTTGCTGCAAGGACCGGGGCAAAAAGGCAGAAGAGAACAAAGCCGAAGCCTCCCGAACCTCTCGGGGACACTCGCTCCCCCTCTTTTTTGGGGGGAGCCAGCCCGGTTCTGCGTGGTTTGGCTTGGCGGGCGCATTGCAGATCCGCCGGGCGGGGGCGGTGGGCTCGGCCGGCCGAGGAGCCGGACCCGGGGCGTCGCTTTTGACAGCGCTCCAGCCTTGCGCGGCGGGGAAGGATAAAAGGGCGAGGGAGGGTTGAGAAGCAGCCCCTGCCCGACGCATCTTCTTTCTTGGAGTGGTGGGGGAGAGAGAAGGTTCGGGGGTGGGGGTGGATTTCACGCGAAGAGCGGCGGTGCGCGCCCGGTTGTCGGAATGGGAACTGGAATGGAGGGGAGGGGGCTTTATTATTGTTTGCAGGTGGGAACGCGTGCAGCGGTGGCCAGCTCCCCGCGGGGGGGGGGGGAGTGGGCGGTATTCCCTTTCGGGTTCCCTTTTTAGGGGAGAGGGTCGCCTGTCTTCTCTGTAAGGCTGCTATCTATCTATCTATCTATCTATCTATCTATCTATCTATCTATCTATCTATCTATCTATCTATCTATCTATCTATCTATCTATCTATCTATCATCTATCTATTGTTACATTCATTCATTCCTTCATTCAGTTGGAAATCAACCACTAAAGGCTGGTCGACTGGGATGGGGGTGTGTGAATTGAATCCCCTCCTCATCGGAGTGAGGAAAGAAGGAGGCAGGTGCTCCCCCCTCCCTGAGTTTGGGAGAGCAAAGCGAGGTCCCTCCAGGTGTTATCCAGCTGCGTTTCCCAGGGAAGGACCTCCTAGTCCTTATACTGGGAGCTACCAGCCAGCCTGGAACTGCTGAAGCTTAAACAATACCCGGGATTTTCAGGGCCCGCCCTCCAGCAGGCCACCCACCTTCCCAGGAGCAAGGATGATCCACTGGGCTTTCCCCCCATGTGCCGAGACTACATCTCCCAGCATCCTCAGCCACCACGACCCAAGAAGGTGTTTTTGGAATCTTGAAAGAAAAGCTTTGATGTTTTTTGTCCTTGTGTTTGACCACGAGGAAGATGAGAGGATGGAGCATCAGGTGGAGGGACATGAGGATGGAGCATCAGGTTGGAAGGGACCTTGAAAGTCTTCTAGTCCAAACCTCCTGTCATGATGGACAAATTCCTGTTTTGAAAATGTTCACGGATGGAGCACAAATGGAGCATCTAGGAAGTGGGATGTTCACTGCTGAATAGCTGGGACAATCAGGGACCAATCCTTTTTCCTGTGTTGCAAAATGTTTTAACAGTTTTATCAGAGTACCATTTCATTTACCAGAGTACCATTTACCAGAGTACCATTTCATTCCAATCCCTTCTTGAAAGCCTCCAGGGATGAAGCTCCCGCAACTTCCGAAGGCAAGGTGTTCCGCGGGTTGATTGTTCTCGCTGTCAGAAAATTTCTCCTTATTTCCAGCTTGAACCTCCCCTTGTTCAGTTTCCATCCATTCCTTATCTAGCCTACAGGTGCTTTAGAAAATAGATTGACCCCCTCCTCTCGGTGGTAGCCCCTCAGATATTGGAAGACTGCTATCCTGTCTCCTCTGGTCCTTCTCTTCCCTAGACTAGCCAGGCCCATTCCTGCAATCGTTCATCATATGTTTTAGCCTCCAGACCCCTAATCATCTTGGTTGCTCTTCTCTGCACTCTTTCTAGAGTCTCATGTACTTGTCAAACCTATCACAGCTTGTACTCCTAAATAGAAATTATGATCCTTGGCTCCATTTGTTGAGAGAGGTACAGGTTTATTAGAAGTCAAGTGTATTGCATGCATAGCCAGAACTGAGAATCGCGCACCAAAATCCCTGAGTTCAACTTTTCCCTCCCTTAACTATATCCCATTCCTGTCACCTCCCCCCCCGTCCAATCAGGTTGAAGCAAGATGTTTTCAGGTGGTCATTTCAAGTATAGGTTGGTGTGCATTCTTTTTTTCTCCCAGCCGGATGACCTTGAAGCAGAGTCTCAGGAAGATACAGCAGTTAAAACTTTCGCTTTCCCCTCTAAAGCATTCCCCCTCTCATCCACCCTACCCCATGGCAGACTGTCACTGCATGGTTATGAAGCCTAACAAGCGTGAGGTGACAGCTGACAGTACTTAAAAGAAAAATCATCCTAGACATAAATCATCCTATTATTATCGGCTGGAATCAGTCTTGTGCACAAATGAAGCCATCTTTACTGAAGATTACTGACTGTAATCTACTATGCTGGTCTAATCTAGTTGGTTTATAGATTTTGTTTTTAATTTCCTAGTTCACAGGAAAAGGAGTGACTGGCCAAAGTCATCCATCCAGTCTCTGTGCCTCTGGTTGGACTAGGAGTGTCCTAATTCACCGTTCAAATGGTATACCTCAGTGGCATTCTTATTTCCAGGTAGTCCTCAACTTACGACCACAACTGAGCCCAAATTTCTGTTGCCAAGTGAGACAATTGTTAACTGAGTTTTGACCCACGTGTCCCCAGGATAATGTTGCAGGATCCAATCTGGGTCGGTCACTATGACCTGGACGACGGGAGATCTCCACAGATGGTCCATGGAGTTATTTGTTGCAGGATCCAATCTGGGTCGGTCACCGGGACCGGAGGTTTAGTCTTCCGAGCCTTTGGACTTATGCTGGAGCCCATCGTCAGGGAATTTCTCTCTACCGGAATGTGTGCTTTGGGAAATTCCTGGGGATGGGCTCCAGCATGAGTCTAAAAGCTCAGGAGACTAAACCTCTGGCCCCGGTGACCGACCCAGATTGGATCCTGCAACAAAAAACTCCATGGACCATCTGTGGAGATCTCCCGTCGTCCAGGTCATAGTTGCCCCAAAGGTGCTTTTTTCAAAAGGCAACTGGACTTTGCTTTTCCTTGAAGATGTTTCGCTTCTCATCCAAGAAGCTTCTTCAGTTCAGCTAGTTTTGACAGAACTGAAGAAGCTTCTTGGATGAGAAGCGAAATGTCTTCAAGAAAAGAAAAAACAAAAATCTTTTTGAAAAAAGTACTTTCGGGACAACTCCATTGACTGCTAAAGAGAAGGAAATGTGGCTCTTAAGGATGACATCAAAGTGGCAGATTGCCCAATTAATACCATGCCTTGTTTGGGTTTATACACAAAAAGCCATGTTTGCACACCCTTTAGTCTGTTTGATTAATTCAGCTGTGATTTATGGAACTAACACATTTTTTTTCTTGCTCTCTGTGATTCTTACAGCCACAGCTGGAGCTTTACATGCTAGGCTAAAATGCTGGAATCTAATCCTTTAGCTTGTTATTCAGGTTGTTCTGTGAATATAGCCATTTATTAAGCTAGCATAATGGCCTTGAATGTTTACAAGAATCATGCTTGCTTTCTTCAGCAGGTTCCCCCTTGTATTTTATTCATATTTATCTCTCTCACAATTTATGGGTGTGTTTTATATGTATTTTGCTTTGAGACTGGGTTCACACATCATTATGTTGAACCTCGGCTTGCTTTAACATGCTTAACACACAATAGTCTGACTTCTTGAAATATATATCTCCCAAATCAAAGAAAGAATGTTAAGGCCCCAAGTGAATCTAATGGCTGGTTTTGATTCTGGTTTACTCCAGTGTGTGAACTCATCCATTACGAATTGTGAACTGTGGTTTGATGCAATCTGAGATGTGACCATGTTTTTAACCCTATTTTCATAAACAAGTTACAGATAGTCCTCAACTTATGACTGCTCGCTTAGCAAAGTTCAAAGTTACGGCAGATTTATCTGGGGGTACTTACAACCCATAGACCAGAGGTGACATTCAGCAGGTTCTGACCAGTTCTGGAGAACCGGTAGCGGAAATTTTGAGTAGTTCAGAGAACCGGTAGCGGAAATTTTGAGTAGTTCAGAATACCATTTCTGACTGGCCTCACCGCCATCTATTCTCTGCTTCCCAAGTCCCAGCTGATTGGCCGGGCCTTCTTTTGTTAGTGGGGTGGGGAGGGAATGGAGATTTTACAGTATCCTTCCCCTGTTACGCCCACCAAGCCACGCCACCAAGCCACACCATGTCCATCAAGCCACACCTACAGAATCCCACCACTGCCATAGACAAAGTTCCAATGGCTGGAGCCCCTCCCCCTGCGGTCATGTGACCACATTTCATGTGCTTGTCAACCAAGCCACATTTGCAGATGTTTGCAGTCTTGTGGTAATATGATTGTGTTTTATGACCATTTGGCCAGAAATTGGCATTTACTTTGAGGTTTTTTTTAGGAAAAACTGCAGCCACAGCAAACAGAATAACAGCATTGGAAAGGACCTTGGAGGTCTTCTAGCCCAACCCCTTGCTCAGGCAGGAAACCCTATGTACCATTTCAGATAGATGGCTGTCCAGTCTCTTCTTAAAAACTTCCAGTGTTCTGGAGGCAATTTGTTCCATTTGTTCGCTGACAAGGAAATTTCTCCTTAGTTCTAGGTTGCTTTTCTCCTTCATTACTTTTTTGGTTTGTTTAACGACCACAGATTTGCTTAACAACCACTGCAAAAAAAAAAAAGTCATAAAATTAGGTCTTTAATGTTGCTGACCTGATTTTCAACTGTCATGATTTAAAACTGTGATGGGCATGCTCCATTATGGTCATAACTCAAAAGACTTACCTGTACAGGATGCATCAAACCATAATCCAGAAGGTGATCTACCATGGATACATTCAAGCAAAAGCAGCAAACTATGACATGGCTGCTTTCATGGGTGAACCTATTCAATACTGTCAACCGTGTTCAAAGCAAGGGGTTCCAAAAAGCAACGTGGCAGCCGCTACCATCTGACTGAAACTCTACCTTTTTATATATATATACATCATGGTGCAAATAAAAAGAAGTGGGATTTTGATTGCATGCTGCCTTTGGCACCTACCCTGCAGACCAGTTTTACATTTTGCAAACAAATTACAGGAGCCATTTGCAAGGTGGGAAAGACATATAAAATACGATTTGCCTATACATTTGAAGCATAACGTTTTAAAATGAAGAACTCCTAAGTTCAATATTAGCATCTTCTGCTGAAACGATCTCATCCTGCAGAACCTGGAGAAGATTTTGACCTTACAGAACCTTATTGATCAATAGAAATGATAATTGCTATCCTGTCAGAGCTGGAGAAGCTTCTTGGATGAGAAGTGAAACGTCTTCCCACCCCCCAAAAAAGTCCAGTTGCCTCCAGAAAAAGCATCTTTGGGACAACCATGACCTGGATGATCTCTACAGACTTTTAGCTATACAATTTGGGATGAACACTCTTTGAATGGTGTGGGAGTATGATTGGCATTTCCAGAGGGAAAAAAATTGCAGATTTCAGGAACCAGGAATATCACCCAGGTGACCCTGAAGGCACAGATAAACCTCCAAGTGCTTCAACAAGGATCTTCAAACTTGGCAGGTTTAAGACTTGTGGACTTCAATTCCCAGAATTCCTGAGCTAACATGAAGAGGAATTCTGGGAGTTGAAGTCCACAAGTCTGAAGGCTGTCAAGTTTGAAGACCCCTGCTTTAAAAGGATGCAAATGACCAGCTGTCTGCAAGGAATATAAATCCTTCCATTCCCCACTATCCTGTCAGAGCTGAAGAAGCTTCTTGGATGAGAAGCAAAACATCTTCAAAGAAAAAACAAGAAAGTCCAGTTGCCTCCTGTAAAAGCACCCTTGGGACAACTCTGACCTGGAAGACTACAGAGCTTTAGCAATGATAATGTTTAAAGATTTTGGTCCAGCTCCTTCTTTTAGCTCAATCCAACTCACGGGGGTGGTTGTTGTAGTGAAAACAGGTGGGAATGTTTGCTACGTACGCTGTCTCCAGCCCACAAAAAAAATTAAGGCAAGATAAATTTAAAAATTAAATGTAGATGATGGTGAAACATTTCATTCCATTAATGCAAATATTATTCCACTGCTTTTGCTAAATGCTGGTTTAGATTTCATAGTACTTAATGCATAAACATGGTTTGCAAGGAGTATCAAACATTTTAGCAGGATCAAATGAGGTTTCTCAGCTACCTTTCAATCAGTAATGGCTGGATCTCTTTTGTTGCTTTTAAATCCAGATGTTGGATGAAAATCACCATCTGATACAATGCATCATGGACTATCAGAGCAAGGGCAAAACAGCAGAATGTACTCAGTGAGTATGAATTTATAGGTTGATGCTAAAATATGATGAGCTTTATCATTTCCTGATCAACTGTCAGCAGATGAAAAGAACAATTGTATTATTGCTAATGTGGAGAATATCTGCAATTACATTGTCATGAGCCAGAATCTTCTCATTGTTCTTTATAGAGGGAGTGAAGGAGTCAAAAAAAAGTCAAGATGGCTGCAATCACATTTCCCATGCCCTGTTTCTTGTATATACTATGGCAGTTATCATGATTCTACTCCATAGACTCCCCTGCCTCTAACAGAGAGGTCTCCAAGCTTGACAAATTTACGACTTGTGGACTTCAACTCCCAGAATTCCTCAGACCGCTATGGGGATTCTTGGGAATTCCTGAGCTAGCCTGCTGGCTGAGGAATTCTGGGAGTTGAAGTCCACAAGTCTTAAATTGGCCACGCCTGGAGACCCTCCTACTTTCTAAAACATTCATCTCTAGAGGTGACTGTTTTCAACCATACCTCATTTACGTTATTTGGTCTGACATTTGTTTTAGATTTGTGCTACACCTCTAAATGAAATTCTAGCTTTATCATCAAAGTTGGTAGGGGGGCTCACCAACAGGTTAAAGCAACAGTTGGTCTCTCAACTGAAGCTGAACCTCAGATTGCCAAACCCAGTTGAGCTTAGTTGTTGTGTAACCAGGGGTGCAGGGGTGGGATGCTACCAGTTCTGCCCGGCTCTATAGAACTGGTAGCTCTGAAGAGCAGCAGACACGGAACCGGTTCCGTGTCTGCTGCTGTTTTGGCCCACCTGCCCACCTGGGCTCCTACCTTTCCTTTATTTCCTGCTTTTTCAACCTCAGGTGCTTTGCGTGGCACAGCTGAGGTTGAAAAAGCAGGAAAAAAAAGACTTTCCAAATGCTGTGCAGCTGCACGCAGTGCGTTTCAGCTGACTGGACGGCACAGCTAATGGGTTTTTTTTTTTTGCTGCTCCTCAGCTGTGTTACTCCCCAAAATAACATAGTAGGTAAGGACCTTTGCATTATGTTGACGCACCTGATCACTGAACCGGTTGTTATACCGGCAGCATCCCACCCCTGTGTGTAACTTCCACTTGGGTTCAGCAGACAACCAAGTGCAGTGTAATCAAATGCACACTAATTGTTTCACCCCCATTCGAACAGGCTACCTCCCTCAAACTGCAGAATTTTCTGGTGCTTTTCCCTTCCCCGCTTTCACCCCCCTTCCCATTTCAAGCGATTTCATTCCAGGGACTGGAATCCTCCAGGAATATTTAGCATCCATTTTAAGCTCCTCCCCCCCACCAACCCCCTCTTAAAATCCAGTGTTTGGGGAAAGTACCTCTGCACTGCATGTATTAATGCTGTGTCTCTGCCCCTCTGTCTTTATTAACTGATAGATGGAGGGGAATATTAGTAGCTCAGGGTTGACATGAGGGGTCCTTGATGCTCTCTGAGCTTGGTGGTTTCCTTGCAGACATTTCATTACCCAAACTAGGTAGCCTCGTCAGTGCAGCAATGATACACTGATGATGTTACCTAGTTGGGTAATGAAATGTCTGCAAGAAAACAACAAAGCTCAAAGACTAAGGAACTCTTAGTAACTGACTCTTTACCTTTCATGTCATGTAATATAGGACAAAGATGAATGTGTCAGTTTTGATGCACAAAAATGAAGGAGTTGGCTACAAGGATCAAAAATACAATGCATCGAACATTTTTGATTCTTAGGGTGACATTTTAGCAGTTTCAGGATAAATTATTGCTACTTATTAAAGTTAAGCAGGTGAGGGTTTTTTGGCGGGGATTTGATGGTAGCAAACATGCTTGGGATTTTAAAGAAAAAGGGCCAAATTCAGATGCAGGTTTAAAAGGATAAATGTTTCCAACACAGTTTTCTTTTTCTCAGATATGCTGTTTTCTTTTGTCTATAGATACCAACAAATCTTACACAGAAATCTGGTTTACCTGGCCACCATAGCAGACTCTAATCAGAATATGCAGTCCTTGCTGCCTGCTGTAAGTATCTGCATGTGAGTCAAACCAAGTTTATTGCTGAATGAGTCAATTCAAAAGAAGTCTCATCAGTTTGAGCAGAATCCTTTGGTTGTGCTTTATGGGAGGTAGGGGAACAACCAGAAAGACACCTGATGTGTGGATTGCAGTAGAATTAAAGTTTTTGTGTTATGGACTAAAAGATGTTGGGTATGGTTTATACCTGTACATGAGGACACACAAAGGATCTGATGAAGGAAAATATTTGTAGCTCAGGGTGAAATGAGGGGTCCTTTATTTTCTCTCTGAGCTTGATTGTTTTCTTGCAGATGTTTCATTCCTTAAACTAGGTAACATCAGCAGCGCACCAATGACACACTGATGATATTACCTTGTTAGGTAATGAAACGTTTGCAAGACAACAACCAAGCTCAGAGAGTTCCAAGAATCCACGCTTCACAATGTGACCATGTAACACCTCTGTGAGTCACCCTGCCTGCCAGGAAAGAGCAATTAAAAGTGCTGGTGACCACCTATAAAGCCCTGCATAGCCCAGAACCAGGTTATCTGCAGGGCCATCTCTCTCTGTCCCTATTTGCCATACCAGAACTGTCAAAATCAATGTCCTCTGGCTTCCATCTATTAGACAGTGCCATCTAGTGGCACCTAGGAGTTATGTCTCCACTATTGTTGCCCCTGAAATAGCATCCCCAACCTTATTGGCCTTCTGTAAATCATTAAACCTAGATGTGATCACATTTTTTTTTCTTTCGACCCTAACCTAAAAAATAGAGGAGGAGGATGATAGCAATAGCACTTAGACTTATATACCGCTTCACAGTGCTTTACAGCCCTCTCTAAGCCAGGGGTCTCCAACCTTGGCCACTTGAAGACTTGTGGACTTCAACTCCCAGAATTCCTCAGCCAGCAAACCAGCAAAAAGCTGGCTAAAGGATTCTGGGAGTTGAAGTCCACAAGTCTTCAAGTGGCCAAGGTTGGAGACCCCCTGCTCTAAGCGGTCTACAGAATCAGCCCATTGCCCCGAACAATCTGGGTCCTCATTTTACCAACCTTGGAAGAATGGAAGGCTGAGTCAACCTTGAGCCTGTCAGGATTGAACTGTTGGCAGTCGGCAGATTTAGCCTGCAGTACTGCATTCTAACCACAGCGCCACCATGGCTGTTACGTTGATTATGATGATTATTTGTCTTGTTTACATTGTGTTTCATTCTTTTGAGTTTAAGTTTTTCGGTGATCTATCTAGAGTCATGATGGCGAGATGGGCACCTAACTAGAGGTAATCCTCAACTTACAACAGTTCATTTAGTGATCATTCAGAGTTACAAAGGCACTGAAAGAAATGACTTATGGCCATTCTTGTACAGTTACAACCTTTGTAACATCCCTGTGATCAAGTAATCAGAAATTAGATGCTTTGCAACTGGCATGTATTTATGATGTTTGCAGTGTCCTGGGGTGATGTGATCCCCTTTTGTGACCGTTTGACAAAGATAGTCAATGGGGAAGCCAGATTCATTTAACAACTGTTTTGCTAGCTTATCAACTGCAATGATTCACTTAACAACGGAGGCAAGAAAGGTACTAAAATGTGGCAAAACTCATTTAACAAATGCCTCGCTTAACAGCAGAAATTTTGGGCTCAGTTGTGGTTGTAAGTCAAGGATTACCTGTATATCAGTTGTATCCATCCATCCATCCATGAAGAAAGAAAGAAAAACCCAGCTCCTTTATGAAACACTTCGTCTTTTTGTTCCTCTCTCACAGCCACCAACACAAAACATGAACCTCGGCCCAGCTGGAATGAGTCAGAGTGCCTCCAATCAGTCTCTCCATTCACAGAGCAACCTCAGTGATGCAATCAGCACGGGGCTTCCAACATCATCTCTCATGCAGAGCCAAATTAGCAATGGTAAGTGGTCCATGGTTGCCTGGCAACTGCATCATGGCTGCTTGGAGCTGGTTTTAAAACTAATCAAGGTTGAGTGTTTAGAGCTGGCTGGGGTATTCTGGGAGTTGAAATCCAGGTACCTTAAAGTGACCAAGATTGAGCAAAACACATTTTTAAAACCATGGGGGAAAATGTTTGCATCAGTTTATATAGCAGCGGCTAGGATTCTGCAACCACCATTGTTGCAGGAGGCCCAGATTGTGGGAAGCTAAGCGTGAAAATGTTTGATCCTGTCTCAGATCAGTGTTGAGCCATTTCACCTTCCATTTGCATTGCAAGAATATTCCAGAAAACGTTTGTGTGCAGAAGAAAAGGGGTGGGAAATCAAAGAAATTAAGAAGACTTAACAATTTGTTATTGCATAACCTTTCAGGGTTCACAGTCATAGGATGTTATTGTCCCTGTTTTGTTATTTCTGTATCTGCTTGCCTGCTTGCCTATCCATCCATCTATCATCTGTCTGTCTCTCTCATCTATCTCTATCTCTAATATATATAAATAAATATATATATAATATATATAAAATCTGCCTTTATTATATCTATCTACTTATGTTTGTCTGTGTGTTTTATCTTTGTATTTATCTATCTACCAATCTATCTATCCATCTATCATCTGTCTGTCTCTCTCATCTATCTCTATCTCTAATATATATAAATAAATAAATATATATAATATATATAAAATCTGCCTTTATTATATCTATCTACTTATGTTTATCTGTGTGTTTTATCTTTGTATTTATCTATCTACCAATCTATCTATCCATCTATCATCTGTCTGTCTGTCTTTCTATCCATCCATCCAATCTAATCTAATCTAATCTAATCTAATCTAATCTATCTAATCTAGAGACCTCTTGAATTCCCAAATAATTCTGGGCATCTAACATCCCAAAGCAAGAAACAATAAAATGAAGGCAGTGCCAGAAGACATTTCATTCATGTCTACCCTAGTTACTTGCTATTTACCATAAAAAGATGAAAATCATACAACTAAAACATTAAGAATCAGTGGCTCAGTGGCTAAGGCGCTGAGGTTGTCGATCAGAAAGGTCAGCAGTTCGGCGGTTTGAATCCCTAGCGCTGCGTAACAGAGTGAGCTCCCATTACTTGTCCCAGCTTCTGCCAACCTAGCAGTTCGAAAGCATGTAAAAATGCAAGTAGAAAAATAGGGTGGGAAGGTAACAGCGCTCCGTGCACCTTCCGCGTTTAGTCATGCTGGCCACATGACCACGGAGACGTCTTCGGAGAGTGCTGGCTCTTCAGCTTTGAAACTGAGATGAACACCGCCCCCTAGAGTCGGGAACAACTAGCACGTATGTGTGAGGGGAACCTTTACTTAATTGAAAGTCTGTCTAAGAGAAGCGCCTTTCAAGACTTTTAAAAAGCGAGCCAAGAGGTCAGGCCCCTCAACTCAACAAGCATTATGTTGCAAGGAATTGCAAGGACCCAGAGAAAGCAACATGAGATTTTTGGTTTGGTTTGGTTTGGTTTTCTTTGCCCCTTCTTTGCAGACACGGTGATTGATCAAAAAGTATTGCATCCTGAACGTCTTTTTTTCTTCTTCTTTCTGCTTGCTTTCTACCTAGGTCCCAACCACGTGTCTATGCAGCAGTCAGGTCAGAGTACCATGCCCACGACTTCCCTGAGCATGACTCTCAGTAGCCATGGAACTGGGCCCAGTTATAGCCACACGGTGCCTGCATCTCAGAGCGTTGCCATGCAAGGCCAGGGATCGATTGGCAACTACGTCTCGCGAGCAAATCTCAGCATGCAATCCAACCCAGGTACGGTGGACTTAACCTTTGCCCTGCTTAGATCAATGCAGCCTCTTTGGTCTACAAGTGCCCACTTTGGCTTTCAATAATGGCAATCAATTTGTGACATCAATTCATTGATTAAACCACCCAACGAGATGCAGTGGAGTGGTGAGAAAAGTAAAAGTCCTGCAATTAGAGAGGAAAAAAGCAAATGCAGAGGTCAAGAATAGGAATATTTAGGGGATCAACCTATTTTCCAAAGCACCTGAAGGCCAGACAAGGAATAATGGATGGGAACTGATCAAGGAGAGATTCAATTAGAAATAAGGAGAAATTTTCTGGCAGTGAGAACAAACAACCAGTGGAACAGCTTGCCTTCAGAAGTTGTGGGAGCTTCATTACTGGAGGCTTTCAAGAAGAGACTGGACTGCCATCTGTTAGAAATGGATAGGGTCTCCTGTTTGGGTAGGGGATTGGACTAGATGACCTACAAAGTCCCTTTCAACTCTTATTCTGTTGAGTACCTAGCTCAGCAGTAGTAACTGTGAGAGGAATCTAGGTGTTAATGTTAATACTATTGGTTTCTTTCTCTGGAACTTAGCATGCCTAGTTTGTTCTGACCAAGGCTTCCTGAGACATTAACAATCATGCTGTACTCAAAAACCTTTTTTTTTTTATTTCAACGGCTGTGAATTATATGCATTCACAACCCATAATGAGTCCCAAACAGTTTATGAATAGTCCAACAGAAGTCTGCCACAGTCTTTCAGGATAAGGATGATAAGCACCCACCTTTATCACCCTTGAAATGCTGCCAATGACTAAATTGCCAATTAGCTGTACAAGGCCAAACAGAGCACAAAATCAATACGGAGCTTCAGAGTTTAAACTGACCAGAACGAACAAAGTTGCTTCCTGCAAAGGCTCATGTCTCTTTGCTCCTCCTTTATGGCTTATGGGAGGGGCCAATCATCTCTAAGCCTTACTCCCGTGTCGCCCCTTTTGTCTTAACTGTTCTTGCCTTCTGACAGCTCTGTGCAAGTGCACACTGGGAACAGGCTCCCCCTGTTCCTCTGCCTTGCTGCTGTCAGATTCTGGAGGCTCCAGAGTCAGCACATAACTCTCAGATGGTCCTGGTCCCATCTCTGTGTTGGACACAGATCCCTCGTCTGAATCCTCCCCAGACTCCAGGACTGGCCCATGTTCCTCCCCACTGTCCAACTCTGCTGCCAGCTTCTCAGGCCGCCGGCGGATCACAACACAGTCAACCCAAGCAGTCTTGGTTAATTAATGGGGTTAATGGTTTAGGAGTTTGTGCAAACTCAGAAACTGGGTTAGTTCAGCAGCCAAGTTGAGCATGTCGTGGGAACCCAGCTTGCAATTCTTTGTGTTGCAGTTTCCATGATTCACCAGCAAGCAGCAACATCCCATTACAACTCTCCGCAAGCGGGAACCCAACATTACCAAGGGCAGTCTTCCATTGCCATGATGAGCCAGAGTAATCAAGGAAACAGCCTCATGGGGCAGCGGCCAATGGGCTCTTACCGAGCTTCACAGCAAGGTGAGTGTAAAAAGGGGAGGGGGGTGCTTCCAGATGGATAAAGATTCCCAGAGACCCTTGTGCAAATTGCAAGCAGCAACCTTCTCAATACTTGTGAGGATCCCTGTCTATGGCACCCCAAGGAAAGCCGTTGGAAACAAAACAACAGACAGTCTAGCACTGATGATGTTACCTAGTTAGGGTAATGAAATGTCTGCAAGAAAACAAGCTAGCTCAGAGAGCACCTAGGAATCCACAAAATAACAGACACTCTAATCTATTAATTGGTTCAGTTGGCAGAATTCATGAAACCTTACCCCTTTAATCTTAATAAATCAGGGGTGTCAACCTCAGGGCCTGCGGGCCAGATCTGGCCCGCGGGGTGCTTAAATCTGGCCCATGGGGCCAGCCTGGAAATAGCAAAGGCCAGCCCTTGGTGCCTCTGGCAGCCAAAACAGGGTATGGAGGGGCCACACGTAGTGGTGGGATTCTACCAGTTCGCACCTATTCATTAGAACCGGATGTTAATATTCTAAGCAGTTCAGAGAACCGGTTAGAAGAAATTACTGGCCTAATCCTGTAAGGAAGGCAGGAAGGAAACATTCTGGTGTTGCTTACAGAAACTGCCTCTCCGTTAACCCTTATTACATTCTCGGCAGGACTAGACTTCCTGTCTCTGGAACTTCTCTGGAGGTTTTTTCCCCTCCTTTGCTGGTACTTTGCTTGTGTGGAGTGACCATTCAAAGTTACACTGGCACTGAAAAAAGTGACTTATGACAATTTTTCACACTTACAACTGTTGCAGCATCCCCACAGTCATGAGAGGCCAGGCGAGGAGAGGCGTGCCTCGATGTGAGTGATATTGAATTGGCCATGCCCAGCCAATAACATGACCACCAAGCCATGCCCACCAACTAAGCCACGCCCACAGAACCGGTTGTTAAAAAAATTGAATCTCACCCCTGGCCACACGGGGCCCCTCTGTGCCCCGTTTTTGGCCTGGATGGCTTCCTGTAGCACTCTACCGGCCAAAACGTGGCGCAGGAGGGCACATGAGGCCTCCCCGCGCCCCATTTTGTCCAGCAAGGTGCTGCAGGAGGCCGTCCTAGATGAAAACAAGGTGGGGAACGTTGCACACCCCGCTGCACCCCGTTTTGGCCAGCGGTGCCGCAGGACGCTGTCCAGGCTGAAAACAGCACGTGGGGAGGCCTCGTGTGGCCCGCTGTGTCCTGTTTTCATTGGCAAGATGCTGCAGGAGGCCATGTCCCCCCACTCCCCTCCCGGCCCACAGAGGAGAATTACAATGCTGATCCGGCCCTTGAAGAAATCCAGTTTGACGCCCCTGCAATAAATCTTGCTAAAAAGGAGTCTGAAAATCGTAGTTGGAAAAGCATTACTTTTAATTCAAGTCTCCCGAAAGGCTTTGATGGTAGCAATAGCAATTAGACTTACATGCTGCCCCGAAGTGCTTTTACAGCACTCTCTCTGGGTGGTTTACAATGTAGAAGCATTATTTGCTTACTACCTCCAACAACCTGGGTCCTCATTTTACAGACTTCAGAAGGACAGAAAGCTGAGTCAATCTTGAGCTGGTTAGGATCGAACTCCAGGCTGTGGGCAGAGTTTGCCTGCAATACTGCATTCCAACCACTGCGCCAGTCCTTACGACAGGGGTCTCCAACCTTGGCAACGTTCACCAGGCTTCAAGTTGCCAAGGTTGGAGACCCCTGCCTTACGAAGCCTCCTCCTTTGAACAGTTGGGTGTAATGGTTAAGGCATCAGGATAGCAACTGGGAGACGGTGAGTTCTAGTCCTGCCTTGAGCATGAAACCACCTATCACTTTCTCTCAGCCTAGGAAGGAGGCGATAGCAAAGGGGGCTCCAACCCCCAGTCCATGGACCAGCACCAGGCCACGGCACTGCCAGAAACTGGGCTGTGCAAACAAGCGAAGCCCCATCCGTGGGATGCAGGCAGCGTGCAAAACCACGCCTCTTCCAGTCCCTGGGGCCCAAAAATTTGGGGGCCACTGCAATAGCAGACCAAACCACTTCTGAAGAATCTTGCCAACAAAACTGCAGAGACTTGCCCAGGAAATCTCTGAAAATTAGACATAGTTGAATGGAAGGAAGAAAACAAGCCACCCTTCTGGATGTCCAATAAACCGGAAAGATAATACTTTGTAAACATAATCTCATCTAAAGATCCTAAGACACATATTTAACATTTTTAAAAACATTAACCCACTTTCAACGGTTCATTCCAAATTTCTCACCGAGTTCCATGGTCTGACTTACTGATGATATTCTTCAGTTGCCTATAAAAACAGGCTAAGGTTAGAGTCATAAGAACATCTTTTCAACTCTAATCCCAATGTAGGAATTTTCAGTGCCGCTGACACTCTTAATATTCTTCTGTGTCTTTCAGGTTCTTCTCAGCAGTACATGGGTCAGGAGGAATATTATAGTGAGCAATACAGTCATGGACAAGGATCTTCAGAACCCATGAACCAGCAATATTATCCTGACGGTAATGGTGCTGAACAGGGAGAGATGTATGCCCACATGGCACTGAATTGCAAGAGGCTTAGGACATAAAATAAAACGATAAACTAGATGACCTGAAAATAGGAATAGAATAGAATAGAATAGAATAGAATAGAATAGAATAGAATAGAATAGAATAGAATAGAGAATGGACTGGACTTGACTGGACTGGAATAGAATAGAATAGAGAATGGACTGGACTGGACTGGACTGGACTGGACTGGACTGGACTGGACTGGACTGGACTAGACTAGAATAGAATAGAATAGAATAGAATAGAATAGAATAGAATAGAATAGAATAGAATAGAATAGAATAGAATAGAACAGAACAGAACAGAACAGAATAGAATAGAATAGAGGATGGGATGGAATGGAATGGAATGGAATAGAATAGAATAGAATAGAATAGAATAGAATAGAATAGAATAGAATAGAATAGAATAGAATAGAATATGGAGTAGAATGGAATGGAATGGAATGGAATAGAATAGAATAGAATAGAATAGAATAGAATAGAATAGAATAGAATAGAATAGAATATGGAGTGGAATAGAATGGAATGGAATGGAATGGAATGAAAGGAACGGAACGGAACAGAACAGAACAGAACAGAACAGAACAGAACAGAATATGGAATGGAATGGAATGGAATGGAATGGAATAGAATAGAATAGAATAGAATAGAATAGAATAGAATAGAATAGAATAGAATAGAATAGGACCTTGGAGGTCTTCTACTCCAATCCCCTGCTCAGGCACGTAACCCTATACCATTTCAGACTGAGGTGGCCCAGAGGTGAAGTTTTCGCCTCACAATTGGAGGCTGTGAGTTCAATCCTAGGTAGAAGCTAATATTTGGAATAGACTGTCCTGCTCGATCAGGGGGTTGGACTAGATGACCTCCAAGGTCCCTTCCAACTCTGTTATTCTATGATCAAATAAATGGTTGTCCAATCTCTTCTTAAAAACTTCCAGTGTGGGAACACCCACAACTTCTGGAGGCAAGCAGGAAGTTTCCCCTTAATTCCAGGTTGCTTCTCTCCTTGATTAGTTTCCACCCGTTGCTTCTTGTCAGCTGCTTTGGAGAATAGCTTGACTCCCTCTTCTTTGTGGCAGCCCCTGAGATATTGGAACACTGCTATCGTGTCACCCCTAGTCCTTCTTTTCATCAATCTAGACATACCCAATTCCAGCAACCGTTCTTTACCAGGGGTCTCCAAACACCAGTCTCTGGACCGACACTGCGCCTGACATGCCAGAAACTGGTCCAAACGAAGCTCCATCCATGGGATGCAGGCAGTACACAAAACCCACGCCCCCTCCGGTCCATGGAAAAACCTCTCTCCATGGAGCCGGTCCCTGGTGCCCCAAAGGTTGGGGGGGGGAGCGTGCTGATTTAAACTACAGATAGTCCTCGACTTACGACCACAATGGATCCCAAAATTTCTCTGCTGTTAAATGAGACATTTGGCAAGTGAGTTTTGCCCCATTTTACGACCTTTCTTGCCACAGTTCTTAAGTGAATCACTGCGGTTGATAAGTTAGTAACCCCTTGGTTAAGAAAATCTGTCTTCCCCATTGGCTTTGCTTGTCAGAAGGTCGCAAAAGGGGATTACATGACCCCAGGGATACAGCAATGGTCATAAATATGAACCAATTGCCGAGCATCTGTATTTTGATCACGTAACCATGGGGATGCCGCAAAGGTCGTAAGTGTGAAAAATGGTCATGTCACATTTTCCAGTGCTGTCGTAGGTTTGAAGGTCACTAAATGAACTGTTGTGTAAGTCGAAGCCTACCTGTATATGCATCTATAGAGGTCAGCATTGTGGAGGACAGATTAATCTGTGCCACCATGCACACTCTTCCGTTGTTTAATCTCAGCCGTGTGCATTTAACACATTTAGAGGTGACCAGTACGAAGGGTAGAATAATCTAATAATCTCCATGCTGTAATTGTTTAATTTAAACTACCTGCATCAACTCATTTAGAGCAGGGGTCCCCAACCACCGGTCCGCGGACCGGTACCGTCCGTGGAACAAGTCCTACCGGGCCGCTGGCTTGCTGGCGCCGCTGTTTGATGAAAAGTGCTTCCGTGAGCTTTTCCGGAGAAAGCTCACCGGAAGCACTTTTCATCAAAACAAGATGCGGGCAGCCGTGAGCTTTCCGGTGAAAGCCATTTCTACCCAGAAAGTCAGAAAGCCGCTCTTTTGATGAAAAGTGCTTCCGTGAGCTCACCAGAAGCACTTTTTCATCAAACAAGATGGCGGCGCCCAGCTGATGTCGGTACCGGGCGCGCCATAAAAAGGTTGGGGATACCGGCCGCGGCGTAAAAAAGGTTGGGGACCCCTGATTTAGAGGACACCAGCGTTGAGAATAGGTTAAAGTTGTTGCAGCTTTACTCAGCAATTTCAGGAGAATAGATCCGTGATGGCGAACCTATGGCACAGGTGCCACAAATGGCACGCAGAGCCATTTGTGCTGGCACGCAAGCCGCGGGCAAACTTACCTCACTGTGCATGCCCGTGCCTCATAGCTGATTTTTTTTTCAGTTGGTTTGAGGTCTTTTGGCCTCCCAGAGGCTTGGGAAAAGCCTCTGCAAGGCTTTTCGGGTCAAATTATAGGCCCTTTTCATCACTTCCTGTAATACCGGAAGTGACGAAACGGGCCTATAATTCGGCCTGAGAAGACTTGCAGAGGCTTTTTCCAAGCCTCTGGGAGGCCGAAAAAGGCCTCAAAGCAGCCGAAAAATCAGCTGTGAGGCGCAGTGCAGGTAAGGGGGAGGGGGGGTGGGGATTGCATGTGCATGCACAGGGGGTGTGGGGATGCACAGGGGGTGTGGGCATTGCATTCTGGGTACTGGCACGGGAGTACGGGCGTGCTGGCGCGCTTGCAGTTTTTGGCACAGGAGCCCAAAAAGGTTAGACACTACTGGAATATAGATGGTCTGGTAGCTAGGGAGTGAATACCCATCAAACCAAGATTTTAAATCTGGTGGAACCAATTAAAATTTCCACCGGATGAAAATGATCTTTTCAGCTGTGTTCAAACTGTGAACTGGAATATCATTGATTTTAATGGCACATTTAATTCCCTTGGTAACTTCTTGTGTTTTTAAAATCATCCACTCCTATAATTTCCCAAATTGCCATTGTACAGGCTAGCTGGAGGATTTTAAGTATAGGACCCCACAGGGAAGGTGTGCGGTCAAGCAACAAAATGTGAGTTGCCATTAAAGAGGCCACTTCAATCCTTTTTAATTGGGCCATGACATCACCTGCAAGCATGTCAACATGGCAGCCAGTAACATGTGATTGAAGCCACACTCTTTTTACATGTGTCACAGCTCCAAGTTGGCAAAAGCAAATGTGGAAAAAATAGCCCCGGAGGCAGCAGGACGTGGCTTGTCTAGATGACTAAAAAGGGACAGAAACCTACATGAAACATGACTGTATTCTTCGCTCCTCGGAAATGTCATAAGATATATTTCTCACTGGATGTGAATTTGACTGTTCTAAAATTCAGGCAGTTAAAATCGCTTCTTCTTTTAGAAGTCTGCTTCTAACGTCTGCTATCTTTTTCCTCACCAATCGAAGTGGTTTTATCCAATGGTCCGTCGGTCGTTTGATCCTGCAAAACTGGAGAAATGTATTAGGTTATCCTTTTTCTGTGGAAAATTGCAGTTTGTAAAAAAGAGTGCAAATAGTCTCTTAAGTGTTTGCGGCAGAAAACTCCAATGCCTAGGATGCTTTCAGGCAAGCTGTAAATAGTTCCGATGCAAAAAAAATCCAGATAAAAATGTAGCATAACGGGTCCCTTCTCCCTTTTACCCCATGTTGGATGCCTCTTCCTTTTCTAAGGCATATAAATCTTTTTCTTTAAACTCTGTTTTCTGACATCTTTTTAATGGTTTTTTGTTATCTGAAAATAGGCCACGGTGATTACGCGTATCAGCAGTCATCTTATTCTGAGCAAAGCTACGATCGATCATTTGAGGAGTCCACACAGCACTACTACGAAGGAGGTAGGGGGAATCGGCGATCTTGCAAATCAAATCAATTTTCCAAAATGCAATCACGCCTTTAAATTGCAGTAATGAAGTATGGATTCTCCATGTTGCAGGGGTGGGCAATCCACAGCCATTTGCCACTCTACCGTTCTGTGTAAATGTTACAGTGTAAACAAATAAGTAGGTAAAGAGTAAAAGTTCACACACAAACCTCCCTAAATACATCTGTATTTTAAATGAACAACAGATGTTCCTGTGTGAGGGGTCCTTGGTGCTCTCTGAGCTTGCTTGTTTTCTTGCAGACGTTTCCTTACCCAAACTAGGTAACATCATCAGTGCTAGTAAGGAGTGGGGTTTGCTGTCAGTTTTATATTTTGGTGGCTTGCCTGTGAGTGTTGGTGGGGGTAGTCTTAGATCAGGGGTGTCAAACTTGATTTCATTGAGGGCTGCATCTGGGTTGTGTTTGACCTTGGAGGGCTGGGGGTGGGCATGGCAATGGTGAGCTTGGCCAGCTCGACATCACTCATGCCAGGGGCACCTGTCATGCCAAGTGTTAAGGCAGGACTTCCCTGAGACCCTCACTCACTCTCATTATAATCTTCCTTCCTTCCTTCCTTCCTTCCTTCCTTCCTTCCTTCCTTCCTTCCTTCCCTTCCCTTCCCTTCCCTTCCCTTCCCTTCCCTTCCCTTCCCTTCCCTTCTCTTCTCTTCTCTTCTCTTTCCTTCCCTCTCCATTCTCCTTTCTTCTTCCTTCCCCTCTTCCCTTATATTTCCTCCCTTGCTCTCTTCCCATCTTCTCATCTTTTTCTTTGTCTTTCTTCTTTCCCTTTCTCCTTTCCTGTCCCTTCTTGCATGCTCAAATGCAAAAGGGGAAACATTTCTCTTTTTGCTTTGTTTTTAATGTGTTTGGCTATCCCACTGTCAGCAAAAAATGGAGGCATTGTGGGCCGGTCCTTCACTGTTTCCAGGCCGGCCCCACGGGCCAGATCTAAGCACCCTGCGGGCCGGATCTGACTTGCGGGCCTTGAGACTGACACCCCTGTGTTAAAGATTCTTTGATTGGGCTACTTGCTGTCAGTTCTTTGGCAGTTTCTTAATTGGGGTATTGTTTGATTATTGGTCTGATTTTAACCTTGTAGTTAATCAGTGTTGATCTGGGGTCTGATTGCTGATGCAGAGTTGCTTGGGTCTTCTTGTTCCCTTTTTGGCTGGTTTATTGTCTCTTTTGCATAATCTACAGATGTTAATGTCTATTGATAGCTAATTTGTCAGAGTGCCAGGCTTCTAGAAATTCCCTGGCATTTTGGGACTTGGCCTGGTCTAGAATTGTCACATTTCCCCAGCTGAAACTGTGGTTAAATATGTTCTAGATGTTGCGAAATTAAAGAATTTTAATCATGCCTTTGGACTGCCAGCTGGTGTTCATGAATGCGTTCTGCTTGTCTTCTGCCTGTTTGTCCTACATGTTGGGTGCTGCAGTCCTTACACTGCATGTTATATAGATGACTCCTGTTTTTAATTCTGGCGTTGCTGAGTCTTTTGGTTCATTTAGGATGTTTTGGGGGGCTTTAGTTGGCTTGTGTGCTACGCTGTGATTCCATGTGGATGCTGTTATGTTCCTGTGTTAGAATAGAGAAACGGAATGTACATGCTAACCTTCCTTGTGTATATTATAATCTTGCCAATCCATTGTGCTGTTCTGTTCTCTTTAGGGAATTCCCAATATAGCCAGCAACAAGCCGGATACCAGCAAGGAGCTGCCCAGCAGCAAACATATTCCCAACAGCAATATTCAAATCAACAAAGTTATCCAGGACAGCAACAAGGATATGGTGAGAACATCCCCAATTGTGCATTTTGTTGGACAGAAAATGTCAATTCTGACTTCAGGAAGACTGAGAGAAATTCTTAAGAGAGTCTATCTCTATCCCCAGAACCTTTGTGTCTTCACACCAGATTGTGCTGAAGAAAACTGAGCAGATTCAGATGTGGGTTTGTTTCTTGGTGGTTTGGTGTATAGGTGTCCAATGATGTATTCAATACAAGTAGTATTCAATTTACAAGCATTCGTTGAGTGACCATTCAAAGTTACAATGGCACTGAAAAAAGTGACTTATGACTGGTTCTCACACTTACATCCGTTGCATCCACATCGTCACATGATGAAAATACGGGTGCTTCTGGCAACTGGCAACTGGCAACTGGCATGTATTTATGGTGGTTGCACTGTCTGGGGTCATGTGATCACCATTTGTGACCTTCACAGCTGGCAAAGTCAGTGGGGAAGCCAGATTCACTTAACAACCACATGGCTCATTTAACAACTGCAGGGATTATCTTAACAACCATGGCAAAAAAAAAGACTGCAACATGGGGCTGTCTTGCTTAGGAGTGGAAATCTTGGACTCAATTGTGGATTTAATTCGAGGACTACCTCCCATCGGATCAATGACTGTTCGCCACAGCCAACTTGCCATGGCCAACTCACTGCTGGACAAGAGTTACACTAATATCAAAGAAATGGTGGGACAGAATCATTGAAGAAAGGATGCCAAAGGAAGGACACAATGAAATGTGAATGACAAAAATCAAAACTTTTAAAATTTATTTAAAATAATTCAACTGAATTGATACATCGTCCCGCAGCGAGTTGTCCTGTGGCAAGCTGGCCATGGTGAATTGGCCGCAGCAAGTTGACTGTGGCAAGCTGTCCCATTCCCCAATCCATCACAACTGGAAGGCAGGCTCCCCAGTAAGATTAGTACCTGAGGGGAAACTTCCACACCAGCCCGGACTAAACTGAACGCTCCAGTTTTTAGTTCAAGGCTGAACAATAACCTCAGGGGAATTAGCACATCGATTCTAACTGCTGCAATTAGCTTGGCTATAAAGGGGTTCATAAAGAGGAGTTTACACACAAGTTAATGGTTGCAACTCATCTCAAGGCCTTCGCACAAAACGAAACCTTCAGGGGGTTCTTGCCTCATAATTGGAACAAAAAACATGTCAACTCCGTGGAAAGAGCCTCAAAGATAGACAGCTTGAAGAGCTTAGAAGGAAGTCCTTTATTCCAGAGCCGAATTCCAGGCCAGCAATCAAAAAAGCCTTCACAAGAGGAACTAGAACAGGGATGTCCAACCTTGGCAACTTTAAGACTTGTGGACTTCAACTCCCAGAGTTCCTCAGCCAGCAAAGCTGGCTGAGGAACTCTGGGAGTTGAAGTCCACAAGTCTTAAAATTGCCAAGGTTGGACACCCCTGAACTAGAAGCTGAAGAAAGGCAGGATAAAGGCGCAGAAGAGCTGTTTCCAACAGAGATGGAGCAGTGGTGGTATTCTACCGGTTCGGCCTGGTTCTGCCAAGCCGGTACCAGTGATGAGCAGCGGAGATCAAACACGTTCTCTCCCCCGCTGTACTGTTGGGCCCGCCCACCCACCAGAGCTCCCACACTCACCTTTATCCTCTGCTTTTGAAGCGCAGCTGCTTCGCACGGCACAGCAGACTGCCGCGCTGCTGAAGCAACCAGGAGAGTACAGGCTTGCAGGAGGTGAGTTGGAATGCCTCTGCGCCTGCGCAAACACCTCTGCGCCTGTGCAAAGTGAGTGTTTAGCGCACGCACGCAAGCAAAGTGTGTGCACGCACGCAAAGCGCGCCCACCAAGCTACGCCCACTGAACCGGTGGTAAAGCTTTTTTGAATCCCACCACTGAGATGGAGGTCCAGGAGATGTTCCTAAGGAGCAAGAGTTCTGGCTGTCAGGGTTCCACATAATACATCCATAGCAAACAAACCTCCAAGGCAAGGAGATTCCTCAAAGAATAGCTTTATTGGATATATCATATTGGCACAGTTTGGGTGAAAACCGACTCTGAAGATTTCCGCGTTTTTCACCTATTTAAAAGTAAACTCTTTCCCCAGTCAGTCACATGGTCCAATCAAGGTGCTGTCCGGCCGCCTGGTAACATCGCTCCTCCTCTCTCTCTCTCTGGCCAGGTCTTAGAATGTCCTTGGTTCTCAAGAGAAAGTATTTTGCTTTGGCTACAAAACCCCAGATATCTCTTAATTCCCCCACTCCCTATCCCTCAGCTCCAGTATGGCAACACGGAAGCCTCAAAATGGCTGAAGTCAGGTCAGCTTCAGGGTTGACAACTGGCTTCCAGAACAAGTAGCCCTTGACTTACAACAGTTTGTTTAGTGATGGTTTGAAGTTACAACAAAGGTTGGAGAGAAATTGAAAAAGTGACTTACGACCGTTTTTTGTACTTACTCAGCATCTCCATGGTCACGTGATCAAAATTCAGATGCTTGGCAATTAACTCAGATTTATGATGGTTGCAGTGTCCCGGGGTCATGTAATCACCTTTGGTGACCTTCTGACAGGCAAAGCCAATGGGGAAGCCGGATTCACTTAACAACCGTGTTACTAACTTAACTGCATTGATTCATTTAACTTTGGCAAGGAAGGTCATAAAATGGGGCAAAACTCATGTACCAAATGTCTCACTTAGCAACAGATCTTGGTTATGATCGTAAATCAAGGACCACCTGTATGTAACGGAGCCTGCCCATTATGGTTGCAAATCATGACAGATAAACTAGGCACCTATGTGTTTGCTCTGCTTAAAATGACCCTCATTACTGCTGTTCCCAGCTGATCCTTAAAAGACCATAGTTAAGTGGCCCTAAGTGATCATTAAGCAGAGGATGGGGTGCCTCATAGAATAGAACAACGGAATTGGAAGGGACCTTGGAGGTCTTCTAGTCCAACCCGTGGGCGAATAGGCGGCAAAATAAATTTAATAAATAAGGAATAAAATAAATAAATAACTCCCTGCTCAGGCAGGAATCCCTATACCAACTTTCAAAGTTGGAGCATTTACAACTTCTGGAGGCAAGCTGTTCCACTGCCCCCATAAGTTGGAAATGTTCCAACACTGGAAGTTTTTAAGAAGAGATTGGATAACCATTTGTCTGAAATGGTATAGGGTTTCCTGCCTAAGGGGTAGAGGGGGCCCTGGATGTGGGAGGAAGTCCCAGCCCCCTTCCCTCCACCCACCTCCCATCACCAAGTCACATTTTTCAGTGCCATTGTAACTTTAAACAGTTACAAAACTACCTGTTTGTATGTCGAGGACACACAACAGCACTGGAAGCTTTCAAGAAGAGACTGGACAGCCACCTGTCAGAAATGGTATGAGATCTCCTTCCAACTCTGTATTCTGTAACATAAGGACTACCTGTAAACCAATTTGGACTCTGCTTTGTGAAGCAAAGAGTGCTTCACTTTTTACAAGTGTATTACTTTTCCTCAACTTTCCTCTCTCTGGCCGTGCACTCGGTCTATTTCAAAGGTTGGAGAGGAATTGAAGGCCATCAAAGACTGTCCTTTTCTTTCTGCTAAACCTCCTGATTGCTAAATACAAAAAGTACACCAGCCACCGCAAACCAGCAAACCAAAGAACTTGCAAGTTGGGATTTGACACCTGTCTTTTGAACTCTTGTCAAGACTTTTGCTGTTTTGTGTGTGTGTGTGTGTGTGTTTTCCAGGACCTGCCCAAGGAACATCAACGCAGTATTCCAGCTACCAACAAGGACAGGGCCAACAGTATGGAAGCTATAGAGCTTCACAAACCGGCCCATCTGCGCAGCAACAGAGGTCTTATGGCTATGAACAGGTAAGCTGGGAAGGGATTGAACTGACATGAGAAACGTTAAGGTGGGCAAAAAGAGAATTGTAGACCAAAAGAGTGTTGGGAAGCTCCAGGTATGGGAGCTTTACAGAAATAGTTGGGAAATAGAATAGAATAGAACAGAACAGAACAGAACAGAACAGAATAGAATAGAATAGAATAGCAGAGTTGGCAGAGTTGGAAGGGACCTTGGAGGTCTTCTAGCCTAACCCCCTGCCTAGCAGGCAACCCTACACCAGTTCAGACAAATGGTTATCCAACATCTTTTTAAAAACTTCCAGTGTTGGAGCATTTACAATTTTCTGGAGGAAAATTGTTCCACTGATTAACTGTTCCAACTGTCAGGAAATTTCCCCTTAGTTCGAGGTTGCTTCTTTCTTTGATTAGTTTCCATCCATTGCTTCTTGTCCTGCCTTCAGGTGCTTTGGAGAATAGATGGACCCTCTCTTCTTCGTGGCAGCCCCTGAGATATTGGAACACTGCTATCATGTCTCCCCTAGCTAGACAATCAAATAAGACAGATTTGCTTGAACTACTTGTTTTCTGGGCAGAGAATCTAGTCTACTGTGTGTTTTAAGATAATGTTATGTTTTCTCTGAAATATTTAGTGAAATTTACTTTCATTTCACTCAAGGGGGTCAACAGCATTGCACCCACAATATTCCAGTAAGGTGTCTATGAGCTTGCAAAACTAAACCAGAAGGATTACCTCTTAAAAAAGATGAAAATGGATGAAAATAAGGTTTCTCGAAAGAGAAATCACCAAGAACTAATCAAATTTGAAGGTTTTTTTTTTAAAAAAAGAGAGAGGTCTTTTTGGTACCTGTGGCCTCAAAAGATGGACCTGGTATTTGAGAAACGATCAGTACAGGCAGTCCTCGACTTATGACAATTGAGCCCAAAATTTCTGTTGGTAAACTAGACAGTTGTTAAGTGGGGTTTGCCGCGTTTTATGACAGCTGTTAAGTGAACCGCTGCAGTTGTTAGGTTAGGAATATGGTTGTTAAGTGAATTTGGCTTTCCCCATTGACTTTGCTTGTCAGAAGGTCACAAAAGGGGATACCATGACCCCGGGACTCTGCAGCCGTCATAAACATGAGTCAGCTGCTAAGCCTCTGGATTTTGTGACCGTGGGGATACTGTAATAAGTGTAAAAAAGTGTTTCATTTTTCCCCAGTAACTTCAAACAGCCATTAAACAAGTTGTAAGTCAAAGGCTTACCTCTTATTTGCTGGAATTTTTCTTCTGTTCTCCCTTCAAATATTTTTCTTAATTCTATCAAGATTGGAGAAGGTTGTCTCTTCGCCCTGCTTGATTGCTTTTGAGAAGATCTGACAGATAATTTGGAAAGCTTTTCTTCGCCGTCCTTAAATTCTATAATGGAAAAGGAAGGCGTACTTTACACTGTGTGTAGAAATGGACTATTTACAATTCATTTTCTCTCTCTTGTTCACTTTCCCGTTGTTTAACAGGGCCAGTATGGAAACTATCAGCAATAAAAATGACAAGCTCCTGTGTCAAATTTGTTTCAATATTTATGTCCATTTTTTTGGAACTTGGATGTATGGGCAAGTCTTTTTTTCTTCTTCTTCCCTCTTCTTCTTTTTAAAATGATTGATGATTGATGGATCGTAAGATGTTGGATACCGCTGTAGCACAAAGAAGCATTTGTATGTGAAATAGTATTCATTTCATGCTGGATATGAAACAGTGCACTACAGTACTGGCAATGAGGTGATGTTTGAATGGTCTGGTACACTTTTGTGCTGTTGTTAATAATCCTTGCAGAGGTTCTTTCGTCACTTGTTCCCACTTCCTCTTTCGACGTACGAAACCCATTCGAGAAACCAAGAGGTCCCACAGCTTCTGTTGACCTGATGATTATTATTATTTTCACAAGATCATCGACAACCTTAACATCCTTCAGATCGGATGGACCACCACGCAGCTGGAAGATGTTTGTGGGTTGTGTGACAAGCACGTCACTGAATATATCTCGTGTTTTCTGTTCACCCAACTGGTTCGGCATCGGAATATCCCAACCCGGAAGTGTTTCAGCTATTCCGGGTGCACTTCCTTTGAATTGCATTGGTCTTTTGTTAGATTTTATTCGGGCTCAAGGTATTCTGAAAAGTATTTAATTGAGCTATGATTAAAACCACAGCTACTGGTGGCACAATGGTTAGAGTGCAGCACAGCAAGCTACTTCTGCTGATTGCCGGCTGCCTGCAATTTGGCAGTTCAAATCTCACCAGCCTCAAGGTTGACTCAGCCTTCCGAGGTGGGTAAAATGAGGACCCAAATTGTTGGTGGCAAGAGGTTGACTCTGTAAACCGCTTAGAGAGGGCTGTAAAAGCTCTGTAAAGCGGTATATAAGTCTAAGTACTACTACTGGGATGCAGGGAGATATATTTGAAATTTGCTCAGTGTTCTGTTTGTGCGACAGTAATCTTGTCTATGACTACTAACTCATCCTCAGTTTGTGAGAACATAGAATAATAGGGTTGGAAGGGACTCTGAGGGTCTTCTAATATAACCACCTGCCCAAGCAGGAGACTGTTTACCATTCTGGATAAATTACAGGTAGTCCTCGATTTACGACCACAGTTGAGCCCAAAATACCTGTTGCTAAGCAAGACACTTGTTAAGGGAATTTTGCATCAATTTACAAACTTTCTTGCCAAAGTTGCAAAGTGAACCACTGCCGTTAGTGATATGGTTGTTGAGTGAATCTGGCTCCCCACTGACTTTGCTTGACAGAAGGTCGCAAAAGGGGGAATGCATTTGTCATAAATATGAGTCGGTTGCCAAGCATCCAAATTTTGATCATGTGACCGTGAGGCTGCTTTAATGGTCGCAAGTGTGAAGAAACTGTCTTAACTCAGTTTTTTCACTCCTGTTGTAATTTTGAATGCTCACTAAATGAACTCTCGTAAGTCAAGGATTCCCTGTTTTTGATTATTTGATCGCTGGAATTTATTCTTAAATTTACATTGGAATAGACATGGAGGTGGGATGTGTGATGGCTTTATAGCTCCTAACCAATCAATACCAAGGAAATATTTATCTGCAGAAACATTGGCAAATGTTACAAAGAAATGTATATTGACCCAAAGGGGCTTTCTTTCAAAAAGCAACTGGACTTTCTTGTTTTGCTTGAAGAGGTTTCGCTTCTTATCCAAGAAGATTCCTCAGTTCTGAGGAATTCTAGTGGAGAAGGGAAGGATTTTTATTCCTTTCATTCCAAGAGCACTTTTAAACTGGGTAACTGAGAATCTCCATAGACAAATGTATATTGAGCTTTTAGGGAAAAAAATCATACTGTGATTTTATTTTGCTTTTTAAGCATATTAAAATTATTAATGTATATTAAAATACACATTTACCCTGTGTATTTTCACCTTAGTTACCCCCAAAAAAAAAAAACCCACCCACTGATCTTTTCTGGCAGTCAACAATATTACCAGGACATGTATTTCCACTCTGGAAGGCCAAAATGCAGGGTTTGTTTGTTTTTTAAAATGCTGCTCAAGTCAAGATTCTTTGTGTAGCAGTGGATGAACTGAGTCATAAATTCATATGCATAGATTTGGCATAATGTAGTTTGTACATTGCATCCTCAGAATACAAAGCAGATTTAACAAACTATGGTTGCAGAATTCCAGAGTCACCATGTAGGGGGACAGAGGCGGCATAAAAATTTAATAAATAAAAAATTCTGGCGTAGCATTATAAGCGAACAAAGGATGTGTTCAAGTGAATAGGGACTGTTACTCTAGAGCAGGGGTATCAAACTCAAGGCTGCTGGCCCAACCTGGAAACAGTGAAGGACCAGCCTACGGTGCATCTGCCAGTGAAAACGGAGCTTGGCAGATCCACATACAGCCTCCCAAAAGCTCCCTGAGCTCCATTTTTGCTGGCAGAAGGTTGCAGGAAACTTTCGCGGCCTAAAACGGAGCCCAGGTAGGTTGCACACAACTTCCCTGAGCTCCGTTTTCACCGGCAGAGAGCTGCAGAAGGTCATCGCGCAGAGGTGGGATTCAATTTTTTTTTTTTACTACCGTGGTTTGGTGGGCGTGGCAGGGGAAAGATACTGTAAAATCTCCAGTCAGGTGGTATTTGCAGTTCTCCAAACTACTCAAAATTTCCACTACCGGTTCTCCAGAACTGGTCAGAACCTGCTGAATGCCACCTCTGCTGTTGTGGCCGAAAACGGACCCTCGGTGAGTGACGTGTAGCTGGCCACAGCCACCCTGGCTACATCATGCCAGTCCCCCCAAGTCAACCCTGATGTGGCCCTCAGTGAAATCAAGTTTGACACCCCTGGTCTAGAGGGACCCAAAACCAATTTTCTGCCATCTTAGTCTCTTGAATTAACTAGCACAGTTTACAACATTCCCAAAAACCGGCCAAATTTACTCAATTGGCATGGAAGAATCTAGCCTGTAAAATTCTTTAAAGCCTTGTTTTCAATATGCTTTCGCTTACATTTTTTAATGTTTTAGACTGTGCCCCAGAGATTAACAGGGACAAAAATTAATTGATTAAAAAAGTGAATCTATGAAAAGTACAGATGAGACATTCCTACCGCACAAAATCTCATCACTTATAGCAACTACGGAATGCTATGGATTCTCATCTATGGATAAGAATATCAATAGCAAAACTATATAGGTACTAAGTTAGTGGTTATTTTAAAAAAAGTAAAGGGAACATGCAAAATAAACACGCAAACGTGCAAAATAAACATCTTGCCAAATGTTATATTCTTTTTCTCTCCATCCAAAGGGACTTGGATAACAACCAATTAGTTATCAGTTAAAGAAAAACCCTGATATATCTAGTGCTACAAATAGGAGAAAGCAAATATTTAAAAAACTATAGCATCCTCCCACATTTTAAGAGCTGGAATAATGTGTTCCTAATTTTTTTTTCTTCCTTTAAAAAAGGGTTTCCACTAGGACCAACTGAAACTCTCTAATATATTCTGCTTTATGGTACTGTTCCTCCTACCACAATCTCTGTGTTGGCCTAGTTGCAGACAATGCTGCTAAAAGTTGTTGAAAAGAGCAATTTGAATGTACTAACCTGCAGTTACTTCTGGCATTTGTCCTGGCTCTTTGTGCTGAGGGAGGGAGTGAAAATTGCACCATTATTTAATTGAAACAAAGCATCCCTCCTCCGACTAAGCTAAATCCCACAATGACTTCATGGACAGCTCCTTGCTGTTTTCTTAGCAATTGTATGGGATAGTTTGCATTGTCATATTTTAAGACTTCCCAGTCTTGACTGCCATCCTGGGATTACCTGGTTGTCTCCCAGCCACGTTCTACCCAAGCCCACGTCTGCTTAGCTTTTTCAAGATCAGCCAAGATTTGAGTGGTGTGAGAAGTTTGGATCAAAATATATTTTATTCTTTACACTGTTTCCATCTTCCCTTAAAATATTAACAGAATCCACAATGGACTGAGAATCAGTGTCTCCACTAGGAAAGTGACAGTCAAGCTGAAGTTAAGTTAATCAATTAAAAATAGCAAACGGGAGGAAAAAATATAACTTCCTCAAACTCCCCCCCTCCCCCAATAAGTTACCCAGACCTAATCCACATAGGATAAGGTCTGTAAACACAAAGAGTTAATTAAATTAGGTATCCCAGTGGAACTGCATATTCACAAGAATAAACTTCATAGATGACATACGTACATATAGATGCCCTTCAAGGGTCATCCTAGAATCAGCACGTAGACACTTCCACACCTAGGACAAGCTCCCCAATAAAACTCTACCCCATTTCTCTTCAGCTGCCCCTAAAGGCAAACTCTTTGCTTTTAGGAATAAATATTTCTTCTTTCCTCACATCTATCTGGACCTCATTTTTATTTATTTATTGTGCAATCCCGGCTTAAGTTGGAACCCCAAATTATTCTTCTGACAGTAGGTGTCACCACTTCAGGGGAGATGGCCCAGTAACTGTGGACCAATGTTTTTCAAATGTGACAACTTTAAAAATGTATGGACTTCAACTCCCAAAATTCCCCAGCCAGCCATGCTGGCTGGGGAATTCTGGGAGTTGAAGTCCATACATCTTGAAGTTGTCGAATTTGAGAAACAATGCTTCTTAAATACCATCAGAGGATTAGTAGGAAGATAACTGCTTTTATGTTGGAATTGTGGATATCCAAAAAGGTACGACCTACGTTGCTTTTTTTTTTTTTTTAACAGCTTTGATATTTGTTCCTTCTATGGATATATTTTTTTCTAGCATTGCTGGAAACCACTTTGGAAAAAGCCACAACAGCATTTAAACACCTACAAACAGTAACATAGCATCTGTTGGAAATGTCTTACATTAAGAATTTCTTGAATGTTGTATATAAATTGTATTTGAAAAACACGCTTTGGAAATAGTTTGTACATTATTTCCTGATTTATACTTGATATTTAGTGTTAATATTTCTAACTGTTAATAAGATATCTTAACGTGTGGTGATTTTTATGTATTGATGTGAAAACGAGGCAATGCCAGCATTTTAACAGTTTCATTACTTGTACCATATTTTCTGTTTTGTAATACAGAATGTTAAAATACACTTTAGGTTTAAAAGACTGGATTGTGAAGCCAAGCCATGGCACTTTTTCATATGACGGAAAGACTTTTAAAAGGACTGGTGTGATCATATTTGAAGTCTGTCTTTGTTTTTTTTTTAAATTGCAGATTTAATGAAAATGATACATAAACTACATTCTATTTATAATCGGAAATATTTCAAGTAAAGATTGCATGAGAAAAAAAAGCATCAATGTCACTTTTCAAGATGTAAAATTGTAATTATCAAGGTCAGGCTTCAACATTTCTCTTAAGCAGAATACCTTTCAGAAGTGTCAACTGGAGCAGAAAAAAATCCATTCCTAGAATTTTCAACATCTTTGCAGGGCAACAGAATTACTAGTCAATTTGGGGGGGGAAAGTGTTCTTTGAAATGGAGGTTAGACAGCTATTTGGGATGTTTTTGTCTGATTTCTGCCCTGAGCCTGGGGTTGTACCTAAAGTAGTTTAAAAAAAAAAAAAACACTTGGCAATTTAAGATGTGTAGACTTCAACTTCCAAAATCCTCCTGACTGCATTTTGGCTGGGAGATTCTAAGAGTTGAAGTCTGCAAATCTTAAAGTTGCAAATTTGAAAAACACTAAATTTGAAGGGTACTTATCTGGGTTATTTAAGTGATCGATTTGTGTATCTTGCCATTTAGTATAAAAACTTTGCAACAGACTCACTGAAGAATGAACAAAATGAACCAAAAAAATGTGCCAGCAGAAAAAGTCTCAAGGCAGCATCAAAAAAAAAAAAAAAAAAGATTTGGAGAACATAAATGATTTGCAAGAGTAGCATCAAATGCTTTTCAGCTTTACCAACTTTAAGATGTCAACTCCCAGAACGTCCTAGCCAGCATGGAGAATTCTGGGAGTTTAAGTCCACACATTTTTAAAGTTGCCAAGGTTGAAAAGACTGGTTTAAGCAGGTTGAGAGAGAGAATCCTAGGTCATAGCTATAATGGATTAATTGGGTCTTAATTAATTACAGGGCCAAGTGCATGATTGTCCTCAATTTAAATTTAGATATAGGCCTCTTTTCCTATAGACCCCCGGTCATTGTATCTATTTATATTAGGTGAACTGGATGTAGATTAATAATGAATATTGTGGTAGGCTTGAGAAACTGCCCATCTTTTTCAAACTAGGCAACATATACCATTGTTCTTTTAAAGATTATTAACTTAATCCAGTGAGTGGGAGTGATTGATCTTTTTCAGATATCACAGCAGTTGGGAACCTAAGTGCATTCCTGGCCACCCACACGTAAAAAATAAATCACACAATTTTTCCTCCATTAGTTCCTCGTGACAGGCTGGTGGGAGTGAGATATGGGAAAACAATACTTCTGATTTGCAACAACCACAAAAATGAAGGCTACCTTTGCAGTCAGCTGGGAGTGATTTGAGGACAGCTTGTTCTAGTGGTTAAGGCACCAGGCTAGAAAGCAGGAGAGGCCATTAAGTTCTATCTTAAGATGTGGAAAACTGGCTAGGTAACTTTGGGCCAATCACCAGGAGACAGTGAGTTCTAATCCCGCATTAGGCATGACTGCCAGATGGTTGTCTTTGGGCCAATCACTAGGAGACTGTGAGTTCTAATCTGCCCTAGGCATGAAAACTGGGTGAGGCCAGTCACTATCTCAGCCCAACCCACTTCACAGGGTTGTTATTGTGGGGAAAATAGGAGGAGGAAGGAGTATTAGATATGTTTGCCACCTTGAATTGTTTATAAAAATAATGAAGGCAGAATATAAATTAAATAATTATGCATTTTTCCTGTGGATAAATGGTAGTTGCCTGTCCTTGCATAGGGAATCAGATGAGTAAAGTGGAAGGATGAGGATTTCTCTCTCTGGTTCTTTACTGAACTTAGTTTTCTTTATTTGGAGATGTGCCACAGCCAAATTGCAAAATATCCTATCCTGCTTTCAGCTGCCTTTTCTTGCCTTCACCAATATCCTTTGTGAGAAAATACTAGTGGGCATATTTGTGTAACATTCCAAATCATAGTTTTATCATGGTTTCCCAAACGGCAGTCAGATAAATTAAGCCATAATTTATTTGTGGTTGATCAAACAGCACTGTATGTACAATTTCTTAATCCCAAATAAGCGAAATGGATGTTTGCTAGGTAGTGTGAATCACTGGCCAACTAACTTTGGCTACACATTGCTCTGTATCTTTGTACAAACCCAGTTAAGTATAATTTTTGTGCAAAAAAAAAAAAAAAAAAGAGTTGAATTAACACAGTGTGCCTCATTTAACCACAGGTTAGCACAGGGGTCCCCAAACTTGGCAACGTTAAGACTTGTGGACATCAACTGGCTGGAAATTGTGGGAGTTGAAGTCCACAAGTTGAAGTCTTAAAAGTTGTCAAGTTTGGAGACCTCTGGGTTAGCATGTTGTATAAATACAGCCCCTATAAAGGTAGTTGGTGAAGTTCACCTAACAGGTTAGTTTGTGGGTGAATCGGGGATTTTGGGGAGTTGGTCCAAACTATCTACAGGCATTCCATTCTGAAGAAGTCAGGGGTGGTTTGCCACCACTTTCTTCCAGGAGGGGAGATCAATCCTGGAGAGATTTGGATGGAAGACCATTAGGATTTCTAGCTGCTATTTATATTCCAACTCCTATTGGAGGGGAGACCAGTAGGATTTCCTAGTGGTCTCCCATCCAAATAACTGCTAGTTTTCTCACAATTGGGTCATAGTGGCCTAGCTGGAGTGGCAAAGGCTAGTCCTCCCCCAAAATAATTAAATGTACATAATGCGGTGTTTCTCAACCCTGGTATCTTTAAACCATGTGGATTTTAATTCCCAGAATTCAATATTGACTAGGGAATTCTGGGAATTGAAGTCCACATATCTTACAGGCTGAGAAACTCCAGCAGAACTCATAGGGAACACTTAGTGTTTCCTTTGCTATCAAGTTCTGCCAATCTGCGCAGCTTCCTTTCCTGAAACAAAGTACCTGGCCTCCGCCTTGACAAAGCTCCTCCTCACTTCTGCTAACCCCACCCCGGGTGCTTTTCTTATCCAATCACAACGTCGCGCCTGCTTCTTTCCCTCCAATCCCGTTTCCCCAGAGAAGCGGTGGGGGGGGGAGAGGAAAGGTAGCCTCGCGCGACCCTTGCAACCTCTCTAGCGCTAAACGGCGCCTGCGCACGCGTGTCATACGGACTCCACAGCTTTCCTGTCTCCTGTGTTTCCTGCGCGTTGGATCTGCGCCTGCGCAGAAATCTCCGCCCCCTGCTCCCGCTAAAGGCGGTCGCTCAGATTCTCTTTCTCGGCCGCCCTTTCCTCGACGCGCAACTTTTTGACGTCACGGCACGCGACGCCGAACCCTGGAGCGGGGCAAGAAGGCTCCTCTGAAAACGGCTGCGCGTGAATGAAGCGGGAAAGTTTCCCCACCTCGGCCGTCTCGTGCCTACTCCGTCCCTTGTTCTATGGAGCGGGAGCGAGCGGGGACGAAACTGAGGCGCTGTAAAAGCAGAGGAGCTCCAGTAAGCCAAAGGGGGAAGGCAGGCTCCCAGTTTTCATTTTGGGTGACTAGGGGAGGTATCGAGGGGGGAGATGGGAGACGTGTGGAGGTGAGAAGCTGTCAGACGTGTTCCTTCTCCCTCTGTCTCCCTTTATTCCCATCTTTGAGGGGACTTGAGGCTTCCCAGGTAACCTTTTGTATTGTAATGCTAATTAGAGCTTATAAAACTTAGGGTAGACCAATTTTAGAGTATTGTTCAATTATTGGGAATCCCCACCATATCTGACATCGGTACAATTGAGCGGGTTCAGAAGTATTTCATGAGAAAAGTCTTGCGCTCTTCTTTAAATATTTTTATGACGCATTTTCCTTTATAATACATATTTTCAATTTTACATCAACCATCTGTCTCTTTCCTTCTCCTTCCCTCCCTTCCCTTCTCCCCTCCGCTTCCCTCTCCTTCCCTCTTTCCTTTTCCTCACCTACCTTCTCCTTCCTTCTCCTTCCCTCTTTCCTCTCTCTTCATATTTTCAAGTTTGCATTGACTATCTCTTTCCTTCTCCTTCCCTCCCTTCCTTTCTCCCCTCTGCTTCCCTCTTCCTCCCTCTTCCTTTTTCCTTGCACTCTTCTGTACACAATAGAATTCCCTAAACTACCAGGCTTGAAATTCTCAATTTCAATTTTGGATAACTTAGAACCGCGTTGCTTGCGGTCAGACCTAAGTATTGCATACAAAATTATACGTATTAATGTTTTACCTGTAAATGGCTTTTTCTGTTTTAATCGCAATAATACACATGCGAACAACTGCTTTAAACTCAATTGATACCGAAGGAGAGTGCAGATACCACCCACATAAAAAATTACAGACCAATTTCTTTATTGAATACCGATTACAAAATATTTATGAGTATAATGGCTGAGAGAGTGAAAAAAATGTTAAGTAAACATATACATACAGATCAAAATGGTTTTCTTCCAACAAGACAACTAAAAAACAACACAAGGACAGTATTAGATGTCTTGGAATATTATGACGTACATCCAGAAAAACAGGTCGCACTAGTTTTTCTGGATGCTCAAAAAGCCTTTGACAAAGTAAATTGGCAATTTATGAGTCAACAAGTAAAGGAGATGAAATTTGGGAATAAATCTGAGAAAAATGTTAGATTCAATATATTCAAGCCAAAAAGCACGGGTAATAAACTCAATTGAAATCGTTCTAAACTTGACTGTAAAAAATATGATTTCTCTAATAGAATTGTCAAAGTCTGGAATGCCCTACTTGATTCAGTTGTGTCAGATGCAAATTTTCACAGTTTCAATCACAAATTGACTTCCGTGGACCTTACTTCGTACTTAAGTGGTCAGTAGAGGGGGCGTGCAAAAGAGCACTAACGTGCCTTTCGTCCCTGTCATTGTATTTTTATTCTCTTATTCTTGGTCTCATTTTTGTTTGTCAAATTCGAATAAATAAATAAAAAACCTTGGCCCTTTCTGAACCTCAGTCTTGCAATTCTTGGGAGTTGGAAGTCCACTCATTTTCAAAAGTTGCTGAGGTTGAGAAACACTGGTCTACCTTGCAGGGGTGTAAACATGGTTGAAATAATTTCTGTCCAAGGAACCTGGACAGCCAGAAATTGAATACGCGTGAATGAGAAAAAAGAAAAGATTTACTTAACCACACCACAAAGTGAGGGATAATCCTGCTACTTTTGAACCAACAAAAACTTTAAATTTATCTTCTTTTCTCAGTTTCAGCTTGTGTCGCTTGCCAATGTAGGTAACAATATTGGAGCAAGTCTTTTGCTACTTCTACTAGACTTAAGTATGCATGGTATAAAGTTGATACTAAACGTTGCAGCTGGAAGAAAAAGATTTTTTTATGTATTTTACATATAACTGGTCTGTTTTGCCTTTCTGTGTAAAGTTCCACAACAATAACAATATTTTTGAGAAAGTGTTTTGAAAGTTTTTTCTCATGCTTTTACAACCGCTGAAAATAAAAAATAGAAGCAACTGGTCTTTCTAAGAAGTAGCAGTTCATTTTTGTTCCAGAAGTGGTACAAATTATGTATATGCTCTTTGGCATATCTTAGTTATCTGTCTGTCCCTTATTGTTTTCTTTTCCTTCTAGGCAATATGCTACTAATAATGGTCAGAGCTTGTTTGGAAAGTCAGTGGAGGCCAGTTTATTCCCAAATACATAGTTGCTTACTACAAAAGCAGATTAAAAACTGGCACAGGAGTCTTAGCATAACAAACACACAATGTTCAAAATCGCAGAAAACCTGTAAAGGAAATAAATCTGAGAAGAAGCTGGTAAAGTAAACAAATTTTTGGATTAATTACATATGTAATCTGTATGTCTTTCTAAGTTTTTCTTAACTACTTTTAAAATCTCATTTCCAGAAAGCACAAATTTATGAAAAAATAGAAATAATTAAATTAAGATTTAAGCATTTAGATGAGAATCCTGACACAAGTTTTCAATATCCCTTGCAAGCAAATGTTCTCCTGTGTTTAAGGTGTAGAATTGTATAGATAGATAGACTAAGGTTTCAATTCTCTACATACATAATCTACTGAATTTGGGATTTTCCTTTGAATAAAAATAGTTATTGTATATATTATTTGTATTTGCATCCTATTCTCTTTTTTTTGGAACACAATGTACATTGTTCTCACTTTTAATCTTGCTTCAATATTATGAGATAATAAATTACGAGAAAATAAATAAGGTAATAGTGACTGACCGAAATTCATCCATCTGGAATTCGCTTAACACCTTCTGATAGAGTTCTATAATATCCAAGCTTTTGAATTCCAATATAAAAAAAATGAAATGTAAGAAATCAGTGTCAAATTTTCACTAGGTTTTATTAGTGCTGATTTCCTTGTAGCTAAATTGTATCGTTGGTTTGTTTCATTTGGAATATCATAGGACAGCTGTGTTAATCTGTAGTAGCCAAAAACCAGAAGAACTGCAGTAGCCCTTTTTCCAACTTACACATCTTATTAAAAGGCATGCTTTTGTGAGCTGCAGCGTGCTACTAGGCTCTGTTTGACTATAAATGTAGACATCTCTTCTGAGTCCCAAGGTTATGTTAATTGTTATTGAATAAATCCCTTTCTCAGGAGAGAGGTCTCTTAGTGAACTTTGGCTTATGTGAGAGATTCCAAATTGTTGATTTTATAAATCCTTTTGGCAACAGCAAGCACGCAAAAGAGGCATGTTGTGTGAGTCTAAATAATATGGTACTGAATACTGCAGCAATGTTCAGTTTCACCACTTGGTGATGCTATGCAAACTTGAGAAAGGATGTACAAGCAATCCTCGACTTACGATCAGAATTGAGCTGAAAATTCATGTTGGTAAGCAAGACATTTTTAAAATGAATTTTACCCCATTTTACAACCTTTTTTGCCACAGTTGTTAAGTGAATCACTCAGCTGTTAGTGGCACAGTTGTTAAGTGAATCTAGCTTCCCCATTGCTTGTCAGCAGGTCGCAAAAGAGGATCATGTGACCCCGGAAAACTCATAAATATGAGTCAGTTGCCAAGCATCTGAATTTTGATCACGTGACCATGGGGATGCTGCAACAGTCATAAGTGTGAAAAAACAATCATAATTCACTTTTTTGAAGGTCGTTGTAACTTTGAACAGTCATTAAATGAACTGTTGTAAGTCGTCGACTGCCTATATTTAAGGTAGGAGCTATCACAGTTGAACGTATAGCTGGCCATCTGTATTTTGTTCATGAAAGAAGCCAGCATTCTTTTAAAAATCCAAAATACTTTTTCCAGGTTGTTATTTGTTTGTTTTTTTGCTAATTGTCGTGTAACAAATACTCGGCTCTTTTTTTGTGAAAAGGAATAAAGAATATCAGAAGTGATATGTTATAGCAAGATAGAAGTGCTGAAAATGAAACCAGGAACAAAGTTTTTTTTCCAATGAAGTTGTAAGGAGATTGCTAAATGTTTTTCTTGTAAGAAAGATAATATATATTTTTTTTATTATGCTATGGTCAGGGTTAGTTTTAGGCAGTTCTCATCTTGGGATGTCAGGAATTAATGCCAAAATTTCAGCTTCACTAAATTTCTTCTCAACATTTGGTGGAAAATGTGTGTGTATGTGCACATGAGTAATCCTTGTTTGAGATCACCATGTCTTTTAGAAAATTTGTGTTCCTTTAAAAACATGTCAAGGCTTGGATTTGTACACAGCCCAGTTTCTCCCCCAACTTTAAATGTTTTTACCAATCGCAGTATTCATCAGATCAATCCTCAATAGAAGCCCTACATGTTTCCTCAAGAATTGAACATAAATGAGTATGTTTAGAACTGAAGGACTTTAAACTTCACAAATGATTAGCATCTCTGAATAATGTGTCTCCCATTCCAGAGTCGATATTTTGTCGATCACCGAAAGGTTCGTGTGATAGGAGGGAAAGGAGGAGACGGTATTGCTTGTTTTCTCAGTGAACCTAGAAAAGAATTTGGAGGTCCCAATGGAGGAGATGGGGGAGATGGGGGACATGTTATATTTAAAGGTAAGAAGGTTACTATCTCTTGTACAGAGCTTTTCGGTTTTAAGACAGTCTTATGAAAAGGGGAAGGGGAGTGACTGAAACTCCGCTAACCTATCCCTTAGCAAGTTGAGTTTGAATGACAGAATTGATAAAAAATTTTGTCCCAAGAGAGACTCCTGGGGTGGAGGGTGATGGTGGAGATAAGGACTTCTAAAGTGTTGCAGAACTGCAATAGTCCATCTGATAACTGTCTAACTGTTGGTTCTTAGTTACCTTGTTGTCAATGACCACACTGAGTGAATATTCAGTGCTTTCAAGTAATGAATCCCTGAATTTTTTTCTTCCTTAAATGTGATTAATTCAAACACATTTAATAAATAATTTTAATCCATTTAATAAATGTAAACTAATAATAACAATTTACAGTTCTTCCTATTGAAGGATATTTTGTTTCTCAGCGAGCATTCAACCTGTTTCTTTTAGATGTCTATGGAGATTCTCAATCATCCAGGTCATGGTTGTCCCAAAGGTGCTTTTTCAAGAGGCAGCTAGACTTACTTTGTTTTTCTTTGAAAACATTTTGCTTCTCATCCAAGAAGCTTCTTCAGCTCTGACAGTCAGAGCTAAAGAAGCTTCCTGGATGAGAAATGAAACATCTTCAAAGAAAATCCAGAAAGTCCAGCTGCCTCTTGAAAAAGCACCTTTGGGACTGTTTATTTTAGATTGCAGTCTCATTCTATCAGTCTAAGGTCGGCGTGATGGCTCAGTGGTTAAAGATGCTGTGCTTGTCAGCTGGAAAGCTTGAGCGCCGCACAACAGGGTGAGCTCCCATTACTCGCCCCAGTTCCTGACAACCTAGCAGTTTGAAAGCATGCAAATGTGAGTAGATTAATAGGTACCACTTCAGCAGGAAAGATTATTGCGTTCTATGCTTTCATGCTGGCCACATGATGATGGAAGCGTCTCTTAGACAATGAGGCTCTCTTAGCTAAGAATCAGATAAGCACTGCCCCCTTGGGTCAGTCATGACTGGGTAGGGAAATCTTTAAACTTTTTTTATCTGCCTGCATCACATCTTTTTTGCCATGAGCAAATTTGACAACCCATCAGTCCCATTATCCTCCCATGTTTCTAGTCTAGTCCAAGGTTCTGGACTTTAAAGGGTCAAAAGATTTTCTCTCTGTAATAAGAAAAAAGGCTGGCAAGGGGTGGCAGGAAGATCTCAAGATTGGCTGACTCACTCTGCTATTCTCTTGTATGATTTCAGCTGTTGATAGAAAGGACTTCAAGTAAGGCTTATCTTCACCCTTTAAAATATTTCTAACCTGAGCCAAAAGTAGTCTAGATAAGTTTGAGAAAAACGGGAGGCAAAAGAGATGGACAATTTTGACAAACAAAGCCAAGAAGAGAAAAAAAAAAGAAAGCACATAACTGGGTGGAGTAAATAACTTTTCTCCTAGGCTGGAGATACAGATTACTGAAAGGTTACTGCCCTAAACTCCTTTTGATTATTTGGAGACAGAGCTGGATGAGTGTGTACACACACACACACACACACACATGCATGCCTATAAATCTATATATGCCTATTGCTCTGACTAACTGAAGAGAAGAGTTTATTATTCTGGCAACATTTCCTTATGCAGATAGGCTTTTGCTAACCCCACCTCCCCTTTTGCTAAGAAAATCAGCAATGAAAATAGCAACAGAAGTGGGTTGCTTCCCAAAATCTTAGAATGTAGTTATTTGATGGCCTTATCAGTTTTACTAATTAGAGGAAATGTTTTTGGCAACCGATGTTTTTTGAATTAGTGGTTTAACCACCCCGAAACTAGGTTCAGGATAAAATTTAACAGAAGGAATAAACCAAGGAACATTAAGCAATATGTATGTCAATGGACTCAGGACCCTCATTCTCAAGTACATTGTCAGCATCAGCCATTCAGTCGTGTCCGACTCTCAGCATTGGACCAGCATTTTCCATGCCCTCTACCTCCCACAGCCTCCTTCAAATCCTCCATCCTCATCTTAAGTGCAGGCAGACATCTTATAGACTTTATAGATTTTGAATGTACTGAATCAAAGATACTTCACTAAGTCAAAGATATTTCCTTATAGTAATAAAACATTGAGCTGTCCCAAAGGCACTATAATGTGCAAAAGAAATGCTTTAATAGATGGAACAGAAGTGCTTTGATCTATTTTGTTCCCATTTTGTGAGAACATCTAATCTAAGAGCTTCTTTCAGAATAGTTTGCTTGCTAAATTCAGCTCTTAAAACCAACATTCAGTTCCCGGAATTTTTTAAAGTTTGTTTGGTATAGATTAGAATCTTACGAAGATTTTGCTTTATTTAGGTTCTTATGTCATCCGGCTGGGTGAATTTGGGCCAGTTATTTTCTCTCAGTTCACCTCACCTCACAGGGTGGTTGTTGTGGGTAAAGTAGGAGGAGAAAAAAGTATTAGGTATGATCACTGCCTTGGGTTACTTATAAAAATAAAAAAGGCAAGGTAAAAATGATTTTATTTATTTATTCATTTGTTCATTCATTTCTCTTGATGTAGCCTTACGATAAAGTAGATTTAG
Source organism: Notechis scutatus (assembly GCF_049901735.1). Classification (NCBI taxonomy): domain Eukaryota; kingdom Metazoa; phylum Chordata; class Lepidosauria; order Squamata; family Elapidae; genus Notechis; species Notechis scutatus. The sequence continues at coordinate 11,700,984 of NC_142011.1, read as the reverse complement.
TTCATCTCATTCGCTTTTATATATATAAAAGCAAATAATTAAAAGCATGATCACTACAATTACAAAATGCAAGATAAAATATAAAGGGGAGCAGATTTTAAAAATCCAGTAATTCAAATAATAAATCTGCTTACAGTCAGTTCTGATTAAAATGGCCTATAAGCCCACTACATATTTATAAATATGTAAATAAATGAGGTAAAATAAAAGAACACATCAATGTCTTAACATGTGTACTTTGGTTTAATTCCCACATAAACAAGAATGAATGTTGAGAATTTAACTGCTAAAACAATGGGATCATGAATTGTAATTATAACTGTTGTTGACATTGAGAATTGTTAGTGAATACAATAAAATATGAATTGCAGTTTGTCTGCTTAAATACAGTAATTTATTATTTTGAAGTTGGTGATCATAGGGTTATCTTTGCAAAAGTTTATATGAACACTTTTGTCATTTAGGGAAAAGAACAGCTGGTATATCAGAAGGTAAAGAACAGATGAAATACTCAGCATTTGGTGTAAAATAAAAACATAAGATTTGGCATGTGCTCCTATCCAGGAAACAGTTTATTGATTCATAATTAATCAACACGGGGTTTTTCTTTAAAAAAAGAATTGATCGTTAGCGTGTTGAATTGTAACATATTTTATTTTTACAGTGGATCAGCAAATCAAATCCTTGTCCTCCCTCCACCCATTTTATAGAGGCTTCAGTGGTGAAAAAGGAGGAAGCAAAAACTGTTATGGAGCATCTGGCAGGCCCCTTTATGTTAAGGTAAATTGTTGATACTTGTTAGATGGTCAAAATTTTGAATTTGTAAAAGCTGAATGGCTAATGTCCCACATTTGGAAGACTGCTAAGCAGCTATTTGCTCATCAATAGAAGCAAACAGCCATGGGTGGTAAATTCTTAGCTGTATTTTACTTAAATTTATCTTTGTTTTGTAGATACCTATTGGTACCATGATTAAGGAAGGCACTAAGGTTGTAGCTGATCTCAACCAACCTGGGGAAGAATACATTGCAGTCTATGGTGGAGCTGGTGGCAAAGGCAACCGTTTCTTTCTGGCTAATGACAATCGAGCACCGACAACTGTGACTTTAGGAGAACTGGGTCAGGAACGGTTCCTTCACTTGGAGCTCAAAACTGTGGGACATGCAGGGATGGTAAGTGTGTTTGGTTTGTTTTTCAGTATGATAGTTAACTTTGAAGAAACAAATATTTATGTCAGGAATGTTGGAACATGGGAGATACGTATGCAGGTTTAAAAAATGTACTCCTTGAAAAAAAGCCAATGCAATCCTGAACTCCGTTAACAGAGGGATACAATCAAGATCAAGTGAGTTACTAATACCACTCTATAAAGCCTTAGTAAAACCACACCTAGAGTACTGCATCCAGTTTTAGTCACCACACTATAAAAAGATGTTGAGATTCTAGAAAAAGTGCAGAGAAGAGCAACCAGGACGATTAGGAGGCTGGAGATTAAAACATATGAAGAACAATTGCAGGAACTTGGCATGGCTAGTCTAGTGAAGAAAAGGACCAGGGGAGACAGGATAACAGTCTTCCAATATTTGAGGGGCTACCACAGAGAGGAAGGAGTCAAGCTATTTTCCAAGGCACCCGAAGGCCAAACAAGGAATAATAGATGGAAACTGAACAAGGAGAGATTTAACCTGGAAATAAGGAGAAATTTTCTGACAGAACAATCCACTTATGGAACAGAAGTTGCCTTTGGAAGTTGTGGGAGCTTCATCACTGGAAGCTTTCAAGAAGGGATTGGACTGCCATTTGTCAGAACTGGTGTAGGTCTCCTGCTTGGGTGAGGGGTTGGGCTAGATGACCTACAAGGTCCCTTCCAACTCTGTTAATCTGTTAAACATAAACCCAGAATAATTAGGTGCCTCCTTCTCCAAATTGAAAAACTAAGCGAGGGACAAATGAGGAAAATTTATGTGGTCGCTAAGAATTGAAAACCTGATGACACATAATTCATAACATCTGCTTCTTGAGTTTTGCTTGAAATTCTTGGTTTAGAGATAATTGACAATCAGACTAACAACAGCTGCGTAACTTGGGAATGGGAGGGTAGGTGGTGGTGGTTTGTTTTGCCATTACACCTAGTCCTTGACTTAAGGATCACCACTGAGACCAAAATTTCTGATGCTAAGCAAGGTAGATGTTAAGTGCTTTGAGCCCTGTTTTATGACATATTTTGCCCCAATTGTTAAGTGAATCACAACAGTTGTTAGGTGAATCTGGCCTCCCCCATTTGACTTCACTGAGCTTTCTCTGAAAGTTGCAAATGGTCATCATGTGACCCCAGGATACTGCAACCTTCATCAATACATGACAGTTGCCAAATTTTGATCATATCACCGTGAGGATGTGGAAAAAAAATGGTCACAAGTCGCTTTTTCCAGTGCCGTTGTAATTTTGAACGCTTACTGAATGAATGATGGTAAATCAAGGGCTACCTGTATTATGTTTTTCAGCCTGTAAAACAAATGGCTGAAGGGATGAAGGTCCAAAAGTTGGTGACCCCTGAACTAGATCATTAAATCAAACCTATTTAAAACAAGGAAAAAATAATGAAAGCTGCTAAATTCGTGTTCTATTTTGCCAGTAGAATTAAATGTAATGTTGAAGGCAAATGCTACCTCCCTTTCCAATTGGGCTCTTAATTCCAGATTGGATTCCCCAATGCTGGGAAATCGTCCCTCTTGCGAGCGATCTCCAGAGCAAAACCCGCCGTGGCTCCTTACCCATTCACAACCCTGAATCCTCACGTAGGCATTGTTCCCTATGAAGATTACGAGCAAATTGCAGGTACGCCTTTATATTTCCTTCTGTTTTTTTTTTATGACCTTCATGGTATTATTTCCTTCTGGAAAAAAAAAATAAAGCATTTTGTGACAGCGATTTCACTTTGCAAGAGCTAAAGTTTGTGCTAAGTGAGGGGGGGGCAGGTTGGATGGAGTGAGGGGGAAGAAAGCTTAACTGCATATCATCCTTTTTCATGACCCAAGATTGGAAAAGAATAAAAAGAAATGTAAAAGAAAAGAATGAAGCACCTGTAAAAAAAAAAAATCGAGTCACAAATAACGGCAAATATATGTATCCCAGGATAATGTTCCATGATTCAGTCTGGCTTGGTCACTGGGACCAGAGGTTTAGTCTTTTCAGCTTTCAGACCCATGCTGGAGCCCATTCTCAGGGAACTTCTCTCTAACAGAGTGTGCTTTGGGCTGTTCTGTGTGTGGTATTTATATGGTGCCTTGTTGTATGTGGCTTTTTAGATGGTGATTGGGGTTTTGATGGCTGGCTATGAAGTCTTTGGCTGTTGTTTGCTTGTGCTGCCACCAGCTTATCAAGTACTTAAGAGGTGAGGGCTTGGCAGCACCTCTGGTCCCCGTGGCTGACCCAGATTGGATCTTGCAAAATGGAAAGTGTTTTGATTATCTCAACTGCAAACTAATCAAGGGGTCCTGAACATGAGGCTACCCAGCTGCCCCACAGTCCTCTAGGATTTCAAACAGTGTTCCATGGAATCCTAGAGTTCTGGAAAACTTGGATGGCTTCTCTGGGGAAAAAAAATCATGCCAACACAGCCAATTTCTATCATTACAATTTTGCCTCTTGATCAAAGATTCTGAATTTCTGTTTGTTTTTCTTTTTAATAAATTCCATGGCCTGAAAAACTTGGGAAACTCCTGCTCCAGTTATCCAGATGCTGATTTTTTTTTCCAGGCAGTTTTCCTCTTTGTATCATTCTCCAAAAGCAGAATTTTATTCTTGTTATCTTATTTTGCAGTTGTAGATATCCCTGGAATAATCAAAGGAGCTCATGAAGACCGGGGACTTGGTTTGGCCTTTCTGAGACATATAGAACGCTGCTGCTTTCTCCTCTTTGTGCTGGATCTCTCTGTGGCTGAGCCCTGGGCACATTTGGAAGCCTTGAAGCATGAACTGGAACAGTATAAAGTTGGCCTATCAAAAACTCCTCATGTCATTGTTGCAAATAAGTTTGATCTTCCGGAATCTAAGAACAACCTGCCTCTCCTTAAGGAGCAAGTGAAGCAGAGAGTCATCCCACTCTCTGCTCTGACAGGAGAAAATCTGGAGGAATTGTTGGTGCACCTGAGGGAACTCTATGATGATTATATGAAAACAGAAAAAGAACAGGTTCGCAAGCCAATGAAGTGGTAGTAACAGAACTCTTCCATTATTACATTGAAATAGGGAGGATATTTGGAGTTTGGGCATGGATAGGAGGGACAGTTTCTAAAAGCAAAATAAAATTGCTTTTTATTCTTTAATGTTATAAGGAGATACACAGAGCTCTACCAGCAGAGTGCTATAGAAGCAGATAAGAAAGAATGGTCAATCTGCACAAACAATAAGTTAAGCAAAAGGCGAGTCCACCCTGCAACAGAAAATGAAATGTTCCTAAACCTATTGAGACCTACAGGGCATAATTTAATCTAAGGAACATTCAATAATTTAATAAAGGTATGTTTGTTTTTGTTATGGCATTTCTGTACTACCAATTCCACATGGACTCTAGGCAATTTACAAATTCTTATAAATATCAAATATAGCACCACATGACAACCACATGACTGCAAGGAATATAAATCCTTCCATCCTCCATGATTCAGTCAGAACTGAAGAAGCTTCTTGGACAAGAAGTGAAACATCTTCAAGTAAAAACAGTCTAGTTGCCTTTTGAAAAAGCACCTTTGGGATTTGTAGGGCTTGTAAGTGATCAAGAGTATGGTGGCTCACACGGTTAGAACACTGCATGACCAGCCAGTGTTCAAGACCCAACTGCTGCTATGTAACAGGGTGAGCTCCCGTAATTCACTCCAGCTCCTAGCAATTTGAACATGAATAATCACGAGTGGATAATAGATACCACTTTGGTGTACACATTAACAGGCATATAAATGAGTTCCCGGGCAATGGTGATGTCACCAGCTCATCCTTTCAAGCTGGAAGTGCCTCAGGGCTTCCAACACAAACATGAGCAAGTGATGACCAGTACTTTGGATTATATTCATTGTATATGGTATTGCGTGGTTCCAGTGGTTTGTACCTGCCAATGGGCTGCTACCTGCATTATGCACCAATTGCATTTTTCATATATCCAATAGCCATAGCTCTTAAGACATATATACCACTTCACAGTGCTTTACAGACCTCTAAGCGGTTTACAAAATCAGCCTATTGCCCCCAACAATCTGGGTTCTCATTTTACCAACTTTGGAAGGATGGAAGGCTGAGTCAACCTTGAGCTGGTCAGGATCAAACTTCTGGTGGTTGGCAGTGAGTTAGCTAGTGCAAATGAAGCTACTGGTGATACGGACATAGATACCAATGCTATGGTTTCCTACTACAGGTAGGTCCACAACTGGCGCTTGGTATTGGGGGAGGTCCCTCCAGTCTTGGCTTCCATCTGCCTATATCTGGCAGTAGCTGCAAGTGTAGACATCAAAATCATGAATTGGTTCCTTAGGGGTCATCCTGTTTTGTCAGGAGTAATTCCTAAGGCAACTAGAGAGAGATGGTTTCTGGACAAAGTACGTTCGTCCAATGATAACATTTAAGAGGCTATCCTCTCATACAGGAAGGCATCTGGTATCCCAAAAAACCACCCAGATTCTTCCTATAGCCCAATCTATAAGGCACTCATAATAATATGCCTTGATCGGCATCAAAATTTCTCAGGAAATTTTGCCACTCCTCCAATGGCTATGGACCATATCTACAAAAAGATATTCACCCAGCGAAAAGCAAAGGCAGGTCACTTCCTTGGTCAATAGTTGGGGGCAGAATTGGAAGGCCTGATCGATTGCATTTTAGTAGTTACCTTTTGAAAGACAAAAAAGCCTTCATACTGTCAGTTAAATTGCTTAGTTGTCTGTTAGAAGATGACAAAATGCTGTGCAGTATGGAAAGAATAAAAGGTGCTTTTTGCTATTCACTGGAGTGTTCCTTTATTTTTGTTGATTCTGCTTCCTTGATGGAAAATGTCAGAGCGGAAAGTTTGATTAATCATTGTTAATTAAAATAGCAGGTGGAGAAAGATGGCTGGCTCCCATACAATAATTCAATGCCATGGTTCCAATACTTATTAGTTTTTCTTGCGCCTGCTGTGAGCAACACTGACAGACCTGCTATTACATTATCTATAAATTACTATTTTAATAGGACAACAGACTTATTTCTAAGGTGGTGTCACTCAACAAGGTAAAACAGACTACAGTTAGTCTTCAACATATAGCCTGTGCATTACAGTTGTAAGTAACGACAGTTATAAAGCAGGTCTTTGACATGCCCAACTCAATTTTACAACCTTGTGTGTGTGTGTGTGTGTGTGTGTTTCAGTGAACACAGTGGTCCTAAAGCAACTACTACAGTTGTTAAGGGAACCAACAGTTCACTATGGACTTGTTTTGCAGAAAACCAGAAATAAATGTGGGCTTTTGTCAAAAATGTTGTAAAATGTTATGTGGCTGTGGGACGCTGCAAGCAGCTATAAATATGGGCCAGTTGCCAAGCACCCAAAATTCAGTCAAGTGATTGCAGGTAGATTGCTATTAGAACTTCAGAACCTTGTAAGTACTTCTGAGGAGGTCAGATTCATAACTCTGAATGGTCATAAGTCAAGCACTATCTGTAAGAAACTCGGTATGGCTAATCTAGGGAAAAGGGCTAGAGGTGACATGAAAACAGTATTCCAGTATCTGAGGGGCTACCACAAAGAAGAGGGGGGTCAACTTATTTTCCAAAGCACCTGAAGGCAGGACAAGAAACAATGGATGGGAAAAAAGTCAAGGAGCGAAGCAGCCTAGAACTAAGGAGAAATTTCTTGACAGCGAGAACATTTAACCAGTGGAACAGCTTGCTTTCAGACGCTGTGGGTGCTTCATCAGTGGAGGTTTTCAAGAAGAGACTGGACAGCCGCCTATTTTAAATGATATACCATTCCAAACAAGTGGCTGGCCAGTAGTGGTGGGATTCAAATTGTTTTAATATCGGTTCTGTGGGTGCGGCTTGGTGGGTGTGGCTTGGTGGGGTGGCTTGGGCGTGGCAGGGGAAGGATAGTGCAAAACCCCCATTCCCTCCCCACCCCACTAACCTGCTTTCCAGCTCCGTTCTCCTGTGCAGGGCAACCAAAGAAGACCCAGCCAATCAGCTGGGACTCAATGGGAGGCAGAGAAGAGATGGGGGTGGGGCCAGTCAGAGGTGGGATTTGCCGGTTCTCCAAACTACTCAACATTTCTGCTACCGGTTCTCCAGAACTAGTCAGAACCTGCTGAATACCACCTCTGCTGTCCAGTCTCTTCTTGAAAGCCTCCGGTGATGACTGGACCCACGACTTCTGAAGGCAAACTGTTCCACGGCTTAATTGTCCTCACTGTTAGGAAATTTCTCCTTACAAGAAGAAGAAGAGCAGAGTTGTAGAATGATTAACACATCACTATATAAAAATTATGCTCTTGTCTATTCATTGCATGTATGTAATACTTTGCGTGTGTAATTTTTAGCCTATTTTTTTTTCCTGTTGAGATTTTATTTCCTGTTGAGATTTTATTCAGAGTTGAATATATTTAATGTTCTACAAATGTACCTCTATACACATGGAGCAAAACACGAAGGCATATTTGTCAGAAAAATAGACTTGGCGATTCTGCCTACATTCTGAAAGCAAAGGTTCAGGATCATTATTTATTACATCCCCAGATTCTGTGCAGCTTAAAAATCTCATTACCACATTTTGTGCCACTTTGTAATTTCTGGGCAGTCATGAAAGGTACAGGTACAGGTGTTGCATTTTAGAAGTGGAGAAGACAGATCTTGCAGCCAAGTTCTTGATATCCTCTAGGAAATTATTTCTTAGTTTTCTTTTTGCCTCTTAACTCCCAGCCATGGAAGTGCTTAAAAGAGAGAATTCTAGAAAGCCAAAGCATTTTTATCTTTCTTCAAATCACGCCTTCTAAAATCTGCTCACAATTTCTTCACTCCTAGGTTCCAGTCTCACAAAACTTAGTAACTAGGTCTCCAAACAAGGAGCTAATTTTTTTTAACATTTGTCCAATTTCTATTTTCTTCCTTGTTTTTCTGTGCCAGGTCTTAAATTATAAACTGCCTGGGCTAAGACTTACTATTCCCTGATAGCAGTTTGCATTTGGCAAATGTCCAAGTACGATATCCAATACACATGGATCCTCCATGTAGCAAAAGGGTAAAAAAAAAGGCCTTTCAGAGACAAGGGGAAAAGATATTTGACATACAATCACAACTGAGCCCAAAATGTCTGTTGCTAAGCAAGACAGTCGCTAATTGAGTTTTGCCCCATTTTATGACCTTCCTGGTCACAGTTAAGTGAATCGCTGTAGTTGTTCAGTTAGAAACATGATTGCTAAAGGAAACTGGCTTCCCCATTCAACTTGCTTGTCAGAACATTGCAAAATCATTTGACTCTGAGACTCTACATCTGTCATAAATGCAGGTCATTTGCAAGCATCTAAATTTTGATCACGTGGCCATGGGGATGCTGCAACAGTTGAAGTTACTTCAAGCAGATAATGGTAATGTTTTACATGCCAGATGGATTTCTCCCTCTCCCCTGGGGAAATTATGAGGTGCTGCTGTTATAATACCAGAATCAGAATTTTTACTCTTGGGTTAAGGATCAATGCAACAACCATTTTCACCCCTCAAATCTAGGTTTGGTAATCGAATTTGTACAAGTAATCCTCGACTTATGACCAGTCACTTAGTGACCATTCAACACCCCTCCCCTGTAGTCACATGATTGAATTTGGGGCACTCAGCAACCGGCTGCATTTACAGCCATTAAGAACTCTGGTGGCACAGTAGTTTGAATGCAGTATTGAAGCCTGACTCTGCCCACTGCCAGCAGTTTGATCCTGACAGGCTCAAGGTTGACTCAGCCTTCCATCCTTCCAAGGTCGGTAAAATGAGGACCCAGATTGTTGGGGGAAATAGGCTGACTCTGTAAACCTCTTAGAAAGGGCTGTAAATCACTAGGAAGCAGCACATAAATCTATGTGCTATTGCTAAGTGCTATTGTAATCAACAATGTCCCGCAGTCACGTGACCGCAGTTTTGCCAAAATTGGCCTTTATTTCCTGGTTTTCTGCAAAATCATAGCAAGTCAAGCATTTGCTTAGAGACTTCAACGACCACTCTACAATTATTGTTCTAATGACTGCCAGGCAAAAAAATTGTAAAATCAGTTTGACCGAGCCCATTTACGACCGTCACAACTTGCAACCATAAAAAGAAGGCTCCAGACATAAAGTTGTATGTCAAGAACTATGCAATCATTTTTTTTTTACTGCTTGGTAGGATCTGTTTTCTTCTATTCATCATGGTTACCTCTTTTGTTTAATTGGGAAGGAGCAGTTCATCGGTTTCTTTATGTGTTAATTTGTAGTTCTGTAGGACTGCAGAGAAAATAGGCCATGCAAAAGGTTGTGGAGAGCAACTTGAGCGTGACAAATATGCAAATTCATTTGTTAGGTTTTGTGTAAACCGGCCTGTGGGTTCATTGCCAATGATCCTTTCGCATATTGAATTTTACAAAACATCGATGCAGAGTTTTTCTTTTGACATAAACATTTAGAATATTTGTATGCGTGTTGCTGTTTTCATACTGCTTCCTAAACTGAGGCACCCCTCCTAGTTGTTCTATGTTATCAAAGGTTCCACGCTTACTGAATCTGTTGTTTGTTTGTTTCCATGATTTTCTGATATTACAAAACAGACAATGCAAGTGATTGTGAAACATATGGAGTGTATAGCACTTCATGTACCTCATTTGCCTCTTGCAGTTCTTGAGCAAATTCGCTCAAACTCAATAATGCATTTCTAGCAGCTAAGATGATGAATAGGTGGCTGCTAATATACATTTGCTTATTCTATTTTTTATGCTTCAGTTATAATAAAATAAAGCAGCGAAAACATTTTGTTTATCCCAGTGATTATATCACATATCCTCATGCTATGTAAGGGCATTTTAATCTGTCATTTGGCTCTTTGACACAAGTGCATTGACAAGCTACACACTGGATTGAGTAGGAAGAAAATGTTAATCTTTGCAAGGTGGCTTTTATGATGTTTGCTTTGCAAATAACATTCATTTGGGGCTGCAGTGGGAAACTCAGAGGTGTTATTTAGGTCCTTTTCAGCAGTCATCATAGCAAAAACAAATCAGAAACTATTCACCATAAGTACATTGACCCATGATCATGGTTGAGTTACAGAATTGATTAATCAAGCTTACCTACCTTGAGAGTAACAACCCAAATGTTTTACCTGTCCTAACTTTTGTTTAATTCTATAACCTACAAGAATGGTGAAAAAAGCTGGAAAGGAAAGAGTTAGGAACGTCAGGAATGAGACATGCAGAATTTGATCCTTGTAACCTGCCACAGGTAGTCCTCGACTTACGATTGCAATTGAGCCCTGTTACTAAGTGAAACAGTTGTTAAGTTAATTTTTGTCCCATTTATGATCATTCTTGCCACAATTGTTAATGGAATCACTGCAGTTAAGTTAATAACACGGTTGTTAAGTGAATCTGGCTTCCCCATTGACTTGGCTTGTCAGAAGGTCGCAAAAGATGATCACATGGCCATGGGACACTCCAGCCGTCATAAATATGAGTCAGTTCCCAAGCATCTGAATTTGATGACATGGCCAGGGGGTCAACAGTCGTAAGTGTGAAAAACGGCCATCAGTCACATTTTTCAGTGTCGTCGTAACTTTGAAAGGTCCCTAAATGATTGGCTTTAAGTCAAGGACTAACCTGTATTTTGCCACGCTAACTCAATATACTGGCAACAGGGAAATGACAACAGCTTTCTATCTTTTAGACGTTTTCACCAATCAGGATCTTTTCATATCCTGGTGTTTTCAACCATTGCAGTAGACAAAAGGATGTGAAATCATTCTGCCCATTCACTCTCCAGTTTGTTTGTCATTGACATATTCAGCAACAAAAGTTCAGAACATTAAACAAGGGCAACTGCAGAGAATCAAAATGATTGTGTTGTCCCCCTGAGGAAGTGGCTTATTAGAAATTTATGCCTCAGTTAGGCTTGGGGATGGGGGTAAGTGGAAGCATCCAATAAACAAAGTCCACTAGATGTTCCAACAACTCCATTAACATTGATTTATTTAGTATTTTTACATACAACTCCCTCTCCTGATGTATCTCCCCTTGCAATTAGATATAAACACCCAAGCTACATTTTGACTTAATGTGTTGCTAAGAACTTTGCCTCTTTATTGTTTAAGATCAACAGTTCCAGATGTAGATTTGGGTATTTGCCCCCAAGAAAGACATATGAAGACACTTTTGCATAGTTTCCTTTATTGTTCCTGACCTGTAGACAGAATCTTGCCAAACCAAAGGAACTATTTGTAATACTATACTTTGGGATTAGCTAGGGATGAGCCTTCTTAATCCTCTTTCTCCTGACCAAACTTTCCATGTTTTGCTGCCTTTTTGCCATCTGAAAGTCACTTTTTTTCAACGCTGTCGTAACTTCCACTTGCCACTGAGTGAATGGTTATAAAATGAGGACTACCTGTACTTATTTCAAGGTGACTGACAAAATCTTTTAATATTGAGACTAGATTGTGGAAATGGTAAAATCTTCTCCCTGAGACCCAGATGTTCCCATGGTAACTCTCCATGATAGTAGTCCATGATACCCATTTCTTTTTGCTTTTACCGAAGTTGGTTTTTCAGTTTTGGAAGCAGAGAAAATTCTGTAAGAGCTGAAAATTGAAGTGGAAGGACTCCTTGGTTGTCGTCTGCTTCTTTTTCTCCTTCTTCTTTTTCTCCTTCTCCTTCTTTTTCTCCTTCTCCTTCTCCTCCTTTTCCTCCTTCTCCTTCTCCTCCTCTTCTCCTCCCCCTCTCCCTCCCTCCTCCCCTTAAAGAGAACATCCTTACTCCAGAATTTATTTTTTGTTCCATAGGAATTTTACACAGGTCATTCCAAGATCAGCAGCCACCTAGATGCAAGCATTAATTTCTGCTTCGTGCATTTCACTGATCCACGATGTGGTTTATTCAGTTTTGTTTAATCGATAAGTGAGAAATCACTGGTCTCCTGTTGTCAGCAACATAAATGGATGTGTCTATGTAGTCACCAGGAGAGCTTGACAGGAGGGTGATTTTAATTTTCCTATCCTTATAGACTAAAGCATCAGCTGGGATGCAGTTCACTACATAGCATGTCACTTGCTTGGTTCTTTGCAAGACATCCAACACCGCTGATTACCAGCTGTAATCAACACCGTTTAATTAATCAACACTTTGTTGCTAAACAACTTTTGGGTTTGGCTACATGGGGGGCTATTTATCTCAGTAGGAACCTTTCTGGAGATTAAGACAACAAGCTAGGCCGCCTTAAGTATGGCTTCGTTTTCTTACAAAGAATACACCAGGAGGTTGTTTTTTTTCTGAGTTGCTCCCAGTATGCTCTTTTGTGCTGAGTCCCTATTTTATCTGCACTTAGGAAAGGATCCAATTCTTTCTTTACAGCTGACATTTTTACATATTTAAATAAATGGGTTATTTATTGTCACCATTTTGTCAATGATGGTGTTTTGTTTTTTACTCTCTGAGTGGAAAGATAGCAATAATCAAATAACAACTGGTGTATAATTCTATTTTCCTTCTTTTGTATAGAGGTCTATGCTGATTTGTGGAGGCATTCACTTTCTGACTTCTCCTACAATCAGAAACCTTGGACTTTTTTTTTTCTTCTAATGACAGTTTACTGGATTTGGCGAAGGTGATATTTGATACAGGAAAAATATCCATGTGCAAAATAAATATATGCATTTCATACTGGAGTAACATTCCTATTAACTATCTCAACTGAAAAGTGATCAGGATGGACTGAGATGGCCTTAGACCAAAACTAAAAGTTTAATGAGATTTGTGTGACCTTGAACCAATCACCAGGAGACTGTGAGTTCTAGTCTCACCTTAGGTATGAAGATAGATGATAGATAGATAGATAGATAGATAGATAGATAGATAGATAGATAGATAGATAGATAGATAGATAGATAGATGATAGATAGATGATGATAGATAGATGATAGATAGATAGATAGATGATAGATAGATAGATAGATAGATAGATAGATAGATAGATAGATGATAGATAGATAGATAGATAGATGATAGATAGATGATGATAGATAGATGATAGATAGATAGATAGATATGGATAGATTGATAGATATGGATAGATTGATAGTTGATAGATAAATTATATAGATAGATGATAGATAATCACATTGATATGAGAAGCCAAGGAAAGTCAGTTTGGATGAAAGTTGCCCCAAGAATAAAACATTGATCTCCTTAAGCCTAAAGCAGGGGTCCCCAACCACCGGTCCACGGACCGGGACCGGTCCGTGGAACAAGTCCTACCGGGCTGCTGGCTTGCTGGCGCCACCATCTTGTTTTGATGAAAAAGTGCTTCCGGTGAGCTTTTCTGGGTGAAAGCTCACCGGAAGCACTTTTTCATCAAAACAAGATGGCGGCGCCAGTGCCGGTGAGCTTTTACGGGTGAAAGCCATTTCTACCCGGAAAAGCTCACGGAGCGCCGCATCTTTTTGATGAAAAGTGCTTCCGGTGAGCTCACCGGAAGCACTTTTTCATCAAAACAAGATGGCGGCGCCCAGCTGATGTCGGTACCGGGCCGCGCCATAAAAAAGGTTGGGGATCACTGGCCTAAAGGGAAGCCCTGTCTTCTCTGCTGATCTATTTCCCAGCAATGTTAAGTCTATTATTCTCATGCCAGATAAGAGAGAAGAAACTGGACCCTCAAAATCAGGTGAAGAGGTTGAACTTAAATTATGGGAATCTGTGGGTTCTATTCAGTTCTGTTACTTGGCCTGAAATCATTACACTTCTGTCTTCCTGAACAACCTGGAATTCAAAATCCCTTGCATGAGTTACTGTTGCTTATAGCCATTCTATATTTATTCCTTCTCAATTTATAGAAGTGTGAATATATTTATTTTCACCTTCAGACTGAAGATTCCAGGGCAACCTCCCTAACAGAAACAGGTTCTACATTAAATTTCCTGTTGCTACTTATGAAGCTCAGCTTAAACTGAAAATTCACTTCCTATAGTTAGTATATTATTCCCAGAAGGAAAAGAAGTCGTTCTCCCTTTCAAAGTTAACTTAGTGACATATGTGCAATTATAAAATTGAAATGTTACTACCAAAATAATTCAAAAGCCAGTTTTTTAAAAAGAATATTGACTCTGAAACAGTTAGAACTTATTTCTGAATAATAATATAAATACTAAGAGTTTCTAAGGTAGATTTATTTGGCTGCCTCTATATGCATGCATTTGTTCATTCATTCATTTATTTATTTATTCATTCATTCATTCAAATGTTATGCTGCTTCTGTACCTCTGAATTCTCCTGTGGTCTTTCCTTTCTCCTTATCTGTCATAGCAATAGCACTTAGACTTATATACTGCTTTACAGTGCTTTACACGCTTCTCTAAGCAGTTTATAGAGTCAGCATATTGCCCCCAACAATCTGGGTCTTCATTTTAACCACCTCGGAAGGATGGAAGGCTGAGTTAACCTTGAGCCTGGTGAGATTTGAACTGCCAAATTGAAGGCAGGCAGCAATCAGCAGAAGTAGCTTGCAGTACTGCACTCTAACCACTGCACCACTGTGGCTCATTTATGTTAAATATACCCAGGGGTGGGATTCAAATTTTTTAACAACCAGTTCTGTGGGCGTAGCTAGGTGGGCGTGGCTTCTTTTTGCAGCAAACCCCCTCCCCCATTTTTTTCGCCTCCTGGGCCTCAGGGAAGCCTTCGGGGGGGTGGGGTTGCTCCCAGAAGGCATCCCTGGGGCCCAGGAAGGCAACGGAGCTTGAGGAGGGTGCACAGCCCCTTTTTCCCTCATGGGCCTCAGGGAAGCCTCCTGGGCAAAACAATAAGACAGTGAAGGGAATCCCGACACAGCTGATCATCGGAACAGCTGATCGTTGGGAATGGAAAAAATAAATACCTTAAAGAGTGACTGGGAGGGGGAGAACGCAGTCAGCGATTCAGGCATGTGTGCAATGTCATGCATGACTGATAAGGACTGAGGAGGAGAGGGGCACAATTTGCCAGTTCTCTGAACTGTGCAGAATCATAACAACTGGTTCTATAGAACCGATCCGGACCAGTAGAATCCTACCCTTGAATTCATCTCACCTTTAAACCTGGACTTCAGTCTTGTAATGAGAGGACAACATTCACTTGTAAGGAAAGAGTCTGAAACAAAGGTCCTTTTACAAGTGGTGAGCTGAAGAAGCTTCTTGTATGAGAAATGAAACTTCAAAGAAACACCAGAAATCCCATCTGCCTCTTGAAAAAGCATCCTTGTGACACCACGACCTGGATGACTGAGAATCTCCATAGATAAGAGTCTGAAGTTCAGCCGCCCAGAACTGAGTAAAATGGGTGAGGAAGATCTAACAGCAGACAGCTGAGCAACATAGGTTAGAAGGTCTTTCTAAAAAGAAGGGCAGCAGAAGGGCAAATTCCCAGAATTTCTGAGCTAACATGACTGGAGGAGGAATTCTGGCAGTTGAAGTCTACAAGTCTTAAACCTGTCCAGTTTGAAGAACCCTGCTCTAAAGAATAACCTACTTTTGCCCCACATGGATGGAAGCTCATCTTGATAGGTTTATTGGCCAATATTATTTATCTGTTTATATTTTAATTAAATATTTTTTATTTATGGTTCATCGCACAGGCAGATGTTCACACTGAATTTGGCATTTTTGTTCCCCTATCGAGTCTTTCCCAATGACCTGGGATAGACAGATGTGGATGTTTAATCATGTTACAGACATTGTTGTAGGATGTAAGCTGTTCCAATTAAAGCTGCCTTCTGCAATTGACTGATGGTGAATTTGTCAATGCCGATGGTGCTCAAGTGGTGCTCCAATTGTTTTGGGATTTGGTATTCTTATTTATGTTTTATTTATTTGATATTGATTTATTATTTATGGAAGCAGAATAACAAATGTGAATGAATGAATGAATGAATGAATACATACATACATGCATACATACCATAATGAATAAATAAGGGAGAAAACACTGAGAATACTTGTTATGGAAATGACTTACCCAGATTTGCCCCTTACATTCTTTTGTACTGTTTCTTTAATGTCCATATTCCTGGAGTTCTGCAGTTTGGGATTTCAGTGTTTGTGTAATGCAAAAACGCACAACTGTGGGACATCAGGGTGTGCAGGATTCCTTCTGAGCAGTAGGAAAATCCCTGCCTCTGAATTAATATTTCAAATATTGTTTGGTTCGCTGCTGCCAAGGAAACATCTGCTGAATGCAAATGCCTTGTGTTGGTTAATGTAAAGTGAAGTTAACTTGAGCTTGAGCTCGGAGACATTGAAGGAGGATTTGATTAGAAAAAGCATCCCTTCTTAAGCAACACCAACCTCAGACAGAACTTAACAAATAAAGAAATATCCCATGTGTTTATAATTGATGAATTTATAAATTTTAATAATAGGATTGATTAATTGATTCATTATGTGCCATCAAGTTGCTTTCGATTCCTAGCAACCAACAGATAGATTTTTCTCCACTTATTAGAAACTTTGGTGATGCTTTTTGCAACGTTTGGTTTTATATTTCATGATATTTGTATTCAAATTCTTATAATGAAAAAAGGCAGCAAAGTTGTAGGCAGTCGAAAGCAGTCTCATTTAAATGAAAATGTTTAAAGGTCAAGATATCCACATGATTATTTTTATTTACTTTTTAGAAAAAATTGCAAAATGTTAGCCATAAATCACAGCTGTTTCAAAACAGTTCATCCCGAAGCCCCATTTTAAAGATTGCATCACTCATTTAGAAGAATTGCAAACACCAAGAGAAATTATTGCAGTGAGACAGAATATTATTGGACAGAAATTTCTCCTTTTGAGCTGGAACGATGTTATGCAAAGTAGAAGAGCTATACATGAAATATGAGAATTAGAAAATCCATTCTCAACCTCTTGAATCATGGGCCAATTCAGTATGGATCTGTTGGGATCACCTTTGGAATCTGATTTTGTCCCTTCCTGCAGAGGAAGTTTGAAATTTTTACGCTCCCGTAATTTTGCATAGGGAAAGCACGCCCAATTATCCTTTTTGAGATAAAGGAGAAATTTTTTAAAAAAGCTTTCTTGCTAAATTTCAAAAGTATTGAGGCAGAGACTTGTGAGCTATACTCACAACTTTGTTGTTTAAAAGTTTACCTGAAGATTGTTGTTGTGGGGCACCAGGGATGACATTTGCAGTGACAATACCTCATTTTGTGGGATTCTCAGACACGCTGAAAGTTAAGTGTGAAGAAGAAAAAGAATTTGTAAGAAGCAATACAAGTAGTCCTCGACTTACGACCATAATTGAGTCCAAAACCTCTGTTGCTAAGCGAGACATTGGTTAAGTTAGCTTTGCCCCGTTTTATGACCTTTCTTGCCTCAGTTGTTAAGTGAATCACATTAGCTAAATTAGCAAACACGATTGTTCATTGAATCTGGCTTCCCCATTGACTATGCTTGTCAGAAGGTCGCAAAAGGGATCAGATGCCCCCTCCCCACAGGACAGTCAAACCATTATACTACATGCCAATTGCCAAGTACTCAAATTTTTAATCACATGACCACGGGAATGCTTCATAAGTGTGAAAAACAGTCATAAGTCGCTTTTTTCAGTGCCATTGTAACATCAAAGAGTCATTGTAACATCAAAGTGGCAAAAAAGCTTGTAAAATGGGGGCAAAATTCACTTAACAATTGTCTTGCTTAGCAACAGAAATTTTGGGCTCAATTGCGGCCATAGGCTGAGGACTACCTGTACCAAAGTTTGTGTCTGTATGTTTGAATTAGTCTTAATTCCTGGTGACTCACAGATAGACAGTTTTCTTGGAAGAGAGTTTTCTTCTTCTTCTTCCTAGATTGGCCCAGTCACCCAGCTATCTTTTGTGCCCAACTGGCTCTCTTGACCTCAAACATTGGCCGCCAGGATGCATCGTGACCAGTTTTGTTCTTTCTGGGATTTATCAGACATGGACAGCTTGACATTACTCTATGGAATTCACACTTTCTGTTTGGAATTAAACTCATATATCATTGCATACCAGGGGGAGGGTTGCGATGCCTCACCAGTTAAGCTTGTCAGTTGGAAAGGTGGCAGCTCGGTTCGAGACCCAAGCACCGGTTGATGTAGGGTGAGCCCCTGTTACATTAGCTCCTGCCCACTTAGCAGTTCGAAAGCATGCAAATGCAAGTAGATAAATGGGTACCATTTCAATGGGAAGGGAACAGTGTTCCATCCGCCTACATGTAAAATCATATTGGCCATGATGGCACACTGGTTATAATGCAGTATTGCAGGCTAATTCTGCCAACTGTCAGCAGTTTGATTCTCACCAGTTCAAGTTTGACTCAGCCTTCCATCCTTCCAAGGTAGGTAAAATGAGGACCCAGATTGTTGGGAGCAATATGCTGACTCTGTAAAACCGCTAAAGCATTATTGTGGGATATAAGTCTAAATGTTATTGCTATTGCTACCACTTTAATGGGAAGTTAACAGTTCCATGCGCTGCTGTGTTTAGCCATGCTGGCCACATGACCACAAAACTGTTTTCAGATGATCCTGGCTCCCTTGGCTAAACATTAGAAATGAATATTGTCCCCCAGAGTCAGAAATGACTGGACAGGGGAAATCTTTACATCATTGCAGCTTTGATGACTGATTTTTTTTTTTTTTACTGATTTTGGAGATGCTTCAAAGGGAGTGTCAACTGTCCAATTAGCGAACTCAAAAGAACGAAACACCCTCAGGAGAATTAAATTGCCAAAAGTTAAAACTTTATTGGACACACCATGTTGGTACTGAAGAAACAAAACCAGTTCTGGTTTTCCATCCAAATGCTTGCTCCGTTAAACCATCCTTTCACCTTTTCCCCATCCCTGATTGAACACATCGTCCAATTATGGGACGTTCTTTTGTTATGGGAACAGGCCATCTCTTTCTCAAGCACCTGCAGCGGTGACCTTGATGGCTTCCATGCTCTCATGATCTCTGCATACATTCTCCATATTCCATTTCCCTCCCCCCAGTTCACTGGCAAGATGAAAAGCGTTAGGTTTGAAAGCAGCAAAGTGCGTCAATCTTGCCTATAGTTTAATTGCTGTTTAAAGGCAGATATCCTGTATATATGGAAGTTCCCTCTCTTTGGTCAGCATTTTAGGTTGGCAGCAATAACATATCCTCAAAAAAATCTATATATCTGTTTGCGAGCTCCTAGAATTTTCTAACTCTGTTTTAGCCTAAGGTATATTTTGTCTCCAATATGATTACTAGTACTTGCAATGTCTCGGTGATGTGTGGAAATTGAGGGCAACTTTTTCATCAGAAGGAAATTGTGTTTGTGGTGTCCTGGAAACTCAATACATTTGTATCTTAACAAAAAATATTCTCCCTTCCTTTTCTAACACTCTTACACACAGATTTTCTTTTTGGTCCTCCGATTCAGATAAGAGATATTTCTAATGGGGTTCTCCATTAGAATTATTTTATTTAAATGTGATTAAGCTATGAATGAGGGTGGAGAAATACAGCTTTTCCAGGATAATACTAATACTAATGTTCCTTTGGAAGGATACAACAATCTAAAGTTATTGTATGTTATGCATTGAATGCTGATCAGCCATGTATGGCTGTTTATTAAATCCAGATGAGTCAATTTCCCTAAATATGGACAAATTTCGTGCAAGTAAGAAGGCCGGGTTATTTGCATGAGATAATATGATTGCTAAATCAATGGTTATAGAGGAGACAGCTGTGATATTACAGACAAAATATCCATGTTTTGATTATCTTATTCATAAAATCATACTGTTTTGGGACCATTCATTTCCTCTTGTCTCTTGAATAATATAAATCAGAAAGTTCAGTCCCACTATTAAGTTCCTTTCTCCAAGCAGGCTGATCATTTATCTCCTTTTAAAAAATAGACCAGTAAAATGTCATTTTATTAAATAGAAGGATCTTTTGCTGGTTTAATTTTTGTGTGTGTGTATGACAAATGGTATTCTTTTTTTTTTTCTCTTTATCTCTGTAATTTTCAAGTTTCCCCATCCCCCCCAAAAAAGCTATGAATTTATTAAATTTTAATTCCCAGATTAAAAATAATTATAAATGTACTGTGCATTATTCGGCAAAGAAACATTAATATTAAAGAAAATTACCTTTTAATTTGGAGAGCAAAGCTGCATTCTACACTAGCTAATATCAATGCAAAGCCTCTGTTAAATGTGGCGTGTTTGACACTCTTATTCAACCAAGGGGGAGGAAAAAAATAGCATGGATTATTCATTTTTAGCTCATGTTACCCTTGATTTCCTTAATTTGTATATTTGATTTGTAAAAGTGATAGACAACCTTTCCAAGCTGACTGCCCAAAAGATCTCTTGGATAACAATACTCATGCCTTCTAATAAAGCAGAATATTTGTAGCTCAGGGTTGAAATGAGGAGGTCTCTGGTGTTCTCTGAGCTTGCTTGTTTTCTGGCAGATATTTCATTACTCAAACTAGATAACATCACCAGCACAGATGATTATGGAGATTCTCAGTCATCCAGGTCATAGTGTTGTTGTTTTTTTCAAGAGGCACCTGGACTTTCTTGTTCTACCTTTGAAGACGTTTCACTTTTCATCCAAGAAGCTTCAGAGCTGAAAAACTTCTTGGATGAGAAGAGAAACGTCTTCAAAGAAAAAAAAAGAAAGAAAGCCCAGTTGCCTCTTGAAAGAAAAGAAAAACACCTTTGGGACAGTACTGATGATGTTACCTAGTTTGGGTAATGAGATGTCTGCTAGAAAACAAGCAAGCTCAGAGACCACCAAGGACCCATCATCTCGTATCTTCTCTCCAGAATTATGAAGCGCCTCCCCAATACCTGGTTAGGATCGATGTGATGGAATCCAGTGCCTGTTTGCAGGAGGGAGGGGCTCTTTCCCAAGAGACAAATTGGCCTTGAGTCCTTGGTATGCAGGAGGGTGATGTACACTGTATATACTGGAGGTCCTTAAGAAGAGATTGGACAACCATTTGTTTGAAATGCTTGAGCAGGGGGTAAGACTAGAAGACCTCCAAGGTCCCTTTCAATTCTGTTCTGTTAACATCTGTTAAATCCATGGATCTAGGAAGGGAGGATAGAATGAAGGATGTGAAAACTTGACTAATCAGACTTTATAAAGCAATACTTTGCTGCACAGGTACGTAGTTTTGGCATACGACCACGATGGCCAATCATCAGGAGACTGTGAATTCTAGTTCTGCCTTTTGTGCCTAAGCCATTTTGGGTGACTTTGGGCCAATCACTCAGGAGAGTATGAGTTCTAGTCCCACTTTAGGCATGAAAGCCAGCTGGGTGACTTTGGGCCAGTCACTCTCTTTAACTCACAATGTCAGGCTGGTCTATGCCAGTTGGTCTATTCCTGTGGACCAACATTCAGTTGATCCAGAAAACAGTGGACACAGACTTAGTGTTTGTGGAAAAACACTAAGAATAAAAAGAAAAATATGAAGCTTTTTTATAGAAAGCACAGATGTTCCGGGAAGGTGATATTTTCTGGTAAACAATAATAACACGGCTCAAATTTAGTATTCTGAAATCTGTCTAACAGCTCAAGACATAATGGCCATAAAAGCAGTGACCAATGACCAGATGTGAAGTCAAGCTCAAAGTAATGGCTACTAAGAGTTGGGCAGATCCTTTCCTATGACAGCATCACTACTAGTCTGGTCACTAAAATGCCACAGACTGTTCAGATGAGAAGATGTGTATCAGGGAAGAATGAAAATAGGACTTTAACAACAGGACAACTAAAAGTAGTTTCAGACTGCAGCAGATTAGAGATATGGGGTCCTGCCTTCTATACATCAGTAGGCTGAAAGTAGAAAATTAATATGCCATGCAATTTCCATCTTTTTAATTGGGATTTCCCTCTAATTTATTAGTTTGCTTGTTTGCTTAAACTTGTCAGAAACTATTGGTGCATTTTTGTTGCTGCTTTGCTTGTTGCGTTTCATTTAATTTGTTTTTCACGGCATTGTGAACTTGTGAAAGTCCCTAACCTTCTTAAATGGAAGAAGCTGCACAAACACAACATCCTGAATGTCATACAGTGCCTGCACAAAAACTTGAATAAATGTCTCTGGAAGGTGTCTGATTTAAATTTCATGGTCCAATTTCACATGCAGAGTTTCTCCCTCATTTCTTCATAACTTCTTTGTTTCTGTGGAATAACATTGGCTCTATGCTAAAAAAAAATCACAACTTCCATTTGACTTTTTAGTGCTAATTATGTGCTGGGAACAATTATGATTGTATTTAGTTAATCCACAGTTAATTCTCAAATGCTGAGTTTATAAACAGCCATTTGCCTGCCATTTCAGTAAACCATGTTAGCTACTCTTTGCATTTCAGTAAATGGGCATTAATGTCCCCCAGTCAATGTAAGCTGTTGCTAAAAATCTGTAATGTTTTTCAAACACATCTATTATGCCATTAAAAATCCATTTCTATAGCATGTTGAATTGCACAAATGTCTTTACTCTTGAGATGATTAGCCAAACCTCATATTTCAAATCTATATAATTTTTACTACTTATTTCTGGATGGACAAAACATATTGCAATTGCAAATTGATTTTTATGTATGGCTGTTATTTTCCATTTTGCTTTCATTCTTTTGTACCACATATGAGTATCTCTCAAATAACATGGAGAAAAAACCCCACAAATAGCTGTGAATGTTTAATTAATAACAGCATATTGTAAGATGTTGGGATCGATTGCTATCACACTATATACACAGACCTAAGCCTGATGCTGCATCTCATCAAGTGTCAGGCTTAAAAAAACAAGAAAGATGCATTATGATTTTTCCAAGGAGTTGTCTTTATTGTTCCCCACCTAAAGATAGAGTCTATAGCAAATTAAAGGTAAAGGCAAAATTTCCCCCTCTCTAATCATGTCCAACTTAAGAACTGTGTTAATCTCCATTTCGTAACCAAGGGAACCAGCATAGTCCAAAGATGCTTCCATGGTCATGTTGCCAGCATGATTTTACACCGAGGTACCAATTTATCTATTCGCATGCTTTCAAATTGTTAGGTTGGCAGGAAGTGGGGTGAGCTCATCCCATTGCGTGGTGCTCTGGGCTCGAACATGGACTCCCACCTTTCCAGCTGACACACTCAGTGTCTTTAACCATTGAGCCATTGCACCACTCCCATAAAGCATATACTCTGGGAACCATTAGGGAAGAGCCGTCTTCACCCTCTTTCTCCCACACAAAGTATCTGAACTGGGTTATTTCTTGCTGCACTAGAATGCAGCCTCTCAATCCTGGGAATGTGGATTACAACCCATCATATCTGGGCAACAGGAAATTGTGAGAAGCTGCTTGTCGTTAGACTCCTTAAATCAGCTCATTAAATCAGCCTCCCCCTCTCATTGAGTACAACCATTGGCCATGCTGGCTTTGGAAAAACAGAATTGTAATCTTACACAATGGGAGGCACCAGGGTGCATGAAATTATGATGAGAACCATGATCTCATGTTTTTAGAGCCATTCTCCATTACTGTGTTGGCCAACACCATTTCCATCCATTTAGTCTACTGAAGAAAAGAACTTTGTTCTGTTGCTGCTATAAACTTCCAGATATTATTGAATTACAAATGTATTCCAGCTGAGATAGCCAATGAAAAATGATGATTGACTTTGCAATCCAACAATGCCAAATTTTTAACATGCCACATCTGGATGTTCTTTTTGGCAAACATTCTCAAGCTATTGTATATTATATATACTTATAATTGTCAAATCAATTTATTAAAAATTCATCTTAGTTGGCAATTATAGGATTGAAGATCAAAATGTTGGGTGGATATTGACTTTGGAACTGAAGAGAATATACCATGGTTTAGAACTACAGTATATCTTATAATATTGCAGTCTTCTATTATATTTTTTGAATTATCCTGACTTAGGGGGTTTTCCCCATACTAACACAAGGTTTTCCCCATACTAACACAAAAGATTCATGTGTGATTTTTATGTTTGCCTTTGTATGATATATTCAGCTAGAAATCTGTTTTGGTAAATATGAATGTTGCCTCTTTTACACTATCTACCCCCAGGTTGCATGCAGCAAATTGATATTTTGATGTCATAAAAATCCCCAAAGGTCATCATATGGGATTGTTAGGAAATGGATTCTCTGATTTACAACGTATGAACAACTTTTTCTTGGTGTCATAAGGAAACTCTAACTTTGACATATCAGGCTACATGTAAACACTGCCTTTGAGTCAGTGTTGACTCCTGTTTCCCTTATCTATTTCCTAGGTCTGAGAGAGAGTGGCTGGCCAAAGGTCACCCTGATGACATTGTGCCTAAGGCAGGACCAGAACTCATGTTTTTTTAGTTTAGTTTAATTTTACTTTATTCTCATTGCACCTCGTACAACGAAATTAAATGCCATCTTCAGTGTACATTATAACTATAAAAATAAAACACAAACACATATCCTTCACATTCTATACAATTGAATTGAAAACCCCCGATATTGCATTAATATTGCACTATGCAGTAGAATTCAATATAATTACTGCTCTGGGATAGAAGTTCTTTTTGAACCTATTTGTCCTTGTTTTTATTATCCTGTACCGTCTGCCAGATGGTAATAGTTCAAAAAAAAAAGGGGGTGCCCAGGATGAGATGGATCTTTGAGAATGTTTTGAACTTTCTTAAGGCAGCAGGAGCTATAAAGCTCTTCCAAAGAGGGGAGAGGGCAACCAACTCTGATTTCTAGCCTGGTTTCCTGGTTTCTAGCCTGGTACCTAACCACTACACCAAGCTTTCTACCTGGTTCATACATTGTGCCAAACCATGGTTCATGTAGCCATTGTGTATTTATTGAATGAATGAAGGCAAATATACGTGTCCTAGGATAATATTGCAGGATCCAATCTGGATCAGTCACAGGGATCAGAAGTTTAGTCTTCTGAGCTTTTTGACTTGTGCTGGAGCCCATCCTCAGGGAACTACTCTCTGGCAATATTTATTTGTTTGTTTGTTTGTTTGTTTGTTTATCTATCTATCTATCTATTTATTTATTTATCAATTGCTTACAAGATAACAGGTATAAGTATAAACATAGTTATGAATACATGAAATGGATACGTATAAGAAAAATAATAAGAAACAATAGGACAGAGACGGTAGGCACGTTGGTGCACTTATGCATGCCCCCTACAGGCCTCTTAGGAAAGGGGTGAGGTCAATAGTAGACAGTCTAAGGTTAAAGTTTTTGGGGTTTGGGGAAGAAACCACAGAGTCAGGTAGAGTATTCCAGACCACTCTGTTGCTGAAGTCGTACTTCCTGCAATCAAGTTTGGTGCAGTTAACCTTGAGTTTGTATCTGTTGTGTGCTCTTGTATTGTTATGGTTGAAGCTGAAGTATTCATTGACAGGTAGGACATTGCAATGTATGATTTTATATACTATATTTAGATCGGACTGAAGGCGGCGTAGTTCTAGGTTTTCTAGGTCTAGAGTTTCAAGTCTGGTGGCATAAGGTATTCTGCAACGAGTAGAGGAGTGGAGAACTCTTCTTGTGAAATATTTCTGGACTTACTCAACTGTGTTAATATCAGATATGTGATGTGGGTTCCAGACTGATGAGCTGTATTGACGTATAGGTCTAGCAAATGTTTTGTATGTTCTAGAAAGTGTGATATTACCAGAGAAAAAGCTGTGTAGGATTAGGTTAACAACTCTTAATGCCTTTTTGGCTATGTAGTTACAGTGGGCTCTAGCACTTAAATCATTAGAGATGAGTACTCCAAGGTCCTTGACAGAGTTTGGATCATCAACAAGGTCTTGACTATTCAGCTTGTATTTTATTTTCTGATTATTTTTTTTTGCCAATATGTAAGACAGAGCATTTATTTGTTGAGATTTGGAGTTGCCATTTGATACAAGAAAACAACAGCAAAAGACTTAATAACCAGCCATCAAAACCCCAATCAACATCTAAAAAGCCACATACAACAGGCATCATATAAATATCACACACAGAACAGCCCAAAGCATGCAATCTGCTAGAGAGAAATTCCCTGAGGATGGGCTCCAGCACGTGTCTGAAAGCTCAAAAGACTAAACCTCTGGTCCCAGTGACTGAGCCAGATTGGATCCTATTTATTGAATAATCACAATTGTCTGACTTCATAGCTCTCATTGTGCCCAAACTCATACCTCTTTCATTAAATCTAAGTGTGATGAATGAATTTAGTGATAAGTACATGAAGCTTGACACCAGACACAAAAGCTTACCGAAGCTATTATATAGCCAAGAAAATAATGCCTCAGCTGATCTCTGGGTACTGCAAGATAAAACCTAAATCTGTAGAGGGCTAAGTCATATTTTTTAAAAAATTATTTGAAAGAAAACAAAATAAGAGGAAACTTGCCAGGAATGACAAAGCAGAGACTCAGTTTGACAATACTTCTCTCCTCATTTAGCTTCCAAGGACAAATCTCCTAAGCAGTGAAGACATGTGAATCCTGGCAGCTGAAAAGGCAATAATAACCTCTCCTCGATTGCAAAGACCATCCTGGGTGGAAAAACCGCTTCCCTTAATCCAGCTCAGACAAAAGGAAGCTCTGCCAGGGGGCTTTTCTCCTCCTACTTGGAGCTAATGAAGTCTCTTATAATGAACCCCGAACAACGAAACAATGGAAGTAATCACAGATTAGAAGAGAGAACAAACTAGGAATCAAAGGGAACAGAAGGATGCTGAAAGGGGAAGGAAGGATGTGGGAGAATCCAAATGCAAGGATGTCTCATTGACCCCTGATTTGAGGGAAGTTATCCCACAGCCGAGAACAAAAGGTAGCTTGATAGCTTTCTGGACACACTGAGGTGGAACACTGAGGGATCAAAGATATCCTGATGATGTGTGGGCGTTCTCCTTTTTTATTATTTTTTACTCAAGGTGTATATGTGACACAATCAGAAAAAAAAATAGTATTTCTAATAAATAAAATGTGTGTGGGGGTTGTTTGTTGTTTTTCTTTTGCAGAAAAAAGAAAGATAACTGTTGGGGGCCGCTGCCCTTTGAAGGCCATCAGTCACTCAGGAAGCTGCATATCTGTATAGAATTTGGATCAGAATCAGAATAGTTTCAGAAGATCAAAAGGAGTGTTAAGTATTGAATGAATAAAATTATAGTCAAATGATTGTTCAATAGTGATACTAGGGTATTTAATTTCTGATTGATAATATGAGTTATTATGTAACGTAACTGTAATTGAGACTACGAAATGGATGCACAAAAAATTGGTAAACCAACCGACACACTGCTTGTATATTTATGAAAGAAAGCTGGATGTTTTTATGTTTTGTTTGTTTTGTTTGTCTTTAAAAACCAATAAAATTGTTTTCAAAAAAAAAAAAGAAAAGAGAGTGTTAAGTATTGATCCTCAAAGGACGGATCAGGAAATTGAATTTATTAGAGGCTAAAGCAGAGGTCTCCAAACTTGGCAACTTTAAGACTTGTGGACTTCAACTCCCAGAAGTCCACAAGTCGTAAAGTTGCCAAGTTTGGGGACCCCTGGACTAAAGCCTCTAAGAAAGTGAAAATCTTGTGACCTTGACTGTGGTTAAGATTTCCTTTGCATCTTGCAATTTCCTTCAGGTAACTGGGTTGTTTTTTTTTCACTTTTTCTTTAAGGACATCTTAATAAAAGATAGTGTTGTTCAGTGAGGCTTCAAAATTACATCAGCACTGAATAAAAAGACTTATGATAATTTTATGATTGTTGCAGCATCCCAGGGTCACGTGATGAAAATTTCAGCACCTGGCAACTGACATGTATTTATGACAATTGCATTGTCCTGGTTCCTGTGAACACCATTTATAATCTCCTCAGCTGACTCCCAACAAGCAAAGTCAGGGAAAGGAGCCAGATTCGCCTAACGACTGCATGATTCATTCAACAACTGCAGTGATTCACTTAACAACGGTGGCAAAAAAAAGATTATAAAATGAAGCAAACCTACTTCCTTTCTTAGCAATGGAAATTTTGTGCTGAGCTGTGGTCGTAAATCAAGGACTAGCTGCATGCTCTGTATTCAGAAATAGGCAACAAAACTAAAACAATAGATAATCTACATTTTATAACAGTTTTAAGCATATATTTTCTGGAATTCAAAGCTTCCCTTCTCTAAGGACCGAATTGGTGCAGCAATAAGAAAATCTCCCAGTTAACTCTCTGCAAGTATGATGGAGATGATGGTGGAGCTCATTTTAACTGACTGCATGCTGCAGGTCTAATGGGACCAATACCTGTGGTTTATGCTGACTTCAGTTTGTGTATGTGTGTTGTGCACAGAGCAGGGCCGATGATTGACTGAACCTTGCCCAGGGTCCCACCTGCTGTGAAGAATAGATTCTGGCTCAGAATGGCATATAGAACTTCCATGTATTATTTGGAAACAACGCAGTGGGAGACCATAGAGGAAAAGAGTCTCAATTAGGGCTTATGCTTGGAGCTGTTTTCAGGCTCTGTGGCTGTGTTGCCCAACTCACTCACACACACATAGCTGTGGTTTAGTGAGTTTATTAACGTTCCCCAGAAATTCCCTTCACCAAGACTCAGAACTATCCCAAATAAGTCCACCCACAAGCAGGCCAGGATTACAGATTAACAGAGTTGGAAGGGAGTGACTTATGACCAGTTTTCACCCTGACGACCGTTGTAGCATCCCCATGGTCACATGATCAAAATTCGGCTGCTTGGCCACTATTTCATATTTATGATGTTTGCAGTGTCCTGGGATCAAGTGATTGTCAGCGTTCCAGCAAACCTCCATTCCAACCAATAACTCAGACACCTTCGCAAAGGTTCCTTTTATTTGGATAGTAACTGGCACAACTGTGGAATCCCAAATCTGAAAGTTCCAGGCTTCCTTGCGATAAGTAAAAACTACAAAATCCATCCCCTGCACTCATCACCGCATCACATGGCCCAATCACCATCCGTCCCAAAGTAAGACTTCCTTTTCACTGTGCACAACACGACCTGACCTTGAAACAGAAGAAGAATTTTATTATGTCTAACTAGATCTACTCCAATGAATTTTTCCCCCTCCCACTTTCCCCGGCTCAATGGTGGCAGCGTGGGAGCATTGGATCTCAATATGGCTTCCAAAGCTGACAGTGATCCCCACTTGTGACCTTCTAACAAGCAAAGTCAATGAGGGAGCCAGATTCACTTAACAATCATGTTACTAACTGAACAATGGCAGGAATTCACTTAACAACTGTGACAAGAAAGGTAAAATGCGGTAAAACTCATTCAACAACTGTCTCGCTTAGCAACAGACGTTGGGCTCAATTGTAGTCATAATTCAAGGACTACCTGTATTTAGTTGAAAAAAAGTCATGACTAACTATACAGAAGCCTTCAAATTTATATATATGTATGGATGTGGACATATACTTCGATACCCACTTTTTTTTCAAGCAGAGAACAACACATACAGTACTTAGAACTGGAGCCAGGAGGTTAATTAGAGCTAAATTTAGGAAAATTAATGCTTCTAAGGATTGGTTTGGTTTGGTTCCCATTCGTGGGTTGAAAAACAGGTGATGTGGATAAATTTACTTTAGCATTTAATATCAGGAAAAAGATGGGAAGAGACAAAAAGACAGAAAAATAATTGGATTATTATTATATTTTTGTGCCGAAAAGCAAATAAGTCCTATTACAGGTAGCTCTCAATTTATGACCAAAATTCAGTCCAAAATTTCTGTTGTTAAGTGAAACATTTGTTAAGTGAATTTTGCCTGATTTTTATGACCCTTCCTAGCCGCAGTTGTTAAGTGAATCACTTCAGGTGTTTAGTCACTTCAACAGTTACCTAGGAGATTGGACTGCCATTTGTCAGAAATGGTGTAGGGTTTCCCACTTGGGCAGGGGGTTGGACTAGATGACCTACAAGGTCCCTTCCAACTCTGATTATCTGTTATCTATTATCTGAGTTGTCAAGAAATGTGCTCATTTCTGAAGCAGGTGAAGCATTTTCACCTCTAATGCCTCTTTTACCTCTGAAGATGCTAATAGACATCTATAGTTCTGTTTACTATTTACTTCTTTTCAAAACAATAATTATCAAAATTGCTTTGGTCTCTCCAGATGTATTATGACTTGATTGACAAGTTACTATAGTTCATCAGTAGAGGCTGATCAATTTTCTTCAAAGACAGCTATCACTCAAAGTTTATTTCTCCCTGGTGGTTTTCATACCTAGCAACTAGACTTAAAAATACATTTTTAAAACTCTTTTGAACTGATCTTCATCTGGAGAAAGGAAGGCTAGATGAGCCTACAGATTGAATTACTTGCTTTAACCGTGCTCTGTTTTTCTACAAATAATTTGATTAATCTTGATTTAAGAAAATATTTTTATTATATTTCTTACATACTGCTGTTAGCATACAGGATAAAAAGCATACATTAAAAGCTGGACAAATTTTCAGGACAAAAATTCTCCATATGATGATACTGTTCCCAAAACTCAGTAAATTCCATATGCAGTTCCTCACCAGACCATTTTCAATACCAAATATTGCATACGTGACACAAAATATTAGATCTACTATTTAAAGCATATTTATCTAACCTACAGAGGATAAACGGGCAATCCAAACAGTGCTGAAATTTCTAGCAGAGATTTAAAATTGCAGTACCGTTTATGATTACCAATAAACTGTTCTGGATTTTTTTTTAAAAAGAAAATCGAACAACTGTGCTTTTCATCACATAGATTTTACATATAATGCTCAGAAGAAAGTCCTCCAAATTTTCAGGAAGTGATATTCAACATGACTTGAAGTAGCAATATGGTAATAACTTGAATCTATACTTGAAGCTCATAAAGTCAGCAATAATAGAGAAAGCAGGTTGAAGTCCTTGTGGCAGAAATAAACTTTTGACATTTGTTATAGAAATAGAACAAAATTTGTTCTCTCTCTCTCCCTCCCTCCCTCTTTCCCTCTCACACACAGGGGTGGGATTCTACCAGTTCGCACCTATTCGCTAGAACCGGTTGTTAACATTCTAAGCAGTTCAGAGAACCGGTTGTTAGAAGAAATTACTGGCCTAATCCTGTAAGGAAGGCAGGAAGGAAACATTCTGGTGTTGCTTACAGAAACTGCCTCTCCGTTAACCCTTATTATGTTCTTGGCAGGACTAGACTTCCTGTCTCAGGAACCTCTCTGGAGTTTTTTTTCCTCCTTTGCTGGTACTTTGCTTGTGTGGAGTGACCATTCAAAGTTACAATGGCACTGAAAAAAATGACTTATGACCATTTTTCACACTTAGAACTGTTGCAGCATCCCCACAGTCATGAGAGGCCAGGCGAGGAGATGTGTGCCTCGAAGTGAGTGATATTGAGTTGGCCACCCAGCCAATAACATGACCACCAAGCCATGTCTACCCAGTCACATGATCACCAAGCCACGCCCACCATCTAAGC
This sequence comes from Notechis scutatus, assembly GCF_049901735.1. NCBI lineage: Eukaryota > Metazoa > Chordata > Lepidosauria > Squamata > Elapidae > Notechis > Notechis scutatus. The sequence goes on along the minus strand of NC_142011.1, from coordinate 11,669,251 downwards.
CATGCCCACAGAACCGGTTGTTAAAAAATTTGAATCCCACCCTTGCTCACACATACACACAAAACATGTTTGGACAGCAAGCAAAACTGCCTATCCAATATTCAACTTCTTTCCTGAAAGAACCGTGGGAACTGCTATTCTGACCATCACTTTCCCTGAATTCTTTGATGGAAGATATATCAATGAAATTGATGTAAAATGAAGAGGGATCCTCACTATTGATGTGGCCAGGAAATATGTTCGAATACAGGTAGTCCTCAACTTACAACAGTTCATTTAGTGACCATTCAAAGTTACTAAGGCACCGGAAAAAGGAAGTTATGATCATTGTTCAGTTACAATCTTTGAAGCATCTTCATGACAATTGGAGCATCCCTAGGTCACATGATCACCATTCATAACCTTCCCAGCTGGCTTTCCATGAGCAAAGTCAATGGGGAAAGCCAGGTTCGCTTAACAACCACAGCAAAAAAGATCATAAAATCAGTAACGGTCACGGGATGACCGTTGACCACCTAATGACCACATGCTTATCAACAGAACTTCCAGTCTCAGTTGTGGTCATAAATCAAGGGCTACCTGTATGTTGGCCCATCGCTGGACATTTCTTTCCCTTCCTTGTATCTGAAAATCTTAATGATATGGATTTGAAGAGCGAATATTTAAATGCGTGTTTGCTCAAACTCAACTGGACGTATCCAGATCTACTCTGAAATCCATTTTTGGCTGTACAGAACTAAACAGAAAAGATGACCCTGGAAAAGATAGAAAGTTTGACTCAAGTTCTAAAGATCTTCAGGGAGTGTTAAGTCTACCAAGAGTTATGGCACACTTTTTTTTTTTTTCATCCTACAGATATTCAATTTTTTTTTTTTTTTTTGGCCAACTTTCAGCAGAGCAATTTGAGGGCTCCAGAGATACAGAAAGAGAACCAGAGGGCCACATCCAATCTACATATCAAAGGTTACAAACCCAAGACCTAGACAACTTGGTAATCTTCTCCATCCTTTGTAACTTACTGTCAATACCTCTTTTACTGCTACGCAAATTAGGTTATTTCTAGCATTTCTGGAGAGAATTATGGGGTTGGATCTTCAGTTTCTTTGGGCACAAGAGCTTCACAAAGGCTCTCCTGAAGCTGTAGTGACAGAGTGGATAAAGGACAGGGTTGATGGCCGAGTTGACCCACAAGAGCCAGAAAGAAGCCTCGTACCAATACACAGGGATACAATGACCATGGCAAGTGGCTCGGATGATCATGAGAAGGGTGTATGGTGCCCAACAAAGGCCAAAAATACCCACAATGACCGCTAGTGATTTCGCTACTTTCTTGTCCCTAGCCAGCCTGGATCTCTGGGTTACATTCTGGGAAGCTACCTTCAATCCTTCCTCTAAAGAAAAGTTGGCTGCCCAGTCTTTATAATTCCTTTTGCTAGAAGGTTTTGGTCCCCCGTCAGAGTCCCGCAAATGCTTTTGATTGATACTTCCTCGTGCATCTTCTTCTGGGACGTCCCATTTTGGAGGGTTCAGGCTTCCTGGATCTTTTTTTCCCCACTTACAGCATTTCACGGAAAGCTTGGGCCCCGAGTTCATTTCGGTCTCCTCTGCAAAATTCTGGCTGTCGTGAAGAACCTCCAGGCGGATTTTGGTCCGTTTCTGTATGTTCAGGTAGATGCTCAAGTTGAAAAACATCACGCTGATGAAAGGGGTGAAGAACTCAATGGTGGAGGCCGTGATGAGAAAGTACCAGTTGTAAAAAAATTCCGCATAGCATTCCCCGTCAGGAATGATGCTCCGGCCGGATATATATTCCCAGCTGATTATTGCAGGTCCGTAGAGTAAGAATGCTAAAAACCAGACCATCGCCATCTTGAATACGGCTCGCTTGGTGTCCCCTTGCTGAGCTCGGTATGAGACCTGGAAAGGGGGGGAAAATGGGCCACGTTTACTAGAGAACATCTTTTCCCTGCAGGGATATTCAGTTCAAAGGAAAATAATTGATTATCCTAGTCAAATGTTTTCTTGCTGCTTAGCATTAACAGAAAGACGGAGTTGGAAGGGACCTCAAAGGTCTTCTAGTCCAACCCACTGCTCAGGCGGAAAACCTTCTACCATTTCAGACAAATGATTATCCAATCTCTTCTTTAAAACCTCCCGTGTTGGAGCATTTACAACTTCTGGAGGCATGTTGTTCTACTGATTAATTGTTCTCCCCGTCAGGAAATGTCTGCTTAGTCCTAGATGGTTTGTCTAATGGATTAGCTTCTATTTGTAGTGGGCTTCAGTAGGCAAGAATCAGACCAGCATAGCTGCAACAGCATTTGTTGACTCAAAACTGGAACCGAGGAACTGCAGGCAAATGCCTGTGATTTATACTCTAGCCGAGGGTCTTCAAACTTGACAGCTTTAAGAATTCAACTCCCAGAATTCCTCCTCCAGTCATGTTAGCTCAGGAATCCTGGGAGTTGAAGTCCACAAGTCTTAAACTTGCCAAGTTTGAAGACCCTAGGCCCACAGGGCCTTAACCAATCATAGAACTAGAAAAAGCCCGCCCAAATATAAATGTTTTAAATTTTCCTCCAAAACAGTTGGGGGTCATCGAAAGGTTAGTTTCACTTTAGTATGGTTAACACAATTATATATATTTAATACATAACAGTTTCCTTCCATTGCTTCTTGCCCTGCCTTCAGGGGCTTTGGACACTTCTTCTTTGTGGCAGCCTTTTAAATCAGGGGTCTCCAACCTTGGCCACTTTAAGACTTGTGGACTTCAACTCCCAGAATTCATCAGCCAGCTGGCTGAGGAATTCTGGGAGTTGAAGTCCACAAGTCTAAAGTGCCAAGGTGAGACTGATTTAAATAGTGGAACCCTGCTACCATGTCACCCCTACTGGCTGGCTGAGGAATTCTGGGAGTTGAAGTCCACAAGTCTTAAAGTGGCCAAGGTTGGAGACCCCTGATTTAAATAGTGGAACCCTGCTACCATGTCACCCCTACTGGCTGGCTGAGGAATTCTGGGAGTTGAAGTCCACAAGTCTTAAAGTGGCCAAGGTTGGAGACCCCTGCTTTAAATAGTGGAACCCTGCTACCATGTCACCCCTAGTCCTTCTTTTCACTAGACTAGACATACCCAGTTCCTGCAACCATTCTTCATGTGCTTTAGACTTCAGCCCCTTAATCATCTTGGTTACTCTTCTCTGTACTCTTTCTAACCAGGGGTGGGATTCAATTTTTTTCTACTACCGGTCTGTGGGCGTGGCTTGGTGGGCGTGGCAGGGGAAGGATACCGTTCAATCTCCAGTCAGAGGTGGCATTTGCCGGTTTTCCAAACTACTCAAAATTTCTGCTACCGGTTCTCCAGAACTGGTCAGAACCTGCTGAAATACCACCTCTGGTCTTAACATCTTTTTATAATGTGACAACCAAAATTAGATGCAATATTCCAAGTGTGGTCTTACCAAGGCCATATAAAGTGGTATTAACACTTCACGTGATCTTGATTCTATCTCTCTGTTTATGCAGCCTAGGGCAGTTTTTGCTTTTTTGGCAGCTGCAGCACATCGCTGGCTCATATTATCCCCACTGAATATTTTCATTCCTCCCCCAATTTACTTAAACAGAATACACGTGTGTCATTCTCCGCTTGAAAAAAAAACCTTGGGTGTGTATGTGTATTCGTATGTATCAGTCTGAAGACTCCTGTATAGTTGGTCATGATAATTTTTTTCCTCATGATAACTATACACAGAGAGTCCTCAACTTACATCGATTTGTTTAGTGACCATTTGAAGATACAACGGCATTGAAAAAAAGCAACTTGTGACCGTTTTTCACACTTATAACCGTGGCAGCATCCCCATGATCACGTGATCAAAATCCAGAGGCTTGGCAGCTGGCTCGTATTTATGACGGTTGCAGTGTCCCAGGGTCATGTGATGCCTTTTTTGAGACCTTCTGACAAGCAAAGTCAATAGGGAGAGCCAGATTCACTTAATGTCCGTATTGCTAACTTAACAACTGCCATGATTCCCTTAACAACTGTGACCAAAAAAGGTTTGGGAAATGGGGCAAAGCTCACTTAATTATCTTGCTTAGCAACGAAAATGTTGGTCTCAGTTGTGGTTGCGTGTCAAGGACCCCTGTATTATATTTTCTTTCAACGGTTCTCCCTTCTAGAGCGAGAAAGGGAATCTTTGAATCTCCGGCATTCTTTCATTTCATTCTATTAAAGAGTCTTTTGATGTATGTTGTTGGAGCTGTGAAGTGTTATTCTCTAGCAGTCTTAACCAGTGGCGAGGGTGCGGGGGTGGGGTGGGAGGGGGCAGTGGCCTTGGCCTGGTTGGGTTGACCTTCTATAACGGGGCCAGTTTTTCATGTGACGCCCCCTTGGGAAAATTAACCCTGGTATGGAGCTTTGTTTGACTTAAATAATACAGTAATGACTACATTGTGACCTTACAAAATCCACTTTATAAAATACCGTGTGTGACTAACCTCAGAGAAAAGATCTGTATGTGTCACTAGGATAATAGGATAAACTGAGGGGGTACTAGCAAGGGTGGGATTCAATCTGTGTAACAACCGGTTTGGTGAGCTCATGCTTCATGCATTCTTCACATGCACTTCACGCACGCTTCATGCACGCTTCACGCATATGCACGCCAAACGCACGCTTCATGCACATGAAGCATTTGCAACTCACTTCCTGCTGCAAGCCCTGTGTGTAAAACAGCCGACGTGCAGCAATTCCCTGTGCTGTGCAAAGCAGCTCAGCTGGAAAACCTGAAATAAAGCACAGACTAGACCTGGGGCAGATGGGCTGGCCCAACAGCTGATCGTTGGAACGAACTGGTTCACTCTCACCTGATCTTCGGAGATACCGGTTCACTCGAACCGGGCTGAACCGGTATAATCCCACCCCTGGGTACTAGGCTGTAGTGTAACAAAATAAACTCATTCCTTTTTAAGGTATCAGAAGGCTACTCTCTGGGTTTGCCAAAGGGCAGGGGTGTCAAATTCGATTTCATTGAGGTCTGCATCAGGGTTGCGTTTGACCTCGGGGACTAGGGTGGGCGTGGCCAGCTTGACATCACTTGTGCCAGGGCCGCCCATGGCCCAAGCACATTGCAAGAGAAAATGGGCTCCCGAGCTCCGTTTTCGGCTGGGACAGCCTCCTACAACCCTCTGCCAGCAAAAATGGAGCTCAGGAGGGCCACGGGCCACGGGCCGGTCCTTCACTAATTCCAGGGTGGCCCCACAGACCAGATTTAAGCATCCCGTGGGCTGGATCTGGCCCCCAGGCCTTGAGTTTGACATCCCTGCTATAAGGTAACACCTATCGCTTTCTGTTCTATCGCCAGGACAAAGCAGACTCGAATACCGGAGTTGAAGTCAGCTCTTTATTAGCAACCAGTAACTTCAACTAAAGTCAAGCCGTGGCAGCTCTTTTTATAGCGGCTGCTCGCGGCTCGCAACCAATGGCATGTATTTAAACTTCCCGCCGCTTATGTGGCCAATTGGAACCCGTCGTTCTTAACCAATTGTTAAGCTATGTTAACTTACCAATAGGAATATAGTATTAGAAGTCTATACATGAATACACTACACTTTCCTGGCAGATTACAACAAACAAACAAAGATGATGAAGGAGGCCAAACCATAGGATGAACGATTGAGGGAATTTGGTGTGACTAGTATGACAAAGAGAAAGATTAGGGGTGACATGACGGCAGTGTTCCAATATCTCAGGGGCTGCCACAAAGAAGATGGAATCAAGCTATTCTCCAGAGCACTAGAAAGCAAGAGAAGAAACAATGGATGGAAACTAATCAAGGAGAGAAGCAACTTAGTACTAAGAAGAAATTTCCTGACTGTGTGGACAATTAATCAGTGGAACGGCTTGCCTTCAGAAGTTGTAAATGCTCCATCAGTGGAGATTTTCAAGGAGGATATCATCGGTCCATGTGCACTTGCCACCTCTTGTACACATGGTGGGGATGGGCTGATCACCCTGAAATTATTTTTCCCCAAAATAAGCCCTAGTGCTTGTTTTGGAGCCCCCCCAAAACATAAGATTGGGTCTTATTTTCAGGGAAACATGATAGCAAAATTATCTAACGTCATGATTGGATTACTTTTAGAAAAGGAACTATCAAAGCATATCAGCATGAACCATCCAGCTAAAGATGAAACTATTTCCCAAAGCACTAGAAGGCAAAACAAGAAGCAACGGATGGAAACTCATCAAGGAGAGAAGCAACCTGGAACTAAGGAGAAATTTTCTAATGGTGAGAACAATTAATCAGTGGAACAACTTCTTGCTTCCACAAGTTGTGGGTGCTCCAACACTGGAGGATTTTAAGAAGAGATTGGAGAACCATTTGTCTGAAATGATACAGACTCTTCTTCTTGAGCAGGGGGTTGGCCTAAATGACCTCCAAGGTCCCTTCCAACTCTGTTATTCTATGTTCTAAAGATACTGGGCAACCATTTGTCTGAAATGGTTAGGGTCTCTTCCTTGAGCAGGGGGTTGGACTAGAAGATCCCCAAGGTCCCTTCCATGTCTGTTATTCTATGTTCTCTGTTTTCACATGTGATCACTGCAGAGGTGGTATTCAGCAGGTTGTGACCAGTTCTGGAGAACCGGTATTGGAAATTTTGAGTAGTTTGGAAAATCGGCAAATGCACCTCTGACTGGAGATTTGACAGTATCCTTTCCCTGCCCGCCCACCAAGTCACGACCATAGAACTGGTAGTAAAAAAAATTGAATCCCATCACTGGATCACGGACTAATAAAGCTTGGATAAATGGCAAGGTGCATAAAGCAAATAGGATGCCAAGGTCTGGTGGTTCCCCTTTTAGAGCATTAAGCCCTCTGTCAGCTGGACTTCAGAGTTCCTGATAGATCTGAATCCTGATGTTAGAAAGACAACATGACACAATTCTTTCTAGTGTAAAGCTGCGTATTTTAAAAAAAGAACATAGTTCTATCTAACTGCTGAGGAAATGACTACATTTAGAAGAGGTGCATAGTAACACATTCAAAATAGATTGCTATTTTCATTCCTTCAATGTCAAACTCACTACCATAGCTGTGACTATTTTTTCCATCCAGAATAATCTTTGTGCCTCTGTTTTTTTCTTCTTCTTACCTTAGCAGGGTCATTTTAGATTGCCTCCTTTGTCGAAGGCCTTCTCTGCATCTAAAAACATAAGTGCAATTTGTTTCTTGGGGTGAGCTTCACAAAATTCCAGGACATCTAGTACTGTTCTTAAATTGTTCCTGATTTGTCTGGTCGGGAGAAATCCATTTTGGTCTTCATGTATATGCACATTTAACATTCTTTTTAATCTGCTTGCTATAATAGAGATAAATATTTTATAGTCAGTGTTTAACAGTGAGATCGGCCTATAATTGTTTATATATCGGGGATCCGTATCCTCCTTCGGGATCAGCAAAATCAATGCCCGCCTCCATGAGTCCGGCATCCTGGCTGCCAATAAAACGTCGTTAAAAACTTCTACCATAAGAGGTCCAATTTGTTCTGCAATTGCCTTATACAACTCCCCTGGGATCCCATCTGGGCCCGGGGTTTTGTTGTTTTTCTGGTTCTCTATTGCTGATTTCAATTCCGACCAAGTAATGTCTTTGTTTAATAGTTCTACCATTTCTTCCCCAATTGCTTTGTCCTTCACTTCATCTAAATAGTTTCTTATTCTATCCTCATTAACATCTTCCTTTTTATACAAATCTTCAAAATACTTATGGGCAATTTATTTTTTCTGTTCTATCTCCTGCTGTATATCCCCCTTACTGTCTATTAGCTGATATATCAATCTCTTTTCTTTCCTTTTTTTTAGTTTATAAGATAGCCATCTTCCTGGCTTATTAGCATGCTCGAAATAAGTTTGTCTAATCAGATTCAAATTCATAATCATTTTCTCTTGTTCAATTAAATTCAATTTATGTTTGGCTATCATTATCTGTTTTTACAATTTTAAATCCTTTGGGGTACTCTGTAATTGAGTTTCTAGTTCCTTAATTCTTTGTTGTAATTTGTTTTGTTGGGCGTATTTTCCTTATTTCTCTTGGCATTATAAGAAATTGTTATACTTCTTATTACTGCCTTCATTGTATCCCAAATGTTTTGTTTGGTTTCTGGTTTCTTTGGTTTTTGGTTTCTCCATTATCATTTTCCTTTAAAAAATAATTTAATTCCTCCTTAAGTTTGTTGATATATTCTTTTTCTCTTATTAATTGGGTATTTAACGTCCATCTTTTCTTTGGTTTTGGCTTACCCTTCCATATTATCTGAATTGGATTATGATCTGCCCATTCATTAGGTAAAATTTTGATCTCTTTTATCTCATTTGCTATTTCCCCGTTCATCCATGCCATGTCAATCCGTGTCCATATTTGATGGGGATTTGAATAGAATGTGAATTGTTTTTCTCGGGGTGTAATCTTCTCCATATATCAATCAAGTTTAACTCCTTCATCATTTCCCTACAAATCTTAGGAAGTTCTCTTTCCCCCCCTTTATTCTTCCCCCCGTTACTATGGTCTTTTTGATAATCAGCAATAGAGTTGAAATCTCCTATGATACAAATATTTCTTTTTTCCAATCCTACCATTTTTCCATACAGATGTTTAAAAAACTCTTTTTGATCTCCATTTTTGATCTCTTAGATTACCACTAAGAGAATTGGGATGGCATTGATCCAGATCTGCAAACCCAGAGTTCTTCCCTCAGAATCTGACCATATTAACTCTGCTTTCAGGTCTTCTTTAACATATACAGCAATCCCTTTCTTTTTTCCCGTGTCTGCTGGTGTGGTAAATAGCTTCCCTAATTTCGGGCATTCTAAGTGTTTTTCATCTGTTTTCTTTATATGAGTTTCTTGTAGGCATGTTATATTGGCATTTTGTTTGGTTAATTTAGCTAGTATCCTTTTCCTTTTTATCGTCGAATTTAAACCGTTTATATTAATTGATAGTAATTTTTCTTCTTCTTCCATTTAATTAATTCTGTTTCGCTCTTTGTCTTGTAACGACACCTAACTCTCCTTGTGTCTGAAGGTGTGTAGTTTCTTCTGTCTCCTGATGTAAATGAGTATTTCCTTGGTTTCCTGCAATTCCATCTTTATTTTTGTAACCACCATGATCTTCCTGGGAGTTTGTTTCCAATTCCTCCTTACTGCTCTGATCTTCCGGACCCACCAGCCGTTCATAGAAGTCCTGGGCCTTTTCCATGGAATCTATTTTAATTTTCCTTTCTTTCCAAGACACTAACATCCCTTCTGGGATAAGCCATTTGAATGTAATTCTTTTCTGATTTAAATAAGCTGCTAGAAACTTGTAATCTCGCCTTTGTTCTCTTACTCTTCTCGGTATCTGTTTGAGAATCACGATTTCTTTACCTTTATATGTGATTGTTCCATCTCTAGACATTCTATAAATAATATCCCAGACACTTCTTCTCGTAAATCGTATATGGACTTCTCTTGGGCATTTGTGGCATCTCGCATAATTGGTACTGACTACTTTGAGATTTTAAAACTTATTATTTTTATTGCCAGGGAAAAGTGCAATTGGGATTTTCTTTGAATACCCCTGAGAACTCTCTGACTGTGTAGGAATGGGGTTCCTTGATGGATCTGCCTGTTAATTTGGCTAATGCCTGAAACTAGCCTTAATGCTTATTTTATTTTATTATTTTATTTTATGTATTATTTATTATTTTATTACATTATTACATTATTTTATTTTATTTACTTTATTATTTTTATTTTATTTGTTTTACTTTATTATTTGTATTATTTATTTATTATTTTTACTTTTGGTTTTGAATCAGTATTGACTCTTAGTGACTCCTTGGAAAGGCCCTGCAGTGTTCTTGTCATGGCCTTCTTCCTAGGGCTAAGAGAGAATGACTGGCCCAAGGCCATCCAACTGGTTTTATGGCAAGACTAGAACTCACACCTCCCTGTTTCTAGCCTGATGCCTTAACCACTAGACCAGTGGTCTCCAATCTTGGCAACTTTAAGATTTGTGGACTTCAACTCCCTGAATTACTCAGCTGGCTTTTTCCAGCTGAGGAATTCTGGGAACTGAAGTCCACAAGTCTTATGTCAGGGCTCTGGCATCCACCCCCATTCAAATCATGAGTCTCTAGCCGCATCTCTCAGAGTTAAAAAACAACAACAACAAGATTTATTATGAGTGACCATGCCGGCACTACCTGGGTGCAGACAACTCTGAGATACTTCATTCATTTCACCCTTGACCCTGGTCTTCCCTCCCCCCTGGATGTATATTCTCCAATGGGACACATCCATAGCCAAGAGTCATCAATCATGCTCTCCAGTAATAATCTTGCGCGCCAGAAGCTTCGGCCACCTAGTCATTATCTATGAAGCATTTAAGGAATGCACTACTTCCCCAACTCCCTTTCTGCTGTCAACTCTAAAAGACCAGAGAAATATTTTTGAGTTGACATCTTAAAGTTGCCAAGTTTGGAGACCCCTGCACTAGACCAAACTGTTTCTCAATGGAACCATTAACGATGAACCATTTAAAGCTGCAAGTAGAAGGGCCACCTATCAAATAAGGTTGCCCTTAGGTGTCTGCTTTGCTTTCACTCAGTTCCCTATTGGCAGATAGTCCTCAACTTATGACCATTCATTTGAAGTTATGACAGCATGGGGAAAAAAGTGATTTATACAGGTCCTTGCTCTTATGGCCATTGCAGTAACCCCTCTGTCACTTGATCGTGATTTGGGCACTTGTCAGCCAGCATGTATTTGCAGCATACCAAGGTCAGGTGATTGACATTTCTCAGGGGTTCTTCTGAGAAACAAGTCACTGGGGAGAGCTGGATTCATTTAATGACCATGTGATTTGCTTAATAGCAATTGTAATAACGTTAGACTTATATACCACTTCACAGTGCTTTACAGCCCTCTCTAAGCAGTTTACAGAGTCAGCCTATTGCCCCCAACAATCTGGGTCCTCATTTTACCCACCTCGGAAGGATAGAAGGCTGAGTCAACCTTGAGTTGTTTCAGGATTGAACTCCTGGCGGTGAGCTGAGACTTAGCCTGCAGTACCACATTTTAACCACTGCGCTACCACAATGACTGTGTCATTCACTTAATGACTGCACCAAAAAGATAATAAAATCAGATGTGACTCAATTAACGTCCGCATCAACTAGCAGTGGAGTTTCTGGTCCCAATAAGTCAAGGACTATCTGTATCTAATATTAAATAAAGTATGTCCTATCACTGCAGTAGTTCTACATCAATAAGAAAATTAGTCCACTTTTCCACAAAGATGTAAAGACTTGGTCTATTTACTTTAATGTATGCATATTCAAATCCAATCACATTTATTGTTACACTCAAAAGGCCAGTGATATGCATGCATATTCTGCAAGTGATTATTTTCCAGAATGCAATATCTTTTAGATGTGTGTTCCTCTAAAATAGTCTTCACAAATGGATGTTCCCAGAAGAACTGTTTTGTATGAAATTGTTTTCTGCAACACAAAATGTTGGAGGTGGGGGTCGAGAAATCAGATAGCAGCAAGGAAATATATTCAGGTTCTGGCTGAATGAATTTCAGCTGAAAATGGCTGCATCAATGTCTTGATTCTATTTCTTCTCCAAGAATACTGTACTAATCAGTTCTTCTTCACTTAGAGAGAGTTTAGATGTTTCTATTATCTATCTATCTATCTATCTATCTATCTATCTATCTATCTATCTATCTATCATCTATCTATATCTATCTATCTATCTATCTCAACTTTCTCTCTGTTTGTCTATCATCCATCTATCTTCTATCTCTATCTAGCTAACATCTATCATCTATTTCTGTTTGTCTATCATCTATCATTATCTCTATCATCTATCTGTCTCTGTCTGTCTATCTCTATCTATCTATCCATCTATAATCTATCATTTATTTCTGTTCATCATCTATATGTATCATCTATATCTATCTATCCATCTATCTAATCTATCCATCTATCATCTATTTCTGTTTGTCTATTTATCATCTATATGTATCATATCTATCTATCATTATTATCATCTATCTGCCTATCTGTCTGTCTATCTCTATCTATCCATCTATCATCTATCCATCATCTATTTTTTTTGTCTATTATCTATATCTATCCCCCTCTCTCTCTCTCCTCCCTCCCTCCCCCTCCCTCCCTCCCTCCCTCCCTCCCTCCCTCCCTCCCCTCTCTCATCTATCTCTATTCATGTTCATTCATCATTCTTCTTTTGCCTTCAGTCCTTTTTCAACATCAGGGTCTCTTCCAAAGAGTTTTCTCTTCTCATTAGGCAGCCAAAGTACTTGAACTTCAGCTTCAAGATATTTACCTCAGCGCTAGCTTCACTGCTCCCTTTCAAGAGCCCTTTTCCCTTGCTCTGGCTTGTTTCTCCTCTATAGTTTGTATTACTGATTCTGACTGTGGCTTGGAACTACATCAGTCTTTTCCTCTTTCATCTCTTGCAGGTCTCCTCTCTGATTTCTCTCTCCCACCCACATCCCCTCTTTCTCTTGGTCAGCTGGCCCCAAAACAGCTAGAATTATTTGATGGCACAAATGTACAAATCTTCCTAGTTCAGGGATAGACAATGTGTCACCTTCAGGTTAAAAAAAACTAATTTCAACCTCGGTTTGCAAGATATTTGATTGATCTTTCCTTTTCTTGCAGCCTTCTTCCAAGAGAAAGGGAAAGTAGTAAATTCCCCCTCTAGTTTTTTGGATCTGATTTTTTTCACAGGAAAAATATTAAATGTGTCAATATTTCATACTGGGTTTCAGAGAGCAACTGATATATGATTTTGGAACAAGATGCAATGGAGGAGGAAAAGGATGAGGAAGGAAGGAGGAAGAGGAGGAGGAGAAGGAAGAGGAAGGGCAGGAGAAGGGAAAAAGGAAGGAGGAGGAGGAGAGAAGGCGGAGGAAAAAGAGGAAGGAGAAATAGTAAAAGAAAGGACAGGAAAAGGAAAAGGAAAAGGAGGGAAGGATGAAGAGGAAGAAGAGAAGGAAAAGAAGGAGAAGGAAAGGGAGGAAGAGGAAGATGACAAGGGAAGGAGGAGGGAGAAGACGAGGAAGAGGAGAAGCTGGAGAAAGAGCAAGATAATGAAAACAAAAAGGAGAAGGAAGAGGAGGAGGAGGAGGAGGAGGAGACCAATGAAGAAGAGGAGAGGGAGGGAAAGAGGATGAGGAGGAAGAAGAGAAGGAAAAGAAGGAGAAGGAGAGGGAGGAAGAGGAAGATGAGGAGGAGAGAAGACAATAAGGAAGAGGAGAAGCCAGAGAAAGGACAGGATAATGAAAACAAAAGGGAGGAGGGAGGAGGAGGAGGACGACGACGAGGAGGACGAGGAGGACGACGAGGAGGAGAAATGCAGCATCAGATCAAAATCATTTGATTTTTGAACGGTTAGAATAGAACTCACCGCTCTGGTCACCGAGAGGAATCGGTCATAACTGATCAGAACGATATTGAAGACGGACGTGGTGCACAACAGATAATCCATCACCAGCCAGAGTTTGCAAAAGCTCTTTCCAAAGGCCCATCTTCCCGTGAGGACATAGGGTATGTACAGTGGAATACAAAAGGCACCTGAAACAAGAAAGTGTGATTCATGCTTTTCAACATTTCTTCCGCTGACAGCATCAAAGGGCATAGATTGAATACAAGTCAAGGCATTTGTCTCATACAAAACAGTAAGTACTGGTTGTTACTTATTATCTGTCATCTCCCACTGCCTTGGCTCTTCCAGAAACTGATGAGATGTTCTTGCAAGATCAGTCATGGGATGTTGATAATCTCTTAAACTAAAGGTTTAAATTTTTTTTTTTAAAAAAAACAAACTCAACTGAACTTGAGAAAAGACAAAGGCTAAAAACTGGGAGGCACCTCTAATTTTGGAACAATGGCCATTCTACAGTGTTCAGTTGGGTAAAGGTGTCATCAGATGATGGGTTGACGAGGGGTTAGAAACCTATTAGTTCAGGGCTGTCAAACTCAAGGCCTGCGGTGCCGAATCTGGCTGGCGGGGTGCTTAAATCAGGCCTGCGGGTCTGCCCTGGAAACAGCAAAGGACCGGCCCGGGGTGCCTCTGCCAGAGAAAATTACATTGTTAAATGAGAAATTTCTTAAGTGACTTTTGCCCCTTTTTATGACTTTTCTTGCCACGTTTGTTAAGTGAATCCCTGCAGTTGTTAAATTAATAACACGGTTGTTAAATGAATTTGGCTTCCCCATTGACTTCACTTGTCAGGGATCACATAACGCCAGGACACTGCAACCGTCATAAATGTGAGTCAGTTGTCAAGCATCCAAATGTCAACCACGTGACCATGGAGATGCTGCAATGGTCATAAGTGTGAAAAATGGTCATCATTAGTCACTATTTTCAGTGCTGTTGTAACTTTGAACAATTGGTAAACGAACCGTGGTAAGTCGAGGACTACCATTATCAGGGGTGGATTCAAATTTTTTAACAACTGGTTCTGTGGGCGTGGCTAGGTGGGCGTGGCTAGGTGAGTGTGGCCATGTGACTGGGCGGGCATGGCTGCTTCTTTTTTTGCAGCAACCCCCCCCTTCCCGTTTTTTGCCCCTCCTGGGCCTTGGGGAAGCCTCCTGGGGGGACATTTTTACTCCCAGGAAGCTTCCCTGGGGCCCAGGAAGGAAAAAAACTATAAGGACTGACTGGGCAGGGAGGGGAGGGGCGGGCAGGGAGGGAGGGGCGGGGCCAGCCAGGGGCACGATTTGCCAGTTCTCCGAACTGCACAGAATCATAACAACCAGTTCTATAGAACCGGTCCGAACCGGTAGAATCCCAACCCTGACCGTTATCTAACCTAGTTTCCTGCTCAGGAATTCACTACACTATGGCCATCTATCCTAAGATCTTCGATGAAGGAGAAGTTCTGTCGTTGCAAAGCAATTTGTTCAACTGAAGAACGGCCCTTCCTATGATAAAAACATGCACAGCTGGAATCGCTGAGATTACTTCTTTATCATTTAAACTGATTGTTTTTTTGTCCTGTCTTCCCAAATAGCTCTGGACAATTGTTCTTCAAATATTCAAAGACAGCTGTCCTGTGTTTCTGCAGTCTGCTCTCCTTCAGGGGTGTCCAACCTTGACAATTTTAAAACCTGTGGACTTCAACTCCCAGAATTCCCCAGCCAGCCATGGGACCAACCTATTCACCAAAGCACCTGTGGGCAAGACAAGAGGTAATGGATGGAAACTTCACAAAGAGAGATCCAACCTACAATTTTCCTGACTGTGAGAACAATTAATCAGTGGAATGACATTCTGGACGCTCCATCAACGGAGGTTATTAGAAGAAATTGGACAAATATTTATGCGGAATGATATAGGGTCCCCTGCTTGTAAAGGGGGCTGGACTATAAGAGATCTAAGGTTCCTTCCAACTCTGTTATTCTATCTTTAAAAACACCAATATCATGGTTCTCAGCATGGTTCTCAGTTAAAGGAACTGTTGGAACGAAAAGACATCTGGTTCAGTTCCAAGCCGGGAGAAAGACGCTGGAAACAAAATGGAGGCTGGAGGCTGATTTGGAAAGAAATGTTGTGGCGTGTTAGGCCTCTCCAGCAGCTGAAAGAAGAGGAAGAGGAGTGGGAGTCAGAGCCAACCTGAGAGCACAGAGGAGGAAGAGGGAATGGAGCTGGCAGAGACAGAGAGGCAAAGCTTGGGCCATCTGTCAGCCCTCAGATGGAGAGTCAACAACCCCCAGGTCTGGAGGTGGCTGATGAGGAAGAGGAGGAACAGCTGGGTCCAGTGCCTGATGTGCGGATGAGCAGAAGGCAGAGGAGAGGAGAGCAGTGGAAATATATAGGCCCATCCCTGGGACAGAAAAGCCACAGCGGCTAGCAAGGCCCCATCCTAGCTCTGAGGATAAACGGCAGGGGGTGGAGGTGAATAGGTGTGGCAGACAACTATTCATCTTCTGGCCAGACGGACTTGTTGGCCCTGCATTGAAAGAGAAACTTTTTGCCGGGGCTTCCAGCACTCCTAATAAAGGAATCTTTTTAAGTGCATGTCAGAGGGTTTGTCATGTTTGGGGAGCTGGGTCAGAACAAGAAGGTCCGTTTAATGCTGAACAGAACCACCAGGGTTTGTGGTTCTGGGGCAGCTGACCAATTAGGTAGATGAGTGCCAGGATTTTTATACAGGTCCTGAAATGCTGCTGGGGGTGGGTGGGTTGTGCAGTGAAGGGGCTTGTGTTCTGGAAGGGTGTTGGGCAATTCTTATTGTGGCTAATGTCTTTTGCCCTGTGCTGGATCTTGGGCGAGAGGCTGCTGTACTAATCCTACCATTCCACTTTCATTAGCTGCCAAACTTTGCTGCAAGGAGTTTTGAAATATCCTGTCTTGAATGGATTTCTGACAGGATTTGCTTTGCTTATGAATAGAGCTATCTAGATAGTTGGCTCCTTCTTCCAATAAGCTCTTTATCTCCTTAAGTGCTGGCATCTGCTGTGGGCTTTTAAGAAAGACTGGGGGCTGCTATCTGCCTATAAAAACATGTTTCTCCATTTCTTCTTTAGGGAAATTTAACATCCTGCCTTTTAAATATTTCCCAAAATATTTCATTCTTCGGGAGGGGGCTTCCCACAATACCTTTGGCCACTTACAGCTCCGTATTTTTGTGGAAATATGGAGATAAAATGAATCTGTTTTTAAAATGAGCCTAAAGTCATAAAATACTTTGCGTCTATATCTGTCCAACTCACCGCTGCCTTTTAGGTTCACACAGTTGTTTTATGAGTTTCATATTATTTGATAAATAATGGCTCAACTATAAGAAACGCTGCTGTTTCAATATGAAGGATAATTTTAATTTAAGTGAATGGTTTTGCCATTCAGAGTGCTCTACTGGTTTTCAATTCACATTTTATTTAGTATTGGCAAGGCAGCCAGTATTATTTGTGGAGTCCATTAAACGTAATGCAGAAAATATTAAATGTTCACCAATGTTCCCCATTACTAACAATGCTGCAGTTTCTTACTTAGAAGTAAGCCTTGGTACTTAAAATTGTTTGGAACCAGATATATATTTTAAGACAGTTATTATTTTAATATTACTGATGGGAGATATACTCTTGGAATTACAGCATTTCATCTATTTTAATTTATATTTATCATGTTTAACTTCACCCTGCTTCCAGCAACTGCTCTGTGCTTTTTGGAATACTTGGCCCCAATCAGACCAAAAATTTCTTGTAATAATGCATTATTTTATTACATAGGGCCTCTGTTCAGTTTTGACTAAAAAACACCATACACACCAATTTACATTATGTTAGTTCACTGAAGTTAATGGCATTAAAATATCACATTGGAACAAGTAGATCCATTTAAAAGAAAGAAAGAAAGCAAGAACAAACTTCTTCTAAAAATCCTGGAAGAAAAATTGCAAATCCAAAATCAACACTGACTCACTCAACAACATCAAAATAGAAAAGAAAAGGTAACCACTGGATATTGAGCTGAAAAGTTTCAAAGAAAAGCTCTTCTCCATTTCATCTTTGGGAGCAATCACCCCAAAATAGTCAGATATTGATTCATATAGTGAACAGAACCACCAGGGTTTGTGGTTCTGGGGCAGCTGACCAATTAGGTAGATGAGTGCCAGGATTTTTTTTTTTTTTTTTTTAAACAAGTTTTATTAATTTTTAAAACACACAAATTATCATTATTCATTACATGTTTAAACCTTTTTCCCTTATAAATTTAACAAGTCAGATAAATTATGATTCTGTTTTAAACCATTTCCCTATAATATACCAAAACCTCTTATTCAATTTCTCTTTACTTCTCTTTACTCTTATTCAATATCATTATTATTATTTCATCTGTTTCTTTCTGACTTAGTTACCATTATTCTCATTCTATATTTCTACAAATTTTTACCAATTCTCCCCCAAAAAGACATATACACACAACACACAAAACATAAAAAAAATATCTTTTGGAAAGTAACTTAGACCCAGGTGTCTCTCTCTTCATGGACTTCAATTATATTCATGCTCATCTTACATATCATTACTTATTTTATTTACCATTCTAAGCCTTCTATATTAACTTCTCCACATATTTCACACTTCTTAATTCTACCTTAATTAATCATCTTAGTTTAAATCATTATATTTGTATCTTTTTGTCCATTTTTATCATCCCTTTGTCTCATCCCTTATGAAAAAAAAAGAAAATCAGTTTCTCCTGAAATCATTAATCAGAGTATGATGCCTTTCTATCTCCCCCCCTAAGTTAATCAAATTAATCTTTAAAATAATATCTAATACCCAATCAGATTTTGCTTGGTACATTCTATCTAACTAATACATCCAACACAATTAAATGCATAATTAGAGAATAAATCCAAATATTAAAAAGAAATACTATAATAAAAATTTTATAATAACATCAATACCATAATTTTATTAAACTCTTTAATTAAAACAATATTCTAAACCTCTCCTATTATTAAGTTTTAATACCAATCATTTTTAAACATTTTAACATTTTAATCTCTTATCAACTCTTAAACCATTGCAATACTACCATCTCATCTTATGTACCTTGCAAAATCTTTTTTTTTTAAAAAAAAATTATACTTTATCCATTATCCAAAAATTCCTTTTTCCATTCAATTTCAAAACGTTGTAGCTTTTTCCACCTTTTCCCTTTCTTTCTTTTCCCAACAAACCTTTCTACCCCCCTTCTTCTAGCCTCTGCCTTACCGGCTTCCCTTCTCTGTCGTATTTCTTTTCCCCTTTGTTTACACTCATCATATTGGTTTTGCACTTTATTTTTCCCTTTCTTAAATGTTTTTTAGATCTTAAGTCCTTAAATCCTTTAGTTTTCTTCTTTTCTCTTCTTTTCTTTTCTTTCTCTCTTCCTTTTTCTGGATCAAATTCTGAGATTCATTAAAGATGGCTCCTTCCTTTCTTTCTTGTTCCTCTGCTGTCTTCATCTGTTGTAATTTTTGTTGATAATTAGTAAGCGCCATTTCTAAGAAAAGAAAAGCTTCTTCCACACCATTTCTCAGTTCCTCAACAGAAAGAGCCATTATAAATCTTTTCTTTTCTTTTCTCCTTCTTTCTTCTTACAACAACCAGAATATTCAAAAGAAAATAAAAAAGATAAAACAGTCCCAAAGTTATCAATCAGTCCAAACCAAGGCAGAGTTCTCACTTTCTCCTTCTGGGGTGATATCAATCAAAGAGAAAGAAAGTCCAAATCTGTTTAAAGTCTTGTTACAATATATTCTAGTCTTCAAATCCTTAAGGCATCTGCTCCAACAAATCTTAGCATACAAATATTTTCTTTTTAATCCTCTCTTCCCTCATCGCTTAAATCCAATTTCCACCTAAAAAATAGGTTTCTTAATATCCAGTTATTTATTCCGTAGGAAAAGAGGGAAAGCTATCCTTTCAGCACCTTCCAGCAACCGGCTTTTCCCTCTTCTGTGCAGGTATTATTCAGAAAGTCATACTATTTCAGGAATTTTATTAAATATGTCTTAGAGTCCTAGGAGCCAAGAAAAACTTTCTCCTCTCAATCACTTTCTCCACTTCCCTCTGCATTCTTACCCGGCTGCCAGCTTCTTTGTGGCGGCTATTACGGACAGTCGCCGCTGCACCGTCCTGGGAAAAAGGGGGGTTCTGCCGGCCAGGGAGGGGTCTGCAGCACCCCCAAACCCTTCTCGGATCCCCTACCTTCAGCTGCCCCTGCAGGGGTCAGCCTAGCTCCGTGCCCGGCCTGAGTGGTCGGAGCCCCAAAACGGCTAGCGCGGCAGGGATCGCGCAGCTTCGCAGAATCCCTGCTGCCGCATGCTTCGACAAACCCGCAAGCTCGAGTGCCAGGATTTTTATACAGGTCCTGAAGAAATGCTGCTGGGGGTGGGTGGGTTGTGCAGTGAAGGGGCTTGTGTTCTGGAAGGGTGTTGGGCAATTCTTATTGTGGCTAATGTCTTTTGCCCTGTGCTGGATCTTGGGCGAGAGGCTGCTGTACTAATCCTACCATCCCACTTTCATTAGCTGTCAAACTTTGCTGCAAGGAGTTTTGAAATATCCTGTCTTGAATGGATTTCTGACAGGATTTGCTTTGCTTATGAATAGAGCTATCTAGATAGTTGGCTCCTTCTTCCAATAAGCTCTTTATCTCCTTAAGTGCTGGCATCTGCTGTGGGCTTTTAAGAAAGACTGGGGGCTGCTATCTGCCTATAAAAACATGTTTCTCCATTTCTTCTTTAGGGAAATTTAACATCCTGCCTTTTTAAATATTTCCCAAAATATTTCATTCTTCGGGAGGGGGGCTTCCCACAATACCTTTGGCCACTTACAGCCCCGTATTTTTGTGGAAATATGGAGATAAAATGAATCTGTTTTTAAAATGAGCCTAAAGTCATAAAATACTTTGCGTCTATATCTGTCCAACTCACCGCTGCCTTTTAGGTTCACACAGTTGTTTTATGAGTTTCATATTATTTGATAAATAATGGCTCAACTATAAGAAACGCTGCTGTTTCAATATGAAGGATAATTTTAATTTAAGTGAATGGTTTTGCCATTCAGAGTGCTCTACTGGTTTTCAATTCACATTTTATTTAGTATTGGCAAGGCAGCCAGTATTATTTGTGGAGTCCATTAAACGTAATGCAGAAAATATTAAATGTTCACCAATGTTCCCCATTACTAACAATGCTGCAGTTTCTTACTTAGAAGTAAGCCTTGGTACTTAAAATTGTTTGGAACCAGATATATATTTTAAGACAGTTATTATTTTAATATTACTGATGGGAGATATACTCTTGGGATTACAGCATTTCATCTATTTTAATTTATATTTATCATGTTTAACTTCACCCCTGCTTCCAGCAACTGCTCTGTGCTTTTTGGAATACTTGGCCCCAATCAGACCAAAAAATTTCTTGTAATAATGCATTATTTTATTACATAGGGCCTCTGTTCAGTTTTGACTAAAAAAACACCATACACACCAATTTACATTATGTTAGTTCACTGAAGTTAATGGCATTAAAATATCACATTGGAACAAGTAGATCCATTTAAAAGAAAGAAAGAAAGCAAGAACAAACTTCTTCTAAAAATCCTGGAAGAAAAATTGCAAATCCAAAATCAACACTGACTCACTCAACAACATCAAAATAGAAAAGAAAAGGTAACCATGGATATTGAGCTGAAAAGTTTCAAAGAAAAGTTCTCCATTTATTGGGGAGCAATCACCCCAAAATAGTCATATTGATTCATATAGTTCCCCTGTCATAGTCTTACTGACTTTTGTGTTTGGAAAAACACCTGTTTTGAAGGTCTATTTCAGGTCTGGCAGGTCTGACAGAGGAATTCTGGGAGTTGAAGTCCACAAGTTTGGAGATGCCTGGTCTAACTGGTGTAGTTCCATCATCTTATTCGTGTGATGAACAAAACATCCGAAATGTTGCAATTTGCCCATCAAGAAGATGCAGCATTACAGGTAGTCCTCAACTTGCAACAGTTTGTTTAGTGAATGTTCAGTTACGACGACACTGAAAAAAGTGATTTATGACCACTTTTCACACTTATGACCATTGCAGCATCCCCATGGTCACGTGATAAGATTCAGATGCTTGGAAACTGACTCATATTTATGATGATTGCAAGGTCTTGGAGTCATGCGATCAACTTCTATGACTTTCTGAACAGCAAAGTCAATGGGGAAGCCAGATTCGCTTAACAACTTAACAACTGCAGTGATTCACCAAACAACTGTGGCAAGAAAGCTCGTAAAATGGGGCAAATCTCACTTAACAACTGTCTCGCTTAACAACTTAAATTTGGGCTCAATTGCAGTCATAAGTTGCAGGTCACCTATATTTCCATTCATTGAATATGTCAGATCCACCAACTTCGGCTTAGTGTCTCGCTGGCATCCCGCCATCAAAAAAACGAGAAAGGGGGAGGGGAACAAATGAGCAATACATCTGCATACCTTTAGGGTGGGAATTTGGGATTGATAGCTGAAGAAGAACAGAGCATTTTGGAATCTGGTTCGTGCCTGGCATCTTCAAGGCCGTTTACCCTGGGAGTGGAATTTCACCAGTCTAAACACCCCAGCATTCCCCAAAACATCTTGGTGGTTTTGGATTGGCTACACGTGAACAGGCCATGGTGTGGGGGAGGACTGGGGGAACCAAGGGATTAATTCTGTATTGATGCATGGGAACATTAGATTCCTGATTTTACTACGGTCAGCATCTCTTAGTAAAAGTGCTTTTCACTTCTACCCAAATGGAGTCAAGAGTTTTTCTTCCACTAAGGGATCAGACTGGGGCAGGTCTGACAGTGCCTTTGAAGCCCACTATGGAATTGCAGTTTGAAAATGTTGTGGCTAAAGTTGCTAAAAAAAAAAATTCTCAAGAAATAATGTCTCTTCCTTTGAGTACCAAATAACAAGCGCTACAATTCCTCCAAACGCATCCATTTAAACAGCAAGAGTTGAAATTTTACAAAGTAGTTCACGGGCTTTCTTGATGGAATAGAGGTGGTTTCATGATAGATTTATGGCTCTATCTCATTTGCTGATATGAATGGAAAGAGAGATTAAAATGCTCAGTGAAAGCGGAGTCTCCTTTCCCCCCCCCCTTTTGATTTCTATTCTGAATCTGTAAGAGTCTGTTGCTTTCTAACAATCGTAAGAAAAAAATAGGATAACGTTGAGGCGTTAGGTATTGAGCGACAAGCTGCCATTTGTGAATAGAGGAATCAGTACAGGTTTTTTAAAGTGGCTGAAGCAAGATCATAAACATTATTATTTTTTTCTGGAAAGCTATGTACAGCTGTTAGAAACAGTAAAAACAGTCATCAACACAGAAATGCGTGCATGCAGAGGCTGCAAAAAGAGATGTCAGATTAGATTGGAACAGAGCTGAATGGAATGACAATTAGCAGAGATGATCTCTCCCTCCCTCCCTCTCTCTCTCTCTCCCTCTCCTCTTTCTCAACTCTCTCTCTATTATCTCTATCATTATCATCTCTATCTCTCCATCCCTTTATGTCTCTGTCTATCTATCCTTCCTTTTTATGACCCCGTAATCTCTTCACTCGTGGTAGAGTCGGGGCGACTGGATGGAGCTGTGCATTTACTGACTGGCTGCCCTTCCTGACACCACATGGAGTTCACAGCAAATATTTTTTTTCTTCTTTGTGCCCTAGGAGAGAAATATCTGCTGCTGCCTGGGCTTGAATTCTCAATCTTCCAAGTGGGGGGTGAGCGTCTTTACCATTAGACCACCATTCTAGATGCATTGCTACCTCTCCACTGGGAAATGATACCAATGGAAGAGAATATTTATATCTCAGAGTTGAACTGTGGAGTCCTTGGTGCTCTCTGAGCTTGGTTACCAAGTTGGGTAATAAACTGTCTGCAAGAAAACAGGAAAACTCAGAGAGCACCAAGGATGCCATAACTGGGAAGGGATCCAGCATTTCGACTCTTTCATTGCCTTCATCAACATTTCAAATCCCCAGGCTGATGCCATTTGAAAAGAGCAAAGAGATGTGAGGAACATAGCAAATTTCCCCTAATAAAGATGTATCCCAAATACCAAGGCTTATCATAACGCTAGAGACAGTAGTCTTAAAATAAAAACCCATCTGCATCAGCCATTGGGTTCTGAAATCTGATAACCAGCTTGGGGACAAGCAGAGAGAACAAATTAGGATTCAGAAGGACGCCATGAATGCAGTAAAAGATTATTTTTTTAATCAGAAAGTTGGAATAGAAAGATATTCCCCAGGCTGAAACATATGAAAGATACAACTGAGAATTATCTGTGGAATTGATCAAGGAAATGTTGGCAACCATCTAACTTCCTATGATCTAATCCTACTTTGCTTCACCTTCACTTTGGGCTAATCTCCCAAAGGGCAGTTTTGCAAATCACAAATCAGTTGCTTCACTGTTTGATGAAAAGAGTTGATTACCAATTAAGACTAAACTTTTCCTGTGCTCCAAATGGTTATCATCTGACTTGCTTATGCTTTTGTATGTACCTATCCACACATTATCACATCATCATCTTTGGAGAAGATAACACAATATAAAGATCTACAAATAGAAACAGAACGACTAAGGCAAAGGCAAGCGAGGGTAGTACCAATAGTAATAGGCACCTTAGATGCAGTCACAAAACAACTGGAGCACCACTTGAACACCATAGGCATTGACAAATTTGCCATCGGTCAATTGCAGAAGGCAGCTTTACTTGGGACAGCTTCCATCCTGTGGTGATATTGGTAACACCATCATACTCAATAGGTAGACAAAAATGCCAAAAATGACAAAATGCCAAACCCAGTCTGAACATCTGGCTGACTGCACAATGAATAATAATAATAACAACAACAACAATAACAAGAAAGAACTAGATAATAATAAGAAGAACTAGAATAAAATCATGAAATATCGCAACCTGGCCATTGAAACTACACAATTATGGATGAAACATGTGCCAGTGAAACCCATTGTCATCGGGGCACTTGATATCATGTCCAAGAATTTTACAAAATACATCAAGAAATTACAGCTTCCTGCAATAACACCACCAGAACTGCAAAAAAAACACCAACAACTGTGCTACTCAGAACATCATATGTATTAAGAAGATACTTGGTTGATACCTAGGATTCTGGCAGCAACCCGTATCTATCATCAGTGCCAGAATAATATTTGTGATACATTTTTAAATGTTCAGTTGACCGAGTTTCATGTTTAATGAATAAAAGTGTAATAACAACAACAATAATAACCTTGATGTTGGTGTTGCACTGAGGGATATCTGCTTTTCTTATTGATTAGTCAGAATGAACTTGCTCTGTTTGGGGAATAAAATCAATTAATTATGTGTTTCCAATAAGTCCTTGAAATGTTTTGATCAATAATATTTCAGTTAAATGATGCTGCTGAATAACAGATTTGAGGTTCACATGTTTAAAATACTGTATATCCAACAAGGATATTTTATGTTCCTTCTGCTTAAGGAATTCTAAGCAAAATGAAGATGGCAGAAGTCACAGAGAAAACACTGAAATATTATTTTAAAAACTACTACTGGTAGTCCTTGACTTATGACAATAATTGGGAATTGGTAAGCAAGGTGGCAGATAAATGAGTCATGCCCAAATTAATGACCTTTTTTGTCCATGGTTGTTGAACAAATCTGGCATCCCTTATTGACTTGGCTTATCAGAAGTCACCTGGGAAGGTTGCAAATGGCAATCCCATCATTCTGATTTGCTGTGACCATCATGGTTGCCAACTGCCTGAATTTTGACCATGTGACCACAGGGATGCTGTGGTGGTCACAAGTTACCTTTTTCGGTGCCATTGTAACTTCAAAAGGTCATTAAACAAATGCTCTTTTTTAGTTGAGGACAACCTGCATTCTATAGGGCTTCATCTTGTCCTTATGGTATCCATATATTACACCAAACAAGGGATCACCTAGAGTTTGGAAATTAGATGCAACCAGTATGCATGTTCGACTTTGGACACTAATATTCTGAAATTAATTTTAAGGAATGAATGTATTTTTGATTTGTGAGACACAACAAGACAAGCAACTTATAAGAAGAGCCATGGTGGCACAGTGATTAGAATGCAGTATTGCAGGCTAACTCTGCCGACTGCTAGCAGTTCGATCCTGACTGGCTCAAGGTTGACTCACTTTTCCATCCTTCCGAGGTCAGTAAAATGAGGAACCAGATTGTTGGGGGCAATAGGCTGACTCTGTAAACTGCTTAGAGAGGGCTGTAAAGCACTGTGAAGCGGTACATAAGTCTAAGTGCTATTGCTATAATGACACTCAAGAGATATTTTTGAAAAGCTACATCAGGACTTTCAATCAACAATGTGTCTTCTTGGGAACTATCTGTTCCCAGAGGATGTTACAGAAAAAGATACACAACAGAGTAGATCTGCAAACAACACGAACAAGAATTTGGACACAATTTTGCATGAGACATAAAAAACATCCTGCGCGAGTCTTTTAAAATTTAAGAAGGAATAAAAATATGACAATTCCAGAGAACAAATGGATTTTGTTGTTGTTAGACTTTCAGAAAAGAGGCTAATGTTTTGAAGACATGGGAAACAAGGGCCAACAATAATCTGAATGAATGAAAGAGCAAGATTTATTATGTGAAAAGAAGGAACACAAAGGTAAGAAGATGGCACCACACTAGTTTTGTAAATAATACTTTCACTTGTACACATTACTAGATAAGATTACACTTTTTGCATGGGTGTCCCGGTTTCAAGAATGAAATCACTGATTTCTTCCATTACTTTTTAAAAAAAACATATGAACAGAGTTGGAAGGGACCTTGTAGGTAATCTAGTCCAACCTCCCACCCACCCAAACAGGAGACCCTATACCATTTCTGACAGATGGCAATCCAGTCTCTTCTTGAAAGCTTCCAGTGATGAAGCTCCCATCTTCTTGATGTTACTTTGATGTAACTTGATGTAACTTGATGTTACCTTACTGGGGTAACGTCATCAATGCCACTGCTGATGTTACCTAGTTGGATAGTGAAACATCTGCAAACAAACAACCAAGCTCAGAAAGCATCAGGGATCCCACAGCTCAACCCTGAGCTACGGATACTCTCTTCTATTGGAGTGGTGAAGCTGCTAGACTAAAAGTAAGAAGACTCACATTCTGGTCTCCCTTTCCAACACAAAAACTCACTCCCTCTCAGCTCAAGAGAAGTGGAATGCAGCGGTGAAAGTGTTTGACTAGCAGCAGGTAGATCCAAGTTGCATTTCAATATTAGCTATGCTCAGACCAGTCCCCCTCTCTTAGTCTAACAATCTCTACAAGGTTGTTCATGTGTGGAAAAATGGAATAAGGGAATGCTATGTAGGCTGCCTTGAGTTTCTAAATGAAAGGTACAATTGAAATTGGCTAAGCTTACAAATAATTTCCAGATGGCTGGGTGTTAATGGGAATTGACTAACCCACTAAGATGCCGCCATCTGGAAAAGGTTATCCTGGAATCCATTCCTTCAACAACTTAAAATGTACAAGATGTTTTCAATATCAAATATATACGAAGGGCTAACAAGCGAAAGAGGGAAATAGGATGTGTTTTTTTTTCTTTTCCCCCCCCGAAAACAATTTTATTGATTTTCTACAAACAAACAAGACAAACAAAACATTAAAACATCAACTCTCTTATGTACATACAGTGTGTCGGTTGGTTCATCGATTTTGTGCATTCATTTCGTAGTCTCAATTGCAGTTATATTACATAACAACTCATATTGTCAATCCAAACTTATATATCCTAATATCGCTATTAATAAATCATTTGACTATACTTTTAATCATTCATGCTTTATGAGAGAACAATACTTTAAACAGTTTATTCTATAACAAATCATATAATCATACCAAATCTATCCTAAAAACACTTTATAGATATAATGTCAAATAACATAGGCAAAAGAAAAAATAAAAGTATTCCTTGCTATCTAACTTTCTAAATATTCTATTATCGTATTTTGTCATCTAGCCACTGATAAAAAAGATCCCAAATTTTATAAAATTGTTTATCCTCTTGCTCTCTAATTTCAAATGTCAATCTACTCATCTCAGCACATTCCAATATTTTCTTAATAATTTCTTCCTGTGATGGTATTTTCTCATTCTTCCAGTTTTTAGCAAATACAATCCTAGCCGCTGTTAACACATTTACAATCAGGTATTTCAAATCTTTACTATATGTATCTGGTAAGATTCCCAATAAAAAGAACTCCGGTTTCAAATCTACACGTTTTTTGTCATTTTTTCCAACCACATGCAAATTTTAGTCCAATATTTTTTAGCGTCCTCACAAGTCCACCACATATGGTAATATGAGCCAGGTATCTGATGACATTTCCAGCATTTTTCAGATTTGTTCTTGAACATTCTTGCTATTCTTGTCGGGGAAAGTGCCACCTGTAAAACATCTTATACAAATTTTCCTTATATGCTGTTGACATTGTCATTTTATAATTTTGAGACCACAATTTTTGCCATTTCTCTAAATCAATCCCATATCCAAAATTCTTCCCCCAAACAATCATAGTTTCTTTAACTTGTTCTTCTTCTAATTTAATTCCCAGTAAATAACCATATAATTTTTAATCACCTTCTCATCAGTACCCATCAAAATCTTATCTAGATCAGTCTGTTTATCATAGGAATCCCTCTGTTTTAGAATCTTCATCATACGTTGAATGTATTTGCGCATATGAAAACCAATTCATCTTTATACCTTGTTCCTCTAAATTTTGTATTGATTTAAGTTCACCCTTTTCATCCAATAGTTCCCCATATCTAACTGTTTGTTCCTTCTTATAAATTATAGGATAGGAAAATGCTTCAATAGTCGATAACCAAACTGGAATTTTCAAATAACATTGTCTTTTTATCTTCTCCCAGTTTAACCACAAAGACTCCGTATATAATGTCTTCTAAAATAACCCTGTGTTTTAGTTCCCTTATACCATAAAAAGCATGCCAACCCAACAGCAAGTCATGACCTTCTAATGTCAACAATCTAGTCTTTCTTAATGTTATCCATTCCTTAACCCACATCAAACTTGTAGCTTGATAGTACAATTCCCAATTGGGCAGACCAAAACCTCCTCTAATTCTAGCATCTTGCAAAAGCTTTAGCTTTATTCTCGCTTTTTTACCTTGCCATATATACTTCAACATAATTTTATTTAAATCATCAAAATAGTCTTTTCCGAGCCTAATTGGTATTGTTTGAAAGAGAAATAGGATTCTAGGTAAAATATTCATCTTAATTCTCCCTATTAATGACAATTGCAAGTTTTCCCATTTCTTCAAGTCTATAGCTATCTGTTGTTTAAGTTTAATATAATTATTCTCTTTTAATGTGCTACATCTTGCTGTCAAATGTATCCCCAGATACTTAACCTTATTCGTAACTTGGATTTGGAAATAGGATGTGTTTTGATAGATAATTACTCATATTCTTCCAATTCCTCAACTTGCTTACTCTTAAGCTTTAAACACAGATGAGTTCTTGGAGACTGCAGCAGAAAAATAAGAAGGTTGGAATACATCTATCAAATTCTTGACTAAAACTGGCGATTTTATCCAATATGAAAATATTTGAAGGAGATGACCAGACTGAACTCAAGGGTGGAGTAAAATGCATCATCAGTCTGGAGTCTATACATCCATAAAAAAAAAACCAAAGTCTGCAACCCCCTTAAAGTCCACTGATTCTTATCTGGCACCAATTTGCCTTGACCATTAGTAGATCAGATTCTTGTATATAGGTAGCATGGGATAAACTTACAATGCTTTTGAACTCTATCCTAGTTCCTGACTTCTTGCTCCTGACTAAATCTTTATAGCCTTTTATTCTCTTTCTAGGCATAATTCACAATAGTGGTCTGAGGTTGCAGAAAGAATCAGTTGCTCCATATTTACCCATTCTTCATCAGAACTCTAATACAATCACTCTTATATTTGAAGGTAAAACAAGGAAAATCAAAAACACAGCAATTTCAGTTGTGGCTCTACTCTGGAACAATCTTGAAGGATACATTCCTAGCACTTATTTGGTTAACTTTTGTATGTAAAAGAGAGAATATTTTATGGCACCTCAATTCCTTAATTTCTAATGAGATCCTGTGCCCAGTTTTGCAGCAAAACCCAATTATATACCTTTTAGGCAATCGTCTAACAGCTCTTTTACTGATAACACTCCTGTATATATCCAGGAATCATATTAGAAAAGTATATTATGTAATGCCAAAATCTACTTGTCAGGGTTGAAAACAATCCAAGTGTTGAGATTTCTGGAATCAACCTCTCACAGTATTATCTGAGCCCAAGATAAAAGCAAATTAACTGCTATAAAGTAGCATAGTTTTTTCATTTACATTGTTAATCTCAGTGTGATTAAAACATTGTTTTGTAAGGCTTATTATACCTGAGAGATAATTTGGGAAGCCCCCTGATGCGTCTAAATAATTGGCCATCCCCCTGTCAGCTTCGCACCCTTTTAGTAATCATATTATTGCATAATATTGTTCCACTCCAGTATTAAAAAGAAATCTTCACTCAGATCTATTTTGCTTAATCCTCTGCTTCCATCCCGAGACTGTCAAAGCTGACATTCTGTTTTTCAGAGGTTTTACACTACAAAATTGTTATCGGCCAAATGGATCTGTGCTTGATAGCACAGGATGTTCTTCATGAAGTAGTAGGAGACATTTTTGGGTAAAGCAACAATGTACATGTACATGGTTGTTTCATCAATGGAAGAATTTTGTTTAATTATTATGGCAGAGAAAGAATGAAGAACGTGGAATATTTTTGTCTTGAAGGACAGGAAGTCGTCCCAGGAATGAGTTACATGAGGCATTATCCACACCATAAGAAATCCAGTTTATACAAAAAAACCATTGAATAGCCAAAATGTTCATTAACTGTTGACTACTCCAAGGGTGCTCCTGGATATCTAAGGAAAGCAGATCTAACTGAGTTGTGTTCATCAAGAAAACAATGTTTATGAGAATTTCATAGCTAGCTTGAAAACATACAATTTTTAGAAAGAATGGAGAAATCTTGCCATGGTGCACCCTCATGGATAAAAATTGGATTTCATCTCCATTCTATGGCTGCATGCATATGGCATGCTCCAACCACTGCGCCACAAACCAATTAAGCAGAACGGACCATGCAGCATCTTAAGCCTACACCCAAATGGTAAGAAATTTGAAAGTCAATCAGGATAAACACATGGGTGAAACACAACATTATTGTTGATGAATAGATATGGTTAGGCATGTTATATGAATAAAACCACACCCCAACCCTCTGCTTTTCAACATATTGATCAATGACTTGAAGGAAGGATTAGAAAATACGAAATCTGTGGGTGACACAATATAAAGGAGATAAGTGACATGTTAAAGAACAGTTTCAAAACTCAAGGAGCTCTTGACAATACTATCTATCTATCTATATCTATCTATCTATCTATCTATCTATCTATCTATCTATCTATCTATCTATCTATCTATCTATCTATCTATCTAATCTATCTATCTATCTATCTATCTATCTATCTATCTATCTATCTATCTATCTATCTATCTATCTATCATCTTTTTTCTATCTTTCTACCTATCATCTTTCTATCTATCTGTCTTTCTATCTGTCTGAACAGCTTGCCCTCGGAAGTTGTGGGAGAGCCATCACTTGAGACCTTCAAGAAGAGATTGGACTGGCATTTGTCAGAAATGGTGTAGGGTCTCCCGCTTGGCGGGGGGTTGGACTAGATGACCTATAAGATCCCTTCCAACTCTGATTATCTGTTATCTGTTACCTGTCTGTCTGTCTATCTATCTATCATATTTCTTAATTGCCCATCTCCTTTGGTTGCAAGTTGCAATAATAGGTAGAGATCAGGATGAATGTCAACAAAGAAGGAAAAAAATTCCTACATTGGGTAGGAAAAATCAATGCAATGAGCACAGAATTGGGAATAGCACAGTGTGTATGTATTGGGAGGGAGACACCCTACTTGTCAAAAAGATTTGAATATTTTGGTGGATCATGAATTGAAAATGAGCTAGCAGTATGATTGAAATGCAGAAAATGTAGTCCTATGCCACATTGACAGAAACATGATATCAAGTTTGAGAGTATTCATCTTTCTCCTTATTTTTCGTCGATCAACAGATGACACCTGGCATATGGTGCCCAGTTCTGGACACCGTATTTGGAGAAGGACATTGAGGAAAATGGCCGGAGAGAAGCAACCAAATAATAAGAAGCTCAGAGAGGTGAATTTATGAAGAACGGTTGGAGGTATTAGATATACAGTATTTATCTGGAGAAGAGGGGACTGTGAAAGAGACATAATGCAGTCTTCGAGTATTTGAAGGGCCATCATGTAGACAATTAGAGTTGTTTAGACTTGTTCTAGGAGATAGAAATTATATGACAGGAAAAAAATAAATTTTAATTGGATATCAAGGGGGGAAATCCTAATAAAAACAATGGAATGAACCTTATCAGAAGGTAATGGACTCTTCTTTGCTGAAGGAGTTTAATTAAAGGCTAGATGGCCATTCCTTATAAATGCTGTCATGGTGGATTTCTGTAGTGCGTAGGAGGTTAGATAATCTCTAATGTCATTTCCAATCCTTATGTTCTATCATTCTATAAAATGCAGCAAAGAATGTGCAATAAGAGCATACTTCCAGCTTTCTACCGCTGGGAAGGGAGTACAATGAAAAAAAAAGAAAGTCTAGTTTAATGAAAAGAGAGACTAGCAGTGTTCTGATACCTAAGGGGTTACCATAAAGAAGAGGGAGTCCATTTATTTGCCAAAATATCTGAAGGCAGAACAAGAAACAATGGATGGAAACTAATCAAGGAGAGAAGCAATCTAGAAATAAGGAGAAATTTCCTGACCATTAGAACTACTATTCAGTGGAAGGACTTGCCTCCACAAGTTGTGGGTGCTCCATCACTGGAGGGTTTTTAAGAAGAGATTGGAGAACCATTTGTCTGAAATGGTATAGGGTTTCCTGCCTGAGCACGGGGTTTGACTAGAAGACCTCTAAGGTCCCTTTCAACTCTGTTGTTCAGTTATTCTGCCTGCTTCCCCTTAGTGAAGCTTAAGAATAGAGTCAGGTGTGAGTTTGAGAAGGCATGTCTTGTGATATGGATTCAACCTCCCCTTGTTTTTTCCAAGTCCAATTCATACAGCTGATCTCTGTCTTTGGGTTTGTCCTACCCCAATTTTTCCTCTCCACATAAATCAAACGTGTCTTTATAGACGCAAACATAGTTCGTATCCAAGAAGTGCCCACCTGCAGGGTAATAGACTTAAGAATTCTGGTTTTAAGTAGGTCTGCTGCAGTTTGAAAAAGAATTCTTTTAAGTATAAGGACTGTCTTTTTAAGCCAATCCATTTAGGATTGTGTGTCCCAAGCAAGGCATTATTTTAAGTTTAAATGATTAAGTTGAACTCAGCTGTGAAGTGATCAAAAAGTAACATTTTTAGATAGCACTGTTCCTATAGTAAAGAAAAAACATCCAGTTACCTTCGATTAGTTATAAGTTCAACCCAGAGGTTATTTTGGGTGTGTGTGTGATGTTTTTTTGGTTTGATTACCTTTTTTTTTTTTCCTTTCAATGTCAGGATAAGACCTCCTTACTTCGATGTTATCCAAGTATATTTGGGTAGAAATTCTAAACCTAGCCAACATAGCCAATAGCCAAATTGGATTTGGGCTGATGAAAGCTGTAGTTTACCACCCATTGACATCTCTGAATTGCAAGGTTGGAAAAAAAAAAAAAAAAACCTTTAGAGGTTTTCTAATCCAGCCTGAATTTGGGAAGTCTCCAACATCATTAACAATGCTTTAAAAATATTTTACATGGCTGGCAGGATTTTCATAGCTCTGAAATGTATGAGCAGCTGTGCTTATTTCTTAAGATTTAAGCATATTGCTTAAGCTGACCAGAGTTGACTTTTCAGGGAGATGGACAGCATATGAATTTAATATATAAATAAAAATAAATAAATAGAGCTTAATGGATTATAACCCGAAGTTTTCAACTGCCTAAATCTGTACTTTTTAAAGATGCTGCCAAAAAAAAAAAAAAAAAAAATACATCTGCAGCTTCTCACCGTTTTAACAAAGGCTGTGGTGTAAGAATCACTGGATTAGAAAATCAAATATACCCAAATTACTCTGGGCCAGTTCAGCCCATTCTTTCTCTCAAGGGGAAAAATTGGAGGAGACAGTATTATGTGAACTGCCTTGTTTCAGAAGCATAGAATGCTCTAAATCTAACAAATCACTCATTAATATTTATACTGCAAAAAACAAATGGAAAGGTTTCTTTCCTGTTCCTGTTGAATGAGTCCAGAGAAATCATCTGCAGAACATGGTTAAATGCCTTATGAAAGACAGCCTGCTTCAGGAATTTCACAGGCTTAGGCAAGAGCATAGCAAAACAGAAACAGTGAGGAGTCCTTAAATCCTCTCTGAGCTTGGTTGTTTTCCTGCAGGCTAATCAAGGATAGAAGCAACCTGAAACTAAGGAGAAATTTCCTGACAGTGAGAACAATTAATCAGTGGAACAACTTCTTGCCTCCAGAAGTTGTAAATTCTCCAACACTGGAAGAGATTGGATAACCATTTGTCTGAATGGTGTCAGGTCTCCTGCTTGAGCGGGAGGTTGGATTAAAAGACTTCCAAGGTCTTTTCCAACTCTGTTTTCTGTTATTCAGACGTTTCATTATCCAAAGTAGGTAACATCATCAGTGTTTGGATAATGAAAGGTCTGCAAGAAAACAACCAAGCTCAGAGAGCAACAAGGACCCCTCATTTCAATCCTGAGCTGCAAATATTCTTTAAAGATGGACAGAGGGACAAATATGGGTGGATTTTGGAGCCAGCTCCACAGACATCAGAATGAAGACCCAGTCAGGAGGTTGAATCGGGGGAAACCCTGACCAACGACTTGGTAACCCAGAGGAGTTGAAAACCTATATTAGGAAGCTCAGAATGGTGGTGGAACAGATGCTTAAACTCATCTGTTGTATGTTAAAACTGAAGGGCACCCAACCCAGTAAACCCCGAGCGTCCAAAACGCTTTAAGCCTGACCGCGATCTCTGCGTGAAGACAAGCTGAATCCAGGTGAGGTACTTTACCTACTAGGAAATCGGAGATGGCCAGGTTCAGGAGGAAATAATTGTTCTGCGTCCTCAAGCTGGAGTCCACCACGAAGGCCAGCATCACTAGTGCGTTGCCCACCACGGTGGCCACGATCAGCAAAGCCATCAGCACCGCCAAGGCGATGGTCCAGGTCGTGGAGAACTGATCTTCTCCTCCATGCGCTTTCTCCGAGCTCTCAGAACCGTTCGGCGCCCGGGCGCTCGAGGAGCTGTCCATTTCAGCACCATGCGCTCTCTCCGCGGCTCAAACGCCCGGGTGAAGTCGCGGCGCCATCGTCAGGGACTTTAGTTATATGGTTGTTATTATTGTTGTTGTTCTTATTTAAATGTATTATAGCCGGCCAACTCCAATGGACTCTGAGCGGCTCTACCTGGCGGGGCTTGCCTCTCACGGATGGAGGGAGTCAGGGACAGCCGCTTCGGCATTGCGCCCTTTCGCCGGTTCTTCCTTACCGAGTCTCACCAGATCGGCTAAGGCAAGCGTCGATTCTAAGCGGCTGGTTTTCTTTCTCGAGTTCTCAGTGAAATAATAATAACATTTTAAAAAAAAAATCTAGCGTTTTTTCCCCCGTTCCGTTGCTTTCCGATCCTTTCTCCCCGTGAGATTGTAGGGTTTTTCCCCCCCTCCCTCTGAAACTCAGCCTTTCTTTTCTCCTTCCTCCCACTTCTTCTCCTGAAGGGAAAAGAGAGAGGGCACGGCAGGAGTGGAGGAAAGGATGCGGAGGGGTGTGTGAGTGGGGGCTGACTCTACTATTTGCAGCAGTTGCTTTGCTCAGCGTCGGAAGTGACTGACTCCGGGCCAAAACGAAGAGTTTTCTCCAAAGGGTGGAGCCAAGTTGCTTCTCAGTCCAGGGGGAAAAAATAATTGCTGAGTAAATCTGAGAGTCCAGGGCTACGCTGTGATTTCGGACAATGTTCAGGTTGAGCAGTCATTGGCCTCTCAGTCAGCTTCAGAGCCAGCCACTGCTCCTCTCCCTTCCGATCTGCTCTCTTATTTCTGCTTTTCAACCATCTCCCAGCGAGCTTCAAGCAGGCAGTAGGAGCAAGTCAACCAGTGGGACCGGTCTGTTTGCTTTAGGATATGGTTGATGAATTGTCAATAGGCCCAGTCAGGGGGGAAAATGATTAGAGGAAATAAGATCTTATAATCTCATCCAATGGTTAATATCAGCTCCTGAATGAAACCGTATAGACAATCAAATAAGCCATAAGCAATTTAATGGCCTGCGTTTGATGATATGATTAGCCCAAAGGAACTTAAAAGAAGTAACGCTAACCATCCGCTAACCATACATTGTGCCAATGTCTCCTTCTATGACCTTCATCAGTAATTTGTGTCAACACAGCCTGCTTGTGTGTGGTTGTAATGTATGCAAAATAGAAATAAAAGAGTTGGAAGGGACCTTGCAGCCCCCTATTGAAGCAGGAAACCCTATACTATTTCAAACAAATGATTCTCTTCTTGGAAGCTTTCCATGATGGAGCACCCACAACTACTGGAGACAATTCATTCCGCTGATTAATTGTTCTTTCAGGAAATGCACTTATGAGTGATCACTACTGAAACCTCATGAAGCCTCAGCCATTTGATTTATATATAACACTTATGGTATCCAAAGCCCATTGTGTGTTTAACTACACCAGTTAAAGAAACAGCAGATTCATTCCTGCAACATAAATAAAATCCTACGGTATCTCTGGACAACTGCATAACTGGATAGAAGCATTCCTGTCAAACAGACAACAAATGGTCAAAATTGGGAGCGTCCTATCAAATTCTGTACCTGTCAATAATGGTGTCCCCCAAGGCAGTGTTCTAGGACCAACTCTCTTCATACTCTACATAAATGACATCTGTGATCATATTAAGAGCAATTGCGTTCTTTTAGCTGATGATGTAAAGCTGTTCAATACCATAGACAATACTGCTACCTTACAAAAAGATCTTGACTATGTATCAGAATGGTCAAACAAATGGCAACTTCAAATCTCAACAAATAAATGCTCTGTCTTACATATTGGCAAAAAAAATCAGAAAATAAAATACAAGCTGAATAGTCAAGATCTCATTGATGACCCAAGCTCTGTAAAGGACCTTGGAATACTCACCTCTAATGATCTAAGTGCTAGAGCCCACTGCAACTACATAGCCAAAAAGGCATTAAGAGTTGTTAACCTAATCCTACATAGCTTTTTCACTGGTAATATCACACTACTAACTAGAGCATACAAAACATTTGCTAGACCAATACTCGAATACAGTTCATCAGTCTGGAACCCACATTACGTATCTGATATTAGCACAATTGAGAAAGTCCAGAAATATTTCACAAGAAGAGTTCTCCACTCCTCTACTCGTTGTAGAATACCTTATGTCACCAGACTTGAAATTCTAGAACTAGAAAACCTTGAATTACGCCGTCTTCGGTCTGATTTAAGCATGGTATATAAAATCATACATTGCAATGTCCTACCTGTCAATGAATACTTCAGCTTCAACCATAACAACACAAGAGCACACAATAGATACAAACTCAAAGTTAACCGCACCAAACTTGATTGCAGGAAATACGACTTCAGCAACAGTGTGGTCAATGTCTGGAATACTCTACCCGACTCTGTAGTTTCTTCCCCAAACCCCAAAAACTTTAACCTTAGACTGTCTACTATTGACCTCACCCCTTTTCTAAGAGGTCTGTAGGGGGGCGCACAATGCCACCGTCCCTGTCCTATTGTTTCTCTTAGCTATATGCTCTTCAACAGTTGTCGCTAGTCCAATGCCTATCGCTCACCTCTGTCCCTGTCCTATTGTTTCTCTTATTCTTGTTTTATTTTTCTTATATGTACCCATTTCATGTATTCACAACTATGTATACATTTATACTTATTATCTTGTAAACAATTGGCAAATCAAATAAATAAATATATAAATAAATAAATAAAACATGCTAAGCTTGGTTAGTGCTTATCATATGTATATGTAATCTATTTTTGGACCTGAGCCATTTGATTAAGTGGTAGTTCAATGAATTTTGCAAAACCAGAAACTGTATGAATTCAGTAAAATTAGGATTAAGGTTGCATAAGGTTATACATAGGTGGAGAAAGAAGACAGGGATTTGCTTTCAACTTTACTATGTTCTGAAATTAGAATTAAAGAATTAGGTCTAACAAATGTGAGCTGTAAAACGTCTAGACCTGTGATGGCGAACCTATGGCTTGAGGAAGGCTTCTGCAAGCCGAAAACTAGCTCCGTTTCATCATGTTCTGTTTTTCCAAAAGCACCGGAAGTGACTAAACGGGGCTAGTTTTCGGCCTGCAAAGCCTGCAGAAGCCTCCCTCAAGCCTCTGGGAGGGCGCAAAAGGCCTCAAACTGGCCAAAAATCAGCGGTGAGGCACAGTGCAGGTAAGGGGGCGGGGATGGCGCATGCATGCATAGGGGGAGTGGGGGGGGCGCATTGCCTTCTGGCTACTGGCACACGAGTGCGAGCATGCAAGCGTGTGCACAATTTTTGGCACAGGAGCCCAAAAAGGTTAGCCACTACTGGTCTAAACCATTAGTAGATTGCAGTAACAAGGCTCAGAAAACTGTAAAATATATTTATTTAACAAGTAATGTTAAAAGAAAAAGAATAAATTACAACAATAAAAACCAAGTGTGTGTGTGTGCGCGCGCACACACACACACACACACATACTCCAAAAACATCAAGTACATTCAACATAATATCAATCTTTAAAACACTGCAACCCCCAAGGCTTGCCATAAATCTATTTTTTGATACTCTGCACTCCAGAAAAATGGAGAAGTGGTCTTGTACGACATTCACTCCAGGATTTAAAGGATGCTATTATACTCTTAGATATTGTTGAGAATATTCGTAGCTCCGGTTGTAGGTTTTGGCAGCAGTCTGTTCTCTGAGCTTGCTGTTTCGCTTCCTGGCACTCTACCAATGGATCCATCAACAAATGCTTTGACTTTGAACCAGCATGAACCATTTGAACCATTTGAACCTTTGAACCATTAAGGAAATGGACCACCTGAACTACTAATCAGTGACAGAACCAACCACGTCCCTCACCAGTTGAACTTTGAATTTAGCTTAGAGAACAGACCTCTGCCAAAAAGCTATTATATCCTCTCCCACTCTTGTAATGCTTGAAGCATGAAAGCTGAGAGGACTCCAATTTGAGTTCCTTGCAGTCGGCATTCGTTCAGATTTGCCACTTTCAACTAGCCCTTCCTAACAGATCTTAGAAGAGCTGTGTCAAGGTCCCTACTAATGAATCCAAGCAAATCAGAACTCCGAGGCCACTTGCTTCCTCAAAGAACTTCTTTATTGGATATATCATATTGGCACAGAGAAACCAACTCTAAACCTTTCCTGCAGTTTCAGCATAATTAAAACCAGAAATAACCCCTTCCCCAAGTGTCACTAATTATGTTGGCCAACTAGGTTAATTGGTGGGTTCTTCAGGCCCCCTCCTTCCTCTGTCCCCTGGGAGATGACCTTGGTTCCCACGAGAATAGAATAGAAGAATAGAATAGAATAGAATAGAATAGAATAGAACAGAATAGAATAGAATAGAACAGAATAGAATACTTTATTGGCCAAGTGTGATTGGACACACAATCACACAGTCTTGGTGTAAATACTCTCAGTATACATAAAGAAAAGGTACATTCATTAAGAATCAAGAATCATTAAGAATCAAGAATCATAACGTACAACACTTAATGATAGTCATAGGGTACAATCAACAATCAAATCATACTAGAAAACAGTCAGTATAAACATAAGGATACAAGCAACAAAGTTACAATCCTACAGTCACAAGTGGGAGGGGATGGGTGATAAGGAGTGATGAGAAGATTAACAGTAATAGTAGTGTACACTTTGTAAATAGTTGAACAGTGTTGAGGGAATTATTTGTTTAGCAGAGTGATGGCTTTTGGGAAAAAACTGTTCTTGTGTCTAGTTGTTCTGGTGCGCAGTGCTCTATAGCGTGGTTTTGAGGGAAGGAGTTGAAACAGTTTATGTCCGGGATGTGAGGGGTCTGTAAATATTTTCACAGCCCTCTTTTTGACTCGTGCAGTATACGGGTCCTCAATGGAAGGCAGGTTGGTAGCCATTGTTTTTTCTGCAGTCCTAATTACCCTCTGAAATCTGTGTCTGTCCTGTTGGGTTGCAGAACCAAACGAGATAGTTCTAGAGGTGCAGATGACAGACTCAAAAATTCCTCTGTAGAACTGGATCAGCAGCTCCTTGGGCATTTTGAGCTTTCTGAGTTGGCGCAGAAAGAACATTCTTTGTTGTGCTTTTTTGATGACCTTTTTGATGTTAGGTGTCCATTTTAGGTCATGTGATATAGTAGAACCTAGAAATTTGAAGGTCTCTAATGTTGATACTGTATTGTCTAGTATTGTAAGAGGTGGTAGTATGGGAGGGCTTCTTCTAAAGTCTACCACCATTTCTATGGTTTTGAGTGTGTTCAGTTCCAGATTGTTCCAGTTACACCATGAGGCAAGTTGTATAACCTCCTGTCTGTATGCGGATTCATCATTGTCTCGAATGAGACCAATCACTGTTGTGTCATCAGCAAACTTCAGTATTCTAACAGATGGATCGTTTGAGATGCAGTCATTGGTATATAGGGAGAAGAGAAGTGGAGATAGCACACAGCCTTGGGGGGCCCCTTTGCTGATTGTACAGGTATCGGATGTGACTCCACCTAGCTTCATCTGCTGCTTCCTGTCTGTTAGGAAGATCTATGTTGTGTCTAGTAAGGCATTCCAGTTCCTTCCCGCTCCCACACTGTGGCAACGATGAACTAGGAAAATGGCTTCTGCCGGCTTCAGTTCAGTGTTTGCAGTCTGATTCAACTCAGAGAAAGTGACCTCAAAGACAGTTAGGCATTAAACCATGTAGAGTTCTAAAACTTGATTGGCAACCAATTGCAACTCTCCTAATCATGATGTTCTGTGAATGAATATAAGTATTCCCATAGCTACTGAGGCATACAATCCACCATCTCAACTTACAAATAGTCCTCAAAGGTTGTCCTATGAAGAGCAAATTGTAGTAATCCAGTTCTGAGGTGACAAGGGCATGATTGAATGAGAACATCTTCTATTTCCAGAAGCGTCTGCAACTGGTGCAGAAAATGTAATTGTGTGAAATTCTACTTGCTACTACCTTCACCAGCTATTAAAATAGGAGAGGTGACTTCAGAACCCCTACCTTTTGAGCCCTCTCCAGCTAGGGAAGAAGGATTCCGATCAAAGAAGGACTCTTTAATTTTGTTTTGTTTTACCATTATTATTCTTCCTGTTGACTACTTTGTCACTAATATAACATATAGAAGACAGGTAAATGATTTGCAAAATAGTTTTAGTAGTTTAGAGAGGGCCTGTTTCACAAGGGGAGGGAACTAATGCTGTAGTAATGTATTAATCAGTATTTAATTAGAGGGGATAATATGTTTATGTGTGTTTTTTAATGAGCCTTTTAGAATGTTTTGATTGCTTTGTTTTTGTCCTTCTTTCCTTTTTGTGTTCTAATGAGTTTTTTTGTATTTTAACCTTGTCTTGAAATACTGTATGTATATTCAGTATATATATTGAGTTTCAAGTACACCAGCTCATGGTGAAAACAAAGAGTAGTTTTTGAGAACTTCCATTCAACTACCATATTAACATTCTGTTTGTTCCTCCATCAATCAATCAACCAGAATAGAGCTGGAAGGGACCTTGGAGATAAGTGGATGTCCCATCTCTTCTTAAAGCCTTCAGTGATGAAGCATCTACAACTTCTGGAAGCCAGCTGTTCCACTGGTTAATTGTCCTCAGTGTTAGGAAGTTTCTGCTCAATTCCAATTTGTTTCTCTCCTTGATTAGTTTCCATTCATTGTTTCTTGTCTTGCCCTCCGGTGCTTTGATAAATAAGTTGACCTCCTCCTCTTAGAAGACTGCTAATATGTCATGTTTGTTTCACCGAAGGCATTCTCCTTCAATTTCCTCCTTCTTGACCTCCTTCTTCTTTCCATGGTGTTTGAGAAAATGTCAGGGGTCTGAGGCTATCACATCAATAAATGTGGAGAGCACAAAAAGCAATGCAGCTGCCCTCAGGCAAGTTCATATTTGCGATGGTTTTTTTTTTTTTTTTTTTGTAAAGTGAGTAATATCTCAGTGTCATTCAGGTAAGACCCAGCTAAAGATTTCTTGAATCAATACAAACTGACATCAATTGATGTTGTCCTGTGAACAATAACCACCACTTCAACCACCATTTGTGACTCAAAACAAATTGGCTGATTTTGCAACTCTGATTATTTACTCTAATTCCCCTATAGGAAATTCCACACTGTACAACCACAACTGAAATCAGACTTTCCACTGTTAAGCAAAGTGAGGGTTAAGTGAGTTGTACCCAATTCTGCTACCTTTTTGCAGAATTGTTCAGTGAATCATTGTAGTTGTTAAATGAATCAGTGGTCATTAAGAAAATTCAGCTCCCCACCCCCATTGACTTGGCTTGCCAAAAGACTGCTAGGAAGGTTGCAAATGGCGGTCACACAACACTGAGACATTGCAACTTTTCAATCAACATTTTTAATTGAGTTATAAAGTATTATAAAATATAAAATACAAAGTAAATAGAAAATCAGTGGGCAGGGTAGGAAAGGTAAGAAGAAGTGAGGAAAGATAAGAAAAAAAGA
Organism: Notechis scutatus; assembly: GCF_049901735.1. Lineage (NCBI taxonomy): Eukaryota > Metazoa > Chordata > Lepidosauria > Squamata > Elapidae > Notechis > Notechis scutatus. The sequence goes on along the minus strand of NC_142011.1, from coordinate 11,626,671 downwards.
AAAAGAAGCAATGATTTCCAACTCTGTTACAGTAAAATAAGGCATTAACATCCAATCATAGCTTTTTGCTTTTTCATAATAATATGCACAAGCCATTTCTATAAGGATCTATCAGTCTAATCGGTAAAACCCAAAGCCCAATTTTCAGTCTTTTCCACATCAAGCATGAAGTTCAGAAGCGGTTTCCACATGGAAACACAAAAGTACTTATATTCTTTTTCTTTAATCAAAGTAGTCAACTTTGCCATTTCAGTCAACTCCATCACAACTGTTGTAGACACATGCCAGCTGCCAAGCACTCAAATTCTGATCGCATAACTGTGGGGATGCTGTAAATGTAAGTGATTTTTTTTCAGTGCCTTTGTAACTTCGATCCCTAAAAAATAGATGTAAATTGAGGGTTGCTTGTCTATGGTTCCTGTTCTTCCTATTCATGGTTCTGAATTGGACCTGTAACTTCAGGCGATGTTCCGTTTGATTGTCTTCCCACATTAACTTCTAGTTTTTAGGTTAGAAATATGTTTCCATGTTTTTGAGATTACAATGCTGATTTGTTCTGAACATCTGAAAAGCAAAGGCTCTGCATTATGATGCACGAAGCCAAGCTCCTTTCTTAGAACTTACCCATTAAGATCATCTTGCTTTAAGAAAGGGACAGAATTAAACTAATAGCATCCACGTTGGGAGAATTTCTCCTTGAAACGAGCTATTTTTCCGAAGGAGCTCAACTGTCGGCATTTTTTTTTTTTTGGAAAATGTGATGCGTGGAACAAAACCCTCTCTTTCAAATGCAGCCTCGCCAACATTGAAGAGAGAGGGGAATTATTACATCTTGCGATTTTGAAATTATGTGTCTCTTTAATGCAGTCTGAATTAGCTCATTTAGCAGAGCTTTTATTATGCCGATGGCTCAACTTCTTTCTTAAGCTTTCTTGTTTTCTCACCCACTACTCTCCAGCCAACGTAATCTTATTTCTTTTCTTTTTCTTCTTTTCTCCCTTCTTTTTGTTGGAAGAATTGTCCTTCTGGGTTCAGTTCCAAGCAGGGAAAAAGACACTGGAAACATGGAGGCTGTTTGGAAAGATTTTTTTTACTTTTATTTTTTATTTTATTTGGTTTGTCAATTGCTTACAAGATAATAGGTATAAGTAAAAACATAGTTATGAACACATGAAATGGGTACATATAAGAAAAATAAAAGGAACAATAGGACAGGGACGGTAGGCACATTGGTGCATTTATGCATGCCCCCTACAGGCCTCTTAGGAAAGGGGTGAGGTCAACAGTAGACAGTCTAAGGCAGGGGTCCTCAACCACCAGGCCGCGGACCGGTACCGGTCCGTGGAGCACTCTGTACCGGGCCACAAAGAAAAAAAGAAAAAAATGGCGGCTTTCTTCGCCTTCGGTGAATGCTGCTGGGATCGGGGATCAAGGACACAAATGAGAGAAGGGGAGGGAGGAAGCAACCAAAGCCTGTCCTGCTCTCTGGCTCAGCGGCTTCGGTTTCCTCCCGCCTCGTTCCTCTCTCAGTCGCTCTCTCGCTGCTCCACCAGCCCAGGAAGAAACTGCTTCAAAGAAGCCGGGGGTGGCTTTTCCTGTCGGCGCAGCTCCTCCGAAGCACCCATTTACCCCCACCCCGCCCGCCCGCAGTTCAATTCAGTGCCCCGTTCTGCCTGCCTGCCTGTTTGGTTGTTTGGGAGCAGCTTCGGCTGAGAATAATAACTATTCGCCTCTTTTTATCAGCCGAAGCTGCTCCGAAACGAAGAAGGCAGGCAGGCAGGCAGAACGGAGCACTGTGGATTGAACTGCGCGCGGGCGGGCGGGGTGGGGGTGGGGGTAAACGGGCGCTTCGGAGGAGCTGCGGCGACAGGAAAAGCCACACCCCCCCCCGCTTCTTTGAAGCAGTTTCTTCCTGGGCTGGTGGAGCAGCGAGAGAGCGACTGAGAGAGGAACAAGGCAGACACCTGAGGGAGGGAGGGAGACACCTGAGGGATGGGGCTGAGGGAGGCAGGGCCGAGGCGCTCCCTGAACTTGGTGGTTTGCTGGCAGACGTTTTATTACCCGACTAGGTAACAACATCAGATGTTACCTAGTCAGGTAATGAAACGTCTGCAAGCAAACCACCAAACTCGGATTCTTCCCCCCCCCCCCCCGGTCCTTGAAAAAGTGTTTGTGCTTGAAACTGGTCCCTGGTACAAAAAAGGTTGGGGACCACTGGTCTAAGGTTAAAGTTTTTGGGGTTTGGGGAAGAAACCACAGAGTCAGGTAGAGTATTCCAGACATTGACCACTCTGTTGCTGAAGTCGTATTTCCTGCAATTAAGTTTGGTGCAATTAACCTTGAGTTTGTATCTATTGTTTGCTCTTGTGTTGTTATGGTTGAAGCTGAAGTATTCATTGACAGGTAGGACATTGCAATGTATGATTTTATGTACTATATTTAGATCGGACCGAAGGCGGCATAGTTCTTGGTTTAATGGTGGACAGAACCACATGGTCTGGAGCTCCAAAGTGAAAAGGATGACCACATGCTTCAAGATGTTGAGTGAAGGAAAAGAAGGGCGGGCCAAGATACTGAGAGACCATTATATACCCTCTGTTGGGCCCCACCTTAGTGTTTCCTGTTCCTGTGCAAGAAATGTATCCCATTGGCTGTCAGACTCCCAGGGGCGGGGGTCTTAACTAACTTTGTAGGATCTGTCTGGACCACATGGCTTCACCTGAGTGTTGGCTGATACAATCTTCCCAGCCAGGTGGTGAGATGGGCAGAGGCCTTTGTTATGTAGAATACTCTGGCCCAGGCCTTAATGGCCCATTAACAAAGGTGGGGGTGGGCTGAGTTTCTGCCTCTCTGTGGTGAGTTTCTGTTTCTGAGTTTCTACTCTTTTTAGGAGAATTATTCTGCTTTTTTTATATTTCCCAGGATATTTCATTTTTCTAGGAGTGGGGTGGATGCTAACTTCCTACACTTTCCAAAATGTAGCTCTACAGTTATTTCATCTTTGGGGGTTTAACAACCCAGTTTATCTGGATGCTGCACCGAACGTATGAAAAAAAAAGCAAGAGAGGGCTGATGTGTTAATAATTAAAAGGGATATACAAATAACAAACCAAGACCATGATCTGAATAATTTTCCATTAACAAAATTTATAAAATGTTTCCAAAAGAGGCTTGTGAAAGCTCTGAAGCATTTTGTGAGAAGGGACGAAGAAAAAATATAAATAAAGAGAAATAAAGTGGTAGGACAGTACAGGTAGTCCTCGGCTTATGACCACAAATGAGCCCCAAATTTTTGTAACCATTCAAAGTTACAACGGCACTGAAAAACCTGACTTATGACCATTTTTTATACTTACGACTGTTTCAGCATGCCTATGGTCACGTGATCAAAATTCGGAGACTTGGCAACTGACTTGTATTTACGACGGTTGCAATATCCCGGGGTCACGTGATCCCCTTTTTTGTGACCTACAGACAATCAAAGTCAATGGGGAAGCCAGATTCACTCAACAATCATTATTGACTTAACGACTGCAGTGATTCACTTAGCAACGGTGGCAAGGAAAGTCATAAAATGGAGCAAAATTCACTCTAACAACAACTGCCTGGAGTCAGCCATGGAAATGTTCAAAAAAGACTTTGGAAGAATAGGATAATTTGCTAGAACTCCAGAAATGTCTTCATTATTAAGAATATCAATGTCCTTCAGATGTTTTATTTCAGGGCTACAATATCATTCCAGGATCTCTCATAGAAAAGAGGGAGTGGTTTGGTGGCCTAGAGGCAGAGCTCTCACCTCACAATCAGGAGGCTGTGAGTTCGATCCTAGGTAGCGGCAGTTATTTCTCTCTCTGGGCACAATGGGAATATCTGCTGAACAAAACTCCACATTGGCAAGAGGAAGGGCATCCGGCCAGTAAACATTTCTCTACTCCATTCAGTTGCACTGACTCCACCCTGATGTAAAGGATTACAGGGTCATTAAAAGACACACACACACACACACACAAATCTCTCATAGAAAAGAGGCTGCTTTTTGCAAAGAGACTGCAAAGCTGATAGCTCTCATCCAGCCCTTGAGTATTGAAGATTTGTCTTTAAACGAATCCAAACTCCAGCTCTTCTTTAGGACAATGATGGTTTATTCAATATAGCATCAAACAACAAATACTCTAATCAGGCAAGAATGGCTAAAAGCCAGGCAAGATTAGAGTTGGGTTTGAGTTTTCTCCCTTTCCTTTTATCGCCATTATCATGAGACACACCACACCACACCCAGGCCTATACCCAGTTTTAATTCTGGCCACGCCTAACCCATTATCCCTAAATGTTATTCACCCTATAACATGTCTACATCCCCACCCTATTCCGACCCTCACTAACTGATCCCCACCTGGTGCCACCTTCACCACGTTTTAACCTAAGTCCTAATTGCCACCTATATGTGCCCCAACCCCTTTAACAATATGCACCACATCAATAAAGAGCCAGTTCCAACAGCCCTGCAGTTGTTGCAGAATCCATCCTGCAGCCCCGCAGTTGTTGCAGAATCCATCCTCAGCTCTGCTGAGTCATTCCAAAGCCATCAGCCAGCACACAAGCAGAAATACAGATCCTGCAGCAGCAGAGATAAGGTGACATGGACAGATGACTTGCTGCAAGGCATATTCAGAGCTGACGGGCTCTGGGTGAACTCGGAGCCTGATAATAGCTGTTTTTGAAAGGTTACCACTCTGGCTCACTTTCACCCAGGACAGAGTTGGCTGTGCCAAAGCCCGTTACAGATAGTCCTTGACTTACAACAGTTCGTTTAATAACCGTTTGAAATTACAATGGCACTGAAAAAAGTGACCTATGGCCATTTTTCACGCTCACGACCATTGCGGCATCCCCAGGGTCACGTGATTTGACGCTCGGTTGCTTGACAGCTGGTTTATATTTATGACGGTTGCAGTGTCCTGGGGTCCTGTGATCAACTTTTGTGACTTTCTGACCAGCAACTTTAATGGGGAAAGCCAGATGCACTTAACAAATGTGTTACTAATTGAATACCTGCAGTGATTCACTTAACGAAGGGGGCAAGAAAAGTTGTAGAATGAGGTAAAACACACTTAGCAAATTTCTCACTTTGGCCACATAAATTTTGGGCACAATTGTGGTCGTAAGCTGAGGACTATCTGTATAGCTGTTCTGATGGAAGAACCTTGCTGAGTAGTGGAAGGCAAAAGAGAAGAGAGAAGGAGCCAATAAAAGGAACAAGGGTAGCAATATTATTTTAAAAATCGCCCCACAAAAATCAGAGAGGTTTGTGGTATTGTGCCAGAGGAGGTGGTATAAAAGTTAGGCTCTTTGAGGAGTGGGATGAGACTTTTAAAGTCAAAATAATGTATGATAAGCCTAGCAGAAGCTCCATGCATCTGTTTTATAACTCATTTTCCAAAAGAACAATGAAAGGAAGAAGGAATTTGCTGCATTAATATAGGATGCTGCAGAGGCTGAAAAAATGGGGCGAGTTTCTTATTGTATGGCTTCTGAGGAGGAAGAGGAGGAGGAGGAGAGGAAGAGGAGGAGCAGGAAGAGGAGCAGGAGGAGGAGGAGGAGGAGGAAGAAGAAGATGAAGAGGAGGGGGAGGAAGAGTAGAAAGAAGAAGAAGAGGAGGAGGAGGAGGAGGAGGAGGAGGAGGAGGAGGAGGAGGAGGAGGAGGAGGAGGAGAAAGAGGCGAAGGAAAAGAAGGTGGATGAAGAGGAAGAGGAGGAAGAAGAGGAGGAGGAAGAGGAAGAGAAGGAAGAGGAAGAGGAGAAGGGAGGAGGAAGAGAAAAGATTAGGAAAAAATAATTCAAGCTTTATCCAATCTGAGTTTAAATATGTTGGACTTTAATTTCCATGGACCGAATATCACCACATTGGAAACGACCACAGGGGAAGACAGAATTAAGGATAGGTAGGAAGGTGATAGATAAAATCGCCATGTGCAACTTTTACTTCTGTAAAATGAGCTATTAAAACCATGGAGTCCCTACCAACAGCTTTGTAAGTCCTTCCCTTTTGCAAAAATAAAGATGTGCCACTATAAAAAATAACCTCCATTGGGCAAGGCTGCTTATGGATCCAAATACGCCTGTAACAAAGCAGCAACACAACTTGGCCCTTTCAGATTAGAAAAGGCTGAACCTGCTGCAGTTATATTGCCATGTGGACATTGGGTGTCACTGTCTGCTTTTCTCTCTAGTGGCTCAGGCAACATAAACAAATTAAAACCCAGGGTGGAGAGGGGAAAACAGTAAATTAACAGTGGTCGGTGGAGCAAAGGGTTTACAAAACATTTGGTTATGACCAATGAAACTTGGGAAGTAGATATCAAAAGATGAGAGGCTCTATTAGTGTCTAGTTCTGTACTGGCCTTTGATCAAAATAAAATGTCTTTTTCTCTTATTGATTTATTTATTACACTTTTACGCCACCCATCCCTGGTGTTGCAGTGAATTAGAAGGCAGTACAACTTATGACCAAAAATGAGACCAACATTTCTGTTGCTAAGTAAGACATTTGTTCAATGAGTTTTGCCCGAAGGTGGGATTCTACCAGTTCGCACCTATTCACTAGAACCGGTTGTTAACATTCTAAGCAGTTCGGAGAACCGGTTGTTAGAAGAAATTACTGGCCTAATCCTGTAAGGAAGGAAACATTCTGGTGTTGCTTACAGAAACTGCCTCTCCATTAACCCTTATTACATTCTTGGCAGGACTAGACTTCCTGTCTCTGGAACTTCTCTGGAGTTTTTTCCCCTCCTTTGCTGGTACTTTGCTTGTGTGGAGTGACCATTCAAAGTTACAATGGCACTGAAAAAAGTGACTTATGACCATTTTTCACACTTATGACTGTTGCAGCATCCCCACAGTCATGAGAGGCCAGGCGAGGAGATGCGTGCCTCGATGTGAGTGATATTGAGTTGGCCACACCCAGCCAATAACATGACCACCAAGCCATGCCCACCAACTAAGCCACGCCCACAGAACCGGTTGTTAAAAACATTTGAATCCCACCCCTGTTTTTGCCCCACTTGCTTCTTTCTTTTCTTGAATCTGTCTTCCCCATTGACTTTGCTTGTGGGAAGGTCGCAAAAGGGGTCCTTAGGTCTCAGCAATGGTGATAACTATGAACCAGTTGCCAAGCCTCTGAATTTTGATCACGTGAACATGGGGAAGCTGCAACAGTCATAAGTGTGAAAAACCATCATAAGTCACATTCTTCAGTGCCGTTCTAACTTTGAACGGTCACTAAACAAATTGTTGTAAGTCAAGGATTACCTGTATTGCAGGCTAACTATGCCCACACTCTGCAGTTCAAATCTTACCAGGCTCAAAGGTTGACTCAGTCTTCCATCCTTCCGAGGTGGGTAAAATGAGGAGCCAGATTTGTTGAGGGCAATAGGCTGACTCTGTAAAACCGCTTAGAGCAGCGGTCGCCAACTGGTGGGCCGTGAGAAAATTTGGGGGGGCGCAGAGAAATCTCATCCCCAGAAGCACCCCCCCAAAGCTGTTCTGTTTTGCCAGGAGATTTAGATTAGCTAGGAAGCAGGAAATGGTTGGATTTCTTGCTTTCTAGCTAGACTTTAGAGCTTCAGCTCTGCTTTTAAGCACAGCCGAACCTCCCTTAGGACTGAAGGTTCTATTATTCAGTGCAGACTCATGGCAAGCAAACTTTATGTGACAGACTGAGCTAGCCGATGGCAAATAGATAGATCAATGAATGATTCTGTGAACTCAATCTGCCTGCCTGCCTGATTTTGGGTAAAAGTTGCTCTTTTTTTTATAAAAAAATCAATATTTATATGAATATTTATAATATTTACATACAAGCCATGCCCAGCTAGTCACATGACCACCAAGCCACACCCACAATTTAGGCCACGCCCACAGAACTGGTTAGTGGTCCCTGGGATTTAAAATTATGAGTTTGGTGGTCCCTGAGGTCCAAAAGGTTGGCGACTCCTGGCTTAGAGAGTGCTGTAAAGAAGTATATAAGTCTAAGCACTGTTGCTGTCACTCTCTCCCCTACAACTTTGGTCAAGTTACCTTTTTATCAGCAAGGTATTCTATATTACCTTTATAACTTAAACATTCTTTTTCATCAAGGAGGCCGTCTCTACACACTTTATATATATAGCTTATATGGGGCAGGCACATTTTATATTATTTTGAAAACACCATCATAAAATGGTTATCACAGGGAGGGCTACATATACACCACAGGCTGGCTAAAACAAAACAAAACACAGAATTAAGGACAAGGTTAGAACAATACCTTATTGTTACATAAGCATCTACAGTATGTTTTTTGTAAATTTTAGTTGAGAGATGCTATAAGTCCCAATGCATTTTTTTTGTTTTAAACATGGCATCCAGCAATTTGTTGTCTTGTCAAAAGAATGACTCAGGTCTGAAGTCAGATCTGTATGAGGCAAATATGCTACAGTGTTTGTGAAGAAAATCCCCAAGTGTATCTAACCATGGCTGTTTTTCACTGTCTGAATTATCTTCCCCATGTCGGTGGGGTTTATCTGAACCATCATCTTTGAGGAGATGCTATCCGAGTGATGAAAACAAACTGAATGCGTGACCAGAATAATTTCTACCACTTACAAACTACATGAAAAACACAAACACTTGAAAAATGTCGCATCTCTTAACCTCCATTGTTATTTTTTGCAGAGAGCGAATTCAAACACTAGAGGAAGAGTATTAACTGGTGATATTAGATATAGATAGATAGATAGATAGATAGATAGATAGATAGATAGATAGATAGATAGATAGATAGATAGATAGATGGATTGAGATGGATAGATGGTTAGATGGATGGATGGATGGATGGATGGATGGATGGATGGATGGATGGATGGATGGATGATAGATATGGAATATATCTTTTTCTTTACATTTATCCTTACAATATCTTTTATATATAACTGAAGGTGGTAAACATATGTTGGAAGAAATATCCCATCTGGTTCAGTCCAAAGCCGGGAGAAAGACACTGGAAACATGGAGGCTGATTGGAAAGATAGTTTTATGATGAACAGAACCACCAAGCACATGGTTCTGGTGCAGCTGACCAAATGGAGTTGAAAGTGGGCTTTTATACCTTCTCTTGGGCTTTGGACTTGAGCTTCCTGTTCCTGCGCAAGAACATGTATTCTATTAGCTATTGTCAGACTCCCATGGGGCCATGTACAAAGCCTAGGAGTTTGTCTGAGCTAAGCTTGGTTGAAGTTTGGGCTGATGCAATGTCTTTAGGAGATTGTGCAATGTGGTGAGCTCTGCTGCTAGATGGTAGTGGGTTAATCCTATTATGTCCTGAAGGGTCATGTCTTAATCCCATCACCCTGCAGCTGAAGTCTTTTGTTTTGTAGATAGGCTGGCCCAGTCTTTCTCAATGGGCACAAGATATTTGCTGTGGAGCAGGAAGCTGAGGCTCTGAGTGTCTGTCTCCCTTAAGATTTTTATTTCTCTTTTAGGGGAAATATTTTATCCTGCCTTTTTAGATAATTATCAAAATATTTCATTCTTCTAGGAGTGGGGTTGGCTTCCCACACATACACAATGCTTCTTAATACTCCTTCCTCCTCGTATTCTCCAAGCAACAACAGCCCTGTGAGGTAGGTTGAGCTGAGAGAGAGAGGGATTGTTCCAAAGACATTGGTCCAAAGTCCAAATGGGACTGGAACTCACAGTCTCCTAGTAATCGGCCCCAAATCACCCACAGGACTTTCAGGCCTAAGGCAGGACTAGAACTCACTGCCTTCTGGTGATTGGCACAAAGTCAGCCAGTTGACTTTATTCCTAAACAGCTTAAAGCACACACTCTTCTAGAGAGAAGTTCCCTGAGGATGAGCTCCAGCACAAGTCTGAAAGCATGGAAGACTATGCCTCTGTCCTGGTTTATTTATTTGGCATGTGTTAGCCAGGGATCCCCGAGGAGGCTGGCTGCCTCTGTGACAGGATTTTTTTTGAGGGGGGGTGTTATCTTTACCCGAGGGATGCCTGAATGCAGGTAGGCAATCGGGGGAGGCTCCTTTCTTGTCCCTACACTAGGGGTGGGATTCTACCAGTTCGCACCTATTCGCTAGAACTGGTTGTTAACATTTTAAGCAGTTCGGAGAACTGGTTGTTAGAAGAAATTACTGGCCTAATCCTGTAAGGAAGGCAGGAAGGAAACATTCTGGTGTTGCTTACAGAAACTGCCTCTCCGTTAACCCTTATTACATTCTTGGCAGGACTAGACTTCCTGTCTCAGGAACTTCTCTGGAGTTTTTTTCCCCTTCTTTGCTGGTACCTTGCTTGTGTGGAGTGACAATTCAAAGTTACAATGGCACTGAAAAAGTGACTTATGACCATTTTTCACACTTAATGTTAGGGATAACATTGTTTTACCCTAACTGTTTTGGGTAAAGATAATAAAATGATGAATCATGGTTTGTCAGATAAAGTGTATGTGACTTTAAGCTAAAGGAATGTAATTAAGGGTGCAGCTGTAAAAGTACTATATAAGCAGCAAGGCACTCTCTGGCTTACTGATCCCTAATTACTGGCTGGCTTATTGAAGACTGCATTCTTGCTGGATCGGGGAGGAGAAGAAGTGTTGGATTACTTTGAAGATATTTCTCAACGGAGAGAAGATAAGTTTTGGACAGATTTATTATATGTGTACTGACACTGGCTATTCAACACGGACTTTGCAATTAGAGTATCCTCGACAAGACTTGACTGAATTTGGTATTTGACTAATGGACTGTTTATAATGACTATGCTATAATTCTTAAATGGAATAAATTATAATTTTTGATAGCACAAGCGTATCTGTATTTTTACTGCGTGTTAACTAAAAAACGTATCTCACACATTTACCAGTCTGCCTATCTGACTTCGCTGCATGTTCTGTTTAGTTTGTTTTCCTTAACACCCGTTGGGGAATCCAGGCTTAACATTGGTTATGGGACCAGAGAGACTGCAAAGTCAGTTTAACTAGGATAAAAACAGGTTTATGTAAAAAGTGAGATTTTGTGTTGTTACACGTTACAGTAAACAGACAGCTGTGTTTTATCAATTATAGTTTTATATCCATATAGTGAAACATGGCACAAGTCAGTCTACAAAGTTTGTCCCTTATATCCAAGCTGGATGGAACAAACTATGTTTCATGGTCTATGAAATGTACTCTACTTCTATGAAGAGAAGGTCTGTGGAAAATAATTGAAAATCCACCTAACGTAGAAGAATGGGATTCTGAAGATGAGGAAGATAGTCAAAAGATAGAAGAATTTAAACAGAAAAATGAACAAGCACTTTGCATCATAGGGCTATCATTAACTGATCAGCAACTTGTTCATATACGGGGAGAGCAAACAGCAGTTGGGTGTTGGCAAAAACTGAGGAGGATTTATGTCCGAGATAACGTTGGTGCTCACATAAATCTAACACGGAAGCTTTTCCGGACGTATCTCCAAAAGAATGGTGATATGCTGAGTCATTTGAACACTATGAAAAGCATTTTCCAAGAACTTCATGAGAAGGAGTTAATTTTCTCTGAGCTACACCAGGTCTACATAATTCTATCTTCATTAGACGAAAATTTTGATGACTACGTAACTTCCCTTGAAATATTGCCTAAAGAAAGCCTAACTTTAACTGATATCACTGGCAGATAGATTGAAGAGGCCAGAAGAAGGCTTGAAAGAGATCAGTTAAGGAGGGAGCAACCTCAAAAGGAAAATAATGAATCTCCTACTGCATACGCAATTAAAAAGTGTTTTAATTGTGGAGGGAGAGGACATTTTGCAAGATTTTGTAAGAAACCAAAGCGCAAGAATGCAAACCAGAATGCTGTAAGCCATCAAAGAAGAAATAAGAATTATGAGTTAGCAATGTATAGTAATGGAGTTGTAAAAAATAATTTATGGGTGGTTGACAGTGGTGCGTCCCACTGTATTACAAATGATAACAAAAAATTTGTAAAAATGTCCAAGAGTTCACAGCATATCTCATTGGCAAACGGATGGAAACTGAAGGCAAAAGGTGAAGGTATAGCTCATTGTTCTAGTATAAATGAGAACATAAAAATGTTATATGTACCTCAACTTAAATTTAATTTGCTTTCAGTTAGAATGTTGGTTAAATTAGGATACATAGTTACCTTTAAGGGAGATACTTGTTTAATTGAAAAAGAAGGTAAGAAAATTACTGCGTCTTTAAGAGGTGACTTATATGTGTTAAATGATAATGGAATAGATTAGAACAAGATTCAGATAATGATGTTATTGTAGAACCCTATAAGAGGCAGAAAGAAAAGACTAGTTATAAGAAAAGTCCAATTAAAGAAGAAGTCAATGAAGAGCAAATAGAATCAGATCAAGAAGAAATAATTGATCAAGAAGAGATAGATAGTCAAGAACAGGAAATAAAGGAAAGTCCACCTGTAAGTCCTGTTATACCTAGACGCACAACGCGTATAACTAAACCACCTGATAGGTATCAGGCAAGTATTGTTTGCCAAGTAAATAAAGTTCCTACTAGTATAGAAGAACTTAAGATGTATCCTGCTAAGGATCAGGAGAATTGGCAAAAGGCAATGGAAAAAGAGTTAAATTCATTAAGGGAAATGAAGGTTTATGAAGAAACCAAATTACCTCAAGGAGAAAAATCCATTGGATGCAAATGGATATTTAAAGTAAAAACTGGAAATAATGGGAAAGTAACTTATAAAGCTAGATTAGTAGCACAAGGATTTAACCAAAATGTATATGATTATGATGAGATATTTGCACCAAATCTTAAGGCTACAACTTTAAGAGCAGCTTTAGTATGGACAGCTAAGAATAATTATATAGTTAACCATTTAGACGTAGAAACTGCATATTTGCATGCACCATTGCAGCATACAATATATTTGAAAAAACCAGTTGGCATAAATGATAATAAAGTAAATAGCAATGATTGTTGGAAACTCAAGAAGAGTTTATATGGATTGAAACAATCTGGCTATGAATGGAACCAATATATTGTGAAAGAATTAAACAATATAGGGTTTAAATCTGGTTTAGCAGATCCATGTATGTTTAAAAGAGAAAATAATGGAACGGTGTCATTATTGTTATTATTTACAGATGATATTGCTTTGATTACTAAAACCAATAATGAAGCTACTGAGATTATTTCATTATTAGCCAAAAGGATAAAATTAAAGCATTTAGGTGAAATTAAAAAGTATCTAGGATTGACAATTAACAAAACCACAAAAGGATTTAAGATATCTCAAGAGGATAAAATTTGCCAATTAATTAAATTGTATAAAATGGAACTTTGTAAGCCTGCAAAGACTCCAATGAGTCATATATCAATCTTTGATTGGTAGCTTATCATATATAAGCAATTGGTCAAGGCCAGATATAGCTTATAGTATTAATCAGCTGGCACAATATAATAATGATCCACATCAATGTCATTGGCAAGCATTAAAGAGAATTTTAAGATATCTTAAAGGAACAATGCATCATGCATTGTATCTAGAGCCAAAAGGTGATTTGAATCTTAGTGCCTATGCAAATGCAAGTTTTGCAACTGACATAAATACTAGAAAATCAACATCTGGGATGGCTATATTATTTGGTAAGACACTAATAGGATGGAGGTCAATCAGGCAACAGCATATTAGCTTGTCAACGATGGAAGCAGAATTTTCATGTCTGTCATTACTATGCACTGACTTAATTCTGTACAAACAGTTATTATTAGACATGGGTATAACTGTTAAAGATTCCATTATTGTGTACGAGGACAACCAGGCAGCTATACAATTAGCTACTAATATTGCTGTAAAGACTAGATCAAAGCATACTGATTTAAGATACTTAAATGTTAGAGAATCTGTTAAAAATGGTCTAATTAAACTAGAGTACTGCATGAAGGAAGAAAATATTGCAGACCAGTTTACAAAGGCACAAGGTGTTGTAAAATTTAAAGAGAGTTGTGACAATTATGATTTGAAGGTGTAAATGGTTATATTATTGTAATATTATTATTATTACCCAAAAGGGGAGAATGTTAGGGATAACATTGTTTTACCCTAACTGTTTTGGGTAAAGATAATAAAATGATGAATCATGGTTTGTCAGATAAAGTGTATGTGACTTTAAGCTAAAGGAATGTAATTAAGGGTGCAGCTGTAAAAGTACTATATAAGCAGCAAGGCACTCTCTGGCTTACTGATCCCTAATTACTGGCTGGCTTATTGAAGACTGCATTCTTGCTGGATCGGGGAGGAGAAGAAGTGTTGGATTACTTTGAAGATATTTCTCAACGGAGAGAAGATAAGTTTTGGACAGATTTATTATATGTGTACTGACACTGGCTATTCGACACGGACTTTGCAATTAGAGTATCCTCGACAAGACTTGACTGAATTTGGTATTTGACTAATGGACTGTTTATAATGACTATGCTATAATTCTTAAATGGAATAAATTATAATTTTTGATAGCACAAGCGTATCTGTATTTTTACTGCGTGTTAACTAAAAAACGTATCTCACACATTTACCAGTCTGCCTATCTGACTTCGCTGCACGTTCTGTTTAGTTTGTTTTCCTTAACACCCGTTGGGGAATCCAGGCTTAACACTTATGACTGTTGCAGCTTCCCCACAGTCATGAGAGGCCAGGTGAGGAGATGAGTGCCTCGATGTGAGTGATATTGAATTGGCCACACCCAGCCAATAACATGACCACATAAGCCATGCCCACCACCTAAGGCACACCCACAGAACTGGTTGTTAAAAAATTTGAATCCCACCCCTGCCCTACACAGTTTATTCGCTCACGGGAATCAAACTGCTGAGCTGCTGAGGTCAGCAGTGCGCAAGCCCAGCATCTTACCGCATGAGCCACCGTGTCCTCTCTGTCCTGCTGACTAACCCAGATTTGATCCTGCAACATTATCTTGGAACACATATATTCACTTTCCTTTGTGTACAAATATTTGTTAGATTTTATCCTGCTTTTCCTTCAAGGTCTCAATGTGAGCTGTGTTTAAGGCCAAACAATACCTAGGATTTGGTATATGGTAGGACAAGGGAGCACTTCAAGGCCTGGAGATCTGATATTCTCACAAAAAATTCCAAAGGAACAAGTATCCCACTTCGATTCCTCCATCTCTGTTCTGCCTGACAAGTTCACAAATAGTCCAAGGTCAATACCACAAAGGAAACTCATGATAAAATCTTTAAGCCCAGTCCAGGGTTCAAGAGACATGAACTGCACGTAAAGCATCAGAAGATCCAGGAAAAAAAAAAAAGATTTCCAGTCTAACCAAATAGCAGACAGAAGATATAAAAACATCAGAGTCCTTTGGGGCAGAAACTTAATGTTAAACTTAAACTCAGCTTCTTAGTAGTTCTACACTTACATGCTAAACTGGAAAGTTAAATAAAATCCCAGAAGAAAGAAGCTGCAAATCACTTTCGTATGCAAAGTACACCAGTTTTTTTTTTTAAATTGGTAGAGAGGACAAGCAGAATTTAATTAAATAAGCATGCATCTCTAACTATGGACATGCCAACATGACCAATGTCCATTTATAAACTGTAGGTAGACCTTGCTTTAAGTCCATCACTAGGATCAGAATTTCCATCACTAATCGAGGCAGTTATTAAGTGAACCATGCCTGATTTTACAACCTCTCTTATCATGCTTATAAGTGAACTTGGCTTCCCCCATTGATTTCACTTATTGGAAACCAACTGGGAAGGTCGCAAATAGCAATCACATGACTCTAGAAAGAATGCAGAGAAGAGCAACCAGGATGATGAGAGGACTGGAGGCCAAAACATACAATGAATGGTTGCAGGATCTGGGCATGGCTAGTCTAGTGAAGAGAAGGACCAGGAGAGACAGGATATCAGTCTTCCAATATTAGAGGGGCTGCCAAAAGAGAGGAAGGGGTCAAGCTATTTTCCAAAGCACCTGAAGGCCAGACAAGGAATAATGGATGGAAACTGATCAAGGAGAGATTCAGCCTAGAAACAAGGAGAAATTTTCTGACAGTGAGAGCAATCAACCCATGGAACAGAAGTTGCCTTCAGAAGTTGTGGGAGCTTCATCCCTGGAGGCTTTCAAGAAGAGACTGGACTGCAATCTGCCAGAAATGGTGTAGGGCAGGGCTGTGAAACTCCCAGCCCACGGGCCAGATCCGTCATGCACTGGCCACGCCCATGCTTGGTTTAGCACAGGGGAAAGTCCCAATACGTCACGTGACGCTGCCATGATGACGCAAGTTTGACACCCCTGGTGTAGGGTCTCGTCCTTGAGCAGGGGGTTGGACTAGATGACCTACAAAGTTTCTTCCAACTCTGTTATTCTAAGTAATTCTAAGAGCCCAGAACTATCCTAAATACATGCTGGTGACAAGAACCCAAATTTTGATCACATGACCATGGGGACACGGCCATTCTGTTTCCTTTCAGACTTTGTCTCTTTTGAATAGCAAGTGTGTATTGTTTATCTGTGTGTGCCTGTTAATGACCAATTAGTCTGAGTGCCGGGCTTCCAGAAATTCTCTGGTGTTTGGGATTTGACTTGATCTAGGGTGCTTATAGTTTCCCAGTTGAAATGGTAGTTATGTTTGTCCATGTGTTATGAAATTAAAGAGTTTTCTTAACTTCCTTAATTCTTAAATTCCTTCACTCCTTAACTTGAAGAGTTGCTTAAAAAATGAATTTTAAAAAAAGCTACTGAGTTTGAAGGAATACTTGACATTTAAATCCCTGTATTTGTGTGTTCCGGGAAGTGGCACACCATCTGTCATACTCAAAAGAGAAGGAATCATATTGAGATCCAGATAAGGAGAACTCTATCCACCAAGGACACAGATCAACATCATAAACGCCTTTCACAAGGTCTTCTAGATTTCAGCAGAGCCAAAAAAAAAAAAAAACCCCAAATATCCTTGACTAGCTTCAGATGTCAACCAAGGTGATTCTAACAGTACAGGATTTTTACATATCCACCATTTCTCTTTTTTCCAAAGTGCCTACCGTCCCTGTCCTATTGTTTCTCTTATTCTTTTATTTTTCTTATATGTACCCATTTCATGTATTCACAACTATGTATACACTTATACTTATTATCTTGTAAACAATTGGCAAATCAAATAAATAAATAAATAAATAAATAAATAAAATAAACATGAGGAAAATTGCATCCTCTAATACAGTGTTGCTCAACATTGGTCATTTTAAGAGGTGTGGACTTCAACTCCCAGAATTCTGGAAGCTGAAGTCCGTGCGTCTTAAAGTGGCCAATATTGAGAAACCCTGCTCTAATACATTGGCTGCAATTCAAGAATATCCAGCAAAGATGGGGTTTGTTTTGGTGCTTAGGAATCCTAATCAATATGGAAGAAAAATGAACATCCCTCCAAATAATATAAGTTGAAGCAAAATATTTTTTAGATACTTATTAGATTTTTTTTTATTCTGGCTTTATTGCTTTTTATAAGTAACTCAAGGCAGTGAATGTATGTAATATGCGTTTTGTCCTCCTATTTTCATCACCACAAACAACTCTGTGAGATGGGTTGGGCTAAGTGACTGCCCCAAAGTCATCCAGCTGGTTTTCATGGCTAAGGCGGGACCAGAACTCCCAGTCTCCTGCTGATTGGTCCAATTATCCAACGAGTCCCTCTCTAAAACCATAGACCATTTTTCTATAGACTTTGGATAGCTACGATCATTTGGAGCAGTGAGCTGAACGATTCCTAGATTACAGGCAGGATTTTCTTTGTGGGATTGGTGGGACACTTAAGCCCTGTGTTATTCCACATAGGAAAAACATACATCTAAATCCTCCCCTTAAAAAAAATAATAACCCTGCCTCTTTCATTGTCTCTTCACATTCACCTCCAACTTGTAAAACCAGAATTGAGGAATCTGAACTTTCTAAATCCAGTTTATGTTCTCAGTAGATGATAAGAAGAAGCGAAAGTATGCCAAGGTCAGTGGCCTGTTTTCCTCCTGAGTCCCATTACAGCCAGAATCTTTAACAACACAAAACCACATCCCCATTACGATGAAATATTTAAAAGACTTCCTGAAACAATTAAGCAAATGAGATTGTACAGCATCTCATGTTATCTCTTCTGCATTAAAAAAAAATGGAATGGTGAATCATTTCCTGCTGTCACTCAACACAGCTGGCCAAATCCACATTAAACCCTGCTGCTCATCCTACTTGCTGGATATCCAAGGAGGAATTTACTTTTTTCTGGAGTGAAAGTTGCAGTCATCCAGGTGGTTTTTTGTTTTGTTTTTTGGCAAAATATCAGCTGTGGTTTATTTGGAGCAGTCCTTCCCAACCTTGGCAACTTTTAGATAAGTGGACTTCAACTCCCAGAATTCTCCAGCCAGGATTCTGGGAGTTGAAGTCTACATATCTTAAAGTTGCCACAGTTCAGAAATACTGATTCAGCCTCTACTAGGGCTGATGGAGAAGGATGTGAACATGCAATGCCAACATTCCAGAAGATAGGCTTAAGACACAGAAGGATCTTGACAGAGCTGAACACTGGGCCCTATCTAACAAAATGAAGTTTAATGGTGAAAAAGTAAGGTTTAGGCATTTAGGCAAGAAAAACCAAATGCACGGGTATAGTATAGGTCAGGGGTCACCAACCTTTTGGACCTCAGGGACCACGAAACTCATAATTTTAAATCCCGCAGAACACTAATATGAATTTTGAGTGACGGTGGCTTGCTGACGTTGGTGGGAAAGTCGGTCCCATATTCCAGAACTGCAGTAGTCACAAGACTGGTCCTTTGGTCATTCCAGAGCAGCTCATCCATGGCAGGCCAGTGCACCCAGGTGGAGCAGCTGCTCCAGGATGACCAAAAGGCCAGTCCTGTGACTACTGCAGCTCTGGAATATAGGACCGACTTTCCCACCAATGCCAGCAAGCCACCCTGGGGCGGATTTCCCTCCCCCCCGGCTTTGGTCTGGCCTTCCAGTTCCAGCTCGTGATAAGGTTTGTGCTTGGCCAAAGGGTGGGGGCCAATGGGTAGGCAGGCCATGTGGGCGGCGCAGCCTTGTGTTCCCATGCAGCCTGGATTAATTGCTTTGGGGGGGGGGACATTTCTCTGTGGACCACCAAAATTTTCTCACGGACCACCTGCGGTCCGTGGCCCACCGGTCAGCCACTGGTATAGGTGGTATGTGGCTCAATAGTAGTAATAGCAAGAGGGATCTTGACGTTGTAATGGGCAATCAGTTAAATATGAGCCAGCAGTGCCCTGCAGCTGCCAAAAAACACAGTCCTAGGCTGCATAAATCAAGATCATGCGAAGTGCTGATACCACTTTATAACGCCTTAGTAAGGCCACCCTTGGAATACTGCATCCAGTTTTGGTCACCCCATTGTAAAAAAGATGTTGAGACTCTAGAAAGAGTGCAGAAAGATGCTTAGGGGACTAAAACATATAAAGAACAGTTGCTAGAATTTGGTATGTCTAGTTTGATGAAAAGAAGGACTAGGAATGACAGGATAGCAATGTTCCAATATCTCAGGGGTTGCCACAAAGAAAGGGGGGGGGTTAACCTTTCTCCAAAGCACCTGAAGGCAGGACAAGAAACAATGGATGGAAACTAATCAAGGAAAGAACCAACCTAGAACTAAGGACCAATTTTCTGACAGAGAGGGAACAATTAATCAATGGAAGGATTTGCCTGCAGAACATGTGAGCACTCCATTTGTCTGGAATGGTATAGGGTTTCCTGCCTAAGCAGGGAGTTGGATTAGAAGACCTCCAAGGTCCCATCCAACTCTGATTATTCTGTTATTTCCAATTTTACCTTCATGTCAGCAGCATGAACTCATCGGCTGAAGGTGTTTTACTGTCTTAGGCTCCAGTTGTAAGGCCAATAGGAAAGTGGACTGATGCTTTTTCTGCCCCAAATCGAAGCCTCATTGTTTCCCTGATGGACTGAGGCTTGCTTTTTTTATATTCCAGTTTGAAAACTCACTAATTTAAACACCAAAAAGAAACCAGTGCCAAATCTCACCTTGCTTAATAAATTATAGGAGAGCCGGCTACTGTAGGATAAGTCTGTTGCTGCAAAACGTTGTACAGCTCTGCCCACAATTTTATAGAAAAAAGAAAAGAAAAAACAGATGTGCTGTGACAATAAGCAGATGTGTTTGAGGCTGCCGTTCACAAACACTTAACTCGTGTTGAATCTTAATGTATAGCTACCAGATATCGTGTTGGCAGGATTCCCAGTTCTGTTAGTCCTTCATATGGTTTTTATTGCTGATGGAGACCACAACATGGACACCAAATGGTTTTCTTCGTAATGCAGAATAGAGAAGGATTACCTACTTTCCATCTCTATTCCGCTAATGCAATGTATATAGAACAGGGGTCTCCAACCTTGGCAACTTTAAGACTTGTGGACTTCAACTCCCAGAGTTCCTCAGCCAGCTTTGCTCTGGGAACTTAGCCAGGAACTCTGGGAATTGAAGTCCACAAGTCTTAAAGTTGCCAAGGTTGGAGACCCCTGATATAGAACACAGACTAATAGGTTGGAAGACACCTTGAGATCTTCTAGTCCCACCCCAATGCTCAAGCAGCAGACCCTAGATCATTTTGGCTGTCCAATCTCTTCTTGAAAACCTCCGGTGATGGAGCATCCACAACTTCTGGAGGCAAGCCAGAAGTTCCACTGATTTAATTCTTTTCGCTGTCAGAAAATTTCTCCTTAGTTCTAGGTTGGATCTCTCTTGAATAGGTAAACCCTTCTTCTGCCCTCAGGTGCTTTGGTGAATCCATAGACCGCTCTTTTCTGTGACAGCTCTTCAAGTACAGGTAGTCCTTGATTTATGACCACCATTGAGCCCAACATCTCTGTTGCGAAGCAAGATGGTTGTTAAGTGACTTTGGCTAACTTTTACAACCTTTCTTGCCACTGTTGTTAGGTGAATCACTGCAGTTGTTCAATTAGTAACGTGACTGTTAAGTGAATCTGGCTTCCCCATTGACTTTGCTTGTCAGAAAGTCACAAAAGGGGAACCCAGCAGATTGCAACCGTCGCCAAGCATTTGAATTTTGATGACATAACAATGGGTCATGTGAAAAATAGTTAAAAGCAGAGGTGGTATTCAGCAGGTTCTGACCAGTTCTGGAGAACCGGTAGCGGAAATTTTGAGTATTTCAGAGAACCGGCAAATACCACCTCTGACTGGCCCTGCCCCCATCTATTCTCTGCCTTTAGAGTGATCCAGCTGATCGGCTGGGTCTCCTTTTGTTCCCCTGCACAGGAGAACGGAGCTGGAAAGCAGGTTAGTGGGGTGGGGAGGGAATGGAGATTTTACAATAACCTTCCCCCTGGAGTGGGGAGGGAATGGCGATTTTATAGTACCCTTCCCCTGCCACACCCACCAAGTCACACCCACCAAGCCCCACATGCCCACCAAGCCACACCCACAGAACCTGTAGTAAAAAAATTTGAATCCCACCACTGGTTATAAGCCACTATTTTCAGTGCCACTCTGACTTCAAACAATCACTAAATGAATGATTGTAACTCAAGGACTATCTGTACTGGAAAACTGCTATCATATCATCCCTAGCCCTCCTCTCTGTTTGTTGTGAATCAATAAAAGTGAATAACCTAAATGCAAATTAGGGGTTGAAAACCTGCACACTTGATTGGTCCTTATACAACAACTTGGGATTGGGCCAGAACCAGTCCCTGATTGGCCATTTTTGGGACTGTTCTTATTGGTCAGTAGTTTGAACTTGTTGCACATTTTCATTGGTTAATAAGGCAGCAGCTAACCCTATAAAAGGGTTACTGCTGCCCATAGCATTGCTCTGTTATGTTCTATACTTTATTAAAGAGTTGAAGTCACTGGTCAGATGTCTGGTCTCCGTTATTCTCCATACTTAACACTGGCGACGAGGATGGGATCCGGAGACCGAAGAGCTGACTAACCTATAGAGCAACTAACAGAGCACGTGGTTGAACACGCACCATCAACGGCAACATGGCCAGTGGTGTCGTACCACCCGCTCCATTCGACTCCAGAAACCGAAGACTGGGAGTCGTATATGGATAGGTTCCAGATGTTTCTGGAGACCAACAATTTGAAAAATGCAACAGCCGGAAAAAAAAGAGCTATATTTCTAACCCATTGCGGCCCTACCATATTTAAAATGGCAAAGTCACTTGCCAAGCCAGCAGAGGTAAAAGAGATACGTCCTCGGACGTCCTCGAGCCTTTACTACAGGCTCACTACGTGCCCACCGTGCCAATCTTAGTCCGAAGACACGAATATTACCGGAGGGACCAACAGAAAGGTGAAAGCCTCGCTGATTATATCGCGGACCTCCGAAACCTTGAGGCCTCTGCGGATTCGCAGACTTAGAAGAAGCTCTCCGGGACCGTTTGGTTCTGGGCCTAGAAGACGGCACGATCCAGAGTAAAATTATGGCTAAGGGGGACATCAGTCTCACCGATGCCCTTAAAGAAGCCTCGGCAGCAGAGGCGACCAAGAAGTCGGCAGCCCGAATGCGCCGCACCAACGCACCGCTACGTAAACTTCGCCACTGATACCTCGCCGCACAGAGAGACACCGGTATCAACTCACCACGAAGACCTAGAGTCCCCGTCCGACAGCGATGGGGAAGAGGTCAACCGACTGCGAACGGAGCGAGATCAGTCCACACAACACTCCTTTCGACCGTGTGCCGGTTGTGGATCCAATCACCCACGATCCAGCTGCAAATTCCTCGACGCGCTCTGCCGAAATTGCGGAGACGAGGTCACATCGCAAAGGTTTGCAGAAGCAAACAAAACTCAAAACCCCGACAGGCCGAATGCCAATCTTCAGGATTCTTCGACACACACCGAGAAAAATTAAACCACTCCTACAGAAACAAACCGTCCACCACTTCCACCAGGCGTGAAGAAACCCAGCGGGAAGAGACCCACCAAACAATCACCATAGGCCACGCTACATCCCTTGACGCTGGGAAAATCCGGTAAAGGTCGCCATCGAAAACAAACCTTGCGTGATGGAGGTAGACTCGGATCTTCCTCTCGATGGTGTCGTGGAAAACGCTCCAACAGCTCCTTTCCAACGATTCGCCGCCAAGACCTTAACCCTCAAAGGGTTATACTCAAAGGCTATCAGGGCAACCGAATTCCCGTCGCCGGGTCCCGCAGATTCCAGGTCTCATTCAAGGACCGCACCGTCGCACTACCACTGACTGTCGTGGATCGAGACAGGCCTAGTCTTCTAGGCCTCCAATGGTTCAGGCCGCTCGGAATCACTGTAGCCGGAGTCCACAAGGCCGAAAGCGTCGATTGGGAGGAAGCACTCGTGCAAGAATTCCAAGACGTTTCGCGAACGGACTAGGCAAGTATAAGGGGACCCCAATCTCGTTTAACTTGAACCCTGAAATAGCACCCATCCGCCTTAAGCCGGTCGGGTGCCGTTCGCCTTAAAGCCTAAAATCGACGAACAACTCGATAAGCTAATAGCGCAGGGCGTACTGGAACCCACCGACCACGCCCGTTGGGAAACCCCGATAGTGACGCCTATCAAGCCTGATGGGTCCCTAAGAATTTGCGGAGACTACCGGGCCACATTAAACCACGCACTGCAGCAAAGTGCTTACCCAGTACCGGTAGTGCAACATTTACTCCATTCCCTGGGCGGCGGAAAGTTTTCGCCAAACTAGATCTAGCCCAGGCGTATCAACAATTGCCTGTAGACCCAACCACAGCCGAGGCGCAAACAATCATAACACATAGGGCGCATTTAAATGCAACTGGCTCCAATTCGGGTAAGCGTCGCCCTGGAATCTTCCAGAGTTTAATGGAAAGGTTGTTACAAGGGATAAAAGGCGTTGTCCCATATTTCGACGATGTACTCATCGCCGCACCTAACAAAGACATCCTAGAAAAACGACTCAGAGAGGTTTTACGAAGATTCCAAAATGCAGGCCTCAGAGTAAAAAAAGATAAATGCCAGTTATGTACTGAAAAAGTAGAATTTTTGGGATATCTCCTGGACAGCCAAGGAATTCATGCCACCGAAGACAAATTACGAGCAATTAAAAAGGCACCCACTCCAAGGAACAAGGCAGACCTACAGGCGTTCCTTGGACTTATCAATTTCTATAATGTGTTTTTACCCCACAAAGCAACAGTAGCTGAACCATTGCATAGACTATTAGACAAAAAGCAACGTGGGTTTGGGGACAACGGGAACAACATGCTTTCCAACAAGTAAAGAAATTGCTAACTTCTGATTCAGTACTTATGCAGTACAATGAGACTCTGCCACTCACTATCACGTGTGATGCATCACCTTTGGGGTTGGGGCAATTCTGGCCCACGTGTTACCAAACGGAGCGGAGGCCCCCATCGCGTTTTTCTCGCGAACCTTAGCTAAAGCTGAACGAAATTATAGTCAGCTGGACAAAGAAGCTTTAGCTATTGTTGCTGCAGTGAAAAGATTTCACGAATATGTTTATGGCCGATGCGTTTACAATAATCACTGATCATAAACCGCTACTGGAGATCATTGCGGGTAATAAACCAACCCCGTATATATTGTCCCCCGAATGACCCGTTGGTCTGAATTCCTGGCGGCCTACAACTACACCTTGCAACACCGCCCGGGAAATCGATTCTCCACGCCGATGCATTGAGCAGAACACCGCTCCCAGACGCTGTTGTGGATCCAGCCCCAACCCTCTCAACACTACAGATTGAAGCTCTACATGCACCACCCTTGACGGCTAGAGACATTGCTTTTGAAACAAACGTGACCCAGTTCTGCAACACATACTACGCTGGGTTGAACGGGGTGGCCGACGGACCAAATTGCACCTGAATGGGCGCCTTTCAAAGCCCGCCAAACCGAGCTGTTTTCCCAAAAAGGCTGTATCTTGTGGGGCAATCAGTCGTAATCCTGGCAAATTGCAACAGACTGTGTTGGCGGTATTGCATGAGGGACATCCGGGCATTGTGCGGATGAAATCACTCGCACGCAGCTATGCTTGGTGGCGGGAATCGACAAAAGAATCGAGGCCTGGGTCGCTACGTGCCAACGTTGCCAGGACGTCAGCAACGCCCCACCTAAAGCAAGCCCAACAGAATGGGAACGCCGAGGGACCGTGGTCCGTATTCATATTGACTTTGCGGGGCCTACCAAAGGTCACACTTTCCTGATTACTGTCGACGCCTATTCTAACTGGCTCGAGATTCATCGAATGCACACAACTACAACTGACTCAGTTATTAATAAATTAAACAGACTATTTGCCACACACGGGTTCCCAGACGTGTTGGTCTCGGACAACGCCCACAGTTCACTGCATTGCCCTTTGAACAATATCTGGCTGATCGGGCATCCGCCATGCGCTGACCTCGCCGCGCACCCTGCGGCAAATGGACGTGCAGAACACATGGTACAATTTGTGAAAAAGACCCTGCACAAAATGGAATTTGGCAACATCGACGAAAAATCAATCGAATTCTCTTATTGCAGCACATCACGCCCCACAGCGTGACCAACAAAACACCCGCTGAACTTCTTATGGGGCGGAAAATACGATCGCACCTTGACCGGCTCCACCCCGCTTCGCACCGGAAAAACCTTTCGGCTCCAGCAGCAAATGCCGGGAATTTAAGGTAGGCGATTTAATCTTTGCCAAAAACTTTTCCGGCGACCCGTTATGGATACCCGCAACCGTTACCCACCTCACCAGGCCTAGATCTTACCGCCTGCTAACAGACGATGGGAGGGTGTGGAAACGCCACGTAGACCAGCTCCGATCGAGATTACCACCCAGCGGCCATGACTTCGGTTCACCAACTCAAGGGGAGGGAGTATCGAGGAATTGACTTTGATACAACTAATAGCAGGTCAACGGGAGCCCTACAGCCCAGCGAAGCACCGGAACATGAAGCGGGGAGGGAGTTGGCGTCTTCAGGGAACTTTAATACGGGGAAAAGCGAACTGCAAAACCCCGAAGAAACTCGCAGTAGCAGAGACAACCACAGTGAATGCAGCACGGAATCGCCGTGCAGCGAAATAGAAGTTAACAAAGGTCATCCAAACGCTCCACCGGAACCGGAC
Source organism: Notechis scutatus (assembly GCF_049901735.1). Taxonomy (NCBI): domain Eukaryota; kingdom Metazoa; phylum Chordata; class Lepidosauria; order Squamata; family Elapidae; genus Notechis; species Notechis scutatus. Next base: position 11,600,477 of record NC_142011.1, on the reverse strand, counting down.
ATTAGACAAAACCCGTGGAGCCTTGGAAATCATCCAGGCAGACCAAACGGCCTGCCTATCTTGAGGATTTTATTACAGCTCCCTCAAAGCGGAACCCAAGGGGAGGGTGTTGTGAATCAATAAAAGTGAATAACCTAAATGCAAATTAGGGGTTGAAAACCTGCACACTTGATTGGTCCTTATACAACAACTTGGGATTGAGCCAGAACCAGTCCCTGATTGGCCATTTTTTGGGACTGTTCTTATTGGTCAGTAGTTTGAACTTGTTGCACATTTTCATTGGTTAATAAGGCAGCAGCTAACCCTATAAAAGGGTTACTGCTGCCCATAGCATTGCTCTGTTATGTTCTATACTTTATTAAAGAGTTGAAGTCACTGGTCAGATGTCTGCTCTCCGTTATTCTCCATACTTAACACTGTTAGACTGGAAATACTTAGTTCACTCAGTCATTCATCTTACGGTTTAGTCTCCAGACCTCTTATCATTTTTTTTTGTAAACATAAAAGGCTTAAAGATGGAACAAGCAAAGTCTATGAAATTATCTATTCTACCTTTACACAGAATTGTCTCCAGTGACTCTGGAAAGTTCTTTATTTTTCTAACATACATAAAATATAGATAACATGGGTTGTTGACATTAAATCCTCTCTTATCTGTCACCCATTGTTCATGTCTTTCTTAGATACATTGTGTTTGCCTGTCATTAGTCTTTTTGTGCCAATTAACTTTTTTGATGTTTGCTAATGTTGAATAAATAAACACTAGGCTATCCTTTCGCTGGCTGAACGGAGAGGCTGGTGCACTTGCTTTGATCTGGATATTGGGACGGACTTGGAAATTTCTGGGTACAAACTAAAGTGGAAATTGCCAGCCATCATTTCCCCACATTGGCTTTCTTACCATATTCTTTCAACCCACCATTATGTTTGCAACCCATGGTTTGACTGTTGTGTGAATCCACTCAATCATGGCTTATTTTAAAAAAAACATGTTTACGCAAACCGCGGTTTGGAGTTGTTCTGACCCAGACTTCATCAAACGTAATTAATCACAAACTTGTTTTAAAAGCAAAACCTATTTTATTGCAACACTGAGAATTATTTTCATTCCCAGCCAGAACTGATCTTAAACAGTGCCCCAAGATAAGCACACACCTTTCAGTTCTGTGGAATGCTGCCAAAAACAGAAGTAGCCAATTAATTATAAAAGAAACCAACCGAAGTACAAGAAAAAAACCACCAAAGTACACAGAGCTTCAAGGAGGACTTGGAACCAATCAAACTACTTTGCTTCCTGCAAAGATTTCATCATTGAGGCCTGACTTTTATCCCTTATGGAAGGGGCAATCACCTCCCAGCCTTACTCCTGAGTCGCCCCCTTTGTTTCAGGTGCTCTTGCCTTCCAGTAGCTCTGCACACATGCGCACTGGGAACAGGCTTCCCTTGTTCCTTGGTCTCGCTGCTGCCAGACTCCAAAGGCTCCAAAAGCAGCACCCCATTCCCAGATGGTCCTGGCCCCATCCCTGCATCACAGGACCCTCATCTGAGTCCTCTCCAGACTCCCTCACTGGTCCCCTTTCTTCCTCACTGTCCGATTCCATTGCAGGCTGTACCGGTTGCGGGCAAACCACAACAGGAATGATGTACGAATCAAGTCTAATTAGTTCTTCCCTGTATATTTTATTTATTTATTTAACCATCCCTTATTTTTTTATAAATAACTTAAGACAGTGAACAAGCACAATATTCCTTCCTCCTCTCTTTTTTCCCCTCACAATAACAACAATACGAGGTAGATTGGACTGAGAGAGAAATTGACTGGCCCAAAGTCACCCAGTTGGCTTTCCTGTCTGAGGTGGGACTAGAACTCCCAGTCTCCTGGCGATTGGCCCAAAATCACCCAGTTGGCTTTCAAGCCTAAGGCAAAACTAGAACTCCCAGTCTCCTGGCTTCTTGCCTGGTGCCTTAACCGCTAGACCAAAATAGCTTTCATTTTATACAAAGTCTGTCTGGCAAATTTGTTGAAGACACTGTGACTTTTTGGGGACACGGGTACAAATCCTGCTCTTCCAGAATAATCGCTAGACATCTTGAACAGCACAGGAGAATTACAGTGACTTGCCTTCCCTCTTCAGCAAGGGTTGTCTTGCATGTCTTTGACACCGTATCAAAATTTCATGTAGAGCTCACTAAGGGTTTTCGACTCTCACCTCCCGTTATCCAAACTGCTACCGAATAGATCCAGTTATTATTTTCAATAATAAAAAGAGAGCGTTATTTTATCATCCCCCCCTCCCCAATCTGGATATAAAAGAAAAGAAACTTGGCTTGTGCTCTGTATAGAAAGCTAAAGTCACTCATTAATAATAGAAAGTTCAGCTGCTTCTTTCATCATGCTAAGATCATGTTTTAATGACCTCAGGACTGCTGATGGGGCTGCTGAGAATAAAACGGGTGATCTGTCCTTAAACCAAGATCCTCCAGAGAACTGTACAAAGGCATAGCTTCCATAAAATTAGCAAATATAATCAGGGATAGAGAGATATCTGCGTAAAAAGACACGGCAAACAAAGCAGGGAAGATGATCGAAGTCCAATTGCTGCTGCTGCTGAATTATTATATTTAAATAGTGACTCCAACACAGAAGGCATGTGGGTTTACAGAGAATACATCTCTGCCCCTCCCCACACAAAAAAGTACTTTTTTTCTTTCGTTACATTCTTCCTCCATCCTTTTCTCTCTCGGACTTCAAAACTAGGATGAGCACAATGGGTAACACACGTTTTAAATACCCTTTTGGCTTGCAGAAAGCATGGTACAGATGCAGCACAATAAGTACTGCAGTAAAGTATTTTTTATACTATAGTATTAGAATTCAGCATTTGCACTCATTAAGGTTTGGGATTGGGAATGATGTTTTGTTTTATATTTTAACATTAGATGGCTGTCTTAAACATCATTGCTTGCAGACCTTCAAGTAGTTTACCCAAGGAAGTGATAAGCCAACTGGGTAACTTTGAGCCAATCACCAGGAGACTGTGAGTTGTAGTCCTGCCTTAGGTATGAAAGCTGGCTGGGTGGCTTTGGGCCAATCCCTCTCTCTCAGCCCAACCCACCTCATAGGGTTGTTGTTAGAATGAAACTGGAAGGGGGAAAGAGTATTAGGTATGTTCACTGCCTTGAGTCATTTACAAAATGAATCATTTCCAGATCCGTTCTCCTGTGCAGGGCAACAAAAGAAGACCCAGCCAATCAGCTGGGACTCGGGAAGCAGAGAATAAGTGGGGGCGGGGCCAGTCAGAGGTGGTATTTACCGGCTCTCTGAACTACTCAAAATTTCTGCTACTGGCTCTGCAGAACCGGTCAGAACCTGCTGAATACCTCCTCTGCATCACAAACACACCCATAAAAACCGTTCCTTTTTACAACCCTGTATCCTTAATTCGGGGTAGAGTTGGGGCAACAGAAGCAGAGCAAACATTCACCTAGATTTCCCTAACGAATTCTTAATTGAAGCCACTTGTCTGCCAAGATTCATTAGCTTTGGATCTGTCTATTCAATGAGGCAGGAGGCCATAATTATTTGGGATGAGGTCCTGGCTATTTCTGTTAATGCAAAAGTCTCAACCATTCCCTACCTACCTACACAAAAGCTCTGGCTTTTCTTTGCTATCGTTGATTCCTCATCTATTCAGATCCTCTTTTGATGTTTGACACACATCAAAGGGGGGGAATTAAGCCCTTAACGTAAGAACAAGGACTAGGTCTGAAGGAGAGGCAGGGAAGAAAGCATAAATATGCTGGATCAAAGCTGCAGGAAAGAATGGAGAGAACAGAAAAGTTAGCAGTTGATGGGACACAGATGAACATTTAAAGAAAGGAGAATAATTTCATATGGAAACATTTAGAGATATATTGAGGAAGATTCTATTCTTCCTATTTGGAAGAAGGTTTATCCAGGCAGAAAGAGAAATGTAAATTATTCTGCTGTCTTGCCCCAGTGATTAGAATTATGATTAAATGTATAGTTGTCCATCTACTAGAACAGGGGTCACCAAACTTTTGGACCTCAGGGACCACCAAACTCATAATTTTAAATCCCAGGGACCACTAACTGGTTCTGTGGCCATGGCCTGATTTGTAGGTGTGGCTTGGTGGTCATGTGACTGGCTGGACATGTAAATATTATGAATATTTATATAAATATTGCATTTTTTATAAAAAAAAGAGAAACTTTTACCCAAAATCAGGCAAAGCAGGCAGGCAGATTGAGTTGCTCACAGAATCACAGATTCATTCTGTGGGAATAAACTTTGGATTGGGTTCGAGTAATGATTAAACTAATGCTTTATACATACATGTCTGCCTAAAGGTCACTGAGATAAAGCAAGGAAATTAAAAGCAAACACTAGAAACAATTAAGCAGCTCAGACAACTGTAAACAAGTCTGTACTATATCTAATTATTGTAATCCACATTGTGATTATGCTTACTATGTACTAAAATCTCAATAAAAGGGAGCACTGGAATTTACTCTGGGCTCCCATCCCGAGTACACACGCTTGTGTCTCATTCTTTCCATGGGAGACCACCACATCATTCAGATATCTATCTATCTGCCATCAGCTATCTGAGTCTGTCACATAAAATTTGCTTTCAAGCAAACTCACAAAATTAACTAACAACACACCATGTATATAAATATTGAATTTTTTATATATAAAAAGAGCAACTTTTACCCACAACCAGGCAAAGCAGGTAGACAGATTGAGTTGCTCACAAAATCATTCAGTGATCTATCTATCTGCCATTGGCTAGCTCAGTCTCTCAAATTTACTTGCCATGAGTCTGCACTGAATAATAGAACCTTCAGTCCTAAGGGAGGTTCGGCTGTGCTTAAAAGCAGAGCCGAAGTTTTAAAGTCTAGCTAGAAAGCAAGAAATCCAACCATTTCCTGCTTCCTAGCTAATCTAAATCTCCCAGCACAGCAGAACAGCTGCTGGTCGGAAAAAGGAAAAATAGCAATTTAGCAAGTTTGCCGAGTAAGGAGTGAGTGGGTGGGGAGGGTTCCTGCGGGCCATGTGAGCGACACAGCCTTGGGTTTCTGTGCAGCCTGGATTAATTGCTTTGGGGAGGTGCTCTGGAGGTGAGATTTCTCTGTGGACCACCAAAATGTTCTCACGGCCCACCAGTGGGCTGCGGCCCACCAGTTGGCGACTGCTGTACTAGAACAGCAGCCCATAACCTTTTGGGCTCCAGGGATGGGTTCCATGAAGGCTGGTTTTTTTATGGACCAAAGGGGTGAGGTTTCACACCCTGCCTGGATTCCATGTGTGCACAGCAGAGGTGGTATTCAGCAGGTTCTGACCAGTTCTGGAGAACTGGTAGCGGAAATTTTGAGTAGTTCGGAGAACCAGCAAATACCGCCTCTGACTGGTCCCGCACCCATCTATTCTCTGCCTTCCAAGTCCCAGCTGATCAGCTGGGTCTTCTTTTGTTGCCCTGTACAGGAGAACGGATCTGGAAAGCAGGTTAGTGGGGTGGGGAGGGAATGGGATTTTGCAGTAACTTTCCCCCAGGAGTGGGGTGTCAACTCATAAAATATTTCTATGGTCTTTTTAGAGTTGCCAACAGAAAGGGAGAGGGGAGCAGAGTGGCAGCTTGGAAATTGAAAGTGCATTCCATAAATAGTTTTCAAAGATAGTAACTAGGTGACTGAAGTTTCTGCCTCACAAAATTCTAACTGGAGAACATGATTGATAACTCTGGGCTATGGATGTGTCCCATTGGAGAATATGAATTATGATACACCCAGAGGGTTGGGGAAACTAGGGTGACAATGAATTATGTGTCTCAGAGTCAGCTACACCCAGACAGTGTTGGACATGTTAATTCCCAATAAATCCTTTTGAAGTTTTGGAAGTTTGGCTCGAGACTCTTGATTTAATTGAGGTAACTGCTGGAATCTTGACAGCTAGCCGACTCTGAGACATATAATTCATCAGGGAAAAAGTCCCGATACGTCACGTGATGCCAACGTGACAACATGAGTTTGACACCCCTGATCTAGAGCTTCCTAAGGTTAGTTATGCCCTCAAGCCTTGATTGTGTCACTGTTTTTTCCTCCAAAATTGCTTGCAAATTATAAACTTTGAAGCTTTTTTTTTGTATTCATCCATATGGAAATATATTTATGATATTGACCTACGCCAGCCCCGGAGAGCCGAGAAATAAAATCACGTAACTGCAGCACATTGTTAAGCATAACTAGTAATGTTCTGAAACTGCAGAATTTTTTTCATAAAAACCTCATTTATTTCGTAATTTTCTTTCTATTCACTCTCATTTCAATCAGCATTGCAGAATATTAGATGGACAGAGCCATCAGATAAAAACTATTTCTTCTCTCTTCTGTTCTCTTTTCTTAGTTTGAACATGAAGGTCATCTTTAGAATTAATATAAAAGGAATACCTGAAGTTTGAGGTGTTCAGTGAACTCATCTGCCAGCCCCAAATGGAAGCCACAAAAATATCAAGACTGTCAGGTGCTAAAGATCAGGTCCACATGTGAAGGTCCAATTAAATTGATTTATTCCTACTTTGTATGAGTAGAAAAGACAAAGCCTGGGGGTGGAGTTAAGAGAGGACTCAGTCTAGAATCGTTATGTGTCCACAAACGCTGCAAACTCAGCCTCCCTTGAATTCCTTTCACTTTTACCTAGTATCAGTTGCTGACCATTAGTTGACTAGAGTCTTTGTATAAAGGTGATCCTCGACTTACAATCACAATCGAGCCCAACATTTCTGTTGCTAAGTGAAATATTTGTTAAGTGAATTTTCCCCCCTTTTATGACCTTTCTTGCCACAGTTGTAAAGTGAATAATGGTTGTTGAATGAATCTGGCTTCCACACTGACTTTGATTGTCAGTAGGTCACAAAAGGGGATCACATGACCCTGGGATATTGCAACCATCATAGTTACAAGTCAATTGCTGAGTGTCAGAATTTTGATCACATGACCATGGGGATCCTGCAGCAGTCATAAGTGAGAAAAATGGTCTTAAGTCACTTTCAGTGCTGCTGTAACAATCAGTTGTAAGCCCAGTGCTACCTGTATATGAAGATGATAGATGTTAGATAGATAGACAGACAGACAGACAGACAGACAGACACACAGACAGACAGATGATGGATGGATACCTTGCAACATTTGAAATTTTATTTTGCAAATATATTTCAGGTTCCTGTTTACCCTACTGTCAAGTATAATCTTCTATACATATAAAAACATGTGTGTGTGTGTATATGTGTGTGTTCCAGCATAACTCTGGAATGCTCAAGCAATTTGAACAAAATGTGGTAGACAGATGACTTACCCTCTGGTAAGAAATACTGTGGGGGTAAGACACCTCTAACACCCTTCGCAGGGTGTATGTGCCTTAAAATGGCTTCTACTGTACAGCACAGTGCACTTGCCATGTAACATGGGCTGCATCCTGCCCATACCCTTTTATCTTTCTTGGTGATTTCAATCTACCTCATATTGACTGGACCCTAAATGAATGTACAACTGAAATCATACACACAACCTTCTACAATGCTATTACAAATCTGGGACTGGAACAACTAGTAACCAACAACACTAGACTAAACAACTGCCTCGATCTCATCTTCTGCAATAGTTTGAATTTAATTTACGGAATACAAACTAAAGAACCCTTTTCCAGCAGTGACCACAATATGATTGACTTTTGTCTCAACATACTCCCACACAAAAATCACCACAATGATGTAATCCCCAATTGTAACTTCAAAAAAGGCAACTATGATCTTATACACAACGATCTCTCATCCCTTGATTGGCAATCTCTATTCACTGGATGCAATACTGTTGAAGACCATTACAACATATTTTTACTTGAAGTCAAAAGAGTCATCAAACTATATGTACCAACAACAACTCCCAAAACAAAACAAAAAGCAGATTACCCATAACAATAAGGAAACTTCAATCCAAAAAGAGATCACTCTGGCGGAAAAACAAATCTGGTCACGTTGCCAATTTCAAAAGCCGATACAAAAATTTATGCCACCAGATAAAGACCGAATGCACCAATTATCACATTAAACAAGAGGAAAACCTTCTAAGCACCAATTCCACCCGTACTTTTTACAATTTTGTAAACAACAAACTAAAAGACTCAAGGTCCATCCCACCCTTGATAGGACCTGATGATAAAGACTGCAACGACGACACCATTAAAGCCAACCTCTTTAACACATTCTTTGGCTCAGTATTTGTAAACAGCAATGGATCATGCCCAGTATTTCCTAGCCGTACCACAGATAACAACAATGATCTAATACATATCGATTTTACAGAAGACAATGTTGAAAAAGCACTACGCAATCTAAAACCATCTCTATCTATTGGACCGGATGGAATATGTGCCTACTTCTTAAAAAAGCTATCCACTGCCATAGCCAAACCTCTAAGCATAATCTTTGAAAAATCTTTCAGGACCAGCTCCTTGCCTAACCTATGGTCACAAGCCACAGTCATCCCCATCTTCAAAAAGGGAGACCCAAGCCTAGTTGAAAATTACAGACCAATCTCCTTATGCTGCGTCACCTGTAAAGTCATGGAATCAATTATTAACCAATCCATCATCCTCCACTTAGAGACAAACAACCTACTCTCCAATAAACAACTTGGTTTCAGAAAAAAACTATCCTGTAATCTGCAACTCTTACACTGCAAAAACATATGGACGACACAACTCGACCAGGGCAAAGCAATAGACACAATCTACATAGACTTCTGTAAAGCATTCGATTCAGTGGTACACGACAAACTACTCCTAAAAATAAAATCCTATGGTATCTCTGGACAACTGAATAACTGGATAGAAGCATTCCTGTCAAACAGACAATAAATGGTCAAAATTGGAAGCGTCCTATCAAATTCTGTACCTGTCAATAGTGGTGTCCCCAAGGCAGTGTTCTAGGACCAACTCTCTTCATACTCTACATAAATGACCTCTGTGATCATATTAAGAGCAATTTGCGTTCTTTTCGCTGATGATGTAAAGCTGTTCAATACCACAGACAATACTGCTACCCTACAAAAAGATCTTGACTATGTATCAGAATGGTCAAACAAATGGCAACTTCAAATCTCAACAAATAAATGCTCTGTCTTACATATTGGCAAAAAAAAATCAGAAAATAAAATACAAGCTGAATAGTCAAGATCTTGTTGATGACCCAAGCTCTGTAAAGGACCTTGGAATACTCACCTCTAATGATCTAAGTGCTAGAGCCCACTGCAACTACATAGCCAAAAAGGCATTAAGAGTTGTTAACCTAATCCTACGTAGCTTTTTCTCTGGTAATATCACACTACTAACCAGAGCATACAAAACATTTGCTAGACCAATACTCGAATACAGTTCATCAGTCTGGAACCCACATTACATATCTGATATTAGCACAATTGAGAAAGTCCAGAAATATTTCAGAAGAAGAGTTCTCCACTCCTCTACTCGTTGTAGAATACCTTATGCCACCAGACTTGAAATTCTAGAACTAGAAAACCTTGAATTACGCCGTCTTCGGTCTGATTTAAGCATGGTATATAAAATCATACATTGCAATGTCCTACCTGTCAATGAATACTTCAGCTTCAACCATAACAACACAAGAGCACACAATAGATACAAACTCAATGTTAACCGCACCAAACTTGATTGCAGGAAATATGACTTCAGCAATAGAGTGGTCAATGTCTGGAATACTCTACCCGACTCTGTAGTTTCTTCCCCAAACCCCAAAAACTTTAACCTTAGACTGTCTACTATTGACCTCACCCCTTTCCTAAGAGGTCTGTAGGGGGCGTGCATAAGCGCACCAACGTGCCTACCGTCCCTGTCCTATTGTTTCTCTTATTCTTCTTTTATTTTTCTTATATGTACCCATTTCATGTATTCACAACTATGTATACACTTATACTTATTATCTTGTAAACAATTGGCAAATCAAATAAATAAATAAATAAAAATAAATAAGTAACAGCTTCACAGTACTCCACAAGGGGGCTCCCTCTCAGCCCTCCAAGGAAACATCAAGCAATTGGCCAAGTGCAATCAAACACTACAAAAATGAAACACCAGCGTAGACAAGAAACTCCCGAGGACAGGAATAGAAGACTTGCGACGCTGCGCGAAAGAAAGTACAACAGTGTGAGTCCCAATTACAGGATTTTCCTGTCTAATAAAAGTTTGGGATGTATAAATACCTAGGCAATGCCAGGTTATCAGCTAGTTTTATATAGAGTAACATATTCTGTTACACTACGAATTAGCATGCAGGTTCAGTGGTAGGATTCAATTTTTTTTATTACTGGTTTTGTGGTCATGGTTTGGTGGGAGTGGCTTGGTGGGCATGGCAGGGGAAGGATACTGCAAAATCCCCATTCCCTCCCCACCCCACTGAGCTGGAACTCGGGAGGCAGAGAATAGATGGGGAACTAGTCAGAATCTGCTGAATACCACCTTTGTGCAGGTTAAAAGGAAGATATGTCTACATTTAAACCAGAGGATTAATATTTTTCATCACAGAATATGCCTTGTCAAACTGAAACTGCAAATGTGTCATTTAACTGGACCTCTATTTTCTGATCTTATTTTATCTTTCTACATAGGAGAGCCATGGATACATTGAGCAACATCTGGTGATAAAGTAAATTATATTCAATATCATATCACATTTCCATATAGGGAAAAAATAACACTTGGAGTCCTTTGATACTGAACTAATATCCAGCTTTAGTATGTAAAAATGTTTAACTTCATGCAATGTTTAATATTTTAAAGTGGGGGTGGGAAATGGATATAAGAATCCAAGTAATTCTTTATCATTAGGCTAAGTGTTTTAAGGCAGATTTCCAATGAGAATTAAATTCCCTCCCATTTCAGTATAAATATCTGGGATCATAGTTTTAAACAGCCATTATTATTATTTTTACTAAATCGCAAGAAATTCAGTGCATACATTAATCCAATAAATCATAGTTTATAAAAAGGAACCAACTGACAATTAAGGCCAAACAAAAGTATTATGGCTTAGTACATAGTCTGGTTTGTAAGAGTTCATTGAAGCATAACTGGTTTCTTTGGTTTGATAGAAGCATTGTGCAAACCTAACCATTACGATTTATGAATCATGGTTTGCGGCTTAGCATGATTTGGGACCCACACTGTGGCTTGCTCAACAAACAGGGCTAAGCAAATTATTGCTCATCTCCATTTTTTGCTAGTAAAGGTAAAAGTAAGTCTAGTCGTTTCCGGCTCTAGGGGGCAGTGCTCATCTCCGTTACAAAGCCGAAGAGCCAGCACTGTCCGAAGACATCTCCGTGGTCATATGGCTGGCATGACTGAATGCCAAAGGCACATGGAACGCTGTTACTGTTCCATACTAGCAGGCTTGTAGGCCTGCATTCCTATTGGTCCGGAAAAGCCGGGCCGTGATTGGACAATACTAAGCGTTCTGATTGGTTCTTATTCGGCTGCCGCGATTGGGTAAAACCAAAAGCGGCAAGCTCAAAAGCATGTCATAGGCTGCCTAGCCGCAGCCAGCTCTATAAAAAGAGCTGCCGCAGCTGGGAGTCTTGTCTCAGTATCTGGTTTCCTAATAAAGAGCTGTTGTCACTACTTCGAGTCTCGTCTCTCCTTGGGACCCACCGCCCAGACTTAACACTGGTGACGAGGGTGGGATACTGAGACAACAAAGCTGACTAGCACGTGGCAGATAGCGCATAGACGACCTGCAAGATGGCCAGCAGCACCGTGCCACCCGCACCATTCGATCCGGCCAGCGAGGACTGGGTGTCCTACATCGATCGTTTCCAAATGTTCTTGGAATCAAACAACCTGAAGGACGCCACCAGCAGCAAAAAGCGAGCGGTCTTCCTAACACACTGCGGACCCGCCGTTTTTAAAATGGCCAAGGCACTCGTGAAGCCCGCAGACGTCAAGACAATGGATTGGGATACCCTAGCTCCCATCCTCCAGAACCACTACGCCCCGGCGGTGCCAACCCTCATCCATCGGCATGACTTTTACCAGAGGGATCAGCGCGAGGGCGAGAGCATCGGAGAGTTCGTAGCCGACCTGAGGAACCTAGGAGGCTTGTGCGGATTCGCCAATCTAGACGAAGCCATGCATGACCGACTCGTCCTCGGCCTGAAAGACCCAAGTCTCCAAAGCAGGCTGATGGCTAAAGGGGACATCTCCCTCGCCAACGCCATAGCCGAAGCCACCGCAGCCGAGGCCACCCGTAAGTCAGCAGCGCGAATGCGGCGTTCAAACGGAACCGACCGCCAACCCACCAGCGAGACAGCAACCGCAGCAGAAAAACATGCAGCATCCACCCACCACGGCGACATCTAATCCCCTTCTGACAGTGAAGAGGAAGAAATTCACAGACTTCAGTCGGAACACGAGCGACAAGACCGGCACGGTCGTAAGTCGAGTTACCAATGTGCCGGCTGCGGAGGAAATCACCCGCATTCCGAATGCAAGTTCCTGGACGCTGTTTGCCGTTTTTGCGAAAAACGAGGGCATATTGCCAAAGTATGCCGCAACAAACGAAATTCCAGCCCCCGACGACGAGGAAACAGCCCAAGAAGAAGTGATGGCACCCCCACCTTGAACCGGGACCGCCAAAATGACAGCCGATGGAACCGGGACAGCCGACCCAGGAAGTTCATCGAAGTACCCAGAAGAGAAGAAACGCACCAAACAGTCACCATCGGCCACGCTTCATCAATAGACGCACTAAAGATACGTGTAGAGGTCACCATCGAGAATCAACCTTGCACCATGGAGGTAGACTCCAGTTCCTCCCTCTCTATGGTCTCCTGGAGGACCATAAAACGACTAATTCCCAATACCCAATCCGATTCTGCTTGGTACATTCTATCTAAATAGTAAATCCAAAATAATTAAATACATAGTTAAGCAGTAGATCTAAATATTGAATCTTATAACATTCCCATTGCCTTTTCCAAAAACAAATGCTATAATAAAAATTTTATAATAACATCAATACCATAATCTTATTAAACTCTTTAATTAAAACTCAATATTCTAAACCTTCCCTTTAATATTATTAAATTTTAAAATCAATCATTACTAAACATTTCAACATTTTAATCTCTTATCAACTCTTAACCCATTTTAGTTTTCTATTTCTAATACAATGCTACAATATTGGGTGTTATTTTAAATGTTAATTTGATTAATTTAGGGGGGAGATAGAAAGGCATCATTAGTGATTTCAGGAGAAATTCCTTTTTTTTATTATAAGGAATGAGACAAAAGGACAATAAAGAATGGACAAAAGATACAAATATAATGACTCAAATTAAGATGGATTAATTAAGATAGAATTAAGAAGAGTGAAATGTGTGGAGAAGCTAATATAGAAGACTTAGAATGGTAAATAAAATAAGTAATGACATGTAAGATGAGCATGAATATAATTGAAGTCCATGAAGAGAGATATCTGGGGCCAAGTTACTTTCCTAAAAGATTTGTTTTTTTTTTTATGTTCTGTGTGTTGTGTGTTTATGTTTCTGGGAGAATTAATAAAACCTTGCAGAAATATAGAATGAGAATAATGGTAACCAAGTCAGAAAGAAATAGATGAAATAATAATAATGAAATTGAACAAGAGTAAAGAGAAGTAAAGAGAAACTGGATAAGAGGTTTTTGTATGCTTATATGGAAATGGTTTAAAATAGAATTATAGTGTATAAAATAAGGTTTTATCTGACTTGTTAAATTTATAATGGAAAAAGGTTTAAGTATGTAATGGTTAATGATGATTTGTTTGTTTCTGAAAAATTAATAAAACTTGTTTTTAAAAAAAAAACAAAAAAACCCGACTAATTCCCAGCATCCGCCGCCAAGAGCTAAGCGACCAGAAGCTAATATTGAGAGACTATCAAGTTAATCGCATCCCGGTCGCTGGCACTGGACATTTTAAAGTTTCCTTCAAAAACCACACCACCATCCTACCACTCACAATCGTTGATAAAGACCGACCCAGCCTACTCAGGTTGCAGTGGTTCGCACCGTTGGGGATTGAGATGGCAGGCATCAACCACACAGAAGACGAAGACTGGGAAGCAACGCTCATCCAGGACTTCCAAGAAGTCTTCAGTGAACATCTAGGCAAGTACAAGGGGTCCCCTATCTCCTTTAATCTCAGCCCTGACATCGCTCCCATCCGTCTCAAACCACGCCGAGTGCCTTTTGCACTCAAGCCTAAAATAGACGAACAATTAGACAAACTAATAGCGCAAGGCGTGTTAGAACCCATCGATCATGCCCGTTGGGAGACCCCAATTGTCACCCCCATCAAACCTGATGGCTCCCTGAGAATTTGTGGTGACTACAAGGCCACCCTCAACCACGCATTGCAGCAGAGCGCCTACCCGGTGCCAGTAGTCCAACATCTCCTGCACTCACTAGGGGGTGGCAAAATCTTTGCAAAGCTCGACCTGGCTCAAGCTTATCAACAACTGCCAGTCGATGCTGAAACCGCCAAAGCCCAAACAATAGTGACTCATAGAGGGGCGTTCAAATGTAACTGGCTCCAGTTCGGGGTCAGCGTCGCACTGGGCATTTTTCAATTTTTATTATTGCAGCTATCTTTAGGTAGTTGAAAGTCTAATTCTTGTTTTCTTCCTGTATCTTTGCCTCTTCTCTTGAAGTGTTAGTTACTTTTATCCAAGTTGATTTATAATTTTCATGAAATAACGTCAGTAAATGTCTTGTATTTCAATTTTTTAAAAATAGTCCACTTCACTATTTAATGGAGAGATTGCTGCAGGGAATTAAAGGAGTCGTGCCCTATTTCGATGACGTTCTGGTAGCAGCCCCTACCAAAAAACAATTGGAAAAACGACTGAGGGCGGTCCTACAGAAATTCAAAGATGCTGGCCTCAAGGTGAAAAAGGAAAAGTGCCAATTATGCACTGAAAGGGTTGAATTTCTTGGCTACCTCCTTGACAAACAAGGAATTCACCCCACAGATAAAAAATTGAAAGCCATCAAAAACGCCCCCAGACCAAAGAACAAAACGGACCTCCAAGCCTTCCTCGGACTCATTAATTTCTATAACATTTTTCTACCCCAGAAAGCGACTGTCGCAGAACCTCTGCATAGACTCCTTGATAAAAAGGCTTCCTGGATATGGGGACAGCGAGAAGAGCATGCTTTTCACCAAATAAAAAACCTTTTGACTTCAGACGCAATCCTCATTCAATATAATGAAACATTACCACTGACTGTCACTTACGACGCATCGCCGTTTGGGGTTGGCGCCATCCTGAGCCACGTTTTACCGAATGGAACGGAAGCCCCCATTGCATTCTTTTCCAGAACCTTGTCCAAGCCAGAGAGGAACTATAGCCAGCTGGACAAAGAAGCCCTCGCCATCGTTTCAGCAGTAAAGAGATTCCACGAATACATTTATGGTAGGACATTTTCCATTATTACAGACCATAAGCCCCTACTTGGCATATTGGCGGGTGACAAGCCCACTCCACACATCTTGTCACCTAGAATGACAAGATGGTCTGAATTTCTTGCCGCTTATAATTACAAATTGATACATTGCCCTGGCAAGACAATCTCGCACGCCGACGCCTTAAGCCGCTCCCCCTTGCCAGACTTGCAAGAGGACCCAGCACCCACATTACCAGTCTTGCAAATTGAAACGATCCCCATGCCACCAGTAACCGCACAAGACATCGCCCACGAAACTAGGAAGGACAGATGCTTGGCGCGAGTTCTCAGCTGGGTGGAGAGGGGATGGCCAGAAACCGAGCCAAACGAACTTTTTAAACCGTTTAAAAACCGGCAAACTGAACTCTTTTCGCAAAGAGGTTGCGTTTTGTGGGGAGACCGGGTAGTAATACCAGAGACACTACAAAAAAAAGTTTTAGACTTGCTGCATGACGGGCACCCTGGTATTGTGCGCATGAAAGCCCTGGCCAGGAGCTACGCTTGGTGCCCAGGCATGGATAAGCAAATTGAAACCTGGGTCACCGCTTGTAACAGATGCCAAGAGACTCGCTCGGCTCCCCCTAAAGCCCCACCATTAGAATGGGAAACACCCAGAGGCCCTTGGTCGCGCATCCATATTGACTTCGCAGGGCCGACCAAGGGGCACACCTTCTTAATCACTGTTGACGCTTATTCAAATTGGCTCGAGGTGAGCACAATGAAGACAACCACCACGGAAGCCGTCATCAAGAAATTAAATAGACTTTTTTCCACGCATGGTCTGCCAGATGTTATCGTCTCTGACAATGGGCCACAATTTACCGCCTTGGCTTTTGAACAATACTTGGCAGACCGCGGCATCCGACACGCATTGACATCGCCAGCTCACTCGGCGGCGAATGGTAGAGCTGAACGCATGGTTCAATTTACAAAAAAAACTCTGCACAAAATGGAACATGGCAACATCCACGAGAAGATCACCAGGATGCTTCTCCTACAACATATCACACCGAATACCATCACCAACAAGAGCCCAGCAGAGCTACTAATGGGCAGAAGACTCAGGTCACCTCTGGACCGCCTGCACCCTGCTTACACTCCAGAAAAACCCCTGGGTTCCAGCAGCAAGCACCGCGCCTTCAAGGTAGGAGACACTGTATTTGCCAAAAACTTTACAGGGGACCCACTTTGGATCCCTGCAAAAATCACCCAAGTCACAGGCCCCCGCTCCTACCGGCTCGAGACCACCGATGGGAGGTCGTGGAAACGTCATATTGACCATCTAAGATCCAGGCTGGCCACTTCCCCCCTCATAGACTCTAACCAAGAAATCAGAGGGGGGGGGAACCTCAAGTTCAGAAAATGAACGAACACCTGTACAAGTAGAACACCCCCCCACAGACATTAAATAAAAACCAACAATACTTACCAGCCAGAAGGGAGTCGTGGCAGACGGGCACTTCGCCTGGAAGCAGCCGCCGGACAAGCTCCACCAGCCCAGAAAGCCCAGGCGGGAGCAGCAGAGCAAACGACTCAACCGACCCGGAATCACCAGGTGGGAGTCGCAGCCAGAGGACCGGCTCACCCTTCCAGGCAGTTCCATCTAGTAGCTTGAGAGCGACGCAGAGCCCGTCCGAACCCGATGGTGAACAGAGACATTGTGAACTGCGCAAGTCTAGTAGGCAGGTACGAAGACCCGCCTACTTATGTGATTACTTTACCCCGCCCCTTGGACGGAACCAAGAGGGGAGGGGTGTTCCATACTAGCAGGCTTGTAGGCCTGCATTCCTATTGGTCCGGAAAAGCCGGGCCGTGATTGGACAATACTAAGCGTTCTGATTGGTTCTTATTCGTCTGCTGCGATTGGGTAAAACCAAGCGCGGCAAGCTCAAAAGCACGTCATAGGCTGCCTAGCTGCAGCCAGCTCTATAAAAAGAGCTGCCGCAACTGGGAGTCTTGTCTCAGTATCTGTTTTCCTAATAAAGAGCTGTTGTCACTACTTCGAGTCTCGTCTCTCCTTGGGACCCACCGCCCAGACTTAACAGTTACCTTCCTACCAAAGTGGTCCCTATTTTTCTACTTGCATTTTTACATGCTTTCGAACTGCTAGGTTGGCAGAAGCTGGGACAAGTAATGGGAGCTCACTCCATTATGCCGTGCTAGGGATTCGAACTGCCGACCTTTCTGATCGACAAGCTCAGCGTCTTAGCCTTTGAGCCACCGCGTCCCTCTTTTGCTACTGAGCAGCTAATAATCTAGCCTACCTGTCTCAATCATTCTTCTTGATACTTGATAGAAACAATATTTCTGGAAATTTCCTTCTGCAGCAGAAAACAAATTTACTTTCTCATCCGTGATATCTCTCCAAATATTTCAGAACAGTTTGTGCAAATGATTTATCTCTTCTGAAATTTCTCTTGGGAAAAATAATAGTGTTCCAATTACAAGGACACATGTTTCAAGGACATAAGCAATGTGTCTTATTCACCATTAGAGCAAGGCCAGAGGCCAAATGTTCTATCCCAAAAGGCAATTGGTGGTGTTACATAAGTATTTTCTATGTGTATTATTACTTATACCTTGTCAGCCAGCAAATACCTACAATAACACTTAGCAAAAAGGGGAGAAAAAATGAATATACTATGATTAAAATAGTTAAATAGCAGCTGTCAACTCATAAAACATTCCTATGCCTGTTTTAGTAGTTGCCATTAAGGGTGGGGGGGAGAAAGGAAATCTGGAAGAGCAGTGCAGCAGTTTGAAAGCAAAAGTACATTCCAACTCTTATCTTTAAAAGATTGTAACTAAAATACCAGAGTTTTTGCCCGTGAATATATTTAATTGGAGAACGTGAATGATGATACCCAGCCCGTGAACGTGCTCAATTGGAGAATCTGGTTTATGAGACACCCAGCGGGGAGAGGGGGAAACAGGGTCACAGGTGATTGTAAATTACGTATGCTAGAGTTGGCTTCATGCAGGGCAGAGCCAGTATGTTGCCTCTAATGAATCCTTCGAAGTTTTTTGAAGTTTGGCGGGAGAATCATGATTTAGTTAGGGTGATTGCTGGAATCCTGACAGCAGCACAATCAGGAATTAAACCCTTATTATATCAACTTAAAAGGAAAGACAGCAAAAGTAGGTAGAACTTTGTGGAAAAATAAAGTGGAAGTTTCCAGCTGACCTTGAACATCTCTTGGTATGTTAGCAACCTAACTACATTCCATACTAGCTAACAATTTAGTTAGGGATTCTCAAAAAAGCTTTATGGGTAGTCCTCAACTTACGAGCACAATTGAGCCCAACATTTCTGTTGCCTTGGTGGTGCAGTGGTTAGAGTGCAGTATTGCAGGCTACTTCTGCTGACTGCTGACTGCCTGCAATTTGGCAGTGTGAATCTCACCAAGCTCAAGGTTGACTCAGCCTTTCATCCTTAAAATGAGGACCCAGATCATTGGGAGCAATAGGCTGACTCTGTAAACTGCTTAGAGAGGGCTGGAAAGCACTGTGAAGCGGTATATAAGTCTAAGTGCTATTGCTATTGCTAAGTGAGACAGACAGTAAGTGAATGTTGCCCTGTTTTGTGACCTTTCATGCTGCAGTTGTTTAGTTACATGGTTGTTAAGTGAATCTGATTTTCCCCATTGACTTTGCTGGTCAGAAGGTAGCAAAAGTTGATCACATGATCCCAGACATTGCAATGGTGATAAACATGGATCCGTTGTAAGTGTCTGAATTTTGATCACATGACCATGGGGATGCTGCAATGGTTGTAAGTGTGAAAAATGGTTATAAGTCACATAACTTTGTGACATAAGTGTCGTAACTTTGAACGGCCACTAAATTAACTGTTGTTATGTTGAGGACTACCTGTACTACAGAGCTACGAAGGTGTTTTAGAAGAGGATGCAGGAATGTGCTCCTCAGCTCTGAACAGATGAGCTCATTCCATTTCAGAGAATCTGTGTATCTTGGAAATGGCAAGATAAAATGATTATTTGCAAGATTAATCCCCGACATTGCAATGCTGGAAGAGTTTGGAGGCCGAGCAGCTTTGTTGAAAATCCTCACCTTGATCTTCTACACCAGAGATTAATCTCATTGGGGCTGGTCATCTCCTACATCAACCTTCATTATGGCCTTGGTTTTCTGTTCCCTGGAAAATTGGTCCTTGACTCTTGGAGTGAAGCTGCATATTATTTTGGAGACTTTCATTTCTTTGACTGTAATTATAATCCTTTCCTTACCTTCTGACCCATATTGGCTTTTTACTGTAATTGTCTATCAGCAAATTTGCTGTGACAATTGTCTACATCATTATGTTGTGGGGAAAACATTGTCCACGTGCTTATTTTGAGCTTTCCCTTCTTACTTTAGACTGGATGGGACAATACATCATACAGGAGGTTATTTTCAAGCAAAGAATCATAATTATACATGGATACAGGACCAGCCCCCAGCCAGGATCTCACTACAGGTAGCCCTCGACTTAAGACCACAACTGAGCCCCAAATTTCTGTTGCTGAGCAAGACAGTTGTTAAATGAGTTTTGCGCCATTGACTTTTCTTGCCGCAGCTATTAAGTGAATCACTGCAGTTGCTAAGTTAGTAACACAGCTGTTAAGTGAATCTGGCTTCCCGACTGACTTTAGAATAGAATAGGATAGGATAGAATAGGACAGGATAATACAGTAGGATAGGATAGGATAGGATAGGATAGGATAGGATAGGATAGGATAGGAGGTAGAAGGGACCTTGGAGATCTTCTAGTTCACCCCCCTGCTCAAGCAGGAGTCTATGTAGATTGTGTCTACTGCTTTGCCCTGATCGAGTTGTGTAGTCCATATGTTTTTGCAGTGTAAGAGTTTCAGGATAACCTATACCATTTCAGACTATCTAGACTCTTCTTCAAAACCTCCAGTGATGGAGCACCCACAACTTCTGGTGGCAAGCTGTTCCACTGGTTACTTGTCCTCACTGTTAGGAAGTTTCTTCTTAATTCCAGGTTGCTTCTCTCCTTGATTAGTTTCCAACCATTGTTTCTTGTTCTGCCCTCCGGTGCTTTGGAGAATAATTTGACCCCCTCTTCTTTGTGCAGCCTCTCAAATACTGGAAGACTGCTATTATGTCACCCCTAATTCTTCGTTTCTTTAGAGTAGCCAGACTCAGAACTTGCAGCCATTCTTCATATGGTTTAATTTCCAGGCGTTTGATCATCTTAGTTGCTCTTCTCTGACCTTTTTCCAAAGTCTCAATATCTTTTTTGTAGTATGGTGACTAAAATTAGTTGCAGTAACCCAGGTGTGGTCTTACTAGGGTTTTATAAAGGGGCACGAATATTTCATGTGATCTTGATTCAATGCCTCTGTTTATACAATCCAGGATTGTATTAGCTTTTGCGGCGGCGGCTGCACATTGCTGGCTCATATTCAAGTGATTGTCCATTTGGTCTCTCTGTCATGGAAAAATCCATTGGAAGAAACAAAAGACAGCAACATAAAACGATAATTCTTACTTTTAGGATCCAGAGGTTTATTTTGCTAATAATTTGAAACATGAACAGCAATCATAACATCATCACTTACATTAATAACCCATTGCAATGAGGTCCAGTGACATAGTAGGTCCAGCAAAGACAGCTATGAATGAATGAATGAATGAATGAATGAATGAATGAATGAATGAATGAATGAATTCTTTGTTGGCCAAGTGTGATTGGACACACAAGCAATTTGTCTTGGTGCATATGCCCTCAATGTACATAAAAAGAAAAGATACATTCATCAAGAATCATAAGGTACAACACTTAATATGGTCATAGGGTACAAATAGGTAATCAAATCATACTAGGAAACAGAAAATATAAATCGTAAGGATACAAGCAGGGAATTATTTGTTTAGCAGAGTGATGGCGTTCGGGGAAAAAACTGTTCTTGTGTCTGGTTTGCAATGCTTTATAGTATCATTTTGAGGGTAGAAATTGAAACAATAAGCGTGAAAAATGGTCACGAGTCATTTTTTTCAGTGAATGAATGAATGAATGAATGAATGAATGAATTCTTTGTTGGCCAAGTATGATTAGACACACAAGGAATTTGTTTTGGTGCATGTGCTCTCAGTATACATAGAAAGAAAAGATACATTCATCAAGAATCATAAGATATAACACTTAATATAGTCATAGGGTACAAATAGGCAATCAAATCATACTAGGAAACAGTCAATATAAATCGTAAGGATACAAGCAACGAAGTTACAGCCATACAATCACAGGTGGGAGGGGATGGGCGATAAGAGTGATGAGAAGATTAATAGTGATAGTAATGCAGGCTTAGTAAATACTTGGACAGTGCTGTGGGAATTATTTTTTAGCAGAGTGATGACATTCAGGGAAAAACTTGTTCTTGTGTCTAGTTTTTCTGGTCAGTGCCATTGTAACTCAGAACAGTTACTAAACAAATGGTTCTAAGTCGAAGACTACCTATATGCCGGATCTCTGAGTATATAAAAGATGAAGCAATATATCTAAATAAACATATTGTTAACCTATTGACATCTTGAAAGATTATTTGTGGTTTGGAAAAACAAAAGTCTGCAAAATGAATTAAGCTTGGATCAGTTTCATATTGGAGGAATCTATTGACTTTGCAAATCTGATTTTACAGCTTAGAAACACACACAACACACATCTATTTTTCCCCCTACCGTCTGTCAATGGAGTGTTGACACAGAATACCGCATCTCCCGGAAATACAAGAGGCAATAAAAGATTGCCAACAGACATGATTGATTCTCCTGGGAGAAATGGATTATCCTTACGCTCGTCTCACCAACCGACTCCCAGGCAAGTGGTTGCAATCATTGTGAAAGCAGCAAAATCTTGTTACAGAAATCCTCCATGGATTTGGAGCCTCAGTGACGCAGTGGTTAGAATGCAGTACTGCAAGCTACTCCCACCGCAATTTGGCAGATCGAATCCCACCAGGCTCAAGGCTGACTCAGCCTTCCATCCTTCCGAGGTGGGTAAAATGAGGACCCAAATTGTTGGGGGAAATATGCTGACTCTGTAAACCGCTTGGAGAGGGCTGTAAAGCACTATAAAGCAGTATATAAGTCTAAGTGCTATTGCTATTTGGTGTCCTCCCTCCTGCTGAACCGATAGAAATGTTTTTTTTTTTTTTTTTGCATGGGTAATTAGAAACGTGACGTCTGGAAGACTGCAAGGCTTCCAGCCCTCAACCATCGGAAATCAAGCAAAACTATTTATTTATTCAGTTTCTACAGCTGTTCATCTCAAACAAGTGACTCTGGGCAGTGGACAACCAGGAAACGATTAAAAGCGTTCTAGAGTGAGATTCTAGAAAGAGCTTAGAGAAGAGCAACAAAGATGATGAGGGGACTAGAGGCTAAAACCAGAGGGGGTATTCAGCAGGTTCTCACCAGTTCTGGAGAACCGCTGGTGGAAATTTTGAGTAGTTTGGAGAACCAGCAAATCCCACCTCTGACGAGATTTTACAGCATCCTTCCCCTGCCACGCCCACCAAGCCATGCCCACAGAACTGGTAGTAAAAAAAATTGAATCCCACCACTGGCTAAAATATATAAAGAATGGTTGCTGGAATTGGGTATGTCTAATTTGATGAAAAGAAGTCCTTCTTTTCATCAAACTAGACATACTCAATTCCAGCAACCATTGGACTAGGGGTGACATGATAGCAGTCTCACAATATCTCAGGAGTTGCCACAAAAAGAGGGGGTCAAGCTATTCTCCAAAGAACCTGAAGGCAGGACAAGAAGCAATGGGTGGAAACTAATCAAGGAGATAAGCAACCTAGAACTAAGAATAAATTTCTTGACAGTTAAAGAATTAATCAGTGGAACAATTTGCCTCCAGAAGTTGTAAATGCCCCAACAGTGGAAGTTTTTCTTTTTCTTTTAACAAACTTTATTGATTACTAACAATAACAAACACATGCACAACACACAGAAAGAAAAAGACAAAAAAGATTTAAAAAAAACTAGCAATTGTATTATCGACAGTCTATGGTTCCTTGTTTGTTATCAATATTGGTGACATATTTACAAATACATCTTATTGCGAATATATAATTACTATCTCTTTTAGATTTTCTATTTTTGTTCTATCCAGTCATACCAGCATTCCCAGCTTCTATAATATTCTGATGTTTCTTTTTCCTTAAGTGCTAAGGTTAATTTATCCATCTCTGCACAGGCTGTTATTTTCCGAATGTCCATTTCCTCTGTTGGAATGTCTGCTTGTTTCCAACACTGTGCAAAGGTTATTCTGGCTGCAGTAAGAATGTGCAGTATTATACATTTGACTTTTTTTGAAATTTGTCTATTAAATATTAAATTTGTCTATTCTTAAAGAAGAATTCTGGTTTTAATTCAATTTGCTCCGCTGTTATTTCCTCTAACCATTTTTAAATTCTGTGCCAGTATCTTTGGGCTTCAGTGCAGGACCACCACATGTGAAAGAATGTTCCGTGTTTCTTTTTACATTTCCAGCAATTCGGATTCATGTTAGGAGACATTTTCGCTATTCTCGAGGGCGAGAGATGCCATCTATAAAACATTTTATAGGCATTTTCTTTATATGTTGCTGATTTTGTAATTTTATTATTCCTTGTCCAGACCTTTTCCCATTCTAATAATATAATGCTACGTCCTATGTTTCTACTCCAAGCTACCATGTTGCCTTTGACTACTTCCTCTTCTAATTCTATATCTAATAAATAATTATAAAATTAATAAAATTTATAAAAAAAAATTTTATCTGGGCCTAATAGGATTTTATCTAATTGTTGTAGTTTAGCATAAATTCCAAAAATTTTCTTGTCCTGGCTATATCTATTTTGAATTTGCAAGTAAGCCCACTGGTCTACTTGTAGCCCTTGTTCTTGGAGATCTTGCCATGATTTTAAAGTTCCTTGAGCATCAAGAAGGTCTTTGTATTTTATCATTTTATTAAGATCTAGATTATTTGGATGTATCATCGCCTCCATCGTTGAGATCCAGATTGGGATTTTTAAATAATTTTTTTAAAAATTTTATTCCAATTAGCCAATAAGGAATCTCTAATTATATGTCTGTGGAAATAATTCTGTTTGATTTTTCCAGTGTCCCATAAAAATGCATGCCACCCCCTCTGTAAGTCATAGTCTTCTAGAAATAAGATTCCTTTATTTGACAGATTTACCCACTCTTTCAACCAAAGTAAGGAGGCTGCACTATAGTATAATTCCCAATTTGGGAGTGCCATACCTCCCCTGCTCTTCATATCTTGCATTGCCTTAAGGTTTATCCTCGGTTTTTTCCCTTGCCAAATAAATTTGGTGATTATCTTGTTAAGTTCCACAAAGTAATTTTTAATGTATTTTTATTGGTATTGTTTGGAATAAGTAAATAAATTTGGGCAGAATGTTCATTTTTATAGTGGCAATCCTCCCTAATAAGGAGATTTGCAATTTAACCCATATATCTAAATCTTTTTTGACTTGCTGTAATAATTTATTATAATTATTTTCCATTAGGGTATTGCATTGAGCTGTCAACCAAATTCCTAAGTATTTAACTGATTTTTACTATTTGTAATCCCATTATCCTTTCCAATTTTAATTTTTGTTTTTCTGTTAAATTTTTAGTTATTAATTTCGTTTTTTACCTATTGATTTTAAGTCCTGCAACTTTCCCAAATTGATCCAACTCTTTCAATAGTTCTTGACTGGTTTCAATTGGTTCCTCTATGAAAAAAAACATATCATCCGCAAATGATTGGAGTTTATATTCTTCTTTCTTAATTTGTAGTCCTTTTATTCCTGGATTCTGTCTAATTCGTGTAAGTAATGTTTCCAAAGATAATATGAAGAGCAGGGGAGATAGTGGACATCACTGCCTAACTCCTTTCTCTATTTTTATTGAGCGTGTGTACTCTCCATTAATTATAATATTTGCCTTTTGTGAATCATAAACTGTAGTCATGATGTTTTCAAATTTAGTGCCTAAATTCATATTGTAAATTTGTTGGATTAGGAGATAAGCAACCTAGAACTAAGGATAAATTTCTTGACGGTTAAAACAATTAATCAGTGGAACAATTTGCCTCCAGAAGTTGTAAACGCCCCAACAGTGGAAGTTTTTAATAAGAGATTGGACAACCATTTGTCGGAAAATAGTATAGGGTTTCCTGCCTGAGTAGGGGATTGGACTAGAAGACCTCCAAGGTCCCTTCCAACCCTGATATTCTGTATTCAGTTACAAAACAGTACAAAATTCAACATAGTAGTCCTTGACTTACGAGGATAATTGTGCCCAACATTTCAGTTGCTAAGCCAGACAGTTGTCAAGAGAGTTGTGTCCTATCTTACTACCTTTTTTGCTACAGTTGTGAATCACTGCAGTCCTTAAGTGAATCGTGTAGTTGTTAAGCAAACCTGACTTCCCTCATTGACTTTGCTTGTTGAAGCCAGCTGGGAAGGATACAAATGGTGACCACGTGGCCCTGGGACAGTGCAACCATCATAAATAAATGCCGATTGCCAAGTGTCTGAATTTTGATCACATGACCCTGAGGGTGCTGCAATGGTCATAAATGTAAAAACCTTTAGTAAAAGTAAAAACTCACTTTTTTCCAATTCCATTGTAACGTTGGTGACTAAATGAATAGTTGTAGCTCAAGGACTACAGGTTGCCGTCAATGTACGGCCACAATTGATCCCAAAATTTATGTTGCTAAGTGAGAAATTTCTTAAGTGAGTTTTGCCCCATTTTACGACTTCTCTTGCCACATTTATTAAGTGAATCACTGACGTTGTTAAATTAGTAACATGGTTGTTAAGTGAATTGGGATTCCCCATTGTTTTTGCTTGTCAGAAGGTCGCCAAAGGGGATCACACATGATCCCAGGATGCTGCAACCATCATAAATACGAACCATTTGTCAAGCATCTGATTGTAAGTCACATGACCACGGGGATTCCGCAATGCTTGTAAGTGTGAAAAATGGTCAAACTCACTTTTTCAGACCATTGTAACTTTGAACGCCCACTAAATGAACTGTTGTAAGTCAAGGACTACCTGTCCCAGTATAGGGCAACCGAGAAAAAGTGTCATCATAGTCGAACCCACAGAAGAGAGTATTTGTAGCTGAGGTTGGGGTCCTTGGTACTCTGAGTTTGGTTGAGCAAATCTGGCTGGGGAATTCTGGGAGTTGAAGTCCAGCCATCTTGAAGTTGCCAACAACTGCTCTAAACCAAGTGTGTCAAACTCACGTCGTCACAGCGGCATCAGGTGACGTATCAGGACTTTTTCCCCCTTCGCTAAATCAGGTGTGGGCGTGGCCAGTGCATGATGCATCCAGCCTGTGGGTCGGGAGTTTGACAGCCCTGCTTTCGAAGTTCTGCTTTCTGGTTGTCCTGAATCCAGGGGTGTGCTGATACTGGTTCACCCTGGTTTGTGCGAACCGGCTGCCAATTTTATGGCCAGTATGGTGAACCGGCAAATCCCACCCCTGGCTGCCCACCCCCACCCCTCCCTTTCCTTCCCCGGAGTCTCCACACAACCCATTTTGGATGCGAGGTAAGTGAAGAGCCCACGTGGAGGCTTGGGGAGGGCGAAAAATGGGTCTCCCAGAGGCTCCGGAAGGCCAGAAATGGGCCCATTTCCAGCCTGCAGAGGCCTCTGGAGCCCGGGTAGGCCGTTTTTGCCCTCCCAGAGGCTCGAGGAAAGCCTCTGGAGCCTTGGGAGGGTGAAAAATGGGGCCCTCAGAAGTTTGGAAAGCCTACGGAGCCTGGGGAGGGTGAAAACACCCCCACACCCCCACACCATAGTGCAGGTGGCCGACTAGGCCACCCAGCAACCAGGCAGAGAACCGGTTGCTAAAATGTTTGAAGCCCACCCTTACCTGAATTCCAATAAATGCATTAGATATAAGATGAAGAGCAGGCTTTGAAAAGCTTTATTATTATTATTATTTTTTCTCAAAGGTCTTAGATCAAGTTTCAGAAACATATTAAGCCAGGCTAATATCATGTATCATTACTGTTGTTCCAGGTTGATATGGGACAAAGTTATAGAAAAATACAGACACTGTATTGATTGGAAAATTACTCAAGCTCTCCCTTTATCTTTGCATTATTGTCCCCAAATCAACCTTGTTTCGCCTTTGATCTTCTTTAAAGTACGGCATGTTTGATATTGGTCCTGGTTTGAAATTCAGCTCCTCTTTTTTCTTTCTTTCTTTAATTGCACTTTAATTCCAGTTCATCTTCCTGCACCCCATCATTCTTCATCCCTCTGGCAGCCTTTAATAGAAACAAGCAAAATTACTGGAAAATTGAATCCAAATTGCTGCAATTCTTAAACTGGGATCAGTCTCAGACTCAGGCTGAGGATATCTGCAAATCTGACCACCAACTTTCTTCCACATCCATTTGCACCACTCAGGTGGCCCTAAGGACACAATTAAACCTCCAAGTGGCCTCAGCGACCCTCCAAAAGGATGCAGATGACCAGCCATCTGCAAGGAGTAGAAATCCTTCCATTCCCCACCATCCAGTTAGAGCTGAAAAAGCTTCTTGGATGAGAAGTGAAATGTCTTCAAAGAAAAACAAAGAAAGTCCAGTTGCCTCTTGAAAAAAGCACCTTTGGGAAAGCATTCTTAATTTACAGCATTTTGTACAACTACCTAACACTTCTGTTCAGTTCGGATCATCCTCAACTTGCAACCACAATTGAGCCCAAAATTTATGTTATTAAGTCAGACATTTGTTAAGTGAGTTTTACCCCTTTTGATAACTTTTCTTGCCACAGTTGTTAAGGGAATCACTGCAGTTATTAAATTAATAACACGGTTGTGAAGGGAACCTGGTTTCTCCATTGACTTTGCTTGTCAGAAAGCCGCAAAAGGGATCGTATGACTCCTGAACCTGGCAACCGTCATAAGTATGAGTCAGTTGTCAAGCATCTGAATGTAAATCCTGTGAGCATGGAGATGCTGAAATGGCCATAAGTGTGAAAAATGGTCCTAAGTCACTATTTTCAGCAATGTTGTAACTTCAAACGGTCACTAAATGAACTGTTGTAAATCAAGGACTACGTATACCAGTGGTGGCTAACCTTTTTGGGCTCCCGTGCCGAAAATTGTGCACGCGCTCACATGCCAGCATCCAGAAGGCAATGGGCCCTGCCCCCTGCGCATGCATGCAAAACACCCCCACCCCCTTATCTGCATTGCACATGTGCGTGCCTCCCAGCTGATTTTCAGCCCATTTGAGGTCTTTTTCAGCCTCCCTGAGGCTCGAGGGAAGCCTCTGTCGCCTCGGGAGGCCGAAAAACGGCCCTTCCAGAAATACCAGAAGTGCCCGTTTTCAGCCTCTGGGAGGCCTCTGGAGCCCGGGGGAGGCAGTTTTCGCCCTCCCAGGGGCTCAAGGGAAGCCTCTGCAGCCTTTGGAGGCTGAAAAAAGGGTCCGTTTTGGCACTTCCAGTATTTCCGGAAGGCACATTTTTCGGCCTCCAAAGGCTGCAGAGGCTTCCCTCAAGCCTCAGGGAGGACAAAAATGGCCTGAAACAGGCTGGGAGGTGTGTGCATGCACAGTGCAGGTCAGTTTGGCTGGGGCTCGCGTGCCCGCACAAATGGCTCAGCCAGCCACTATGGACCGATACTGTACATTGTTGTCCGCTTTGCTTTTGTTTACTTTTTTCAAATTCAAACCATTCAGAGCCATTCTTGAGTTGGGTAACTTAAAAATTTGATGGAAACGCCATGTCTACATATCGCTGCTTTTAACAGCACAAGCTACAAAGGATGTTTTCAGGGGGATGTCCAATAAATCAAGATGATGACCACAACCCTAAAATTGCATTTGCATCAACATCTTTGAAAAGGGCTTGAAGTTTGGTCAGCAGTCACAACTGTCATCTTGAGTCTGACATCCATTCACCCCTCATCTATACACCTGCCCAGGGATAAACATCTCTTTTTAATGGAAATCAACTTCTAGCAACTTTATGGACATTTCTGTGCAGGGTTCTTATGTTTTTGATAGCATAAGAATAGAACTATAAAAAAAGAAACAAAATATATCTCTATTTCCGTGATATAGTTTTACGCTGTCTTTTAGACTTTATATTTTTTCTTTTTCTTTCATTCTTTCTTTGTGTTTCTTTAATTCTCTTTTTCTTTGTTCTCTTTCCTTCATTTTCTTTTTTTCTTTGTCTTCCTTTTTCTTTTTCTTTCTTTGTCTCTCATTTTTCTTCTCTTTTTTGTCTCGTCTCTTTCTTTCTTTCTTTCTTTCTTTCTTTCTTTCTCTTTCCCTTTCTTTCTTTCCCTCTTCCTTTTCTTCCTTTCCCTTTCCTTCCTTCTCTTCTTCCTTCCTTTCTTTCCTTCCTTCCTTCCTTCCTTCCTTCCTTCCTTCCTTCCTTCCTTCCTTCCTTCCTTCCTTCTATTCTTTCTCTCTCTCTCTCTCTCTCTCTTTCTTTCCCTCTTCCTTTCCTTCTTTCTCTCTTCCTTTCCCTTTCCTTCCTTCTTTCCCTCTTTCTTTCTTTCTCTCCCTCCCTCCCTCCCTCCTATCTTGGTGTTTAGACAAGTGGGCAATACTTAATTTCATCTGAGGTTTATTCCTCTGGAGAAGAGTGTACATTCTGGAGCCACATGCATAAACTGGATTCTGATACACATTTGCTTTAACTTCAAAGAAGGGAGTTTTGAACATGTAGGAGCTGCCACTTCCTTATCACTTCTCTCCCCAACTGTCAAGTGCAATTAGGGTCCAGGGCCTTGATTTTTCTCTTACCTGGGATCTGTGTGGGAGGATTTGATAGCACAGCTTGCAACTGATGTCTCCCTTTACTAGTCAAGCCTTGGAGGCTGCTACCCAAACGAATTACCCTGGCAATAAAGTACCCTGGCAATAACGCAGCAGCACTCTATATTCAAAGGCTGTATTTTAGACGGTTAAAAATAGATTCTGCTAAATGGAAACAAACCAGTGCTGCATTAACAATAGCAGTCTTGCAGAGTATCCCTCTGAATAATTGAAGAAATGAATTGGTATAAAATTACCTAAGAAGGAGTTAGCTGCCTTTTCCAGTTTTCCCTCATATACAGGTAATCCTCGACTTACAACAGTTCATTTATTGACCGTCCAAAGTCACAACGGCACTGAAACTTAAGATGGTTTTTCATAGTTATAACCAGGGGTGGGAGGCTACCGATTCGGCCTGGTTCTACAGAACCTGTAGCTGCGAAGAGCAGCTGACACCAAACTGGTTCAGTGTTTGGCCCACTTGCCTGCCTGGGCTCTAGCCTGTCCTTTATTCCCTGCTTTTCCCTCCTCAGTTGCTTTGCAGGGCATAGCTGAGTTTGAAAAAGCAGGAAACGAGGATTTTCAAACGCTGCGCACCCAAGCACAGCACTTGTCAGCTGTCCAGGAGGCACAGCTGATGATTTCTTGCAAACGCTGCACACACAATTGTCCCCAGTTCGGAGAACGGGCAAATAGTTCCACTGGCTGGCCCCTCCCCTCCCTGCCCGCTCACTCCTTACCTGGCATGCGAGCCATCCAACTTGCCTGGTTTGGTAAGTTGCTATTTTTCCTTTTTCTCCCCCCCAACAACCATTAGCTGTTCTGCTCTGCCAGGAGATTTAGATTAGCTAGAAAGCAGGAAATCCTTGGATTTCTTGCTTTCTGGCTAATCTAAAAGTAGACCCGAACCCTCCTTAGGACTGAAGCTTTTCAGTGCAGACTCAGGTAGCCAATTGCAGATAGAGAGATCTCTAAATTAATCTGTGATTCTGTGAGGAACTCAATCTGCCTGCCTCTTTGCCTGCTTTTGGGGTAAAATTTGCTCCTTTTTAAATAAAAGTCAATATTTACATACGTGGTGTGTTGTGAGTTAATATTTTGTGAGTTTGCTTGCAAGCAAATTTTATGTGACAGACTCAGATAGTCGATTGCAGCTAGATAGATCTCTAAATTAATTTGTGATTCTGTGAGCAATTCAATCTGCCTGCCTGCTTTGCCTGCTTTTGGGTAAAAGTTGCTCTTTTTTTATAAAAAAAATCAATATTTCCATAAATATTTATAATATTTACATACAAGCCATGCCCAGCCAGTCACATGACCACCAAGTCACACCCACAAAATAGGTCACGCCCACAGAATCGGTTATTAAGAAATTTGAATCCCATCCCTGGTTACAACCTTTGCAACATCCCCATGAACCAGCAATCAAAATCCATGTGACCACTGGCTCACATTTATGACCGTTGTGGTGTCCCAGAGTCAGGGGATCCCCTTTTGCAGCCTTCTGACCAGCAAAGTCAATGGGGAAGCCAGATTCATTTAACAACCAGGTTACTAACTAATCGACTGCAGTGATTCACTTAACAACCCTGGTAAGAAAAGTCATCAAGTGGGGCAAAAACTCACTTAACAATTGTCTCACTTAATAACAGAAATGTTGGGCTCAATTGCGGTCGTGAGAGAGTTGAGGGCTGTTTAGAAACTGAAATGGTATTTGTTGTGTGAGCAAGAAGGAGACAGCAAGGAACCTGGGTGTGGCTTAGCTGAACTGTTCTGTACTAAAGTTGCTTGGTGCTGTGAAACTAAAACTGAAACCGAAACTTCTCTCCTCTGCTTGTGTTTTGATTTCTTTTCAAGGGGGGAGGGGGAGTAGAACTCCTTAGCATCAGGGCGTGTTAATAATAATAATATAGGAAATACTAATGCTCTGATGGTCATTTTGAAAAATCCTTTCTTAGTGAGCATCTAGAAGCCAAGAAGAACATACAGGCCAAATTTCAAGTTTGTAGGCTTTCCGGTTCGAGATTTTGCGATGATGCGTGAGTGGTATTTCGCTTCTATATATATATAGATTTAACCCCTGCCACAAGCAGCTTTAAGTC
The DNA here is from genome assembly GCF_049901735.1 of Notechis scutatus. NCBI lineage: Eukaryota > Metazoa > Chordata > Lepidosauria > Squamata > Elapidae > Notechis > Notechis scutatus. The sequence goes on along the minus strand of NC_142011.1, from coordinate 11,567,976 downwards.
AGTGATCCCCAACCTTTTTGACGCCACGGCCCGGTACCGGCATCAGCTGGGCGCCGCGGCCCGGTACCGGCATCAACTGGGCGCCGCCATCTTTTTGACGAAAAGTGCTTCCGGTGACCTCACCGGAAGCACTTTTTCGTCAAAAAGAGCGATGTAGCGCTTCGGTGAGCTTTTTCGGGTAGAAATGGCTTTCTACCCAGAAAAGCTCACCGGAAGCGCTGGCGCCGCCATCTTTTTGATGAAAAAGTGCTTCCGGTGAGCTTTCTACCCGGAAAAGCACTTTTTTACCGGAAGCACTTTTTTACCAAAAAAAGATGGCGGCGCCCAGCAACTAGCGGCCCGGTAAGACTTGTTCCGCGGACCGGTACCGGTCCGCGGACCGGCGGTTGGGGACCCCTGCTTTAAGTCATCCATCATTTCTACAGATGTAAATCTACAGCTGGGTTGTTTGGAGAACCGACAAATACCACCTCTGAGTGGCCCCACCCCCATCTATTCTCTGCCTCCCATTGAGTCACAGCTGATCGTCTGGGTCTTCTTTGGTTGCCCTGCATGGGAGAACAGAGCTGGAAAGCAGGTTAATGGTGTGGGGAGAGAATGGGATTTTCCAGTAAACTTCCCCTGGAGTGGGGAGGGAATGGAGATTTTACAGTATCCTTCCCCTGCCATGCCCACCAAGCCAGGCCCACAGAACTGGTAGTAAAAAAATTTGAATCCCACCACTGCACCCACACCTGTCCAACCTCTAGACACCAAGGTAGAGTTGCTGCAGGGTGATAGTACTTCACCCTGGCTGTCAAATTTTCCAGAGATCCTGTTATTTATTAATTATTTTATTTTAGATTTTTTTAAAATCCCACCTTGTTTTTATAAATAACTCAAGTAGTGAACACACCCAATAGTCTATTCTCAGTCATCCTGGTCATGGTTCTCCCAAAGGTGCTTTTTCAGGAGGCAACTGGACTTTCTTATATATATTTTTTCCTTTGAAGACGTTTTGCTTCTCATCCAAGAAGCTTCTTCAGCCCTGACTGGATGGTGGGGAATGGAAGGGTTTATATTCCTTGCAGACAGCTGGTCATTTGCATCCCTTTAGAAGTAAAGAGTCATTGAGGCATTTGGAGGCTTATCTGCGTCCTCAGTAGTAGTGCAAACGGTTCCTGTAGTCTGCAATTTTTCTGGAAATCTGTTCGTACTCCCACACCATTCAAGGGTGTTCATCCCAAAGGGCTATGCAAAACATCTTCAAAGAAAGAACAAGAAAGCCTAGTTGCCTCCTGAAAAAGCACCTTTGGGATACCTAATACTACTTCCTCCTCCTGTTTTACCAATAGCAATAATTCTGTGAGATGGATTGGGTTGAAAGAAGGGGACCGGCCCAAAGTCACCCAGCTGGCTTTTATGCCTGCAGTGGGACTAGAACTCACCGATTCCTGGTGATTGCCCCAAAGTCACCCAACCAGCATTTCATGTCTAAGACGGGACTTTATTGTTTTCATCCTCCACCCTACATTCCTCAAGTGTTGCTTTAAATGTTGGGCGTGAATCACTCATTTGGGCTTAGGTAAATATGCAAATTGGCCTCATATGATCAATCCAAGTTAGATCACCAGTTCAACCGGAGTCAGAAATTACAGGTAGTCCTCCACTTACAACCACAGTGAGCCCATAATTCCTGTGGTTAAGTGAGACATTTCTTGAGTGAGTTTTGCCCCATTTCAAGACATTTCTCGCCACCGTTGTTGAGTGAATCACTGCAATTGATAAGTTAGTACCATGATTCTTAAGTGAATCTGGCTTCTCCCGTTGACTTTGCTTGTCAGAAAGGTCGCAAAAGATAACACTAGGAACTGCAATGGTCATAAATATGAGTCAGTTGCTAAGGGTCTGGATTTTGATCATGTGACTATGGGGATGCTGCTAAGGTCATAAGTCACTTTTTTCAGTCCCGTCGTAACTTTGAACATTGACCAAATGAACTGTTGTAAGTTGAGAACCAACTGTACTATTGTAGGAAGTTTGCACTCACCTGGAAAAATGAAATAACCTAGCACATATTAAAAAGGCAGAATATTTCCCCTGAAAAGAGTAGAAACTCAGAAGCAGAAGCTCACCCCCACCTTTGTTAATGGGCGGGCCATTAAGGCCTGGGTCAAAGTATTCTACATAACAAAGTCCGCTACCCATCTCACCACCTGGCCTGGGAAGATTGCATCAGCCAGCACTCAGGTGAAGCTATGTGGTCCAGCTAAGACCTCCCCCCCCACCCCGCCCCTGGGAGTCTGACAGCCAATGGGATACATTTCTTACACAGGAACAGGAAACACTTATATACCCACAGAGGGCATATAACTAAGGGCCTGTCAGCATCTTGGCCCTTCTTATCCTTCACCCGACATCTTGAAGCATGTGATCGTCCTTTTCACTTTAGAGCTCCAAGCCATGAGGTCCTGCCCACCATTAAACTATCTTTTCCAAACAGTCTCCATGTTTCTAGTATCCTTTTCCCCACTTGGAACTGAACCCAGAAGGATATTTCTTCCAACACTTTATCAGAAAGTGTTTGTTATACAGAGGAGTTGGCAATGACTGGGTTTTTAGCAAGTTAGATTTTCAACCTTTATTATCATCTTGTAGGATTTGTAACTTCCTGTCTCCACTCAGTTTGTTATATTCACCAACTGCTGGGGACTTCACGATTTCAGAACTATCAGTGAAAACTCCAGGTGAAAACACTTGCAATATTTATAAAGTTTTCACCACAGGGTCTTCTTCTTCATCATAGTGGAAGCCTAACTTCCCACCATCTTTTGCAGAGGTGAATATTTTTTGCGTACAGGACTTCAGCCTGAAAATCAGCTCTGCGTGTGCGTGCGTGTGTGTGTGGGAGCACACACACACACATCACATATTCAGGGGCTGCCAATATTTGAGGGGCTGCAACAAAGGGGCTGCCAATATTTGAGGGGCTGTCAACTTATTTACCAAAGCACCAGAAAGCAGAAAAAGCAACGGATGGAAACTAATCAAGGACAGAAGCAGCCTGGGACAAAGAAGAAATTTCCTAACAGAACAATAAACCAGTGGAACAGCTTGGCTTCAGAGGTTTATTTATTTATTTATTTATTTATTTGATTTGCCAATTGTTTACAAGATAATAAGTATAAGTGTATACATAGTTGTGAATACATGAAATGGGTACATATAAGAAAAATAAAAGAAGAATAAGAGAAACAATAGGACAGGGACGGTAGGCACGTTGGTGCGCTTATGCACGCCCCCTACAGACCTCTTAGGAAAGGGGTGAGGTCAATAGTAGACAGTCTAAGGTTAAAGTTTTTGGGGTTTGGGGAAGAAACTACAGAGTCGGGTAGAGTATTCCAGACATTGACCACTCTATTGCTGAAGTCGTATTTCCTGCAATCAAGTTTGGTGCGGTTAACTTTGAGTTTGTATCTATTGTGTGCTCTTGTGTTGTTATGGTTGAAGCTGAAGTATTCATTGACAGGTAGGACATTGCAATGTATGATTTTATATACCATGCTTAAATCAGACCGAAGACGGCGTAATTCAAGGTTTTCTAGTTCTAGAATTTCAAGTCTGGTGGCATAAGGTATTCTACAACGAGTAGAGGAGTGGAGAACTCTTCTTGTGAAATATTTCTGGACTTTCTCAATTGTGCTAATATCAGATACGTAATGTGGGTTCCAGACTGATGAACTGTATTCGAGTATTGGTCTAGCAAATGTTTTGTATGCTCTGGTTAGTAGTGTGATATTACCAGAGAAAAAGCTACGTAGGATTAGGTTAACAACTCTTAATGCCTTTTTGGCTATGTAGTTGCAGTGGGCTCTAGCACTTAGATCATTAGAGGTGAGTATTCCAAGGTCCTTTACAGAGCTTGGGTCATCAACAAGATCTTGACTATTCAGCTTGTATTTTATTTTCTGATTTTTTTTTTGCCAATATGTAAGACAGAGCATTTATTTGTTGAGATTTGAAGTTGCCATTTGTTTGACCATTTTGCTGCTTTCACGATGATTGCAACCACTTGCCTGGGAGTCGGTTGGTGAGACGAGCGTAAGGATAATCCATTTCTCCCGGGAGAATCAATCATGTCTGTTGGCAATCTTTTATTGCCTCTTGTATTTCCGGGAGATGCGGTATTCTGTATCAACACTCCATTGACAGACGGTAGGAAAAAAAAATAGATGTGTGTTGTGTGTGTGTTTCTAAGCTGCAAACTCAGATTTGCAAAGTCAATAAATTCCTCCAATGTGAAACTGATCCAAGCTTAATTCATTTTGCAGACTTTTGTTTTTCCAAACCACAAATAATCTTTCAAGATGTCAATAGGTTAACAATAGCTGGCTGAGGAATTCTGGGAGTTGAAGTCCACAGGTCTTAAAGTTGCCAGGGTTGGAGACTTCTGGTATAGAAGCAGAGGTTGGGCTAGCTAGAAGACCTCCGAAGTCCCTTCCAACTTGTTATTTTAATATGCCTTCCGGTGGATGGAAACTGAACAAGGAGAGATTTAACCTGGAAATAAGGAGAAACTTTCTGACAGTGAGAACAATCAGCCAATGGAACAGAAGTTGCCTTCGGAAGTTGTGGGAGTGCCATCACTTGAGACCTTCAAGAAGAGATTGGACTCCCATCTGGCAGAAATGGTGTAGGGTCTCCTGCTTAGGCAGGGGGTTGTACTAGATGACCTACAAGGTCCCTTCCAACTCTGATTATTTATTATCTGATGCCTGTCTATCTTATGATTCTTAATGATCTCTGAAATAGAATTACATAATTCTTTTTTTTTTTTTTTAATATTTATTGTCATGATGTTGATGTTGATGCAAACAATACTTGTTTTTGAACAGTGACAAAACCTGCTCCAGGGACTGGATTACAGACATATATTGAAAGCTCAGGCTCTAATCTATTGATCTAGCTATCTGAAAACTGTAGCAGAACCAGTTTTCTGGGATTACACCATAAAAAAATGAAAATGCAAAGTATATTGCTGAGTGCAATAAGGATCCTTCCAGACCAGCCTCACTGGTCTCCCAAAAGAACCACGTCAGTGTTTAATCTACAGTCTGATCCTAAAACCATGATAAAAAAATCTGATATAATGGCATTTCCCCCAAAATCTCATTCATTTGTGGGGGGGAAAATTGCTTCTCCCTGTTTTGAACTTAATGTGTTATTCAGGCAGTCCTGCTTTAAGACCTTAATCATTAAAATGATGCCTTCCCTGGTTGTTTTTAGGCCAAGTTTTTTAAATAAATAAAAAATTGGGGCAATTTTAAAGTTGGGAAATGGAATGCTTTGCCTCTTTGAGGCTGTTGGCTTCTATTGTTACCTTTAAAATGCTTGCAAATTGCCAATGTTCAACTTACAACAGTTTATTTAGCAACCGTTCAAAGTTACAACGGCACTGAAAAAAGTGACATGACCATTTTTCACACTTACGACCATTGTAGCATCCTCACAGTCATGTGATTCAAATTCAGACGCTTGGCAACTGACATGCTTATGACGGGCGCAATGTCCTAGGGTCATGGGATCGTTTTTTTGCAACCTTGGACAAGCAAAGTCAAAGGGGAAGCCGGATCCACTTAACAATCATGTTACTAACTTAACAACTGCAGTGATTCACTTAACAACGGTGGCCAGAAAGGTCATACAATGGAGCAAGACTTAACAACTGTCACACTTAGCGACAGAAATTTGGGACTCAATTGGGGTCATAAGTCAAGGACTATTTACAAAGCTTATGGTCCCTTAATGATGTTACCATGATGGCCTTTCTTACATCTTGAGAATGTTGAAAACCAAGATCCATGATGGCAAACCTATGGCACACGTGCCACAGAGCCATTTGTGCCGGCACGCAAGCTACAGGCAAATTTACCTCAATGCCAATGCGCGCACCTCACAGCTGATTTTCTGATGGTTTGAGGCCTTTTTCGGCCTCCCAGAGGCTTGAAAAAAGCCACTGCAGGCTTTGTAGGCCGAATAATAGGCCTGTTTCGTCACTACCGGAAGTGATGAAACGGGCCTATTATTCGGCCTGCAAAACCTGCAGAGGCTTTTTTCAAGCCTCTGGAAAGCCGAAAAAGGCCTCAAAGATTCCGAAAATCAGCTGTGAGGTGCAGTGCAGGTAAGTGGGCGGCAGCGGGGGAATTGCACGCGCATGTGCAGGGGGCATGGGAGGCGCACACATTGCCTTCTGGGTGCTGGCACGCGAGTGCAAGCACGTGCTCAATTTTTGGCACAGGAGCCCAAAAAGTTTAGTCACCACTGACCTACATGTTAGCCCCTGGCCTACATCATGGAAGAGTTGCCACTTTTGCTTTACTGCACATTATCCAATTTGTCAGGATTTCAGCATGTCCTGGAGCAAAAGTGTTGAAATCCTGTTTTTTTTTTTTTAAAAAAAAAACTCTTTTCGTAGACATACCTTTACCTTGTATAGGTAATAACATCTATTTGCGCTGTGATTTGGAAAGGAGGGCCCATAATCAACATTCTTAAAGTAACCTTCCTGTATTTCTTGAAGGCCATCAAACTGTGTTACACAAGGGGTATTTGCACATATATTTTAGGATCCTGCCGTACTCTGGTTGATCAGGGCTTGTTTTTTTTTTGGTTTTTTTTAATGAGGCTAAAATTTCCAGCCGCAGAACCAGTTGGGCTCCCAATTCCTTTCAAAAAACAAACAAACAGTTATTTAACAGATTAACAGAGTTGGAAGGGACCTTGTAGGTCATCTAGTCCAACCCCCAAGCAAGAGACCCTACACCATTTCTGACAAATGGCAGTCCAGTCTCTTCTTTCCAGTGATGAAGCCCCCACAACTTCCGAAGGGAACTTCTGTTCCATTGGTTGATTGTTTTCACCAGGGGTGGGCTTCAAAAATTACAGCAACCGGTTCTCTGCCTGGTAGCTGGGTGGGTGTGGCCATGGTGGGCGTGGCCTAGTCGGCCTCCTGCACCATGGTTAGCGGTGGGACGTTTTTGGCCAGCCCAGGCTCCAGAGGCTTTCCTTGAGCCTATGGGAGGGCAAAAATGGCCTTCTGCAGCTTCCGGGAGGCCTGTTTTTCATCCTCTCCAAGCCTCCATGAGGGCCCTGTACTCACCTGGCATCCAAAACGGGCCGCGTGGAGACTCAGGGGAGGTGCAGGTGGGTGGGGCGGGACCAGCAAGGGGTGGGATTTACAGGTTCGCCGAACTGGGCAGAATGTTAGCTAGAGGATCTCTCGAACACATACAAACCTGTAGCAGCTCACCTCTGGTTCTCACTGTCAGAAAATTTCTCCTTATTTCTAGGTTGAATCTCTCCTTGATCAGTTTCCATCCATTATTCCTTGTCTGGCCTTTGGGTGCCTTGGAAAATAGCTTGACCCCCTTCCTCTCTGTGGCAGCCTCTCAGATGTTGGAAGACCGCTCTCCTGTCTCCCCTGTTCCTTCTCTTCACCAGACTAGCCATGCCCAGTTCCTGTAACCTTTTTTCATATGTTTTAGTCCCCTAATCATCCTGGTTGCTCTTCCCTGCACTTTTTCTAGAGCCTCAACATCCTTTTTATAGTGTGGTGACCAAAACTGGATGCAGTACTCTAGGTGTGGTCTTACTAAGGCTTTACAGAGTGGTATTAGTACCTCCCTTGATCTCAATTGTATCCCTCTGATAATGCAACTTATTAACTTATTATCCTGCTTCATTAAGTATAACCACATTTGATTCTCTCTACATTCCAAGAGAGCAAATTCAAAGAAAATTCCCAATGCTAAATGCTAGCTATCAAGCTTCCTTTTCCAAGCCCCATTAATGAGCTGGTTGAATTTTTTATTTATTTTTTATTTATCATGGTACCTGACCTGGCTTTTAACAGCTTAATTAATGCTGCTAACGTCCCCCTTCTTCCTAGAAATTCTCCTTTGCTCCTGACAACCATCATGCTGTTTCAAAGCTTTTTTTCCCCCCTCCCATGTTGGAGAAGTAACTCACACAGACAAAACTAAGGCTGACCTTGTGAGGCGGTCCTGTGAATATTAATGAAGGGCCTCCTCCCCTGTTCTTACTCCTTTCTTCGCTTCAAATTTCTCCAGTCGTGACTGATTAACAAAGGAGAGGAAATTAAGCAAGGCTAACATAGAATCTAACCATAGTTGGGAGGGCTATCAGTCTCTTTTCAAAACTGTAAAGGAATAAGATTTAAAACAAAATAGAACGGGGGAAAAAAAAAAGAGTGAGAAATAGTAAGCCAAAAGAACATACGACATGAAACAGGAACCACTAGAAAGAAACATAGAGTTAAGAAGATAGATAGTATACAACCATTTCTTGCCTGAGCAGAGGGTTGGACTAGATTCTGAAGATCTCCAAGGTCCCTTTGAACTCTGTTGTTTAGTTGAATATTAAATAATCTTGTATTTCGCCAACATTTCTCTGTTTGCTAATGATGGGTCATTGCTCCTGTCATGTGCATATACAACTTAATGTATTGCCTTCTGCTCTTTAAATTTCCCACTTGCCTATTTTTAAAGTTTTATCAGCTCCATTCAACTACAGACAGTCCTCGACTTATAACACAGTTCGTTTAGTGACTGTTTGAAGTTACAATGGCACCGAAACAAGTGACTTACGACCGTTTTTCACACTGACGACCGTTGCAGCATGTGAACAAAATTCAGACACTTGTCAACTGATGCATATTCATGACGGTTGCAGTGTCTTGGGGTCACGTGATCCCTTTTTGTGACCTTCTGGCAAGCAAAGTCAATGGGGAAGCCAGATTCGCTTAACAACAGTGTTACTAACATAACAAGTGCAGTGATTCACTTCACAACTATGACAAGAACGATTGTAAAATGGGGCAAAACTCAGGTAACAATTGTCTTGTTGAGCAAAAGAAATTTGGGGTTTAATTGTGGTTGTAAGTCAAGGACTACCTATATAACATTCTCAATCTTCCCCCTTACTCAAACACATTCTCTTTTCCTTCATATATTTGCTTTGAAGTTTATTTATTTATTTGATTAAATAAATAAACGAATAAATGGGGACAATAGGACCGGGACAGTAGGCACAATGGTGCACTTATGCACGTCTCTTACAGACCTCTTAGGAATGGGGTGAGGTCAATAGTGGATAGTTTAAGGTTAAAGGAGTTGGGGGTTAGAGGATGTAACAACAGAGGTAGTGCATTCCAGGCATTGACCACTCTGTTGCTGAAGTCGTACTTTCTGCAGTCGAGTTTGAAGCAGTTTACATTGAGTTTGTATCTGCTGTGTGCTCTTGTATTGTTGTGGTTGAAACTGAAGTAGTCATTGACTGGTAGGACATTGTAGCTAGCACATAATTTTGTGTGCTACGCTTAAGTCCAACCGTAGGCGGCTAGTTCAAGGTTGTCCAAGCCCAAAATTTCAAGCCTGGTGATATAGGGTATTCTGTTGCGAGCAGAGGAGTGTAGTAATCTTCTAGTGAAATACTTCTGGACTCACTCAATTGTATTAATGTCCGACATACAGTGCAAATTCCAGACTGATGGGCTGTATTCGAGTATTGGTCTAGGAAAGGTTTTGAATGCTTTGTAAGTTCCATGGTTATTCATCCTGTCCAAACAACCATTCCTAAACATACTTATTTCATTCACTTTGCCTCTTCATATCTTTTTGTCCTGGTGTACAATACCCCACCAAGCTGATCTGTTGTCTCATATATTGGCCTTTGTACTTTATACTTTTAATTATTATCTTTTCCTTGGAAGTTTACAACACACACAGTCACAGATTCTGTAGAACTGAACAGAGTATTATTTCTGATTGCCTCGTGACATAATTGGTTATTTGCCATCAGGAAATCCTAACAGGATAAAGTCTGTTATATTCTTGTTTAAAATACATTCTGTCAAAGTGATTTGTTGGGTTGCGTGCTGGATTAGCTCCTTGGATTTCTATCTTCAGAAATACAGAGAAAAATCTGCATGGATGATTGATGTTACGCTACTACAATCATCTTTAATTCAATTGCTCTGGTTGTGTTTTTTTTTTTAATGTCTTCCCAAAAATCCAGGGCCAATTTCTAGCACCATTAATATTCTCAAGATGAAGTTAAAGCGTTCTTATTGGCAACATATCAGAAAGTCTGGCAAGTAAAAGTAAACGAAATACAAAGGAGTCTAATGCCTCCCATATAAAACGAGGGGAGACAGCAATTAGGATGTAAGAAAAAAATGAAGACCAATCTCTTTAGGCAAATTAGAAGCTGAATACAAACAACATTAGAAACTTGGAGGACAGCCCTGGTTATAAGAGCCTGAAATTTATTCTCGGCTACCCCAAAGATGGCAAACAACGTCATTTGGTCTTCTCAGAGATGTGTTGGAAGAAATATCCATCTGGTTCAGTTCCAAGCTGGGAGGAAGACACTGGGAATATGGAGACTGATTGGAAAGATGGTTTAAATGATGAAGCAGAACCTCTAGCATTTATGGTTCTGGTGCAGCTGACAAAATGGAGTTGAGAGTGGGGTTTTTTTTTTAATACCTTCTTTGGCTTTGTATTTGAGCTACCTGTTCCTGTGCAAGAACATGTATTCTATTGGCTCTTGTCAGATTCCTATAGGGGTCATGTAGGGGTCATAACTGGCTCTATAGGCAAAAGAGGAAATGCAAATCCTAGGTGCTTGTCTGAGCTAATCTTGTCAACCTCTGGCTTATTGTTTATCTGAGCTCCCAGGTGAAGTTTGGGCTGCTCTGGTGAGGGGAGGGTGCAATGAATGTGTTAATAGCTTTGTCCAGTGTTGGATATTGGGTGAGGAGCTACTTCTAATCCTATCATTCTGCCTTTGTTCATACTTTGGTACAGGGAGTTTCAAAATTTCCTGTCTGGAATGGATTACCAAATCTGCATTTCTAAAAGCTAGCCTCCTCAGTTTCCTGCTTGTGGGTAGGGAAACTGGGGCTGGTTTAAGAGCACGTTTCTCCATTTCTCCCTTTGGGGAAATATAATATTTTGCCTTTTTAATATTCCTCAAAATATTTCATTCTTCTAAGAGGGGGTGCTTCCAAATGTCCAAAGTTGGGACTGAGATGAAACAAGTGTGTCCTTACCAGTGGTGGATTCCCAATTTTTTTCCTACCGGTTCTATGCGCAGTTCTATATGAATTACAGTCAGAGTTATATTTCTTTGTACAAGTTCAAAGCAGCAACGTGCATGTCAGCAACATGATACAGGTGGTCCTCAACTTACGACCGCAACTGAGCCCATAATTTATGTTGCTACGTTAGAAGTTTGAGTTTTGCCCCATTTACTATTCTTCTTCTTGTCACATTGGTTAAGTGAATCAATGCAAGTTGATAAATTAGTAACCCGGTTGTTAAGTGAATCTGGCTTCCCCATTGACTTTGCTTGTCAGAAGGTCACACAAGGGGATCATACCCAGGACACTGCAATCGTCATAAATGTGAGTCAATTGTCAAGCATCCCAATGTAAATCACATGACTATCGGCATGCTTCAAACAGACATGTTGGAAGAATTATCCTTCTGGGTTCAATTCCAAGTGGGGAAAAAGACAGTGGAAACATGGAGGCTGTTTGGAAAGATGGTTTAATGGTGGACAGGATCACATGGCTTGGAGCTCCTGGGTGAAGAAAAAAGGGAAGAGATGAAGAGAGTCGCTGGGTTTTATGCCCTCTGTTGGGATTTGAATGTGAGCTTGTGTTCTGATTGGTTGTCAGACTCCCATGGGGCCATGCAGGGGCAACTCTGTAGGCTGTCCTGAGTCCCAGGCTTGGTTGAGCCTTGTTTGATGATGATGTAATGGAAGGGCTTTGGGCAATTCCTATTATGCGTCTGCCTGAAGAAGGTAGATCTTTGTTATATAGAATAAACTGGCCCAGGCCTTAATGGTCCATTACCGTGTTTCTCATATAATAAGGCCGGGTCTTATTTTTTTTGGAGCCCCGAAAAAACGGCTAGGACGTCTTTCTGGGGGTGAATTAATTTCTTTCTACCCTCCCCCGTGCACCCTCGCCTAGGGTGCCCTGCCGGCAGCTACGCCTCGCCACCAGCCACTCCTAACGGCCAATCATGGTGGAGCGCAGAGGGTTCCCTTACCCATCCCTTACTCGGGTGAGCAGGCGGGCGGCGTCAGCATGGATGTCCAGCAGCGTTTCAGCCGCTTCTCAGGCCTCCGTAGCTTCCACGGTTCCCACTGGTGCTGGCGCTGTTGTTGGAGACGGCGCTGGCGAGAGAGGGAGAGCTGCAGCTCAGCTTGGACGCTTGGAATGCAGGAACAGGCTGCGCACCGGGACTTTTGCAAACTTGCAGAGCCCGAGGCTGGAGCACCAAGGGTAGCAGCAGCAGAGACGCTCGCTCAGCTCTTCTCACGCCCACCCAGCCGCTCAGGATTAAACCAAAATGCAGCGTGCGATGCTCCCAGGTACGTCAAAATGTTTTTTTTTTCCTGTTGTTACGGGGACGGGGGGAAAGTGGGAAAGACTCAGATGCTGTTGTTGGAGACGGCGCTGGCGAGAGAGGCGCCAGCACCGGTGGGAACCGTGGAAGCTACGGAGGCCTGAGAAGCGGCTGAAACACTCCCGGACATCCACGCTGACGCCGCCCGCCTGCTGACCCGGGTCTGCAGCAAAGGCGCTTGGTGCGGGTAAGGGAGCCCTCTGTGCTCCACCATGATTGGCTGATGGTGAGGCATAGCTGCCCGCGGGGCACTCCTAATGGCAAGTTCTCTCCCCCCCCGCCTTCCCCCCATTTTGCATGTTTTAAACTAGGCCTAAATTTGGGGGGAGGGGCTTAATTTCATTTTATGCCTAGAAAACATGCTGGGTCTTCCTATTGGGGGGGGCGCATTGTTGGAGAAACACGGTAGCAAAGATAGGAGGGCTGAGTTTCTCTCTGAGTTTCTACTTCTCTTTTAGGGGAAATATATCCTCAAATATTTCATTTTCCTAGGAGAGGGGTTGGTTTTAACTTCCAACAGTCATTAAGTGTGAAAAATGATGTCACTTTTTTCAGTGATGTCGTAACTTCAAACGGTCACTAAATGAGCTGTTGTCCTTTTCCGAAGTGTGTTAGAATTACAGCTCTCACAATTGACGGCAGTACCAGCAAAGGATTCTGGGAATTGTGGTCCCAACCACACCTGGAGCATCCCTGGTTGAGGAAGGGCCTCTGTAAACCACAAGATACCTATCTGGTCATGGCGATTGGACATCAACAATCAAATGTACGCCTGCAAAGGGGGCACGACGCCTACTTTCTTCACCCAAGGCTTTCGGGGATCACGAGCTGTCCGACCGCATTCCGCTTACGACGCGCCGGAGCTGCTCGACGGGATTGCTTTCTCCCGTGTCATTTGCATGGCCTTGCCCCTTTGGAAGAACGCCATTGGCCGAGCAGAACCACCTTGAGGTCGAGTCCGCACGACAATGCGCGAAAGCTCGGTAGGAACTCCGGCGCCTCAGGCTTCTTGATTAGCATAATCCCCGCCCTTTCCCTTCCCTCGCGGTCCATTGGCCCGCTTGCGGGAGGAGAGCGAGACGGCACGCCCAGGGAAGCGGAGGGGGGGGTGTTCTTCCGAACGTCCATCGTTCCGTCGCTGACGATTGGACAGCTTGAAGCGTCTGTCAAGCGTGGACGGGGTGGGGGAACGTTGAGAGAGAGAGAGAGAGAAGAGAGGAGGGGGTGGCGGCGGGTCGCACTTCCGCCTCGGGGAGTGTCGACGGGTCTCGCCGGGGGTTGAGGCCGGAGAAGCGTGTGCGCGTGCGCACGCCCGCACCCCAGGACGTGGAAGCGCCGGGCGACAGGTAACCACCGCCGGCGGGGCTGGAAAAAGCGGCCGTCCCTCCCCAATCCTCCGGGTCTCCACAGCTCGAGCCCGGCCGCTTGGCCGCGGGTACTCTACGGTCCAGCCAGCCTGGCTGAGGGAGAGGGGGACGGAGGAGGGAAGGCCTCGCCGCCTGGGGAGGATGGGGATGCCGCCCGAACCATCTCCTGGGGTGGGGGGTGGGTGGGCGGAGCAGGCCTTGCTGAGGGGAAGAATTCCTCCCCCGTGATAGAGAAATGGGAGTTGCCGTCCCCCCTCCCTCGTTCGGGAAACGACGAGTCACGGGGACGGGAGACCCCGCGGTGATCCAAGTGAGGGATCGTGAATCTACCTTCTCATGTTTTTTCCCCCCTCCAGGCTCAATGAGAGTCGCTCTGACGGGGAAAAGAGCTTGCCGGGCTGGGCGGCTCGGCCTGTGCGGAGGTTTTCAGGGGAGTCAAACGGGGGTCCTTCCCTTGAATTGGTTTCTGGGGAAAGTACACAGTACTCGACTTACGACGGTTCACTAAAAAAAAAAAAATCGATTTTAAGTGAGAAAAGGAGTGCTTTTCCCCCTTGAGACCTCTTGGTTCTGTTGCTACTTTTAAAATACCGTCAAACGCCCCTAACTTGCAACAGATCATTTAGTGACCCTTCAAAGCACTGGGGCAAAAATGACTCCTGACTGCTTTTCACGTTCACAGTCATGTGATCAGAATTCAGATGCTTGGTGACCAACTTGTATTTATGACGGCGGCGGGGTCCTGCAATCCCCTTTCGTGACCCCCTTAAGAAGCAAACTCAATGGGGAAAGCCAGTTTCGCTTAACAACTGTGCCAGGAAGTGTCGTAAAAAAACGAGGCAAAATTCACTTCATGTGCACCTGGCTTAGCAAACATAAATTTTGGAGCTCGATTGTGGTCGTATGTTGAGGACTTACCAGTACCTGCTTAGTCTTCCTTTTGGGGGCTTCCAACCCGAAGTTGGAGGTGGGCCAAGTTGCTTTTGAGCTGGTGGCCTCTGTAGTCCTTGGCTTTCTCTCTTAGCTTCCTTGCTGGAGCAGCTTGGCCGGCAAGGGAAGGCGAATGCCGATTGCTGCAGGCTGGCAAGCTTCACGTGAGGATGGCTGCGGTTCAGCCTGTTTAGATTATAAGATTATTTATTCTGTTTTAACTATCCAGGCTGCCGATCTCAGTTCCTTACACCGTAATGAGGGAGCAGGATGGCACAGGTGGTCCTCGACTTAACAGCAGTTCATTTAGCAACCGTTCAAAATCCCATCCAAAAAATGGAGCTTAGGACTGTTTTTCAAAGTCATGACCTTTGCACCTTATCCACGATCGTGGGATCAAAATTTAGATGCTTGGCAACTGGTTCATATGTATGACCGCTGCTGGGTCCAAAGGTCACGTGATTCCCTGACCTTCTGATGAACAAAGTCAAAGGAGAAGCCAGATTCATTTAACAGCCGGGTTACTCACTTATCAACCACAGTGATTCACTTAACTTTGCTGTGGCAAAGGAGGGTGGTAAAGTGAGGCAAAACTCACTTAACAAATGTCTCGCTTAACAGCAGAAATTTTGAGCCCAGTTGTGGTCATAAGTTGAGAGCTACTTATATCTTTGGGCCTTGTCTGTTATTCTTTTTTAATTAGAGGAATAGAAGTTCTTTTTTATTTTTACTCATTAAATTTCCTCATTTTTTTAAATGCTGCTCATCTTATTCTCTGTTCCTGGATTGGAACAGTTTTTTGTGATTGTGCAGCCATTCATCCTTGGTAATAGTTCAAGGAAGATGATGATAAAGCTATCTTGAGAATGGGATGGTTCCTTCTGGGTTGAGGAAAATGACAGCCGTTCCTTGTAAATGTTGTTTCCTTGTTTGTCATTATTTTGATTGACATTGAGTTTGACTTGCCTGGACAATTTGCTATCAGACGTGCTGAGGGCTGTCAGGTTAGAAGCCTTGAAAGGAACTGTGGCCATCTGTAGTTATAGCCTCATCTCTCTCTTTCAAAGATGGTGTGAGTTGATTAACAACTGTTGAAAAGTTTATTGTTAGTTTATTGCAGTGATGGCGAACCATGCCAGCACCCACAATGCAATGTGCCCAGCCCCCCTGTGCATGCACACACAACACCTCCCCCCACCCCTCCTTAACTATACTGCACATGTGTGTAGCTGATGTTTTGCTCATTTGAGGTCTTTTCAGCCTCCCAGAGGCTCGAGGGAAGCCTCTGCAGCCTTTGGAGGCCGAAAAATGGACCCGTTTTTCAGCCTCCAAATGCCGGGAGTGACAAAACCAGAAGTACCAGAAGTGATGAAACGGGCCCATTTTTCGGCCTCCAGAGGCTTCCCTGGGAGGCCGAAAACCAGCTCGGAGGCACGCGCATGCGCAGTGCAGGTAAGTTTGGCTGGGGCTGGCATGCCCGCACAAATGGCTCTGCGTGCCACCTGTGGTACACGTACCATAGGTTCGCCATCATGGGTTTACTGGATTGGCCATAATGTGACATAAAATGCAGGGTTTGATGAAACAGTCCAAGAGAACTCTCCCGACACAACTCTGCTCTTACATTTGGCGAAGGAATGAGTCACATTTTAAGGTGGGTTCACCCCATACCCTAATCTTTTGAAATGTGTACAGGTAGCCCTTGACTTACGATCACAATTGAGTCCAAGTGAGACAATTGTTCAGTGGGTTTTGCCCTATTTTGTGAGCTTTCTTGTCAAAGTTGTTAACTGAATCACTGTAGTTAAGTGAGTGACACAGTGGTTAAGTGAATCTGGCTTCCCCATGGATTTTGCTTGTCAAAAGGTTGCAAAACATGACCCCAGAACACTGCAACCTCATAAATAGGAACCAGCTGCCAAATGTCTGGATTTTGATCACGTGGCCATGGGGATGCTGCAATGATTATAACGGTGAAAAACAGTCCTGTTTTTCAGTGCCTTTGTAACTTTGGATGATCACTAAACGAATGATTGTAGGTCAAGGACTACCTGTACCACAACTTTTTTCCTTCCCTGGGAGAAGTCTTTGCCTGGATAATTAAACAGGGTTACGACCACAATTGAGCCCAATGTTTATGTTGCTAAGTGAGAAATTTGTTAAGTGAGTTTTGCCCCATTTTACAACCTTTCTGGTCACATTGGTTAAGTGAATCTCTGCAGTTGTTAAATTAGTAACACGGTTGTCACGTGAATCTGGCTTCTCCATTGACTCTGCTTGTCAAAAGGTTGCAAAAGGGGATTGATTGCATGATGCCAGGTTATTGCACCTGTCATAAATGTGAGTTAGTTGTCAAGCATCCGAATGTAAATCATGTGGCCATGGGGATGCATCAACTGTCATAAGTGTGGAAAATGGTGATAAGTCACTTTTTTCAGTGCTGTTGTAACTTCAGAGGGTTACTAAGTGAACTGTTGTAAGTTGAGGACAACCTGTATCCCCCGTAATTCCTTTCGTAATGCAGTATTTGCTCTTCTTTCTCTTGGACTGCTTCATCTAACAGCAAGGACTCTGCAAATTGGCGACCTCCCTGGTGAGATCTCATGCCTTTGCCTTACATAGCGAAGGCATTAATTGTAGGAAGGCATTGAGGATTTGAAAATATTGCAGCAATTTACTGTGAAAGCATTTATAGAGGTGGTGAAACAGTCTTGTAAAGAAAGGGGAGGGCAACATTATTTTCTTCTTGGAAAGCCACCAAGATAGCACTGAGTTCAAATTGATCTTATTCTTTCCTAGAGAAAATATGTTTTGTTTTCCTAGCTGAGTACAACTTACAACCACGACTGACCCCAAAGTTTCCGTTGCTAAACAAGACAGTGAGTTGTGCTCCCTTTTACGATGTTTTTTAACCACAGTTATTGACCGAATCTCTGCAGTTGTTAAGTGAATCATGCGGTTGTTAAGCAACTCTGGCTTCCCCCGTTGACTTTGCGTGTTGGAAGCCAGCTGGGAAGATTACAAAACTGTCATAAGTACCTGACAGTTGCCAAGCATCCAAATTTTGATTATGTAACCATGGGGATATTGCAACGGTTGTGAGTGTGAAAGCCAGTCATAAGTCATTTTTCAGTGCTGTTGTAACTTTGAACAGTCACTAAACAAATTATTGTAAGTCAAAGGCTACCTGTATTTGGATTTGCAACTTTAAAAAAAAAAAGTAATACCATGGAGAGATCTGTAATTTCAATATATTTTTTCTTGTGATATGGAAATTGTAGTGTAATGTGGATAGCATGGATGGATGTTCCCTGTTTTCCCCATTTTACGACTTTTCTTGCCCCATTTGTTAAGTGAATCACTGCAATTGCTAAATTAGTAACAAGGTTATAAAATGAATCTGGCTTCC
Source organism: Notechis scutatus (assembly GCF_049901735.1). Lineage (NCBI taxonomy): Eukaryota > Metazoa > Chordata > Lepidosauria > Squamata > Elapidae > Notechis > Notechis scutatus. Next base: position 11,549,788 of record NC_142011.1, on the reverse strand, counting down.
CCATTGACTTTGCTTGTCAGAAGATTGCAAAATATGATCATGTGACCCCTGGACACTGCAACCGTCATAACTATGAACCAGTTGCCAAGCATCTGAATGTAAATCACGTGACCATGGGGATGCTGCATTGGTCATAAGTGTGAAAAACGGTCATAAGTTACTTTGTTCGGTGCCGTTGAAACTTCAAACAGTCACTAAGCGAACTGTTGTAAGTCAAGGACTACCTGTATTGTGGCACTTTCCCTGACAGATATATGGCTAACTTCTACCATCTCTCCCTCGACCTTGAATTGACAAGAAACTGTACCAAATTTGCTACCCTTATTACTGAATAATAAGTGTATGAACTGGCAGGAGTTACTTTTTTGCTGACCTTCAGATTCTTTCATACTTTGTTTAGGGAGCAGTGGGTGATGGTTGGCCCTGTCATTCTACAGCAGACACAGGCAAGTTACAATGGCACTGAAAAAAGTGACTTACGGCCATTTTTCACACAACCGATGCAGCATCCCTATGATCATGTGACCAAAATTCATATTTATGATAGTTGCAGGGGTGATGTGATCCTCTTTTGCGATCTTCTAAAAAGCAACGTCAATGAGGAAGCCAGGTTCACTTAACAACTGTGTTACCGACTTAACTGCAGTGGTTTATTTAATAACTCTGGCAAGAAAGGTTGTAAAATGGGACAAAGCTCATGAACAACTGTACTGTGCAAGCTTTGGGTTCAATGGTGCTCATAAGTCGAAGACGACCTATATAATTGTTGTAGCCCACCCTAGAAACTAGGGAGGCTAACATGTTTCCTTAAGTTGTGGTTCTCATACGCCGTATCCATGAGTTCATCCTAAATACTCTTCTAGGAAATTTGCCTCTAACTTAATGGATGGAGACATATACTAGATTTTAGACACCTTGCAGCTGTCATTGATGCTGTGATTTAATAGGGAAAAGATGAGTACAGGTAAAGACATCTTAAGCCTGTGTCACTAATAATAATGACTGGTGATAAATTGAAAGCAGCCTTACAGAGTCACAGCAGAAAAAACAATGTTGTAAGATGTGCTTGTGCCATGGTTGAGTACAAGTAAATAAAAACCTGTGCTTTTTCAGTATTGATTATCGCTTGGTTTATGTTGCACTGAAACCAGTTTGGAAAAATATAAACTTTTTTTTTCCTTTCAATGCATTCCTCTTTCCATCATCCCTGTATGTTTGGAAATTACTTTCCAAAAATTATCTCCTATTTTGGAGCTCCTTTGTATTCCATAGCTTCTGCAAACTTTAAAATTGGTCAAATGTAAACATAAAAAACAAACTTATTTCAACATAGTAGATAAATAGTTGCATTATGCACGTTTTAAATGTGAATCAGAATCCCCAGTTTAATTCTTCGCTTGGCATGCAGGTTCCGAGAACTGAAGGTCTAACTTTGATTTTGACTTGTTGGATAACAGTTAAAAGTGCATTGTTGGGAAGGGCCATTTACTGAAATATTTTGCTGAATGTGGATATTGTATCTGGCAACACAATTTAGGATGCAATACATGCAACTTTTGTTAATTTACATAACATTTGAGTCCATTGATGCTTACTTCAAAATAGATACATTATATTACTCTATTAATTTAAAGTGCACAGTCTTTGAAATTTAAAAATATTCATATTTGTTTCTACTTGCTCTTAAAGATGGCCTGTATCATCTTGTCAAGAACTAATATTTGCTTTTTGCTTTGCAAATATTTTCCAACAGGGAAGCAAAACTTTTTGCCATTAGTAGCACAAGTGTATAAGTAAGAATAATTACTTCTATTACTCTGCAATTTACGAGTGAGGAAAGAACATGTTATTATAATTAGCTGATTCTTCTGAAGTCATCTAATTTTTGAATTCAGTATAATCCACTTCGGTGATGCATGGTGATTTAGAAATTAGAGATTAGGTGTATTGATAGAAAATTGGACTGAATTAGAATCAAATGTTTATAAATACCAGGTGCTCTTAATGTAAGGGAAATATTATGGTCATGTGAAGACATTCACTAAATCATTGGGGGCACATCTAATTAGGAACTGCATGATAACCAAAACATAGATTAGATGGTCTTTTAGCTGATCCAGCAAGCTTTTATGTTTTTAGAATACCTGTACTGTAATGCATGAAGTAAGAACAAGTTGGCAGTTAGGAAAATGTATTTGATGTGAACTGCATGACAATTAGCAATTGAGTGCCAACAAACAAAATGCTAAAAAGATACCATATTTATGTAGTTACTTACCAAGCACATCCAAATTATATTAAAGTAACCAAAATATCTTTACAATCCTCAAGGCATGTGGCAACTTTTAAGCACCCCCTAATGTTTGGAAATTGAAAGTTGAAAAATTTGACACACCCTAGCACTGCTTTAATCTCGGTTGTTTTCAGATGCAGAAGTGGTTAAAAAAAATCTAACCAGTGAAACAATGTCCCCAGATCAGTTAAAAACATTTTTTTAATTATTTTGCCACATGAAAGGTGTTGTTCCATTTTAATATTTAACATAAAAATCAAGGCTTAATCTTGGTTAAAAAGCCTTGTCTAAAGTATTAAATATATGATTACTTGTCAGTAGCCTGACATATAGTTTTAATGAAACAGATTTAATGCTGAATGAATAAATCTCATCCAGTGTTTGGATCAAGTCACCTCTAGTTCTTTTAGTCTTATTCATTTATCACTGTTGAGATTTATATCCAAGATGTAAAATTGTAGTTGGCTAACTGGTTTACAGAAATACGTTTTCCAAATCATAAAAATTAGTGATGGCAATAAGCTGCAATTAAACCTGTGATATATCTTAGTTAAAAGTGGAACAAAAGATTTTGGTGGCTTGTCTCTGCTTGGGGTGTCATTTGCATGACACTGAATTTTAGTTTTAAATGTGCAGGCAAAGTCAATGGCGTTATTTGCACACCAGACTAAGCATTCTGAATAGTCAGGAAGAATTGTTCCAGAGTTTCTCCTTTTTTGTTAACCATTGCGTAACTTGCTAAGATTTTGGAACTGTGCTTAAACTAAATTCAGTAAACTAAGAAGCCAAGTTTTGAAATGGCTTATTTTAAATTAATTGCAACCGATATTATGTCACTCATACGTAATAGTTAAACCCAGTGCAGACACTTCTTAGTTCTCTTTATGGTCCTAAAAGAGAGAATGAGGCATGTGTAAACCTGATATTCACAGCAAGGTTTGCCGGCTTTCACAAATTGCAATAAACCAAGTCAGGATAAAAGAAGACTTTAAATAAAGTTCTGTAGAGCTGAATAGTTACATGTAGGAGATAAGCCTTTGTGGTAGTTTACGCCAACAAATGCATGTGGTTAGATTTTTGTGGTGTCATGGGCTTTTGCAGAATTCATTTGTTTCAAATAAAAATCAGTATACTGACATTTTCTGAAAGTGAATATGACCGAAGTGTCTGGGAGAGGATCAGCTGTCCTTGACTTAAACTACAGGTAGTCCTTGACTTACAACCATTCATTTAGTGACCATTCAAAGTTACAGGGAAAAAAGTTGTGATAATTTTTGTTGTGATACTTATGATAATTTTTCACACTTATGACTGTTGCAAGCATCCCCATGGTCACATAACCAAAATTCAGTGAGTGACTCCTATTTAGGGCAGTTGCAATGTCCTGGGATCTCGTGATCATCTTTTGCGACCTTCGGACCAGCAAAGTCAATGGGGAAGCCAGATTCACTTAACTGTGTTGCCAATTTAACAACTGCAGTGATTCACTTCATGTAAATCTGTGGCAAGAAAGGTAAAATGGGGCAAAATTCACTTAGCAACAGAAATTTGGAGCTCAATAGTGGTCACAAGTAAAGGACCGTCTGTAGTAGAAACATTAGGGAAATGTGACCATGTAATGCTGGAATTCTGATAATACTAGGAGACATTAAAAGGGAGCATTGTCATGTGCAAATTTTGAACTTCAAGAAAACTATTTTAATAAAGTGATGAATAGGACTCTCTGGTGGGAGAAGCTAACGTGTAAAGTGCCCATGTTATGCGAGTGAGGGCGAACCTATAACATTTTTGGTAACACGCCAGGCCTCGGGACCGTCTGGAAATTGTGCAAGAAGACTCTGCTCTCATGCAGCCTCTGGAGCAGGGGTGTCAAACTGAATTTCATTGAGGGCCGCATCAGAGTTGTATTTGACCTGAGGTGGAGGCAGTGTGGGTGTGGCTAGCTTGATGTCACTTGGGTTGGTGGGACACCTGTGGTGTCCAAGTGCTAAAGCAGGACTTCCCTCAAATCCTCCCTCCCTCTCATTATAATCTTCCTTCCTTCCTTCCTTCCTTCCTTCCTTCCTTCCTTCCTTCCTTCCTTCCTTCCTTCCTTCCTTCCTTCCTTCCCTTCCTTCCTTCCCTTCCCTTCCTTCCTTCCTTCCCTTCCCTTCCCTTCCCTTCCCTTCCCTCTCCTTTCTCCTTTCTTCTTCCTCCCCTTCTTTCCTTTCTTTTTCCTTCCTTGCTCTCTTCCCATCTTCCCTTCTTTTTCTTTTGTCTTTCCTCTTCCCCTTTCTTCTCCCTTCTTGGATTCTCAAATGCAGAAGGGGAAACATATCTCAATTTTGTTTTGTTTTTGATTTGTTTTGCTAGCCCACTGCCAGCAAAAATATAGCCCAGGGAGGGGGGAGGGGTCGTGCAGCCCCCTCCAGGCCCCATTTTCACTGGCAGAGGCACCATGGGCTGGTCCTTTGCTGTTTCCAGGGCAGCCCTGTGGGCCAGATCTAAGCACCTTGACTTTGACACCCCTGCTCTGGAGCCTCCAAAAAGGATGAGGGAATAGGGCAAGCTTTTCTTCTCTTTTTGGAGGCTGAAAGGCCGTGCAAGAGCCTTCTCCAAAGTTTCCAGGCCTCGTGTGACCCATAGCTGACTCAAATACACATTTTTTTTCTGACAGGAAAAGGCAAATTGAAAAATATTTACAGTTATACAAACTTTTGTTTATTTAATAATAAATTTAAATGATTCATTTTCTTGTTATGAATTGCTTCTCTTTTCTCTGGGAGTTCGTTTGTGCAAGACAGACACCCCAGCAGAGTCAAATGAGGCATTTTCTAAAAAAATTGTTGACACACTGAGCTCAAAAGATTCCCCATCTACAGATTGAGAACCACTTCCCTACAGCAAGGAAGTTGAATTCTAGTAGTGCTTGTGATGTGTGTTTCCTGACTTGGCTTCAGAGGGCTGACAAAATGCATATAAAATAATAAAACTGGAAGGGACCTTGGAGGTCTTCTAGTCCAACCCCCTGCTTAAGGCAGGAGTCCTTATACCAGTAGTGGCTAATCTTTTTGGGCTCCTGTGCCGAAAATTGTGTGCTCGCTCGCATGCCAGCACCCAGAAGACCTTGTGTGCGCCCCCCCCCTGCGTATGCATGCGCGATCCCCCCACTGCCCCCTTACTTGCACTGCACATGCGTGCACCTCCCAGCTGATTTTCAGGCCTTTTTTGGCCTCCCAGAGGCTCAAGGGAAGCCTCTGCAGCCTTTGGAGGCGAAAAATGGGCCGTTTCATCACTTCCGGTATTTCTGGAAATACAGGAAGTGACAAAACGGGCCTGTTTTTCCACCTCCAATGGCTGCAGAGGCTTCCCTCGAGCCTCTGGGAGGCCGAAAGAGGCCCGAAAATCAACCGGGAGGCCCACACATGCGCAGTGAGGTAAGTTTGCCAGGGGCTCACTTGCCCGCATAAATGGCTCTGCGTGCCACCTGTGACATGCGTGCCATAGGTTCGCCATCACGGCCGTATACCCTCCTTTCCCAACAACCTGTCAAATGGTCGTCCAATGTATTTTTGGAAAACCTCCAGTGATGGAACACCCACAACTCTGGGAGACGAGCTGTTCCACTGATTCATTTATTCTCCCTGCAGAAAATTCTCCCTGTCATAAAAATTGTCCTGGAACTCTCTTTTAACAAGCTTCCACGCATTATTTCTTGTTCTGCCCTCTGGTGCTTTAGAGTATAAGTCGATCCCTTCTTCTCTACGACAGGCTAAATATTCCTCCTGCCCCCCCCCCCAACAGATGTTCTTCTGGCCTCTCCTTCTGGCACATGCTCTGAATCTTTGTCGATCCCTTTTTTGGCTGTACTTGTGTACCTTAGCCAGTTATCCTTTGGGTGAGGCCTCTGATTGCCTCACGATCTATTGTTGGGAAAAGATTTAGTCTCCATGGAACCTTTTATCTTCCTGAAAAAGATATGGGTGTGCTTGTGGGTAGGAGAACCACAATCCTATTTTGAAACCTTTTACAGGGCACACAGGGTTAGGTAAGGTAGAGGTGAGCAGATTGTAAAGAATGAATCCATGGGGAAATTAAAAGAAGATGGACAATGATAATCACACTAAAAGTTGCAGTTGATACTACCCAAAAGTGCTGTTTTGAGAGGCAACTGGACTTTCTTGTTTTTTTCTTTTAAAGACGTTTCACTTCTCATCCAAGAAGCTTCTTCAGCCCCGACAAGATAGTGGGGGAATGGAAGGATTTATATTGTTGATACTACAAATGAATGGGTTGATCAGCTTTCGACTTGGCCCTTACTGCACCCGATTTCTGAAAATGATGCTGTTCTGTAATTCTTCTGGTGGCTAGCATTAATAGATACTGAATGTCAGCTCTACAGTTAGCCTATCACACAACAATAAAGAATTATTTCAATAGATTTATTTTGCATACAAATTAAGTAGTTCTCAACTTACAACAGTTCGTTTAGTGACTGAAGTTACAACAGCCCTAAAAAAATGACTTAGGACGGTTTTTCACACTTATGGCCGTTGTGGCATTTCCCTGATCATGTGATCAAGATTCAGACACTATTTAGAACAGTTGCAGTGTCCCGAGGTCATATGATCAGCTTTTGCGACCTTCGGACAAGCAAAGTCAACGGGGAAGCCAGATTCACTTAACAGCCATGTTAACTAACTTAACAACTGCAGTGATTTATTTAACAACTCTGGCAAGAAAGATCGCAAAATGGGGCAACGCTTACTTAGCAACTGTCTCACTCAGCAGCAGAACTGTTGGGCTCCATTGTGGTCGTACATTGAGGACTCCCTCTAATAAAATCAAAACGTTTTCATAATGCCTCTTAATGAATAAATAGTCATCGTTAAAAGCACAGGGCCGGTTTATCTGCAGAGCACTTTTTATTAAGGACATCTTCCCTTCCTACCAGGTCAGATGGGATGGTCATGCTTCTAGTGTCCAACCTTGGCAACTTTAAGACTTGTGGACTTCAACTCCCTACCAGGTCAGATGGGATGGTCATGCTTCTAGTGTCCAACCTTGGCAACTTTAAGACTTGTGGACTTCAACTCCCAGAATTCCTCAGCCAGCTTTGCTGGCTGAGGAATTCTGGGAGTTGCAGTCCACAAGTCTTAAAGTTGCCAAGGTTGGACACCCCTGCTCTAAATATTGCCATCTGGTGGGACCTAGGAAGCAGTGCCTTTTCCGTAGTAGCCCCTGCCCTATGGAACACTCTGCCCCCTAAAGTTTGGCGGGCATCTACCCCTCTAGTCTTCCATAAAATCTTGAAGGACCCGGCTTTCCCCCCAAGTGCTTGGGATGAGATTGATGACTGTATGTCAGAAGCTTGACTTGGTACCAGTGTTTTGTTTTTAATGAGTTTGGTTTTAATAGGGTTTCAATGTTTTAATTTTTGATTAGGAGCCACCCAGAGTTTGTTATAAGACGGCAGATATAGAAATGCTTTAAATAAATAATAGAAACATTCCTACTAATGAACCAATTGTACAAAAGAATTTTGGATTGTTATTAAAAACTTGCATGTATGAGAATGCAAAAAGCCCATTATAGAGGCTTTTTATTGATTGTTTCATACAATTTAGAAGCCGCTCATTCCCAAATGACTCTGGGCTACTTAGACTTTTTAAAAGCAAGAAACATAAAGGAACAGATCATCACTCAGAAGAAGAACCATACAGAAAGCAATAAAACTGACAGAAGTTTGACAACCCACCCTATTCCAGGGCCTGGGATAAATGTATTTGTATATTTGTGTATTTATTTGTATCCCATCTTTTTATTATTACTTTTTTACAAACATCCCACCTGCTTTCTAATTTCCTCACGACAACCCTGTGATGTGAGTTGGGCTGAGAGTAATTTGTCCAAGGTTGCCCAATTGGCTTTCATGACTAAGAAGGGACTTGAACTCATGGTCTGCTGCTTTCTAGCCCGGTGCCTTTCAAAGTTTTTCTGAAAATCAAGGTGGGAGCCATATAGATCACTGGGAAGATATCATACCTTTGAGCAAATCCAGAAAAGACATACAGGTAATCATCAACTTACAACTAGTTACTTAGGGACTGTGATGACTCCCTTGGGCGCTTCCCCAGACACCTCTCCAGATGTCAGCTTGGAAGATGAACTGGTTCAGGGCACATCAAGAGGGGAGTTGGTCAATGGCTCTGAGCAGCCATGTGAGAGAGATTTGGCTGAAGCAGAGCTGTATCAGGACAGTCCTGAGGCTTCAGGTGGGGAAAGCATGCAGCTGCAGCTGATTAGTGATGAGGAAGAGGAACTGCCTTCTGTACTGATCTAAGAACATGTAGGGAAAAGGCAGGAGCAGTGAAGGTCAGCCAGATTGCTTGCAAGGAGGCAGCCTTGTCCTTGGTGAGCTGTACCAAAAATTAACTATTTAGCATAGTAGACAGATGGAAGTGATGCTGGGAGCAATGTGTTTGTTTTCTTGTTGTGTGTTCTTGCCTTGAACTTTAGATGGTGTCTCTTCAGCTGTTTTACCTGTGGGTTTGCCTTTGCCTTGGGAACTTCCTTTTGCCTGGTTACTGTACTTGCCTTTGCCTTGAGGACTAGTGTTGGCTTCATTTGAGTAGCCTGTGGAACTCATTGGGGTTGAATTGGTGCTGGCACAGGGAATTCCTGGGGAATACCAATTCAGGCTCAGAAGCCTTAATAAAGTCTCCTTACACCTGAGGTGTGTGTGTGTGAGAGAGTGGGATAGCACATGGACTCCCAAAAGGTACTGAAGACCCAATTCTGAAATTGTGATGGCCCCCTGCAGTCCTGAGACCTGCATTTATGGCTATTTGCAACATCCCACGGTCATGTGACTGACCTGTGACATTTTTGCAGAAAGCCAACATTTACTTCCTCTTTTTGATTTTGATTTTTATGCCCCTATTTATACAAGCAAGGATTGTATTAGCTCTTTTGACTGCTGTTGCACACTGCTGGCTCATATTTAAGCGATATTTTAGCCAGCCAAACGTAAATTCATTTATACTATAAACTCACTCGCCAAAACCAACACCAACCATAAGAACCTCCGTTGCCGCCCTGACCTAACCATACAGCAACGTGCCCGCTCCCGTGCACTCTGCATTGAACTCAAAAACCGTCTAGACAATGGAGAGAAGGACCTGTACATTGACTACCATGCTGACTGTATCAAAAGTAAGCCACGCAACCCAATACTCAGCTTCTACCCTCAACGACAACACTACCTCAACCGATCCACCATCACCCAAGATTAGGCACGCACGCCCCAACTACCTCAATTCCAACTACTGCCGGACTTAAATGCAAACTACTCAATGCAAGAAGCCTCGTGAATAAAATACCTGAATTTCTCATCCTCCTAAATATGGCTAACTTCGACATTATATTTGTCTGTGAAACATGGCTCAATGCATCTCTCCCGACTCCATTACCACAGTAAGAGACTATCATGTTTACCGATCAGATCGTGAAAATCGTCGAGGAGGTGGTGCTATATTCTATAAAAATCCTTACATCTAAAAATATCCAAGTTACCCAGGAGCTTGCTCTTCCTGAGACCATCATCTGTGAACTATCCTTAAATATCACAATTCGATTCTTACTATGTTACAGAGCACCTGATTATGACATCGAACATGTAAACAAGCTAAATACATTACTAACATGGGCTGCATCCTGCCCATACCCTTTTATCTTTCTTGGTGATTTCAATCTACCTCATATTGACTGGACCCTAAATGATTGTACAACTGAAATCATACACACAACCTTCTACAACGCTATTACAAATCTGGGACTGGAACAACTAGTAACCAACAACACTAGACTAAACAACTGCCTCGATCTCATCTTCTGCAATAGTTTGAATTTAATTTACGGAATACAAACTAAAGAACCCTTTTCCAGTAGTGACCACAATATGATTGACTTTTGTCTCAACATACGTCCACACAAAAATCACCACAATGATGTAATCCCCAATTGTAACTTCAAAAAGGCAACTATGATCTTATAGACAACGATCTCTCATCCCTGGATTGGCAATCTCTATTCACTGGATGCAATACTGTTGAAGACCATTACAACATATTTTTACTTGAAGTCAAAAGAGTCATCAAACTATATGTACCAACAACAACTCCCAAAACAAAACAAAAAAGCAGATTACCCATATCAATAAGGAAACTTCAATCCAAAAAGAGATCACTCTGGAGGAAAAACAAATCTGGTCACGTTACCAATTTCAAAAACCGATACAAAAATTTATGCCACCAGATAAAGACCGAATGCACCAATTATCACATTAAACAAGAGGAAAACCTTCTAAGCACCAATTCCACCCGTGCTTTTACAATTTTGTAAACAACAAACTAAAAGACTCAAGGTCCATCCTCCCTTGATAGGACCTGATGGTAAAGACTGCAACGACGACACCATTAAAGCCAACATCTTTAACACATTCTTCGCTCAGTATTTGTAAACAGCAATGGATCATGCCCAGTATTTCCTAGCCATACCACAGATAACAATAATGATCTAATACATATCGATTTCACAGAAGACAATGTTGAAAAATCACTACGTAATCTAAAACCATCTCTATCTATTGGACCGGATGGAATATGTGCCTACTTCTTAAGAAAGCTATCCACTGCCATAGCCAAACCTCTAAGCATAATCTTTGAAAAATCTTTCAGGACCAGCTCCTTGCCTAACCTATGGTCACAAGCCACAGTCATCCCCATCTTCAAAAGGGAGACCCAAGCCTAGTTGAAAATTACAGGCCAATCTCCTTATGCTGCGTCACCTGTAAAGTCATGGAATCAATTATTAACCAATCCATCATCCTCCACTTAGAGACAAATAACCTACTCTCCAATAAACAATTTGGTTTCAGAAAAAAACTATCCTGTAATCTACAACTCTTACACTGCAAAAACATATGGACGACACAACTCGACCAGGGCAAAGCAATAGACGCAATCTACATAGACTTCTGTAAAGCCTTTGATTCAGTGGTACACGACAAACTACTCCTAAAAATAAAATCCTATGGTATCTCTGGACAACTGAATAACTGGATAGAAGCATTCCTGTCAAACAGACAACAAATGGTCAAAATTGGAAGCGCCCTATCAAATTCTGTACCTGTCAATAGTGGTGTCCCCCAAGGCAGTGTTCTAGGACCAACTCTTCATACTCTACATAAACGAACTCTGTGATCATATTAAGAGCAATTATGTTCTCTTCGCTGATGATGTAAAGCTGTTCAATACCACAGACAATACTGCTACCCTACAAAAAGATCTTGACTATGTATCTGAATGGTCAAACAAATGGCAACTTCAAATCTCAACAAATAAATGCTCTGTCTTACATATTGGCAAAAAAATCAGAAAATAAAATACAAGCTGAATAGTCAAGAACTTGTTGATGACCCTAGCTCTGTAAAGGACCTTGGAATACTCACCTCTAATGATCTAAGTGCTAGAGCCCACTGCAACTACATAGCCAAAAAGGCATTAAGAGTTGTTAACCTAATCCTACGTAGCTTTTTCTCTGGTAATATCACACTACTAACCAGAGCATACAAAACATTTGCTAGACCAATACTCGAATACAGTTCATCAGTCTGGAACCCACATTACGTATCTGATATTAGCACAATTGAGAAAGTCCAGAAATATTTCACAAGAAGAGTTCTCCACTCCTCTACTCGTTGTAGAATACCTTATGCCACCAGACTTGAAATTCTAGAACTAGAAAACCTTGAATTACGCCTGCCTTCGGTCTGACTTAAGCATGGTATATAAAATCATACCTTGCAATGTCCTACCTGTCAGTGAATACTTCAGCTTCAACCATAACAACACAAGAGCACACAATAGATACAAACTCAAAGTAAACCGCACCAAACTTGATTGCAGGAAATACGACTTCAGCAATAGAGTGGTCAATGTCTGGAATACTCTACCCGACTCTGTAGTTTCTTCCCAAACCCCAAAAACTTTAACCTTAGACTGTCTACTATTGACCTCACCCCTTTCCTAAGAGGTCTGTAGGGGGCGTGCATAAGCGCACCAACGTGCCTACCGTCCCTGTCCTATTGTTTCTCTTATTCTTTTATTTTTCTTATATGTACCCATTTCATGTATTCACAACTATGTATATACTTATACTTATTATCTTGTAAACAATTGGCAAATAAATTAAGTAAATAAATAAATAAATAAATAAATAAATAAATAAATAAATAAATAAATAATAATAAATAAATAATAAATAAATAATAAATAAATAAATAAATAAATAAATAAATAAATAAATAATAAATAATAAATAAATAAATAATTAGTAAGCAAGCAAGCAAGCTTTATAGGGAATGACGTGCACCTTGAATTGCACCAGAAAGCCAACTGGCGAGCATTGGAGTTTGCACAGCACTGTGGTCACATGGATGTAGCAAAGCATTCCTTTTACTGCATGTGCTGTGGTTCATATACTCCATTATTCTGTAAATAGAATCATTAGAAATATCTCACTTGTTTGCCGATCTAACAAAAAATAAGATTTGACAGCTAAACTAACATTATGATCACAAGTTCCACTTTTTTTTACAACCCGATTGTGCTCAAGGTTAACTTTTAAAAATATCCTAGCTGTTTTTTATGTTTCAATACACCGTTTTCCTATGTTTTAACATTACCGGTAGTCCTTGGCTTATGGCCACACATGAGCCCAAAATGTATGTAGCTAAGTGAGCAATTCGTTAGGTAAGTTTTGCCCCATTTTACGACTTTTCCTGCCACGTTTGTGAAGTGAATCACTGCACTTGTTAAGTTAGTAACACTGTTGTTGAATGAATCTGGCTCTCCCATTGACTTGGCTTGTCAGAAGGTCACGAAAGGGGATCACATGTCCCTGGGATACTGCAACCATCATAAATATGAACCAGTTGTCAAGCATCCAAATGTAAATCACATGACCATGGGGATGCTACAATGGTCATAAGTGTGAAAAAAGGTCATAAGTCACCTGTTTCAATGCCAGTGTAACTTCGAATGGTCACTAAATGAACTGTTGTAAGTTGAGGACTACCTGTATTAAATTCCCAGAGCAGTAGTCTAAAAACTCATCTCACTCTCCATGACTGAGGTGGAAGAACAGAATTTGCTAAGTTTTAATTCCTCAATTTTGTGCTGAAGTTTTCTTTTTAAATTCCTTAGTTTGAGAAGGCTGATTTAGACAAAACCTGGCAAGGAGATGTCGCAAATCAAAGTAGTCTGCGCGCTGAAATTGTTTTAATTTATTTTATGAAGTTGCCCAATGTAATTACATTGTAGAAATTTCATATGAACTAATTACATTGGGTAACTGCATGAAACAAATTAGGGCTGGGTCTTTGAGATAACCCAGATATAAATAAAGAACATTACTTATTTTTATTTTTCCTCCTCTCTCTACAGGACATCTGGAGCTATTTTGCTTTCATTGAAAACGTGTTCACATCAATAACAACTATGCATTAATGAGATACTGAAGGGAGAGAAAGACCAACTAAAAGAATGAATAGTGAAGAGGAATTTTATGATGCTGTCACAGGTAAGTTAACACAGCATAAAGTCAAAATTGATAAGAAACCAGGATCCTGTGTTTCTGTCTTGTGGGGCCTATAACATCTGCTGGATTCCCCCCTTGTCTATTCCTTATGCCTTCAAACTTTTTCTTTCAACAAAACAAACCTCTCTCATCGCATAAGGCAGAGGTCTCCAAACTTGGCAACTTTAAGACTTGTGGACTTCAACTCCCAGAATTGAAGTCCACAAGTCTTAAAGTTGCCAAGTTTGGGGACCCCTGGCATAAGGCCTTGATAGGAGCCTAGTGGAGGAGCAGAACCACCATGATCTCATCACCATACCTCCTGCTCCTGAGTCAACCAATGCTTTAGCAGCAGCCTTAGTGAAAGAAGAGCCCTTGGAGGTCCTAGTAGCCTGCTGTCCTCTCTCTATTGCTCTTCCTACTAGCGAAAGAACCCAGAATGAACGAGGTGCTCAGGGAAAGGGGTACCAGTTTATCAAGCGCAAAAAAAACAACACCCAGGGTCACATGTGAAGGTCCAATTTAACTGATTTCTTGCCAAACAGAATCTTCTCAACTGATAGTTAGTACCTGCTTGGAGTCAGATAGGAATCTACAGAATTGAAGGGGGACTTGTAGCTATGTAGGGATTCTAGGCTGATTCCTCTTTTAACTCCATCTCCCAGATTCTGCCACTCCTTTTCTTATAGTGCTTTGATTATTCCCAGGTTTGTCTGAAACGGTTTAGGGTCTCCTGCTTGAGGCGATCTCCAGGTCTCTCCCAACTGTTATTCTGCTTGTTTTGCAAATTGTTAGGCAATTATTTTTGCTTAGGAAATTTCCTTCCTTCCTTCCTTCCTTCCTTCCTTCCTTCCTTCCTTCCTTCCTTCCTTCCTTCCTTCCTTCCTTCCTTCCTTCCTTCCTTCCTTCCTTCCTTCCTTCCTTCCTTCCTTCCTTCCTTCCTTCCTTCTTTCTTTCTGATGAAAAAGGAGATAAAAGCAAATTCTCGGAACCTCATGGCATTCATTCTTAAATACCTCAATTTAGTACCCTAAACTCTTAACATGATTAATGTTAACTTTGTAACCTTGCCCCTCCCAGGCTGTTTCACACATTACTAGTTTTCCATACAGATAAAAATATTATTTTGTAAATGAGGTTCAATTATAATACAGTTAATTCTCTCTCCTTCCCTCTCCCTCTCTCTCTTGAAATCTATTGCATGTCAGATTATGAAGATGAGTGTTCTTGTTGCTTTCTCACATACTCTAATAACAGACTAAGTGCTCCTGTGCTGACGAAAATAAACCAGAAAAAGATGCACCGAAAACAAAAGAAAAAAAAAAACTAGCACTCTTGAACACTTGGTCATGCATTCTTAGAAATACCCACAGCCCAGAATATTTGATGGCCATCCAGAGCCTTGCCGTATTATTTTAGAAAAGCAACATGCAAACATGAAGAATTAATTGGCTCCTTTGGCTTCTTAAAGCTTACATCTTACAAGAAGGCATAACCAGATGGCCCTTTTCTTGTTACCACATTGAAAACTAGGGTCTAATGGTAGTTAAATAGCTATGATGGTGATTAGGGGAAAAGGCAAAAGGCATATTTCGGTTTTAGATAAGCGGTCTCAGAGCTTTGTGAGGGATAGAGGAGAAAACAAAAACTAGAAAAACAGGTGACTGCCGTTTTTAAAACCAATAGGGAATATTAGACCGGTTTGGGAGAGTCAATACACTGGTTACTCTAGATATTTTTTCCTTTGTTTCTCAAAACATATTTCACCCTCATTGAGGCCATGCTAGTACAAACATAGGAGAAAATAGCATTAAGTCCCAACACATTAAAAAAAAGCTATTCCAGAAAAATCTGCAATTAAACTCGTTGAGTTAGCAGCTTTATAAATAGAGACGGCCTTGTTTTAATTACAGAAGAGCATGAAGAGAATGAAGTGCTGTCTGAAGTGGTTTAAAACCCAGGAATAGATTTTGCCACCCTGATAAACTGGTAAAGAGCTGTCTTTTTTATGACACAGCACCTTGGTTTGATTTGTTCTGGCTATTGTTGATTGTATCTCCCTTTCTGTAGAGATTGCATTGACTGAAAATAAAAACAAATTTTGCACTACTGAAATAGCCGGCGTAATAATAATAACGTTGACTTATGTTATTATCTAAAAAACGAATGTGTTAGTGGTATTCTTGACTTTTTGTGGAAACTGTACAATGTGTCAGGATACCCAAATCTTGACACTCTCTGTTGGCATTGTAACATCCTCCATGCCAAGGACTCTTTGTGGAAACTCCTGGTGATGCTGCTGCTGCGTCAAGGCTGCTTTCAAAATGACGTATTTAACTCGGAGGCGTTAATGAAAGAATCCTTCCTTGCTGCGTTGCATCTCTTAATAATCTTGGCTGGGCGGTGTAAACAGGGCAGGGAGAGTTGCCTGCTTGCTTAGAGAACAATTCCTGTGCTTGAGTTTCTAGGTGGAGATTTTTTTCTTCTTCTTCCTCCCGGATTGTTGATCTCAAACTGTGAGCTTTGCTTTGCTAAGAGGTTGAACCTTTCACTCAGGAATTCTTGACAGACAATTGACATTCAGGTTGAAAAACTTTTCCCTTGCGAGAGCAAGAAAGCAGCTTTATTTTCTATTTGCAGTGTTGGTGGTGGTTTTTTCCCCCCTCATATGCCATAAAAACAGATATCACACACACACACACACACACAGAGAGAGAGAGAGAGAGAGAGAGAGAGAGAGAGAGAGAGAGAACAGGTAGTCCCCGACTTACGACCACAACTGAGCCCAAAACTTCTGTTGCTAAGTGAAACATTTGTTAAGTGAATTTTTGCCCCATTTTACGACTTTTTTGATCACCGTTGTTAGGTGAATCACTGCAGTTGTTAAGTGAGTAACAGGATTGTTAAGTGAATCTGGCTGCCCTATTGACTTTGCTTGTCAGAAGGTTGCAAAAGGAGATTACAGGACCCCAGGACACTGCAACTGTCAGAAATATCAATTAGGTGACAAGTGTCTGGTTTTTGATCATGTGACTCTGGGGTTGCTGCGACATTTGTATGAAAAATGGTCATAAGTCACTTTTTTCAGTGCCGTTGTAACTTTGAATGGTCAGTAAATGAACTGTTGTAAGCTGTGGAAATGTTTCCTACAGCCGGAAACGACTAACATATATGTGCGAGGGGAACCTTTACCTTGAAACTGTGGACTGTGTGTGTATGTGTATATACATAACACACACACAGACACACACACACACGCACACACACATATATAATTGGTGTAGAAGTGGTACTTTGAAGCGATTCTTGCTCTACTCTATTTGATCATTTCATCAACATTTCTTTTGCTGTTTATGGACCTCAGTTTATAATAACTATAAGAGTACTACTGCGAGAATCCAATATAAACTGATAATTTCTTCTCTTCCTAAATAGACTTCTGAGTACCTAAAAGTTGAAAATTTGAACTTGCTAGTGGTTTAACAGTACAATAGTTTCCAACTTCTCTAATAAAAGTTGCATGCAAAATACTCTCGTGTCATTTTTCTTATTGCTGAATTCCATATTTCATTCTGGATTGTTGCTTAGTAATAACATGGCATTTATATAAAAGTTCTTATAGAAAACATAGCTATACTCCAGGATTCAGAACCACTAGATCTGGAAGTGGCCAACAGCTAAGATAGTTTTGAAGGGTCAGCTTGAATAATTCATGAATGCTGTTAGTTTAGATAACTGCATCTCCAGTACCATAAAAACATGATTTCTGAATGTTTCTGTCCAACCATAGAGTTCTAGTCTAGGTTGGCTCTTATCTTCTCAAGTGCTTGTGAAAAACATGTTCATGTATATAACATATGGAAACAAATGATTAGGTCAAAGAACTGGCCATGTTTTTCTTGGGTTGCAGTTGATAGGGCTTGGTGAATTACATTCTACTAAGCACATTAATTTGTAAGAAATATACTGATTTGTTTATTTATTTGGCTTTGAACTACTGTAGAAATTACTAAAAGAATATGTAATTGCAAATTATTAGTATTAGTATATTATTAGTATTAGTATATTGTGTGTGAGTAAGTTATATATTTTTTGCCTTAAGTATGTTCAACTGTAAGGGTCAACTTTCCAGAAGGATTTTGACAAACTGAAAAAAACTTTGGATTCTGATGTTGTTTAAACTAAAGGCCATATCTGCAAATACAATAGGCTATGATTTTTAATGTTACAGATACTGCACTTATAAGTCTTTTCTCATGTGCCTTTTACTTTCCTCAATGTCAGAAGAGCATGGACTATTTGTTTAACATAATCTTTAACTGTTTATTGTTATAGCACATATATTTTATAATTTATGATATACATAGCCTTTAGAGAAACAGATCTTTTTTCCCCCTAGTTCTGTGTAGCTCCTTTGTTAGTTACCGTACTCTAAAATATTTGTGATTAAAAATAAAACTCCATCACCTTGCCCCTTGGCTTTTATGTGGCATTTAAATATAAGTTACTTCATTTCAAAGGGTAGTCTCATTCCTTTTATAATGTACTATGATGACTCAGGCCGGCTCACCTTCCTGAATCACTTGGAGGTGGAGCTTAGTCAAATGAGGTCTGCTGTTACTTTTCAAGATGTGGAAGAAGAAGAAGACTTCTAAAAACAAGCTTGCTCGTAAGTCACCATTTCTCCCCTTGTTTTTAATACCAAAGACACCATTCTTACAATCTACGGAAGCACATTCAACTCAATTCTGAGTGGATTATGCTGTGGAGTGTTTGCTGTTTAAGGAGTTAAAAGGAATGATATTGTTGCTATGGTTGATAAACATCTCAAGAAATCGGATGAGTTCTTGCGTGTTGGCACTCCAACCTTCGGTGGCCATGAAAGCCAAACCTAACCTTGATTGTACTTTTTTTTTTGTTTATGGTTAGATTTTCTCTCTCTTTTGCAAACTTTGCTTTAGGTCTTCTCTTGTTGTTTGAAGTTTGAGATGTGTGAACAGAGAACAGCAATACTGTATTATTTTGATTCAGCTCTTTGAGATGTCATCAGTTGTCTTTACTTTTAAAATGATAAGAAACTAGATAGAGCATCCAATCATGGGTTCTCCAGCGTAATGTTTGTTTTATATATGCAAGGGATATATGTGAGTGAAAAGAAGTTGGTTGGTTTTTTGGGCGGAACAGTGTCAGTGCTTTTTGTTAATTTGTGAACTTTAATTTGGTTTCTTCCTTGTTAAGCTCTGTAATTAGCTTTAGGAATACAAATATCCAGATCATCTATAATTACGTTTATGTGCAAATTAACCTTTGAAAATTTATCTCTATGGCTGTTAACTGAAAAAATATTGTTGGTTGTAAAAGTATTGTTGGTTGTATGGAAGTTTGAGGTAACTTAAGTTTATGCTGTTTAAAAGTTTAAAAGCTTAACAAAGTTTAAAAAATTTAAAAAAACTTGCCAAAGTATTTACATTTTAAGGTCCACACTTGGTCTAACTATTTGATATGAAGAAAAAGATAAAACTCTTTGACTGTTTGAGGACCTTGCAACCCTCCTTCTGAATTTTATTATGTTTACTGAAAATTGATGCCTATAGTTTCCTACCGTTTTGAGGAGAGAAATACAGAAGTGATATATTTCAAGCTGTACTATAGACACAATTCTAACAACATCCTCCCATATATCTGGAAAATCCCAGCCCTGTCTAGTTTGGGGGTGCCCTACTCCTTGTATCCCTTGGCCTGAGGACATGTATAAAATAATGCTTGAGAAATCGCCCACCCTGAAGTCTGTGTTATAAAAATAATGCTAAGTAGATAGGTAATGAAGTGACATCACTTATTTAGTTTTCAAGCTTCAACAAAACTTGCACAGGACTGATGTGACTACTCTTTCCGTTCTCTTATTGAAACAGTTGCTGAAAATAGGGCCATACACCTTTAGACAGTCCATGATATGGGACTTTTTCAAGGTTATTAGAAAGTCTTCCAGTCCTTCAGATCCTTTCCTGGTATGAGACTCCATGCCTACAATATAAAATGTGCTGTAGGGTCTTTGGTGGTCTCTGAGTACAGTGGTTTTAATGCATTTCATTGGTAATGAAACATAATGCACCAAGCTCAGAGACCACCAAGGACCCCATAGTTTATGAGAATGTCTGAGCTACAGACATTCTGATCTATCAATGTGCTGGGGAGATGTTTTTGCTACATATCAGTACATCACCAGTTTGTGTTTCCATACCCCCAAAGACATACATTATATTTATAATTCTTTTAAAAAATTGAATAATGTTTTGTTTGATTTGGATACCCATATGGTACATGGTACAATAGCAACATTTTCAAATGCCTTCCATGTATTTCCCACATACGTTAGAAGCAGCTCTTTTAACACCTATACAGGCTCCCATAAATGCCATTATTATTACAATACCAAAATTAAGTATTGGGATCCCTTGGGATCTGATTATCATTAGATAATTACAGTTGCTGGAATGTTATGATGTGGCACAAATTAATGTGTGACATCATCCTTTGCCCTGCCAAGGGGAATAATAGTAAAACAGGATTTCGCCACCTATAACTCTTTCTTTCAGAGCTGATGCTTCAGTTAAATCCTTTACTTCTACCCTAATCCTTTACTTCTCACAGTCTGATTAATTGATAGATCAGTTGATCGTTGATCAATAGATGTCAGGTATGAGGAAAACACACTGGACTTATCCTAATGTAATTGGATTGCACCAGGAAAATTTGTTCATATTGTTTTTTAACAGACAATAACTCTGTTTCTTGCTTGTCCTCACTAACGTAGTTAGTGAGTCTGTAAGAGACATTAGACCAAAAGCTTCTAGTTCACATATTTCTAACAGTTTGTTCTGGCTGTGCTGGCGCAGTGGTTAGAATGCAGTATTGCAAGTTAATTCTGCCTACAGTCTGGAGTTTGATCCTGACCGGCTCAAGGTTGACTCTCATTCCATCCTTCCGAGGTCAGTAAAATGAGGAGTTAGGTTGTTGGGGGTAATATGCTATCAAGAGTGGGCTGTAATACAGAGTGCTTATTGGTATTACATTATAGTCTGCTTTGTGTTTTTTAACATTCGAAGTATCTAAGCTTGTAAAGCGTGTGATGCACATGTAATGGTCACTACTTAAAATAGTCGGAATTTGTACGTGCCTGCAATCTGATTCACATTGCATAGTACAATTCAATAAATCTGGAGGACTTTCAAGTTGTGAAAAACTGACATTATTCATTATTGAAAAATAAGCAGTCTGAAGCG
The DNA here is from genome assembly GCF_049901735.1 of Notechis scutatus. Classification (NCBI taxonomy): domain Eukaryota; kingdom Metazoa; phylum Chordata; class Lepidosauria; order Squamata; family Elapidae; genus Notechis; species Notechis scutatus. The sequence goes on along the minus strand of NC_142011.1, from coordinate 11,528,593 downwards.
GAAACTAATGTTCTTGTTTGAGCATATTATACATCTCATGAATGCCAGTTGTGATATTTCTATGGTATGGCAGGAACTGACCATGTCCTTATTAAATCCAGATATTGTACAGTATGTGGTAATATTTCTCCTGTATTGCATCAGAAATTCTTTAAACCAAAACACCCACTGGTTTTGTGCATAGATTGTGTCAGGAAGTCTATATATGTGATAAACTTGTACAATATTCATATTTGGTCATGGATCAGAACTAAGTGGGACATAGGGACATAGTTGGAATATTAGAATATACCATGAAAAGGTTCGAAACAAGTGGAAGGCTTCCCTAAAAGAGAATTTTATTTATTTCTTTATTTATTTATTTTATTTATTTCTTTAACATCTTTTGCCTGTTGCATTAAGTCTTAGAAGATTGCTGGTTATGTCTTCGAATGTACTTTTGTCCATAAGTGTCTATGGAGATTCTCAGTCATCCAGGTCATGGTTGTCCCAAAGGTGCTTTTTCAAGAATTAACTGGACTTTCTTTGTTTTTTCTTTGAAGACACTTCGCTTCTCATCCAAAAAGATTCCTCATCCAAAAAAGATTGACTGAATGGGGAAGGATTTATATTCCTCACCATCATAGCACTCCCTATGGGAATCATTGAGGCCAATTGGAGGTTTATCTGTGCCCTCAGGGTCCACTGAATAGTGCAAATGAGTGTGGGGCCTTCTTGGAACTGTGCTGAGATAGGTGGTAGTGTATCCCTCATCTTCTGTTGAGAGAGGACTGTTCCATTTCTTTGACCCCTCTTTCAAACCAGTGGTCCTCTCTATTCAGAATGTGGACTTTGCCATCTTCAAAGGAGTGTCTTTTGCTTTTCAAATGCAGGTGGACTGCTGAACGGGTTTGTTCTCCTATGTTGTGCCATGCGCTTGTGAAGGGGTTGTTTTGTTTCTCCAATGTACAGATCTCCACATATGTCACTACATTGTGCTGCATTTTTGACCATAAGAGTGCACTCATAAGAGTCAATGGAAAAATACACAGTACCAACTGATTGTATATGCTGTACTTACCCATATGCCCTAGAATACTCTGAACCTCTTCAGATAGAGAAGAATGTGAAAGTCTTTGATAACATAAAAGTCATTTAATGCGTCTTTGCTGAGTTTTAAAGCATGATTCAGAACAGCTCTTCCTTACCATGTACTCTGCAGATCGGCCTTTCTCAACGGCAGTCCCATGTGGGGTCACTAGAGGTTACACAAGAGATTGTGATGTGGAAAAGAACTCATAACACATCATTTTTTTTTGAACTTCATAATAGTGCTTACAGTGGTGAGACTTCTTACGAGCAGCAGCTCAGCTGCCAGACTGCTGTGTTGCTGTTGTGGTAAATATTGCAAAACAAGATCAGAAGTATTGTGAAATGTTCTTATTTTTTAAAATCATTTTTTGGCAGGGGGGTCTCTGAGTCCTTGCACATGATTCTGTGGGTTCCTTGAGGGTCATGTGATGGATTGTGCCTCTGAAAGTGGAGGTGGTGTGATAGTGAAGAGTCAGTTTCCAAGGAAAGAAGTAGCACACTCCATGGAACAGAGGCCTCCCAACTTGGCCTTAGGACTTGTGGACTTCAACTCCCAGAATTCTGGGAGTTGAAGTCCACAAGTCTTAAAGTTGCCAAGTTTGGGGACCCCTGCCATGGAGGATTGTGAGACAAGAGAAAACAGAGGCCAGAGCTGGACTGGAGACATAGGAAGAGAGTTAGGATAGTATTTTCCCCCCAGGACATATTTGTTAGGGTTAGAGTAATCTATATATATACTCCATAGGTTTATAGAACACAGGTGGTCCTCAACATGCAACCACAATTGAGCCTAACATTTTTGTTGTTAAGTGAGATATTTCTAAAGTGAGTTTTGCCCCATTGTAAGACATTTCTTTCCCACAGTTGTTTAAGTGAATCACCATAGTTGTTAAGTTAGTAACCTAGTCGTTAAGTGAATCTGGCTTCCCCCGTGACTTTGCTTGTCAGAAGATCGCAAAAGGTGATCGCATGACCCCGAGACACTGCAACCGTCATAAATACGGACCAGTTGTCAGGCGTCTTTATTTTTGATCACATGACCATGGGGATGCTGCAAAGGTTTTAACTGTGAAAAACTGTGAAAAATGGTCCTAAGTCACTTTTTTTCAGTGCTGCTGTAACTTTGAATGGTTACTAAATGAACTGTTGTAAATCGAGGATTACCTGTAATCTACAAGAATTAATCTGTAGAGTAATAGAGTAACCTATCGTCTACATAGGTTTAATTTGGTAAGATTCTGTCGATATGGTGTAAGCAGATAAAGCACTGAACTTCGGCTGGATTGTTGTACATCATCCTTGGCCTGGGCCTGATAGGTAGAAAGGCTACTCTAGATCAGGGGTGTCAAACTCAAGGCCCGGGGCCAGATCCGGCCCGCGGGGTGATTAGATCTGGCCCGCAGGGCCACCCTGAAAACGGCGAAAGACTGGCCTGCGGTGCCTCTGCCAGCAAAAACAGAACTCGGGTGGGCTGCACACAGCCCTCTTGAGCTCTGTTTTCATTGGCAGAGGGTTACTTACAGGAGGCCGTTGCAGCCGAAAACGGAGCTCAGGAGCCTGTTTTCTCTGGCAGAGGGCTCGGGCCACCACAGGCACCCCTGACACGAGTGATGTTGAGCTGACCACACCCACTCTGGGCACGCCCACTCTGGCCCTCCGAGGTAAAATACAATCCTGATGCAGCCTTCAATGAAATCGAGTTTGACACCCCTGCTCTAGATGTATTATGATTACAACTAGACATACTGTATTTTCTGGACTATAGAGCGCATCAGAATATAAGCCGCACCTACTAAATTTTAAAAGAAAAAAATATTTTTACATATATTAGCCGCATCAGACCATAAGCCGCAGATATATACGTTGTGAAATGAGATGTTTACACAGAAAGAGAAGAATGCTCTTCGCATGCGGCCAGACGTCTCCAACGTCTCACCATTGATTCATTAACTCCAAGCTTACGTGCAGCAGCTCTTTTTCCTTCCTGGATAGACAGATTGATTGCTTTCAACTTAGAAGCTGCATCATATAGTTTTCTTCGTCTACTTTGCATGATGAGGGTGTGAAAAATACTTTGCGTTCGTGCGTGTTGTGCTGCTTGCGTCGAGCGCGCCAAAAACTACCGGTAGCGTCTTCTTCTTTGCATTGATCTCTTGCGTCTGTCACGTTTTTGCACCCCCTGATGGCAGTTAGCGAAGAAAAATCTATAGATAAGCCGCATTGTTGTACAAGCCGCAGGGTTCAAAGCGTGGGGGAAAAGTAGCGGCTTATAGTCCGGAAAATACAGTAGTTTCTGCACTGACTAAAATCTCACTACATCCTGTCCAGAGTTAAAAAGACTGTTTTAAGTTGGTGACTGTCTATTCTTCCATGCCCTTGCTAGATAGCCATACCTCATTCCTGTAATGAAAATGAATATTAAATGGACAACTTCTAATCTCCTCTTTCCTTTTTAAAACTCTGTAAGCATCAACCTATAATTCATAAGCTGTTAACCTGAGATAAATGGCCTCTGACTTTGTTTACTTTTCTCCTTCATTCTCAACTGATATTACCCATATGGCAGACACAATTGAACCACCAGCCAGTTCCCTTACATATTAGTTTGCCTTTCAGGCTTTGGAAAATGAAATTGACATTTTCTACTAGACAGCTTGTAATCTAAAGTGAGAGGAATGTGGGTATGTTACCCAAAACAGTAGTAAGGACTGTGCCGACTTATTTACAGTGGTATATTTATTGTTTGTGTGCTGCCTTCAAGTCAGTGTTGACTCTCGGTGACTGCCTGAAAAAGTCCCTACATTTTTTACCCCAGGACAATTGTGATGCTCTTGTGGCAAGAGAAGCCAGTTTTGCAGGTAATCACGCATCAAGTGACGTACAGCTTTGTAGTCAAAACAATACTTTGAATTGCATCGACATGTCTGTTGGGATTCCATGCTGGACTCAAACCACAGGGAGAATGTGCTGTCAGTGCAAAGTGCCAGCACATGGGCTGCTACATGCTGTATCAGCTGCAGCTTTCAGGTAGTCTTCAGAGCAGTCCCACACAGAGCACATCGCAGTAGTCTAGGTGTGTGATAATGAGCCTGTGGGCAAAAGATCTCTTAGCCACCACCCCGCCCTGCTCAACTAGCAGCCACTTCAAAACCAGAAGTCTTTTAAGTCAGAGATCTGATAGTTCACAGAAGCGACACTGAGGCTCACACAAATTTCGTAGCTCAGAATTCTCTTTGAAAAATAATGACAGTTGCCATTACTATGATTCAAGCATCCTGTGTTGTGATGCATTGTGTTTCTTGGGGCAAAAAAAAAGTGATTTCCCTGGACCATAGCTGTTTAGCCTAGAAAACAATTTATATAAAGGAAGCAGTTTGGTGTCATACTTAACATGCTTGACCTAGGAATCAGCAGACTGAGTTCTAGACATTCCTTAGGAATGAAAGCCAAGTGGATGACTTTGGACCAATCACCAGCAGAATATGAGTTCCAGTCCAACCTTAGTCATGAAAGCTAACTGGTATCTTTGGACCAATCACCAGCAGAATATGAGTTTGAGTCCTGTCTTACACATGAAAGCTGATTGGGTGACTTTGGGCCAGTCCCTCTTTCAGCCCAGCCCCCCTCAGAGAGTGGTTATTCTGGGGAGACAGTTTGCCACCTTGGGTTATATATAAAACAAAAGAGGGATAAAAATCTAATGTTAAAGAAAAAAAAACCACCATACTTATACAACCACACTGTGGCTGTGCCACTTTTTACCTGAATACTTCTCCTTTTCCATGATTTTGTTCAGGTACTCCTCATGTTATGACTATTTGTTAAGCAACGGTTTGAAGTTATGAATGGTACTTAATTACTTGGTCCCTAAAGTTAATCGTTATTGCAGCATCCCCGCAATCATGTGAATAAGATTTGGGCATTTGGCAGCTCCCCTTAACTTAACAACTGCAGGAGAGCTTCAATCCCCATCTCTGCCTTTTTGCTGCAGTGCACAGTGGCACTCCTCCATGGCAGCTCTGGGGCTAAAGTAGAGGCCTTCAGCAATCTCAGCGGGCCCCCACTGTCCCCAGGCCTCTGCTTTAGCTATGGCATCACCACTGCCCAGAGTTGCTTCAAGCTTTGTACCGTGGCCACTCTCCCAGGGTACCAGTGCAAGACCCCAGTCAACCCACACCTCCCTGGACTCCACTCGCTCTGCTGTCCTGTGCTCTGCTCAACCTACGGGCCTTGCCACCTTGCCCTGCCAGCCTGCCACCCTCTGCTTGCTGGCCCTCTGGCCTGCCATCCCTCCAACTGACAGTTGCTATCTCTTGCTGGCCATACCACATCTTCCCGAGGCTGCTTGCACTATTCAAATAGCATGCGCTGTTCTCCAAATTGCTTTCCCATGGCATGACCTTATCACGAGAAGGCCTGAAAAGCCTGCCAAGGCATTGCGAAGAACGGCATGCTATCTGGGGAATGGTGCACACTTATTTTGAGAACAGGCTGGGAAATTCAAAGAGTTAAAGTCCATGCATCTTAAAAGTTGACAAGTTTGGAAAAACCTGGTATAAACTGTCGTACTGATTCTAGGAGCCTAACTTATCTAGATTAGATGGTCTACGTAAGCAGTCACCTAAAGGAGTAAGCGTAATCAACACAAAAGAATGGAATGTATGGTTCTTCATATTGGAGTAGCACGGAAAATTCAGTTTATGGCATTTACACTTGCAGTTCATATGCAGAGAAGTACTGTATTTCATGCTTGCTGCTTTCCATTACTGTATTATTTACAGGGCAACCCCCAGGGTCCCGTAAATATGGTTTCAGTATGGTTCACTTTCTTTACACAGGCTTTGATTCCGATAATTCTTCAGGAGAATTTTCAGAAGCAGTTCACAAAGTTGATGTGGATGACCACCCGAGTAACAGGACTGGAAAGCATAATGGCGACGGCCCAGTGCAAGAGAACGGAATCAAGAAACACAGGTGCTTTCTCTGAAACTGACCAAGTAGGGCCTCACATTTAGTAAAACAATTGCTTTGGTTGGGAATTTTTGCCAAGGAGACTAGATTTTTGAGAGTGAGCAGTGTGTAGACTTCATACCTGTATATGGAGAACTATTTTTATTTTGCTTTTTAATTTTCTTAATACTTAACAATTATTAGAATGATACATAAACTACAATAAACTATGAGTGAAACAGAGGGCAACTCAGGATGGTTTTTCAACACCAATGGTTGATTCATCATCAAAATGGGAAGTGAGAATGCTACACTTTGAGAATCACATCCCACAAGCAAACTAAAAAATGCAGTGGTACCTCAGTACCCGCTGGTAATTCATTCTGGAGGACATGACGAATTCTAAAACTGACCAGAACCTAGAAAATCACAAGACTTACTGCATGAACCTCTATTTCGGCTGGAAGAAATAGCGAGTCATGAGGCAGCCGACACCAGTAAGTTCTTCCTCACATGTTGACTACTGGGAGAAAGGCGAGTGCCAGGTGAAGATTCCTGCTTCAAAACATGTTGAATACCGAATTCAACAAGTTTTGAAGTAGTCGAACGCTGAGATAGACTATAAGTTCTTCATCTTTAGTTGGATTAAATGAATAAAAGTATTGATTTTAATTGCTTAATTGTGTGAGGTTTTTTTTTTTCATTCCAGAATTACCTAAAACAGTGTCTGTCAACTTTGGCAACTGTAAGATGATTGACTCCAACTCCCGGAATTCTCCAGCCAGCCATGTTGGCCAGGGGATTCTGGGAGTTTGAGTCCAGCCATCTTAAAGTTGCCAACCAAGGTTGAAAAACATTAATCTAAAAGAATGTTTAATTTTAAAGCTGAAGTTTTATTTGGACTTTGTTGGAAGAGTCATGTTAGATTTGCTCCCATTTAGTTTTCATTTCAAAAGTGAACTGATAGAAATCTAGTTCAGTTCATTAGGTGATTTTACCTTATTGCTTTGTGTTAAAAAAATAATACCTTACCCTTTTCTTGGAGATGAATCACATCATTCTCAATAGTTTGTACTAAATGATATTTACATTTTCAAATTTTAGAAATTGCTATCATCATGTTTAAAAGTGCACATAGGTTTGCACATGCCATATTCTTCGAGGCAGGATAATGCTCATATACTTTCATAATATTGCAAAGATAAAGCCAAAAGTGTCAGAAGGATCTTGGAAAAATTACTGAAAATATCCCAACAGGTGGTTTTCTTTTTGTACCTGTCACTTTAAAACTGTTCACCTGTACCAGGGGTCAGCAACCCATGGCTCTGGAGCCGCATGTGGCTCTTTCATCCCACTGCTTTGGCTCCACAATTGATAGGGCTTTCGGTTAGGACAGGGACAGGTAGAGGAAAAAGGACGCCGTGCTAGGAGGAGATTCGGGGGAGAGGGGACGGGAACGAACATCCAGTCGGCCCCAGAATTAAACTGGGGGTTTCCGATTAGGACCTTTGTGGCTCTTTAAGTGTTTACGGTTGCTGACCCCTGACCTGTACAATTGAAAAAATCCAGAAAATAGCTTTGTGTAGTGACCATTGCAGAATAATATTTAATGGAAAGTTAGGGAACCCTAGTATTAATATATTGATTTATTCTTTCTGCAGAACATCTTTACCTGCCCCAACGTTTACTAGGAGTGATTTCAGTGTCTGGGGTATCTTAAAAAAATGTATTGGATTGGTAAGTTGCTATGATATACTAGTATGGTTTGCTTGGCATGTTTGATAAATGTAGCGTGGAAATAAATCATGTGGATGGCAATAAACCAGATGGACGCAGTAATGTAGATTCAGGTGAATACATACGGAAGACAAATCAAACTCCTGGCAGTGGGCAGAATTAGCCTGCAATGCTGCATTCTAACCATTGTGCCACAGGGATGGATGGAAGCACTGTGAAAGCAGTATATCAGTCTAAGTGCTATTGCTAAGATGGCTGGACTTCAGCTTAGTAGAGTGGCATAGCTGGCTGGGGAATTCTGGGAGTTGAAGTCCATCTGAAAGTTGCTGAGGCTGTGAAACAATATATTTGAAATATAATGTGTGTAAAGCGGATAGGTGCGCATGTTGAGCAGAATGGATAGATTAAGAAGTAAAAATAACCAAACAGCAGCATAGCTATCTGTTCAAAGACTTCTTATGTTGAAAAAAATTGGCAGCATAATGTGTTGTGGCAACTGAAATAACATCCTTTCGCATTGTGTTTTGTTTGTCTGATGTTTAAGTAGTAGCAAGCTGTAAGGCAGATGTCTGAGGTTGATGTCTATTAATTGACTTGTTTAAAATTTGCTTGTGGAATCACGGTTTTGTATTTTTCCCCCTTCTTACTACTTAGGAGCTGTCAAAAATTACCATGCCCATTGCCTTCAATGAACCCCTGAGCTTCCTTCAACGAATATCAGAATATATGGAGCACACATACCTCATTAATAAAGCAAACTGTCATTTTAACCCTCTAGAAAGAATGCAGGTAAGATTTTTCATATTTGTATGGCTTTCTTGCATTAAGGCTTTCTCCTTGTTTATACTGCATAGTATCATAATAATCTTGTAAAAGTAGGGGTTTGTGTGAGGGGGAGGGAGGGAGGGAGGGAGAGAGAGGGAGAGGGAGAGAGACTCTATACTAGTAATCATGTTTGCTTTAAAAGAGAGAGCACTTATATAATAAGTTTTCAGAGTAGCTAGGTCACAACCAAGACTGAAGGCTAGCTAGTGACTCTAGATATTTTGTAGCTCCATAAAGCCTCTTCCAATGGGGGGTTCAGGCCAGGAGAGGCAGCTAGAAGTTTCCTGATCTGCAATCAGCACCTGACTGCAAGTTCTCAGAATACCAAGAACTATAGGAGAGATTTCCTGGCTGGCCTGATACTAAAATCCTCAAAGAGCACAGGAACTAATAGGTTGAACTTGCCTGGCAAGATTGCTATTATCTTTGTTGTTTGTTGAAACCTGTATGCCACCTGACTCTCAATACCTTGGGAGTATAACTGACAACAATCAAACCAAGAAATTGCAATGCAATAAAACATTAAAAGATAAAAGGTGATCAGTGCAACAGGCCATGTGGAACAAAGCAGGAAATCTCCATTGTTTGTTTTCCATGTTGTTTTGCTCAGTTACGCAATATTATTACCCTTGCTGTTCCTGTGAGTGTTGATGAATTATCTCTTATCTCTTAGACGTAGATGTGGGTCTCTATATCTTACTTGAATTTACTTGAATTTACTTAATTCTCATGTAGCCACGCTGTCATATGTATGAAAATACAAACCATGCACTGCAATCTAGAACTAAGAATCCCTCTCCCTCTCCTTATTCTTCGTTAGTGCGGTATTGGATTTCTACTGGCATCACATATTCCAAAACTAGTCAGACCTGGTCACCTTGTTCACAGTGGAGAAACTGGATCCATTTTGTCAAGACAGTTTAGATCAGGGGAAGAGGGTAGTCCTCAACTTACAATCACAATTGAGCCCAAAAATTCTGTTGCTAAATGAGACAGTTTTTTTTTACACTTACGACCGTTGCGGCATCCCTATAGGATAAGAGATATAGGGGAAGCAAGATTCTCTTAACAACATGTTACTAATTGCAGTGATTCACTTAACTGTGGCAAGAAAAGTCATAACATGGAGCAAAGCTCACTTGACAAATGTATCACTTTGCAACTAAAGTTTGGGCTCAACTGTAGTCGTAAGTCGAAGACTACCTATAATCAGGACCAGTTTCTCGTTAGGGAAAAAAAAGCATCTGTTTTGAACAGCAGACTGTCAAAACTGATAAATTAAGGCCAGGAGACTGGTTGACCTGATGTGAGATTCGATCCTGTACAATTGGAAGAAAAAAAACATAGTAAAAATAGTTGTAGATCTACTTTTTGGAAGTGTGTTCATATGCTCTGAAAAAGATCAAATATAAGTTGGAATAATGGAGGACATTCAGGGAGGAGCTATTCTAGAGGAAGTGGCAATAGGAATCTGCCTAAATCAACTTTTTTAATGAATGGAGATGCTCATCCCACAGTAATCATTTTGTGAGTGTGTCTATCACGTAGCACTAAGTGTGCCCACGGGGTTACTAATATTTTTAGGGTGCTGGTCACTCCCAATGCTTGGGGGAAACTGGATAGGAGCATTTGAATATTAACAATAATGTTTAATTATGTTGTTACATTACTAATTAAGAATGCGATTTGTGTTACTTTCTGTTCTGTGGGAAAAATTCTTACCCATAATGCATCTTGCAGGCCGTTGCTGCTTTTGCGGTGTCTGCTGTCGCCTCTCAATGGGAGAGAACAGGCAAACCATTTAACCCTCTCCTTGGAGAAACCTATGAATTAATCAGGTGAGGCTGCAGTCTTAATTTCACTTTTGCAATGTGCCACATATGTCCTCTGCTCCTGATCCAAAATAATGCTTCTAGTTTGGATTTTGTGAATATAAATATTTAAGATAATAGCCAGATGCCTGCCTGTGTCAAAATGGCATAGGCTAATCCTACATGATTCTCTCAAGATTTTTTGAGATCGTCCCTTGTAGAATTTCTAGCTGGAATGGCCAGATCATGGCAGGTAAATATTGTGTAAATTTCAGTCTGCTGATTTTTTGGCAGACCAGGTTAGGAATACAGTGGAACCTTGGGTTTGCGAATGCTTCTGTTCGCAACCAAATCGGGTGACGACCAAAAAATCCACCCAATTTTTTAATTGGGTCACGATTCAAAAATCGGGCGGTGAACAAAATTGGTGCAGAAAGATTCCCTTTCTGCACCAATTTCTCCTTTGGTGCCATTTTTTGTTTTGTTTTTTGTTTTGTCCGTGCATGCGCAGACGGTTGTGCTTCCGGTCACGACCAAATCGGGTTGCGGCCGAAATCCTGAAACGTATTATGGTCGCAACACGAGGTTCCACTGTAAAAAAAATTAAATCTGAACAAGCAATAGCACTTAGCATTTAGACTTTTATACTGCTTTACATTGCTTTACAGCCCCCTCTAACCAGTTTACAGAGTCAGCATATTGCTCCCAACAATTTGGCTCCTCATTTTACCCATCTTGGAAGGATCAAGTCAACCTTGAGCCTGGTGAGATTCGATCTGCCAAATTGCAGGCAGTCTGAAGTACTGCACTCTAACCACTGTGCAGCCATATTTCTACTCTTACAATATTTGTAGCTGAAGGTTGAACTATGAGGTTCTTTATGATCTCTGAGCTTAGTTGTTTTTCTTGCAGACATTTCATTACCAAACTAGGTAACATCATCAGCACAGCAAAGCCAGTAATTATCATTGATATTGGCAACATAGGAATGAAACAAATAAGAAGATGAGGAAGCTGTTACAATTGATAGACAAATGTTTGGCCACAACAATGATTTTGAAGCTTTTCTTTTCAGTAACTGAATTCTAATGATGATCAATTTTTTTTATTTCTAGGGATGATTTAGGTTTTAGGTTAATTTCTGAACAGGTCAGTCATCATCCACCTGTCAGCGCATTTTACTCTGAAGGCTTAAACCAGGACTTCGTTTTTCATGGCTCAATTTATCCTAAATTGAAATTTTGGGGGAAGAGCGTAGAAGCAGAACCCCGGGGAACCATAACATTGGAACTGATAAAGTAAGTATCTCTCTTCTTTCTTGTCTGGGTATTTCCTTTTAATAGCTATCTCTACTAAGAAATTTTCATTTGTTGATCTTTTTCTGGATTTTGTTTGCATATGATGTCTTAAGTTTCTATTACTCAATGTTTCTATCTCAGATACCCCAAATATGGAACTAAGCACATGGAATTAATATCATTTATAGTGCAAAAATATCAATATTGATAGCAGAGAATATTTGTTGCTGAGGTTTAAACTGTGGGTTCTTTAGTGGTCTCTAATCCTGGTGGTTCTCAAACAGACTTCTCATTACCAAACTAGATAAAATCATCAGTGCACTGCATCCCATTGATGAATGATGCTTTATATAGCTGCTATTAGTTTATATGTACTAAGTAGTTTATTTTTAACTAATAAATGCCCATCTATTTAAAATGAAATCTAATTATTGCTGTAAGAGTTGATGAGAGCCAAATTATCATAAATACACCTGCCCTGTGGCTTTCCATAATATATTTTGGAAGGTCTATTGCTTTACTGTATAGTTGCATCACTATATCATCAATACAAGTAGTCCTCAATTTAGGTCATTTAAGAACCATTCAAAGTTACAACAGAATTACTGAAGGGGCTACTTACAACCTGGATTTGAAGTTCTAATGGTCATACCTCCCCCATCATGACTTACAACTGTAATGTGTAAGTCCCATTACAGTCATAAGCCAGAGTATTGGTACCTATTTTACTTGCTGGCTTTATTCTGCTCAACAGGTGTAACTTTGGGGGGAGGGGGGAGGGGGGACATAGAATGCTTTAAGTTGTGTCATGGAGCAGAGTGAGAAACAATAAGGGGCCATAATTCCCCACCTCTGTCATAGAGCCTAAATTCAGGTTATACTTGCTTACTGATAAATTTGATGACTAACAGATTACTTTGCGTGATTGGTGAAAACAGGAATCAAAGTGACTACTGAATGGCTAGCAGTGAAGCTGTTGCAATGCGTGCATTTTTCTTTGGTGCCAAAGAAAGTCAGGATTATCCCTTCAAACTCAAGGCAATGAGATTCATAGCCAATGGAAATTCATCTCTTCATGCAACACATAGTTATACTAGAATTTATAGAGATTAGATGTGATCTGCACAAATTTGCATGATTTCAAAAGGGAACCAAAAATATATTCCTGGAGGACTGGCAGTTTAATGGGCTAGGGCACAAGTACCAAATTCGATCACATAACGTATTGTGATGTGTCACAATGGTTTTTGCCTTTGCGGAGCTGGAGTGGGCGTGACCTGCGCATGATGCATCCGGCCCGGGGGCCGCCAGTTTGATAGGCCTGGGCTAGGGGGACCTTGATTGCTGTTTGCTGTCTTTGAAATAACATGTTAGGGAGCAACAGGTGAGAGAGATTATTATATGATTGATTGTATGTTTGCATGCTTCTGAATTGATTGGCTACTCACAAATGAAGGCAAATGAATGATTGGCTATTGCCTATTATAGGATTATGGTCCCTTGGCTTAAACCAAACAGGTATCTTCATATATTCTTAGTTCTAAGGCTCAAATTGCCTATAATAACTCACCACCAGCATAGCAGGGAATTTTAACGGTATGAGGAAGGACTGTAGTATATTACCCTGGTGAGGGAAGGTTTTCTGATCTAGACTGCATTTATTCCAGTGGGGGAAAGGTAAAGGTTATAATATTATAACCATTAGCAAGCATATAAAAGTCTGTATAGATTCTCAGTCATCCAGGTCATGGTTGTCCCAAAGGTGCTTTTTCAGGAGGCAACTGGGCTTTCTTTTTTTTCTTTTCTTTTGAAGATATCTTCAAAAGAAAAAACAAAACAAAACACGAAAGTCCAGTTGCCTCTTGAAAGAGCACCTTTGGGACAACCATGACCTGAGAATCTATACAGACTTTTAGCTATACAATTTATAGGGATGAACCCTCTTTGAATGGTATGGGAGTAGGAATGGATTTCCAGGGGGGAAAATTACTACAGGAACCAAGAGCACTACTCAGGTGAGCCTGAGGACGCAGATAAACCTCCAAGTGCTTCAACGACCTGCTGAAACAGGGCTGTCAAACCCAGCCCATGGGCGCTGGCCACACGCTGGCCACGCCTGGTTTAGCGAAGGAGAAAAAAAGTCCCGATATGTCACATGACGTCGCTGTGATCACGTGAGTCTGATACCCCCGCTCTAACAGGATGCAGATTACCAGCTGTCTGCAAGGAATATAAATCCTTCCATTCCCCACCATCCTGTCAGAGCTGAAGAAGCTTCCTGAGATGAGAAGTGAAACATCTTCAAAAGAAAAAACAAGACAGTCCAGTTGCCTCTTGAAAAAGCACCTTTAGGACATTAGCAAGCATACAGAGAGATTCTAAGCCATCTACTGTTTGTTCATCAATGGTGAATTTGGAAGAAAATAGTATAGTCACTCCACAATTGCACAATGAAAAGAGACAGACAAAAATTCCACAATAAATGAGAATATTTGTAGCTCAGGGTTAAAATGATGGGTCCTTGGTGCTCTCTGAGCTTGGTTGTTTTCTTGCAGACATTTCATGACCCAACTAGGTAACATCATCAATGCTAGTAAGGAGTGGGGTTTGCTCTCAGTTTATTTTCTAGTGGCTTGCTCTGAGGTAGTCTTAGAGGTTCTTTGGTTGGGCTGTTTACTGCTGGCTTCTTTGGCAGTTTCTTGATTGGGGTATTGTTTATTTCTTTATTGTTGGTTTGATGTTAATTTTGGAGTTAATTTACGCTCATCTGGAGGTGCTGAGACCAAACAACACTCCTTACTAGCATTGACCTAGTTTGGGTAACGAAACATGTGCAAGAAAGCAACCAAGTTCAGAGAGCACCAAGGATCCCCTAAAAACACCACATTTCAGTGAATTGGCCCAATTCACAAAGATAAAGGAATATTTGACTGGCTTTTTTTAAATGCCATGTCCTCTTAAAGTGACATTTTCTTTGTTAATTTGCTTCTTTGTCTTCTACTCCAGTGAAGGAACATTTATGATTGAGGGTTGATGTGGGATATACAAGGCGGACAAAGAAAGAATGAAACATTTTTAATATGTGATTTAGGCTTTGTTTGATGTGACTGATGTTCTCTCTTTGGTAGAACAAGGAAATATTTTGCCAAACATTAAGGGGATGTTGTCAATTCTAGGATTTTGTGTTTGTTGAAATCCCATCTTGAGTAAGTTTCACAAATGTCAAGGGTGTTGGTGCTGTTAGGAATGTAAGAGTTTGGTTTGGAAGCTCCAGTAAAATCTCCTGTTCGTATCTAACTGCTTTAGCCCAACCTGCCTACAGTGTGAAGCTGTTAAGAATCCCGAGAATCTTTTTAAATTAGCTTAATTTGCATGAGCTAATATGCATGAGTTTTATTTGAATTTAATAAGTTTTATTTAATAAATGTTATTGTTACATAAATTTAGGGAAAGTCTAGTTAGTCTACGCAATTTACATCACTAAAATCATGATTAATAAAGTAAAAAAAATACCCATAGAAATTTGCAAAGCAAAACACCAAACAAAATCAAATCTTATATATTTATTTGATCAATTTGTAGTCACCCATCTCAACAAGTGATCCTTGCCTATAAGTGATTCTTATAGTTTATCATCATGTTTCTTCAAGGTCTGGGTCAGTACAGGCTATCCTCAGTTTATGACCACAATTGAGCCCAATATTTCTGTTGCTAAGTGAGACAGTTATTAAGCTAATTTTGCCCCACTTTACGACCGTTTCTGCCATAATTGTTAAGCAAATCACACAGTCGTTAAGCGAATCTGTCTTCCCCCGTTGACTTTATTTGTTGGAAGCCAGCTGGGAAGGTTACAAATGGTGACCCTGGCACACTGCAACAGTCGTAAGGGTGAAAAATGGCCATAAGTCACTTTTTTCTGTCTGTTGTAACTTTGAATGGTCATTAAAATGCATGACTGTAAGTCAAGGACTACAACCTGTAACCAGGTTTTCAATCTCTTTTGCAGTGTCATTAGGAAAAATAAAAACAAATCTGTTCATTTTCCTTTTAATATTCTCTGTAGCACCATTTGCATGCACATTGTAGATGCTCCAGTCTCAAGCATGCAGTGCAAAAAGCAAGTGTACATTAAATGGTGAATTGGAATGGATAGATTACAGTTGTTTAAAATACTTCTTTTTCCTCTTTCATTTTATTTTCCAAGCATCTGATCAGCCTTTTCTTCTTCACTTATAGACACCGCGAAGCTTACACTTGGACTAACCCTACCTGTTGTGTACATAATGTAATTATTGGCAAGCTCTGGATAGAACAGTATGGAACTGTAGAAATTATAAATCACAGGTAAATTTTCATTTATATCACACTGCGTGCTCTAAAACCTGCCAAATATAATGTATACCATTTCTAGGTGTAACCATCAGTGTGTCTACCTGGTTTTGCCTATTGGCAGAAGCAGTTCAGGATAAAGATTGGTTTGTGTGGATTTTTAATATCTCTCTTCTGTTTGTGTGGGAAGAGATGAGCCTGCCTGAAAGAAATGTTACATTTCTTTCTAACTACCTGGGGTAGAATATGTGAGAAATCTCTGCTACTGTTGGAGTTTTCCTGAAACCATCCTTTCTATAGAAATTTTAAAGCTTCTCAACTTCAGTAAGTTGTTTAGGAGCAGGGTGCAAACAAAAATACAATAAAAAAGCTACTAGTGTAGGCTGCAGTGTTTTTTTAAAAAATTCAGTGAGGTTGAAATACCTGTTCAAAGAAACCAATTTAAGTTATGTCCCAAAGGTGCTTTTTCAAGAGGCAACTGGACTTTCTTTGTTTTTCTTTGAATACATTTTGCTTCTCATCCAAGAAGCTTCTTCAACTTCTTCAAAGAAAACCAGAAAGTCCAGTTGCCTCTTGAAAAGGTGCCTTTGGGACAATCATGACCTGGGTGACTGAGAAGCTCCATAGACAATTTAAATTCTGCTGTTCTTTGTCATTATGAAGTGACCAGAGTGTTGGGGCATCCATCTAGGTGTGAGGATGGCCTTGTACATGTCTGCTGGTCTATTCCCCCACCCCCCCAATTCCCTGGAAGAATTGGCCCAAACAACAGTAAAATTGCCCATGAGTGATTATGGTCATTAAAGCACAGTGATATAGCAACATTATGAGAGAGCCAGATAAACAGAGAGCCAGTTTGGTCTAATGGTTGAGGCACCAGGCTAGAGAACGGGAGACTGAGAGTTCTAGACCTTCCTTAGCCATGAAAGCCAGCCATGTGATTTTGGATCAGATGTTCTCTGTCAGCCCCGATCCATCTCACGGGGTTGTTGTTATGGGGAAAATAGGAGAGAGCTTGGTTGGATATGTTCGCTGTCTGGAGTTTATTTGTGAAAATAATAAAGGCAGGATTCAAATAAAAATAAATTAAAAATTAATATGATGCAAATGCTGAATGGAGAGAAGCTTTTATTTTGCTATCTTAGCATTATATAACCTTTTTCATTTTGTTTTTATAGTACTGGAGATAAATGTATTCTTAATTTTAAACCATGTGGGCTGTTCGGTAAAGAGCTTCACAGAATAGAGGGCTACATTCAAGACAAAAAGTAAGTAATCTATCAGAATCATACAATCGTAGAGCTGGAAGGGACCTTGGAGGTCCTCTAGTCCAGGGGTTGCCAACCTTTTGGACCTTAGGGACCACCAAACTCATAATTTTAAATCCCACGGACTAGAGATCCTGAGAAAATCCCCCAAAAAAGTCTGTAGGAAAATTCCCCACCCCGTTTTTCTACCTAGCGATCATTCTTTGTTTGGGATCACAGGATACCATCTCCAGCTCTGTTCTCAAGGGGGAGAGAGAGAGAGAGACTTTTGGCTTCATGCAAGGAAAGCAACAGAAGTAGCAGAAGCCTTTCTTTCTCTCCCTCAAATTCCACCAGAAATGAGTCTTTGTGAGACTTGTCACACTGGTGTAGCCTCTTGGAGTAGGATGCCTTGCAGGGTCCCAAAGACTCATTTCTGGTGGAGTTGGGGGAGAGAAAGCAAGACTTTTGCTGCTTTCCTTGCATGCAACCAAAAGAAAAAAGAGAAAAGAAGCAGCCCGGTGGCCAGGTGAGGCGCATGGGGCAATTGGGGCAAGTTCCCCCCCTTTCTCCCCTCCCCTCACTACCTCATGTTATTCTCAATGCAAGCGATGCAAGCCTTGTGTTCACGTGGGCCATGTGGGCGACACAGCCTTGTGTTCCCGCGCAGCCTGGATTAATTACTTTGGGAGGTGACATTTCTCTCTGGACCACCAAAAATTTTTCACGAATCACCAGTGGTCCCCGGCCCACTGGTTGGTGACCACTGCTCTAGTCCAACCCCCTACCCAAGGCAGGTGTGAATGGACCTAAGTGGTTACACACCGTTTTCCCATATGGAAAAGCTTCCCAGTTTGCTCTACAGAAAAGAAATATACAGAAGTCTTACCAATTTCTGAGGAAACAGTAGGGCCAGGATGGTGTACAAAGTCTTTCATATTTCTCCAATATCCAAGTTTCATTACAGGTAGTCCTTGACATATGACTGTAAAGAAGCCTGCCCTTTAGAGTTATAAGTCACGATAGGTAGTAAAACAGGTCAGTCATGTGACTGACGTGATATTACGAGCTTTCACTGTGGTTGTTAAGGAAATGCTTCAGTTAAGTGAACCCATTATTTGCTGTGGCGCAGTTTTGCGAAAGATTTCAGCAAAGCTGTTATAAAATGTGATCACATGACCGTGAGATGCTGCCAAGAGTTGTAAATGGGACTGTGTTGCTGAGTGATTAAAGTTCAGTCATTGTTAGAACTTTGAATCTGGGTCCTAAGTAGGACCAAAGGAAGGTCCCATCATAAATTGAGGGCGACCTCACCATTCTAGAGTTTGGGGTTTTTCAAACTGGGTGCCACGAAGACTTGAATGAGCTCTGCAAGACTAGTAAGGAAAAAGCACTTTCCAAAAGGGACTGGAATGGAGAGTTTTTTCCTCCTTGGTCACTGAAAGGGCAGAGCTTGCCATCCAACATGTCAGTGTTTCGAGTAACGCATCCACCGATAGCAGAATTCTGAGGCAGGTAGTCTCCTCAAAGAACATGTTTATTGGATACATCATAACGGCACAGCCGGTGAAAACCAACTCGTTCCCATGGGTTTCACCTAATTAAAAGATTAACACTCCCCCCTCCCAAATGTCACCAGTCACATTGTCCAGTGAAAGTAGCTGCCAGGCTGCTTGGTCACTCCTCTCCTCCTTCCACAGTCACCTGTTCAGATGCCCTTGGTTCCCACAAGAAAACTTTTTGTTTTGACTGTTAGCAAGCCTGTCTATCTCCCTCTCCCTTCCCCTTTTCAGAGTTTGTGGCAACTGTGAGGCAGCAAAAGATAGCTTCAGCCAGGTTTGCTTCAGAGTTGACACAACGTTCAGAAGTCCCACCCCTACAGTATATTAGACATGAAATAGAAAATGCAATTGATTATATAAAGGATATGAGAAAATAGAGAATATGATAAACCAGAAAGGATTATATTGTAAAGTATTTGTAATGAGAGTATTTTAATCATAATATGATTAAAAAGGAGGGTAATGAAAATTTAATAAAATCTCATAGGTAAACTTTGGCTAAGTGGAAACAAAGAAAAATATGAAATGGTTATATGAATATCTTTGGAATAAATATAAGATTTATTGTAGATTGGGGAATATACCATGTGGATCCTGAATATATTAGTTTTATTTTTACTGTTTTTTGTTTGTTTATTATATATCGGCTTTGAGAAAGTTAATGAAGATATTAATGTAAAATAAAATAGGTGGTAAGCTAAAAATGGAAATAATAGGGGATAAAGAGTGGAAAATATATGTGAGGATGAAATGTTTTTGATATTGAATTTATGAATTGAAATATGAAGTGAGAACTTATTTAAAGACCAGTGGAATAGATAATGATATGAAATTAGATAAGAAAGTTGGAAATGTAATTATGTTTATATATGAATGTTGTAACCTGGAATCACGTTGCTCACTTGAAGAGATGTGTAAAAAATAAAAAATAAAACTTTTTATAAAAAAAACAAAAGAAGTCTCACCCCTCTCGATCAGAGGTTCCAGAGAATTTCTTTTCTAAAACAGTCAGGTTCTATGGTGTTGGAAATATATATATTTTTTACTTACGACCGTTTTTCACACTTCATGACCATTGCGCCATCCCCAGGGTCATGTGATCAGCATTCGGATACTTGGCAACTGCCTCGTATTTATGATGGCTGCAGTGCCCCGGGGTCACATGATCCCTTTTTGCGACCTTGTGACAAGCAAAGTCAATGGGGGAAGCAGGATTCCCTTAACAAGCCGTGTTACTAACTTAACAACTGCAGTCATTTGCTTAGCAGCTGTGGCAAGATGGGTTGTAAAGGGGCAAAACTCACTTAAGCGACTGTCTGGCTCAGCAATGGAAATTTTTGGGGCTCTATTGTGGTTGTATGTTGAGGACTACCTCTACCCATAATAAAAAAAAAATAGCATCTCAGCAGTGATTTTTATTATCAGTTCTTGCAGTCTGGAATTTAAGCAAATATAAGATTATTTTATAATTTGTCACCCCAACCATTTCATTCCCATTTTCCTACACAGCAGTACCTCTGCATTTATCAATTAGTTCCAGGAGGCATGATGAATACCAAAAACGATGAATACCAAACACATTTCTCCCATAAGAAATAATATACTGAGTCACAAGGCAGCCGACACCGACTTATGTGTCGAGTACCAACAAACAATGAGTACCTGGATAAATTTTTTGCCTTAAAATGTGTTGATTACCAAATTTGATGAGTTTCAAAGCAGTTGAGTACCACGGTGCCCCTGTAACTAATTTTTCCTCACCTAATTTAATTTCTAGATTTCTATTGCCTTGGAAATAAATTGACTACTTTTTCTCTCAGAACATTTTATAACTAATTATGATTTTGCAAAAGACCCAAAATGTAAAAGGCGTGAACTTTAAGGTGAGAGTATGTTGAAAGCTTCTAGAAGTTGTGTTTCTACGTCCGTCTGATATGCCATCCACCTGGTAAACTTGTAAATGTACACGTACACATCCGAACTAGACTGTGTTGTTTCTCTGTGTCATAGAATATATGTGCATATTTATTTGTAGTGTATATTGGAGGTGGTGCATATGTGCATATTTATATAGTGTATATTGGAGGTGGTGACCCTTTGAAAGCTGTAACAAATTGCAATAAAATTTCATTTTAATGTATGCTGATTAGTGTACATTTTAAGTGACAATAACATTAATCCAAGTCTAAGTCTACATTTTGAGGTTTTGTTCTTTCCAGCAAATGCAGATAATGATAGCTTTTCATGTCACCTTGGTTTTTTTTTTGTTTTTTGTTTTGGCCACTCCTACTCCAGGTCATCTGATGAGGGAACGAAAAATAACATTGTAAGAGTTGGTAGGTAGAGTGAGAAATACTCCTTGTTATAAAGGTTAATCTCATCATTCTCCATATCAATCCATGTTAAGAATCATACCATATTTCTTTTCTGCTTGTTAGGGCTGAATTAGATTCTGTCAGATTTTAAGTAGACTGGAAAAGCACAAAATCTGAGTAAACTAACATTTCTTTTAAAAACAGTAAGAAGAAACTCACAGTGATCTATGGAAAATGGACAGAATGTTTGTGGTGCATTGATCCTTACTCTTACGAAAACTACAAGAAGAATGAGAGGAAAGGTGGCGATCAGAAGAAACCAAAACCGGCAAGTTTTATGAAAGTGGGAGCTTGCATGTCTTTTAAAGAGAATTGTTCTCTAAATAGGATACAGTGCAAAAGGGATAATTGTTGCTTAAGTTATGATAAGGGTACCATCATTTATCTTGTTAAATTCTGGGATTATCCAAGGTTTTATCCAGTGCAATCAGTAATTACAGTTAGTCCTTGATTTATTACCATAATTGAACCCAGAATTAACGGTCATGCCATGCCAAGGTCACCAGTGATTGTACCGATTTTACACCTGTTTTTGCAGCAGTCGCAAAGCGAATGTTGCAGTCATTAAGCAAATCCATTGTCTGCAATAGGTGTTTTTTTGCCAGAAATTGGAAATAAACACTGATTCCTGCCCCAAAAGTCGGAAATGGTGGTCAAGTGACCTTGGGACGCTGCAAATGACCATAAGCGTGGGCAGTTGCTGAGCACCCAAAATGGGACCTCAGTGCTCTTTTGATTGATTATATATACTTATTTCATTTTAAGAGAGATGAACCTGAAAATGATGAAGCCGATGATATGCCGGAGATTCAAGAAACTGTGCAAGTTATACCTGGCAGCAAGCTACTTTGGAGGATAAGCTCAAGGCCATCAAACTCAACACAGGTGAGCTGCTCTGAACATTGGAAGTGGGTTTATATACTATGTACTTGACCGAAAGCACAGCAGTAGATTAGAAAAACCCTTTATATGTTTCCTTTTAGAATACTAAAAGAGTTTAATGAATAAAAGATTGTTAGGTATAACATTGATACCAAATATGGTTTGGGTGAATAAATATATAAAACTTAGATATCATGGTTTAAGTGCTTATCACTTTAAGCACAATGTTGCAGGCAATTAGCCGATTAAGGGTGCGGTTAGAAGTTACAATATAAGGAAGCATTAGAAGCTGGAAAGCTTACTGTGACTGACTGTTACTGTGTGCTGGCTGTAACTGTAACTGTGTGCTGCTGCGACTAACTGTGATTACTGACTGTGAGTGCCTGTGACTGAACTGTTTTTGTTTGCTACTGTTTGATGAATATCCAGCGTTTGTTTCTCTGGAGAGTGAAACCGGAGGAGGAGAAGATATCTTTATCGGCTGATAAAGATATTGCAAGGACTCTTAACTTGGACTATACTAGTGAGTCTTACTGGATGGAAATACTGTGAATGACTTAATGGACTGAATGACAATGCTTAAACTCTAACTGGATTAAAAACTATTTAAACTACAAACAGTGTTTGTGTTCAGTGTGTGTATACTCTGGGGCCCTTCCACTCTCGTTTTGGCTTCCTGGTTTGACTACTGCTGCAATACTCTTCTAGGGGTTAATTCCAAAACCCTAACATTGGTTATGGGCCCAGGAGCATAGTCTAACTAACCAGGATATAGCAGAGAGAGTTGGTGTGAGTTGCACATTACTGTAAAAACAAACTGTTTTAATTAGTTTAAAATAGTCAAAATATCTGAAGAGCAATGGCACAAGTAAATTTGTCACAACTGTCCATGATATCCAGGCTGGATGGAACAAACTATGTTTCATGGTCAATGAAATGTAGTTTACTTCTACGCAGAGAAGGTTTGTGGGACATTATAGCAAACCCACCAGATGTGAGTAGCTGGGATCCTGCTAATGATGATGATAAAGAAAAGTTACAAGACTTTAAACTGAAGAATGAGCAGGCTTTATGCATCATAGGACTGACTCTCTGTGATCAGCAGCTTGTCCATATTCGTGGAGAAGAAAATGCTGCAAACTGCTGGGAGAACCTCAGGAAGATTTATGTTCGGGACAGTGTAGGAGCACATATAAATCTTACACGGAAGCTTTTTCGAACGCATCTTCAGAGGAATGGAGATATGTTAGTTCATTTAAACTGTATGAAGAGCATTTTTCAAGATTTGCAAGAAAAAGAGCTTATATTTAATGAACTGCAACAAGTCTACATAATATTATCTTCATTAGATCAAAACTATGTGACTTCGTTAGAAGTATTGCCAAAAGAAAGCCTCTCATTAACCGAGATTACAGGCAGGCTACTAGAAGAAGCCAGAAGAAGGCGTGAGCGTGACGAGCTGAGAGAAGATAAGAAAGAAGAGAAATTATCTTCAAAGCCTGTAAGAAACCAGCTAAGCAAAGTAAAGCACCTGGAAGAAGAGAATTTATCTTCAACAGCATACACAATTAAAAAGTGTTTTAATTGTGGAGGCAGAGGACATTTGGCAAGATTCTGCAAAAGAGAAAAAGCCAGAATGTAAAAAAGCCAAAGAAAGCATTTGAACTAACCACGTTTAGCAACTCTGATGTGAAGAATAATTTATGGGTGGTTGACAGTGGCGCATCCCACTGCATCACAAGAGATAAGACAAAATTTATAAAAATGTCTACAAGTTCTCAACATATATCACTTGCAAATGGCTGGAACATGAAAGCGAAAGGTCAAGGTTTTGCACGTTGTCCGTACATAAACCAGGATATAAAAATGTTGTATGTACCGCAACTAAAGTTTAATTTGCTTTTCAGTAAGGGTATTAGATAAATTAGGTTATGTAATTACTTTTAAGGATAATAATTGCATAATTGAAAAAGATAACAAAAGGGTAACTGCAGCTTTAAATGGAACATTATATGTATTAGATAACAGTAAGAAAGGGGAGGATCAAACTGTATTTAATAATATAAAGCCTCATGATGAATGTATCCATTTATTGCATAGGCGTTTGGGGCATGTAAATTTTAAAATGCTAAAACGTACAGTTGAGTTATCTGAAGGAATAAGGTTAAAACCTTGTGATAAATATTTACGTTGTAATGTTTGCTGTGAAGATAAGAGCAAAGTATTGCCTGCAAATAGGCTAAATGGTTTCAAAACAAAAGAACCTTTAGAAGTAGTATTTGCAGACATAATAGGTCCAAAGAAACCCAGTATGGGGGTGCTAGATATATACTGAGCATTATGGACCATTATTCTAGATATGGGTTTTGCTATTTAATGAAAAGCAAAACTGAAACATATCAACATTTTTCAATTGGCTTAGGTTTGCTGAAAGAAAGTCTAAGCGACAACTGATAACCCTGGTGACAGATAATGGCACGGAATTTATTAATAACAAATTCCAGAACAGACTTAAGGTAGCTGGAATAGAGCATAAGAAGTCTGCTCCATACAGGCCAGAACATAACGCTTTTATTGAAAGAAGAGGCCAAACACTACAGGCAATGGTTAGAACAATGTTAAATGATTCTGGGTTACCTGATTCTTTGTGGGGGAGGCTACAATGTGTGCTAATAACATATTGAATAACGTTGTTAATACAACAACAGGTGAAATTCCATTCACCAGATGGCATGGCAGGAAACCTGATCTAAGTTACCTGCACACATTTGGTGCACCAGCATGGGTGCATATTCCTGCACAACTCAGAAAAAAAGGGCAACATAGAGCTAAAAGATTTTTCTTCGTTGGTTATCAGGCAAACCATAGGGCATATAGATTTTGGGAGAAAGGCACATCTAAAGTGTTATGTAGTGCTAGTGCCCAATTTCTAGAACATGAAGGATGGGAGAAATTAGAAAAGGATGCCAATAAAGATGTAATTATTGAATCTATAGAAATCCCATTAGTTATCCCTGTAACTTTAAAAATAAAGTAAAGAGACAAATACAGGATGAAATAGTGCCCATAGAGGAAGAAACAGATTCAATAGCTGAACAGGATGAGGAAGATGAACAGGTAGTAGTTCAACAAAGTCCTCCTGTAAGCCCTGTAATTCCCAGAAGAACTACACGTATATCTAGACCGCCTGATAGGTACCAGGCTAACACAGTGTGTCAGATTAATGAAGTTCCTAATTCTGTTGAAGAAATTAAAAAGTATCCTATTAAGGAAAAAGAAAGATGGTATGCAGCAATGAATAAGGAACTGAATTCATTAAGTGATATGAAGGTGTATGAAAATGCCAAATTACCTGCAGGAAAGAAATCCATTGGCTGCAAATGGATATTTAAGGTAAAAACAGATAAGGATGGTAATTTAATCCATAAGGCAAGGTTAGTAGCCCAAGGTTTTAGGCAGAATGCTAATGACTATGATGAGGTGTTTGCACCTAGTCTTAAGGCAGCAACCTTGAGGGCAGCTTTAGTGTGGGCAGCTAGTAAAAACTATATAGTTAACCATCTAGATGTGGAAACTGCTTACTTGCACGCCCCATTAAAACATATTATTTATATGAAAAAACCTGTTGGTATTAAAAGTGAAAATAAGGATAATAATGATTGTTGGTTGTTAAAGAAAAGTCTCTATGGTCTTAAACAATCAGGCTATGAATGGAACCAGTATATTGTAAAGGAACTAGACAATATAGGATTTAAAGCTGGTTTAGCCGATCCATGTCTGTTTAAGAGGGAGACAAATGGGAAAGTATCATTATTATTACTATTCACAGATGACATTGCATTGATAACTGAAACTAATGATGAAGCAAATAAAATAATAGCATCATTAGGAAAGAGAATAAAGATCAAGCAATTAGGGAGATAAAAAGTATCTCGGTTTGAATATAAAGAAAACAAGGAAAGGTTTTAAGATATCTCAGGAAGATAAGATAAGCAAATTGCTAAAAGATTACAAGATGGAGCTTTGTAAGCCGGCTAAGACTCCAATGAGTCAGGAGTTTAGCAACACTGATGTACAAAGCCCTGAGTTTGATAAGGTGATTTATCAATCTTTAATTGGTAGTTTGAGTTATATTAGTAATTGGTCTAGACCAGATATATCGTACTGCGTGAATCAGTTGGCTAGATTCAATTCTGCACCATGTGAAAGACACTGGAATGCAGCTAAGAGGATATTAAGATATCTTAAAAAGACAATGAATTATTCATTGTATTTAGAACCAAAGGGTGATTTAATTCTGTGTGCTTATGCAGATGCTAGCTTTGCATCAGAAAGAGACACAAGAAAGTCGACTTCAGGAACAGCCATAATGCTGGGTAAGACATTAATAGGCTGGAAGTCAATAAGACAACAGCATATAAGTTTGTCTACTATGGAGGCAGAATTCTCCTGTTTATCATTGTTATGTACAGAATTAATAATGTATAAACAAATGTTAATTGATATAGGTATAACAATAGATTATCCTATAATTATACATGAAGATAATCAGGCAGCAATTCAAATGGCCACAAATATTGGAGTAAAAACAAGGAGCAAGCATACAGATCTAAGATACCTAAACGTGAGACAATCTGTAAGAAGTAAGATGATTCAGCTAGAGTACTGTATGTCGGAGGACAATTTAGCTGATAATTTTACTAAAGCCCAAGGTGCCATTAAGCACCAGGAGAGTTGTGAAAAATATGGGATTAGATTGTAAAGGTATTATATATTTATTTCACCCAAAAGGGGAGTATGTTAGGTATAACATTGATACCAAATATGGTTTGGGTGAATAAATATATAAAACTTAGATATCATGGTTTAAGTGCTTATCACTTTAAGCACAATGTTGCAGGCAATTAGCCGATTAAGGGTGCGGTTAGAAGTTACAATATAAGGAAGCATTAGAAGCTGGAAAGCTTACTGTGACTGACTGTTACTGTGTGCTGGCTGTAACTGTAACTGTGTGCTGCTGCGACTAACTGTGATTACTGACTGTGAGTGCCTGTGACTGAACTGTTTTTGTTTGCTACTGTTTGATGAATATCCAGCGTTTGTTTCTCTGGAGAGTGAAACCGGAGGAGGAGAAGATATCTTTATCGGCTGATAAAGATATTGCAAGGACTCTTAACTTGGACTATACTAGTGAGTCTTACTGGATGGAAATACTGTGAATGACTTAATGGACTGAATGACAATGCTTAAACTCTAACTGGATTAAAAACTATTTAAACTACAAACAGTGTTTGTGTTCAGTGTGTGTATACTCTGGGGCCCTTCCACTCTCGTTTTGGCTTCCTGGTTTGACTACTGCTGCAATACTCTTCTAGGGGTTAATTCCAAAACCCTAACAAAGATCACAAGTTGTAAAATACTTGAAATAGTGTTAACTCTGATGCTGTAAAATTGCTTATTAGCCATGAGTTTTTTTTTTAAACTCGGATGGAATTGATATTAAGTTGAACCTCTTCCATAGTAGTCTATGGAATTTTGATTTTGTGCCTTCAAGTCAGGGTCACCGAGATAGGTGTTCTCCATGACAATCTGTCTCTAATTCAGGGTTTTTCAATGGGTCACCCTTTCCTTCCAAATATATAGATATAACAGATCCAGAAGGCAACAAACTTACTGCAATTCTTAATATAATCAGAATGTAAACTATTGCTGTATAATTTGAACATACAATAACATTGCTATCAAGGATAGCCATAATAACATTGGCATATTAAAACAATTTATATGCAGTGTTGAGCACCACTATATATTTATTAATTTAAAGATAGTGGAACAGAATAAACCAAATTAAAGATTGAGGGAGATAAGAGACTATGTTAAATTCCACATTGCCGGAGGTTGATAGGTTGAAAAATTCCTGTATTTGTAATAACTCTAGCCACAGTATAAATACCAGATTGTAATCCAGTAAACAAAAGATGATGCAGTCCCAGATCTTCTTGGAATGCACTTCATCAATTCAGATAGCACAATATTTTTATTTTTATTTATTAAGAAAATTTATCTGGCCATCCAACTCACTCATGGTGACTCCAGGTACTTTACAGAAATAAAACCACAATATCCAAGGCCTTTTCAGCATCCAACTAAATTAAAACATCTGATTCTAGTTTATCTAGGCTTGTGATATCAGTCATGGGCAGATATTGTCAAACGCTTGTTTATTTTTTTATAAATCCAGATTGGCATGGATGAAGTATAGATGGTATTATTTCCTTTAGCCTCCAGTTAATGTTGCTGCAAATATTTTAATTTGCTCAATCAAATTAATCAAGATACTGATCTATGGCCTCTGTAACATTCCTGTGTTGTAATAATGTTCTCAGGTTTTAATATTGATGCAATAGAAACCTCATGGAAAGATGAAATGATTGATTATAGATGTTATATAAGTGCCAGTAGGACTATAAAAATACTGTACCATTTAGTGGGATGTCTATTTGGTTTGAGGGCTTTCCCCATTTCTACACCATCTCTGTAATTGTTAGCTATTATGACAATTTATTTCCTATTGAAAAAAATATTTTCCATTGTAATATGTCCATTGAAATAAGTAGCTATCTTAGTTACATATATTAATAGATCAATAGCAAAAGTATCTATCTGAGTTACATTAAAAACATCCTTCACGATGTTTGTATTAGACATCAAATGTAAGATTACCAAATGTTTCAGTAGATTTTGTGTTTCATGCAGCACAGTAATTTTATTTACTTGTTTGTATGTTTCATTAATTATTTAAAATATTTAAATAATGTTGAACCATTCCGACCATCTTATAGTTAATTATAATGTTATTAAGCCTGTTGTTAAGACTGGGATCTTGGCTTTTTAATTCAACTTTATTCCTTTGTTATAAGACTGGATTGGTAACTACAGGAATTTAAGCCATGTTGTGTTTAAATAGTTTTTATATGCCCAAACATGTCCAGATATATTTTCACAGCTCCTACATTGCAGTTTTTGGCTCCTGAAAGTGCCCTTGGCATTTATTTTAAGCCCTGCAGTCACCGGATCATTGTGTAGTACTGCTATCATTTTAAATGGTGTCATATATTGGACAGCTTAACCTTTTTAAAAAAATAGCTTTTGATCCAATCCATAGAATGAAAGTATGTTGAAATTATATTGTTCCATTTATACTTCATACTTATTAGTGCCCTTTTAGCAATGAAAGGAGAACTGGTTGACTGTTTTGATAGTCAGTTCTTGCACTATTGCTGCACAAAATATATGTGTTCCTATTATGCTGTTTCCTCCCCAGGGCTAGCATGTTGTATCTTGAACATTTTTTTGCAGCATTCTGCAATTATTCAAGAAATAAATTGGTCCTTTTCTAAAGAATTATTGATAGCATTTTTACAAAGCAGAAATGGATTCTTCCAGGTCAGTTATTTTCCTTGATTAGTGTTTTCATAACCTCCAATTCCTTTGCCATTTGTAACCTTTATAAAATAATATACTTGATTCTCTCACTTCCCAAAGCACTTTAGCAATTTATAGTATTTTGCTTATATAAGGCTATAGAATCTAAACCAAGGCTCTTCAAACTTGGCAGGTTTAAGACTTGTGGACTACAACTCCTTGAGTTGAATTCTTGAGCTAATGACTGGAGGAGGAATTCTGGGAGTTGAAGTCCACAAGTCTTAAAGCTGTCAAGTTTGAAAACCCCTGAAATTCTATACTTTTACCAGGCATCTTAGCTTTTTAATAAAAGCAGACTTTTTAGGGGACAAGTTTGTTCTTGGAATGAAGCTGTATCATATATATCCAGAAGTGTGCACTAGACGTTTCAAAAAAAGAAGAATGACCCATAAACAGGGGTGGGATTCTACCAGTTCGCACCTATTTTCTAAAACCGGTTGTTAACATTCTAAGCAGTTTGGAGAACCGGTTATTAGAAGAAATGACTGGCCTAATCCTGTAAGGAAGGCAGGAAGGAAACATTCTGGTATTGCTTACAGAAACTGCCTCTCTGTTAGCCCTTATTACATTCTTGGCAGGACTAGACTTCCTGTCTCAGGAACATCTCTGGAGTTTTCCCCCCCTCCTTTGCTGGTACTTTGCTTGTGTGAAGTGACCATTCAAAGTTACAGTGGCACTGAAAAAAGTGACTTATGACCATTTTTCACACTTACGACTGTTGCAGCATCCCCACAGTCATGAGAGGCCAGGCAAGGAGATGCGTGCCTCGATGTGAGTGATATTGAGTTGGCCACGCCCAACCAATAACATGTCCACCAAGCCACACCCACAGAACCGGTTGTTAGAAAATTTGATTCCCACCCCTGCCCATAAGTATTATGGCCATGGTTAGAATGCAGTATTGCAGGCTAACTCTGTTGACTGCCAGGAGTTCAATCCTGACCGGCTCAAGGTTGACTCAGCCTTCTGTCCTTCCAAGGTCAGTAAAATGAGGACCCAAATTGTTGGGGGGCAATAGGCTGAGCAGTGATGGCTAACCTTTTTATTGTCGCGTGCCGAAAGTGTTCATGTGCGTGCGCTTCTGCTCACATGCATGCCTGCACCCATAATGCAATGCACATGCAACCCCCCCGCGTGAACCCCACCCCCTTGCACATCCACGCGCAACCCCCACACTCCCACCGCTCCCCTGCGTATGCATGTGCAACCCCCTGTGCTCCCACTGCCCTTGTGCATACATGAGTGACCCCTTGCTCCCCCCTACACATGCACGTGCGACCCACCCTGTACTCCCCCCATCCCCCTGCACATGTGCACGCATCTCCCGCATGCAACCTTCCCCCCGAGCATGCGCAGCAGATACCCGAAAATCAACTGGCTGGCGGGAGGCGCGCGCATGCGCTATAGAACACCTGGGGCAACAGCTCGCATGCCGGCAGACATGGCTTTGTGTGCCACTTCCGGTACGCGTGTTATAGGTTCACCATCACGGGCTTAGAGAGAGCTGTAAAACACAATCTAAGTGCTATTGCTATTATTGTTTTCATTGTCCAGAAAATAAACAGGTAGATTCCTTCTTACCTGTTTTATTTATGATTATGTGGAAATAAGCAAGTCTTTTTTTTTATTATGACATCGAACATGTAAACAAGCTAAATACACTACTAACATGGGCAGCATCCTGCCCACACACTTTTATCTTTCTTGGTGACTTCAATCTACCTCATATTAACTGGCTTAACAACTGCCTTGATCTCATCTTCTGCAATAGTTTGAATTCAATTTACAGAATACAAATTAAAGAACCCTTTTCCAACAGTGACCACAACATGATTGACTTTTGTCTCAACATACGTCCACCCAAAAATCATCACAATGACAAAACCCCCAATTATAACTTCAAAAAAGGCAACTATGATCTTATAATCAATGATCTCTCTTCCCTTGAGATTGGCAATTTCTATTCACTGGATGCAATACTGTTGAAGACCATTACAACATATTATTACTAGAAATCAAAAGAGTCATCAAACTATATGTACCAATAACAACTCCTAAAACCAGGAAAAACAGATTACTCATAACAATAAGGAAGCTGCAATCCAAAAAGAGATCACTTTGGCAGAAAAACAAATCTGGTCACGTTGCCAACTTCAAAAGCCGATACAAAAATCTATGCCACCAGATAAAAAACTGAATGCACTAATTATCACATTAAACAAGAGGAAAACCTTCAACGCACAAATTCCACCCATGTTTTCTGCAATTTTGTAAACAACAAACTAAACGACTCAAGGTCCAGCCCACCCCTGAAAGGACCTAATGGTAAAGACTGTAATGACGACACCATCAAAGCAAACCTCTTTAACACATTCTTTGGCTCAGTATTTGTAAACAGCAATGGATCAAGTCCAGTATTTCCTAGTCGAACCACAGATAACTACAATGATCTAATACATATTGATTTTACAGAAGACATTGTTGAAAAAGCACTGCGCAATCTAAAACCATCCCTATCTATTGGACCGGATGGAATATGTGCCTACTTCTTAAAAAAGCTATCCACTGCCATAGCCGAACCTCCAAGCATAATCTTTGAAAAATCTTTCAGGACCAGCTCCTTGCCAAAACTATGGTGACAAGCCACGGTCATCCCCATCTTCAAAAAGGGAGACCCCAGCCTAGTTGAAAATTACAGACCAATCTCTTTATGCTGCGTCACCTGTAAAGTCACGGAATCAATTATTAACCAGTCCATTATCCTCCACTTAGAGACAAACAACCTACTCTCTAATAAACAATTTGGTTTCAGAAAAAAACTATCGTGTAATCTGCAACTCTTACACTGCAAAAACATATGGACTACACAACTCGATCAGAGGAAAGCAATAGACTCAATCTATATAGATTTCTGTAAAGCCTTTGATTCAGTGGTACACGACAAACTACTACTAAAACTAAAATCTTATGGTATCTCTGGACACCTACATAACTGGATAGAAACATTCCTGTCAAACAGACAACAAATGGTCAAAATTGGGAGCGTCCTATCAAATTCTGTACCTGTCAACAGTGGTGTTCCCCAAGGCAGTGTTCTAGGACCAACTCTTTTTCATCCTCTACATAAATGACCTCTGTGATCATATTAAGAGCAACTGCGTTCTCTTAGCTGATGATGTAAAGCTATTCAACACCACAGACAATACTACTACCCTCCAAAAAGACCTTGACTATGTATCAGAATGGTCAATCAAATGGCAACTTCAAATCTCAACAAATAAATGCTCTGTCCTACATATTGGCAGAAAAAATCAGAAAATAAAATTCAAGCTAAATAGTCAAGATCTTGTTGATGATCCAAACTTTGTCAAAGACCTTGAAGTACTTATCTCAAATGATCTAAGTGCTAGAGTCCACTAACTACATAGCCAAAAAGGCATTAAGAGTTGTTAATCTAATCCTATGTAGCTTCTTCTCTGGTAATATCACACTACTAACTAGAGCATACAAAGCATCTGCTGGACCAATACTCGAATACAGCTCATCAGTCTGGAACCCATATCATGTATCTGATATTAACACAATTGAAAAAGTCCAGAAATATTTCACAAGAAGAGTTCTCTGCTCCTCTACTCATTGAAGAATACCTTATGCCACCAGACTTGAAACTTAGACCTAGAAAACCTAGAACTACGCCACCTCCGGTCAGATCTAAATATAGTACATAAAATCATACATTGCAATGTCCTACCTGCAAATGAATAGTTCAGCTTCAATCATAACAATACAAGAGCACACAATAGATACAAACTCAAGGTTTACCACACCAAACTTGACTGCAGAAAATACAACTTCAGCAACAGAGTGGTCAGTGTTTGGAATACTCTACCTGACTCTGGTTTCTTCCCCAAACCCCAAAAACTTTAACCTTAGACTGTCTACTATTGACCTCACCCCTTCTTCCTAAGAGGCCTGTATGGGGCGTGCATAAGCCAATCGTGCCTACCATCTCTGTCCTATTGTTTTTTTATTTTTCTTATAAGTATCTATCTCATGTATTCAAAACTATATTTATTCTTATACTTGTATCTTGTAAGCGATTGACAAATCAAATAATATGTAAATGTAAAATGTAAATGTTATAGGTTCACCATCATGGGCTTAGAGAGAGCTGTAAAACACAAGTCTAAGTGCTATTGTTATTATTGTTTTCATTGTCCAGAAAATAAACAGGTAGATTCCTTCTTACCTGTTTTATTTATGATTATGTGGAAATAAGCAAGTCTTTTTTTTTTTCAAGCCATAGTGAAAATTAGTGTGAGTGAAGGGTTTTGATGCAGGAAACCAACTTTTCCTTGTTCTGTTAACTTGAGATATGACTTGACACTTGTCCTGGAAGTCATCTTTGCTTCTCCCGCTCTCTGCTTTCAAAGGAACTATTCACAGTTTGGGGAACTTGGTTAGGAAAGTGATGTGAGATAAAAGGGGACATTTGTTCCTTTTTAAACCTTTTGGAACAAGAAGAAGTTGCTGCGTGAGTTTAGCTTCACCTCTGAAAAAATAAAAATTAATGGCAAGTTTAAGAAGTCCAAGAATTTGAAATAAACAACAAAAGTTTTTGATCTAAGAAAATTATAAATGGGTTAAGGGAGTACAGGTAGTCCTCGACTTACAACAGTTCATTTAGTGACCAGTTGAAGTTCCAATGGCACTGAAAAAAGTGACTTATGACTATTTTTCACACTTATGACATTGCAGCATCTCCATGGTCACGTGATCAAAATTTAAGAGTCTTGGCAACTGGTTCATATTTATGACAGTTGCTGTGTCCCAAGGTCCTGTGATCCCCTTTTGTGACCTTCTGACAAGCAAAAATGGGACTAAATTCACGTAAGAAATGTCTCACTTAACAACAGAAAGTTTGGGCTCAATTGTGGTCATAAGTCGAGGACTACCTCTAATTACATTTGGAATGTTGACTTTTAGTGTAAGATTTGGGGAATTAACTATAAAAAATTAATAGCTTTTTGTGGGAAACTGACTTACTTTGGTTTGTAACATGTGGTCTAATATCAGTGCCACCCTTAGAGATGAAGGTGGCTTGTACTATATGCTGTATATGTTTACATTCCTGTTTCTGCTTCAGATGTACAATTTCACCAGTTTTGCTGTCACTCTCAATGAATGGGAGAAGGGCATGGAAGATATATTGCCTCCTACTGACTGTCGGTTAAGACCAGACATAAGGCATATGGAGAATGGAGAGATAGGTATGTCTATGCAAAAAACCATTATTCTCAAAGATTAGAAACCTTAAGCAAGGTTTCTGTTTTTCTTACAGATGTTATGTCTTATCCTCTCCTCTCTATTCCGAGGATGGTTTGATCCTTTGAAGGATCCATCATAATACCTCCAAAGTGTTGAGTGCCCTTCTAAACCTTGTTCTGAAGTTGTACTTTTTATGACGGATGAGGAAAATTATTGCATTAATGAAAGGAGAAGACTCCTATTAACTCCTCTTGAGTCTAGTTGCATCAAATGTAACTGGTGTTTATAGCCATAGCACTACTGTTTGAAGGTAATACTTTTCAAAGGTCAGCTCCTGACATGCTGTGGGCTGTTTTAGGATACAGAGGGGAATTTACTAAAGGGTAAATGGTAGAAACATTTTCTACATATTTAGAAAAATAGTGTAATTCCAAAGCACCTCAAGGCGGGATAAGAAGCCATGGATGGAAACTAACCAAGGAGAGAACGAACCTAGAACTAAAGGAGAATTTCCTGACAGTAAGAACAATTAATCAGTAGAATGGTTTTCCTCGAGAAGTTTTGGGTGCTCTGATAGTGGAGATTTTTGAGAAGAGATTGGACAACCATTTGTCTGAAATGGGATAGGGTTTCCTGCCTAAGCAGGGGATTGGACTAGAAAACTTCCAAGGTCCCTCCAAGCCACGGTGGTGCAGTGGTTAAAATGCAGTACTGCAGGCTACTTCTGCTGCCTGCCGGATGCCTGCAATTTGGCAGTTCAATTCTCACCACCAGTGGTAGAGTGTTCCACAGGGATGGAGCCACAGCAGAAAAGACTCTTCTCCTTGGACCCGCCCACTGGAATTCCTTAGCAAATCAGATCTATAGCAGGCCTCTTCTATGGGGTGGGATAGTCCCATTGGGAAGAGACAACTCCTCAGATACCTCAAGTTAAATGGATCTTTTGCACATACCCGAATAATAGAAGAACAGAGTTAGAAGGGACCTTGGAGGTCTTCTAGTCCAACCTTTGCTCAAGCAGGAAGCCCTACCATTTCAGACAAATGGAGCATCCACAACTAATCCGTCCACTGACTAACTGTTCTCACTGTTAGGAAACTTCTCCTTAGTTCTAGGTGGCTTCTCTACTTGATATTTCCATCCATTGCTTCTTGTCCTGCCTTCAGGTACTTTGGAGAGAAGATTGACCTGCTCTTCTTTGTAGTAACCTCTTAGATATTGGAAGACTGCTATCATATCATCCGTAGTCTTTCTTTTCATTAAACTAGCTGGACCTAATTCTGGAAACCGTTCTTTATATATATAATTTATATAATTACAGATTTTATTTCTCTTGAGTATTATGGAAGTAATTCCCTGTTAGGAGAATGAGCGCACACAGGGAGACGTAGTGAGAGAATAACACACACACAGCACACAGCCACACTGTATAGTAAAATATAGGTTTTTACTTCCAGTAAAACGGTTAAACAAAGTTCAACAAAACAGTCCAAGTCATTCACGGTTAAAGCAGTCAGTTTTCAGTCCAGGGATAATCCAAATAACAAAGTCCAGTATCAAAAACAGTTCAGTAAAAGACTTACATCAAATCCAAGAATAACAGTCAATAGGGAAACATGGAGGAACAGCAACACTCTCCAGAAACACCAGAACAGGACAAGCCAGGTTTCTGGCTCCATCTTATGGCCGTTTGAGGAACCACACCCAATTACAATTTTAGCATTCCCTTAAAGAGACAGTATTAAAATTTCTATCCTGGTTTATATATTTTCCAACCCAACTAACCGTTAGGTGACTTACATTCCTAACAAGTATGTTGTCAAAACTCAAGTTGACTATCAGTAGATAGCTTAGGGTTCAGAATAATGATTGAAAGAGTATACATATACTTAGTGGTCCAATTTGTGGGTTTGCTTTATTTCAGTTTGTTTTCTAATATCCCACTGCAATTATTTAGGTGGAAATAGTTTTTCTTGACCTAAAATCTTATAGAGGTGTTGCATGATAAATTCTGTCCTCAAATAGGGAAAAATGCACTGGAGCAACTACAAATCTGAATACATTGTTGAGATTCATGAGGAAGTATTAAAACTGGTCTTAAATTGAACTGTTCTTTAATGCCTTCATCTACTGTTTTTGCCTTTTTCATTAAAATAATTCTTGAAATATCTGTTAGATCAGGCAAGCAAAGAAAAAGAGAGGCTAGAAGAAAAGCAAAGAGCTGCTCGTAAGGAT
The DNA here is from genome assembly GCF_049901735.1 of Notechis scutatus. NCBI lineage: Eukaryota > Metazoa > Chordata > Lepidosauria > Squamata > Elapidae > Notechis > Notechis scutatus. The sequence goes on along the minus strand of NC_142011.1, from coordinate 11,491,518 downwards.
CGTGCAAAAGAGGAAATTGACTGGAGGACAAGGTAATAATTCATAGTTCTGGGGCCAGGGAAGAGTGCTGACCACTTTAGGTGCCTGCAGCAGGAACTATATATATATATATATGAACGAAGGCAAATATCCCAGGATGATGTTGCAGGATTTAATCTGGATCAGTCACTGGGACCAGAGGTTTAATCTTCCAGGCTTTCGGATTCATGCTTGGAGCCCATCCTCAGGGAACTTCTCTCTCTCACCAGAAACCATCGGTCCCACTGACCGACCCAGATTGGATCCAGGAACTCTGTAGCATCTCATCACATAGCAGTCTTCTTTCTCAACTTACATAAGTGTTTTTTAAATTATGTTTTCAGTTTTAAAGTTCACACTTTTCCATTAAGAGACAGGCAATATTTTTGTGAGCACAGTTAGGAATGAATTGCTGTCTAAAGTAAAACTCACTCACTTTTTGCACCTCTCTCTCTCCCTCTCCCTCTCCCTCTCCCTCTCTCTCTCTCCCCCCCCCCCCTCTCTCCCCCCCCTCTCTCTCTCTCACACACACACACTTTAAGTTTTTGTTTTATAATAGGAAGAGGTGCAAAATGAAGATTAAAGAATGGGGTCCTTGGTGCTCTCTAAGCTTGGCTGTTTTCTGCAGACATTTTATTACCCAACTAGATAACATTATAAGTGCTAGAATGGAGTGGGGTTTGTTTTCTGTGTTTATATTAGTTGGGTAATGAAATTCTGCAAGAAGATAACCAAGCTCAGAGAGCACCAGGAACAGTTCAACCCTGAGCTACAAATCTTACCTTCTAAAGATTAAAGAGGCAAATAGGCAACACAGACTACTTATTCCTTCTTTTATTATTAATTATTTCAATCATTATTCCTTCTGGCCTGTCTCTCTAATCATGTCTTCTCTATGACACTTTTTAAATACTTGGGGGGGAAAAAAGCTATCATTTCTCTCCTCATTCAGCCCAGTCTTCTTTTTGTGAGGCTAAACTTCTAGTAGCCCCTTGATAATCCTCACTGCCCTTCCTAAATCTTCCTACCTGGATATTTTTTCCAAAAGCCTTGGAGCTGAACACAGTACTCGGGTTGAGATGTGATCAGTAAAGTGTAAAACAAAACAGTTACTTCCCATAATTTGTAAACTATCTTTGATGGAAATTGCCTTACAATTTGTCTTTTTGCAGCCACATCACATGGCTAGCCTGAACTCATTTTGCAATCAATTACCAAGTTTTTTTGCCAGTACTGTTACCAAGCTAAAGTCCCCTGTGTCCTGCATTTAATTTCTTCTCCCAGCAAAGAATTTCACATTTGCGCTGATAAATATAATTCTTATCTTTTCAGCCCAATTTCTTAACCTTTCAGGATCACTTTGGATTTCTGTCTCTCAGGATATTTGCTGTCCTACCCAATTTTATCACAGATGCAAATTTGGAAAGGATTCTCTTCACATCTTCCTCGGAGGGAATAATAAAAAAATGTGAATGAAAAGTTTAAACTAAACTTTAAAGTAAATAAACATTAAAGACCATTCAAATTCAAGTCCCATCTCAGCCCTGAAAGCCAGTTGGGTGACTGTGGGCCAATCACCAGCACACTGTGAATTCTAATCCCGCCTTAGGCAGAAAAGCTGGCTGGGTGACATTGGGCCAGTCGCACTCTCAGTCCAGTCCGCCTCACAGGGTTGTTGTTGAGAAAATTGGAGGAGGAAGGTATGTTGGATATGATCACTCTTTGTAACCTTCCCAGCTAACTTCTGACAAGCAAAGTCAATGAGGAACTCCAGATTTGTTTAATGACCACATGATTCACTTAACAAATGCACTGATTCGCTTAACGACTGTGACAAAAAAGGTTCATAAAATGGGGCAAAACTTGTTTAACAACAGAAATTTTGGACTCAGTTGTGTTCATAAGTCAAGGACTATCTGTATTTTGCTGAATTTAACCACCTTTCTTCTACCTTTGGTTTTTAAAAAAATGTTTTTATTTCCTTACAGATGGTTTTACCAAGGCACTAATCCATATACTAGGACTGCTGACTGGTTATACTCGGGAGGATATTTTGATAGAAATTTCTTTGACTGTCCAGATATCTATTGAAAACTTTGAATGCAGTTGCTCTTTTGCCCAGAAATTGGTAGACTTAAATGAGTCCAGCGGCTATTGGGCTATGTCATGACAAGAAAATAATGTATTTTCCTAAAGCAATGAAAATCATCCATCACTGATCAAGGTTTTGTCATGTACATTTGCCAAAATACTGAAGTGCTGTTACTCATTTTCCTGAAGTTGCAACATGAAATTTGTAATGGGGAAAGATGCTTGCATGTTTTTGTTAGCTTCCTTCAATTTATCATTTCATGTTTTATTTTTATTTTTTTTGGCCAGAATTAACTCAGTATAACCGGTGGGAAAATAGTTCCTTTCTTAAAAAAGAAAAGATAGGTACTTTTTAAAATAAAATAAAATTGAACAATAAAAGATATCTTCAAAGTATTCATAACTTGGAGGCCACAGGGACACCTTAGCCTAACAGATATGCCGCTGGTCCAATTGGAAAAAGTTTCTAGCAAGAATCCAGAGTGACTCAAAATTCACAGGAGTAACACTCCACAGGAGAACACTCCTAACTTTTAAAAGTTTGACAACATACAGTAGAGATAGACTTAATTTTCAGGAGCGATTTCTCCATTTTGCCCAGCCTCTGAGTACTATGATTTATTGATTCAATGAAGTATCTATGATTTTATTTTTATAAAAGGAACTACTCCATTGAATGTTGGGCTGGTTTGTAAGTGTGGATAACAGCAAACTCTTGTGTGTTTGAAGTTGCAAAATGTTTTGTCTTAAACCCCACTTTGGAGATATTTATAAGAAATTGGATGTCATGTAAATAATCATGTAAGAAATCACACTCCTTGCTCTGTTCAGAAATGTTGTTTGTTTGCAGTTCTGCTTTGGAAGACTGATTTTCCCATTCATTTCATAACACGGGCATCCTTCTTCCTTTTTCAATTTGCCTCGGATACATTCTGCAAAAGTTCATATTTATTTTGGGCTTTTCCCCCCCACGAATCACTTGCTTGCATCACAACTGATAACAGGTTTTTGAACAACAATTTCTTAGTTTGTCCAATGCTGAATGATACAGTGGAAGCTTTTAATGCATCTCCACTTGGTAGAATTTCCTTGAGAATAAGTGTAGGCTTTGTCATTCTGAAGCTGTTTGGATTGAGAGGGAAGGAATGCTTTTTTATTTCTAACACACATTAATGAGAATATGTGGCTTTATGAATAAGTTAATAATTACTAGATTATTATTTACCAAATTGGAGATGATTTACCTTGTTGTTAAATGGTAAACCAGCAAGAGAATAATAATTTAAAAGGGACAGTGAAACGATTAAGAGATTGGATTATAAGTGCCATGAACATTTGTCTATGATACAGGAATATTTGAGTGTTTTTTATTACATTTCAAGCAAAAAAACCCATAAAAATACTTGAGGCAATAAAGTATACTTTTAAGAGAATTGATTTGGACAGGCACTAGTTAACTCTAAGTTTTATGTTGTTGGTTATCTACATTTGCTAAATATTGCAGCTTCGAGTTCATTTATTGTATTAGGGGCTTCAAAATGCTTCAGTAGTCCCTCTCTTGAAGTCATTTGCATCACAGTAGTCTCCCTGTATTTCAATATATTGCCTTTTCCTTCATAATGTTACCCATGAATCAGTGCATATTTTATTGTTAACAGATTAATTTATCTATTATGTATCCCAGTCCAGAAACTCTCGGGCCCTTCTGTTTTTGATAGGAACAGTGAATATTGGTTCCAGCAGTCATTTTTGTGCTTTAAGCCCACTATAGAATTGGCTGTTTATATTGCTCTCATAACCCACTGATTTCAGTATCTGAACAATAAGACTATATACAAAGACCAGCTGTTATGATACAGTATTTCAAGCTCTAACCCCAGAAACATGAAAATAGGGGACAACAGAAGCTCACTTTTTCTCCTTTTATTAATAAACCTTTTGGAAAGGGTTAAGCAAGGTGGTCTGTATGCTTAATTTAAGCATGCAGACAACTGCAGGTGGGTTGCATTAATATCTGGAAAGAATCATGTTAATTTTTTAAATGGTTGGACTTTTTTTTTTAAAGAAGTGGCAAGCGATGTTTCTAAATTCCAATTTGCTGTTGGAGGAAAATGCAATCTTTTAAATTGAAATTAAAACTGATTTTAAAGGAAGAGTGGAATATTTTTCATTCACCTTTTGTATAATCACTGTCTACTGAAAATACATTTATATTGGAGGTCTTGATGACTCATCTTCTATAGTATACCAACTGAGGCATATATTGTATTATATGTTCATGATTTGGTAGCTGGCTGAAAAAATGATGTGAAATTAAGACTGCAGAAAATCTGTTGTCCAGTACCAATAGTAGGAGGCTATTAACTTAGCTAATTTGTTTCTCTGCAAGTAATTGTACTGGAAAATAATTCCTAAGCTGCAAGTCCATTCTCCCACATAGGTATATTTCATTTCTAACCAATGGCAGGGTACTGTACTAAATATAATGCTTCAGAACATATTAGAATTAAAACGCGCACTAAAGTTTGACGACTTAAAAGCTTTAATTATATTGTTTTTTTCCTTTTAGTTTGTTTACATTTTTACCTGCACTTATTATAAGTACCACCATCACAACCTAAGCACTGCCTTACATTTGACACTTCCATGGGGGGGGGGGGAGCACTTTTAAAATAAAAATAATAATCGTGTTAAATATTGAGATAGGTATTAACTTAAAGAAGATATTTTTTTATGTGGAAAGAAATAGTTATTTTCTTGGCTGCTTACTTCCATTGTGTTTACCTTGGTACTTTGTTTTGAATTAAGGCTTGTGCATACATTAGCTTGACTCCAGGCCAATGGGTCGACACACAAAACTTTTATATTTGCAGAAAGTGGTGTTCCCTTCAGCATTGGGAAGAATTCCATACCCACATGCCTCATGCTATCTCACGACACCGGAGTCAATAAAACTGTGGATGAATAGCTTTTCTTGCTCTGCCATTAGGTTGACTTCACAATAAATGCAGTCTTTATCGTAGCAAGAAATAACTACAAAGATTAACACTACTAGACCATTTCTAGAATAGCATGACCGCAGCAGGCTATGAACGAAGATGGAACTTCCCATTCCAAAATAAACCCCACTGGAAACGTAACATGTCCACAAACCTTTGCTAGCCTTTGCTCTCTTCCTCAAAGCAACCTACAGATGAGCAGTTATTTTGACATGACTTCAACAAGATGCTTGATCAATGGAACACTACTAATTCATTAAATTATCTGACAAGTGAACATTAACTGGAAAGTATAATTTAAAAAAAAATAGAAGGAAAGATAGAAATTCCTGCTTGGTAATGATTTGATTTACATTGTTAGCCTGTATATGTAAAGAGAAAAGGGTAGAAATGGCACCTTTTGGATGAGTTTGATAAACATAATTTAAGTTTCTTACTACTGCACCTTGCATACAGTTTGGGGTGGATTAATACATGGGTGCTTTCTGTTGGGCATCTTTAAAACCCCTTGGTCCTCAAAAGTAGAATATTAGACTAAAACCTTCATAAACATAAGTTTTAAAGCATAAGATTAGAGATATTTTAATAAATTAATATACAAATATGTGAATCAGTACCATCTAGAATTAGTTTCTGAAAGTTTTACTTTGACTCTCAGAGTTCTTACCCAAAATTTAGAAGCTTCAGATTACGAACTGTCAAGTAGCCTGTAATCCTGAAAAAGACATTGTTGTAATAATCCCAACAGTTCAGGTGCCTGTGTAGCTCTTCAGTTTTTCTATGTTTGTTGTATTTTGTGTATTTTAATGTTGCAAATGTGGCTGTTCTCTTCATGTCGTGTTTTTAATTCTTCATTTGATAATCTACTGTAACGTCGTTGCCTCTTTAAACCCTTAAGTGGTTTGGGTTTAACTGTAAAGTAAAGCAATATTTAAATGCCTATAAAAAAGCAAACAGTTCTAACAAAAAATGATTTTTATGATGTTTATAGCATGTGGGGAGGGGGAAAAAAAGCACACACCATTTACCAGCTTTAATTTCCCCATTCGTTCTCTGCTGCTGTCCTGTTTTGTGTTTTTTATTTTGACGTTAATAATCCTGTTAATAATAATAATAAAAATAAAAATAATAATAATGATGATGATGATGATGATGTACATGGCACAATCCACCTAGAATTTCTTGGATCAAGCCTCATTTGGGATCCAGGGGCTTGCGGAGAAAGATCCCGTGGTGCCCTTCTGCATTTTTATGTAAGTTCCCATGGGGCTTCTCCCAAACAACAGTGCTTCCTGGCAGAAATATGCCGGCTGTGGTTTTTTGCCTTATCCATGCTAGATGAACCTGTTGGAAGGATATTAAAAATTAAAAAAAAAAAAAAGGCTTTAGCAAAATGGATTTATTTTTATAATATTTAACAACTGTCAATACCCAACTATATTAACTATTACAAATTCGTATTTACCTATTTAGAGAAGTCTGTACAGGTTTGTGGACATAAATGTTGAAAAAAAAAGTGTCAATGCAAATAAAGGCTGTTTTGGAGGAGACACCGAGTTTCTGGTCCTTGCTTTAATTGTGTCCCTTTGCAGCAAATGGGTGAATCAGCTGACCTGGGTTTATTATACCTGCTTTGATTCTGTCTGGTTTCCTGGAGAAACCCAAACCCTCAAAAATTGGAGAGTTTTACCTCAGGAGGCAACTTGGGCAGCCAAATGAAAGATGTTTCACAGCATGCATGCCTCATAGGTTGCACAGAAAGTTAAGGAGGGAGTTTTTCTTCAGCCCGTGTTTAAGGATGTTGTGTGAACGCAGGTCTATATGTAGTCCTCAAATTAGAACAGTTCGTTTAGAGACCGATTACAGAAGCACTGAAAAAGAGGGCTGACAACCGTTTTTTCACAGTTATGACCCTTGCAGCATCCCCGTGGTCATGTGATCAAAATTCAGATGCTTGGCAATTTGACTCATATTTATGATGGTTGCAGTGTCCTGGGGTCATGTGATCCCCTTTTGCGATCTTCTGATGAAGAAAAGTCAACAGGGAAGTCCGATTCACTTTACTACTAGTGTTAATAACTGAACAACTGCAGTGATTCATTTCAAAACTGGCAAGAAAGGTCATAAATGGGCAAAATTTTGGGCTCAGTTGTAAGTCGAGGACTACCTGTATTGCATTGTCCCCTTTTCCAGCAAACAAGCTAGACAAATAATAATACCCCCAGCACCACCACACAAATTTACTTTAATCCAGGGATCACCAATCTTTTGGACCTCAGAGACCACCAAACTCATAATTTTAAAATCCAGGGAACACTAATATGAATTTTGACTGATGGTGGCTTGCTGACTTTGGTGGGAGGGAGGGAGAGAGATCTGATCTAACCTCTCTCTCTCTCTCACACACACACACACACACACACAAAAACAGAGGCAGAGGTGGGATTCAAAGTTATTAACTGGTTCTGAGGGCATGGCCTAATTTGTGGGTGTGGCTTGGTGGTCATGTGACTGGCTGGCCATGGCTTGTATGTAAATATTATAAATATGTAAATACTGATTTTTTTTATTAAAAAAGAGCAACTTTTACCCAAAACCAGGCAAAGCAGGCAGGCAGATTGAGTTGCTCACAGAATCACAGATTCACTGAGAATCTGTCATCGGCTTCCTGAGTCTGTCACATAAAATTTGCTTGCAAGCAAACTCATAAAATTAACTCAACACACCATGTATGTAAATACTGATTTTTTTTTTATTAAAAAAGAGCAACTTTTATCCAAAAGCAGGCAAAGCAGGCAGGCAGATTGAGTTGCTCACAGAATCACAGATTCATTCAGCGATCTATCTATTTGCCATCTGCTACCTGAGTCTGCGCTGCATAATAGAAACTAAAGTCCTAAGGAAGGTTCAGAGCAGAGCCCAAGATCTAAAGATTAGCCAGAAAGCAAGAAATCCAACCGTTTCCTGCTTTCTAGTTAATCTAAAACTCCAGGCACAGCAGAACAGCTGACGGTCAGGGGGAAAAAAGGAAAAGTAGCAACTTAGCAGGCAAGTTTGCCAGGTAAGGAGTGAGTGGGCAGGGAGGGTACCCGTGGGCCATGTGGGCGGCGCAGCCTTGTGTTCCCCTGCAGCTTGGATTGTTTTGGGGGGTGCTCTGGGGGTGACATTTCTCTGCAGACCACCAAAATTTTCTCACGGACTACCTGTGGGCCGTAGCCCACCGGTTGGCGACCACTGCTTTAACCTACAAAAACATCTTTTGTCTCAACGTATTCAGTTCCCTGAAAGATCCAGTTTGGTAACAGTCAACCTTGAAGATGCGGCCTTGGGTTTTTTTTTTTTTTGCGTTACCCCCGTCATAATACCAAGCTCTGATTTTTGTACAGATAGTCCTCAACTTACGACCCCAATTGAGCCCAAAATTTCTGTTGTTAAGTGGAGACATTTGTGAAGTGAGTTTTGCCCCATTATACAACTCTTCTGGCCATAGTTTTTAAGTGAATTGCTGCAGTTGGTAAGTCAGTAACCTGGTTGTGAAGTGAATATGGTTTCCCCATGGAGTTCGCTTGTCCGAAGGTCGCAAAAAGGGGATCACATGACCTCAGGACACTGTGACCGTCATAAATATGAGCCAGTTGCCAAGCATCTGAATTTTGATCACATGATCATGGGGAATGCTGCAGAGGTCATGACAATGAAAAACGGTCCTAAGTCACATTTTCTAGTGTTGTTTATAACTTTGAACAATCACTAAACGAACCGTTGTAAGTTGATGACTATCTGAATTAGACTATGTTGAGTTTCAGGTATTTTGAGTCTTTTAACCAGGAGGCACATTGATGGAGCTTTCCCTCTCCAGCTGCCCTGGGAGCTAAATCAAAGATCGTCAGTGAGGAGCCTTGGAAAGAAATCCCACCTTGGTTCAAATAACCCCAGTACACGTGTTTCATGTTCCCTGCAGAAAAATGAGACTTTGTTAGGGTAGAGCTCATGAGAGGGGTGAACTGACCGCCCTAACAGGCTGAGGAGGAAGCGGATTAAAATAATCTTTTTTTTAAAAAAAAGGATAATTATCGGGTATGGATATCTAGCGTAAATGCAATATAGAGGAAAAGATCTACGGCAGCGCAACATTCATCAGTGCAAACTTCCAGGCTACATAGCTACGCTTCCGCCGTAGGACGTGATTCTCCAACGTTTCCGCAACTCCGAGGCCCCGCCCTTTCCACCCCCTCCCTTTTCTTTCCGCCCGGCCGACGTGACACAGCACAATAACCGAAGGCAGGCGGAAGCGGAGCAAGAGCGACTTTGGGCGCGGTGCATGCTGGTCCGTGTAGGCTCGCGACAGGGGGAGAATTAGAGCCTGAGCCTACGTATATTGAGTGGCATCGCTTCTGACCAAGGAGAAGTGTAGGGGCGGGGAATCTGCCAGCCAATTAAAGAGAGGAGAAGGCAAGAAGGAAGGCGGGCTTCCGCTGTGACTGGAAGGGGCGCTGAGGAGAGCCGGAAGAGACCGTCGAAGCTTTTGAGGGGAAGAGAAGCTAGCGGCTTGAGGGCCAATTGAGGCGACAGGTAACCGTAGGCGGGCTCGGCGGGAGAGCCCGGAAAAGTTGTGGGTGAGGGTAACCTTTCTCAACCGCTCAAACGCACCCTTCAAGTCCGGACGGGGGTTGGGGAGGATGGGAATTATAGTTCAACCTCTCCCACCACCAGGTTGGAAACGTGGGATGCGCCCAGATGAGGCTCAGAGGGGCGGTTTTAGAAAGGTTGGGCCTGAAAAAGTATTCCAGTAGTTGAGGGGTTGCCACAAAGAAGAGGGAGTCAAGCCAACAATGGAGGCTTTTAAGAAGAGATTGGACAACCACTTGTCTGAAATGGTATAGGGTCTCCTGTTTGAGCATGGGGCTGGACTAGACGACCTCCAAGGTCCCTTCCAGCTCTATTCTGACTGAAGAAAAGAAAAAAAGATCCAGGGTGGGAGCAAAAGGGGAGAGTCAATCTGGCCTCCTACCCAGAAAGAACTTGGAGCTAGAACCTTCCTTGCCTTGCTAATTTTCTGCTTGCAGGGATGGGTGCAGCTGAAGAATGAGGGGCCTGCAGTGGTGAGGCTTTTGCTTCTTAGGGTGACAGCCAAACCTACCCTTTTCCCCAGGGCCCAAATGATGCCAGGACTCGTCCTCGTGGGATTGTCCCTGGCTTGGGATTCCTTGTTTGTTTGTTTTTGCAAAGCCTTTTAGTCTCCCCAGCCTGCTGAGGTCGGTAGTATGAGGGAACACAGAAATTGAGAAAAAAAACAACAATGGCTCTTGCCACCTTGTTGTATCTGAGTTTATTTTAATTGCTTCTGTTTCTAAAGTCCACTACTACTCTACTTTAGGACCACAATTGAGCCCAGAATTTCTGTTGCTAAGTATGACTTTTACCCCCATTGTAGGACCTTTGTTGCCACATTTGTTAAGTGAATCACTATAATCCTTAAACTAGTAACATGGCTAAGTGAATCTGGCTTCCCCATTGACTTTGCTTCTCAGAAAGTCTCAAAAGGTGATCACATGGCTCTGGGGCACTGCAGCTGTCATAAATATGAGTCAATTGCCAAGTATCCAAATTTTTATCGTGACCATGGGGATGCTGCAACAGTCATAAATAAGAAAAATGACCATAAGTCACTTTTTTCAGTGTTTTTGTAACTTCGAACAGTCATTAAATGAATTGTAAGTCGAGGGCAACCTGTACATGGTGGAACTTTTTCATTCAGTTAAGCCTGTTAAGGTGATAAGACTAATGTGCATGTAATGTATTTAAACTGTTCTTGAAATATTTAAAACATGGAATGGTAGTTACTATTTATTATCCAGCCTGTATGTATGTATAATATAGAGTTATATGTTCAACTCAAAGTGGCAAACATACCTAATATTCTTGTCTCTATTTTCCCAACAACAGCAACCCAGTATGAGAGTTGAGTTGAGAGGCTGACTTCGTTGGCTTTCATGACTAAGGCAGGGCTGGAACTCAATCGTCTCTAGACCAGCTAATTAAAATTCATGGAGTAATTTGTTTAATTGGTTTACTACAATTTTCCCCAAATTGTAGATGGGGTAGACTTGTTTATAGAAAGCCAGTTTGGTCTTGTGGTTAAGATACCAGGCTAGAAATTGGGAGACTCAGTTCAAATTAGGCCTCAGTCATGAAAGCCAACTGGGTTAACTTAGGCCAGTCACTTTCTCTCAGCCCAGGGTGGTGGTTGTGGGAAAAATAGGAGAAAGGAGCATCAGATGTTGCCAGCCTTGAGTTAATTACAAAAATAATAAAGGTGGGATATAAATACCTATAGCAAAGGTGATATTTGAGCTCAGTGTTGGAACGACCAATAGACATCAGTAGACTCATTTATATGACTATGATACATCATCAACTGGTATCAAAACCAGAATATTTTTATGCAAACAGCTATGCATTTTGATGCAACTGGTATTACAGCCTCTCAGGAATTGTACTATTTGTATTTTACCCCTAATGCTAAGTTTGCCCTAACACTGTTCCACTATTTGGATAAAGTCAGATCTATATGGCATAGATGGCCTTGTAGCCTAATATATACAATTGCATTTTAATTCTTTTTAACTTATTTTCTAGCTTTCCTTTGCTAGGTAAGCTGCTATTTGGAGGAAACATTCCACCTAATGTCAATAATAGAGGAGTGTACATTTTGTGCATTTTGAAGGAACAAAAATGAATATTTTATCTCTTCAAAATTACAGACCTTGAACAAAGCAAACTTGTAGTACTCAGCTGACTAAGGAGTAGACTGGATGTATAATTTAAATAGACCTTGGATAAGTGAATACAAAGGTTAAAGAGGAGCAATTGGAAAACTAATATTTGACAAAATTTATTCTCCTATGTCATCTTCCACAAGTCTCTGTAATCTTACCCAAAGATAATTTGATATATACCAAACGCTTTTTTAAAAAAGCGTTTATGGTTCCTTCAGAAGCCTTTGTTTAACCCTTCCTTTCTTTTGGAGAACTTCAGAACAGCTGTTTATAAATATGATCTGGGATCTGATGAAGAGGAAAAGGCCCATCGTTTCATGGAATTAAGAAAAGTGGGGACTTTTTTTTGCTATTACTCTACTTGCTACCGTGCCAAAAACTTTTATATTTGGAATGTGGATAGATCCACCTTAGATGTTCAATTTTACATGCAATTATTCTGTTTTCATCAGTTTCACTCCTTTTTATTTAAGCACCTGAGTGATATATTCTGGAGTTAAAAGCTAAACAACATTCATCCTTGGATAGGATTCTGCTAGCTAGCCTAGGCAAAAAAAAAACTTTCCATAAAAAAAGGAATGGCAAATCACAGGCTGTCAAGAAATCTAAATGAATATGTCCATTAAGAAACAGAATAACAGAGTTGGAAGGGATCTTGGATGTCCTCTAGTCCAACCTCTGCTCCAACCCTATACCATTTCAAACAAATGGCTGTCCAAACTCTTCTTAAAAACCTTCAGTATTGAAGCACACACAACTTCTGGAGGCAAGCCATTCAACTGATCAATTGTTCTCTCAGGAAATTTCTTCTTAGCTCTAGGTTGCTTCCCTCAAGACAAATTCGCTTTGCTTTGAGCTTTGAAGAAATGTGCTATTGCTGGACAGGACAGTTACTACATTATTGCCAATATTTTGTGGAAATATTTTTCTAAATGTTTTAACTCTGGAAGTAATTCACATACTTTAAAAAAAATACTTCTGACTTTTTTCTAAGATTAGCTTCATTTTTTATGCTGATCAGGCTTTCATTTTTGCCCATTTAAGTGTGTGATTATCTGATAAGGAATGATAGTTATTCTTTTAGTGGTTTCAATACTCTTCTAAAACAAGCACTGTTCTCAAAAATCGGTATGGTAGATAGTTGGGCTTTTGTGCTGTTTCATGGGGCAGTTGCTCTGTTTTAATAATGGCATAGAAATTTTCATCAAACATTTCTGAAATAGCACCTGACTCTGGACTCTCCTTTTGTTATCATTTATCTACATTGTTTTTCCACACTGAAAAATTGGTACTGGAGTTGAAAGTGAGGAGGCTGGTTACTAGGTACAAAGAGGGGAAAAGCACTATTTCTTGGGAGTGCAAAAATTAATGAAAATTATGGTATTGTAGCTGCTTCAGCAGTTGGATCTATGTTCCTCATTATCCATATTTTTGCAACAGAGTACCCCAAATTCAGGTAAAACTAAATGCTGTTGTTGGTGCAACCCAAGTGGGAGATTCCAATAGCATCATAGGGAGGTCTATGCAGATTCTCAGTCATCCAGATCATGGTTGTCCCAAAGGTGCTGTCAGGGCTCCAACAAATCCCCCTCATTCAAAGCAAAAGTCTCTAGCCGCATCTCAGAAAAAGTAAATTGGTTTAATAGAAATTGCCATGGTGGTGCGTGGCTGGGTGCAGCTGGTACTAAATCACATCATACATTTCCCCATTGGCCCGGTCTTTCCCCCACCCCCTGGATGTGACTTCTTCAGTAGGACACAGGAATCTTCAAGAGTCATCCATGCTCTCTAATAACCTTATGCTCCGACAACTTTAGGCTGGTGGGTTGATATCTAGGCATTTCAAGAATGCCTTGTTTTCCCACACTCCCTTTTTCTGGCAGCTAAAAAGACCAAAGGAATATCTTTTTAGCTAACTGGTGCTTTTTCAAGAGACAACTGGACTTTATTTTGCTTTGAAGATGTTACTTGTCTCATCCCAGAAGCTTCTTCAGCTCTGACTGACTGGTGGGGAATGGGAGGATTTATATTCCTTGCAGACAGCTGGTCATTTGCATTCTTTTAGAGAGTAGTTGAGACCACTTGGAAGTCTGTCTGTGTCCTCAAGGTCATCTGAGTAGTGCAAATGGATTTGGACCCTTGGAACTGCTTGAAAGGACTGTGATGTGGAGCTGATATCCTGTGTTCTCCTGAGAGCCGTTCGGATCATCCAGAGAGTGGGAGGTGCTTCAGTCTACGTCGTTGATGGCTGAGCTCAATCACTGAGGAACGCTCCGCCCTCCATCACGTGGCTCTCTTGCGTTCCCCAGTTTGCGCTCAGCCGTCGTCAAGTTAGGCTGTGCATTTCTCACTCCTTGGCCGATCCAAGACTTGCTCTCAGGTTTGGAAATATTTATAGAGAAAAACAAGTTATTTTCCTTAGCCTTCTGGCGCAGGACTGGGATTTAAGGGGAGCGCGTTTCTTTCGCCCCCAGGGGTTGTAGAACGGGCGATTTTCGCGCCGGCGCTAATTCCCCCAATTTGATCTCTTGCCTGCCGTTTCTCTCGCTGCGCTTGCAGCAGCTTTACTGATCGCACTGATAAGTGCTGCTGGTATTCCCCCACCGCAAGACGCCGCTCGCCCTAAGAAGGGGCGAAAACTTACTGCTTGGCTTCCTCGGCCTCTTTTAAGGCCGGAGAAGTAAAAAACTTCATTGCCCTGAGCAGCCCGGGACTTTAGAAACGTGGGCGATTGCCTCTAGGGCGCCACCACGTGGCGGGCGCCATTTTTTAAAAAAAAAAAAAGATTGAGGCCTCATAGCGCTGCAAGTAACCGGCCCTAGCACAGGCCTCTCAGCCTGTAGGGCCTTTGCTAATTGGTACAATTTAGTAATTGTTGGCTTCCCGCAGCACGCTCAGGACAAGTGATTGCAGCCTATCCCTCCCGGTTGTTGCCTGGGAGCTCCAGCTGCCAGAGGCCTCTCTTCCAGCCTCAGGCGTTTAATTCGGATAATTGGCAATCTTTCATTAATAGAGTAATAATAATAATATTAATAATTACAATTATAATAATTATAATAATAATATTAATAATCATATATTACTAATATAATATTAGAACAAGAATATTAACAATAGTTCTAATTCTAATAGACATTGGAATATCTGCCTGTATGCAGGTCTAGATATTTCCTCATATATAGGTTTATATTTATACTCACATATAGATAGACCTGAGTGAGTTTATTCCTGTAATTTTTTTCTTATTGATATTGTACCTTAGCATTCCAGGTCTCATTGGATTGTTATCCTGCTTGTGCAGATAAGTATTAAGAATTATTTCAACATCTATATTACAGAATTTATACATCTAAATTCCAAAAGGGGGTGTGGGCCAGCTGAAAGGACACCCGACCTTTGTTGTAGGTCGAACCCTTGGCGAGCCAACCGCCTTTAACTGTATTACTGTCCTTTCTTGTACAATGGCAGATGACATTCCCACCAAAGGCCCTTCTTTGAAGGCCAAATCCAAATCCTACCACCTGCGCAAACAGGCTAAGGAAACTCCTAAGGAAACTCCTAAGGAAACACCTAAAGAGACCTCTAAGGCTTCTCAGAGAGACGCCCTACGACGTCACAGGGCTCTCGAGAGGGAATTTGACAGGCGGTCCAGAGAGACACAACCGGTACTTCCAGCACCCTCCGCTCCTTCTACCTCCAGACCCACCCCCCTCCTCCAGATTGTTTTTCCGTCTCCAGGCGCAGCCCATCCCAGGGACACCAGGCTCCCGGCCCATCAACCAGACAACCTCCTGAAGCTTCTTTCACGCCCACGGCCGCTGGTCTTCGCCAGGAGGAGGCCCCTCATCCGAGATCCCTGCGCACATACAGGCATTGATGGAACGGGCCATTCGCCAGGGGATAGCAGAGGGCCTTCAACAGATGTCCAGGTCTACTCCCCCTCACTGGCGCCCGAACACGACCCACCATCAATGAGGTCCTCGCCTAGATCAGACCCTACTCGTGGTCAGGTACCTTCTCAAGGGGCAGTCCTCTCCCAGAAAGGGACCCGGAGGAGGATATAGAGTATCTAGACCAATTTGGGGGAAGAGGAAATGGAATGGGGGTCTATGCAACAAGAGGAGCCCCTATCGGAGGTAGATCCTATGGAGGGGGACATGTCCGAGGATGAGGGTCTCACCCGGACCAACCCACTGTTGCGGGCCTGTTCAAGCCCCACATGTTTAAATCCCTTTTATTCAAAGCCAGGAACATCTCTGGCCTGTCGGTGCAAACCTCCTCAGCTCTCCCTCCCGGCAGAAGGTCAGGAGGACGCCATCTTTAGTCAACCCGTGGTGGAGGCGGAGGTAATCCCGGCTCCACCCCTATTTCATGACCTGGTCTCAAATCAACTGAATTCTACTAGGGCCCCTCCCGCCCCATCCAGCCTGGACAGGAGGTTCTTTAACCTCGAGTCGAGTTTCTGTGACTTACTCAACACCCCGAGGTGGATGAGCCCATTGTTGGGTTGGCCTCCTCGTCCTCCCCAGTGACCCCCTAGAGGCTCTGAAACCCGAGGACAAGAGGTCCGAGCTCGCCCTACATAGAGCTCACCAAGCGGACTCCTGGGCCATTAGATCAGCCACTGCGGCTTCTTTCTTCACCAGATCCTCGATCCGGTGGCTTCGGCAACTGAAGCAACATGTTCCCCCCTCCAACACAAGGGCTCACCAGGACATAGCAAAACTGACGGCGCGGCGGAATTTTCCGCTGACGCCACCTTCCATGCGGTCAAGTTCTCTGCCCGGCAATAACGTCCCATGTCACTGCTCGCCGCCTGCTCTGGCTTAAACACTGGCAGGCGGACGTTAAAAACAAAGTTAAGCTGGCTACTGCCCCCATAAAAGGGGACAAACTATTTGGCACGGCTCTGGACCCCTTGCTATCTGAAACCCGGAGCAAGAGAAAATTTCTCCCTCCCCTGTTTCGGAGGTCAGAGTCTAGAGGCCCCCAGCCATTTCGGAGAGGCTCCTCCCGCCCTTTCTACCAGTCTCCCTTCCCGCCAAGGTACTCGAGACCCCCTCCTCCCGACCGTTCCAGCCCCAGGATCGAACCGATCCGGCCGATAGGAACAGGAGGGGCAGCGGCTACAGGCGCCCTTTCAGGGGCTCAGGAGGGAGGCCCTTCCGGCGTAGATAGATCCCGTCCCTCCCCTCCCATCGGCGGACGCCTCAAGCACTTTGCCGACCGATGGGACTCTTCCACCTCTGATACCTGGGTCCGTGATACCATCAGACTCGGCCTCACGCCGAATTCAAGAGCGCCCCCTGACTTCTTTCTGGCGTGCCCCCCTCAAGGGACCCCATCAAACGCAACCTAATGGATTCAGCAATCCATCATCTTCTCCAAATACAGGCCATTCAACCCGTCCCACCCTCCCAGCGGGGCAGGGTTCTACTCCCACCTTTTTGTAGTCCCCAAATCCTCCGGAGGATGGAGGGCCATCTTGGACCTTAAACGCCTTAACCGTTATCTGGTCTATCGCAGGTTCAAGATGCACACCCTGCAGTCCATCCTCCTCAGCATCCGCCAAGGGGACTGACTATCCTCCATAGACCTCTCCGAGGCCTACCTCCACATTCCAATCCGACCCTCCCATTTCAAATTCCTCAGGTTCTGCTACAACCACCACCACTTCCAATATGTCGCCCTTCCTTTGGGCTAGCCTCTGCCCCGAGGACCTTCACTAAGGTCCTCGCGCCCTGGCGGCTCATCTCAGGAATCTCCCGGTCCGCCTCCATTGCTACCTGGATGACATCCTCATCCTCTCTCCCTCCAGACCCCAAGCAGAGAGGGACATCAGGGTTACTATCTCGGCCCTCCAAGACCATGGTTTCCTAGTTAATTGGCAAAAGAGCCAACTATCCCCATCTACAAGGATCTCCCACTTGGGGGCTGTCATTGACTCAGTGCAGGGTAAGGTGTTCCTCTCCCCGAGAGATTCCTTAGTATCCAGGAAGCCGTCAGGCATATCAGACGCTCCAGGAAGGTTACAATTTTAGAATTGTCCAAATTACTGGGTAAAATGGTTTCTTGTATCTCCATTGTTCCATGGGCCCGTTTACACGCTAGACCCCTACAATGGTTCCTGCTCCCATTCCAGCGGACCGGCAGAAGCAACTCAAAGGCCACAGTCAAGGTACCTCCAAAAGTCCTTACATCTCTCCTCTGGTGGACCAGCCCCACCATCAACAAGGGTCACTTCATCAAGGAGCCCCACCGCCTCACCCTTACCACAGATGCCAGCCTGTCCGGATGGGGCGCCACATCCTCTCGCTCTCAACTCAGGGCACATGGTCTCAGGTAGAACGGGGGTGCAGTATAAACTGGCTGGAGCTCCACGCCATCTTCCTGGCCCTGCGCAGTTTCCTCCCCAAGCACGCGGGCGGCATGTCCTCATACTCACGGACAACGCCACCGCCAAGGCTCACGTCAACCGTCAGGGGGCACACAGTCCATCCGCTTGATGAGGGAGGCCGAACGCCTCTGCCGTTGGGCAGAGCGCAATCTCCTCTCCCTCAGAGCCGAACACATCTCAGGGGACTCAAACACCCAAGCGGATTGGCTAAGCAGGACCACGGTGGACCAGTCCGAATGGCGCATCCACCCGTCACTATTCAGGAAGCGACCAGAATGTTCGGTCTCCCGTTAGTAGACCTCTTCGCCTCCCCACTCAACATGCAACTCCCCAGGTTTTTCTCCAGGTACCCCTCCCACGGGCCGAGAATCACGACGCCCTCCGTTGCCACTGGCCCACAGGGCTCCTCTATGCCTTCCCGCCTCTAGCCCTGGTTCCCAGAGTTCTCCAGAAGCTCATCTCCGAGAGGGCAGAGCTGATTCTAGTAGCACCCTTCTGGCCCAGGCGCCCCTGGTTTGCGGACCTCCGCAACTTATCGGTGGCCCTCCCTGGAGAATCCCCCGACCAGGATATCCTCTCCCAGGGGCCCCTTCAACACCCAGACCCTCAGTGGCTCCAGTTAGCCGTTTGGAGGTTGAGCGGGAACGCTTAAGGAAAGAACGGTTATCCGACCAAGTTATTGAGACCATTTTAGCCGCCAGGCGACCTTCAACAACCCGCATATACAACGCCACTTGGAAGGGATTCTGCGAGTGGTGTCATGGTCTCCAGATCAACCCGCTGTCACCTTCCATAGCTCAGGTCTTGGAGTTCCTCCAAGAGGGCCTGAGGAAAGGGCTTTCCCCAACACCCTAAGGCGTCAGGTCGCAGCGCTATCCACAGTCATTGACTGTGATAACCTGGGTTCCCTTTCCCACCACCCCGTATTCGGGCATTCCTCAGGGGGCCACCAACCTGTGTCCCCAACCATACACCGATACCCTACCTGGGACCTTAACAAGGTCCTGGTGTCTCTGACTAAGCAACCCTTTGAGCCTCTCAGGAAGCCCTCTCCAATTCCTCACATTCAAAGTGGTATTCCTGGTAGCTATTACTTGCCCGCCGCATATCGGAGTTAGCAGCCTTGTCGGTAAGGAAGGACCTTTGCATATTTCATGCCGATAGGGTGGTCCTCCGACCGGACCCTACCTTCCTGCCCAAGGTTAACTCGACCTTTCACAGGGCTCAAGAACTCATACTCCCGAACTTCTGTCCCAATCCCTCGCGGAAAGGGAGAAGCTTTGGCACTCACTGGACGTAAGATGGGCCCTACGCATTTACATTAAGCGTACCCAACCCTTCCGGAGGTCAGAATCTCTCTTCCTTTCCTTCCAGCCCAAATCCTTAGGCCACAAAGTGTCCCCGTCAACCATTGGCCGCTGGATTAGGGCTACCATTTCCAAGGCTTATTTGTCCCAGGCACTGCCGGTACCCAGGGGATCACAGCACACTCCACCAGAAGTGCAGCCACCTCGGCGGCTTGGGCCACCCAGGCTCCAATTTCTGATATTTGTCAGGCAGCCACTTGGGCATCCCCTCTCCTTTCATTAGACACTATAAGATTGACACCTTTGCCTCGGCGGAGGCTTCGTTTGGTAGGCGAGTCCTCCAGCGAGTCTTCAGGGAACCTCGGAGATTGCAGGACCAGACGGGGTCCCTCCCGTAGGACAGCCAAGCTTTGGTATGTCCCACTCTCTGGATGATCCGAACGGCTCTCAGGAGAATGGGCGTTGGTTCTTACCTGACACGCCATTTCTCTGGAGCCGTGAGGATCATCCAGCCCCACCCTTTAATTGCCGTCTGGTGGGGCCTTGTTTCGCCAATGACCTATTTAGCATAGGGAGAGCAGAGCAACGTCCTTCTCTTCACCTTCGTCTTCACGCAAACTGGGGAACGCAAGAGAGCCACGTGATGGAGGGCGGAGCGTTCCTCAGTGATTGAGCTCAGCCATCAACGACGTGAGACTGAAGCACCTCCCACTCTCTGGATGATCCTCACGGCTCCAGAGAAATGGCGTGTCAGGTAAGAACCAACGCCCACTTTCTGCAGGATGTTTCTGCCCTGTGTCCCTTCACTGTTGAATACAGGGAGGCTGTGGGGATGAATCTGTGTTGTCTGCATCTCAAACTGAAGCACAAATGGTCCCTGTAGTCTGCAGTTTTTTAATTGAACTCCGTTCATTCGTTCTAAAGTGCATAGCTAAATGTCTATAGAGATTCTCTGTCATCCAGGTCACAGTTGGCCCAAAGGCGCTTTTTCAAGAGGCAACTGGAAATTCTTGTTTTGCTTTGAAGACATCAAGGGAGGATTAAATTAGGGAGTCAGATTTGGTGCTGTGCAAATGCCAAAATTGAATTATCTACATTACCTCTCTGGAAACGTGATTGCCACAACCGGAAGAGAAGTCTTCATGATACATCTTATCTCTTTCCAGGATGTCTTCTGGTGCTTTATTCCCAACCTTGGTGCCTGGCTCTCGGGGTTCGTCAAGCAAATACCTGGTCGAGTTCCGTGCAGGAAAGATGTCTTTGAAAGGCAGCACGGTCACCCCTGATAAGAGGAAGGGCCTTGTCTACATACAGCAGACGGATGATTCCCTCATTCACTTCTGTTGGAAAGACAGGACATCTGGGAACGTGGAAGATGTAAGTGCAACACTCCAGCCATTGGATTGTGCTTACATAGATTTAAAGCATGTTTGCTCATTGATAGCTAGAAATGGAATGCTTGTGTGCATGTTTGTTTATTAGATTTTACCTCTTAAGTAATTCAAGACAATGAAGATGCATAATATTCCTTCCTCTTCCTATTTTCCCCACCATAACATCCCTGTAAGATGGGTTGGACTGAGAGAAAATGACTAGCCCAAAGTCACCTAGCCTGGCTTTTCATGGCGAAGGTGAGACTAGAGCTCATTGTCTCCTGGTTTCTAGGCCAGCACCTTATCCACTAGACCAAACTGGCTCTCATTTATAATAAGAAATTAGGTTACATGCTTTGGGGTGATAATTTAGCCCCCTTTCCTCTCCTGCTCCTATTTTAGAAAGAAACAGAATAAATATAGAAGGTATGAATCTATGTAGAATTACCTCTTTCTGCAAAGAGGCATGTGTTTACTTCGCTTCCGCAGCTCCTCCTAGAAAATCATGCTGATAAGTGCGTAATTCAAACTACAAATTATGTTTTCTGCTCTTCCCTGGAACATCCTGTGTTTTTTTTTTTTTTTCTCATGAAGCACACTGACTCAATTATCCAATGATAGTTTTTTCTCTTTTTTGAAAATGAACCTTCAAGAAAGGGAATTGGTTTGTGGTTTTTCCAGGCATCTTTTAATCTCTCAATTTCTGGGCTGGACAATAAAGGGGAATTAGAGAACATTTGATCTAGAATAGGAGTGTTAAACTCATGGCGTCATGGCGGCATCATGTGACGTATTGGGACTTTTTTCCCCTTCACAAAACAGGGCGGGGCTGGGGCCAGCAGTTTGACACCCCTGATTCAGAAGATTTGATTTCCAGAAAGAGCTGCATGATTTCCCCCAGATAATTGGAATGGTACCTTCCATGGAGCAATCCTATTCCCTGCTTTTAATTGTAGATTGAAAAAATAGTTATTGATCAGCATTGATTGATAATGTAAGTATTTACCTCCTGCCTTTGTTTTTTAGGACCTGATTATATTTCCTGATGACTGTGAATTTAAAAGGGTGTCTCAGTGTACTACTGGCCGTGTCTATGTGTTGAAGTTCAAGGCTGGATCCAAGAGACTTTTCTTCTGGATGCAGGTTTGTGAGTTCCTCAGTCTCAGTGTCCTGCGCTTCTCCGGGAATTGTAATGTGACACTGCAGTACAATGCCAGTGCATCTAGAGAAGATTTTGAGTGAGAACAGTCATGAAATTGATAGGGACTTTTGGATCAAGGTCATGTATACTTTTGGGGAGGGTCTGTTGTAACCTCAAATGGTCGCTAATTGGCCATAAATTGAGGACCTCTTCTATCGAGAAAACTAAGATGTTTAGAATTGTTCATCTGTTCTGAGGAAATTGTGTTTTTCCCCCCTTTCCAGGAACCTAAGACAGAGAAAGATGAAGAGCACTGTCGTAAAGTGAATGAGTACCTCAACAATCCACCCATGCCTGGAGCTTTAGGAGGCAGTGGAAGTGGGGGCCATGAACTTTCTGCCCTTGGAGGTAGGAGCCTTTTCCTAGAAGCTCTTTCTGCTCAAGCTTAGTCATTTAAATCTGGTTCTTTAAAATCCGGTTATAAAATCTTCAATGCTGGCTAAACATCAACATTACATATAAAACAGTAAAAATCCATGCTTTGATAGCAGCAGTAAATGCAACTTTTATTTCAAGCATATACTCTTTTAGATTAGGCAGTCTAGTATGCACAGTTCAATAAAATCCATCCATCCATTAATCAGAATAGAGCTGGAAGGAACCTTGGAGATCTTCTAGTCCAGTCCCCTGCTCAAGCAGGAGACCCTATCCATTTAAGACAAGTGAGCCCAGCCTCTTCTTGAAAAGCACCAGTGAAGGAAGTACCCACAACTTCTGAAGACAAGTGATTCCACTAGTTGTTAATTGTTCTCACTGTTAGGAAATTCCTCCTTAATTCCAGGCTGCTTCTCTCCTTGATTAGTTTCCATTCCTTGTTTCTTGTCTTGCCCTCTGGTGCTTTGGAGAATAATTTGACCCCCTCTTCTTTGTGGCAGGCCCTCAAATACTGGAATACTGCTATCATGTCACCCCTAATCTTTTTTTCACTTGACTAGGTATACCCAGTTCCTGTAACCATTTTTTGTATGTTTTGGTCTCCAGTCCCTAATCATTGTTGTTGCTCTTTTCTGCACTTTTACTCTGCACAAGATGGATAGTGGGAAAATGTTCTGAAAGGAAGGTGTGAAAATGCATTTTTTGTGCACAGCTGTAAAATTATAGCACCAGAGTTTTCCTTCTGTTAAACAGTTTGCATTGCCTGGCATTTAGTTACACAGTTATAAACATTTTGTCTCTTATTTTTCTTTTTAGGTGAGGGTGGCTTGCAAAGTCTTCTCGGAAACATGAGTCATAACCAGCTGATGCAGTTGATTGGACCAACAGGCTTAGGAGGACTTGGTAAAGTGTTTTCATGATATTTATGTAAAAATGGTATTTATTTAAATCTTGTCTTAGCTTTTAGTTTTAGAAAATAGCTTGCTGCTACCTTGCTGCTGATGAGACTATACTTAAATGAAAGTGCCCTGACTTGTGAGTGTTAATATGGGATGCAGGAGCATTAGTTTAAATTGTTTTATTTTCTTCAGTGGTTGCCAGCCACTGAATTGATGCAGAACCTCCTCTGTTTCCATGAATGCAGGTAGAATTGTTCTGTTGCTTCCTGGTATATATGAGAGACCTAAGAATGGTGCTTCTAAATATTCCCATGTTAATCAAAACAAAATAACAAGACCTGGATTATAAATATTAACTGACAGAATATATAAGACATTAAGGACAAATAACTCCCTTTTCTCTTTTACTTTTTGACTTGATTTTTGCTACTTTTTTGGGTTCGTGGACTGACCCTGTAAGCTATTGAAATAGTAAAAAGTCAAGACTGGGATTACAGCGGGCCTTACGGATTATAAACTTAATTGATTTTGATTTTGGTATTGAAATATTGAGACTTTGAGATACATTGAGACATTGAAGATTGACTGAACCTGAATTGGAGGGAGCTGAAGTTGTAATTTGGCTTCTTTTTTCTGATAGAGATGTCAACCTCAAACATAACCAGAATAGGGAAGAAGGCATCTTCCACACTATCATCAGCCTCCTCAAGTCCATCCAACCAGAGGTCAATTGAGAGTATGCTACAGATGGAAAAATGCAATGCCTTTCTAAAAGAGATACTGGCAATGCTCCAGACGTTATAGTAGACCATGACAAAAAACCACAATGAGATAAGGAAATACATAAGGGAAGTAAGAAACAATATGGGAGAGATAAAACAAACAGTGCAAAATATGGATGCAAAACTTGAGAAATTCCAACAAAGGATAACAAAACATGAGCAAAGGATCCAGAAGGAGGAGGAAAAATCAGAACAAGTAGAGAAAAAAGTGGATGACATAAACGATAAATTGACACAAGCAAACAAAAAATTAGAAAACACTGTGATAATGTTGGAAACAGAAAAAGCTGCTCACTATTTGAGATTCCAAAATATAGAAGAGGAGAAGGGGAAGATTTACCAGAGATAATGGAAGAATTGCTGGCGAAGGTGTTAGGGATAGATAAACAGAAAATGGAAATGGAAATTGATGAAATTTTCAGAATACATACAATTTATGCAAGAAGACACAAGCTTCCAAGAGAAGTACATGTAAGATTTGTGAAAAAATCAATAAGAGATAAGATCCTTAACAAGGCAAGAGACAAACCATTGCAATACAAGGGAAAACAACTGGTAGTCTTGAAACACATTCCTAGGAGAGTAAAGGACCTTCGAAAGCAATACCGCTTTTTGACTTCAGTGTTGATCAAATACAATGTGAACTTCAGATGGCTGATACCTGAAGGAATATTAGTTACCTGGCAGGAAAAAAAATACAGACTAGACTCACTAGATAAAGCAATGGAATTTTATGATTGCCATTTCAATACGGAAGGGGAACAGGAAACGAGAGGAGAAACAGTGCATAAAGGCCAAGAAGTATCAATGATGGAAGAAAAGCATCCACAACAAGACGAGAGCGAACTGGGGGGAAAAGAACGAGCAAAGCGGAAAGGAGCAATAGCCAAAGAACTTAGAGAAATAAGCGATGAGGAGTATAAGACTTATATACAAGTAAAACAATGCAAGAAGAAATAAAGTTTTTTTTTTAAAAAAAGATTTTTATTTTGTATTTACAACAATTCCATCCTTCATTTCAAACGTGTGTTGACTGGGTACATATAACTTCTGCTTACAATTATAATAAATACTTTTCTTACCAACATAACAATGATCACATTTTCTTATAGCTATTATTTGATATATCTATTATTAAATCTTAATTTGTTTCTCTATATATTCATCTAATCCATTTTAATTTGTTTTATTTTCCAACCATTGATAAAGTAAATCCCATATCATGTAATATTCTGTTTCTTCTTTTTCCTAATAATATTTCAGGTACTATTCCTAATAAAAATATTTCGGGTTTCAAATCTATGTGTTACTTTATCATTTTTTCCAACCATGTATGTATTTTTGTCCAATATCTTTTAGCTTCTGTACAAGTCCAGCATATATGCTAATATGTTCCAGGTGGCACTTCCAGCATTTGGCTGGTTTATCTTTGAACATCTTAGCTAATTTTGCCAGTGCAAAGTGCCATCTATACAACATCTTGTACAAATTTTCTTTACAAAATGTGTGGAATACAGCAAAAGCATATATCTGAGGATTAGCCATAACCTATATAGTGAAGAAAAAATAAGAAAAGGAAACAATATCAAGAATATAAAAGACTTGAAACAGAACTACAAAAAGAACTACAAAAGGCATGCTTAAAAAATCAAATGAAGATGATTAAGCATGTTGAACATAATGGAAAAAAGATGAATTGGCACAACAAAGAAAAAGAGCAAAACAATTTTTTTTGACAATGCCAATAAACCTGGAAGGTAGCTAGCCTATAAATTGAAGGAGAAAGAGAAGAAATTGATAAACAAATTGCAGGATGAGAATGGTATACTACACTATCAAATGGAAAAGAAAAAAGATATAATACAGGAGTTCTACAAGAAGTTATATGACTGTGAAGAAATATTAGAGGAGAAAATAATACAATACAATATTTGGAAAAGGCTAATTTACCAAAAGTTCCGGAAACTGAAAAATATGCTGAATGAAAGAATAATAATGGCAGAACTAGTAGAAGTGATCAAAAGACAAAAAACAATAAAACACCAGGGCCAGATGGTTTACCAGGAGAAATTTATAAAGACTTACAAGCTTGTCAATGTTAGAGATTTACAGTGAGGTCTTATTTGAAGCCAAGATACCAGATACATGGACAGAAGCTAACATCACTCTGCTCCCAAAAGTTTCAGATTTAACACAAATAAAGAACTATATGCCAATATCTCTTAAATGCAGACTATAAAATATTTGCTTCAATAATTGCTGAAAGATACATTCCAATCAAAATAGGTTTTTACCCAAGAGGCAAATTAGAAACAATGTTAGAATAATTTTAGATACATTGGAGAATTATGAAGTACATAAAGTTAAAGGTTCCCCTCACACATACATGCTAGTTATTTCCGGCTCTAGGTGGTGGTGCTCATCTCTGTTACAAAGCTGAAGAGCCAGCACTGTCCGAATACGTCTCAGTGGTCATGAGGCCTGCATGACTAAACGCTGAATGCACATGGAATGCTGTTAACTTCCCACCAAAGTGATCCCTATTTTTCTACTTGTACACTGCTCAAAAAAATAAAATAAAGGGAACACTTAAACAACACAATGTAACTCCAAGTCAATCACACTTTGTGCAAGGAGGGACAGGAGGAGCACTGCCAGAGCCCTGCAAAATGACCTCCGGCGGGCCACAAATGTGCATGTGGCTGCTCAAACAGTCAGCAACAGACTCCATGAGGGTGGTATGAGGGCCCGACGTCCACAGGTTGGGGTTGTGCTTACAGCCCAACACCATGCAGGACGTTTGGCATTTGCCAGAGCACACCAAGATTGGCAAATTCGCCACTGGCGCCTTGTGCTCTTCACAGATGAAAGCAGGTTCACACTGACACATGTGACAGACGTGATAGGGTCTGGAGACGCTGTGGAGAATGTTCTGCTGCCTGCAACATCCTCCAGCATGACCGGTTTGGCAGTGGGTCAGTAATGGTGTGGGGTGGCATTTCTTTAGGGGGCCGCACAGCCCTCCATGTGCTCGCCAGAGGCAGCCTGACTGCCATTAGGTACCGAGATGAGATCCTCAGACCCCTTGTGAGACCATATGCTGGTGTGGTTGGCCCTGGGTTCCTCTTAATGCACGACAATGCTGGACCTCATGTGGCTGGAGTGTGTCAGCAGTTCCTGTAAGATGAAGGCATTGATGCTATGGACTGGCCCACCCGTTCCCCAGACCTGAATCCAATTGAGCATATCTACGACATTATGTCTCTCTCCATCCACCAACGCCACGTTGCACCACAGACTGTCCAGGAGTTGGGGGATGCTTTAGTTCAGGTGTGGGTGGAGATACCTCAGGAGACCATCCGCCACCTCATCAGGAGCATGCCCAGGCGTTGTAGGGAGGTCATACAAGCACGTGGAGGCCACACACACTTCTGAGCCTCATTTGGACTTGTTTTCAGGACATTACATCAAAGTTGGATCAGCCTGTAGTGTTTTTTTCCACTTTGAGTGTAACTCCAAATCCAGACCTCCAGGGGGTTGCTAAATTTGATTTCCATTGATAATTTTTGTGTGATTTTGTTGTCAGCACATTCAACTATATAATGAACAAAGTAATAAGAATATTTCATTCGTTCAGATCTAGGATGTCTTATTTTTGTGTTCCCTTTATTTTTTTGAGCAGTGTGTTTTTACATGCTTTCAAACTGCTAGGTTGGCAGAAGCTGGGACAAGTAACGGGAGCGTTGCTAGGAATTTAAAATGGAAGAGGAAACAGTAAAGGAGAATATGATAACATGGGCTAAAAATTGTGGCCACAGTATTGACTTAGAACAATGGGAACGAATATGGCAAACTAATTATACATTAATGTTATCAGTTTCTTATAAGAAAAATATTTACAAAATGTTTTATCACTGGCATCTGCCACCAGCGAGATTAGCCAGAATGTTCCCCAATCTGTCACCTAAATGTTGGAAGTGCAATCATAGCCAGGGAACGTATTTTCATATGTGGTGGTCATGTCCTCAAGCGCGAAAATACTGGCTTAAGATTCAGGCATGGCTAGAAGAACTGACAAATCAAAAGATCCAATTTAACCCAGAGACCTTTCTATTGGGAATGTCAGAATTGTCATGGGACAAGAAGCATCAGCATTTAATATTACACATTATCACAGCGGCAAGGATAGCTTTTGCCCAAAACTGGAAATCAACAATGGTACCCATGGACCTGGCAGTAATCAATAAAATTCACCAATGTGCAGAAATAATTAGATTAACCATGCTACTAAAAATAAGGAAGGAGATTTCTTTACAATATGGAATATATAGTACAAATCCCACACCACTAGACTAACAAATAGTTTCTTTCCCTGGGCCATCTGAACCGCAAATAAACACAAAGTCACTACCTTATTAAGATGTAAAATCTCAATACCCCATTCAGATGTATAGTAACATATTACAGTACAATCCATCTCTTGTGTATTATACTCGGCTAAGCGTTACAGTCAGTGTTGGATGTATATTTTGTGTATATTCGTAGATGTTGTACACTCAAATTGCAAATGGAGACGTGGGTACTCTATTTTTCATCTTCATTTTTAAGTGCTTTGGTTTTATTGTATTACAAACAGTTGCTGGTGTGCATCCATACTTTTGTTGTACAATGACAATAAAGTTCTTCTAATTCTATTTTTAATTCTAAAATGGCTGAGTAAAAAGGAAGTAAAGATGTTTAGTGAAAATGATTAAAGAAATTCTAAGGAAAAACAGGAACAAGGACGAATATGTATATAATTATGTATATAGGTAAAGTAATGTAAATAAATGTAATATTGCAACGCAATAATAATACAAATTAGTAAGGACTTAGTAAATAATAGATATATTTGTACTAAATGAGTTTAATTGACACTAATAGATATGTACACTGTTATGATAATGCTGCAAAATGTGAGAACGTTTCTCCTTTTAATTTTTTTTTTAAATCTTGAATAAAAAATATCTTAAAAAAAAAAGAATCTAGTCCTAAAGGAAATTGAGGGATATGGAGATGAGGCAGGGTAGAAAATAAAGAAAAAACTAAAATGATTGTTAAAAATCTTACAGATAAACAGAAAAGGAATTGACAGAGAAAATAGACTTCCAGATAGCAAAGAAAGTTAAATGCTTAGGCATTCAGTTAACAGCAAGATGTACAACGATTAAAGATGATAACTATACAAAACTAATGCAACAAATTAGATTGGATCTGGAAAAATGGAAGAACTTGCAACTATCGCTGATCGGGAGAATAACCAGTATAAAAATAAATATATTACTGAAATTACTTTTTTTATTCCAAACGATATCGATAAGAATAGAGAAAAAAATACTTTGAGAAATTAAAACAATTCTGAAGTTTATTTGGCAATGGAAAAAAGCAAGAATAAAACTGAAAATGTTACAGGAATCTAAAAGCAATGGAGGTTTTGGATTACCAGATAGGGAGATATATTATCAGGCATTGGTACTGACATAGGTAAAAGAAGATTATTACTATTGGAGGACATGATATTCAATTAGGATGGCATACTTTTTATGGTATGGAAGGAGTAAAATACATATATATTTTCAAAGACATTATGTGAGAAATGCTTTACTCTTGATATGGGGAAAAATTAAACTACATGAAAATACCAGTCTGGTTTCCCACAATGGAAGGATTGAGACATCCAAATCTTATTAACTTGGAAAAAAATTGTGTAAAAGACATTTTAAATTAGAATGGTGAACTTAAAACTAGACAACAATTGCCAAACCAAGGGGACTTAGCGTGGTGGCCACATTTGCAAATACAAACAAGATATGAGAAAGATGCAAAAATAGGGTTTCCATAAAGAACCAACAACACTTGACAAGATTCTGCTAGGGACAGATGAAAAACTGGTTACATATTTATATTTATACATTATATTATAATGTATAAAAATATACATAACAATGAAATAATGGGCAAGATTATTTTTGGTTATACTATAGAACTAGATCGGATATTGGCAACCTGCGGCTCCGGAGCTGCATGCGGCTCTTTGAGCCCTGTGCTGTGGTTCCCTGTCCTATCACTGGCTGCCCCCCTGCCCTCCCTCACCTGGCCTGCGAAGGTAAGGGCGATGGCGGGGGATGGAGAAGCGGCTGAGGCTGATTCTCCGGCGCCTCATTTTTGCTGCTTTGGTGCTGGGTGTGCCTTGCAACCAACACTAGCCTTGCTAACATGAGGCTGGCGGGGTGGGAATGGGATCCAGGAGGAGGGGACGATGGAAAGGGGGATGGGCCCATAGCGCCCAGCTGTGGCTATTAGAAGCTCAGGGCAGCAGGAAAAGGGGGCTGGCCCCGCCAAATCTCGCACACCCACCCCAGGGTTCAGGCTCTGAGAAAGCCGACCAAAGATATTTGCCTGTCAGTCGGTTTCCCCCCATCTATGTCTCCCTCTCTCTGTATGTGTGTATCTCTCTTGCACTCTCTACATCTCTTTTCTCTCTCTTGAGAAGCCACGGGGACAAGCCAGCAAACTCTTTGGGGCTCTTGGCTATTCCTTTTATTTTATTTTACTGGAAATCCAGGCTGGCTGAGGGTCTTAATGGGACCTAACTTCTCTCCTGCACTAAGCCTCCGGCCATTGACTTTCCATGTTGTTGTCCACACACACACACACACCCCACTGGCAGCTCTTCGGACAAGCGTGGAGGGCGCAAGCTCCAGCCTGAAGCGGCAGGAAGCGAAGGCTGCCTTACATGCAAATGTGGCGTGAAGGTAATACAGGGCCACTTCGCTCCTGACTAAGGCTTTGGCGACCCTCCTCTCGCGACTCCCTGGTCTGCTGTGGCAGGGCCGGGAGGGTGCGCACGTGTGGGGAGACACTCCAAGTGCCAATTGATGGTCGGCTGCTCACTTGAGGGTCTCCCTGCCTCTACACACCCTCCGGGCCCCACTATAGCTGGCCAGGGGGTCGCGAGAGGGGGAGGAGCGGTGCCTGAAGAAGCAATAAAAATAGCCAAGAGCCCCAAGAGAGCTTGCTGGCTTGGCCAAGCAGAGAGGGAGAAAGAGAAAAAGAAAAAGAGGGGGGGAAGAGAAAGAGAGGGAGAGAGAGATATATATACAAAGGGGGAGAGATACAGAGAGGGGGAGATAGGGAGAGGGGAAGAGAGATCCAGAAAGGGGGAGAGAAGGGAAAAGAGGGGGAGATGCAAAGAGAGAGGGGAGAGGCAGATACAGAGATAGGGGGAGGAGAGAGAGAGAGGGGAAGTTAGGGAGGGAGAGAGAGGAGAGTGATACAGAGAGGGGAAGAGGGAGAGAGATACAAAGAGATGCAGAGGAGAGATACAGAGAGGGAGATAGGGAGAGGGGAGAGATACAGAAAGGGAGGCGGGAGAGAAATTGGGGAAGATAGGGAGAGGGGGAGAGAGAAGGGAAGAGAGATACAAAGATACAGAGGGAGGGATAGAGACTGATTCAGAGAGGGGGAGAGATAGGGAGGAAGATAGGAAGAGGGGAGAGAGATGCAAAGAGATACAGAGGGAGAGAGATACAGAGTGGGGGAGGGAGAGGGGCAGTGAGATACAGAAAGACGTAGAGCGAGAAGGGTTTTGTGGCTGAGTAGGCGTGGCTAGGGAGGTCATGTGACTGGGTGGGAGTGAGTGACATCAATTTGGCCATGCCCCCCCGGTGTTTGTGGCTCCCGATGGTTTTTTTCTAGGTTCAAACAGCTCTTTGAGTGTTTAAGGTTGCAGATCCCTGAACTAGATAAATGCCAAAAACTTTGCGACTGGAACTATAAACTGACAATGGCTACTGCATATAAGGAAAATATCTATAAAATATTTTATATGAGGCATTTGCCACTGGTATGATAAGCAAAAATGTTTAACAATATGTCCACCAAATGTTGGAAGTGTAATCAAACCCCAGGTACTTATCATGTGGTGAACTTGCACGAAAGAAAGAAAATATAGGACATGGTTGGAAAAGATGATAAGCAACATATAGATTTGAAGCCAGAATTATTTTTGTTGGGTATAATATCCGAGAGTTATGATAAAGGGACTGTATATTTAGTCTTACATGTATTGACAGCTGCAAGGATTGTATTTGCACAATATTGGAAAAATTAGAACACTCCATCAGATGAGGGCGTAATTCAGAAGATACTGGATCAGTGATGGCTAACCTTTCCGTCCTCGCATATGTATGCACGCGTGCAAACACCCATAAGGCAATGCATATGCCCCCCACGCCCCCCACGCATTTGTGCATGACCCTCCCACATGCACTGCGCGTTTCTGCGCATGCGTGTGCATCTCCTGCGCTCCACACTTGCGTGGCAGCTACCCAACAATCGTGCGGGCAGCGGGCGCGCATGTGCAGTGGACCTGGGGCGACGGCTTTTGTGCTGGCGAAGATGGCTCTGGTGCCACTTCTGGCACCATAGGTTCGCCATCACAGTACTGGACTGCAGAGATGGATAGATTGAAATTAAAAATAAAGAATAAAGAAGACACAGAATATTACTTAACATGGAATAGGTTTTATGAGTGGTTAGATATAAGGTAGAAAATAGGCGAATGAAGATTATTGTTATGTATGAATTAAATACATAAGAGGGTTTATAATTATAAATAGGTTGATATAATTCGCAGAATTATAAACATAATATAAAGAAAGATCTAGTTAAAATGACTTTGTTACACTACTATTATTGTTATCAGCATACATGTTAATATCTCTGTATTCTTTTTGATTTTTGTAAATGATATGCCCTGGCAATACACTGTATTCAAAATGTTTATGAATAAAAGTAAAACATATATTCAAAATATAAAGAACAAGACGAAGAACCATTTCCTCTCCTCCCCTCCCCTTTTATTCATTCACCTGTCTTAGTGTGGCATGAGATCCCCAGTAAGCATGTTGGGATAATTTGATATATTGTGGGGGAGGTGTACCTACAGATGCTCTGGGAAGGAGCAGATCATTTGGTGTTATGATCCCTATTGATTTTTCTCCACTACTGGCTGGTTATCGAGGCCTTGACTTGGAGCTCAGAATGTCAAGTAATAAAGTGAAAGGTTCCTTTAATAGAATAATTGCTCACATGGCCAACGTGGTTCTTTTTTACTTACTGTTGTTCAGGGTTCCAAAGTAGGACATTGTTTTCTGAAGATGGTAACAATTGTGAACCTTTGCCCTGAAAGTATTGCAACTGATCTCCATCATTTGCAGTTCTGAATGTATTGTCTAGAACTTTTGGATTTTTGTTTGATAATGTTTGATTCAAGATTGGTTTGATATATGAAATTTGTGGAAGACAGGTATTATTTTGGTGATTGTTTTTGAGGGTTTGCAGTAAGATCAAGAGGTCCTCTCACTGATAACAGTTTTACGATGTGGGAATGCACAATTTGGCCTCTCACGAGAGACCTATAAAGGAAATTAGGTGTGGAATAAACTTTTCCAAATACATGTTTTGATAAACTTTTTTCTAAGAAATGACTTTAAAAAAAATCTTATTGTTAATTGTGCTGATAGGTGGACTTGGTGCTCTAACAGGTCCCGGTCTGGCTAGTCTGTTGGGCAGTGGAGGGCCTCCAACGAGCAGCTCTTCTTCCAGGTAAGAAGTTTAACTTAACGATTTAAATGTCTTTTTACATATTAAGGTAGGAATATAAATTAATTTCATTATACCACCCCCCTAGAGTCAGACATGAATGGTTAGGGCAGTGGTCCCCAACCTTTTGGCACCAGGGATAGGTCCTGTGGAGAAAGGTTTTTTGGTCGACCGGAGGTTGGGGGGGGGGGGGGAGATTCACATGCCTGCATCCCACAGGTGGGGCTTTGCTTGTGTGACTGGCCTGGTTTCTAGCATGCTGCAGACCACAGACCAGGAGTTGGGGACGCCTTGGGTTAGGGGAAATCTTTACATTTAATGTTTTGAGACCTCTCAGCCTCACAGTAGAACAATTTTATGCCACAAAATCAGATCTCCTTTAGCTGAACCAATTGAGTCATGCTATAATTGTGGCATCTTAAACTTAACATAGTTATAGGGCACTTTGGGTAAATAGTAGGTCTTTCAGTGCCAGTTATGCACCTACAGGTGTGAAATGGGAAGGGACATTCTCAGTTTATCAGTGGAGGTCCAAGGAGGATTGTAACAATTCAGAGAGCTGTCAGCCTTCTGTGAAACTTTTATAGCTCATTATATTAGACCCCCATAAAAATTATGCTTGTATAGGTAGTCCTTGATTTACGATTGCAATGTAGCCTGCCCATTAGGGTTGCAAAGCAGATCCTGACATGACTGATCTAATTTTACGACCTTTTTTTGAGACAGTCATTAAGTAAACACCGTGATCGTTAAATGAACCAAGTGTTTGCTATGGTGTGTTTTTGCTGAAAACTGGAACACCAGTTTTTAGCAAAAACATCATAAATTGTCATGTGACTCGAGATGCTGCAAACAACCATTAATGCAGGCTGGTTGTCAAGTGCCTGAAATGCAGGGTGATGGGGGAAACTTCGGAACTGGGTTGTAAGTTCTTTGGGGGTTGTAATTTCAAACAGTTGCTAAGCGACTGGTCATAAATCGAGGACTGCCTTTATTTGGAAAAAATATCAGTGCTTCTTATTTATTTCAATAATTCTTGTATTAACTATATAGACCAGCCGTCCCAAAGGTGCCTTTTTCAAGAGGCAACTTGACTTTCTGGTTTTTCCTTGAAGACGTTTCGCTTCTCACCAAAGAAGCTTCTTCAGCAGCATCCAGCCCATCCAGTCAAAGATCAATAGAAAGTATGTTGGGTTTGGAGAAATCGAATTCTTTTCAGAACATTCAAGCAATGCTTCAATCAATTCAGGAAGGTTTGGTTAAAATCGAAGAAACCATAGTAAAAAATCATGATGAGATCAAAAATGAAATGGGGAAGTTGAAGGGGGAGATACGTAAGATGGGTGAAGAAATAGGAAATTTTCAGCAAGTGAAAGCAAAAAATGAACAGAGGGTACAGAAAATGGAGGAAAAAGAACAAACAGAGAAAAAAGTGGAGAAAGTAGCACAAGTTAACAAAGGCCTGGAGGAGACAGTAATTGTTCTGGAGATGGAAAGGGCAGCCTACTTCCTAAAATTCCAGAATATTAAAGAAGAGAAAGGTGAAGATCTGATGGATGTGATGACAGAGTTGTTGGCTGGAGCTCTACAGAAAACTAAACAAGAGGTCCAAGAGGAAATAGGTGAAACATTTAGAATTCATACAAACTACACAAGAAGACATAAACTCCCAAGAGAGGTACATGTGAGATTTACTAAAAAGACATTGAGAGATGAAATACTTAAAAGATCAAGAGACAAGCCTTTGAAATATAAAAGAAAAGAAACTCTGACTTTGAAACAGGTCCCTAGGAGAGTAAGAGATCGAAGGAGACAATATCAATTTCTGACAACACAACTGATCAAATATAATGTGATTTTCAGATGGCTGATACCAGAGGGAATCCTGGTTATTTGGCAAAATAAAAGATTTAGACTGGATTCACTAGATAAAGCATATGAATTTTTTGATCATCATTTTACTGCAAGTGAACAGGAAACCAGGGAAGAGATAGAAAGTAAAAGACAAGAAGAAATAAAAGTAGAAAAAAAGTGAAAAAAGAACGAGCAGAACAAGAAGGTGCAAGAGCAAAAGAACAGAGGGAGATAAGAACTAGGAGTGTAAAACCTATATATAAATGAAGTGATGGAAGATGAAATAATGCTATCAATTAACATAAATGGATTGAATTCCCCTATGAAAAGGGAAAATACATTTACAAAACTACAAAAATTAAAATTGGACCTAATTTATCTTCAAGGTGCATATTAAAAAACAACATGGTAACTTATTGGAATACCCCAAAATTGGGAAATTATATTTGACATTAGTGCAACAAGAGAAAAAAGGGATGGCATCATATGTTAAAGAAACATTAAAAGTCAAACAAGTATATTCAGATGAAGAAGGGAGAATATTGATGGTTGAGGTTGTAATAAATCAGAAACACATTCTTTTGATCGCAATATATGCACTAAGTAACAAACAAAAAGTGTTCTACAAAAAGCTCCATAAGAATTGAAATGGACTATGAAAACATATGTATGGTAGGAGACTCCAATGCAATTGTGGATGTCAAACTAGACTATATAGATGCAGTAAAAAAGTAAAAAAATAAAGACACTCCCAAAAAGTTTTTTTTAAATGACACAAGAAATAGGCATACAGGATATATGGAAAGAGTTAAATCCAAAGAAAAACTAATATACATTTTATTCGAATGCACACCAATCATGGTCCAGAATAATGATATGGATGTCGCCAGAAATGAGAACAGATGTCCAAAAGGTTGATACAGAAATGAACATATGGGCAGATCATAACCCAATAAAAACCAGGTGGAAGGGACAAAGGAAAAAACTGGAATGGACACTGAACCAAACTATACTAAAGGACAAGGAGTTTATATAAATAATGGAAAAAGAAATGGACTTCTTTTTTAAAGAAAGCAGAAAAGAAGAAACATTACTACAAACTGTTTTGGATACGGCAAAAGCACATCTACATGCAAGGATTAGCCATAACATATATAGCAAGAAGAAACAAGGAAAAGAAACAACAGCAAAAAACACTACAAGAAGAACTCAAAAAGCTGGAGATAGAATTGCAGAAAGATCCGCCAAAAAAGAGAAAATGGAATTAATAAAACATAAATTAAACTTAATAGAAAAAGAAGAAATGGCACAAAAGATTAAAATGGCAAGACAAAACTTTTTTGAAAATGCAAATAAGGCTCATGATTTAATTAGGGCAATCATCAGAACCCTGACACCGGGGTAGATGGCTAGCATACAAGCTGAAAAAAGAGAAAGAGAAGAAAATGATACATAAACTGATAGATGAGAAGGGGACCAAAATGAAGATAAAAAGAAAATAATCCAGGAATTCTATGGGAAACTTTACAGTCAAGAAAAAGTGTCAGAAGATATAATAAAACAATCTTTAGAAAAGGCTGTATTATCCAAAATACCAGAAACAATAAAAGTGATGTTAAACAAAAGAATAACAATGATGGAATTAACAGAAGCAATCAAAAGGCAAAAACAAAACAACACACACACACACACACACACACACTAAAACACCTGGACCACCTGGACCAAATGGGCTTCCTGCAGAACTTTATAAACATTTACAAGATGCCTTAGGTTTGTCAATGTTGGAGATCTATAATGATGTGTTGTTAAGGGCCAATCTTCCTAAAACATGGGCAGATGCAAATATTACCTTAATACCAAAAGAAGACTCAGATTTACAGCAGATAAAAAACTATAGACCAATATTGTTATTAAATGTACACTACAAAATATATCCCTCAATAGTAGCAGAGAGACTAAAAAAGTTCCTGAATGAATTTATACACCGGACCAGAATGGTTTCTTACCCAAAAGACAAAGTAAAAATAATATGAGAATCGTCTTGAATATATTGGAATACTATGACGTACACTCTGAAAAACAACTGGCACTGATCTTGTTAGATGCACAAAAAGCCTATAATCTGAATTGGCAATTCATGATAGTACAAGTAAAATGTATGGATTTTGGTGAAAAATTTATAAATATGATTAGGGCAATATATTCTAAACAAATGGTGAAAGTGATAGTAAATAGGGATATGACAGAGAATTTCAACATAAGTAAGGGTGCAAGGCAAGGATGTCCTCTGCCCCTCTTATTTATACTAACTTTGGAAGTCTTGATTAGAAAGATCAGACAAGACCCAGAAATAAAAGGTATGGAAATAAAAAAAAAGAAAATTACAGGCATTTGCGGACGATCTAGTATTTATCCGAGAAGAACCACTGGAAATGGGATCTAAATTAATTTAAAAAAAGATGATTTTGGTGAAAGTAGCAGGATTAAAAATGAAGACTAAGATGCTGGTAAAGAATCTTACAAACAGAAAAATGAATTGATGGAAAAGATGGGCATTCGGAAAAGGTGGGCATTCAGATAAAAAAGGGTTATCTTGGGTTAATTTGAGGAACAAAGGAATATTGACTTTAAAAGGACATGATTTACAATTGGGGTGGCATGCATTTATATGGTATGGGAAAAATAAAATACACAGATATTTTCAAAGGCATATTAGAAATGCTCTGCTTTTAGTATGGGGAAAAATCAAAGAGAAACATTACATGAAAATACTGGTCTGGCTATCCACGATGGAAGCACTGATACATCCAAGTGTTCTTGAACTGGAAAAAATTATAAGATATAAAGATATCCTGAATGAATAAGAGGAATTAAAATTGAAACGAACTGAAAAATCAAGGAATTTATTTGGCTTGGTGGCCACTTATGCAAATATAATCAAGATACAAGAAAGATGCAGAAATGTATGGATTTTACAAAGAACTTTCAGAATTAGATTTTAGGGATGGATGATAAATTAATAAAAAATATAGCTATTTATTGAATTTTAAAATGGAAGAAAAACAAGTAAAAGAAACTATGATAGCATGGTCCAAAAATTTTGGATATACTATAGAACTAGATAAATGGCAAAAACTCTGGGGAAAAAACTATAAATTGACAATGTCAACAGCTTATAAAGAAAATCTCTACAAAATCTTTAATAGGTGGCATCTGCCACCAGCAAGAATGGCAAAGATGTTCCAAAATGTATCTCCCAGATGTTAGAGACGTAAACAGATACCGTGTTCTTACAATCATATGTGGTGGACTTGTCCCATGGCAAAAAAATATTAATTAAAAATAAAAATTTGGCTAGAAGAAATGATAAAACAACAAATAGACCTAAAACCAGAGATGTTCTTGTTGGGTGTCCTACTGGAGAAATATAATAAAAGAAATATATATTTAATTTTACATGTAACAACAGCAAACATTATGCATGCACAAAATTGGAAAAATGAACATACCTATTGAGGAAAATGTAATAAAATACTAGAATGTACTGAAATGGATATATTAACATTGAAAATTAAGGTTAAGGAGGAAACAATACTTTTTAATGTGGGAATTATTTTATCAATGGTTAGAAAATAGAAGCAGAAGTTAGAAATTTAGAATCAAGGAGGATATGTAAATAAAAATGAAGTAAATGTGTAATTAAATAATGAATATTGAATAATGAGGATAAGTAAACACGATTAATAGATTTGGATGATAATGGTTACAAATGTGATGGTTGTATGATGTTTATAATGCTTGATATTATTAAATAATTATAGACAAAACCAAGCACACTACTTAATAAAATAACAGAAAATGTTTAATAAGGATATGTGAAGAATGTGGTGAATAGATTTTGAGAATAATAGTTATAGCTATTGTGTGTATAAGATTTACTATTTGTATTTAAAAAAGATTATACCCACTCAGTACACTGCCATTGTGGATATGGAAATTGCATATATAACAAAGAAAATGGTATAATAAATAAATAATATTATAAAAAAAGAATTATGCTTGTATAGGTGGTCCTTTATTTACGATTGCACTGGAGGCTGCCCATTAGAGTTGCAAAGCAGATCCTGACATGACTGATCCAATTTTATGACCTTTTTTTTGTGGCAGTCATTAAGCAAACACTGTGATCGTTAAATGAACTCATTGTTCGCTATGGCGTGTTTTTCCTGAAAACCAGAACACTAGTTTTTAGCAAAAACTTCATAAATTGTAGTTATGTGACTGAGGAATGCTGCAAACAATCATAAATGCAGGCTGGTTGCCAAGAACCTGAAATGCTATGTGAAGGGGGAAACTTCGGAAGTGACTTGTAAGTACCTCTTTGGGGGTCGTAATTTCAAAGCAATTGGTCATAAGTCGAAGACTGCCTTTATTTGGAAAAAACATCAGTGCTTCTTATTTCAATAATTGTGTTAACTATATAGACCAGCCATCCCAAAAGTGCTTTGGCAATGGAACTTTCTGTTTTTTCTTTGAAGATGTTTCACTTTTCATCCAGGGAGCTTCTTCAACTCTGGATAGTGGGGAATTCTCCAGTCAGAGCTGAAGAAGCTTCCTGGATGAGAAGGGAAATGTCTTCAAAGAAAACCCAGAAAGTTCCATTGCCTCTTGAAAAAAGCACTTTTGGGACAACCATGACCTGGATGACTGAGAATCTCCAGAGATATATAGACCAGCATTATTCCTTCATTGCAGATGGGGCATTAGAGATCTTCTCTGTAGACCAATCATAACTTCTTTCCAAGTTGTACCTGGGTTTGGGTGTGGAATGCTCTGTTTATTAGGATATGTTTTGCAACTCAAAAGAAAGGCTATTTTTCTACTTTTAGCATCTTTAAAATGTGACCTATAATGGTGGCTCTCACCTGTAGGAACCGAAGTTTGTGTCATGTTTCTCCAAAATTGTATTTCTAAATGCATGGCTGTAAGATGAAATCATCTGTTGCCTTTTATAAATTAAGGGTAATTTTTTTTACAATTTTATGACTTCTGTTTTATCCAAGTATAAAATAAAATAGAAAGGAAAATAGAAATAGGAAATTAGGGGAAGGAAAAACGGGGGAAGGGGGGAAACTTGGGGTACAAGGAAGGGAAAACATTAACTTACGACTATTTTCAGCACAGTACCAGATGACAACATTACAGCCTCAACTTTTTACTTTTACAGATTAGTACACTAGCCATTTCTATAACAACAAATTTATCTAATTGGCAAAACCAAAGTGATCAAACATTTAACTTCTGGATTTTGTGCTCATGAGGGGGTGGGGAAACTAAGAGTTTGAAACTAAGAAGAAGGAGTTGTCAAGCGAAAAATAGATGGTGGCCTAAATTAGAAGGTCTTTGGGCTTTTCACTTCTTTAACCCCTTTCTCTCCTTTCGCTGAGAAATAACAGTTGCAGAATTTTCCCCCAAATCTTTCAGTTCACGCAGCCAGTCAGCAGCTGTGACACCATCCTCCAGTACCTCCTCCACCCGGGTAACGCCTGCTCCTGCTGCTGCTCCTGCTGCTGCTGCTGCTGCTGCT
Organism: Notechis scutatus; assembly: GCF_049901735.1. Lineage (NCBI taxonomy): Eukaryota > Metazoa > Chordata > Lepidosauria > Squamata > Elapidae > Notechis > Notechis scutatus. The sequence continues at coordinate 11,450,208 of NC_142011.1, read as the reverse complement.
CCTGCAGCTGCCACGACCACAGCCACTAGTCCTAGTCCTGCTCCAAGCTCAGGAAACGGGACCAGCACAGCAACAAGCCCTACGCAACCCATCCAGCTAAGTGATCTTCAGACCATCTTAGCTACTATGAATGTACCAGCCGGAACAGGAGGACAGCAAGGTAAAAGAGGGCTGCGCGTTTGGTATCTCTTCTCTAAACGTGCCTCTTTCCTCGAACTTCCATCCTAACATCTCACAGTCCTTATTACTCCGGCCTGGGGTTAGATAAAAGTTCTGGACTTCCGATACCCCAGTATGAACCAGTGCTAAGCAGCTGTTGGTTAGCTAGTTAGAATCAACTGCCACATTTATGATGTGGTAGTCATGATTTTTATAGATACAGTAGAACCTCTGGTCACGAATGCTTCTGACCACGACCAAATCAGGTTCCGACCAAAAAATGCACAAAATTTTTGAATCTGGTCACGAACCCATACTCGGGTGGTGATCAAACACGACCCCTGACCCAGAATTTCCTGAAGAAGAAACTTTAGAAGACAACGAAATCGCCAGTTATGGAACAAATTATGGTCATGACCAGAGATTCTACTGCATTGGGATTCCCAGGTTACTCTTGGAATTTGTGATCACCAGTAGCATCTTTGCCAATTCCATGTACCTCAAGAGACAACCCTAATTGTGTTCTTCTACAGTTGACCTGTCCAGTGTGCTTACTCCAGAAATAATGGCACCTATTCTGGCCAACACAGAAGTTCAAGAGCGCTTGCTGCCTTACCTTCCTTCAGGGGAATCTCTGCCCCAAACAGCAGAGGAGATTCAGAACACGCTCACCTCTCCGCAGTTCCATCAGGTAACCATTTTAATGTCAGTAGAAGAGCAGAGCTTGGTCCCAAGTTGAATAAGGAGGTCTTAAGTTAGTTTGTACAGATAGTCCTCAACCGTAATTGAGCCCAGAGTTAAAGCTGTAAGTCATTGCAGTTGTAAGTCAAGGCATCACATATCCGGACCCTATTTTTCAACATTTTTTTTTTTGGGTGGTGGTTAAGCAAATGCCACAATCATTAAGCAAATTCATTTTCCCCAAAGGCCTTTTTTGTTTTTGTTTTTGGCCAGAAACCAGAAATAAACACCAGAAACCGGCAAAAAATGTTGTAAATCATGGTTATGTGACTGCAGGTGCTGCAAAGATTTGCTGGTTGCCAAGTACTGAAAATGCGATTATGTGACTGCTGAAGGGGCCAGGTGAATGTGGTGACTTTGAGCATGAGTCATAAGTAACTCTGGGGAGATCCATTGTAACTTTGAACTGTCACTAAATGTGATGGGTCAATAGATCCAAGAACTACCTCCAGGAACCGAAGTGGCCTACAGGGTCAGGTTGGGAAAAGGTTCTGTGGGCGATGAGAGACAGTTCATTCAGAAGTTTATGTGTTATTTTAACCAATACAGCTTTGCTGGTGTTCTATTTGAAACTTTTAATACATCGTTTGCCCGAAAATAAGACGTCTTAATTTTTGCTCCAAAAGATGCATTAGGGCTTATTTTTCAGTTATGTCTTAATTTCAAGAAAATACTAAATGCATCTGTCTGGCTGACGATCTTAACTGGGGCTTATTTTTTGGGTAGGGCTTATATCCCAAGTACCTTGAAAAAACATGCTAGGGTTTATTTTCCAGTTGGGTCTTATTTTCAGGGAAATGCAGTAGTATGTACTGTTTTGGGGGCTGTGTTGCTTGCACATTTCTGATTTACAGTGACTTTACCCCAGCACTGCTTAACTAAGAATTCACAGGACTGATGATAATTCAACTAAGAATTATAATTGTTACACTACCACCCATGTTGACAGTTTACAACAAAGCTCATAGTGCTAGCTAATTTCTTTAGATCTAATTGAAATATCAAGAAATCGTAGGGCAGAGGTTTGAAATTAGAGCATAATATTCTAGGATAGAAAGAAAATGTAATGAATGAAACATGACCTTGGTTGGATTGTATCATATTGTTCTAACCCAGGCTTCCCCAAGAAGCACTAAGCAGACTTTTTGTCCCGGCAAAATCCCTTTTAATTAAACAAAGGTGAATTTCTTGCAGCCACATTCAGCCACAGGCCTGGCAAACAGTCTTTCAGGGGTGTATTGAGGAGCACAGACCTTATCTAGCTTGGAGAGCTGCCAAGTAAATATTTTCAAACGCAGTGCTGACAAGGAAGGACTCGGCACAGAGTCTCTGAGATGCACAGACAAATCTTCACCCTGCTACAATGAACGAATGTATTGTTTCCTGCAAAAGCCCCCTCCCCTTTTGCTCCTCTTTTAATCCCTATGGGAAGAGCCATTCATCGTTCACCTGTGGGTTTACTCCCACGTCGACCCTTAGTTTGTAATTGTTCTTTTCTTTTGGCAGCTCTGCGCATGTGCAGGCTGGGAACCGGCTCCAGCTGCTCCTCTGCCTCACTGCTGTCCGACTCCAAAGGCAGCTGATGGCTGCCAGACTGCTCTGGCTGCATCTCTGCCTCGGGCGGAGACCCCCTTGTCCGAGCCTTCCTCAGCCTCCAGGACTGGCCCATGTTCCTGCCCAACCTCCTCACTACTGTCCAACTCTGCTGTCAGCTCCGCTAGCCGCTGACGGGCCTCAACATGAGAACATGAAAAGATCCCTCATCTACCCTTGTGGTCATGTAGCTAGTGGGAACTGGATTTTTGAATTCTGCAATCACTAAATCATCTTGGAACAGGATTGTCTGTAGTCTGCCTCTCTGAAGATAGAAGCTTGATTTTTCTCAGAATCTGAGAATCTTTTATAACCTAGATGAGCTGGTCTTGTTTTCATTTTGCAGGCCTTGAGCATGTTCAGTGCTGCCTTGGCTTCTGGGCAGCTGGGACCCCTGATGAGCCAATTTGGTTTACCAGCGGAAGCTATAGACGCAGCAAACAAAGGTGGTAAGTTCATTTGCATAGCTAATTGGGAGCTGCTGAATCATTAACGGAAATCTTTCTAAAGATGAAGTAATACATTATGAGATTTGAATTCTGCTGTGTTTTCTGGAAGGCTTTTTGGATCACTCTCATCCAGTGTTTTTCAACCATGGACAACTTTATATGTGGACTTCAACTTCCAGAATTCCCCAACTAGCATGCTGGCATGTGGAACTCTGGGTTCTCCACGGAACCAGTCCCTGGTGCCCAAAAGGTTGAGGACTGCTGATCTAACCATTAAAACTCAGCATCATTTATATTAAAAAAAAAATCAGATACTGGACTGGTATATGCCCTCAACTTACAGCCGATCACAGTGTGACCTACAGTTTGACGTGGGACCCTGCAGTCAGTGAGGGGAGGATGCTATGCCCCATTTATGTAGAGAGTCCCGGCAGACAATCCTATTCAGGATTGTCCATTGCTGACGTGATGGTTCAAAGCCTGGCACTTTTGTTTGTATGGTCATTCTGAGCATTCTTATCTGTGCTATAAATGGCTATAGAGAATTAGTTGAATCCTTACTATTGAACTATTAAGGAAAGCTTTAACCAAGAATGCTACCGGAGAGCTGCTCCATCTTGAAAACCCCAGTGTTTCAGGTCATCCTGGCGCTACAAATTTTTAGATGTCTTTAAAAACTTGATTGTTCCCCCAAGGTCTGAAATAGACAGATAAAGACAGCCGGCTGGCTGTTGCACACTGTTTTCCCTTCTCTTATGTTTAATTATTTTAAAGTTTTAATTCTATGCTGTCAAGAATGTATGCCAAGTGGAAGAGCAAGTAGAGATCTAAATCATAAATAAAACCTCTACTACTAAAACATAGTGAACTGGAAAGTGTGATATCGAGCTCCTTGGAAACTGATTTTGAAGGGAAATAAAGTTAGGCCAGCATATTTATGCAAAGGATTTATTATTTGGACTAACACAAACCTTCCATGCTGTTGCAGGTCATGTGTTGCAACTACACACGTCAAATGTGCCCAAGGCAGCCTGCTGTCTTTTATAACTTTTCCCTTGCTGAATTACCGATTTAATGTGTCTTGTTTCTAGACGTAGAGGCGTTTGCAAAAGCCATGCAGAACAACGTCAAATCCGACCAAAAGGAAGGAGAAGCAAAGGAGAAGAAGGACGAAGAGGAAGACATGAGTTTAGATTAGGTTTCTTAATTGTGTCTGTATGATACTCCTAGATATTAACTTTAAGTAGAATCCCTAGCTGACTCCGTGTATCGAATCTACAAGTAAAGGATCTCACTCCCAAAATTCTTTCTGGAAATAACTTTTTCCCCCGTTTCTTGCTATAGCCCAGGCAGCTGTTTTGCCTTAAGACACCGCTTGTCCCTAGGAAAGATTTGATTGGTCTAAATGAAATCTTGCATCCAGTAAAACTGTAGGTTTTACGTTTGAAGGGTTAGCCTACATCTATTCGTTTATATATATTTTTTATATCGAGCTAATTGTACCTGGGTGTGACTATAATTGGTGGAATATTTGACTTCTTGCCTTCATTAAAGATTTGAGGGGCTCCTGAGAGTCAGCTCTCCTCCCCTCCCTCTCTGTTGGATAATGTGGGGCCTGGGGAATTGTTTGAGTGGAATATTTTCACAGGAACCACGAATCCAGGGATTTTAAAGCTCCATTTGCAAAGAGGCTCCTCCCAGGGTGGGCTGGGCATGACACAAGGTGATAAAGAATGGGTTATGGCTTTGAGATTGACAAATAAGTAGCAAAAATACTGATATTCGGGGGGAGGTTATAGAATTGAACCCTTGCAAGCAATTCAGTTGGTTGTAAGCATGTAATTCACGTTATTAAAAGGGAAGACCAGTATCCCCTTTCGTGGCATCCTATGAACGCATTCGCTCAAACATATTCTCTCCTCCTGCACTGAGGCCGCTTTGTGTACAAATATTACAAGAAAGGAACAATCAGAAAAATTTATTGGAAGTATGTAGCGATGATGTACAGAAATATTGCTTTCATCATTTAGCCCCCCCCCCACAAATAAGTTGCTGAAATAAAAGTCAGGGTCAGGTAAAATCCACTTTTCAATATGTACCCCAGCATTAAGATAACCAATATACTTTGAGTAATAAAATTCTTTTTAGAGCTGTCTTACCCAATGTGATGGGATACACACACACAAACACACGGATGTTTCTAAGTGCACAAGTGAACCTGGTTTGATACTGAGGAGTAACCACTTGGTTGACTGATGGAAAGTTGTGATACTAAAACTGAAGAAGACATATAACACAATGGAGTAAGAGTGAAGGATTGAGGGGGGGGAGTTTATGAAAGGAACTGAGGACATCACCTTCATAAGTGAAAACTGCTTTCCTTTAATGTCACTGCAATGCAGACTGCAGCAACAGCACCTAATATTTATTAGGGAAGCATCCCCGTTTTTGCCTGGAATATCAAAATCCGCTTAAATCCTAGATCTAGAGACTCTTGTGCTATTAAGCAAACCACAGTATGGCCTATCATCATGGACTGGCCAGGTTCTCACAACACTGAACCGCAAAGTACCCCAGATCCATGTTAATTATATCACGCTCTATGTGCTTATTAACATCTAAGACATTCCTTGGATCATTTTTGGGAAGTTGGCAAAGACGAAACATCGTTTTTCAAATGTAATTTGTATCTGCGGGGAAAGGGAACTTACATGCCTTTTGTAGTATCTTGGGTTTTTTCTCCCCTTACATCCATTTTGTCATCACAGAACGGTCTGGAAAATTATTGGAACAGCTGCAGTGGTCAGACATCGATAAGATAAGCAGATACCAATAAGAAGAGCATGTGTGCAGCTCAGGGTTGGACTGCGGAGTCCCTCGTTGCTCTCCAAACAACCAGCTTGCAGAAATTATGTTACTTAATGAAACATCGCCAAGGAAAACAAGCTTAAGAGCACCAAGGATTCCACGATATACAGACAGGCTTAAACTCCTTGGTTCTTTTGTGTCTTTTGATGAAATTGTTGCTTAAGGCATCACCGTGACTTTGTCTCGCTTGTGCAAGGGAGCATCTTAGCCTTTTAGCACCCATTATAAATATTTTTATAAAGCGCACACCGTGTGCATTGTTTGAAATACCCTACTGCCAATATACTGGAAGAAATGTGCAAATATATTACAAATTAACTAAAGAGCCCAGCTGAGAACCTCACTACAGCCCTTCTGCCCCATATATATATATATACACACATATATATATACATACACACACACACTTTTATTGAACCCTTTTTTCCGTTTGCAAGGAGATGCATCACGCAGACGTCTGTCGCCTTTTGTGAGGGTGACAAACCCATCTGTGGCTCTGATCTTACACATGCCAGGAAGCTTCAGTTACCCAGTCGGGCACCCTCTGAGCCCTACGGAGCCCCTGGTTGAGCCAGCTTGCCTGACGTCAATTGGGTTTCGATTGATCACCAAATTCTTCATGCAACCCACAAACGAGGGAGGGTGATGTACATGGGACAGTGAAGCAAGTTCTGCAAAAGGAAAATGAAGTTTTTTATGCACAGAAGCCAGCAGGACTTGATACAGAGAAAAGAATCTGGCTACAGTCACTTGCATCAAGGAGCGTCAAGCCAGTCAAGGCTTACCTGTGTATTCAGAATTAGTTTTCTGAACCAGGTCCAAATTCTCTTGAGTGTGTGGCTTGTCTAGAAAAAGCCAGCTTTGCCCTATCCCCTCTATGATCCTTTGGCCTTGCCCCCAAAATACCTACCTCCCTCCCTCCCTCCCTTCCTCCCTCCCTCCTTCCCCTTCCTTTCCTTTTTACCTTCATCTCCCTTCTTTCCTTTATTTCCCTTCTTTCCTTTCCCTTCCCTCCTTCCTCTTTCTTTCCTTCCTTTTCTTTTTCTTTTCCTTCTCCTTTCTCCCCCCCCCCCATGCTCTCTCTTTTATTTAACAGAATAAGAGTTGGAAGGGCTGGTCCTTGGAGGTCTTTTAGCCAACACCCCCTCCCCATTCCACCAATTAACTGGCAGGAAATTCATCCTTAGTTCTAGATTGGTTCTCTCCTTCCTTATTTTCCATCCATTGCTGCTTATCCTGCCTTCTGGTGCCCTCTCTGTGGCAGCCCCTCAGATATTGGAACACTGTTATGTCACCCCTCGACCTTTTTATTAGAGCAGATGCATCCAATCCCAGCAATTGTTCCTCATACATTTTAGACTTTAGATCTTAGATCTTTGTTGTCTGCAGGTTCTGCAGGCCTAGAAGGTTTAAAAAAAAACTAACAATCTGGGTAGGTCCATTTCATGGACTCCTCCATGCTCCAGTTCCTCAACCCACTTACCTGGCAGTCCACCAAGATAAATGCTTTCTTTGTCAGAAGTACCACGGATTTCGTTTGGGCCCACTGTGTAATTGGCTTTGGTATCCACATCCAGTTGGATCATGTTGCTTCCTTTGATGACTGGGAAAGAAAACAGAGCAGCATGGACCTATTTCATAATTCATGCAGCCCCACCTGCTCCCTTATGCCAGAGGAACATGCAAGAAGAGGAAGATCAAATCAGTCTGGTGCTACTGATACAGCTCTTTCCAACCCGTTGCCCAATAACTCTTGGATTGCAGCCCCACTAATGGCCAACCAGAGAGATCTCTATTAGCAAAGCATACTGAGCTGGACCAGCAACAAAGAATGAGTCTTTATTTAAGATAGGGACAGATGGACATGCATGATTTGCAAAGGTTATAATGTTTTAATTAGTAACCGGCATCTCTGGGATCTGAATCGACTCCAAAAACCCCCAAAGAAGCTTGGCGGTCCGATTTTTATCCTCCATCAACAACCATTGGACGGAGAGAAAGGTTGCATGAAACCCAGACCCTCCAGCACTGATTTACCGGCTGCATTCACATTAAATCTAATTAAATTAACCTGTTTTATGCTTTTAACAATACACTGAGACAATATGTTGACTCAATACATCAACTAGACCTTCAACTGAACTGATCAACAGCGCTATACGAAGATACTATTTTGTGATTAGGCTCCTCAGCGTATTGTATTGTGATGGTCAATAAATATAAACATAAGATAAAGGGGGGGGGGGGAGAGGAGAATTTTATAGAATATAAGAGTCTGGGGAACATCTCTGATGCAGTCAATTCTTTCCAAAAGAGACAGCAGAAAAAAAAAAAGATGATATCCCTTGGGTTCGAAAGTGGCTCACCTGTGATTGTATGCCATTGGCCATCACAGAGGGAAGGCTGGGACACAGACGTGGCAAACTCCGCTGCTCCTGTATTTGCGGTCACCGTAACCTAATACAGAGAAATGGTTTGGAGAACTTCGTTTAGAACAGGGGCGTCAAACACGAGGCCTTGGGGGGGGGAGCTGGATCTGGCCCATGGGGTGCTTAGATCTAGCCTGCAGGGCCACCCTGGAAATAGTGAAGGACCGGCCCGTGGCGCCTCTGCCAGTGAAAACGGACCTCGGGAAGGCACACGTGGCCCTCCAGGGCTCAGTTTTCCCAGGCAATGAGTTGCAGGAGGCCATCGCATCCGAAAACGGAGCTTGCGAGGGCCGCGGGTAGCCCCCCCCCCAAGCTCCGTTTTCACTGGCAGAGGGTTGCAGGAGGCCGAAAGCAGCTCAGGAGCCCGTTTTAGGTGGCAGAGTGCTTGGCCCACCACAGGCGCCCCACAACACAAGTGACATCATGCTGGTCACACCCACCCTGGCCATACACTCCCTGCCCTCCCCAAGGTCAAACATTACCCTCATGCTGCCCTCAGTGAAATTGTGTTTTTGACACCCCTGATGCTCCTGAAAAATCTGGTTTATTTTATCAGAGGGTTGGTTGATTCTTTAACAGGAAGAACAGGGCTAGCGAGGAAGTTCTCAGAAACAAAAGTAGGATCCTTACAGATCTACCCCACTACTATATTTTCAATTTCTCCCAGAGGAAATTTATAACCGAGAACCAGTCTGGTCTAGTGGTTAAGGCACCAGGTCAGAAAGCAAGAAACCACGAATCTGAAGCCCAACCTTAGCCATGAAAGGCAGCTGGATGACCCTGGGCCAGTCATTCCCTCTCAGCCCAATTCATTTCACAGGATTATTGTAGAGGAAACAGGAGGAGGGAAGTGTGTTGGATATAGTCACTGCCTTGAGTTATTTGTAAAAATAATAATGGTGGGATATAAACAAATAAGTGTAAAACTCAGCCTTTCATCTAATCCACAATCTCTGCTCATGGCTATTAATCAATGTTCATTTTTTTAAAATTACTGATATTTCTCTTCTCACCCTTCTTTGGACAGTTGGATCATAAAAGAAAACCTAGTGTCTCCTCAAAGTATCTTCCACAGTCAATTTTTCATCTGTTTTCAGAAACCGAGTAAAGAATACATAATTCTTAAATGTGGATGCCAGTTGTACCACGAGAAGAAGGGCCAACACTGTGAAGGCCCCATTGATACAATTCCTTCAGAAATGTCTCCCTTCACTTTGGAACAAGCACTTCTTGAGATCTTCCACAGCCATTTGCCCAGTCCGAACTCTTGGCATGACTGGCTGGGGGATTCTGGGAGTTGAACTCCACAGATCTTAAAGCTGCCAGCATTTAGAAAATGCTCTTCCTTGACAATGGATGGTACATTTTTCTACTGTCCATGCCCAGGAACATCTATGACAATGGTTCTGGTTTCCTTCAAAGGATATTGTGATGACCCAGGGCGTGGCACAAAAGCAACAAAGTCACAAAAATTGGTAAAGTCCCTTTAATACCCCCAACTTGGCCCCCAATGTCCAGTTTATCATCGACTGGAGAAAAAAACCCTCAAAAACAGCTTTTAAAAGAAAGAAATTCCGTCTAACAAAGTACATATAAAATTATAAAGAAAAACCAACACAAGCCAAACTGCAGCAATTAATGAGACGGGGCAGGATAAGGGATTGAAGACGTCAAAAGATAACGAAACATAAACTTGGGGAGGACGCCAGAACTCAGAACAGACTTGACAAACCAGAATAATTTCACGCTTTGCTTCCAGCAACTTTGCAGTGCACAGTTTGCCCTTTTAAAGTGTTCTCAGCTGCAGCCAATGAAGGGTATCAGGGCCCTTTCCTCCCCTGTAAACCACACAACTTGAGTTGCTCCCTGATCTGTTCCTCCCTGCATGCCCTAGGATGAAGAGGGGATGGGCCTGGGTCTTCCTCTGAATGCCCAGCCAGACTGTGCCCTTCCCCAGTTTCCTCCACGGCCACTGGAACCACACTCCCACTCCCTGTCAGCTGTTCCACCTCTCCCTCGGAATCAGATTCCAACAAGGGCATGACAGATGTTCAAGATATTTGTCTCTATTATTTAAAAAGATTCTTAGAAGCTTGTTAATCAATCAATCAATTAATCAAAGATGAATAAATTTAATCAATTTACCTTTTGGCTGTCAGTAGATAGTCTGAGATAGTTTGTCTGTCTTCCTATGTGAAATATCAGACCAGATGAACTCCGTGGTCGGATCTTCAATGTCATCTCAAAGTCTTGACCGATGGCTATCGACCTATCTGTGGGTGGGGGAGGAGAAGAGCAAATCCTTCACAAAAGGTTTGTGGGAGGCAAACGAAAGTTAAAACAATCCTGAAAGAAAGTGCCAAGAATGACCAAGTGTGAAAAAACAGACAACACTTAAAAAGTACCTAGTGTGATGTATCCTCCTTCAACAGAGAAAAAAATGCCATTTTCCAAAGGGCCCACATAACAAGGGGTCACAGCAAACACACGGGAGGGTGAATTTAGAGGTCTTTTGTCCAGTTTTAGGTGCCTGAGGCAACCCTTAAAGCTAGTAACAGAAGCATCCTGCAGAAAAGAAGAAGGTCTTCTGAATTAGATAACGGCATCTGGACATTTCCACTGCCTACAATTCCCCCAAACTCACAATTTCATGCTTTCTTTTATACTGGCTTATTAAAAGAACTTATATGGTTCCCCACCTCCCATAGAGATCCCAGGGTGGACTCATGAATACTAATAAAAGCAATATTAAAACAAATCCTTCCCACCAGGCATCAGACCATCCAACTGTTGACTCTGATCCAAAGGCATTTTTTCACAAGGCAGCTGGACTTACTTTGTTTTCCCTTGAAGATATTTTGCTTCTCATTCAAGAAGCTTCTTCAGTTCTGACTCCACCATTCAGCCAGAACTGAAGAAGATGCTTGGTTGAGAAGAGAAAAACATAGGAAGTCCAGCTGCCTTTTGAAAAAGCATGACATGAATGACTGAGAATCTCCATAGACATGTTGTCTCTGGTTTAATCTCATCCTAGCCCAAGAACTGAGGGACAGTGAGGTCTTTGTGGCCTTCCAGAATGCTAAAAAGGATATGGATTCCAGAAGGCAGCTTTAACATTTGACAAATAAATAAATACATTCCAAAGGACCAAGGCAACTATAGTGAAGATGCCCCTTCAAGGTGTTGTGGCCTGCTGGCGGCTGATGGAGCTGGCAGCAGAGTCGGACAGTGAGGAGGTTGGGGAGGAACCCAGGCCAGTCATAGAGGCTGAGGAAGGCTCGGACGAGGGCTCTGCGTCAGAGGCAGAGATGGGGCCAGGGCAGGTTGGCAGTCATCAGCTGCCTTCGGGCTCGGACAGCAGTGAGGCAGGGGAGCTTCTGGAACTGGTTCCCAGCCTGCGCATGCGCAGAGCTGCCAAAAGGAAGGAACAATTAAGAATTCAGGGTCGACATGGGAGTAAACCCACAGGTGGACGATGAATGGCTTCTTCCATCAGGATTAAAAGAGAAGGAAAGGGGGAGTGGTTTTTTTTTTTTCTGCAGAAAATAATTTGTTCGTTCATTCCAGCCTCGTGAATCTCTGTGCCCAGCCCTTCCTTGTCAGCACTGTGTTTGGAAATACTTACCAGACAGCTTTCCAAGATAGATAAGGTCTGAGCTCATAATTATACCTTTGCCAGGCTGTTGGCTGAATGGGAATGCAATAAATTCACATTCATTTAATAAAAGAGGTTTTGCTGGGACAGAGTTTGCTTAGTGCTTTTGGGGGGAAGCCTAGGACAGAACACAAGGTCCCATCAGATGACAATATCTAAGGCAAGGGACTTGGAACACCTCCACCTCACCTGATCTAATAGAGCAATAGGAATCACTCTTTTGTATTGTTTTTAATTAGGAGTTTATTCGTATAAGCCTCCTATAGTTACTGAGAGTAAATGGGGCAGCCATATAAAATTTCATAATAGCAATAGACTTATATACCGCTTTATAGTGCTTTACAGCCCTCTCTAAGCAGTTTACAGAGTCAGCCCTATTTCCTCCAACAACCTGGGTCCTCATTTTACCCACCTCGGAAAGATGGAAGGCCGAGTCAACTTTGAGCCTGGTGAGATTCAATACGATGCACAGAAGGTGCCCCTTGGTCCTTATAGGGTTTTTTTAAAAAAAGATAACCTTAATTTTAAACTGCACCCAGAAAATAAGTGGGAGCCAGTGTACCTCATGTAACAATAGTGCAACAAGGGAAAATTACAAAGAGCCCAGAAGCATGCAAACGGCTGAATTCTGCAGCTTCTGGATAGTCTTCAAGGGCAACTCCATGCAGAGTGCACTGCAGTAGTCCAACAGGGAAGTGACAAGGCTTGAGTGACTGACTAGGCTTCCTGGTCCAGGAATGGGCGCAATTGATAACATTTTCTCCCTCTTCGTCTCAGGGGTAGTCTAGTTATATGAACAAGCAGGGTCCAAGGTAGATTATTAGGTTCCTTACTGGTATATGAGCCTTAGCTTTGGCCAGTGGTGCTCCTCCCACATAAAAGGGGCCAGAGATCCCAAAGTCGACAGTGGCTGGCAGGAATTTCTCCAGGGATCTCAGTCCATCAATGACCAGCTGAACTCTGTTCCTGTCTCTGCTGAAGAAGACCTGAAAATGATGCGATTTTTCAATATAGAATAGAATAATAACACAATAGAATAGACTAGAATAAAGAATAGACTAGAATTAGAATAGACTAGAATTAGAATAGAATAGAATTAGAATAGAATAGAAAATAGAATAGAAAATAGAATAGAAAATAGAATAGAAAATAGAATTAGAATAGAACATAGAATAGAATAGAATAGAATAGAATAGGATAGAAAATAATAGACTAGACTAGACTAGACTAGACTAGAATAGAATAGAATAGAATAGAATAGAATAGAATAGAATAGAACAGAACAGAACAGAATAGAATAGAATAGAATAGGATAGGACAGGACAGGGATAGGATAATAATAGTATAGAATAATAGAATAGAAATAGGATAGAAAGAATAGAAGAATAGAATAGAATAGGAATAGAATAATAATAATAGAATATAAAATAGAATAGAATAGAATAATTGTTTATAATGCATTCAACCATCTAGCCAATGAGTCGATGCCATCTTCTATCTGATGCTAGTTCATCAAGAGAAACGCTCTCTTGGCTCAGTGTTAATCCAGATGAAAACTAAGGCATTTGACATAGAAGAGTTTAACAAAATGCGCCTGTTTCCCCTTTCCTTACTGTGTGCCATCTTCCATCGTGGTACTTTTCTTTGGTCCGGAGTCTCAGTTTATGTCCGTTGGTATCAGCCAAAAGCACCAAGCGTCCATTGGAGACAAAAAGGGAGAAGGAGGAGCCCAGGGATTCATTAGCCATGTAGAAAAGCAGGCCACTGGAGGAGTTCAACCTCAACTCCATGGAGAAATGGAACCTGTTGAAGAAGCATCGATCATCATCCAAGCTTTCTTAAGTCTGGATTGGAGTTCAGAAAGTCAGCAAATAGAGTTACAGGTTGTCCTCGACTTACTACCATTCGTTTAATGACTGTTCAAAGTTATGACAGTACTGGGGAAAAAAGATGGCATCACTATTTTTCACGTGATCAAAATTCAGGCAGGTATTTATGTGGGTTGCATTGCCCCAGCTCATCTGCTGGCTTCCCACAAGCCAAGCCAGCGGAGGAAACCAGATTTGCTTAACCACATGGTTCACTTAATAATTGCAGTGATTCACTTAACAACTGTGGCAAAAAAGGTCTTAAAATGAGGCAGAACTCATTTAACAACTGCCTGGCTTAGCAACAAAACTTTTGGGCTCAGTAAGTCGAGGACCTGAGACTCTTGACCTCCCTATTTTTTTTAATTTTGTCTGAAGTACAGTGTCAGAAAGACTTTCCAAGCAGGAAGAAAAAAAATACATTTTGCTTTTCAATGTTTACCTTTCTTGTAAAATTCCTGGTATTTCATTGAACTCTAAGCGGCTGACAGGGGATCCCCCAAACTGGAAGGCATCTTTGATAGATTTGGGCTCTTTAAACAGGTGACAATTTGGGTCTTTCAGCATGGCCTTGCTTGGGACCTGCAAGAGACACAATTTGTAATTCACAGCCCCAGAATTTGATAGTGGCAGATATCTGTAGCTCGGTTATAGGATGAGGGTGGAGGTTCATTTTCCGAGCTTGGTTTCCAGGTTTTGTTTCCAGGCTAGGGAACATCTTCGGCGGAATTTAGGGATGTCAATGTTCTTCTGCTTATAAGGGCTTCGTGTGGTCAGTAGATCTTTTGATGGGGAGATCACGTCAGCTGTGGTTCACATCAGGTGAGGATCTTGTGATGATCTGGTGCCACAAGAAGCCCTTATAAGCAGCAGAACACTGAGATTGTTGTTGTTAGTTGCAAAGTCATGTCTGACCCATCGTGATCCCATGGACAATGTTCCTCCAAGTCTTCCTGTCCTCTACCAACTTCTAGAGTCCATTTAAGCTCACGCTGACTGCTTCAGGGACTCCATTCAGCCACCTCATGCTCTGTTGTCTCCCTTTTCTATTGCCCTCAATCATTCCCAGCATTAGATTCTTCTCCAGGGAGTCCTTCCTTCTCATGAAGTGGCCAAAGTCTTTGAGTTTCATCTTCAGGATCTGGCCTTCTAAAGAGCAATCAGGGTTGGTCTCCTCTAGGACTGACCAGTTGGATCGCCTTGCAGTCCAACTGAGATCCCCTAAATTCCACTGAAGGTGTTACCTAGCCTGGTAATGAAATGTTCGGAAACCAACCCACAAGCTCGGAGAACGAACCTCCGCCCTCATATTCTCTTCTACTGTATTCCCATCACCTTTGGTTTCCACCTGCTCTTCTTTTCTGGTGCCCTCATCTGCTGGGGTTGCCGATCTCTGGGGCAATTCATGGTCACATTGAAACTCTCGGTGCTCTGCAGGAGATCCACAACTGCCTGAGCTTCCGATCTCCTAGTGTGGAAAGGAAAAGAAGATTAACAGCTGTCCAGGGAGGACCACGGCAGATGGTGTGAATTGACAGGACCCCTTTCGACTTGTAAAAAAAAAAATCTCTGCAAGAAATCAAAACCGCAATGAGCCCAACAGTTGAAGCGTACGAAGAAGGAAGGAAGCTGGAGAAAGGTAGAAAGGGGACACGATTGAAGCCCTGGCTCACCTCTTGATGAAGACATTGCTAATGCAGCCTGTAAGGTTGCCAATGTCATTGGTGTTAGGCAAACCGCCCAGGTGAAAAACACCCAACTCAGCTTCACGCTTTTGCCTCCTCTCCCGATTCAGCCCTGCTGTGGTTCCCTGAAGCTGATCATCTACATACATCCGGACCCTACAACAAAAATGTTGTATATTTCAAGATGGGGAGATCAACTGGGGGTGGAGGGGAGCGGGCAAGACAAACATGCAATGCAAGAGAGTGGTACCCTGCAGAATCGCTGTAGATAGCCACATAGTGGCTGGTATCATCAGCATAGGCATTCTTGGTGGTAAGCTCCGTGGACAGGACATTGACAGCCACACGGCCATCTTGCAAGGAAATCTGGCAGCTCCCTTCCTAGAGAGAGACAGAGAAAGGAAAACATATTGCTGCTAGAGGACTATGACTCTTTGAAAGTCGTTTGTAGGGCGTTAAAATGTGCAATTCTTCAAAGGTGCCTAAAGGGTGGCTCAAAGCGACCAGGATGTCATTGATATCCCTCAACGCAAAAGAAGTCACCATCTTTCCAGTTTAGAATATCTCAGATGATAGAAGGATGGGATAGATAGATAGATAGATAGATAGATAGATAGATAGATAGATAGAGAGAGACAGACAGACAGATAGATAGATAGATAGATAGATAGATAGATAGATACAGATAGATATAGCTATAGACAGATGATAGCTAGAGATTAGATAGAGATAAGATACACATTGATAGATGATAGAGATAGATAGTGATATGATAGATTGATGACAGATGATAGAGAGATGATTAGATAGATAGATAGATAGATAGATAGATAGATAGATAGATATAGAGAAACAAAAAGATATGGACAGATATAACTAGATAGATGATAGAGATACGATACATGTACGATAGATAACATAGATAGAAATAGATAGAGATATGATAGATGGATTATAGATGATAGATATAAATAGACAGACAGAGAGAGATGATTGATACAGCGATAGGTAGATGATAGATAGATAGATAAAGAGATAGGAAGATGTACTGTAGATAGATAACAATAAAAGAAGAGTGAAGTTGATGAGTCTTGTAAAGAGAGGCTCAGGTGGGACAAATACAAGGAATAGAAATAATTTCTTGAGATACAGCTGTTGGTTAAAACCAGTCATCTGTCTCTTTTCTTAAGAATGCATTCCCTACGGTTCTGGATGCCAGCTAGGAGTTATTTCTCACCGTTCGGCCAATACTACATTCAGGAGACTTATTATTTTAGGACGCAATTCCTTCAGGGCCCAAACAGCCTACCTTTGCATCATGGTGATAGAGCAAGCCACGACTCTGACTGGTACGGAAGCTAAAACCAGTGTAGAAGTCTTGCAATGGGGGAACATTCCTCAGCGAGAGTGTCAAGTAGCCAGAGCCATGAAGTTTCACTGAACGAGACACCTGGAAAAGGACAGGTACAACACCCATTGAAGTGGGATATCCTTAGATTTGAAGAAGAAGAAAAAAACAACAACCAGGGCTTCCCAAAGAACAGAATGATGCCATGACCCTGGTGGGGATAGAGAACCACAACATCCAGTAAGATTAGCAAGAACTGTAGAGTTTAATTTTTTTTATTGTAAAGGTTTTTTTTTATTATTTTTAAATATACATCAGTATCATTGCATGGACAGTGTGGCGTCTGAGTGTCATTCATTTTGATACAAAAATAATATTGATACTAATGAGAATTACTACATTGATCAAACTTACGTGGTTCTAATGTTATTATACATATTTGTGTCAGCACATAGTCCCTCATTCTTCAGTTATTCAATATTTGCTACATCCTTCTAATAGTAATAATATTATTCTTGAGCATACCTGGTAACATCCTTTTCCAAAATCTGATCTTAACCTCTAATATTCACTTTAAATGTGTTATGCAAAAATATGTATAACAATATTCCCCCTATTTCTAATTTCTTAATCTATTCTAATTCTTAATTCAGCCAATCTTGGTTTGTTTGTTTTTTAAAATCCTTTCTATCTATCTATCATTTCTCACTCTCTTGGAAATTTCACTTCTCTTTTTAACTTGCCTCCCATACTCCTCCCTTGGGTCCTTATCTACATTTCTTGTATTCAACCCAACCATTATTTCCATCTCCACTATTTTTTGCTGCCAATCCACCTGCGAGTCTGCCAAATCCTCTGTTTCTTTTCCAAAAATATATTTCGATGTACTCAGTTCCATTTTTCTACCTCCTAGTATATATTCTCCCAACTTTATTTCACCCAACTTTATTATCTCCTCCTTCTTTTCTTCTTGTTCTATTTGTTGTGTAGTCTGTTCTATCTTGTCCTCTAAGCTTCCAGTTATCTCTCTCGTTTCCTGGGTTTTATTATAGAACTGTAGCATTTAAGAAGTGGGTGAAACTAGACAGTTTAAGTAAGGTGTCTGAGTGATTGTTATGAACAGTCAAAAATTTCTTGGTGGCAACAGGCCAAGCACTGATAGTATCTGGATGCTGGTAGTTGAAGAGATTGACAAGTATTTGTTCAGAATGGTGTAGGATCTCCTGTATGAACAGGAGTCCTCGAAGGTCGCTTCCAATCTGATTATTCTATGTTCTATCTCAAGTTTTTATTGTTACAGGAGAAGCTTCAATTGGAGTAGGGAGTCAGATTACTGCTTTACCTCCAGAGGAAAAACTCTCAGTGTTTAAATACTGAATACAGATAGTAGTCCTTGACTTATGTCCATTTGTTCAGAGATTGTTCGAAACTATGCTGGAGCTGAATGATGGGACTTACGATTGGTGCTCAAAGTTACATGGGTTTCCCGCAGTCACGTGACTGTGATCTGGGTTCCCGGCCACCCATTCGCACTCTGGGTGGCCAATTCCCCTGCGATCGTGTACGGCCGCTATTTCCAATCTTCCCTGCCAGCTTCCTCAAAAAGGCAAGAAGGCAGCTGGCAGGGAAAGTCACAAGTTGCTTCCTTCCTTTGGAACAAAACGCAGGTTCCCCTGCACTCCATTGGCTGGAAAGTATAACTTTTTTGAAATTGACTGAATTAGCAGAGATGGCGAAATTAAGTGCCTGGATTAGAGATAATGGACTAGACAGACTGGAAAGCGTTAGTGAACTTTCCATGCGCTAAATACAATAACCGATGATTAACAAGGGGATTTGAAGATTAGTGTAATGATTAGTTCAACCTGTTGACTGCTTTTTCTTCTTCTTTTATCTGTCTGTCTGTTTATCTATCTACCTATCATCTACAGTATATCTATTATCATATCTATCTATTTATCTTTCTATCTTCTATATCTATCTGTCTTTCTATCTATCATCTATTATCTATCATCTATATATCTATCATGTCTATCTATCTATCTATTTATCCTATCTATCTATCTATCTATCTATCTATCTATCATCTATCTATCTATCATATCTATCTAGCTATTTTCTACCTATCTATCTATCTATCTATCTATCTATCTATCTATCTATCTATCTATCTATCTATCTATCTATCTATCTATCTATCTATCTATCTATCTATCTATCTATCTATCTATCTATCTATCTATCTATCTATCTATCATCTTCTATCTTCTATCTATCTATCTATCTATCTATCTATCTATCTATCTATCTATCCATCATATCTATCTATCTATCTATCATCTATCTATCTATCTATCTATCTATCTATCTATCTATCTATCTATCTATCTATCTATCTATCTATCTATCTATCTATCTATCTATCCTCATCCTCCCTCCTCCCTCCCTCATCTCCTCTATCCCATATCCATCCATCCATCCATCCATCCATCATCTATATCCATCTTTCATCATCTATCATCTATCTATCTATCTATCTATCTATCTATCTATCTATCTATCTATCTATCTATCTATCTATCTATCATCTCTAGCTATCATCCATAATCTAGGAGGAGAATTTATCTGCCTTTTTTTCTTCAGCACCAGCCAGGGTGGATCCTTCATATTAACGTTAAATTTAATGTTTTTCCTCCTTTCCAAAAATATACGTCTTTTTTTTCTTTTTTGTCGTTGTTAGTGTGGAATGTATGTTTTTGTTTTGTTTCATTTTGTTTGTTTGACTATTTTATACTTTTATTTTGTATGATAAAACAATACATTTACTTTAAAAAAAAAGGGAAGGTATCACTTTCTAGCATACAAATGGGAGGATCTATCTATCTATCTATCTATCTATCTATCTATCTATCATCTATCTATCTATCTATCTATCTATCTATATCTATCTATCTATCTATCTATCTATCTATCTATCTATCTATCTATCTATCTATCTATCTATCTATCTATCTATCATCTCTACTATCATCCATAAAGGAGGAGAATTTACTGCCTTTTTCTTTCAGCACCCAGCCAGGGTGGATCCTTCATGTTAAACGTTAAATTTAATGTTTTTCCTCCTTTCCAAAAAATATATGGTTTTTTTCTTTTTTGTCGTTGTTAGTGTGGAACGTATGTTTTTGTTTTGTTTCATTTTGTTTGTTTGACTATTTTATACTTTGCTGATGGATGACTGTGATGGGCAGGCTCTATTACACTCAGAAGCTGAGGTCTACCTGTCCTAATAGAAGCTTCGGAAGCTATATTTTACTTAGAAGCTTCCATGCTGCCGCATCTTAGTGCCTGGGAATTTGGGAGGGGGGATTCCATGGAGAGGGGGAAGTTTAGACATAACAATGTTCTTCTCGTAATGTCAAGAACAAGTTACCCTGCACCTGGAAAGGAGTGGCTGGAGGAATGTCTCCAGTTGGGACGATGGGTGATTGGACCATGTCGTGGACTGGTGGGTGCATGGGGATGAGTTTTGCTTTTCAGTTACGAGGGGAAAACTTGGCACTTTCAGATCTGGGTTTTCCCAGATGTGCAGGTATGACTTCTCCAATAAATTCTTACTTGGATGAACTTTGTTTCTGAGTGCTGAATGAAATGGGGAGTTTCATTGGAACACTGACACCTAACTAAAGCCGGCTTTTTCCAAAGCTGTGCAGTACAGTAAAGAGGCCCATAAATACATCTTTCTTACCAGGAGGTCCACGGTACAGCCGTAACTCACTCCGATGGTGTTCATACGTTTTAAGTCCACATATTTGCCCACAGCTTTCAGCCCTTTCATGCAACCTCTGATGGAGCCTCCTTTAGGGAATATTTTCCTCAGTCTGAAAAACATGCGAGGTTGAGCAAAGGATATTTGTGTTTTTTAAAGGCTCCACATCTTTAGAACTGGGAGAGGAATCAGAAAGCACATAGATAGAGAGAGATGTGCGGTGTTGTGGCTTGCCAGCGGCCAGCGGAGCTGGCAGCAGGTTCTGACAGTGAGGAGGTTGGGGAGGAACATGGGCCAGTCCTGGAGTCTGGGGAAGGCACTGATGAGTGCTCTCCATCGGAGGCAGAGATGGGGCCAGGGCTGTCTGACAGTTATCAACTGCCTTTGGAGTCAGACATCAGTGAGGAAGAAGAACAGCCGGAGCCTGTTCCCAGTGTGCACATGTGCAGAGCTGCCAGAAGAAGGGAACAGCTAAGGAACAAGGGTCAACCTGGGAATAGAGTCACAGGTGGACGGTGAATGGCCCCTCCCATAGGGAATAAAAAGAGGTCAAAGGGGAGTAGTGTTTGCAGGAGACAATTAGTTCATTTGGATGAAGATCTGTTCCTGCATTCTTGCCAAGTATTGTCTCTTACAGTGTGGCATCTGAAAGATATCGACCTGGCAACTCTCCAAGCCTGATAAAGGTCTGTAATTGTGAAATATCTTGAAAGACTGTTGGCTGGGACTTTGCTGGAGAGGAATTCACTGTAAACTAAATAAAAGGGGTTTATTGGAACAAGGAGTCAGCTTCATGCTGTTGGGGAAGCCTAGGTCAGAACAGGAGGATGAAGGAGCAGAAAGAACAAAACTACCAACAAATGTTCCTTTTCCATACATCTCACCCAACAAAACAGAATGAAAAGAAATGGAAAGACTGGTTTAAAGAACTCTTGACCCCAATTGACCTTAGACACATTACGTCATAATAAAAACTGTAGACACAAGGAAACAAAAGTTCCACAATATGCAATCGTGAATACGAGAAAATCTTACTTTTCAGGCAAGACGGAGGTGGGCACCCCTCCTAAATAATAAGAGGTGGCCCCATGCAAATTGTTTTCCTGTTCAATCATGAAGACAGTCGATTGCTCCAGACGGACCAAAACACGATCCTTGGAACCCATTTTGAAGAGAAACAGCTGGATCTGAAATTAGCCCAAGAAAAATATATTTATGGAATTGCTCACTCGCAAAAGAGTCGGTTTTACTCAAGATTCAGACGTTCTTCTCGAAGTATCTCCTAAGTTAAGGAGACCACCACACTCTAGAAAACTAGAGTCCAGAGAAGATCAACAAAGATGATTAGGGGACTGGAGGCTAAGACATTATGAAGAACAGTTGCTGGAACTGGGTATGTCGACTTTAATGAAAAGAAGGAAAAGGGGTGATATGATAGCACTGCTCCAATATGTCAAGGGTTGCCACAAAGAAGAGGAAGTCAGTCAGCCTATTGTCCAAAGCTCGATTCAGTGGGTTGGAACTGGATACAAGTAGTCCCCGACTTACAACTCCAATTAAATCCAAATTTCCATTGCTAAGAAAGGTGGTTGTCAATTGAGCCGAACCCAATTTTACCTACTTTTTTTTTGCCATGAATGTTAAGTGAATCACTGCAGTTGTTAAGTGAATCATGTAATCCTTAAGCAAATCCAGCTCCCCCCATTAACTAGTCCCATGAGCCAATAGAGTGAATGTTGCAGTGCTACTGCAACTTTTGTAATTTTGGAACTTTGTCGTAAACACTTGGGTGGGGTTATCACGTAACTTCGAATGGTCACTAACTGAACTGTCGTAACTAGAAGATTACCTGCATATGCTGTTGGCCACGTGTCTTACCGTATTTTTCAGAGTATAAGATGCACTTTTTCCACCCCCAAAAGTGGGTGGAAATGTCTGTGCGCCTTATACAGCGAAGTTGCCAAAGCCCTACCCACCCGCCGGCCCCTACCCTTCGGCTTCTACCTCCCAGCCATTTGCTTCCTTGCAGCAAACAGCCTATTTCAGCTTCAGCACAGCATGATTAGCACAAGCAGCTGATCGTCGGTTGGATCAACCTTCCGACGATCAGCTATTTCAGGCTGCAGGGATTGCTATTGCCTATTGCTGCCTCCGTGCGCCCCAAGTTCGGCCTCCGCATCCTGTTTTCTGCCTCTGCGCACCCCATTTTCTGCTCATTCTGACCCCGCCACCTGGAACGGGCTGAAAATGGGATGCATGGAGGTTGAAAACGGGACGCAGAGGCCAAAAATGGGGCACGCGGAGGCAGCAATAGGCAATGGCAATCTCTGCAAACCTGAAACAGCTAATCATTGGGAGGCTGATCCAACCGACAATCAGCTACTTGTGCTAATCAGGCTGTGCTGAAGCTGACCAGGCTGTTTGCTAAATGCTGCAAGGAGGCAAACTGCTGGGAGAAAGAGGCAGATTTTTTTTCTTGTTTTCCTCCCTAAAAGCTAGGTGCGTCTTATACTTCGGAGTGTCTTATACTCCGAAAAATAAGGCAATGGGTTGTAAGCGAAAGGACTGTGGTCATAGGTCACATTTTTTCAGTGCTGTTGTAATTTCAGGAATGGTCGCTAAGCAAATTTTTGTAAGTCGAGGACTACCTGTAATTTGAAGTCAGTCACAGCCATTCTGTGGCCATTAAAATCTGAAATCCCTAATCCGTTGAAGAAAGAATTGAAAGAACGTACTTCTGCCTCAGGACGCAAAATTGAAAGAGACAGTTCGGTCATTACCGCTTTGTTTGCGTTGTTGCTGACTATCAGGGTGGCCTGATCCTTTGAAGTCATGTTCAGGCCTCCACCAAAGTCGTAATAGAGCACCAGCTTTCTGTTTTGAACAGCCAAACACAGCAGCTGATCCTGTGAAAGGAAAAAGGACAACTCACTTTCAGATTTTTGAAGTCTAAAAGTCAACACCCTACTGTATATAAAATAGCAGTAGCACTTAGTCTTACATACCGCTTTACAGTGCTTCACAGCCCTCTCTAAGTGGTTTTACAGAGCCAGCCTATTTCCCCCAACAAACTGGGTCCTCATTTTACCGACCCGGAAGGATGGAAGGCTGAGTCAACCTTGAGCCGGTGAGATTCGAAGAATCAGCCAGCAGAAGTGGCCTGCAGTACTGCATTCTAACCACTGCACCACCACGGCTCATTAAATCCCTAAAAGGAAAGGTTTCCCTATCAGTTTCTAGTCCTGAACTCTAGGACACAGTGCTCATGTCTGTTTCTTGGCCGAGGGAGCTAGCATTGTCCAAAGACACCTTCCGTGGCCATGTGGCCAGCATGGCTATACCCCAAAGGTGCACAGAACGCTGTTACCTTCCCACCGAAGTGGCATCTATTTATCTACTCACATTTGTGTGCTTTTAAACTGCTAAAGATGGGCAGGAGCTGGAGCAAGGAACTGGAGCTTACCCTGTTGTGTGGAGCACAGGTCTCAAACACGGGCTGTCAGCTTTCCAGCTGACAAGCTCAGTGTCTTTACCCGCTGAGCTGTCATGCTCCCGCCTACTCTACACAGTGCTGCATTAATCTGGGTAAAAGCATGGGAAAATGAGGAGGTTTTTTTTCTACATATGCCTCTTCTGATCCACCCAAGAGGTTTTTGTGGCATGTCTTCTTTCTAACACCCCTTATACCAAGAACGGACTTGGTGTTCTGACCTAAACCCTTTTCCAATAAGACAAACAATAACTAAAGGGAACAGAAACCTTTTAATGAGTCTTACGAATCCCCAGTTAAAAAGCTGCTGCAAACTAATTAACTTTGATAAGCACAAACCTTGCCAAGACTGCCAAGAATCACAGATAAGAAATATTTCACAACACAAGAGTCTTCAAATACCAACTGTAATGTCCACGAGGCTGAGTTTCAAAACGTCTTTGCTTCCTGCAAAGAACGTTCGCTTCACAGCTGCCTTTTATCTTCTTGAAGGAGGGGCCATAACCTTGCAGCCTTACTCCCGAGTTGCCCGTGCTGTTGCAGTTACTCTTTCCTGTGAGCAATCCTGCACACATGCGTACTTGGCACAGGCTCCTCTGGAACCTCCTCATCGCTGCTGCCAGCCCCCACAATCTCTGAAGGCAGCAGTCCACTCCCTAATGGTCCTGGCCCCTCATCTGGGTCCTCACTCTCCTCAGCCGTCTGCAGCTGCTGCCAGCTAACCACAACACTTGGACCAAGCAACCCAGGTCCTTGCCAGGTGATCAAGTATGACCAATCGAAGCGACACCTGCCTGATGTTTCAAGAAGAAAATGATCCCGTGATATGACACCAACCGCATCTCCTGCTCAAAGCGTTTGATAGAGCCCAGCTGGCTCTCAAAGGTGATTTCTGCATATCCAGTCCCATCAAAATAGGAGCCATCAGTCAGCCAGGGATCGCCCGTTGATTTAGATCTTTGAGAAGAACGAAAGAGCGGATGAGTGATATGTCCAATCTACACATTTTATATTCCAGAACTTTAGAATTTGGAGAAATTTAAAAAAAACACATGTTGGTTGTATTTTGAGGAAGGAACACTGGAATAGAATAACAGAATAATTGTCACTTTGAATGTATGCTAATTGGCATACATTAAAATGAAATTTCATTGCCTGCAGCTCTCAAAGGATCACCACCGCTGATATGTACTACATGAACAAGATTAAATAAATAAATACAAAATTATAAATATACCCATATATATTAAAGGACACAGAGAAACAACACAGTCTAGTTTGGATGTATACACGTCCATGGCAAGAAAAATGAATCTTGTGAGTTTACCAGATGGATGGCATAGGGAAGAAAGCTGCTACAGAATCCGGTAGTCTTGCTGGAAATATTTGAAACCTCCTCCCAGAGGGGAGCAACAGAAACAGACCATGAAGTCTGTTGGGGTATGTATAGGGTCTCTAACAATGCTTTGAGCTCTAAGGCACATAGCACTTATAAGCAGCATCCTGAATAAGAGGAAGCGAGCTTCCTATCATCTTCTCTGCTGCCATCACCACTCTCTGTATGGACTTTCTATCTGAAGCACTGCTGCCACCAAACCAAGGGATGCACTTTGTTAAAATGCTCTCAATCATGCATCTGTAAAATTGGCCAGGACAGAAGGAGAAAGGTGTGCTCTCCTCATCTGATGCAGGAAATGCAGATGCTGGTTTGCATGCTTCACTAAGGATGACGTATGGAGAGACCAGTTCAGATTGTAAAAGACACTGTTTGTTTCAACACAGATTGTTGAAAGTCACTGTGTTTAGCTCTATGGGATCTTCCTATCTCTGGGCAGGAGATCAGCAAATCAAATTACATATGGGTACTCCTCAACTTACGACCATGCTATTAGTGACCATTTTGGGAAAAAAAGATTTGCAACCAGTTCTTGCCCATAAAATCACTGCAGCATCCTTACAATCACCTGATCAAAATTTGGGCACGTGGCAACTGGCATGAGTTTATGATGGATGCCATTTATGACTTTCTCAACCAGCTTCTGAAAAGCGAAGTCAGATTCGATTAACGACTGCAGTGATTTGCTCAACCAAAGGTTATAAAATTGTGTGCGACTCAACTTCCTTGCTTAGTAGTGGAAATATTGGTCTGAATTGTGGTCGTAAATCGAGGACTACCTGTACCGCTGTGTCCATTTTCTCGACTGTATCATCCAGTGGTGGGATTCAAAAAAATTTACTACCAGTTCTATGGGCGTGGCTTGGTGGGTATGGTTTGGTGGGTGTGGCGTGGCGTGGCGTGGTGGGCGTGGCAGGGGAAGGATACTGCAAAATCCCCATTCCCTCCCCACCCCACTAACCTGCTTTGCAGCTCCGTTCTTCTGTGCAGGGCAACCAAAGAAGAGCCAGCCGATCAGCTGGGACTCGGGAGGCAGGGAATAGATGCGGGCGGGGCCAGTCAGAGGTGGTAGTTCTCCAAACTACTCAAAATTTCTCCTCCAGAACTGGTCAGAACCAGCTGAATACCACCTCTGGTATCATCACCAAGTTTACCTTGTGCAAGGCTTCTCCGCAGTGGTGTCGAGATGGAACGTGCGCTGGAAATTGTACAAGCTCATCACCTCTTCATTAAGATAATCCATCTCTATACAGCCTCGGTAGTTAGGATAGCGCAGAGGGAGAGGAGGCTGTTTGGGGGGGGGAAAAATAATCCATTTGCTGAATGTTGTGTTTCATTTTCTCAGCAGAAATAAACACTTTCATTTGGTTATTAAGGCTGCAAGTTGGTAGCTTCTGTAGCTTCTTGCTTCCTGCTTCAGTTACCCAACTGTCCTGCCTTTGAAATCCCAACCTTTGTCACAATTGCCATCATATCCTTGAGCTTCGTAT
Source organism: Notechis scutatus (assembly GCF_049901735.1). NCBI lineage: Eukaryota > Metazoa > Chordata > Lepidosauria > Squamata > Elapidae > Notechis > Notechis scutatus. The sequence goes on along the minus strand of NC_142011.1, from coordinate 11,423,271 downwards.
TCGCTAGCTGCAAGTCTGCCACGAACGATGAGTGGAAGGAGCTGGGGGTCGGGTGTGGGGGGGGGAGTGACGGGAAGGCTAACAACTCATTGTACCTTCCAGAGGTATCATCTCAATGTCAAAAGGGCTGGGAACAGAATGCAACGGCTCACCAACCAGCCCACCGTTGAAGAGTTTGTTCCCAATAAGGGACCCGCAGACAGAGGGCAGGATCTAGACGGAGAAAGTTAACGGGGAAAACTTTGGCGTGTGAACTTCAGTTCTGGCTTTTCTATATTGTATTGCACTTGGCTTTTGTTGAAGTATATCTTTTGATCCAAATGACGTCAAGGATCTTTCTTGCCTAGAGCAGGGGTCCCCAACCGCTGGTCCGCGGACCGGTACCGGTCCGCGGAACAAGTCTTACCGGGCCGCTGGTTGCTGGGCGCCGCCATCTTTTTTTGGTAAAAAGTGCTTCCGGTGAGCTTTTCCGGTAGAAAGCTCACCGGAAGCACTTTTTCACCAAAAAGATGGCGGCGCTCAGATTTTCGTGAGCTTTTCCGGTAGAAAGCCATTTCTACCCGAAAAAGCTCACCGAAGCGTCGCCGCCATCTTTTTGAGGAAAAAGTGCTTTCGGTGAGGTCACCGGAAGCACTTTTTCATCAAAAAAGATGGCGGCGCCCAGTTGATGCCGGCACGGGCCGCGGCGTCAAAAAGGTTGGGGATCACTGGCCTAGAGAACCAAATTGGGGCAGGTCTGACAGCCTTGCTTGATGGTAACAGAAGACTGTCTCTGGTTACCAGCCCCCTTAAATATGGATTTCCCAGGAAAAAGCGACTTGAGTCATATCATTAATTGCCAGTTGAAGTTCCATGTGTAACCCTTAGCTTACTTAAAGTAAGTATACGTTTTGTATAGAGAACATAAAGCCAGTTAGATCTAGTAGTTAAAGCACTAGGCTAGAAATCAGGAGACCTTGAATTCATGTCCCACCCTGGGCATGAAAGACCTCTGGGTGACTTTGAGCCAATCAGCAGGAGTCTCTGAGTTCTAGTCCCGCCTTAGTAATGTCAGTCGGGTGGGGCCAATCACCAGGAGCCTTTGAGTTCTAGTCCCGCCTTAGGAACGAAAATCTGATGGGTGACTTTGGGGCCAATCACCAGGAGTCTCTGAGTTCTGGTCCCTTCTCATTAAACACTTCAGCCAGTTCCTTATATTCTGACAGATATAAAGTGTTCTTGGATAGTTCTTTTATCGAGTTTTCCAACCCTATTTTCACGTTGCTTGTTTCTATTGGATGAGGTCCTACTTCGAGTCCTAGCTTCCTAAACCCTACTTCCCACCATATGGTAGGCTTCCATTTATCTAACCAGGCCAGACCAAGTGTTACTGCCTCTGTCATGTGACGAACTACTACAAATGAAAGCCACTCCCATCTGGGTGATTTGGGGGCCAATCACCAGGGGACTGTGAGTTCGAGCCCTGCCTGAGGCATGAAAGCAGGGTGGGTGACTTTGGGGCCAATTCCTCTCCCTAAGCCTTACACATCTCACAGGGATGTTGTTGTGGGGAAAATAAGAGGAGGGGGGTAGGTTGGATATGTTTATCGTCTTGAGTTATTGGTAAAAAAGATAAAGGCAGAATACAAATTAAACAAACAAACACAATCATAGGTATAAAAGAACTTCATAACTTTTAAGAAAGCTAAAAGGGTAATGGGCTAATCATTAAGTCACCAATTGCAAACTACTAGTTTATGCAACCTGATTCTAAAAACAGAAAAAAATACCCCTTGTCCAACACAAGCAGCCTACTCATCCGAACTCACTGTGAAACTGGAAGGGTAGCCACCCATGTACAAAACGGTGTTATGGGGTCTGAAGTTGAACAGTCCATGTTCTCCTTTGGCAACGCTGTCCCCCTTGGTTTCATGCAGGGTTTGCTTCTCCACTGTCACAGACATTTGTCCGTACTGCAGGATCCTACAAACCAGGAAGGCATTTCGTGATGACCCGGGGCGTGGCACAAAGACAACGCAGCCAGAGAATAAGTATGAGTCCCTTTATTAACTCCAACTTTGCCTCCAACGTTCCGGTTACTCTCTGGTCTGGAGAAAACTCACCCATGAACCTGCAACAGTCTTTGGCTGCAGATACTCCAGTCCAAACGTTGTAAATAGAAAACTTCAAACTATAAATCCAACAAGGCAAGAAAGGGTAATAAATCCAGCAAGGCAAGATAAGGAGTTCCAGAAGTGAAGTAACATGGCAGTAAATTAAACCAGTTGAGAGGATGCCAGGAACTCAGATAACAGCAGCCAACACTAGATGAACTCAGCATTTGTTCCTGACAACCGCTCCTCCCAACTGGTTCTCCTTTAAACTCTATCCCCAAGTGTGCCTTGTGAAGGGAATCAGGGCCCTTTCCTAACTCGTAAGCCATGCAACCCATGTTGCTCTCTTCTCCCCTAGGATGAAGAGAGGGTGGCCTTGGTCTTCCTCTGAACCTCCTCTCCCTTGTTATACCGCTTCCCTGCTCTGCCCAGCCTGACTTTGCCCTTCCCTAGTTTCCTCCACAGCCAACGGAGCCACACTCCCACTCCCTGTCAGCTGTCCGTCTTCCCCCTTGGATTCAGACTCCGACAGGGGCATGACACATTTGCTGATTCCTAGGCTATCCCTCCTATCCCTCTTGCCAGCATTCAAGAATGCCCACAAAAATAAAAATAATATGAACCAAATGAAAACATAAGCAAAACTGCAGCGGAATGTTGACAAAATCCATGGTACAAGGAAAAGAAGGCAAACTCCAGCCCCAAGGTGGCTTCTTTCCAAGAGGCCTGACAGAAAGCACTCTAGGAGCAAAGGAGAAGATTACTTCAACCTTCAAAACAATTTTCTCTCTTCTACCAAGTAGTACAGGTAGCACTCAACTTACAACACTTTGTTTAGTGAATGTTCAAAGTTACAATGGCACTGAAAGGACTATTTTTCACACTTACAACCGTTGTAGCAGGTCATGTGATCAAAATTTGGACGCTTGGCAATTATCCTCACATTTATGACAATTGCAGTGTCCCGGGGTCATGAGATCCCCTTTTGCGACCTTCGGACCAGCAAAGTCAAGATGGATGCTAGATTTAATTTATCATGTTACTAACGTAACAACTGCAGCGATTCACTTAACAACTGAGGCAATGTTGTAAATGGAGGCAAAACTCACTTAACAATCGTGTCACTTAGCAACAGCAATTTGGGGCTCAATTGTGGTCGTAGGTAGAGAACTACCTGTAGTGATTGTAGAGAAGAATTTTAGCTCAGAAACTCTTGTCCATGGATCCACTATGGAACATAGATTTTTGAAGCCTGTTCCCCCCGTTTCGTTCCTCCCTACCTGTTGATCCTGACAGTAGCAAACTGTTCTCCAATTTCTTCATCGACCATCAAATGTGTTGGTTCATCATCTCCTAGTTTGTAGATCCATTCCACTTTGTGGTCTTTAAGGATGAGGCCCATGTAATCCCCAGTGGCCTGGAAAATGCAAAGAACATGAGTGAACTTGGTTTGGTCATCCAACCTGGGGCCCAGATTGTATGAATGAGCCTGTTTTTTTTTTGTTGTTGTTGTTATATTGATTGTGAGAAGCTGCAACTCTCTTCCTAGCTGTTGCTTGTGCTATCTTAGGTTTAATTCTTTATTCTTTCATTCAATTTCTATAGGCATCCAACTCAACCAAGTGATTCTTGGATGGCTGACAATTCAACAACGGCAAAACTGTAAAACCATTAAAACAGTAAAATAAAAATGGTAAAAACATCCAGGAAATAAATATATACAATAGCCAAAATAATTAACCAATAATAAAGCCAAGAAACGAGACTTCAGAAGTAGAAAACAGCAGAAGCAAGCCACGTTTGTATTTTAACATTGCTCCGGTTAAACTAAACTTTAAGTAACATTTTCCAAAGTGCAAAATCTGAGGAAGAAATAGTAATCAATGATATTGGGGCAATGAAGAGGAACCCGAATAGAGCTAAATCTACGTTACACCAACAGTGAATATCAGTCGTATTGAATAACAACTGCATAGTAATGCTAACTTTCCCAAACAAATGTGAAAAACAAACTACCTTTATACTGTCTACCCCAAGCCCACTGGGTTGATCTTTACTGGTTCTTGATTTCTCTCCTGAGAACTTACATCCTTTTGTCCCAGGTACAACACAAAGCGTGTAGACTCATTCGGTGGTTGGTCTCTCTTTTTGGAGTCTGGGTTCTGAATATAGAATTTGAGGGATGTGTAGGCAGCCAAATCTTGGAGATTGCTAGGAATCCGGATTTGCACACCAGATGTGCCATTGAACTTCACTGGAACTTTAATCTAGAAGCCAAAAGATCAAAGGAATAAACATATGATACTGGCCACTTCAAGGTTGGCATTGAAAAATACTGTGGTCCCAGCAGGATTCACTATTTTGATACTAAAAATGGCAACTTTTCTTGTTGTCTTCCAAGCCAAGGGTACGGAGAAAATCGCAGGGGGTCACAAATGGTGATCACACAACCAGGGCACACTGTGACTGTGTGGGATTGACTGAACAATAGCACTGGGGACTGCTGTCATAAGTTGGCAAGCTCACATGAAATCATTGTTTACAACTGGATTATTTAGTGACAGAATAACAGAGTTGGAAGGGACCTTGGAGGTCTTTCTAATCCAACTCCCTGATCACGCAGGAGACCATTTCAGACAAATTCCAATCTCTTCCTAAAAACCTCCAGTGTTGGAGCACCCACAACTTCTGAAGGGAAGTCGTCCCACTGATTAATTGTTCTAAGTATTAGGAAATTTTTCCTTAGGGTCTAGGTTGGTTCTCTCCATTCGTTTCCATCCATTGCTTCTTGTTCTGCCTTCAGGTGCTTTGGAGAATAGCTTGACTCCCTCTTCTTTGTGGCAACCCCTGAGATATTGGAACCCTGCTATCCTGTCATCCCTAGTCCTTCTTTTCATTAAACTGCACATAACCAATTCCTGCAACGATTCTTTATATGTTTTAGCCTCCAGTCCCCTAATCATCTTTGTTGCTCTTCTCTGCACTCTTTCTAGAATCTAAACATCTTTTTTTTTATCAATAAGCAGGGACTGCCTGTAATTACAAATCCAGCCCTTGACTGACCAGATTGTGTACACAAGTTTTAAGACAAGTTGATCTTCTCTTAAGGACCTAAACTCCGACATATAACTTGGTTTTGGAGTCCCACCCTGGTGGAGAGAAGGATCAGCAGACATTGGGTGAACTTTAAGCCTTCTTACCTTACTGACAGCATTCCGGGCCAATGAGATGAGTTGGCGCACTCGCAAGATATTGTCCAAAACAGTTGCATTGTGGCTTCTTCTGTTTTCTAAGCTGGTCAGCTTTTCCAGGAGGACTGGGAGGGTGTTTTCAAGACTTGAGACTGGACAGACAAAATATTTTGAGCGGAAACCCAATGGGAACATAAAAGAGTCTCAGAGAGAGCATGTTATGCATGATAGATTACAACTGAGTTCCAAAAAGAAGTTTTGAATCTTCTATTCAAAATTGCCTTCAATGTAATTATGAGCTCTGATAATTTCATTATTTATTTCAGATGACATTTCAGGGTAAGAGAGGAGAAAGCAAATATAGAAGAGGAGACAGAATCATACGGAATCTGTAGGTTTTTTTTTTTAAATAAGACTGAAGAAAACCAGAAAGTAAAGAAGATAGAACAATTTGCATCTTTTTTCTTTCAGCATTCTGTCTCAAAAAATAATGCAATGACACACTGGAAGAAAAATGGAAGAAAATGCATAAAAGGGAAACAAGAAAAAAAAGAATCTAACTGATATTTTGCATCTGACATTTATATCCTGCCTTTATTATTTATATAACTAACTCAAGGCACTGAACATAGCTCACTCCTTTTTCCTCACAACAGTTTCCATGACTAAGGCAGGTCAAGAACTTAGTCTCCTGATAATTGACCCAAAGTCACCCAGCCGACTTTTATGCCTAAGGTGGGACTAGAACTTACACTCTCCTAGTGATTGGCCCAAAGTATCCAGCTGGCTTTCATACCTAAGGCGGGACTAGAATTCACCATCTCCTACAACAGGGGTCTTCAAACTTGACAGTTTTAAGACTTGTGGACTTCAACTCCCAGAATTCCTCCTCCAGTCATGTTAGCTCAGGAATTCTGAGAGTTGAAATCCACAAGTCTTAAACTTGCCAAGTTTGAAGACCCCGGTCCTAGAGATTGGCCCAAAGTCAGTCAGCCAGCTTTCATGCCTAAAATGGGACTAGAATTCACAGTCTCCCAGTTTCTAGCCTGGTGCCTTAACCACTAGACCAAACTGGCTCTCAAAAAAAGTTAAACAACATTTCCTCAAAAGGCATTTATATCCAAATCCTCTTCCAAAGCATTTATAATAAAAAGAGAGACCCACAAATGACCCCACTTTATCCAAAGAAACAGAAAGACTGAAGGAATGGGAATTACCCACCAGTATTCTTGACATCACGGGTAGCTTGATTCAAATCTTCACTTCTTAGATCTCCGTACTGTTTTTTCCACTCGTCCACGTTTCTTTTCATGTCACTCAGTTTTCCTTCCATCGCGGCCACTGTCTCGTTGGCTTTTAAGGCTGCGTCTTTGGCCTTCTGGATTTTCTCTGATGCATCGTCTTGCACACGAAAAGAGACAGGGCGCAAAATTAAAAAAACAACAGCGATCAAGGTCCCAGAATTTAGATGAAAGAAATGTGCAGAGTCAAGAGTGGCTCAAAGCCGACAACAGTTCAGATTCATTTAAACTCAGGAAGAACAAATACAAAAATCAACTAGCATAAAAATTGTTCTCTGTGATTCAGAGAAAATGACTAGCCAGGAGTGAAACTCATTGCATTTCATGCATTAATGTTGTATGAATGTTGTATGTCATTTATTTGACTGGAAAAAGTGATGGGAAAAATTTATTATTTATTTACTTATTTTAATTTATTTATTAAATTTAAATGCAGCCCATCTCACTATCAAGCGACTCTGGGTGGCTTACAGTACCATAAATAACAAGACAGACAACGAAAAAGTTAAAAATATTATTACAGTTCATCCTTGATCTACAACCATTCATTTAGTGACTGTTTGAAGTCACGATGGCACTGAAAAAAGTGACTTACAACCGTTTTTCACACTTATGACCGTTGCCACATCTACCTGGTCATGTGGTTTACATACAGATGCTTGACAACTTATACTCATACTTATGACGGCTGCAGTGTCTTGGGGTCAAGTGATCCCCTTTTGCGACCGTCTGACAAGCAAAGTCAATGGGGAAGCCCAGATTCACATAACAACCATGTTACTAACTTAACAACTGCAGTGATTCACTTAACAAAAGCGGCAAGAGGGGTCATAAAAGGAGACAAAATTTACTTAACAAATGTCTCTCAAAAACTGGTTGAGAAGGTTGCAAATGGCGATCACAGGATCCTGGGATCCTGTGACTCTTGTAAATACATGAGAGTTGCCGAGCATCCAAATTTTCATCGCGCGACCATGGGGATGCCACAACAGTCGTTAAGTGTGAAAACTGCTCATAAGTCAAAGTTTTCAGAGCTGTTGTAACTTTGAAGGGTCAGAAAGCGAATGGCTGTAAGTCATGGACGACCAGTATGGTTGTTTGGGAAATCTCTGAAGTCGTTATAAGCATTATAGGCTTACCATGGACCATGTCCAACTTGTTCTTTGCTGAGTTCAGCTGGTTCAGAAGTTGCTCCTTCTTGGTTTGAGTGCCAGCCAACTTGTTTTTGGCTGCCTCCAATGCTCCCTTGACTTGGATTAAAATAAAATAAAAAGCACAGTTATCAAAGTTCAAATCAGGATTTGGGGAAGTAACATTTCAATTAGCAACATTAAGAATAGGGCCTGGGGCTACCAATGTTGAGATGTACCAAGACATTCCAGAACTGTGTTCTCCAATCTGGGAATTGGGACAACAAGCTGCGGCCAACTTGCCAAGGGACAATTTAACAATTCTATTTAATTATTTAAAATAAATAAAAAGTTATTTTAATTTTTGCAATTCACATTTAATTCTGTCCCTCGCTTTGCATCCTTTCCTTAAAGATTCTATTCTACCATTTCTTTGATATTAGTGTAACTCTTGTCCCACAGTGAGTTGTCCTGTGAGTTGGCCATTGTGAGTTGTCTTACAGCAAGTTGGCTGTGGCAATTTGGCATTGGTGAGTTGGCCGTGGCAAGTTGGCCATGGCAAATTCTCTAGACCCCTCTAAACCTTATTAAGTTGAACTACTATTACTGCTTTGCCTGTCCCATTGATAGACAGCTCCAGCTTCAACCCAAGAACATCACAAAAGAAAGCGTACACCCACTTTTACCAATCCCAGATGATCTGGAATCAAAATGAAAGAGAAAATTGAAGCATAATAAGAACTGTTTTCAACTGCATTGTTATTCTTGCAACCTTTTGCCTTGCACAAGAAGGCAAGACAAGAAACAATGGATGGAAACTAATCGAGGAGAGAAGTGACCCAGTGGTGGGGTTCAAATTTTTTTACTACCGATTCTGTGGACATGGCTTGGTGGGCGTGGTGTGGCGTGGTGGGCGTGGTGTGGTGGGTGTGGCAGGGGAAGGATACTGCAAAATCTCCATTCCCTCCCCACCCCACTAACCTGCTTTCCAGCTCTGTTCTCCTTTGCAGGGCAACAAAAGAAGACCCAGCCAATCAGCTGGGACTCGGGAGGCAGAGAATAGATAGGGGCAGGGCCAGTCAGAGGTGGTATTCCGAACTACTCAAAATTTCTACTAACAGTTCTCCAGAACTGGTCAGAACCTGCTGAATACCACCTCTGAAGCGGCCTAGAACTAAGGAGAAATTTCCGTGAGAACAATTAACCATGGAAAGGGTTGCCTGCAAAAGTTATTCCAACCCTGGAGGCTTTTAAGAAAAGAATGTTTGGAATGATATACAGTCTTCTGCTTTAGCAGGGGGTTGGGATAGAAGACCTCTAAGGTCTCTTCCAACTCTGTTATTCTGATTTTATATCCTGCTTTTCCATTTCCTATAAAACTGTCCCAACTACCTAAAGCAACAGAGGTACACACAAAATAACATATATCCTCTTCCTTACCCAGAACAATCACATACTCTATGGCTCAGGGGTTTGGCTGGATCAGTTCTGGGCAGGCTGTAATCAGACCGAACCCAAAAACTCTAACCTCCATTGATCCATTAAGCACAATAAAGAGCCATCAAGAAGACCAAGGCTTCAGATGATAAAATGCCGTGTGTGATATGCAAGGGTGGTGAATGGGGCTAAGAGGAAAGACCCAGATGAGAAGAGGGTCTCACATGTGGTGGCAATGCCCAGAAGTTAAAAAATATTGGATGGGGATACAAAGATGGCTATGAGAAATTACAGATTATTTTAAATTACCAATTAGAACTTAAACCGGAAATATATTTATTAGGAATAATTAAGGGGAAATTTAGCAAGTCTATCCAATACATCATTATACATATTATAATGGCGGCGAGGATAGCTTTCATACAGGGCTAGAAAAAAGAAAAGATACCATCCGAAGAGTACCTGATACAAAAAATAAAGGACTGTGGGGAAATGGATTAATTCACAGCGGAATTAAAAGGCAAGGATGAATTGGACTATTATGTGATTTGGGATAGCTGGAACAAATGGGTAGAATATAGAAATAAGAATGGATGTATAGGTATAAAAGCAAATATATGTATTATTAATGACACGATGCTGTTAATGTAAATAGAGATTTGTAATTTTGTTTTTGAAAATAGAATAAATAAACAGGAAACAAAAAGAGAGAAGGAGGGTCTAATGGACCAGATTGGATGGAGAAGGTGCTGCTGGTTTCTTGCTCACCTCCGCTGAGTTTCCTTTGCTCTTCCTTCACAGCTTCTTCTAAAGCACTGCTATCTTTCTTCATTTCTTTTGCTCTGTCTCCAAGGTTATGTCTGAGGACGTTCTGCAAATATAGAAGATAAGCGGTCTCACCTTACCTGCCCAGTAATTCACACAGAACATTCTGAACCCATGCCTTATACAAGAGTTCTAGCCTCCATTGGTTGTCTTCTCTTGGGTGCTCTCTCTTCCTCCTCCGGTCTCTACTGTTCATTGGTGGTATGCTGTCGGTTTGCACCGGTTCTAGCGATCCGGTTGCGCTGGTCAGGAGTTGGCCCCGCCCACCCGCCCTTTCCTGTCCTATATTTCCTTTGTTTGTAGCTCAGCTGATAGGTGTGGCAGAGCGGATTGCCGCACCTCAGCTGTTTTACTCACCAGCACTGATGGTAAGTTTTCATGCTTAAAATTGCCCGTTTTAAAACGCTCCCCGTGCGCCCACAAAAGGCAACCAAGAAGCTTCTTCAGCTCTGACTGGATATGGAAGGATTTATATTCCTTGCAGACAGCTTGGTCATTTGCACTTTCAGCTGGTCACTTTCAGAAGGTCGTTGAGTTAATGGTACCTATAGTCTGCAATTTTTCTGGAAATCTGTTCATACTCCCACACCATTCCAAGGGCGTTCATCCCAAATTGCATAGCTAAAAGTCTATAGACCCTGAGTACATAGTTAAACCTCCAAGTGGACTCAACAACTCTCTAAAAGGACACAAATGACCAGCTGTCTGCAAGGAATATAATTCCTTCCATTCTCTACCATCCAGCCAGAGTTGAAGAAGCTTCTTGGATGAGAAGTGAAACATCTTCAAAGAAAAAAACAAGAAAGTCCAATTGCCACCTTTGGGATGAATGTATACTTCCTTAATCCATTTTTCAACAAGGACTGAGTCTCCATCCTTGACAAGACACCGTACTTCCAAATACCGTTCCCAATTTTGCTAATGCTGAACTGAATTATTTTTGTGTCCTTTATGAAATTAAACCAGTACAATTTGAAGAGAGATGTGCAGTTAACTGGACAAGGGAGGTTGCAATTGCATAGACGTTGATTGGCAACCTTTCCCATGTCATCAAGCAAAAACTATGAATTCTTCTTTGTCAAGATTGTTTTTCTTTGAATAAGCTGTGCTACTCTAACCATTATCTGCCAAGTATCTGTAAATTATCTAAGGAGAAAGCAGTCCTCTGTGAAAGCCTCAGCTGTCTCACTAGAACAACAAAATTATTACACCGGATAATAGAGGGAAGTTGACTGCCAGCTCTTGGCAGGTGAGCTGGTGTTAGCCCTCTTTCCAATGGAGTTTGCACGACAAACATTCCTACCTTCAAAGCTTCATCAGAAGCATTGATGGCTTTGCTGGCTGCCTCTTCCGCATTCCTCACCGCCTCAATGATGCTGGCATAGGCATTGGAAGCATTGATGGCTCTTTGAATAAAACTATCCTGGTTTGTGCCATGGATAATGCTGTTTTGGAGAACAAAAAGATAGGACTTTTTGTCAACTCATAAAACATTGCTATGCCTGTTTTAGTACTTGCCATAAAAAGGGGGGGGGAGCGAAAGTACATTCCAACTCTTATCTTTAAAAGGTTGTAACTAAAATACCAGAGTTTTTGCCTGCAAATATATTTAATTGGTGAACGTGAATGATGACACCCAGCCTGTGAACGTGCTCAATGGGAGAATCTGGTTTATGAGACACCCGGGGGGAGGGAGGAAACAGGGTCACAGGGGACTGTAAATTATGTGTGCCAGAGTTGGCTTCATACAGGGCAGTGCCAGTATGTCACCTCTAATCAATCCTTTGAAGTTTTTTGAAGTTTGGCTCGAGAATCATGATTTAATTAGGGTGATTGCTGGAATCCTGACACTGTTTTTATTAGAAGTCCCAACTTGGCTCCTGCTGCTAACAGAAGGCCTGAAGTTTCAATAGTGCTGTTACTTTTATTCCCTCACAATTTCAGTACAGGTAGGCCTCGGCTTTCAACGTTACATTTAGTGAACATTCGAAGTTACTATGGCATTGAAAAAAGTGACTTATGACCTTTCACACATACAACCGTTGCAACATTCCCACGGTCACGTGATGAAAATTCAGACTGACTCATATTTATGACAATTGCTGCATCGGGGATCACCATTTGCGACCCATCCAGGTGTCTTCCGACAATCCAAATCACCGAGGGAAGCTTTATTCACTTAGTGATTCACTTAGCAAGTGCAATGAGCTGCTTAACAACTGGGGGAAGGTCATAAAATAAGACAAAATCCACTTAACCAATGTCTCGCCTGGCAACAGAAAATGGGCGCTCAGTTATGGCCATAAATCAAGGACTGCCTACAGAAGGTAGCTTGCAGAAGAGCTGGTCAATTTATGGAGGCTAGAAATCCAGTTTCATGGATAGGTCTTTCCCAAGTTCCATTACCAACAGTGGTGGGAGGTTGCTGGTTCGGACCGGTTCTATAGAACCGGTAGCTCTGATGATCAGCTGGCCCCGCCCATCTGACCCCATCCTATCCTGTCCTATATTTCCACATTTTTCAGCTCAGCTGATCTGCGCAGCACCGTGGATTCCCGCACCTCAGCTGTTTTACTTACCAGGGCTGCTCTAGAAGGTAAGCTGTAGTGCTTGAAATGGGTGTATTTTGAACGCTGTGTGCACGCGCAAAGCACGCTCTCATAGAACCAGTAGTAAACATTTTTTAATCCCACCACTTATTACCAATTCTCTCTTCTCACCTCCATGCCTTTGAAGGTCTAACCAACCAGGACTAGGAAAGGATGTGGAAAGACCTGAAATTTCCCTTCCTTGCATCTGCAATAGTATCATCAGAAAGAAGAAACCAGGTCTATAAAAATACAGGAATCCAGGGGTTTTGAAATAGGCTAGATCAGTGATGGCTAACCCTTTCGTCGTTGTGTGCCAAAAGTGCGTGCACCCATAATGCAATGCACACACGGCTCCCTGCGCACCATGTGCAGAGAGGCATTCTCATATGACACCTCCCCCCCCCGTGTGTGCCCTGCCCCCCCTGCACATGCAGTGCATGTCCCGCGCACGCTTCACCTCCTGGGCATGCATGGCAGATACCCAACAATCAGCTGGCTGGCGGGAGGCGCGTGCGCATACGCAGTGGATCTGTTCCGGGCGACGGCTCACGTGCTGGCAGAAATGGCTCTGCATGCCATTTCTGGCACGTGTGCCATATGTTTGCCATCGCGGGGCTAAATTATGACTTTAAAAAGGATGATAAAATACTGTAGTTTCAAAAGTAAAACCTAATAATAGATGATGTATTAAAAATATTTAGCTCTTTGATGGTGATCGATTTGTGTCCACATGTGATGGAATGTAGTCTGGATTCCCACAAGGGAGGGAACGGTCGCTAAATGAATGGTTGTACATCAAGGACTACCTGTAATAATATTTTTAACTTTTTCATTGTCTGTCTTGTTACTTATGGTTCTGTAAGACACCCAGAGTCGCCTGATAGTGAGATGGGGCTGCATTTAAATTTAATAAAAAAAAAATATAAGTAAATAAATAATAAAAAGTCTCATTTTTTCAGTGCCGTTGTAACTTTGAGAGGTCACTAAACGAACTGCTGCAAGCTGAGGACTATCTATAATCGGGAAGGAATAGGATGGTCCTTCTAAGGATAGAAGCTTCAGTTGCATTTCAACAGCTGGTTAGGAAATGAGAACAAACGAAGCAAATTTGAAGCAATTGTTACCTGGAGAGATTTCGTGCCAGTTCATCTAGGAGCTTTGCATGTTCTTCTGCCAACTCCACCTTCTGGATCTTGTTGCTTGCCAACGTGTACTCCTTCGCCTTCTCGGACAGAGGGTATCTGGCTCCATCTAGCTGAGCTAGTAGCTTCTCAGATTCCTGTAATACAAGAGAAGCATTGGCCACCATTCAGAAGACCTGCTTTGCCGTCCCTTTTCGTTCTGACTGAAGGGCCCCCTCCAAAGAATTGGAGCTATGAAGAATATCCAAACACCTGAGGCCTCCTACAATAATCACCTCAGCCAGTGTTTCCCAATCTTAACAACTCTAAGGTATGTGGATTTCAACTCCCAGAATCCCCCAGCCAGCCATGCTTGTAGACTTCAGTTTCCAGAATTCCCTAGCCAGAAGGCTTGTGGGTTACAGCTCCCATAATTCCCTAGCCAGAAGGTTTGTGGGTTACAGCTCCCAGAATTCCCCAGCCAGAAGGCTTATGGGTTACAGCTCCCAGAATTCCCCAGCCAGCCATGCTTATAGACTTCAGCTTCCAGAATTCCCCAGCCAGCCATGCCTGTAGACTTCCATTCCCAGAATTTCCCAGCCAGCCATGCTTGTAGACTTCAGTTTCCATAATTCCCTAGCCAGAAGGCTTGTGGGTTACAGCTCCCATAATTCCCTAGCCAGAAGGTTTGTGGGTTACAGCTCCCAGAATTCCCCAGCCAGCCATGCTTATAGACTTCAGCTCCCAGAATTCCCCAGCCAGCCATGCTTGTAGACTTCCATTCCCAGAATTCCCCAGCCAGCCATGCTTGTAGACTTCAGTTTCCATAATTCCCTAGCCAGAAGGCTTGTGGGTTACATCTCCCACAATTCCCTAGCCAGAAGGCTTGTAGACTTCCATTCCCAGAATTCCCCAGCCAGCCATGCTTATAGACTTCAGCTCCCAGAATTCCCCAGCCAGCCATGCTTGTAGACTTCCATTCCCAGAATTCCCCAGCCAGCCATGCTTGTAGACTTCAGTTTCCATAATTCCCTAGCCAGAAGGCTTGTGGGTTACATCTCCCATAATTCCCTAGCCAGAAGGCTTGTAGACTTCCATTCCCAGAATTCCCCAGCCAGCCATGCATGTGGACTTCAGCTCCCAAAATTCCCCAGCCAGAAGGCTTGTGGGTTACAACTCCCAGAATTCCCCAGCCAGCCATGCTTGTGGACTTCAGCTCCCAAAATTCCCCAGCCAGCCATGCTTGTAGACTTCCATTCCCAGAATTCCCCAGCCAGCCATGTTTGTTTGCTTCAGCTTCCAGAATTCCCCAGTCAGCCATGCTCGTGGACCAGCTCCCAGAATTCCCCAGTCAGCCATGCTCGTGGACCAGCTCCCAGAATTCCCCAGTCAGCCATGCTCGTGGACTTCAGCTCCCAGAATTCCCCAGCCAGAAGGCTTGTGGTTACAGCTCCCAGAATTCTTTAGCCAGCTATGCTGCCCAAGGAAATATGGGAGATCTTAAAGTTATCAAGGCTGAGAAACACTGCTCTGTCCCAAGCAATATTTTTTAACACTACCTCAGGATCATAAAAGTCAACACACTTCCTCTTCCTCCCTAACCTTACAAGCGTTTTTCTGTGTACAGAGAATCCTTGACTTACAACAGTTTGTTTCGTAACAGTTGAAAGTTACATCAGTACTGAAAAAAGTGACTTATGACCATTTTTCACACTTACGACCATTGCGACATCCCCACAGTCATGTGATCAAAATCCAGAGGCTGGGCAACTGACTCATATTTATGACAGTTGCAATGTCCTAGGGTCATTGTATCTCCTTTTGCGACCTTCTGACAAGCAAAGTCACTCCGGGAGTGATTCACTTAGGAAATGTGGCAAGAATAGTCGTAAAATGGGGCAAAACTCACTTAACAAATTTCTCACTTAGCAACATAAATTTTGGGCTCGATTGTGGTTGTACGTTGAGGACCACCTCTAGTATTCATGAAACAGTTACAGATAGTCCTCGACTTATAACCACAATTGAGCCCAAAATTTAGCTTGTTAAGTGAGACATCTGTTAGGTAAGTTATGCCCCATTTTACGGCCTTTCTAGCCACAGTTGTTAAGTGAACCATTGTAGTTGTTAAGTTAATAACACAGATGTTAAGTGAACCTGGCTTCCCCATTGACTTTGCTTGTCAGAAGGTCGCAAAAGCCGTTCACGTGATCCCAGGAATCTGCAACTGATCATAAATACAAGTCAGTTGCCCAGCATCCGAATTTTGATCACCTGACCACAGGGATTAACACATTTTAACAGATTAACAGAGTTGGAAGGGACCTCGTAGGTCATGTAGTCCAACTCCCCCGCTTGCCCAAGCAGGACACTCTACACCCGTGATGGCAAACCTATGGCACGCATGCCGCAGGTGGCACGCAGAGCCATTTGCGCGGGCACGCGAGCCCCAGCCAAACTTACCTACACTGCACATGCGAACGCCTCCTAGCTGATTTTCAGCCCGTTTGAGGCCATTTTCGTCCTCCTCTGCAGCCTCGGGAGGCCGAAAAACGGGGCGGTTTTGTCACTTTGAAATGGGCCTGTTTTTCAGCCTCCCAAGGCTTCAGATGCTTCCCTCGATCCTCCGGGAGGGCGAAAATGGCCTCAAACGGGTCGAAAATCAGCTGGGATGCACAGTGGGGGCGAGGCACATTGCATTGTGGGTGCCAGCATGCGCGCACTTTAGGCATACCGTAACAAAAAGGGTCGCCATCACTGCTCTACACCAGTGGTCCCCAACCTTTTATGCCGCGGCCCGGCACAGCTGTTACGCCGCCATCTTGTTTTGATGAAAAAGTGCTTCCGTGAGCTTTTTACCCGGAAAAGCTCACCGGAAGCACTTTTTCATCAAAAACAAGATGGCGGCGCCATAGCAAACCAGCGGCCCGGTAGGATTTGTTCCACGGACCGGTACCGGTCCGCGGACCGGGTGGTTGGGGACCCCTGCTCTACACCATTTCTGACAGACGAAGTCCAGTCTCTTCTTAAAAGCCTCCAGTGATGAAGCTCCCACAACTTCTGAAGGCAACTTCTGTTCCCTTGGTTGACTGCTCTCACTGTCAGAAAATTTGGATGTTGCAACGGTTGTGTGAAAAATGGTCAAAAGTCACTTTTTTCCAATGCTGTTGTAACTTTGAACAGTCACTAAACAAACTATTGTAACTCAAGGACTAATGGTATTGTGAAGATCACATCCTTTTGTTATTTCTTACATCCCCGCCTCTCAGGTTCCTAGAGCCACACATATAATTTCTCTTCCCTAGAGAAGCACAATGTTTACATCACTTACCTCTTTCGCATTTATAACCATCTGCAGAAATTCAGAGATCTTCCCCAAGGAGCCTTTAGCCATACTCAAAGTAGTCTGGGTTGTGTCATACTGTTTCTCAATTTCCCTGATCTTTTGCTGTTAAAGAAAAAGAGAGTATTTGGAAGAATAAATTAAATACTAACGCTGTGATGGCAAACCTATGGCACGCGTTTCACAAGTGCCACGCAGAGCCATTTGTGCTGGCATGCGAGCCACAGGCAAACTTACCTCACTGCGCATGTGTGCACTTCACAGCTGATTTTTTTTTTCCAGTTGGTTTCTGGCCTTTTTTGGCCTCCCAGAGGCTTGGAAAAAGCTGCAAGGCTTCTCAGGATGAATTATAGGCCCGTTTTGTCACTTCCAGTATTACAGGAAGTGACAAAATGGGCCTATAATTTGGCCTGAGAAGCCTTGCAGAGGCTTTTTCCAAGCCTGTGGGAGGCCGAAAAAGGCCTCAAACCAGCCGAAAAATCAGCTTTGAGGTGCAGTGCAGATAAGGAGGTGGCGGGGGGGGGGGAAATTGCGCATGCATGCGCAGGGGTCTTGGGGAAGGGGCATGTGCATTGCATTCTGGGTGCTGGCATGCAAATGCAGGCACGCTAATGCGCGTGCAATTTTTGGCACAGAAGCCCCAAAAGGTTAGCCACCACTGTACTAATGCATAACGTGCAAAGTCTGATCCAGGACACTCTGCTCCTCGTCCATATATACACCCCAAATTTCTTTGTTACATTATGTGTTTTTGTTATTTTAGTTCTTTTTCCTCGTTTTTAAAAGAATTCTCTGTATTCACCTGCAGAAAGATTCTTCTATTGTTCTGATTCTTCGACTTACAACCATTCATTTAGTCACCATTCGAAGTTACAATGGCACTGAGAAAAGGGACTTATGATTGTTTTTCACACTTATGACCGCTGCAGCATCCCCATGGTTACGTGATCAAGCTTCGGACACTTGGCAATTTTATGATGGTTGCAGTGTCCCAGGGTCACATGATCCCCTTTTGTGACCTTCTGACAAGCAAGGTCAGTGGGGAAGCCAGATTTACTAAACAACCATGTTACTAATTTAACAACTGCAGTGATTCACTTAACAAAGGTGACGAGAAACAACTTCTTGTTTAGCAACAGAAATTTGGGGTTCATTTGTCCAATGATGTGACTATGGGGGCGCTGCAACGGTCTTAAGTGTGAAAAACAATCATAAGTCACTTTTCTCAGTGCTGTTGTAACTTTGAATGGTCGCTAAACAAATGGTTGTAAGTCAAGGACTACCTGTATTCCCCAAATCCCTTGGGGCATTGTAGTTCATTCTCAGCCGAAAATCTCAGTGTCAGAATTCCAACAATCGCCCTAATTAAATCATGAGCCTCGAGCCAAACTTCAAAAAACTTCAAAGGATTTATTAGGAGCGATATACTGGCATGATCTGTATGAAGCCGACTTTGAGATACGTAATTTACAATCACCTACGACCCTGTTTCCCCCCCCCCCCCACACCTCTCTGGGTGTATCATAATTCAGATTCTCCTACAGAACACATTCATGGGCTAGGTGTCATCAATCACGCTCTCCAATAGAGGATTTTTGAGCCCAGAATACCCAGTTGCCTCAGTTACAATCTTTGTGCGATAAGCTGGGAATGTGCTTCTAAGTTTATTTGCTTTATGCTCCTTCAGGGTTCCCCCCCTCTTTCGTAGGGCAACTTGGAAACCGGCATAGGAATGTTTATTTGACACTCAGTTTTTACCTGGGTTTCCTCTAAGTGATTACGGTTCAGGCTGTTGAGATCTTCTGTCTGTCGGGTTTTATTTACTGCTTCGTTTAGGGCATCTCGTAGGTCCATCAAATCTGAATTGTACTGATCCAGCTGGTCATTGATTTGATTGACCAGTTGTTGGTTGGCCTCCAACTTGCTGAAGAGCTCATTCCTCACGCGGTTCAGCACTGAGAGAAAGAAAGAAAACTTTAAAAGATTAGCGATGAACATCAAGAGTTCCATGATGGTGAGGTAAAATTCCCTCAATTCCAAAAGAGCAGTGTCTCCAAAATGGCAGCTTCAAGACTTCTGGACTTCAATTCCCAGGATGCCTCAGCCAGACATATCTTAAAGTTGCCAAGTTTGGAGACCCTTGCAAAAGAGAGAAAAGGAAGACACATTGTGAATATTTTGAATTTAAGAATCCAGTCTCCTTTCACTGAAGCCTCATTTCTCAAATTATCAATAAACTGGGATTCCAGAATATCTTAGTAAATAGTAAATCCTTGGGAATGACTCCCTCACATAGCCCATTTGCTTTCTCTTGTCATACTCACAATTCTGTGTTTCATCATATTCCTCAACAGCAATGGCTCTCTGGAAACTAAAATCCATGGCTTTCATGTGCCTCAACATTGCACCAACCTCAGCTATCTTCTGACGAAACTCTTCCGCGGAGGTGGAGCTAGCATTGGCTGTGGTAAAAGTGTTCATCTGATGTATGAGATCTGTATAAAAAGCCACAACAATTGAGATGCTTGATTTAGGACATACCTCTGCACATATAGCTCTCGATTTGATTGTTCTGATCTAGGCTTCACAAAAATCACGAACCAGACTCCTCATCCCAACAAAATTCCTTTTGTTTAGGCTAATATGAATCCTCTCATTCACATCTAACAAAATCCCGGCAAACAGTCTTTCAAGAGAGATTTACAATCACAGACCTTATCAGGCTTGGAGAGTTGCCAGGCCTATAGCTTCCAAGTGCAACCTGTAGCAGAAAATACTTGGCAAGAAGTCAAGAACAAATCTTCACCTTAATTAAATGAACTAATTGTCTCCTGCAAACACTGCTCCCCTTTTGCTCCTCTTTATTCCCTATAGGAGGGGCCAATTACCATCCACCTGTGCCTTTACTCTCAAGTTGACCCTTGTTCCTTAACTGTTCCCTTCCCCTGGCAGCTCTGCACATGCGCACATCGGGAACAGGCTCCAGCTATTCTTCTGCCTCACTGATCTCCGACTCTGAAGGCAGCTGATAACTGTCGGACGGCCCTGGCCCCATTTCTGCCTCTGACGCAGAGCACTCATCAGAACCTTCCGCAGACTCCAGGACTGGCCCATGTTCTTCCCCAACCTCCTCACTGTCTGAGTCTGCTGTTAGCTCCACTGGCTGCTGGCGGGCCACAACATTGACTTAGCAGATGACCAAGCTGAGCCCGAAGGAGGGTCAAATACATCATAAGTTATGAGTCCCTGTGCGCACGCAAGAGATCTAAGTCCAGCCTATTATGAGTGCCTTTCTTATCTCTCGCTCATTTCCCTTGACCATTAGTTGGCCAGATTCTAGTAAAGAGCTCAAGCTTGCAATAAATCTTTAAAATCATTTGAACTGCCTGAATCTCCTGATTTCCCCGGCATAAGATACTTGATTTCCCTTTAAAAGAAAGCTATTTCTCTCAGGATTCCAAAACATTAATCGGATTCAGCATTCAGAACCACCAACCAATTAGCAAAATAATACCCTACTGACTCTCATCCCATGGAAGTCTTTGATATCATTTTATTTGTTTTTGCAAAACATTATTTCACTTTTTTACATTCACCAGGATGTGCGATCATGCTAGTTTCATGACAGAAACCATACCTACATTTGTAACCTGTACACAAGGTATACCCATCACACCAATGTTTCCAATGCACACTCAAGCTCGCAAACATTTTCTATCTTTCAGCGGTTGCTACCAAAATGCCTTTCAAATATATAACTAAGAGAAATAATTAGAGTACAAAAGAACCCTCGGACTGGAACTATCTTCTGCTTTCTGATTTTCCATGATTTACATATAGTCCTCAACTTACAACCACAACTGAGCTCAACATTTCTGTTGCTAAGCAAGACAGTTGTTAAGTGAATTTTGCCCCATTTTATGACCTTTCTTGACACAGCTGTAAAGGGAATCACTGCGGTTGTTAAATTAGTAACACGGTTGTTAAGTGAATCTGGTTTCCCCCTCGCTTTTCAGAAGGTCGCAAAAGGTGGACACACGACCCTGGCACAGCACAACCATCATAAATACGAATCGGTTGCCAAGCATCCAAATTTGATCACGTGACCCTGGGGGATGCTGCAATGGTTGTGTGAAAAACGGTCATAAGTCACTTTTTTACAGTGCGGTTGTAACTTTGAACGGTCACTAAATGAATTGTTGTAAGTCAAGGGCTAACTGGGATGAGGTGATCCTTTGCTAAAGAATCAACATCATAGCGGTTGTGTACCTGGGATTATCTGTACACGAGTCCTTCCAACAACAGCTGCTTATGAAAAAATGAGTCTTACATAGATACAATCAGCATAAATTTTATACAAACCTTGTACACTACACACTTGGGAATTAAGCATCACTCTTGGATCATTTGCTGGGTTTTTTTTTAACTGGAATTGGTCACTTCTCAAGTAGCACTTTTTGAAAGCAGGAAAATATATAGAATTCTGCCTTACCATTAATTTTATTTTGAATTTTGGTGAGGTTCAGAACAAGGCTCTCTGCTTGCTGATAGGTCTCCTGGGTAACATCCATCAGATGGTTTGCTTTTCTGTGGGTCATTGTTGCCTAAAAACAACACTGTCAGTTTAGAGAACACTGAAAGGTACAGGGGCAGGCCAACAATTTATTTATTTTATTTATTTATTTGATTTGCCAATTGTTTACAAGATAATAAGTATAAGTGTATACATAGTTGTGAATACATGAAATGGGTACATATAAGAAAAATAAAAGAAGAATAAGAGAAACAATAGGACAGGGACGGTAGGCACGTTGGTGCGCTTATGCACGCCCCCTACAGACCTCTTAGGACAACAATCTTTACAACAATCGGGAAGTTTGCTTAAAGACAGTTGTGAGTTCAGCTTAATTTCTCTTTAAAGATTAATTTAAAATCACATTGTTGTCCCAGAGACACAGCTATATAATAAAGTAATATTTTTTAAAAAGGATTTGGGTCATTGCTGATGGACCACATAATAGTCTTTAGATTCCTGGTGGAATCCAAAGGAAAATGGCTAAAAATGTTAAGCAGCCAAAGCTGTCTGAACCTGCCATGTTCTCTTTTCTCAATTGTTTGGGTACAATCATTTCTCTTTTGCCTAATATTAAGAGCAGTTCTGACAATGAAATTAATTACTTAAGGAGGTGCAGAGCCAACCACCAAAGAGACTATGAGTTCTATTCAGGGATGGGCTTCAAAAATTTTAGCAAAGGGTTCTCTGCCCGGTTGCTGGGTGGGTGTGGCCATGGTATGCTTGGCGTAGTTGGTCTCCTGCACCACCGGGGGGAGGGCATTTTTGCCCTCCCTGGGCTCTGGAGGCTTTTGTCAAGCCTCAGGGAGGGCGAAAACGGCCTCCCCAGGCCCCAAAGGGTCTCTGGAAGCTGGAAATGGGCCCATTTCCAGCCTTCCTGAACTTCCTGTAGGCCCATTTTATTTATTTATTTATTTATTTATTTATTTATTTATTCATTCATTCATTCATTCATTCATTCATTTGTCAAGCGATTATAAGACACCAGGTATAAGTATAAACATAGTTATGAATACATGAAATGGATTCATATAAGAAAAATAAAAAGAAACAACAGGACAGGGACGGTAGGCACGTTTTGGTACGCTTATGCACGCCCCCTACAGACCTCTTAGGAAAGGGGTGAGGTCAATAGTAGACAGTCTAAGATTGAAGTTTTTGGGGTTTGGCGAAGAAACCACAGAGTCAGGTAGAGTATTCCAGACATCGACCACTCTGTTGCTTGTTGTTGTTGAAAGCTGTTTGGGTGACCTTGGGCCACACTCGCTCAGCCTGACCCAACTCAAAGGGTGATTGTTGTGGGGAGAATAGGACGAAGTATTTCATAAGATCACTACTGTGAGTTAACTAATAAAAGCAATAAAGGTGGGATAAAACTCAAACAAGTAAGGATTTCTCCTTCCAGAAAAAGACAAATAAGTGGAAGAATGCAAGATTTTACAACTCATTGCTTGACTATGCTTAAATAATCAGCACCAGATAGCTTTATCTTCCCCCTTGATAAAATTCAGATGTGATTACATCTGGTACATGAAGAAGGATATTCCTAGCTATTCACATATAGGTGAATAGCTAATTTTCACATGTAGGTGTAAAAATTAAGCATTGACTTCTGAAACTAAAAGAGAAATATCTCTTTTAAAGGTAGAGCCTTGTCCCAAGCAAAGTTAACCTTGCCCAGACAGTTTTGGTCACCACAGACAAAAATCCAGTTTTGGTTACCACATTAAAAAAAAAGACTTTGGAAAAAGTGCAAAGAAGAGCAACTAAGATGATTGAAGGCCTGGAAACTAAAACATATGAAGAACGAGGTTTGGGTAGTCTAGAGAAAAAAAGGACTAGGGGGGACATGATAGGAGTATTCCAGTATTTGAAGGGCTGCCATAAAGAGGAGGGGGGGTGTCAATTTATTTTCAAAAGCACCAGAGGGCAAGGAAAAGAAACAATGGATGGAAACTAAAGGAGAGAAGCAACCTGGAATTAAGGAGAAACTTCCAAACAGTGAGGATATTTAACCGGTGGAACAGCTCGCCTCCAGAAATTGTGGGTGCTCCATCACTGGAGGTTTTAAGAAGAGATTGGACAGTCACTTGTCGAAATGGTATAGGGCCACTGCTTGAGCAGTGGGCTGGACTAGAAGACCTCCAAGGTCCCTTCCAGCTCTATTCTGATTCTGACTCAGATCACTTTACTAAAGCACCTTGTTGTACATTGTACCAGCTGTAATACAGGTTGTTCCCGACTTACGACCACAACTGAGCCCAACATTTCTGTTGCTAATTGAGGCAGCTGTTAAGTGAACATTGCCCCATTTTACGATCTTTCTTGTTGCCATTGTTAAGTGAATCATTGCAGTAGTTAAGTTAGTAGCACAGTAAAAATTAATTGGGTTTCCCAACACTGACCTTGCTTGTCAGAAAGTCGCTAAAGGGGAACACACAACCCCAGGACACTGCAATCATTGTAAATATGAACCAATTGCCCAGTGTCCGAATGTTGATCACGTGACCTTGTGGGGGTTGGGAGTGCTTGCAACAGTCCTAAGTGTGATAACAGATAATCTCCTGCTTGGGCGGGGGGGTTGGACTAGATGACCTAAAAGGTCCCTTCCAAGAGTTGGAAGGGACCTTGTAGGTCATCTAGTCCAACCCCCCCGCCCAAGCAGGAGACCCTACACCATTTCTGACAGATGGGAGTCCAATCTCTTCTTGAAAGTCTCAAGTGATGGCGCTCCCACAACTTCCGAGGGCAATTTCTGTTCCATGGGTTAACTGTTCTTCCTGTCAGAAAGTTTCTCCTTATTTCCAGGTTGAATCTCTCCTTGTTCAGTTTCCATCCATTATTCCTTGTCTGGCCTTCGGGTGCTTTAGAAAATAGCTTGACCCCTTCCTCCTCTCTGTGGCAGCCCCTCGAGTATTGGAACACTGCTCTCCTGTCTCCCCTGGTCCTTCTCTTCACTAGACTAGCCAGGCCCAGTTCCTGCAATGGTTTAAAAAAAAAAAAAGGTCCTATGTGCCTTTTTTCACATAGATCCTACGGTCCTATGTGAAAAACAGTCTATGTGCTGTTGTGGATTCCAATGGTCACTAAGCGAACTGTTGTATGTTGAGGATTACCTGTGCAAATATGGAAAGGGAAAAGGGAAAAAAATAATGGCTGCACCTTGTGCTGAAGTGCATTCAGATCCTGAACAAAATCCGTGTTCTCCTCTTCCAGTTCATCGGCATGTTGCCTCACCCTGTAGAGAGACCTCTGGTACTCGCGCACTTGGTTCTGCGAGGAAAGAAACAAATGCAAGGTAAACCTAGAACCTCTGGATCTTTGTAGAACGATTGGAAGAGGAACAATTAACTGGGAAAAACCTTCACATACGGTCATGGCTTGCATGGAGCCGTTGATGCTGTGCAGGCGGGCCCAGGCAATTGAGGTGGTGTTGAGACTTGTCAACTGATGTTCCAGGGCGGGGAAGTCACTTTCAATCTTCTGGAGATCTTCTAACAAGAGCAGCACACAGCTGTCACAAGCTGTTAATGAGAGAGGAAAGGAAAGGAAGCTGTAGGACGTGTCGATGGAGAGCCTCAACCATCCAGGTCATGGTTATCCCAAAGGTGCCATTCCAAAAGACAACTGGACTCTTTTGATATTTTTTTCCGCCCGTGAAATCCTTTTGATTCTTATCCAGGAAGCTTCTTCACTTCTAACTGACGGGTGGAGAATGGAAGGGTTTATGTTCTTGAAAGAGCTATTGACCAACAAATTCAAGCATGGTTACAGGATTGGGTATATCTAGTCTAATCTTGTGACTGTATGATTGTATCTTTGTCACTTGTATCCTTACAATTTATATGGACTATTTCCCAGTATGATTTGATTGCTTATTGTACCCTATGACTATCGTTAAGATTCTTGACTCTTGATGAATGTATGTTTTCTTTTATGTATACAGAGAGCATTTGCACCAAGACAAATTCCTTGTGTGTCCAGTCACACTTGGCCAATAAAAGAATTCTATTCTAATAAAAAGCAGGACATGGTTGGAAGAAATAATAAGACAAAGAATTAAATTAAGACCTGAATTGTTTTTATTAGGTATAATAGGATCAAAAGTTAGTAGGAGCATCCAATATATTATACTCCATATAGTAACCACTGCCAGAATCTCATCTGCACAAAATTGGAAGCAGGATACTATCCCCTCGGAGACAGTAATAATAAAGAAGATCCTCGAATGCGCTGAAATGGACAGGCTAACGATGATATTAAAAGAGAAAGAAGAGAAAGAGTACTATAAGATACGGAACATTTGGTGTGAATGGTTAGAAAGAAGGCGCAAAGGCATCAATCGAGATCAAAAATGAGAAAGTATTAATTCATGATGTATACAGGTGAAACTCGAAAAATTAGAATCTCGTGCAAAAGTTCATTTATTTCAGTAATGCAACTTAAAAGGTGAAGCTAATATACGAGATAGACTCATTACATTCAAAGCAAGATAGTTCAAGCCCTGATGTGTCATAATTGAGATGATTATGGCTTACAGCTCATGAAAACCCCAAATCCACAATCTCAAGAAAATTTGAATATGTATATAGATGTTAATAGTTTTATAAGTTAGATAGAGAAATAAGAATATAAGTGAATAAGAATGGAGAAGTAATTGATATAATTTTAGACTTTATCTATTACTGTTAACACCGTTATGGGATTGTTGTAAAAAGTGGAAGTTGTTTATTTTTTTTTAATGTTGAAATGTTGAATAAATAAATTTATTAAAAAAGAAAAAGAAAAAAGAAAAAGAAAAAAGCAGGACTAGGGGAGGAAGGAAAGCAGTGCTCCAATATTTTCATGGGGCTCCTACAAAGACAAGGGGGCAATCTATTTTCCAAAGCACCAGAAGGCAAGACAAGGAACAATGGATGGGAACTAATGAAGGAGAGAAGCAACCTGGAATTAAGGAGAAATTTTCTGACAGTGAGAACGATCAACCAATGGAACATCTTCTTTCAGATGTTGTGGGTATTCAGTCACTGGAGGCTTTCAAAAAGAGATGGGACAACCATTTATTCTGAAGCCCCTCAAATAGCGAATCTCCTGCTGTGGAGCAGGGGGTTGGACTAGAAGACCTCCAAGGTCCCTTTCAACCCCATTATTCTGTTCTATGTTCTAACTATCAGAGTGCTAATGACCAGATGACTGCAAAGAATATAAATCCTTCCATTCCCCACCTGTCAGTTAGAACTGAAGAAGCTTCTTGGATGAGAATCGAAACGTTTTCAGTGATGTTACCTGGTTGCATGCACTGATGAGGTTACCTAGCTGGGTAATGAAACATCTGCAAGAAAACAAGCAAGCTCAGAGAGCATCAAGGACCCCTCAAATAAGATTCTATTATTAACACATGGAGGTTAACGATTTATCTACATTTATCTAACCATTTTGACAACCCTTATAAATTTTTCTCAAACCCACTCAGCACATGGACCCTAGTGAAAACCTTACAAGCTACATGTAGGATTTCTGAGTCATTCTTAGTTTGGCTAGTAGGACAGATAGAAGTTCCTGCAACTGACTTTAAGCCAATATGGAGAATTACAGAAAGACCCCAAAACAGACATAGCTGGGACCAAGATACCGAAAAAGAAGCTAACCTTCACATCTCATGTTGTCTGGACCATCCACCACAGGGATCTCATGCTTCTTTATACAGGTGTCACATTGCTTTCCTGTCAAGCCATTGGTACAGGTGCATTCACCTGTGCGGGGGTTGCAGGAGCCTCCTTTACACTGGCATTCTGTTGAGAGAACATCGAAGGACAAAGATTTACAAGCAGGATTTCTTTCAATCCACATTAACCGTGGAGTGGAATTTATTATAAGTGCTATGTCCTTAGAGCTCGAAGCATGGTTAGAGACCCCACACACCCACTTCACGGTCTGTTTCTGTTGCTCCCCTCTGGGAGGAAATTTCGAAGTATTTCTAGCAGGGCTACCAGATTCTGTAACATCTTTGTTCTCTAGTCTATACCATCCACCTGTAAACTTGTAAGATTCGTTCGTCTTGTCATGTACATGTATAATATGGACTAGACTGTGTTGTTTCTCTGTGTCATATAATATATGTGGGTATGTGGGTATATACATCTTTCTTTCTTTCCTTCTTTCTTTCTTTCTTTCTCTCTTCCTTCATTTTTTCCTTCCTTATTTCTTTCCTTCCTTCTTTTTCTCTCTTTCTTTCTTGCTTTCCTTCCTTCCTTCCTTCCTCCCTTCCTTCTTTCTCCCCTCCCTCCCTTCCCACCTCTTCTCCCCTTCCCCCTCCCTTCATTCTTTTCTTCCTTCCTCTTTCTTTCTCTCTCCTTCCTTCCCTCCCTCCTCCCTCCCTCCCTCCCTCCTTTCTTTCTTTCTTTCTTTCTTTCTTTCTTTCTTTCTTTCTTTCTTTCTTTCTTTCTTTCTTTCTTTCTTTCTTTCTTTCTTTCTTTCTTTCTTTCTTTCTTTCTTTCTCTCTTCCTTCATCTTTTCCTTCCTTATTTCTTTCCTTCCTTATTTTTCTTTCTTTCCTTCCTTCTCTTCCTTCCTTCCTTCTCCCTTCCTCCCTTCCCACCTTTTCTCCCCTTCCCCTCCCTTCCTTCTTTTCTTCCTTCTCTTTCTTTCTCCCTCCTTCCTTCCTTCCCACCTCTTTCTTTCTTTCTTTCTTTCTTTCTTTCTTTCTTTCTTTCTTTCTTTCTTTCTTTCTCTCTCTCTCTCTCTCTCTCTTCCTTCATTTTTCCTTCCTTCCTTCTTTCTTTCTTTCTTTCTTCTCTCTCTCTCTCTCTCTTCCTTCATTTTTTCCTTCTTTCCTTCTTTCTTTCTTTCTTTCTTTCTTTCTTTCTTTCTTTCTTTCTTTCTTTCTTTCTTTCTTTCTTTCCTTCCTTCCTTCCTTCCTTCCTTCCTTCCTTCCTTCCTTCCTTCCTTCCTTCCTTCCTCCTCCCCCCTCTCTCTCTCCCTCCCTCCCTCCCTCTCTCTCTGTCATGTTTATGTAGTGTATATTGGAGGTGGGGACTCTTTGAGAATTGTATGCAACAACATTTAATTTTAATATATGCCGATTAATGTACATTCAATAAAGTTATCCTTATGTCTTATCTTATATCTTATCTCCATGCATCATTGGAGATTCAACACTCACAACAATGTGAAAATGACACCAGATAGAATTATCGCTCTCCAAAAGGTCACTGTTTTGATTAAAGAAAAGAATAGAAGTACTTTTGTTGCTACTGGGTTTGAGGTGGAAAAAAAATGAAACTCTGACTTTAGGTTTTACCGATCAGATTGATTTGTTTTTTATAGAAATGGCAAGTTTATATTATTAAGGAAAAGTAAAAAGTTGTGGTTCGACGTTAATGCTTTATTTTAATGCCACAGAAGAAGTCAGAAGTCGATGCTTTTTTCCCCCTTCTCCCCCGTACCCACTCATTTCTCTTTCCCTTTCTCCCCTCCCCCCAAACTATGTCTTCCTATTTGCTTTGCTCTTTGGTATTTTATTCTATAATCTAATAAAATGTTTAAAGAGTTAAGAAAAAGTATGTGTCATGCCCCCCTCGAAGACTGAATCTGAGGGAGAGAGGGAGAATGGCTCCATTGGCTATGGAGGAAACTGGGGAAGGGCAAAGTCAGGCTGGGCAGAGCAGGGAAGTGGTAGAACAAGGGAGAGGGGGTTCAGAGGAAGACTAAGGCCCACCCCCTCTTCATCCTAGGGCATGCAAGGAAGAATGCAGAAGAGAACAATGTGGAACGAAGGAAAGGGCCCCAATTCCCTTCACAAGGCACACCCGGGGATGGAGTTTAAAGGAGAGGCAGTTGGGAGGGGTGTTTGCCAGGAACAAACACTGAATTCATCTGGCGTGGTGAGTTTGAGCCAGCATTCCTGACTTTCCTCGTGTCTGTGTGAATTACTGCCATGCTTCTGTGTGCTTATCTGCCTTGTTGGAATTATTGGACTCATTATCTTGCCCTGCTGGAGTGAATTAATTGCAGTCATTCTGCTTACAGAGTTTGGACTGGAGTATCTGCAGCCAGAGGCTGTTGTAGGTTCATGGGAGAGCTTTTCTCCAGGCCGGAGAGTAACCAGGACATTGGGGGGCCAAGTTGGAGCAAATAAAGGGACTCATGCCTATTTTCTGGCTGTGTTGCCTTTATGCCATGCCCCGGGTCATCAAAGTATGTCTTGGGAGGGTGGTTTTAGGCTTGGGAGGGGGGTGGAATCTGAGTTTTCTATTAGCAAGGCCTAAACATGAGGAAAGGAACTCACTCGAACAGCCATCTGAACTGAGCCCCCAGTATCCAGGGGAGCACTGCTGACAACGAGAACCACTGACGCCGGGACGGCAATCACACTGGCCATTCTGGGCATGACAATTGGGGCTCACCGATCCAATGTCACAGTCGCACCTCTGGCAGCCCAAGCAGGTTTCATAGCCATAATACCCTTCCTAAAAAGGAGAAGAAGAAGAAGAAGAAAAAAAAGGGGGGGGGTAGGTTGCATCCGGATTGTAATAGTTAAAACAGTGGTTTACAGGAGTGGTGCGGTGGCCTAGAGGTGGAGCTCTCGCCTCACAATCAGGAGGCTGTGAGTTCGATCCTAGGTAGAGGCAGATATTCCTTTCTCTGGGCACAATGACAATATATCTACTGAAATAAACTTCACACTGCCAACAGGAAGGGCATCCCGCCAGTAAACAGTCTGTTAGCTCCATTCAGTGGCCCAGCCTCCACCCCGCAAGGGATTATGGTGTCGTTAAAAGAGGACGATGATAACAGTGGTTTACAGAACTGCTCTGCACTCAAATAAGGGCAGTAAAATTATTCTGAAGAATCTTTCCAGGCAAATGGGATGAAGGAAAGAAAGATGGCACCTATGAACACAGGTTATCTTGACCGTCTCCATTTGGGACACTGAACTCTAGATCAGGGGTGTCCAACCTTAGCAACTTTTAAGGTCTGCAGAATTCCCCAGTGAATTATGCTGGCTGGGGAGTGGGGATACACCTCACAGATGCAGTGCAGAGAATTTAAGGATCAGGGAATTATCGGCCTATTTTACCTGACAGCGATCGCAGTGCTGACCTGTCACCCCAGGCTTACACCGACACTGGCCAGTTTTAGGGTCACACGAGCCAGTCCCACAGGGCAGACAGCTGCACTCTGCAAGGAGAGAAAGACTTTTAAAAGATTTCATGAATTCTATGTCAGGGCTCCGACAATCCACCTCCATTCAAAACATGAGTCTTTAGCCGCATCTCTCAAGAGTTTTTTTTTTTAAAAAATCATTTATTAGGAATAAAGAATGCCAGCCAACTCTGAGACACATCATTGACCCCAGTCTTCCCCCACCCCCTGGATGTATATTCTCCAATGGGACACCTCCATAGCCAAGAGTCATCAATCAGGCTCTCCAGTAATAATCTTGCGCGCCAGAAGCTTCAGACGCCTAACAATTATCTAAGGTATGCATTGCTGCCCCCACTCCCTTTCTGCTGACAACTCTAAAAGACTAGAGAAATATTTTTGAGTTGACATTCTATTTCTGCTGGCCAACTGCCAGGAGTTCAATCCTGCCAGGCTCAAGGTTGACTCAGCCTTCCGTCCTTCCAAAGTGAGTAAAATGAGGACCCAGATTGTTGGGGGGGGGGGGGGTCAATAGGCTGACTCTGTAAACCTCTTAGAGAGGGCTGTAAAAGCACTATGAAGCGGTATACAAGTCTAAGTGCTATTTCTATTTCTAACCAAATACATAAAATTTGACCAATGTATTTACACCTTAGCTTCAGCAATACAGGTAATCCTCGACTTATGACCACAACTGAGCCCAAATTTAGCTGTTAAGTGAGTTTTGCCCCATTTTTTTTGCCACTGTTGTTAAATGAAATAGTGCACTTGTTAAGCGAATCACGTGGTCATTAAACAAATCTGGCTTCCTTCATTGATTTGCTTGTTGGAAGCTAGCTAGAAAGGTCACCAGTGATGATCACATGACCCAGAGCAGTGCAACTGTCATAAATGCCTGCCAGTTGCCAAGCGCCCAAATTTTGATCACATGACCATAGGGATGCAGCAATTAAGTATGAAAAAATGATCATAAATCCCTTTTTTCAGTGGCGTTGTAACTCCAAATGAATAAGTTGTAAGTCAAGGACTACTTGCATTTTCAATTGGGAAAAATCACAAGATTTAGACTGGGGAAACTGAAATAATGTTTATCATTTTTGTCCTTTTTATTCAACTATCTTGAATAAAAAGGGCAAAACTATCTGGATATAAATGTAAGCAATATATAAAGACTATTAGACTTCACCTGTGAAACTAGCATTTCAATTTTTTTTTTAAAAAGAAACACATCATTGTGTGCGAATGCACCAAGGAAAGAGACTGGCTGTAAACCTACCGGTGCAGTTCTTTGCTACGACTGCATCACCGTAAAATCCAGCCGCGCACACTTCGCATCGGGGCCCTGCCGTGTTAGACATGCACCCTGTGCAAACCCCCGTCAACGTGTTACAGTCACTGAAGAGCATGTTGGGGTCAGCATTCCCACTGCAGTCACAGGGCTGGCAGGAGCTGCCAATCACGAGAGGGTTACCATAGTAACCTGGAGCACATCTTTGGAAGAGAGAAAAAGGTCTTACGGAGTGGCAATGGGAAGTCCTCCACCGGTGGGCCTGATTCCATCAGTGGAGAACTGAGCAGCCACATCCTGCCATACATGGATTGGATCTGAAGCAAACCAAGTTGGAAGAGCTGAAATTCAGGTTAGATACGGTACCGTTCACACGAAAATCCGGCATAACCAGGCTTGCAAAGACACTGCGTGGTGGAGCCTTTGTAGATGCATCCTGTGGCAAAGCTAAGACAAAAATGGGGGGAAAGAGGTGGAAAGAGCTATTAAAGTTGGCCCCAAATAAAGCTACTGTCAAGATTGAAACGCTTTACTTCTTCTGAGCCGCTTCTATGCCTTTCATCTTGTCATTTAAGCGAGGGGAGGGAGGTGGGAGAATGGAATGCTAAGCTTTCATCTACGGACCATGAGAACCAAGGTCACTGCTGCAGGCATTAGACATAGACACTGACTTTTCCCATACCAAAAGGAAGTCTCACAATTGGACAATGTGAACACCCAGGGGTGGGGAGAAAGGAGATCTATTGTTTAACTAAGTACGCTTTTGCGTGGGAAAACCAGAGCTGGTTTTTGCTTCTGCAGTTCCGAGATGGTGTATCCAATAAAGTTATCCTTTTGGGAATTCAAATATCCCAAGAGTGTCTACTTCTTTCAGGTTCACTAGTCGGACCGTTGACAGCTACGTCGTAATTACATTGGAGTCTCTATAATTCTTATGGAATTAGCAAACTGGAGTAAATTCAGGTAGTTCTCAACTTACGACAATTGAGCCCAAAATTTCTGTTGTTAAAGCGAGACAGTGGCTGTGAGTTTTGTCCCACTTTACGACCTTTCTTGTCACAGCTGTTAAGTGAATCACTGCGGCTGAAAAGTGACTAACCTGGTTGTTAAGTGAATCTGGCTTCCCCCTTGGTTTGCTTGTCAGAAGGTCTCAAAAAGAGATCACATAATCCTGGGAGAGTGCAACTGTCATAAATACAAGTCAGTTGCCAAGCATCTGAATTTCAATCACATGACCGTGGGGAATGCTGCAAAGGTCGTAACTCTTAAAAATGGTCATAAGTCCAAGTCCATTGTAACTTTGAACAGTCACTAAATGAACTGTTGTAAGTTGGGAACTACCTGTACTGCATTCTAACCACTGTGCCATCACGGCTGCTATTATAGATTGAGGAATGCCTGTATGCTTTTCCGTAGGCAAATAAGAAGCTAACACATGATGTTACCGAAGAGTCAAGAGGACTAGATGCATGGAAGATACTCACTTGTTAGAGGGAACTGAAAGAGGGCAGGGGCATCCTATGCATTGCAGGTGTTCCTCAAGGGAAGAGTTGCCCACAAAGCCATCCTTACACCTTTCACAGTGATTTCCTTCTGTATTGTGTTGGCAATTCTACAGAGGGAAAAAATTAATGATACTAATTTCACATATGCAAACTATTCATGTATTGTCCTCACAATCCTTCAAGAGTAAATCTGGCTGCATCTTCAAAAATAAGGTAAGACTCTTTACCTGGCCACAGACACATGATTTTGTCTTTTATCTTTGGGGAGAAAAATGGGAAATTGTGCTTTATCGAATAATCAGAGAAGTACTTAGTTCCTCAGCCAGGATACTAAAAAAATTAGGAAATGGGAGAGAAGCAGTGATAACATAGATCTATTTTCACTATCTGGTCTAGTACCAAAACAATTTGAGTTAGGTCTGTAGTCTGAATGTGTTTATTATTGTGATGTGTTATCAGTGTTCATTTTAAATCTTGTTTTCTTAGTCTTGTTTTTTAAGTTGGTATTCTTCTAATCTTCAGTGCATTTGCCTTAGTTTTGACTCCAATAAGAGTGTATGATAAATTTTCTGCATGTAGCATTTGGCCAATAGCTCAAAATATAGCAGAATATTGCATTTGGTCTGCTGTATAAAACAGAATCTCTCTTCTGCTTTCCTTGTTTCTCATATTTCCATTTTTCTAATTTCTGAGTGAAAAGCAGTCATTTTTCCCCTCAAAGGATCCTGATTACTTGAGACAGAGAAAGTTCCATCTGATACCTTGACCACCAGGTGGCAATTAAAAGAAAAAATATATAACTATAGTAAGTTCCAGCAGGTGGTAGTTGACCTTAACTGAGGTCAGAGGCAAAACAGGATCTGTGTAAATTAGGATTTGGATGAGCAACTCCAAGGAATGCCATAACTGGAAGTAAACTGGGAAGTTAAAAAAAAATAATTCTAGGAGAAGCCCACCCAAATAAATCCAGAGATCCAGAGGTATCTAGTGTCAACTAAAAAGATACTCCTTTGGTCTTTTTAGCTGCCAGAAAAAGGGAGTGGGGGAAAACAGTGCATTCCTTAAGTGCCTAGATAATCACCGGGAGCCAAGAAAATTACTGGAGAGCATGATTGATAACTCTTGGCTATGGATGTGTCCCATTGGAGAATACACATCCAGGGGCTGGGGGGAAGACCAGGGTCCAGGGGGAAATGAATGATGTAATTTAGTATCGGTTGCATCCACCAACACCAACATGTCCACTTCTAATAAATCAATTTTCTTTTCTCTGAGATGCGGCTAGAGACTTATGATTTGAATGGGGGTGGATTTGTTGGGAGTCCTGACATCTAGACTATACCATTGCAAAGAAAATTGGATGATTATCTGAATTAAATTCTCTGACTTACTCATCCAATCTATCTCATGGTTTCCTTCATGGTGTAGAATAGAAGAAAGATAATCTATGTCCTATTTGTCAAGACTATTTTGCTGCCATAATTTTCATAATTTTCAAAAATGAAGGCTGAAAGAGAAAGCCAGGTTGGTCTAGTGCAGGGGTGTCAAACTCATGTTGTCACAGCAGTGTCACATGAGGTATCGGGATTTTTTTTCCCCTTTGCTAAACCTGGCGGGGGCTGGGCCAGCACATGGGCCGCGAGTTTGATTTAGCGATTAAGACACCAGTTAGAAATCAGGAGACTGTGAGTTCTAGTCTCACCTAGGCATGAAAGCCAGCTGGGTGAGTTGAGCCAATCACCAGGAGACTGTGAGTTCTAGTCCTGCCTCAGGCATGAAAGCCAGCTGTGCAACCTTGGGCCAATAATTCTCTCTCAGCCCATGGTGTCAGGCTTGGATGGCAAGCCAGATGGTCAATTACTGTCACATTCAATGGATGAACATTTGGTTGATCCCAAAAAAGCAGGCCTTGCACTTGTGGGAATAACACAAGGAGGGGAAAAAACATTAAAACTGGAATAACCAAAGATGACGCCTGTTAAGATGGCTGATCCTCAGTATTGTTTCTAGTGATTTGACATAGAAAAACTGAGATTAATGTTTCTCAACCTTGTCAACTTTAAGATGTATGGACTTCAATTCCCAGAATTCCACAGCCAGAATGCTTTAAGATGTCTGGAGTTGAAATCCAGACATCTTAAACTGATCAAGATAATCTAAGACTGATGTCTGCCCTTCAACCCTCTCCCTCCCTTCCTCCTCCCCCCATCTCTCCTTCTTCCCCATTTTTTTCTGCCTTTTGTCTCATATTTTTAGTTACCTGTTCCTTGATATTTGCTAATGTTGAATAAACATCAAGCAATATTTTGGCTGGGTGAACTGAGTGTCAGATGTGTTTGCTCGGATCTCAACACAGAGATGGCATGGAAGTGTGCTGGATGAAAACTAAACTGGAAATTACCCACAGCCATTTTCCAACAGTCAAAAATCAAGACCAAGTCGGGAGGAAACCTTCCTTACTAATTCCATACTTTTAAGTAATTGGGAGGAAACCTTACTTACTAATTCCATACTTTTAAGTAATTGATAGGGACCCCTAAATCAAGCAAATGAGAAGAACAATTTATTTTATTTAAGTTTACAGAAGAATAAACCAATGGTAGAGCCATTGTTTGTAAGCATTTAGGATTAATGTGGAAAACTAATGTGGAAAAAGTACAAGAGCTGCCTTATCGGGGAGATGGGAAACATATAAATGTAATAAATAAAAGACAAGGCAAGTGTCCTGGAAATATTCTGCTTGCTCTAGGATTCAGGTTACCAACCCTACCAATTGTCTCTGTTTCCACTATATCTGCAGAAGTAAATAAATCATTATTCAGGATTTATTGGAGAAAGCAGCTTTGGGATAAATGGACTTGAACAATCATATTCTTTACTTACAAGGCATGTTCCAGATCCTGGGAGACATTGATCCGAATGGCCATTGCAGTCACATGGAATGCATTTCCCTAGAAATAGACCCTTGATGTCTCTGTAATAGCCCGGAGCACATTCCTAATTGCAAAGGAGATAATATGCCT
Organism: Notechis scutatus; assembly: GCF_049901735.1. Classification (NCBI taxonomy): domain Eukaryota; kingdom Metazoa; phylum Chordata; class Lepidosauria; order Squamata; family Elapidae; genus Notechis; species Notechis scutatus. The sequence goes on along the minus strand of NC_142011.1, from coordinate 11,386,706 downwards.
CAATCAGACCATCATCAATGTAAGGCATTTGAGACAGAATGCCTGAAAGGAGGTGGGAGCCCTTAACATTCCCCATCTTACTTGAGAGTTTCTCCTGAGGTTTTTCAGTTTGGAGATGATGACAGCTAGCTAGCTAGCTAGCTAGCTAGACAGACAGACATATAGACATAGACAGAATGTGGGGCCCTTAGTGCTCTCTGAGCTTGCTTGCAGGCATTTCATTACCCAAACCAGAGAACACCATCAGTGCTAGAATAGGTGTGTGTGTGTGTTTGAGACAGACGAAGATAAATAAGGCAGAGTGACAGGTATGGATAGAGATATTCAGATATTCAGAATTATCTCAGATGATAGAAAGACGAATGGATGGGATATAGATAGACAGACAATGGACAGACAGACAGATAAGACAGACATACTTGTTATAAATATATAGTACATATATAAATATATTAGATACAGATGTATTAGATATAGTTTGTGTGTGTATATTGTGTGTGTGTGTGTGTGTGTGTGTGTGTATGTGGGACCAGAATTGCCACTGCTGCCTTATATATCTATTACTAAAGCAGTTTTTTAAAAAGTTGAAAACTAATGCTAGTGAATATAAAGGAAGGAAAAAAAAATCAAAGAGGAAACGAAAAAGACAAGAAAAGACAAAAAGAAAAGAATAGAAAAAAAAGATAGAAGTGGCTTCTGATATTTTTCAGGTAGTTGTAAATACAAATAGACCTTAACCTCTGTCATAATAATATTTTCTATAATCTGTCAGAAATCACAAGTTCATGTTTTTTTCATTTTTGTGCAAGTTCCAGTTACCAATAAATGTAGTGTCTGATAAAAGAAGTTAATTTATCCATCTCAGCAATTTCTGTCAATTTCAGGTTCACCAACCCTAGCTTTTTCGTAGAACACTGGATTAAAAACTTTCATTCCAAAATGGCGTACAGCAGGATATTATGAATCCTAAATGACTTCTACAACTATCTTTATATAATGAACTGGGGATTCTGATTTCTTGGCATCAGTATTTCTCAACCTCAGCAATTTTAAGATGAATGGATTTCAACTTCCAAAATTCCCCAGCCAGCACAGCTGGCTAAGGAATTCTGGGAGTTGAGGTCCACACATCTTTTGTTGCTGAGGTTAAGAAACATTGCTCTACATGAATTTGAGAGGAAACAAGTTTCCTTACCTGGCAAGAATCTCCTCTGTAATTGGCTGGGCACAAGCACAATTCCACACTATTGGCTGGGATGCTTCCTCCGGTCTCTGTGGTTTTCTCAAGGATCACCCGATGCAGGGATACAGAGGACGAAATTGGGGAAAAGAGAGCTCGGATCTGCAGCTGCTCCAGATTAGCCAGAACCATCATCAACTCTTCCCTGGAGACTGGGTTGTGTGTCTCAGTGTGTCTAAAATTACCCTAGGAAAGAAGATTGAGCTGCAGTACAACATTAGTAGGAATGTGATTTTCTTACATCAATAAGCCAGATTACAGCTGCATTGTATCTTAGTTTTACCATTAATAGGAAATCTGTTTTGGATGGATGGATGGATGGAGAGATAGAGATAGATAACAACAGCAACAACACTTAGACTTATATACCACTTCTCAGTGCTTTACAGCAGTCTCTAAACTGTTCATAGAGTCAGCATATTGCCCCCAATAATCTGGGTCCTCATTTTACCGACCTCGGAAGGATGGAAGGCTGTGTCAAACTTGAGCCAGTGAGAATCGAACTGCTAGCAGCCAGCAGTCAACAGAAGTAGCCTGGAGTACTGCATTCTAACCATTGTACCACCATGGCAGATAGATTAGATTAGATTAGATTAGATTAGATTAGATTAGATTAGATTAGATTAGATTAGATAGATAGATAGATAGATAGATAGATAGATAGATAGATAGATAGATAGATAGATAGATAGATAGATAGATAGGCAAGCTGGCTGGCAGGCAGGCAGATAGATTGAGATGGATATAGAGAGATTAGAGAGATAGAGAAATAGATATAGAGAGATACAGATGGACAGATGGGGGGAAGAGAGGGGAGAATGGATAGATAGAAAACTAAATAGATGGATCCAACATGTTTGCAACTGAAGCCATTCTTTAAGGTAACATGTCATAGTCCACAAAAAAACAGATCTTCAAACCTGAGCTGCTGGTTGTTTATTTTATGTCTTAAGTCTACATCCTTCACTATTAAAGGTTTGTACAGCTTTTAATGTAAATTGATTATTAAGCATAAAGATCATGCTGAAACAGTAATTTGATTCCAGAACTGAATGATCAACCCTGAATCATATATAATTTAGTTTTTTATGTACGTAAGTTTCACTATATTCACTAAATAACTATATAAAATTAATTTAATAAGATACCACTTTAAATTAATTTAATTGAATAAGGATTGGAGATTGAGGCTATCACTCTGCAATGTTCTCCTTCCTGAACAGATAGGATCTAATCCAAAATAAGTGTCTAAAATCATTGGAAAACCCACTGAGCAGAACCATTCACCTTCTCCATGGGATTATAAATCTCAACTGACCTCCAACAGTTGAAGCTCTCTTTTATAAATCTCTCCAGGAGCGGGATAGGAGTCTTCAACAAACATAATACTCATTTGGTTTCCCTAGGAAAGAACAAAAACACATGAATTAAAGAAAACACAGTTGGACCTGATGCCATTTAGATCAAAGACCGAAGAGAAATGGGAGATGTACCTTGAGAATAACGTCAGCCCGGGATTCCATCGGTATGAACACATCACCTCTTTGAATGTCTGAATGCAACTCATACTTCAAATATCCAGCATAGGAGGAGACCTGTATTGAAAGCAAGAATATTGTTCTGACCAAGGCTTCCTGAGACCATAATTGTCACACACTTAGTCCAAACAACTCTCTTTTTATTTCAACGCTGGGAATTATGTCATTCCCAGCCCATAATGAGTCCCAAACAGTCTCTTGAGATAAGCACCCACCTTTCTCTCCTTTGAATTGCTGCCAACAACTAAAGTGCCAAATTAACTGTAAAAAGCCAAACGGAGTACAAAGTCCACACAGAGCTTCAAGGTTTAATCCGAACAGAGTGAACAAAGTTGCTTCCTGCAAAGGTTCCTGTCCCTTTGCTCCTCCTTTATGTCTTATGGGAGGGCCAATCACCTCCAAGCCTTACTCCTGAGTCGCCTCTTTTATCTTAACTGTTCTTGCCTTTTGGCAGCTCTGCGTATGCGTGCACTGGGAACAGGCTCCCCTTGTTCCTCTGCCTTGCTGCTGTTGGATTCTGGAGGCTCCGGAGTCAGCACATAACTCCCAGATGGCCCTGGCCCCATCTCTGTATCGGACGCAGGAGCCTCATCTGAGTCTTCCCCAGACTCCCGGACTGCTCCATGTTCCTCCCCACTGTCCGACTCTACTGCCTTCTCTGCAGGCTGCCAGCGGACCACAACAAATATATTGCCCAAAATTGTTCTCAAGACCCCAATTCAAGGTCCTGGTATTAAGTTAATTTAAAACTTTTCTGTATCAAGGATCCTATTTTAATTGACATTTTTCCAATGGAAAAGTACCTTTTAAAATTAAGACGGTAAGACTATCATAGTGGAATGAATAGAAAGAGATTAAGTGCCACAAGGGATCCTGTGCTGTTTCATGTCTCTTCAAAGCAAAGAAATGTTTGGGACTTCCGGTTTGAGCTTCTTCGCGGACAGACCGAAACCGCGATTGTGCGCAGTTTTGATCTGTGCTCGCCGCTGGAGCACCCCGAGCCGGCTGGTTTCGGGGCTAAGCCACCCCATAGAGGTGATGAAGAAGGGGGAGACTGCCAGCAGGGTTGAGGAGAGCCACATCTCTCTTCCTCAGCTGGCCATTACTCCCTTTCCCGAAGGTGGTTGCAGCGGTGGTCAGAAATGGCCACCTCAAAGAAGAACTCAACCGGAAAAGAATGTGCAGGAGGAAGATAAGAAGAGAAAGTCTTGGTTGACCGAGTTAAACTTCAAAAGCAACAACTAAGGTACCCTGGAATTTAAACTACAAAAAAAAAGTAACATTCCCAAAGAAGACTTTGAAGCAGCGAAGGAGAGAGGAAAGGATTTGTTTTTTTTCTCTCTCCCTTTCCCTATATTGACAACTAAGAGATTTAAGCAAGAAATTGGAAAAAAAATCCACTTTGACATCAATAAGCATTGAAGCTGAAAATAAAATGTCAAAGGGATAATAAAGATTTCTGGATACTTAAAAGCTTTTAAAAGCAGGAAAGGAAAGAAAAATAATAAAAGGGCAGGATCTGGAAAAAAGGGAGGAGACTGCCTGGAATTAAAAGGAATTTACAGTAAAACTTTAACAAGACTTCTAAAAGATATATTTTAACTGAAACGTGGCAACAAAATAGTAGAACCCCAGGAAGAGAAAGTGGAAAAAAGAAGCAAAAAGAAACAGCTTGGGAGTATTTGGATTACTTGGTGATCTCTGGATTTTTGGTTATTGCATTTGAATGACTAAAATCAATCGGGTGGTTGTTTAAAAGTTTTTAAAATGGCACCACTTTTAGAAGAATTGAAGATGGAACTTAAAAAGTATAAAGAAGATGCACAAGAAGGAAGTTATTTTGGCTTCGTATTTCAATTTTTAGAAATGGAGATTTGGAACTATGAGAAACAACAAGAAACGCCTTCAGAACAAGAAGATTGGGAAAAAGAAGAAGCCATCTTTAATGAACAAGTAATTTTATGTGGGGAAGAAAAAGGAAAGGGGGAAAGAGAATGAAAAGTTTAAGATTTAAAAAAACAACCAAAGAAAAGAAAAATAGTTTGAAAAACAAGTATAATATTGGAAAGCAACAGAAGAGGGGAATACAGAAGAGAGAAATAGAAGTAGAGAGACAAGGGGGTAAAAAGGGGAGGGAGGAAGAAGAGAGGGAAGAAGGAAAGGAAAAGAAGTTACAAAGGACAGAAACAAGATATAGAGAAACAGGGCCTATTTAGAGATAATGGGTGAAAATTTAATTGAAAAAGGGATTCTGTAAGGGTACATAAGATTGTATTGTTATATTAGAAATAGAAATAATTTTAGAAAATTTGAAACAATGTATGATGAAAATGATGGATAAAATAGCTATTGTAATCCAGTGAAATGTTTGTTAATAAATAAATGAAATAAAACGAATGAGAGAATTGAATTAGGAAAGGATGGGAACATTTTTATTATTTAATGTTTTATAAAATATAAGTGAAGAGCAATGGGGGGGGGGGGAATTAATTATGGAAAGCTTATAACTGTTCCCAAAGAAGTATGATTTAATTGAAAAGTAATGTTAAAGAAGTTAAGATTTTAATAAACATTAATATTAATGATAGAACTGAATTGGAATGGAATGAGTGTTTTAATTACATATATTTTTAATCTTTTTTAAAGAATATAGTGTGTATTTTAAGAATGTACCAAGCAGAATTCGATTGGAAGTTATGTATTATATTGAATGTTATAACTTTAAGGTATACATTGAAGCTTAAATAAGAGTTAAATGGATAAAACTAAAAGATATAAAGGTGTCATACTCCAATTAGTAACTACAGGAGAAAATTTGTTTAATGAGAAAAGATAATGTGAAATTGAAACAGGACAGACAAGTATAAATATAATGACTTGAACTGAGACAAGATAATCAAAATAAAATTGAGAAAATTAAAAGAGGGGAAAAGCTATGTAAAAAATGTAAAACAGTAATAAGATATGAAACAGAACATAAAAATGAGCATGAAATTGAATTTGTGTGTGTATGAAGTGTAACCCGGGACCATGCTACTTTCAAAAGGATGTTTTTATTTGTATTATGTTTTTTTGTGAAAACTCAAATAAAATTTACAATAAAAAACAAACAAACAAATGTTTGTTTGAATTAGTGATATTCCTTCCTTTAGAAAAGGGGAGTTGTTTGGCCTTGGGGGAATCTTTTTTTTTTTTTTTTTTAACAAACTTTATTCAGTTTTCACATTAAAACAAAAATCTCTTTTAGTGGACAACATGCTTCTGGGTCATCACCTTTACATACAAATATGACAGCAATTATACATTGATATATGCATACTTAATTCTATTATTACTTTTTCCATTCCAAATTTTCAGTAAGGAGAGAAACACACATTAATTCTAGCCTCTTTCATTAATCTCAATCAAAAGATCTTTTTGTTTCATTTCAATTATTTCAAATATAATCCTTTAATATTTATTTTAAAAATAAAGATAAACAATATGTGTTTGAATAATAATAATAATAATAATAATAATAAAAGTTACCAATGTCTCTCCTTGCTTTTAATAGTCTATATTAACTTATTAATTTAGTTGGTTCTTTAGTGTGTCATATTCCCTTTCTATTACACATTTTTTTTAATAAATTCTAGATTAATACAAATTTTAACACTAAAAAACAAACAAACAAGTAAGGTTTCCTCCCTTTTACTGTTTTGAGTGTGACACCTCAATGATTAAAATATACCTTTATTCCCTCATCTTAATTCCCAATAAACCATTATTTTTAAGAAGTTACAATAATAATCATTACATCTTTTCACTTGGATTCCACAGCATATTTTCCCCTCTTGATTTTTAATAAGAGTTATCAGTATCTATATTACCCTATTTTCTAAATATTTTTAATTGCAGAAATATTCTTATTACCCCTTGTCACCCTGCAGAATCCCCTTTTTAATTCATCAACCATTATCTCTGAAAAAACAATTTCTTTTCAACATTTTACTATTTCCATATTTCTTTATTTCATGCACCTGTTTCTTACTGCTTCTCCTCCCCCTCTTTTCCCCATATCTTTTCTCATTCCTGTTTATATCGGCCTTGGGGGAATCTTATCTTTTGACCCAGGACTTGTGTTTTTGTCATACTAAACAGCTTACTTATAACTAGTTGATATCCACAATTTTTTTAAAAAAACTATTTTTTTAGAATTATTTTTAACAGAAGCATCTCAGCTATTTTTTAAATAAGAATTTGTATGTAGAAGAATACAATCTATTTCAAATTTAGCGGAAAACTTAATGGATTTCTAGACTTCTATTGAAAGAAGTTGAAAATCTGAGTATTTTAAAGTCACAAAAAAATCTAGGGAAACCCCAAATTTTAAGATATGGGTTTTTATGTGCTTCAGAAGTAAAATCCAGCATTTGTCTATTTTATTTTTTCAACGGATCTAGCCACCCACTTGGTACGTGATTCCATGCAGCATATGGACATCATACTAAATTTAATAAAATCTCATTATTGACAATATTAATATGTTAAAAAAAAACTTTTTAAAGAAATATACAATGTCAATGTTTTATGTAGCTGGTTCTTTATCGTGTAAGTTGACCGGAAGAAAAATTTATGGTGCTGAGGAATCTAAATCTAACTTCAAATATTAGAATTTGGCTTTAAGCATTAAGACACTAGAATGCTTTGGCAAAAATTGCATTATCACCCCAGAATCATTCACCTGATCTCCAAGATAAGAACTGGGGGCGTGCCAATAAAGTTCCTGGAAAGCGTCTGGAAACTGCCGAAGATCAGCGTGTACACTCTCGTCTTCCAAGCTGACTGAAGTGGAAGCTCCTTGGCGGTCTCCACTCAGCAAAGTCCACCCACTCATGTCAGTGAACTAGAAGACACAGATCTTGATAAGTAAACGCAGGTGTAAGGCATCCAGAAAGTATCCATGATATCAATCACCCCGAGACATTTTCTCTTCAATTGATTGATTTAGAAACAGACAGGGTATGTCTAAAGCAATTTCCCAAAGTGAAAATTTTTCAGCCGTTACACAGAATCCACCTTCTCCTCCCACTTCTACACTTCATAAATCACAAGAACCAATTAACTGCAACTGGAATTTCTTAATACAGCATACAGAATAACCTTGGACTTTTCAACTCCTCCAACTCTCTTTAAAAAAAAAAATGTGGCAGCTGAATTTCAAAGCTGACAGCAGGCTTGCTGAAGGGCTCAGGAGCTTTTAAAGCTTTTGAGGCATTCCATCTAAAATAGGATGGTTGAGGTTCTCCTCCCTGTCAACATTAATCCTGTGATCTTCACTTGGTGTGCAGGAGAATGGCCCAGGTCTCTCGAGACCAAGATGGAGATAGAGAAGATGGAGACACAGAAGGACAGACAGACTGACTGACAGTGAACGGTTGTTATGAATTGATGCTCAGTGACATCACACCGAATAAAAAGGTAAAGTTTCCCCTGTCCAGTTGTGTCTGATTCTAGATCAGGGGTGTCAAAGGCCCATGGGCTATATATGGTTGGATCCAGCCCGTGGGGCCGTCCTGGGAAATGTACGGGCCGGCTTGCGTCTACTCAATGCAAAGAGGAAACATGCCAGCAGTTTGGGGAGTGGCGTCAAACTGGCCATGCCCACCCAGCTGGCCAGGTCCACCAAATCGGCCACGCCCACCCAATCGGCCACTCCCAGTGACAGGCATCAAGCTGGCCACGCCGAAGCAGTCAGCCATACCCACCCGGCCCCCTGAGGTCAACCACAGTCCTGATGCGGCCCTCAATGAAATTGAGTTTGACACCCCTGTTCTAGATGGTGGTGTTCATCTATGTTTCTTAGCCAAGAGAACTAGTGTTGTCCAAAGACACTTCCGGAGTCATGTCACTGGCATGACTATTACACCGGGGTGCACGGAGAACTGTTACCTTCCCACCTAAATGGTATCTATTTATCTGCTTGCATTTTGTATGGTTTTGAACTGCTTGGTTGGCAGGAGCTGGGGCAGGAACGGGAGCTCACCCCATCATGCGGTACTTGGGTCTTGAACTGCCGACTTCCGGTCCACAAGTCCAGCATCTTAACCAGTAGATCATTATGCCTCTTCTATTATATTGAACAGGTTACTGCAAAATCTATGTGGCTCTGTTGATTGTATTCTCTGAAATATTGTTAAACACTTTACACGCAATGCTACCTACAGACAACTTCATAGATCCATCTCATTTTTTCCATCCTACGTAGCAGCTACCTTCCTTGATTTACTCGGCTTTCAACTCTTAACCTTCTTTTATATGTTAAATATGAAGTTCTTTTATCCCTCTTTTCTGGGACAGTCACCTGTAAATCTTCACCTACTCATTTACCTCCACACGGTACTTCTTGGCACTGTGGCAGCGATCGGTTGCCCCAAAACAGAAACACTTGGTGCAGCCTTTAGGATTGCTGGCATCAAGAGAGAATGTCCCCAAGTGGCACTGGTCACACCTTGGGCCTTCCACATTTTCCTAGAGACCGAAAAAGGAATCCTGTCAGTTTGAGGCAAGGCCCCCATGTTCTTGATTTTTGCTTAATATTGAAAATACTTCCTTCTAGAACCTTACTCACACCCTTAATATATTTAAAGGTTTCAATCAAGGCCCCTCTTTCCCTTCTCCAGGCTGTATGTGTTCAGTTCCTCCAATGTCTCCTGATATGTTTTGGTCCCTCAGACTTTGCACCATTTTTGCTCCTAAAAGAGTGCTCTTAAAGAATTGTAGGCTTGCACTCATCAGTAACAATCAGAACTAGACATTCAGGCACACAACCAGTGGTGGGATTCTACTGGTTTGGCCCGGTTCACACGAACCGGTAGTAAAAAAAACAGCTACCGGTTCGGCCAAACTATTTTTTTTTCCTCCTGACGATCAGCCGTTCTGAAGATCAGTTGTGCCGGGATCCCCCTCGCTGTCTTACTGCTTTGCCCAAGAGGCTTCCCTGAGGCCCAGGAGGCAAAAAGGGGCACTTGGGAGGGGCTGCTGTGCGGCCCCCCTGCACTCTGTTTTTTGCCTTCCTGGACTTCAGGGAAGCCTCCTGGGAGTGAAAACGTACACCCCCCCCCCGGAGGTTTCCCTGAGGCCCAGGAGGCAAAAAAAAACACACACACTCTAAAAATAAATGAAGGTGGCAGGGTTTGTCTTGAAAATAACTGTTAATGCTGCTGAGAACTGAAGGCACCACCGGCACTGGTCCTACTATTTCTTACTGCTCCTCAAACAGCAATGGACAGAAAGTAGGTTTAGACAATGATCAGACTCACCTTGCAGTGACATTCTCCAGTGACCAGGTCACAGATGCTTGGTTTTGTCCCTGCTTCATGGCAGTCACAAGCCCTGCAGTTGGGGTAGCCATAATAGCCTGGGGCACAGAGATCACATTGACGTCCTACGATGTTGGGTTTGCATCTGGGAAGAACAAATGGTCACTTTTTTAATTCTTTTGTTCGTTATTATGGCTGCTTTTCAAGTCAAATTATGAGCTAACACGACTAGTGCAAAGGAGTACTGGTGGAAAGGATGGGACAGACAATAACAGAATAACAAGCAGGAGATCGTGTACCATTCCAGATCAGTGGTTGTCCAATCCCTTCTTAAAAACAGAGGAGGGGAAATGGAGGGAGGGAGGGGGAGAGAGTGGGGAGAAGAAGGGGAGGGGGAGGAGGAAGAGAGGGAGAAAGAGAAAGTGGGAGGGAGAAAGAAAGAGGGAAGGAGAAAGAGAGAGAGAAAAAAAGAAAGAAAGAAAGAAAGAAGAAAGAGAGATAGATAGATAGATAGATAGATAGATAGATAGATAGATAGCTCGATAGATGATAGGTGATAGATAGATGATAGATAGATAGATAGATAGATAGATAGATAGATAGATAGATGTGGTCTCTGATTAGGATGGCCAGATGCAGCTGGTGCTCTAGGATTCAGACAAACAGGGTTCATATCATGATCTCTACTTACTGGCATTGTCCGCTCTCTATATTACATCCTGGTTCGGTCTGATCTTGGATCCCAGAACTAGAACAGTTGCAGTCCTCACAGCCCACCAGGGGGTGACATCCAAAGGTTTGCGGCTCACACACCACACACTCTGGTCTAACAGTACGTGGTGGGCAGATGCATTGTCCTGTCACTTCATCACACAAGCGAAATCCACAGTCACAGGCTAGGAGCAAAATCAGGTAGGGATGAGAAAGCATAGAATGTTAATTTCTAAATTGGAGAGACAGGTAATCCTCGACTTAGAAACAGTTCATTTATTTGTACACCACCTGCTGCTATGGAGCTGTGGTGGCACAGTGATTAGAACGCAGTATTGCAGGTTGACTCTGCCCACTGCCAGCAGTTCGATCCTGACTTGCTCAAGGTTGATTCGGCCTTCCATCCCTCCGAGGTGGGTAAAATGAGGACCCAGATTGTTGGGGGGGGGTGACATCTGACTCTGTAAACCGCTTAGGGCTGTAAAGCACCATGAAGTGGTATATAAGTCTAAGTACTATTGCTATTTAAGCTATGAATGGTTCCTGTTCAGATCTGAAATGCACTAAATACTATATAATTTAGACAACTACTGATAGCCCTTGATTTACAACCATTTCTTTAGTGACTGTTTGAAGTTTCAACGGCACTGAAAGAAGTGACTTATGACCAGTTTTCACACTTATGACCGTTGCAGCACCTCCATGGTTATGTGAACAGCATTTGGCCGCTTGGCAACTGACTCATATTTATGATGGTTGCGGTTTCCTGGGGTCACGTGATCCCCTTTTGTGACCTTCTGATAATCACAATCAATGGGGAAGCCAGATTCACTTAACAACCATGTTACCAACTGAACAGCTGCAGTGATTTGCTTAACAACTGTGGCAAGACAGGCCATAAAGGGGGCAAAACTCACTTAACAACTATTTTGCTTAGCTAGCGAAATATGGGGCTCAGTTGTGGTTGTAGGTCAAGGACAACCTGTAAATTATTGTAAATTTAGTTGTACAGTTCAATGTAGAACTTCAACACATGCTTATTCAAAATTATGAATGTATTCATGAATACAGGAAGACCACAATTGATGACTAGTTGCTTAGCAACCATTTGAGGTTATGACAGACCTTCCCAGAGCAACTTATGATCCATATTCAAAGTTCTGATGGCTGCCTTCCCCCCCCAAGTCATGTGATCGCACTGTGTTCACACAACAACTGGACTGCACATATGGGCATTTTGCAGCACCACATAATCATGTGGCCACAACTTACAGTATTTTTCAGAAACCGGTATTTATTTCCAATTTCCGCAAAAACCACCCACTGTGCCAATGAAAATATGGTGACTCACTTAATGATGCCATAAAACCAGGGGTGGGATTCTACTGGTTTGGACCGGTTCTATAGAACTGGTTGTTATGATTCTGCGCAGTTCGGAGAACCGGCAAATCGTGTCCCTGGCTGGCCCTGGCCCTCTCTGCCTTCCCCTCCTCTCCCCTCCCCACCCAGTCAGTCCTTATCGCACATGCATGACATTGCTGACTGCATTCACCCTGCCCAGTCACTCCTTAAGATATTTCTCTTCCCCTCCCGACGATCAGCTGTTCCCATGATCAGCTGTGCTGGGATTCCCCTTGCTGTCTTACTGCTTCGCCCGGGAAGCTTCCCTGAGGCCCAGGAAGGCAAAAAATGGAGCCAAGGGGGGCGCAGCTTTCCCCGGCCCCATTTTCTGCCTTCCTGGGCCCCAGAGAATCCTTTTTGGGATCAAAAATGCCCCCCAGGAGGCTTCCCTGAGGCCCAGAAGGCCCAAAAATGGGGGGGGGGAGATGCTGCCAAAAAAAGAAGAAGCCATGCCCACAGAACCGGTTGTTAATTAATTTGAATCCCACTCCTGCATAAAACAGGTCATAAAGTTGGGAACAGTCACTTAATCACCAGCATGATTGTAATTCTGGGAGAAATTACTGTTGTGATTCTGGGCTAAATTACTGTTGTAAGTCAAGTACTACCTAAACACTGTGTTGCACTTCAAAATATTAATAAAAGAGGGACCAATTTTCGGCTACTTCTCATTCATGCATGCTTCTGATAATTTCACACTGATTTTTCAGTCCAATTTATTCTCTTGAATAAGTTTGCTAAAAGGATCCTAGGGAAGAAAATTGCTTTAGTGGGCTCTACTAAAATAAAAGCTGATAAGCTAACTAATAACCCAGATCTGTCTTCAATTTATTTATGGAGTATCTGAAGTAAAACCCAATATTTTCTTGGCAGATAGGAATAAAAGGATGGCCTTGAAATTTGAGCAAAAAGTTGCTTGTCACATAAGAGAATAACAGAATTACAGAGTTGGAAGGGACCTTGGAGGACTTCTAGTCCAACCCCTGCTCAGGCAGGAAATCCTATGCCATTTCAGACAAATGACTGACCAATCTCTTTTGGAAAACCTCCAGTGTTGGAGCATTCACAACTTCTAGAGGCAAATTGTTCCACCGATTAATTGTTCTCACTGTCAGGAAATGCCTCCTTAGCTCTGCGTTAGTTCTCTGCTTAATTAGCTTCCATCCATTGCTCCTTGTTCTGCTTTCAGGTGCTTTGGAGAATAGGTTGATCCCCATCTTCTTTGTGGCAGACCCCCAAATATTGGAACACTGTCATGTCACCCCTATTCCTTCTTTTCATTAAACTAAACATAACCATTTTGTGCTTCATGTGTTTTTGCCTCCAGTCCCCTAAGCATCTTAGTTGCTCTTCTTTACATTTTTTTCCCCCAAAGTATCAATATCTTTTTTACTTTATGGCAACCAAAACTGGATGCAGTATTCAAAGTGTGTTCTTACCAAGGCATTATAAAGTGGTATTAACACTTTACTTGATCTTGATTTTATCCCTTTGTTAATACAGCTCAGGATTGCATTGGTATTTTTTTTTGGCAGCTGCAGCACACTGCTGACTTATATTTAAGTGGTTGTCCACAAGGACATATATTATCTGTCCTACACACACACACACACACACACACACACACACACACACACACACACTTCTCTCCCTCTCCATGAACTCAAGTACTCACGTCGGCAATTGGGAAAACCCCAATATCCAGTGGCACAGCGTGAACATTTGCGCCCGATGATATTGGACTTGCACGTACATTGGCCCCCAAATGGCTCACACTGGCTCGAAACAGCACCAGCCTCATGGCAATGACAAGGTTCGGCCCCGTTGTAAAAAAGAGAAATTGAGATGGCAGAATCCTGGCAGAACTTGGATGAAGTTACAGGGCTGCAGAGAGAGAGGAAAAGTTTTGCACCGGGTCTCAACAAAGTGCAATGCCTACAAATATTATTTATTAATGATTTTATTATTTGTAAGGTAAAGATTAAGTGTACTCATTAATTAAAATGTGGACCCTGAACAGGTTTTTTTTTGCAAGCATGAAGAAAGAAAGAAATGAAACAGAAGATGCTCCAGGACAGTTCAATGTACACTGAAATATGTGCACATAAAATGGGTACAGGAACTAGATATTAAGAAAGCTACATACATACTATAAGGCTCAATTATTTTATCTACCTATCAACTGACCTATCCAGTTACATACATACTTTCAGTCTGGCTGGTCAGTTCGAACTGACAAGAACTGTCTCTCTCATTTTCTGTCTGTCTGTCTGTCTGTCTGTCTGTCTGTCTGTCTGTCTGTCTGTCTATCTATCTATCTATCTATCTATCTATCTATCTATTCATCAACTATCTGTCTGTCTCTTTATCATCTATCTTTATCTATCTATCATCTATCTGTCTGTCTATCTATATCTATCTCATCTATCATCTATTCATCATCTATCTGTCTGTCTGTCTGTCATCTATCTATCTATCTATCTATCTATCTATTCATCAACTATCTGTCTGTCTCTTTATCATCTATCTTTATCTATCTATCATCTATCTGTCTGTCTATCTATATCTATCTCATCTATCATCTATTCGTCATCTATCTGTCTGTCTGTCTGTCTATCTATCTATCTATCTATCTATCTATCTATCTATCTATCTATCTATCTATCATCTATCTATTCATCAACTATCTGTCTGTCTCTTTATCATCTATCTTTATCTATCTATCATCTATCTGTCTGTCTATCTATATCTATCTCATCTATCATCTATTCATCATCTATCTATCTATCTATCTATCTATCTATCTATCTATCTATCTATCTATCTATCTATCTATCTATCTAATCTACCATTATTCATCATCTGTCTGTGTCATCATCCATCCATCCACCTACCTACCTATTTATCTATATCAAATTTCTGCACTGGCCATCTCACCTGAGTGATTCCTGGTGGATTACAGTAAAAAATAATGATATAAAAAGTACACTCTGGTTCTTTTCTTTAAATCATGTCATCTATCATGACCCAGCATATCTCCACCATCGCAGCCTCTGCCCTTGGGAATAAGGATCCTCCTGAGAGCCAGGTGGCTTGTATCCTGATGGCATTACAGAGGGTTATACACCTGGCTGTTCTCCCAGCCTTTGGATTAGGCTTGCTGAAGACTCTGCTGCTGAATGTTAAATGTTAATGGATGTTAGTATCTATCTGGTTCTTTTTTTTTTTTTTACAGTTTTTTGGTGGGAGGATTGTATGCTGTTTCTTATTAAAGTCTTTTTTATCTTGCCTAGTGTACTTGCCTAGGATGTTGAGAGTGGCTTACAGCTGAGTAGCACCCTGTTGAATCAAATAAATAAAGCCAATAGTTTAAGACAAGTTGGGAGGAGATAGTGAGAATATTTAGAGTAAGGAAATGTAAGGCTTGCACACCTAAAACAGCATTCTTGCCAGAATTCACTTCTGTTCTATCTGAGAAGAGCAGGAGTAAAGTCAAGGATTGGTAGTTTTCCAACGCGGTCTTGCTCAAATCAGATTTCCAACTTTTGTCAAGCGCTGGATCGGACTGCTATTTAGGCATCATGTGGGGGAGATCCCAGACCTCCACAATCTTATCAAGACTCGGGATCTTATGATACTCATATTGAGTCTAGATTGTTGAGAGGGCAAGTGGAAGGCCCAAAGAATCCAGGAATCCAGC
Source organism: Notechis scutatus (assembly GCF_049901735.1). Lineage (NCBI taxonomy): Eukaryota > Metazoa > Chordata > Lepidosauria > Squamata > Elapidae > Notechis > Notechis scutatus. The sequence goes on along the minus strand of NC_142011.1, from coordinate 11,370,815 downwards.
CAAGATCCTCCTACATACCTGAGACTGGATCACTGTCCAGATACAATGGGCAAGGACCAAGCCCTGAGCAACTGTGGACATTTAATTATGGGATTGCTTATTTCTTATCAAGTCCCAGTTCTATTAAAATTATCTTTGTGCCTGTGGGAGGTTGAGGAGACACATCCAACTGTTCACTGGTTTGGAAGGACTCCCAATAGAAGATCTGAAGATCGTATCAAGTTTGTTAGTGGGCCCCTCCAAAGCAGCACTGGGGATTTGTTGTAAAATGTAGAGAACATTCCAGTTGAAACAACCCAGATGCTTATTTGCAATCTCACTTGATGTAGAAGCCGTTGATTCCGCAGCTGCTGATGAAATCGTAGGATTTGTCCAGCGGTTCTTCCGAAAGATAGTTGGAGCCATAAATGCTTTCAGGAACCACGAGGATATAATCCTATAAATAACCATAAAAAAATCCAAGTAGTGAAATTATCCAAATGTATGACATTGAAAAATCCAACTTTGTGTAGAAATGCTGCTCTTTGTCTGCTTTACTACTACTCTGTAGTAGTCGCATAATGTACCTCAATATCTTTGACATGGATACTTTACATGAAAACTGTTTCGCATAGATTTTCCAACCCTTCTTCTTGGAGAAACATATTGTTAACCCTGAAGTTCGCCTGTCCGAAGCCATCTTGGAGGCTTCAGGGTTGACACACAGCAGTGGGAGAGGGGGAATAGTTAGATGGGATTTTGTAGACTAAACAATAAAGTTTTCCTATGGGAAGCAAGTATATTGTTCCTATGGGGACAATGGATAATTACCATAAAGCTTTCTTCGTGATAATAAAGGATTTTGTCTGGAGTTAACAGAGTAACAGAGTTGGAAGGGACCTTGGAGGTCTTCTAGTCCAACCCCCTGCTCAAGCAGGAAACCCTATACCGTTTCAGATAAATAATTGTCCAATCCTTTCTTTAAAACCTTCAGTGTTGGAGCACCCACAACTTCTGGAGGCAAGTTGTCCCACTGGTTTATTGTTCTCAAAGTCAAGAAAATTTCCTTAGTTCTAGGTTGCTTCTTTCCTTCAATAGTTTTCATTAGTTGCTCCTTCAGATGCTTTGGAGAATAGATTGACCTCCTCTTCTTTGTGGTAGCCTCTCAAATATTGGAACACTGCTATCCTGTCACCCCCAGTCCTTCTTCATTAAACTAAACATATTCAATTTCTGCAATTGTTCATCATGTTTTGGCTTTCAGTCCCCTAAGCATCATCTTTGCTGCTCTTCTCTGCATTTTCTAGAGTCTCAATATCTTCTTTTATATCATGATGATCAAAACTGGATGCAATATTGCAAGTGTGGTCTTATCAAGGCATTATAAAGTTGTATTATAGAGTTCTGAAAAAGGGGGTAATTCCAAACAAACCAGAAAGGCATAGATCTTGTCTTCATCTAGAATCTTTGCTTAGAGCGGGGGTCTTCAAACTTGGCAGTTTTGGACTTCAACTCCCAGAATTCTTCCTCTAGTGATGTTAGCTCAAGAATTCTGGGAGTTGAAGTCCACAAGTCTTAAAACTGTCAAGTTTGAAGACCCCTGGCTTAGAGTAACATCCTTTGGCTCCTCCCCAAATTATCTTATTAGACTTACAAAACAGAGAGAAGAAACAAAATCAAAGGTTGCCTAATTCTCCTTCTTTTGCAATTGTTTTAAACTTTTACTTAAATAAGTTTTCTGTGGTTTGGATTTTTTACTTAAATAAGTAGATCTGTGGTTTAGATTTTTTTTTTCTGATAGGAAAAAAAAGAAGAAGGTTGGATCACCAAAAAGATGCTTTCTCTGACCTGCCACAGTTAAAAGTAGCCAGCCAAGATGAAGGACTGAAAACCACAATGTTTATGGTGAATGAGGAGCCACGAACCTAACTGAGGTTTGCTTTATCCTGATTTTGTTGAGAAGCACAGATCTCCAATAGATGAATAGAAAACATTTTTCTCTAAATTTTTCTCCATGCTCATCTGGAATCCAAAGTACTGGGACAATTTTTCCTCCATTTGTGAAAAGGTCTGCCCTTTCATGGTGCTAGAGCAATGATCAATTTCCTAACCATTGTGTGCTTAACTTTTCAGACAAATTGAATTTCCAGCAGGGAAGCTAGAAAAGCAGGTTCACAGAAAGCAGACAGATCCAGACAGGGCAGCTGACTGATTTAATAGGCCAGAAAAATTCCCTGCAACAAAATGAGTCAAGCTGTACTTTTATGAGAGAGTAAGCAGCACTGCCTGGTGGCCATAAATTATTTCATCCTGCGGTTACAGAGAGAGAGAAAACCACAAAGAATGCTGGTTATGTCCTTAAGTGACTTGAGACCAGATGAGCAGAGTTCAGTTTTTAAAAATTTGCATTTTACCTGAAGATATTCTGGCTTAACTTGGTGAGAACATGTTTTTTAGTTTATCTGATTAATGGCTTGAGTTAACATTCAAAGATGAGATAAGGGTTTTAAAGATAGGAACATACCACCCAAAGATGTCGATCTTCTGGCACACGGATTATTACACTCAGATCATTTTCTGTGATTTCCAGAACAATTTGGTTCTCTGCAACCACCAGATTCCGGCAACCGTATCCATGCGGGCAAAAAGTAGCATTAGCTTGTCCTGAAAAAGTCAGAAAATAAACCTACTCCAATCAACTGAATTTGTTTTGCTTTTATACCAAGGGGTGTACAACCTTGGCAACTTTAAGATTTGTGGACTTCAACTCCCAGAATTCCCCAGCCAGCATTCCCCAGCCAACTCAAAAAATGATGCATTTTCCTCAGTTTAAATTAAGACATGATATGGCTGAGATAGCATAGAGCAGGGGTATACAACCTTGGCAACTTTAAGACTTGTGGACTTCAACTCCCAGAATTCCCCAGCCAGCATTCCCCAGCCAACTCAAAAAATGATGGATTTTCTTCAGTTTAAATTGAGACATGATATGGCTGAGGGAGCATAGAGCAGGGGTCTCCAACCTTGCCAACTTTAAGACTTGTGGACTTCAACTCCCAGAATTCCTCAGCCAGCATTCCCTAGCCAACTCAAAAAATGATGGAATTCTGAGACATGATAGTTGAAGTCCAACTTTAAACTTGTGACTTCAAAGAATTCTCAGCCAGCATTCCCACTAACTCAATGATGGACTGGAAGTTGAGTCCACAATCTAATTGCAGGTTGAGACCCTGGATAGAGTTGGACAATTTCTAACCTTGTCAATTTTAAGATGTGTGAACTTCAACTCCCAGAATTCTCCAGCCAGCCATGCCCAGGTACCCACAACATCTAAATACAGTTTGAGTACACCTGAAAACAGACACACCACACTCTGCAACTCACCCTGCCAAATCCGCCCTCCGTTGATCAACACTTCAACAGGGAAAGTTGGGTGACCAGGCTGATAACAATGCAGGATGAAAGCATAGCGTCCTGGACTCTGAATATGGCCATTTAACACAACAGCTGTCTGGAGGAAAGCAAAGAAGAAAATTTCTTTGGGTCTCACTAATTTCTATTTCAAGCCACCGTTATGGTTCCAGAGAGGGCTATGTGCCTCAGCGTTCATGGCAGAATTGGATCTTCCAAGAAACTGACAAAGGGATAAAAATGGATAATACTGTATTTATCCTGCAGGCATCTCTAGAAAATGTCTTTATCAATTATCATGAACATGGGGGCTCTGTTGCTTTGCTCTATCAGAAATACTGCTGTTTGGCAGAGAATATTAGAAGCTCAGAGTTGAACTGTATGGTATTTGTGTACTCTAAGCTTAGTGGTTTTCTTGCAGATGTTTCATTACCAAACTGGGAAACATCATCAGTGCTAGAATGGAGTGGGGTTTGCTCTCTGTTTATACACTAGTCATTAGTGGCTTGCCCTATTGGTGTTGGTGGGAGCGATCTTGATAGTTCCTCGACTAGGCTGTTATTTACTTCTTTCCTTTTGTATGAGTTGGTACCCTTGATTGGGATATTGTTTATTTCTCGATTGTTGGTCTAGTGTTAATCTGGGTGTCCCAAAAGTGCATTTCCAAAAGGCAACTGGACTTTCTTGGTTTTTTTCCTTTTTAAAATGTTTCGCTTCCCATCCAAGAAGCTTCTTCATTTTTCAAGGAGATAAACCAAGAAAGTCCAGTTGCCTTTTGAAAAAGCATCTTTAGGACAACCACGATCTGGATGATTGTGACATATTAATGTGGGTGTTTATCTCTGCTCATCTGGGTGTTGATTGCTGGTGGGGAGGTGATTTGGTCTTTTAGTTTCCTTTGTGGCTTTTCAATTGTCTCTTTTGAACGGCATGTAGATGTTGTTTATCTCTATGTGCCTGCTGATGGCTGATTTCTCTGAGTGCCAGGCTTCCAGGAATTCTCCAACATCATTGATTCTTGTCCCTCAGAGAACTTACCATTTGCCATTTATTTTGTGCTCACCTTCACCATCTCTATGCCTATCATAAGAGTTGTAAAAGGTCTATTGCTTATAACCTCTTTTCCTATCTTCTCTAGCTATTGATTTTATGAGTGATGAGCCCTATTCATTTTGGCAGACCCACTGCATGACCAGAAATTTTGCTTCTCGGTTCATGACATGAAGATCACTCATCCCTGCTTCTTGGCAACTGCTTAGGAATGAGGAATAAGATCTCGGTGATGCTATCTACCTTTGGAAAAAGGACTGCTATTATAGTTTCATGCTGATGATGTCTGTCTTCAGAACTCATTCAAAGCCCTGACGCTCTAACTCCGTGATGGCAAACCTATGGCACACAGAGCCACTTCTGGCAGCGCACAAGATGTCGCTCAGAAGAGCTCCACTGCGCATGCATGCACCCCCCTTCACCAGCCAGCTGATTGTTGGGTATCTGGCGTGCATGGGGGGGGAGACATGTGCATGGGAGACACATGCGCACAGGCATGCGGCATGTGGGATGGTTACGTGCGCATACATAGAGGCGTGAGGGGTGGGATTGCGTGTGGTGCGCATGCAGGGGCGGGGGGGCCTTGTGCGTGCATTGCATCATGGGTGCAGGCACATGAGCGCGAGCATGCATATGCTCGCACACTTTTGGCACGCAATGTGGAAAAGGTTAGCCATCACTGCTCTAACTGCAGAGAGAAGGAGAAACAGACAGACATTGCCCACGCATCATTCATCATCACATTTCAGGAGAAACATGCAGGTAGTCCTTGACTTACAATCAAATGGAACCTGCTCATTACGGTCACAAACTGTGAGAGTCATGAAGCAAGGCACCCACACGACTGCCTCACTTAACAACCCCAATCCTTGCTCTCCCTATTGCAGTTGTTAAGTAATCACATTAATCTTTAACCAGAGCTTGAGGGGCTTTAGGGATGGGCTTTATCTATAGAAAAGATAAATGACTGAGCCATGATGAGGGAGTTGGTACCCAATGGGGTGGGGTGGATGGGGGAGGAGAAGATAGGCTGAGGGGGGGAACACACTGCAGCCGATTGTCAAGTGCCAAATTTTGGTTACGTGACCATGGGGAGCATTAATGTCAGGCAGGGACCCTAAGCCCTTTCTTTCAACATTGTCTTTATTTTGAACTACTTTATATCCTCCGTATATTTATTTATTTATTTATTTGATTTGTCAATCGTTTACAAGATAATAGATAGAAGTATAAACATGAGTAAGAATACAGGAAATAGGTATGAATAAATGGGGACAATAGGACAGGGACTGTAGGCACGATGGTGCACTTATGCATGCCCCTTACAGACCTCTTAGGAAAAGGGTGAGGTCAACAGTGGATAGTTTGAGGTTAAAGGAGTGGGGGGGGGTTAGAGGATGTAACAACAGAGTCAGGTAGTGCATTCCAGGCACTGACTACTCTGTTGCTGAAATCGTATTTTCTGCAATCAAGTTTGGAGCGGTTTACATTGAGTTTGTATCTGTTGTGTGCTCTTGCATTGTTGTGGTTGAAGCTGAAGTAGTCATTAACTGGTAGGACATTGTAGCAGATAATTTTGTGTGCTACGCTTAAGTCTAACCATAGGTGGGGTAGTTCAAGATTGTCCAAGCCCAAAATCTCAAGCCTGGTGATATAGGGTATTCTGTTGCGAGCAGAGGAGTGTAGTACTCTTCTCATGAAATACTTCTGGACTCGCTCGATTGTATTAATGTCTGATATGCAGTGCGGATTCCAGACTAATGAGCTGTTCTTTATATTATTAAATATATTATTATATATTTTTTCAAGGTGAAAAAATACATAGAATGTAATTGGCTCTTCAGTTTCATTCTTTTCAAATGAAAAGTCTGTTCAACCATTTTTCCTTAGGCTATTGATTGAACCAGTTTATAGAGCCTGTATTATTTTACAAGACAGACTAACTGACCCCTGATTCCTATGGCCAGCCAAGAATTGCATTGCTTTTATACCGTACTTGTAAAACTTCACTGTAAAAAGTTTTACACACTTTTTAAAAACACACTGTGGGTAGTTGCCGCCACTCTTCCAGCCAGTGGGAGAACCAACCAGAGTTACATCATGTTTAGCCCCACAGAAAACTTCAAGAATGCAAAGTAAAATTATTCAAATGACTAAAAACCTAAGTTACTAAAAAAGAGAAAAAACCAAACTTCCAATAAAAATATGACCTCTCCACACCTCGGCTGAATGTCCCAAATCATACGTACCTGAGGTGCCCTTAAGAAAATGAGTTTTGCAGAGGTGTCTATCAATGTTGGAGGCTGAGGTGCAGAAGCTGGCAGACTGCCTTCTGGTGGGATGCTAATGGCATGAATTAGGGGCAAGTCTGGAGCAATGGGTAGCAACTGTCCTTCTTCCAGGACAACCGATTGTGAAATCTTCTGATATCTTGATGGGATACAGGAACTACTGAGGACAAACACACACAAAAAGAATAATTGGAATTCTACAGTCAAGAAAAGTGCCTGCTGTTCTATCCAGACACTGACATCAAAGGAACATTGAGGGTAACTATAATGCAAAGCAAAGCAAAGCATAGAGGGTTGGTTTTACTAAGGTCACTTTCATTATGATTCCTTTGATCTTCCACGGATGCTCTTTTGTCTTCCCCGTTTAACTGTAACCAAGTCCATTTGTGTGATAGCCTTTTGGCTCCGAGACACAAAACAAAGGAACAAGAGGATTATAATGAATTTACATCCTCTCCTCAGCCTAAAAACAATTCAAATGTTCTGTTTGCTTCCAAGAGTAAAACAATATAGGCAGTCCTCAATTTATGACCACGTAATTGAGCTCGACGTTTCTCTTGTTAAGCAAGACAGCTGTTCACTGAATTTTGCTCCATTCTTACAATTTTTCTTGCCACAGTTGTTAAACGAATCACTGCAGTTGTTAAGTTAGTAACAACTTTGATTGAATGTGAGTTTATCCAGTTGCCAAGTGTCTGAATTTTGATCACGTGACCATTGGGAATGCTGCAATAGTCGTAGCAATAAGACTTATTTACCGCTTTACAATGCTTTACAGCCCTCTCTAAGCGGTTTACAGAGTCAGCCTCTGGCCTCTAACAATCTGGGTCCTCATTTTACCGACCTCGGAAGGATAGAAGGTTTGAGCTTGGTGGGATTTGAACTGCAAAATTGCAGGCAGCCAACAGAAGTAGCCTGCAGTATTGCACTCTAACCACTGCGCCACCAAAAACGGTCATAAGTCACTTTTTTCAGTACTGTCATAGCATCAAACAGACACTAAATGAATGGTTCAGAGGTGGTGAATTCAGCAGGTTCTGACCAGTTCTGGAGAACCGGTAATGGAAGTTTTGAGTAGTTCGGAGAACCGGCAAATACCACCTCTGACTGGCCCCGCCCCCCTCTATTCTCTGCTTCCCGAGTCCCAGCTGATTGGCTGGGTCTTCTTTGGTTGCCCTGCACAGGAGAAGGGAGCTGGAAAGCAGGTTAGTGGAGTGGGGAGGGAATGGGGGTTTTGCAGTATCCTGCCATGCCCACCAAGCCACACCCACAGAACCAGTAGTAAAAAAAGCCTGTCCTGCTCTCTGGCTCAGCTCTCTCAGTCGCTTTCTCGCTCCTCCACCAGCCCAGGAAGAAACTGCTTCAAAGAAGCCGGGGGTGGCTTTTCCTGTCGCCGCAGCTTCCCGAGCGCCCGTTTCACCCCACCCGCCCGCCCGCCCGCGCGGTTCAATCCACAGTGCTCCGTTCGCCTGCCTGCCTGCCTGGTTGTTTGGGAGCAGCTTGCTGAGAATAATAACTATTCGCCTCTTTTTATCAGCCGAAGCTGCTCCAAACGAAGAAGGCAGGCAGGCAGGCAGGTAGAACGGAGCACTGTGGATTGAACGCAGCGCGGGCGCGGGTGGGAAGGCTCGGAAGCTGTGGCGACAGGAAAGCCACCACCCCCGGCTCTGGGCTGCTGGAGGAGCGATAGAGTGACTGAGAGAGAACGAGGCAGACACCTGAGGGGAGGGAGGAGGGAGACACCTGAGGGATGGGGCTGAGGGAGGCAGGGCGAGGCGCTCCCTGAACTTGGTGGTTTGCTGGCAGGCGTTTTATTACCCGACTAGGTAACAACATCAGATGTTACCTAGTCAGGTAATGAAACGTCTGCAAGCAAACTACCAAACTCAGATTCTCTCTCCCTCCCCCCACCGTCCTTGAAAAAATGTTTCTGCTTGAAACCGGTCCCTGGTACAAAAAAGGTTGGGGACCACTGTTTTAAACTGTTTCAGGGTAATTTGTGTTATGATATATAAACACTTTTCATAAATTAATTAAAATAATCCCAAAACAGATTGCAGAAAGCAAAGGCTACCACGAGTCACTATCAAAACAGGGCTGGGGGGACCATTTTCCCTAATCACTCTGTATAAGGACATGAGCATTTTTTTAAACATAGCAAATAAATAAATCTACTGAAAATTGCATCACAGAGCATTCCTGCATCAACCACAACCCTTTCCATTTACAATGACCACACGGCAAGGACGCAGCAATGGTCACAATTCCAAGGACCAGTTGTTAAATCACTTTTTTCAGCACCGTCATAACTTTGAACAGTCACTAAATAAATGATCGTAAGTTGAGGACTGCATGAAATTAATAAATTGATCATTTTACAGTTTCTTATGAAAATAAAACAACAGAATAACAGAGTTGGGAGGGACCTTGATGGTCTTCCAGTCCAACCCTCTGCTCAAGATCCTACATCATTACAGCCAAATAGGAGCCTGGACCATCAAACAGGAAACCCAGACAACATACCAGACATCATTGCAAATCATTGTAAACACACACTTGAAAAATGTTTTATGTGGCATTCCCACAATTAAGTACATACAGTCATAATTAACTTTCATATTTTGTAAACAAGCTGTTTATTTTATTGCTTTTTTTGTCTTTTTCATCCTAGCCACTCAAGAATTGCAATTTGCTAGTTGGGTGGCCATAAAAATTACACCAAAATAAACCAGCAAAACAAAGGTGATTTACCTGTTCAGCGATAACATTCCATGGGTACTGATGCAATGAACTTTGGGCTCCAAAAACTCCAGAGTGAATTGCTCGTAGGGGATCAAGTGCATTTTGTACTGAAGACAGGGGAAGAAGAGAAAAAGAATGAGAAAGAGAAGAGGATTTTTTAGGTTTTTCTTTCTGGCGCAAAAATCAAAGAGCTTCTGTAGAGATGAGGTCGAATGCATAAAACAGGGATAGGGAACTATGGCCCCTTTATCACCTGGGGCTTTAACTCCCAGAATTCCTGAGCCAGCATGGATGCATAACAGAGGTGGGGAACTATGGCCCCTTTATGTCTGGGGGACTTCAACTCCCAGAATTCCTGAGCCAGCATGGATACATAAAATGAGGGTGGGGAACTATGGCCCCTTTATGTCCGGGGACTTCAACTCCCAGAATTCCTGAGCCAGCATGGATACATAAAATGAGGGTGGGGAACTATGGCCCCTTTATGTCCGGGGACTTCAACTCCCAGAATTCCTGAGCCAGCATGGATACATAAAATGAGGGTGGGGAACTATGGCCCCTTTATGTCCGGGGGACTTCAACTCCCAGAATTCCTGAGCCAGCATGGATACATAAAATGAGGGTGGGGAACTATGGCCCCTTTATGTCCAGGGGACTTCAACTCCCAGAATTCCTGAGCCAGCATGGATACATAAAATGAGGGTGGGGAACTATGGCCCCTTTATGTCCGGGGACTTCAACTCCCAGAATTCCTGAGCCAGCATGGATGCATAACAGAGGTGGGGAACTATGGCCCCTTTATGTCCGGGGACTTCAACTCCCAGAATTCCTGAGCCAGCATGGATACATAAAATGAGGGTGGGGAACTATGGCCCCTTTATGTCCAGGGACTTCAACTCCCAGAATTCCTGAGCCAGCATGGATACATAAAATGAGGGTGGGGAACTATGGCCCCTTTATGTCCGGGGACTTCAACTCCCAGAATTCCTGAGCCAGCATGGATACATAAAATGAGGGTGGGGAACTATGGCCCCTTTATGTCCGGGGACTTCAACTCCCAGAATTCCTGAGCCAGCATGGATACATAAAATGAGGGTGGGGAACTATGGCCTTATGACCTGGGGCTTCAACTCCCAGAATTCCTAAGCCAGCAGGAATTCTGGGAGTTGAAGTCCACAGGTCATAAAGGGGCCATAGTTCGCTACCACTAACATAAAAAACGACTAACTTTGCTACATGCACCTGTTGACAAAACAACAGTGTGCAATAAACAGAAACATCTCTTTGTTTGACCCGCAACAGACCTTTGGAAAAGAGGGGTCGGAGGGAGGGTTCCCAACAAAGAAATTGATTAGACATTCCCTGCTTGCTATGGCAACATGTTCCCTGGGCTCTGTACATCCCCCCCCCCAATTTTTTTTATTTTTTTTTGAGGGGGTGGGAAGATAAGAAACCTTCCAGGGGAAAAAAAGACAGGACTTTCTTTTGTTTTTTTCACTGAATGAAGATCAAATGGGGAAGAGAACAAGCAGCTGTTTCTGTCAGTTTGCTCTTTTGAGAAAGAGAGAAAGAGAGAGGGGGAGGGAGGGAGGGAGGGAGAGAGATGCAAAAGAAAACAAAACAAAAGAGCAGCCACCTGTTTTGTTCACTTAAAATGCTGTCTAGGGTGCCACTTAGAAAGTTGATGCTCTCTGTTGCCCAGCAAAACATCTCAAGCAAAGCAAGAACCCACAAAGGGAGCGAATGTGAAAGGTTAACCAGAGAAATGCCAATTTCTGGCAATTGGACAAGGAACACTTCACGGTTCCTGTGAGCCAGCTACTCCTACGGATAGCCAGTGCTGCATAACATGCAGCCAGAAGGAGCGTTGTGCTGACTCTTAATTACACTCAACAATGGCTCCCGTCCCCGTGTAACCTAGATATATGGCTTTTAGATAATGCCGAGCAATTCATTCTAATAACTGTGTAATTGGCAGGAAGGTTTTGTTTTTACAGGCGGCCCTTGTTTAGCAACCAGCATTGGGACAGGCAGCTTGGTGGTGATGTGAAGTGGTCGCTATGTGAAACCTTGACTGTGCGTACAATCTTGCTTCACCTTCACTTTGCTTTACAGGCCTGCAAAGGTCATAACTAACCCTGGGAACGCTGCAACCATCCTAAATATGAGCCAGTTGCCAAGAATACAAATTTTGATCGTGTGGCCATGGGGATGCTGCAATGGATGTTAAGTGTGAAAAACGCTCGTCAGTCACTATTTTCAGAGCAGTTGTATCTTTGAACGGTTCTAAATGAATGGTTGAAAGTCAAGGACTTCCTGTATAGGAACTCATCCTGATTAGGGTGACAATAGCAGGCAACACAACTCAGGGACTTTGTGTAGTGGTTCACTGGCAGCCGGTGCAGACGGCAGCCGAATCGGACAGTGGGGAAGAACGGGGACCTGTCTGGGAATCTGGAGAGGACTCGGACGAGGGTCCTGCGTCCGATGCGGAGATGGGGCCAGGACCATCTGGGAGTGGGGTGCTGCCTCTGGAGCCTTCAGAGTCTGGCAGCAGTGAGGCAGAGGAACAAGGGGAGCCTGTTCCCAGTGCACGTGTGCACAGAGCTGCTAGAAGGCAAGAGCAGCTGAAGCAGAAGGGGTGACTTGGGAGTAAGGCTGGGAGGTGATTGCCCCTCCCATAAGGCATGAAGATCAGGCAAAGATGATAAAACCTTTGCAGGAAGCAAAGTCGTTCATTTGGTTTAGATTCATTCTTGAAGCTCTTTGTACTTTGGTTGGTTTTTTTTTCCTAGTTCATTTGATACTTCTATTATTTGCAGCACTTCACAGAAAAGAAAGGTGGGTGCTTATCTCAAGGGACTGTTTGAGATGAATTCCAGCTGGGAATGAAAATAATTCCCAGTGTTGCAGTAAAATAAGTCTTGTTTTTAAAATAAGCGTGTGTGTAGTTATGGTCTAGGACAGTGATTGCCAACTGGTGGGCCGCAAAGAAATCTCACCCCCAGAGCACCGTCCCAAAGCAATTAATCCAGGCTGCGCAGAAACGCAAGGCTGTGCTGCCCACATGGCCCACGGGAACCCTCCCAGCCACTCACTCCTTACCCGGCCAACTTGCCTGCTAAATTGCTATTTTTCCTTTTTCCGACCATCAGCTGTTCTGCTGTGACAGGAAATTTAGATTAGCTAGGAAACAGAAAGTGGTTGGATTTCTTGCTTTCTAGCTAGTCTTTAGATCTTTGGCTCTGCTTTTAAGCACAGCCGATCCTCCCTTAGGTTCTATTATTCAGTGCAGACTCACTGCAAGCAAATTTTATGTGACAGACTGAGCTAGCTGATGGCCGATAGATAGGTTACTGAATGAGTCTGTGAGCAACTCAATCTGCCTGCCTGCTTTGCCTGATTTTGGGTAAAAGTTGCTCTTTTTTTTTAAATAAAAAATTCAATATTTATATACATGGTCTATTGTGAGTTAATTTTGTAATTTTGCTTCCTAGCAAATTTTATGAGTTTGCTTACAAGCAAATTTTATGTGACAGACTGAGCTAGCCGATGGCAGATAGATAGATCTCTGAATGAATCTGTGATTCTGTGAGCAACTCAATTTGCCTGCCTGCTTTGCCTGATTTTGGGTAAAAGTTGCTTTTTTAATAAAAAAGTTCAACATTTATATAAATATTTATAATATTTACATACAAGCCATGCCCAACCAGTCACGTGACCACCAAGCCACACCCACAAATTAGCCCACGTCAACAGAACCAGTTAGTGGTCCCTGGGATCTAAAATTATGAGTATGGTGGTCTCTGAGGTCCAAAAGGTTGCTGACCCCTGGTCTAGGAAGCCTTGGTCAGAACACTTTGGAATTTGATCTTTGGAATTTGACAACTTCTGCAAAGTGTTTTATTTGCCTCCTAGCTGCTTCCCAAGAGCAAAACTCTGGAGTTCGATGCTTGTCTTGCCTCTTCTGGGTCCAAAAATAATTTTTCAGTTCTGACACTTCTCTGCCCACCCTTCCCATGCAGGTAATAGTTTTAACCATCCTAATTTAAGATGCTCAAACTTGCATCGGATAGTTGCCTCTGCTGGGGAAGCTCTCCTCGTAAAGACTTACCAGGAAGAAGCGGGCCTGATCCACCGTGAACTGGACTCTCGCCTCAGTGTCAAGTTCAAATGTTGCCAAGCGGTTTTGAGAATCTACAATGATCCCGCGACAAAGGAAACTGCGAGACAAAAAAAAAGAAAAAAAGAAGTGGGTCAAATTCTCAAGGGTGGCATTTTCCCAGTATGTCTTTCCACCACCACCCTTTGTGGTTTAATATAGATCCTTTATGGGCTTTGAATGAGTTGAGTGATAGCAAGGATATGCTACTGAAAGATATCCCGATCTGCAAAAACAGCGGTTCCAGACGGTGTAATCCATCCTTGATGTAAACACTGCCAGGGGTTGTTTAAATAGATCGTTGGAGGTCAGGATGTGCGTGCTATTTTCCTCTCACACATGTCTTGTTCTGAGGATGTGGACTTTTGGCAGGATTGCTGCCTTGGATATTTACAAGGCCAGGAATCTAAACAGCACATAACGTCCACCCCAACTGCGGTAAAGGCTGATGCAGATTACAGGCAGTCCTTGACTTACAACAGTTCATTCAGGGACTATGCAAAGTTACAACGGCAGTGGGAAAAAAAAATCTGGAGCTCGATGCTTGTCTTGCCTCTTCTGGGCCTTGTGACTTGTGTAAAAAAAAGTGACTTTATGACCATTTTTCATACTTACGACTGTTGCAGCATCCCTGTGGTCATATGATTTACATTTGGATGCTTGGCAATTGACTCATATTTAAGACAGTTGTGAACTTCTGACCAGCAAAGTCGACAGAGAAGCCCTTGATTCACTTAACAAATGTGTTACTAATTTAAGCACTGCAGTGGTTCACATAACAAATGTGGCAAGAAAACTTATAAAATGGAGCAAAATTCACTTAACAAATGTCTTACTTAGCAATATAAATTCTGGGGTCAATTGTAGTCGTAAGTCAAGGATTATCTGTACTCAATCTTCAAGGCATGGACTATTTGTAAAGCTGTAAATGACTTCACCAAAAAGAGCTAGAAGTCAATGTTTTTCTTTTTCTTTTCACCTGTTACCCTACACCTGTGTTGGAGAACCTATGCCATGTGTGCCAGAAGTGACACACAGAGCCATTTCCCCTGGCACACGAGAGGTTGCCCAGAAGAGCCCCACTTCATTTATTTACTCATTTGATTTGTCAATCGCTTACAAGATAATAGGTATAAGTAAAAACATAGTTATGAATACAAGAAATGAATACATATAAGAAAAATAAAAGAAACAATAGGATAGGGACGGTAGGCACATTGGTGCGCTTATGTATGCCCCCTACAGGCCTCTTAGGAAAGTGGTGAGGTCAATAGTAAACAGTCTACGGTTAAAGTTTTTGGGGTTTGGAGAAGAAACCACAGTCAGGTAGAGTGTTCCAGACATTGACCACTCTGTTGCTGAAGTCGTATTTCCTGCAATCAAGTTTGGTGCGATTGACCTTGAGTTTGTATCTGTTGTTTGCTCTTGTGTTGTTATGGTTGAAGCTGAAATATTCATTGACAGGTAGAACATTGCAATGTACGATTTTATATACTATACTTAGATCGGACCGAAGGCGGCGTAGTTCTAGGTTTTCTAGGTCTAGAATTTCCAGTCTGGTGGCATAAGGTATTCTGCAACAAGTAGAGGAGTGGAGAACTCTTCTTGTGAAATATTTCTGGCTGCCTGACAGCTGATTGTCGGTTATCTGGCGTGCATGCGCAGAGGGGTGCGCAGCATACAAGGATGGAGTCGTACGTGCATGCGCAAAGATGCGCGGCGCACGAGGGGGGAATCACACATGCATGCATAGGTGTGAGGTGCATGAGGAGGTCATGTGCGCATGCGCAGGGGGCATGGGGGGGCCAGCACGCATTGCCTTCTGGGTGCTGGCACACAAGCGCGTGCAAGCAAGCACACAATTATCGGCACAGGAGTCGAAAAAGGTTAGCCACCACTGCCCTACAATTTTCCCTTTTCCTCCCCTATTTTTCTTTGTAGTTCTGTATTTTACACAGGTAGTCAGGGGTGGGATTTTACCTGTTCGCCCCTATTCGCTAGAACCAGTTGTTAACATTCTAAGCAGTTCGGAGAACCGGTTGTTAGAAGAAATTACTGGCCTAATCCTGTAAGGAATGCAGGAAGGAAACATTCTGGTGTTGCTTACAGAAACTGCGTCTCTGTTAACCCTTATTACATTCTTGGCAGGACTAGACTTCCTGTCTCAGAAACATCTCTGGAGTTTTTTTCCCCTCCTTTGCTGTACTTTGCTTGTGTGGAGCGACCATTCAAAGTTACAATGGCACTGAAAAAAGTGACATGACCATTTTTCACACTTACGACTGTTGCAGCATCCCCACAGTCATGAGAGGCCAGGCGAGGAGATGTGTGCCTCGATGTGAGTGATGTTGAGTTGGCCACGCCCAGCCAATAACATGACCACCAAGCCATGTCCACCCAGTCACATGACCACTAAGTCACGCCTACCACCTAAGCCACACCCACAGAACCGGTTGTTAAAAATTTTGAATCCCACCCCTGCAGGTAGTCCTTGAGTTATGACCACCATTTAGCCCAAAATTTATGTTGCTTGCTGAGACTCACATTTGTTACGTGCGTCTTGCCCCATTTTACAATCTTTCTTGCCACAGTTGTTAAGTGAATCACTGCAACTGTTAGGTTAGTGAAATGGTCGTTAAGTGAATGTGGCTTCCCCCATTGACTTTGCTTGTTAGAAGGTCGCAAAAGGGGATCACGGGACCCCGGGATACAGCAACTGTCATAAGTATGAGTCTGTTGCCAAGCGTCTGGATTTGACATGGGGATGCTGCCATGGTTGTAAGCGTGGAAAAACAGTTGTAAGTCACTTTTTTCAATGCCGTTGTAACTTCAAATGGTCGCTAAACAAGTAGTTGTAAGTTGAGGACTATTCAAATGGTCGTTAAACAGATGGTTACAAGTTGACCTGCATTCTAAGTTTAGGAAGTTTGATTGAAAAGCTGGAGTAACAGTAAAAGGAAAGACAAGAAAAGATGATTAAGTCCACAACCTCCCCTTGTCTCCTTATTTGGGAACATACCTGTATTTGCAGGTGTATATCATAAGAGTGCCCAGTCGAGGAATCTTCTGTGGTGTGCTCACAGATACCTCGATGGTCTGTGGAATATCTTCATTGGCATACTCCATCAGAAGCACGTATCTCCCTGGCTGGGGTACAGGAATTACCAGTTGTACTTCCACCTGTTGACAAGGAAAAAGCAGAAAGGTTGAGTGTGCCTTCAAACAGATTCTTCATAAAACCTCATATAATCCATTTCTTGGCATAAGAGTTTTCTTCGAGGGTCCATGGAGATTCTCAGGCATCCAGGTCACAGACACAGACTCCAGAGAATAATTAGGACTGCAGAAAAAACAATTACTACCCACCTGCCTTCCATTGAGGACCTGTATACTGCACGAGTCAAAAAGAGGGCTGTGAAAGTATTTACAGACTCCTCACATCCTGGACATAAGCTGTTTCAACTCCTTCCCTCAAAATGATGCTATAGAGCACTGCACACCAGAACAACTAGATACAAGAACAGTTTTTCCACAAAAGCCATCACTCTGCTAAACAAATAATTCCCTCAACACTGTCCAACTATTTACAAAGTGTGCACTACTATTACTGTTAATCTCACCACTCCTTATCACCCATCCCTCCCACTTGTAACTGTATAATTCTAACTTTGTTGCTTGTATCCTTACGATTTATATTGACTGTTTGCTGGTATGATTTGATTGCTTATTGTACCCTATGACTATCATTAAGTGTCGTACCTTATGATTACTGATTCTTAATGAATATATCTTTTCTTTTGTGTACACTGAGAGCATTTGCACCAAGACAAATCCCTTGTGTGTCCAATCACACTTGGCCAATAAAAGTATTCTATTCTATTCTATTCTATTCTATTCTATTCTATTCTATTCTATTCTATTCTATTCTATTCTATTCTTCATTCCAATATTCTATTCTATTCTATTCTATTCTATTCTATTCTATTCTATTCTATTCTATTCTATTCTATTCTATTCTATTCTATTCTATTCTATTCCATTCCAGTCTATTCTAGTCTATTCTAGTCTAGTCTACAGTGTCCCACCCCCCTGTGCATGCGCACGCAACCCCACCCCCTGCGGCCCCCCCGCCCCCTGCACATGCACATGTGACCCCCACACTCCCCCTGCTCCCTGCGCATGTGCAAGTCTCCTGTATGCATCCCGCTTCCCATGCATGCGTGGCAGATGCCTGACAATTAGCTGGCTGGTGGGAGGGGCGTGCACAGTAAAACTGGGATGGGGTGACGGCTCGCGTGCCGGCAGAGATGCCTCTGCGTTCCACTTCTGGCATGTGTGCCATAGTTTCGCCATCATGGGTCTATCAGAACTAACAGACACAGACAGACTTAAAAAAATAAATAACTTCCCCCCAAAATGTATTGGTGTATCTAAGAAAATATTTGTAACTCAGGATTGAACTATGAGGTCCTTGGTGCTGCCTGAGCTTGACTGTTTCATTACCCAACTGGGTAACATCATCAATGCAAACTCCCTTCTAGCACTGATGATGGTGCCTAGTACGGTAATGAAATGTCTGTACCTAAGATATATATGTGTGTGTGAGAGTGAGTGGGTGTGTGCATATGAGAGAGAGAGGGAAGGAGAGAGAGTTCAAAGGATGGTTCTGATGGTGGCCCATTAATGACTGCCATCTTTTTTTTTTTTAAATTAAAGTGTCCTTTTTATTACTTTATAACATAAAATTAAAAAAAAAACACAAAAACAAATAATAGGAAAAATAGGTCTCAGGAATCAGATTTCTTACACAAAAGCTTTAACTGAAGATTTTACATGATTATGGAATTACTTACATGAGTGCCACTACACAGCACCAATTTGGGGAAGGATGGAAAGATCTGCTCTACAGGACAAGGTCTTGGTAAGTTGTTGTTCAACTTGCACAAAGCATCTTCGCCTGACACAAAGGAGAACTGCTCCACAGGCATGTACTTATATAGGAAGCAACTGGCAAAAGATGATAAAAAGGGTTATTATCCCTAATGTTCAAATACCAGTCAACTGAGTACAAAAAAAAATCAGAATAATCTACCAGTGCAATATCAACATTTTATTTAGCTTGCTAACACAGAGAGAAAGAAACACACACACACACACACATACAGGTGTGTACATGCACAAACAACACATCTAGATATATACATACCTACATACAGATAAAATGGGACTAGAACTCACAGTCTCCTGATTTCTATCTTGGTGCCTTAACTACTAGTAGTTAAGGCACCAGGATAAAATCAGGAGACTGTGAGTTCTAGTCCCATCTTATATGTATGTATGTATGTATGTATGTATGTATGTATGTATGTATGTATGTATGTATATATAAAGATGTGTTGCTTGTGCATGTCTATGTACACACATCCTGGTATATATCTAGGAAACACACACACACACACACACACACACACACACACACACACACAGTATATGACAGCCAGTTTGACCTAGGCACCAGGACAGAAACCAGGAGACTGTGAGTTCTAGTCCCACTTTAGACATGTAAGGTGGCTGGGTGGCTTTGAATCAATGACGAGGAGATTGTGAATGTTCGTCCCGTCTCAAGCATGCAAGCTAGCTGGGTGACTTCAGGCCAGTCAACCCACCTCACAAGGTTGTCATTGTGGGGAAAATAGGAGGAGGAAGTTGTATCAGATATGTTTGCCGCCTTGAGCTATTTGTGAAAGTAACAAAGGCGGAATACAAATAATCATACTTTTTTTCCCCAGCAAGTCTTTGTTTAAACACCGAGAAGAATGTTGCCCTGGGGAAATCAACTAATGGAGAATGCTTGTCAGCAGTAGGCAGGCCAAAATCAACAGTGGATGTGGCCGGAACATTATGTGGCCAAAACTCCGTCCTTGTTTCTCATTTTTTTCCCCTCCATTCCCTTTTCTGTCTTCTCTCTCTGACACCACTGTTATCTCTCTAGCTCTTCCCAACACCATTTCTCTGTCTCTCTCCCTATATGGCAAGCCACTTCTACATTTAGAGAGGAAGCAATCAGACAGGGGTCACAAAAAATGGGTCAAGAGGTTGACATTTTGCATCACCGATCAAGAGGAAACATTTCATACATCCTTTCAAGCTTGTCTTTAAAATGCCAGAAGCAAAAAAAAATAAAGGAAAGGATAGATACAATAGGATTCGCACTAGTTCTCCTCTAAACTTCAGAGAGCTACTTGGAAAAAATGAGTCTTTTATAGTCCCAAAATAAAACCTAGAATTCATTCAATATTCACTTTGTACTTCTAAACAGAGTTAACTCAACAGCTCACAGGATTTAAAAAGTGTATGTCAGTCCTTATGAGTATTATTTCAATCCTGGCCAAATTCCTAGTCAAGTAAAATCCGTAGAAATATTTTGAAGAGAAAAATTGCCCAAACAGACAGCAGCACTTAGCTGACCTTGGCTTAGTTCATCCGTCAAGACCTGATTTTACTTCAATGTTTTACTTTTTTTATTGTTATTATTTTACTTGGATCTCTGGGAAATCCCGTGGCTTCAGGCTAGACTAAGAAACTGGTGGGGAAAAACACCAGAAGAAGACAAGGCAAACCAGTTCCACAGGGTTGCTAAGAAAACCACAACGGAACATCCACGAAAATCCTAGCCAGTGAATCTGGCTTAAAAGCGGTTTGCCCTTTTGTTTAATCTTAGGTTATTATACTCATCCTAGCAAGTGTCTACTTGCCAATAATAGACCTGAATGTCTGTTCTAAGATGGCCAATTTGATTTATTTTTTAATAAGTTTTATGGACTGGTCTTTGACCTTTGCAAAGAAAAGGTATAACTACTAGAGACCAATCTGCTTTCACTACAGGTAGCCCTCCACATGCAACCACAATTGGCACCAGAATTTGTGTTGTTAAGAGAGGTAATTGTGATCTACTCAATTTTACAGCCCTTGTTTAAGGGAATCGTGAGGTGATTAAGCAATCCAGCAATCCCCCCATTCGAAAGAGAGTTGGGAAGGTCGCAGATGGTGATCGCATGATCCCAGGATGCTGCAACCATTGTAAATCCATGCCAGTTACCGCATGCCTGAATCTTGATCATGTGACAGTGTGGAATTGCAGATGCTGAGACAGTTATTAGTGCAAGGACCAGTTTCCCACTGCTGTTGTAATTTGGACCAGTCAATAAACAAATGGCTGTATATTGAGGAGTTATCTCTTCTTACTTTCTGGCATTCTTAACAAGACTGGACACACGTATGCATTACCTTCCAACTGCATAGGTTGTATAGGTCTGGCAACCAAAGACACTACTATGATATTATGCTTATGGAGACACAGGAGAACAAACCCACCAGGACTAGATTCAGCAGTCCATCGGCATTTGAAAAAGAAAGTCCACTCTTTTGAAGACTAGCAAAGTCCATGTTTTGGACAGAGAGGACCGCTGGTTTGAAAGAAGGGTCAAAGAGGCCATCTATCTCAAAATTGAACAGCCCTCTATCAACAGAGGGGGAGGGATACGACATCAACTATCTCCAGTCTACCACACACAGCCCTTTCAGCAGTTCCAAGAAGGCTCCACACCCATTTGCACTACTCAGGTGAACCTGACAACACAAATAAAACCTCCACGTGGCCTCAATGACTTGCTAAAAGAATGCAAATGACCAGCTGTCTGCAAGGAGTATAAATCCTTCTGTCCTCCACCATTCAATCAGAACTGAAGAAGCTTCTTGGATGAGAAGTGAAACATCGTCAAGGAAAAACAAAGTCCAGTTGCCTTTCGAAAAAGCCCCTTTGGTACTTCTATGATGTTACTCTTTTAAATTAAAGCAAGCAAGGAATGGCTCAGCAAACCCAGTAAAAAGATTGCCCATATCCCATATGCGCTGTAGGTTAAATGCATGACAAAGATATGATTTTTTTTAAAAAAAAATGAAAATGGAAGACTTACTTTTGACCCACATGTTCAGGAGCTGGGCTATAGGTACAAGGATCCGATACTTTATATTGCAATATAGGAGCTTCATAATAAGAGCTGGGAAGCAGGACCAGATAATCCTAGAAGGAAGAATGGAAATATGAGACCCAGATTCCTTTTGCCTCCATCCTGCCTGTAGGGAGAAAAGGAAGACCAGACTTACAAGGAGGACATCTTCAGCTTCAATGACCAGAGACCAAACATGAGGACTCAACACAAATGGTTCTCCAAAGCTGTGGTGAGGAACAGTGACGAATGTCGGCTCTTGGGTTGGCCCAAATACAATCTGCTTAGTTTGTTCGGTGCCTGCAATTAGGAAAAGTTATACATTTGACTTTCAGTTGGACTGGAAAGCATGCAAGTTATTTGCTTTGGGCTGGAAAATGGAGAACCAGTTCCAATGGTACTCTATGAGGGGGTTAACAGCTATGCCAGTGCTTCTCAACCTGGGCCATTTTAAGATGGGTGGACTTCAACTCCCAGAATTTCACAGCCAGCAAGTCCACCCATCTTAAAGTGGCCCAGGCTGAGAAACACTTAGCTATGCCATATTCCATAGGCATGCTGGTCTTGATGCATTAATCTCACAGGATTCCATCACGATATCAAAAGGGTCAATCTGGTTGGCAGATCATCTAGTAGTTGAACAAAAGCAAGTGAGAAAATCTCACTTGACAACTGCATGTTCTGAATAGGCTCTCTAGTCAAGGGCTCTTGATTTCTTCATTCACTAGTAGCAACAGCAGCTTATATATCTCTATCTTTATGTAATCGTTCATCTATCTATCTATCTATCTATCATCTATCTATCTATCTATCTATCTATCTATCTATCTATCATCTAGTATGGATGATATTATCTAGTTTGGGTAATAAAATGTCTACAAGAAAACAAGCAAGCGCAGAGAACCCAAGGATCTTTCATATCTATCTATCTATCTATCTATCTATCTATCTATCTATCTATCTATCTATCTATCTATCTATCTATCTATCTATCTCTATCATCTATTTACTGTATATCCATCCATCCACCCATCCATCCATCTATCTATGGCATAAATTCAGCAATAATTGCTTTTTAAAAACATAATTCTTCCTGAAATGACAGTAACCCACAATCTTGTACATGTTTACTCAAAGGATCCACAGATTTCAACCATACATATTCCTGCATGAAAGCTAATGGGCTTTCAATCTCAGTTCCTGAGAAGGTGAAAAGTGGCACAAACCTCAACAACCTTGAGCCTGGTGAGATCTGAACTGCCAAATTGCAGGCAGCCGGCAGTCAACAGAAGTAGCCTGCAGTACTGCACTCTAACCACTGTGCCACCGCAGCTCATGCTCAATGCCACTGTAACATTGAACGGTTGCTAAAAAAATGGCCTCAAGTCAAAGACTATCTGTAGTCTTTATGATCATCTCAAATCCAACTCCAAATCCTAATCACACATGGACACTACATAGAAAGATCTTGAGATACAATACAATTCAAAGAAAACAGAGCAAATAAGTAAAATAATGCTAAAAAAAAACCTTAGATTATCTAGATAAATCCAACCAGGAATAGAATAAAATAGAATTATTTATTGGCCAAGTGTGGTTGGACACACAAAGAATTTGTCTTGGTCCAATACTCTCAGTGTACATAAAAGAAAAGATACATTCGTCAAGAATCATCAGGTCCAACACTTAATAATAGTCATAGGGTACAATAAGCAATCAAATCATACTAGGAAACAGTCAATATAAATCGTAAGGATACAAGCAACAAAGATACAGTCATTCAGTCACAAGTGGGAGGGGATGAGTCATAAGGAGTGATGAGAAGATTAACAGTTATAGTATGACTTCCAATTTATGTTAGAACCCATCTAGAAATGATCTTATTTAACTCAATAACATGCGATGTCATGTGACCACATTGCTTAGCAATAGCAATCCCAACCGCCTCCACTGTCATTGTTAACCAAATCCCACAAACTCTTACGTAAGGGCTAACTCAATCCAAGCCATTCCCAGCTTGCTCCGTTGCAGCCCTGAACATCGGTAAGGTTAAATGACTGTGTCCTCTTCAATCTCCCATCTACCTATCTGCCCATTTCTATCCTTTTGGCCACACCATCTTGACCCATACCTCGTTTTCGTGGCTGAGAAGCGGTGATTTTGCCCAGTACCGTGGTGCTTCCTGAATTGATGTATCTCAAGATGACATGAAAGAGGTAGAGCTCTCCTTCTCGCACGTGGATTGTGACTTTGACCTTGTTCTGCAAAGTTAAGGAACAGCCACCCATCACTGCAAGTCCGTCCTGGATCTGCTCCCTGCTCTGCCTTTTCTATCCCTCTCTGCCTTTCTGGTCTCCCTCCCCTTCTCAATTGCCACTGCTCTAGAAGGAGGGATCCAAAATCTACGGTTTGGAAGGGAAGGGAAAAGGACAGAAGTGATCTTTTGCAGGAGAAACACAAAACCTGGCTCGGTGGAGGTGGGAAGATGTTAGTCTAGAAGTGAAAACAAAGCACTTACAGTTGCCATACATATTAAACTTTCTTTCCTGAAGGACTGAGACCCTCCCTTTGGCAGGCCCCTGGTGGATGGAGCAGAAGACGAGGCAGAAGAGGTCAGGGGACTTCACACTACCTTGGGCTGGTGGGAGAGAAAGGGGAGAGAAGCAGAGCACACCTTAAGTCACCTCCACCGTCACCTGCCACCAGCCAACCAGGTTAAGCAAAGCGCTCCCAGGATCCTACGCCCCAAAGCAGCATGCCAAAGCAGCGAGAAAGAATTGAGACAGCCCCGTTCTGCTCTTAAGAGAAATACTGCATCCAGTTTTGGTGGCCACAATGTGAAAAAGAGGTTAAGATTCCAGAAAGAGTGCAGAGAAGAGCAACAGAAATGATAAGGGGATTGGAAGCTAAAACACGCAAAGAACAGTTGCTGGAATTGGGCATGTCTAGTTTGATGAAAAGAAGAACTAGGGGAGACACGGTAGCAATGTTCCAATATGTCAGGGGCTGCCACAAAGAAGAGGGAGTCAAGCTATTCTCCAAAGCACCTGAGGGCAGGATAAGAAGCAGTCAATGGAAACTAATCAAGGAGAGAAGCAACCTAGAAATAAGGATAAATTTCCTGACAGTTAGAACAATTAACCAGTGGAACAACTTGCCTTCAGAAGTTGTGGATGCTCTAACACTGGAAGTTTTTTTAAAGAAAGACTGGACAACCATTGGTGTGAAATAGTACAGGGTTTCCTGCCTGAGCTGGAAGTTGGACTACAAGACCTCCAAGATCCCTTCCAACTCTGTTATTCTATATTCTAAAGCAGTGGTCGCCAACCGGTGGGCTGGGGACCACTGTTTGTCCATGAAAATTTTTTGGTGGTCCGCAGAGAAATATCCCTCCCAAACCATTCCCCCCCAAAGCAATTAATCCAGGCTGCGTGGGAACACAAGGCTGCGCTGCCCATATGGCCTGCCCACCCACGGGCCCCCACCCTTTCGCCGAGCGCAAACCTTATCTTGAGTAGAGCCACGTGAGCTGGAACTGGAAGGTAAGACCAACAGCGGGGGAGGGAAATCCGCCCCAGGGTGGCTTGCTGACATTGGTGGGAAAGTTGGTCCCATATTCCAGAGCTGCAGTAGTCACAGGACTGGCCCTTTGGTCATCCCGGAGCAGCTCCTCCAGTCCATGGCAGGCCAGTGCACCCAGGTGGAGGAGCAGCTGCTCCTGGATGACCAAAAGGCCAGTCCTGTGGCTACTGCAGCTCTGAATATGGGACCGACTTTCCCACCAACGTCAGCAAGCCACCACCAGTCAAAATTCATATTAGTGGTCCACGGGATTTATAATTATGAGTTTGGTGGTCCCTGGGGTCCAAAAGTTTGGCCACCCCTGGACTAGAGGAGGCTAACACTCTGAAATATTTACTACGAAGTGCACTCTGCTAGCACATCGGCCTAGCCCTGCCAAGAAAACATACTCCACCATCAAGACCCAAAGAAGAAGCAGAAAGAAGCAGAAATATGACTTCTTCAGTGAAGCACGTCATGCAGGCAGTCCTTGAGTTACGACTGGTCATGTAACAATTGTTCGAAGTTAACAGGTAATCCTTGACTTAGTGGCCATTCAAAGTTACAATGACACTGGAAAAAGTGACCGATGACCATTTTTTACACTTAACAACCGTTGCGGCATCCCCAGGTTCAGTGATCAAAATTCAGATAGCAATAGCACTTACTTTTATACCGCTTCACGGTGCTTTACAGCTCTCTTTAAGCAGTTTACAAAGTCAGCATATTGCCTCCAACAATTTGGGCCCCCATTTTACCGACCTTGGAAGGATGCTATTGCTAGCAACAAAAATGTTGGTTTCAAATTGGCCATAAGTCATTTTTAGTGCCGTTGTAACTTTAAACCAGAGGTGGTATTCAGCAAGTTCTGATCAGTTCTGGAGAACCAGTAGCAGAAATTTTGAGAAGTTCGGAGAACTGAAAAACACCACCTCTGACTGGCCCCGCCCCCCTCTATTCTCTGCCTCCCGAGTCCCAGCTGATGGGCTGGGTCTTCTTTTGTTGCCCTGCACAGGAGAACAGAGCTGGAAAGCAGGTTAGTGGAGTGCAGAGGGAATGGGGATTTTGCAATATCCTTCCCCTGCCACTCCCACCAAGCCACGCTCACAGAACGGTAGTAAAAAAATTGAATCCCACCACTGCTTCGAACAGTTGCTAAATGAATAGTTGTGAGTCAAGGACTCCTTGGAAAGAGATTTAGAAAACTTCTTATTGCCAGACAGGGATTATTCAGATGAGATGTGGCACCCCTTGGTTGGGAGGGCTTTTCAGCATTTTTTTCTTACAGTAAATGAATGTTTTATAATTGTGACGTTTCCATAGTAGCAATGCTGCATTCTAACCACTGCCCCACCAGGGCTCTGTAAAGTAAAGTATCTACTTCTCTCCCAGAAGGTTAGACATTTCTAATGCAAGAAATAGAAAAACTCAACCTTCCAAGTTTTAGAACAATAATTAAATTATGGAATGAGTCCCTTTGCTAATCCCTGCAGTTGATGTTAAACATTAACAGCAGGAATTATGGGTGTAAGTAAGTGGAAGTTCAGCATTTTAAGCAGAGAAAATCTTTATTCTAAGACGCCTCTCTACTGAACAAAATTTAAACAAAATGGCCAGTGAGCTACATATAGGTAGTCCTCCACTTATGACCATAATTGAGCCCCAAATTTCCGTTGCTAAGCAAGACAGTAGTTCAGTGAGTTTTACAAGCTTTCTTGCCATAGTTCTTAAGTGAATCACAGTAGCTGTTAATGTTAAATAGCATGGTTGTTAAGTAAATCTGGCTTCCCCGTTGACTTGGCTCATCAAAAGGTTGCAAAAGGAGATCACATGACCCCAGGACACCGCAACTGTCATAAATATGAGCCAGTTGCCAAGCATCTGAATTTTGATCATGCAATCATGGGGATGCTACAATGGTCATTAAATGTAAAACAATGGGTTGTAAGTCACTTTTTTCAGTGCATTGTAATTTTGATTGGTGACTAAACACACGGTTGGACTACCTGTATACTGTACAACTATACACACACCGTACAATCTCAGCAGACTTCAGAAGAGAAAGGCCTCTAGAAAGCAAATTCATCAGATGAATGGATGGAAGCTGAACAAGGAGAGATTTAACCTGGAAACAAGGAGAAACTTTCTGACAGTGAGAACAATCAACCAATGGAACAGAAGTTGCCCTCGGAAGTTGTGGGAGCACCATCAGTTGAGACTTTCAAGAAGAGACTGGACTGCCATTTGTCAGAAAGGGTGTAGGGTCTCCCGCTTGGGCGGGGGGTTGTACTAGATGACCTACAGGGTCCCTTCCAACTCTGATTATCTGTATCAGATGTTAGACTCTAAATGCCTAGTCATTTGACCTTGCAAAAGAAATTTTAAAAAAAATCAAGCAGGCAAGCAATCTTCGGCAGATGAAAAGCAACCAAAGCTACCATGGAAAGTGAAGGATTTCCTTTTCTTTGAGGAACAGGGAGATGTTATAAACAATGAGCAGGGAAAGAGGATGTTGGGAGTGAACTGTCCCTGAGGAGATCCGTTTGGGTTCTCTTTCTAAAATAAACCCTGTTGATTCCTGGCACACTTCCTTCCTAGGCCCGGTCTCCTAAGGGAAGTTATCTAGTTGTCCTTGTCCTAACTCTTTAAGAGATTATCTTGAAATGGGACAACTTAGTGCAGCCAACTCGCCACGGTCAACTTCTCACGGCCAGCTTGCAGCCGGACGTTTCTCCAGGGGACAACTCGCTGTGGCACAATTCAACAGTTCAATTTAAGTATTTCATTAAAAATAAAGTAATTAAAAAGTAATTAAAAGTCCACCATTTCTTCAATAAAGCAATTACCAAGATAATTATCACCATTATCTTGGTAATGAATTTAAAGTAATTTAAATCAATTCATTTAAATTTCAATAATTTAAATTTCTCTCAATAAATTTAGATCATTTAAAATAAATTTAAATAATTGATAAAGTAATTACCAAGATAAAGTCATTGAAATTCCAACATTTCCTCGATAATAGTGCAACCCTTGTCCTGCAGTCCGTTGTCCCACGGAAAGCCAAAGTAAAGATAAAAGTAAAGTAAATAACTTTAACTTGGCCTGGCCAAGTCACCATAGCCAACTTGCAGTGGGAGAACTCTCCATGGCCAATTCGCTGCAGGACAATTCAACAATTCAATTTAAGTATTTAAAGTAATTAGAACATGATTTTAATGTTTGTCATTCACATTTCATTTTGTCCTTTCTTTTGCATCCTTTCTTTGATAAATCTAGCTCCACCATTTCTTCGATATTAGTGTAACTCTTGTCCCACGGTGTTGGCTGCGGCCAGTTGTCCCACAGAGAGTTGGCCACAGCGAGTTGGCTACGGCAAGGTGGCTGTGGTGAGTTGGTCATGCCATGAGGGCCGTCCTAGGCCCTCCTCCTCCTCAGTAAGCAACAATAAGAAGTGACTATCTACTTTGGGCTCTGTTTACCTTGAGGTTTTGGAAAACTTCTAAGATATTTCAAAAGACCACATCCAATACAGGCAGCCCTAACCACAATTGAGCCCAAAATTTCTGCTGCTAAAGCGAGACAGTTGTTAAGTGATTTTTGCCCCGTTTTGCAACCTTTCTCGCCATAGGTGAATCACCACAATTGTTAAGTTAAGAAGACGGTTGTTAAATGAATTTGGCTTCCCCCTTCATTTTCCTTATCAGAAGTTTGGAAAAGGTGATTAGATGACCCCGGGAGACTGCAACCATCATACATTTGAGTCAGTTGCCAAGCGCCTGAATTTTAATAGCACGACCATGGAGATACTGCAAAGGTCACAAGTGTAAAAAAAAAAAAGATCATTGGCCACTTTTTCTACCGATGCTGTAACTTTGAAAGCCACTAAGTGAACTCCTGTAAGTGGAGGACTATCTGTATTTTAAGTTTACAGCAAATAAAGCACTTCTATAGGAGAGCCATGAAAATCCTACATAAATTACTTTAAATTGTTTTCTTTCATTGACAGTCCATGTGGTTTAGAGATGTTGAACATGGCAGCAAACAGCAGAGTGAGCTGTAATTACATATCATGGTTAACCCATGACTTCTGGGCTATATATAGGTAGTCCTCGACTTACAGCGGTTCATTTAGCAGCTGTTCAAAGTTACAACAGCACTGAAAAATGTGACTTATGACTGTTTTGCACAGTCACGAACATTGCCGCGTCCCCAAGATCACCTGATCAAAAATCAGCCACTGAGCAATAGGTTCAGATTTATGACTGTTGCTGTGTCCCAGGGCCACACGATCCCCTTTGTCAGAGTATATTCAAGAATTGGAATAGAGCATGGTAACAAAGTCAGCCAATGAATAGGCATAGCAACTAAGTCAGCCAATGAGAACTGTTTGGAAACTGAAACTAAAAGTAGCCTAGGCTGGAAACTGAAACTAGAAGTAGCCTAGGCATGGCTCTATAATAAATTCTGCAACTCTGAAGCTATGTTGAGCTCTGAGTCTGTCTTTTGAAGATGAAACTAACTTGCCTGCTTTGTTCGTGCTGCTGAAGTGACTTGCATCATGTTTCTGTCTGAGTTTGCTCCATGTTGGAGAAATCTACAACTGGTTTGTAAAATTATGTTTATAAAGATGTTAAATGAAGCATCAGCCATCTGTGTTTATTTTTCTGGTGCTGAATTCATGCTGCAAAACTCTGAACACCCTTTTGCAAACTTGTCACAAGCCATGTCAGTGGAGGAAGCCAGGTTCATTTAACAACCGGGTTACTAACTTATCAACTGCGGTGATTTGCTTAACAACCGTGGCAAAAGGAAAGTCATAAACTGGGACCAAAACTCACTTAACAAATGTTTCACCTAACAACAGGAAATGGTGGTGGTGCTCAATTGTGATCGTAAGTGGAGGACTACCTGTACGGAAGTGCTTTGCCCATCTCAAATATTTTATGCTGAGAACTCTCGTTCAAGTACCTGGATGGGAGACATTTGCGCATATCCTCTCCAGCTGAAATTCTCAAATTCCAGAGGACTGTAGCCAAAGCGAACCGGCCTTCCATCCAGAGTGGTTGCTTCTTCCAGCTCATATTTCAGGTGGTGAAGGTCAGGGATATAATAGCCTTTTGCAGGACTGCAGATAAAAGTGATGGAAAATATTAAAGAACACACTTCTTTTTGTATCACAAACTAGCTCGATACCCGTGCTTCGCTATGAAACTATGTGATTGGGCTTAGTTTTTGGGGAGGAAAATAAGGGGGGGGTGGAATTGTGGTTCTGCCTCCCAGCATCCATCGGTATTCATCTGGCTAGAGTCCTGTCAGTGTGTGAGAGAGTTGAGGGCTGTTTGGAAACTGAAACTTTGCTGTGTGAGCAAGAAGGAGACAGCAAGGAGCCTGGGCGTGGCTTAGCTCAACTGTTCTGTACTAAAGCTGCTTGGTGCTGTGAAATTGAAACTGAAACTCCTCTCCTCTGCTTATGTTTTGCATTTGGAACAGATTTGTTTTCAGGTGGGGAGGGGGAGTAGAACTCCTTAGCATCAGAGCATGTTAATAATAATAATATAGGAAATACTAATGCTCTGATGGTCATTTCGAAAAATCCTTTCTTAGTGAGCACCTAGAAGCCAAGAGGAACATACGTGCCAAATTTCAAGTTTGTAGGCTTTATGGTTCTGGAGATTTTGTGATGATGCGTGAGTGGGATTTTGCTTTTATATATATATGCAGGATCAGTTCAATCATGGCCATTTCCCCCCTCCCCCAAATCTACAGCCAATCCTTGGCTTACAACAGTTCATTTAATGACCATTCAACGTTACAACAGCACTGGAAAATATGACTTATGACCGTTTTGCACAGTTACAACCTTTCCAGCGTCCCCGTGATCATGGGATCAAAATTCAGACCCTCGGCAACCGACTCATATTTATGGCGGTTGCAGTGTCCCGGGGTCAGGTGAACCCCTTTTGTGACCTTCTAACAAGCAAAGTCAACGGGGGAGCCACTTAATAACCCTGTCACCAACTTAACAGCTGCAGGGATTCATTTAACAACTGTGGCAAGAAAGGTCGTAAAATGGAGCAAAATTCATTTAACAAATGTCTCACCTGACAACAAAAATTTGGGGCTCGACTGTGGTCGTAAGCCGAGGACTATCTGTATTTGCATTCTTCTCAACAAAATGTTATTAAAATTAAAAAAGTAACAAAAATGCGGTACAGGTGGTCCTCGATTTACAACAGTTCATTTAGGGATCCTTCGAAGTTACTTTTTTGCACGGGAAAAAAGTTACTTGTGACCCTTTTTCACACTTACGACCATCGCAGCAGCCCTGAACTCATGTGAACTGACTCGTATTTACGACGGTTGCGGTGTCCCAGGGTCATGTGATCATCAACCTTCTGACCAGCAACGTCAATGGGGAAGCCAGATTCACTTCACAACTGTGTGACTAACTCAACAACTGCAGTGATTCACTTAACCACTGTGGCAAGAAAGGTTGTAAAATGGGGCATAACTCGCTTAGCTTTCTCACATGTCTCACTTAGCTACATAAATTTTGTGGTCAATTGCTGTCGTAAGTCAAGGACTACCTTACTTAAAATCTTTTCATTTTACCCATTGTCTTTAGGACTGTGTTCCTGGTGGCTCTTTCACACTATCGCACGTATAAAATAGTAAAGTAAAAATAAAATAATAATGGGCTTGATACTCAAAAAGATTAAGAAATCTATCACGCTCTACAAGAGATCCATTGCAACTGCTTCTTACTCAGAGCACATAGGTCCCCTGATATTATGCCTGCACTGACAAGATCCCGTCGTCTCCTCACACAAAGGACCAACCGATCCCCCGATGTCACAATGGCATCCTGTAAGAAGACACACACAGTTACTTTCCACTGTTGACAGTTGGTGCCGAGGAGCAAACAACAACATCTGGCTTGAAAGGGAGTGGAAGCAGTTTGGGCATCTATTTTGATTCCATTATATCAATGTTGACTTCCAGCCTTGTTTGGAATTGTTTCTAACATGGTCCAGTTCTAAACAATAATGGATACTCTGCTTGTTATCACTTGCTGACTTATAAAGTTTTCCAGCTGGGCTTGTAAATTAGCCATTCACACCATCCAAGGACACAACCTAGATATCTACTCAGCAGCAACAGGAAGGAAATTTTCCTCTTATGGTACTTGGGGTGGTTTTTATGCCAGTTTGGTTCATTGCTTAAGGCACACCAGGCTAGAAACTAGGAGACCATGAGTTCTAGTCCTGTCTGAGGCAGGAAAGCCAGCTGGTGACTTTGGACCAATCACCAAGAGACTGGGAGTTCTAGTCCTGTTTTAGGCATGATTAGCACCAGGCAGAAACGAGCTGGTTCGAGGCAGGAAAGCCAGCTGGTGACTTTGGACCAATCACCAAGAGACTGGGAGTTCTAGTCCTGTTTTAGGCATGATAGCCAGCTGGGTGTCCTTGGACCAGTGCCTGTCTGAAGCCAACCCATCTCACAGCGTTTTTGCTGTGGAGAAAAAAAAGGAGGAGGAAGGAGTATTAGGTGTGTTCACCACCTTGAATTATTTATAAAAAATAACAAAAGTGGCATATACATTGAATGAATGGCTGAATGAATAAGTGAAGGAACAATAAGTCAACCTGGCACTATACACAGCCAACTTCAGCAGTAAGTTCTTCTGTGATGTATGTATCATGGGTTCTACATACCATGTTCTTAATACTGGAAGGGGACAACTCACCATGAGACAACTTGCCGCAGCCAACTCACCACAGGACAATTCCATGCGGAATAGCTCAGTGCAATAAATGTTAGCCCCCACTGTTTCTTCGACATTATTTCCATTTTGGAAATGGAAATGGGGAAAAATTAAAAATAATGAGGAAGAAACCCATCTTAAAGCTGGCAAGTTTGAAAAACACCGGATCAGACACTTTAAACGCCTCTTTTCCAACTCCAGGATTCTATGATTCTGCCCAATTCTGCCTGTATAGCTTATTGTCTTCTTCCGATTACTGATTTAAGAACATTTGTAAAAGGTAGAAAATGATGTACCTTTACAGCCAAAGTAATTGCCGCTCTCCAGGTTGAAGTATCCCTCTCTACAAGTAGAACACTTTTGGCCGCAAATGTTCGGTTTGCAGAAACAGTGTCCATTACCCTAAGAGACAGGTTGATTGATTGATTGATTGATTAATTGATTGATTGCATACAAACTATGACTACACCACGTTTTAAAGATGAAAAAATGCAAGACAAAATGAGGGAAATAAAATCTATTCATAATTGAATACCAGTATATTAAAAGTACAATTGTATCGTATTCAGGTACGCATAAGGAAGCCACAGGAAAGATGTTGACAATCTATTTTTCCATAGTGAAAGAAACCAGGACAAGAAATAATGGATAAAAGTTGCAGATGCTTAGATTTCATTTAAATCAGAGGTGTCAAACTCAAGGCCTGCAAGCCGCCCTGGAAACAGCAAAGGTCCAGCTCTCTGCCAGCAAAAACAGACCTTAGGTAGGCCGTGCTTGGCATGCCCGGGCTCCATTTTCGGCTGTGATGGCCTCCAGCAGCCCTCTGCCAACAAAAATGGAGGTCGGGTAGGCCGAGCTCCATTTTCACTGGCAGAAGGCTACAGGATGCTGTTGCAGCTGAAAACAGAGCCTTGACAAGTGACGTCAAAATGGCCAATATCCGCCCCCCTGAGGTCAAACACAACCCTGATGCGGTCCTCAGTCAAGTTTGACACCCCCGATTTAAATATAAAGGCAACCTTCCTAGTAGCAATTATCTGTTCAATGGTGGACCTACTGAGGCTGTCGATTTTCCATCTCTTGAAGGTTTTTAGTTTAGTTTACTTTAATGTCATTGTACCTTGTACAATGAGATAGCCAGATTGTTGTGGTTCGCCAGCGGCAGGTGCGGACGGCAAAAGTCTCTCACAGCGAGGACGAAAGGGAACCAGTCGGAGTCTGGCGAGGACTTGGACGAGGGTCCTGCATCTGGTGCAGGGATGGGGCCAGGACTATCGGAGAGTGGGGTGCTGCCTTCGGAGCTTTTGGAGTCTGGCAGCAGCGAAGCAGAGGACCCCGGGGAGCCTGTGCCCAGTGCATGTGTGTGCAGGGCTGCTCGAAGGAGAGAGCAGCTGAAGCAGCAAGGGCGACTCAGGAGTAAGCCTGGAAGGTGATTGCCCCTCACATAAGAGATTAAAAACCAACCCTCGAGGATGTGCTCTTTGGAGGAAGCAGCAAAGTTCTTTAGACACCGAGTCCTTGTTGAAGCCCTGCGAACTCCGGTTTGTTTTTGAAACTTCTGCCAGTTGATATGCATCAGTAATTAGACTTCTGTTCTTGGCAGCCTTTGACAACCTTGAAAGGCCTTGCTTTTATCTCGGACAATAAGGTTTAAATAACTCTTGGCTGGAAATGCAAAGAATTCCCAGCGCCGCATTAAAAAGGTTTGCCTTCATACATAGTTTGTGTTTGTTTAATTTGAACAAGGCTTGGGTCGGAACATAGATCTCATGGATGGCTTAACTGGTATTCCTGCACATTTCAGACAACTGGGCTGGATAATCTCAAGTAATGTTGGAAATGTAGATCACGTGACCACAGCAGCGCTGAAGGAACAACAGCAACATGGCAGGGCTGAAGCGATCACAACTTTCCCAAATTTTATCCTCATAGGAACAATAGGCCCCTGCATTCTATAAGTTAGCCCATTTGAAGTCCTTAGTTTCAATAACTGTTACCTTATTGTACCAGTTTGTCACAATCAAAGGTTACAAAAAGATGCAAGTTTCAACAGTATATAGAGATGATTGTATGAAATCACCTCAGAAAAGCTACTTGACACCATTTGTTAGTTTGCTTGGCTAAAGGATGGGGCCAAACATAAATCCACTCTGCAGACATTTAGAAAAACCTGAGAACTTATGGCAGCTTTTCCCAACCTCCTGTTGTGTTGCCCTACTAATCCCATAATTCCCCATCAACCCACAAAAAAACAGGGTGGAAGTGGAAGGACATCAAGTCGAGGAAAGCTAGAAGAAGATCTACACCAGTATCTACCTGTTGGCATTCAGCAACTCCTGCCATTGTTCCTATGGTATTGCATTGGCAGCCTGAAGGAAAACAGAAATGCACAATTGGAGAGCCACTTTATTGAAGAAGCTATATTAACATTTCTTACAACACATGGATTAAACCATGACCCATAATGTTAAATTCACCTTCTTTTAACAACCCCCAAATCCCTTGTGAGGTGAAGTCTGGACACAACAGAATGGAGCTAGCAGAGTGTTTAATGGCCGGATGCCCTTCCTGTCACCAATGTGGAGTTTTGTTCAGCAGATACGGTATATTCTCATTGTGCCCAGAGAGAGAAATATCTGCCTCTATCTAGAATTGAAAACTCCTGACTGAGCTCACCTTCAGGCCACTGCACTACTCCTACTCATAAAGTTAAATTGTTGCATCTTAACTAATACAAGACTTGCTTATACATGTCTATTATACAATAGAGCTTGGTTGTTTGTTATGTTAGGATTGCTTGGTTTTAATTTCTTGTACACCACTCAGAGTTACTGCCAAGAGTTTGGCAGCCATATCAATTGCTTAAATGAATTAACTGAATAATAACAGATGTTATGGCTTAGCGTAGCACGTGAGCTCATTGTGAAATCAGTGCCGTAGCTTTATATTTCCATTTATTACTTTGCATCAATCATCGGATTGGGCTGCAGCCTTGGGATGCCACAGGTAGTCCTCGACTTACAACAATTTGTTCAGCAAAGTTACAATGGCACTGAAAAAAACTGCCTTATGGTCTGTTTTAACAATCACGACTGTTGCTGCATCCCCACGGACACGTGTTCAAAATTCAGACGCTTGGCAATTGACTCATCTTTATGACGGCTGTAGTCCCGGGGCCACGTGATCCCCTTTTGCAACCTTCTGACAAGCTAAGTCAATGGGGAAGCCATTAACCACCATGTGACTAGCTTAACAACTACAGTGATTCACTTAACAACTGTGGCAAGAAAGGTTGTAAAATGGGGCAAAACTCACTTAACAAATGCCTCGCTTAGCAACACAAACTTTGAATTCAATCGTGGTTGTAAGTTGAGGACTACCTGTAATCCTTCCATCCCTCCCCCGCCCCCCATCCAATCAGAACTGAAGAAGCTTCTTGGATGAGAAGTGAAATGTCTTCCTCAAGGAAAAATGTCCAGTTGCCTTTTGAAAAAGCACCTTGATGACTGGATGACTGAGACTCTCCATAGAGACTTGCTGGTAAGTTCACTTGTCAGAAGATAGGAGCAAGGAGGCCTGCACTCCTGGATTTAAACCATAGCAACAAGGGATATTTCTTACTTGTGCATCCAAATGGATTCTCTGGAGTCAGGTTCCAGTAGAGTGGCTTGCATTTATCACAAGCTTCACCTTCCACATAGGCCCGACATTCACAGGAACCCTGAGGAACAAAAAGGTAAAAGCGAATGAGAAAGAGGTTTAGAGATTTGAATGGCCTATCGAAGAATCAAGCCAAAACAACAGCTAGTACAGGTAATCCTTGACTTGCAACCGATGAAAAAAATGACTTATGACATTTTTTGCACTTAGGACCATCATAAGCACCACCACTGCTCACATAATCAAAATTCAGATGCTTGGCAGCTGACTCATATTTAGGAGTGCACTGTCCCGAGGTCAGAAGGCCCCCAACCTATGTATTAAATACGATGGTGGGACTCAAATTTTTTTTACTACTGGTTCTGTGGGCCTGGCTTGGTGGGCATGGAGGGGGAAGGATACTGCAAAATCTCCATTCTCTTCCCACCCCCACTAACCTGCTTTCCAGCTCCGTTCTCCTGTGGAGGGCAACAAAAGAAGACCCAACCGATCCGCTGGGACTCGGGAGGCAGAGAATAGATGGGGGTGGGGCCAGTCAGAGGTGGTATTCCAAACTATTCAAAATCTCCACTACCGGTTCTCTGAACTACTCAAAATTTCCACTACCGGTTCTCCAGAACTGGTCAGAACCTGCTGAAATACCATCTCTGAAACAGGTGATAACCAGCACCTTGAATTGAATTCTAATTCATGGATTGCCCCTGTGACTATACAGGGCAGATGGGTAGGTAGCTAACCACCAGATTGTAAGAACACAAGCGAGCGGGCAGATGAGGAGACCCGAACTCATTGGTAGCCTCACATTGCAATGAACAAGGATGTACGTTCAATTTCACAGCTACTAAGATTGTTGGCCGAGCAGGTACAAAAGATAGCCAGAAAAATGATTGGAGTCCAGGAAACAGGCCCTTGTCAGTCAACAGGAATGAGGATTTATCACCAGCTTATCAGGATACTTAAGGAGCCGAGGACTTGGCAGCACAAGGAAACAACACCCAACGACCTAATAGCTGTCACTCAATAGGAAGCCACACCCAACCAGACCCCACATAAAGACAATACACAGAATAGCCCAAAGTACACATTATGTTAGAGAGAAGTTCCCTGAGGATGGGCTCCAGCATCAGTCCAAAACTTTGGAAGACTAAATCTCTAGTCCTGGTGACCAATTTAGATTGGATCCTCCATTTTGAATTGTACCTGGCAGCAGATTGGCAGCCATTTTGCAGCTCCCACAAAAGAGAAAAACTATGTTAATTTCACTTTGCATTCAGTCTTCATGGCATGTCACCTACAAAAATATGAATAAGCAAGTATCCACACTCAGTTCAGTATTCACGAGACATACCTCAGGTAGAGAATGATCTTCATGTACAAGCCCGGCAGGGTTGCAAGATCCCACTGAAATGAACAAGCACAGATCAGAGAAAACATTAAGGAAAAAAAAGAAAGAAAGAATCCATCACTCAGTGTTCCTAGAAAGATACATGAGTTATTTATTGCCAAGCATTTGGCAGAATAACTAATGGTTTTACATTTGCTGCCAAGGAGAAAGCTGGTTTCAAGGATTAAAAAAAAAACCACATCAAACTAATGCAAACAAAATTTATTATTTACATTTACACTTATTATGTTCCAAAAATATTGAATAAAGCGCTCAGCTCCCAAAGTGAGAATTTTATGTGGTTTTTAATTTCAGTACTATAGAACAGTATTTTTCAATCTTGGCAGCTAAAAGATGGGTGAACTTCAACTCCCAGAATTCCCTAACTAGCCTGCGCCAGTATGTGAAGATGTGGACTTCAACTCCCAGAATTCCCACTCCCCCAGCATGCCAGTTTGAAGATGGGTAGACTTCAACTCCCAGAATTCCCCCGTCAGCATGCCAGCAGGGGAATTCTGGGAGTTGAAGTCCACATATCTTCAAGCTGCCATGTTGCAAAACACCATGAAAGGCTATGAATAAATCCATTTTAAAACAAGGTTAGCAATGCAGCCTGGTATTGTAATAGGTATTCTGCTAGGCCAAAATTTATATTAACCCTGAAGATTTAACCCTAGCAATACCAAATATAGGAAGAGTTTTGATTACCTTGACAGTCTGGGAATCCATAGGCCCCGGAAATGCAGGCATCACAGCGAAGCCCACTTACTCTGGGACGGCAAGTACACTGCCCAGTTTCTTGATTGCAGGTGTCATAAAGGGAACCTTCTATGGAGCAGAGACAAGCTGGGAAAAAATGCAGAAAGATCACTCGTGCAGCCTCGAAGGGATTCAAATTAATCCCATCAATAACATTTTGCAATTGCAAAACCCATGCAGAGTAGGAATGAATTTCAAAGATTTTACCAATCACTGCATTTATTTTTTTTATTTAAAATAAATAGTAAAGCATGCATATCATAGCAGTAGCACTTAAGACTAAAATACTGCATCATAATGTTTTTAAGCCTTCTATAAGCGGTTTAGAGTCAGCCTATTGCCCCCAATAATCTGGGTCCTCATTTTACTGACCTCGGAGGGATGGGCTGAGTCAACCTTGAGCTGGTCAGGATCAAACTCCAGACTGTGGGCACAATTAGCCTGCAATACTGTATTCTAACCACTGCACCACCATGGCTCTTATGATCCTGAAGTTTCTCTGATAAAACATATGCAAGTCGTCCTCAACTTACGACCATTCATTTAGTAACTGTTTGAAGTTACAGTGGCATTGAAAAAAATAACTGATGACCATTTTTCACACGACTGTTGCAACATTCCCATGACCACATGACCGAAATTTGGATGCTTGGCAACTGGCCTGTATTTATGATGGTTACAGTGTCCTGGGGATGTGTGACTACATTTTGTGACCTTGCAATAGGGAAGAAGATGCATTCTCTACATCCAAAAACAGGCTGAAACTGACCAGTATCTCACCTGTGCAAGAAGGGAAGCCATAGAAGCCTGGGGCACAGTGGTTGCACCTTTGACCGACATAATCTGAATGGCAGTTGTATTGACCAATGGAGTTGCAATTGTGCTATCAGCTATCAGCAAGCCTTGTGTTTTTCACACCCTGTATATAAATTATGATTATCTTAAATTATCTTCTCTTTAAGGGTGTATCTGATTTGCCGGTCAGACAAGTAATCAGAATAGAACTTGAAGGGACCCTGGAGGTCTTCTAGTCCAATCCCTGCTCAAGCAGGAGACCCTGTAGCATTTCAGATAAGTGACTCTCCAGTCTCTTTTTAAAAGCCTCCAGTGATGAAACGTCCACAACTTTTGAAGGCAAGCTGTTCCACATGTCCTCACGGTTAGGAAGTTTTTCCTTAATTATAGATTGCTTCTCTCCTTGATTAGTTTCCATCCATTGCTCCCTGTCTTGCCTTCTGGTGCTTTGGAAATTAGGCTGAACTCTGCTCTTTGTAGCGTCCCCTTTAATACTGGAATACTGCTGCCATGTCACCCCTCATTCTTCTTTTCTCAAGACTGGCTATGCCCAATTCCTACGACCGTTCTTCCTATGTTGTTGTCTCCAGACCTTTAATCATCTTGGTTGCTTCTTCTTTGCACTTTTTCCAAAGTCTCAGCAAAACAAGGAGTAATGTAATGGGATCAGGATAAATATAATTTACTGAAAACTTAGCGTAGCAGCGCAGAACCTGGGAAGAAGATGCATTCTCTACATCCAAAAACAGGCTGAAACTGACCAGTATCTCACCTGTGCAAGAAGGGAAGCCATAGAAGCCTGGAGCACAGTGGTTGCACCTTTGACCGACATAATTTGAATGGCAGTTGCACTGACCAATGGAGTTGCAATTGCTGTCCACCGAGCCCCGATGGTCACATGAACAAGCTGCAAGAGGAAAGCACATAAATACATGCTGGGAAGGCGAATTAAATAATAAGATTACACAAGTTTTGTTTTATGTCTCTAGAGGAGACTCAAGGCCCTGGGGCCAGATCTTCTTTTCAATGAATCTTTTCTCATACTGATATATTACCTTGGCAGTGAGGGTAGGAATGATATCCAAAACTGCACTGATCACAATTAAATCCGCCATATTCAGGTCTGCAGTAGCATTTTCCGGAAGCATCACAGCCTTCGGGCAAGGTCCCAATAGGACTGCAGCCACAAACTTTAACAGGAAAAAAAAAAAGATTTTAGGTTTTAAACCTCATGACCTTAGTGTTGTGGCCTGTTGGCTGCCAGCCCCTCCAGCAGCCAAATCAGAGGAGGAGGCAGCATGGAAGTCAGGGTCAGCATCAGGGCAACCTGAGAGCTCCCGGGGGGGAAGAGGGGATGGAGCTGGCAGAGAGAGAGAGAGAGAGACAGAGGCAGAGCCTGGGCCATCCGTCAGCCCTCAGATGGAGAGTCAACAGTTCCCAGGTCTGGAGGTGGCTGATGAGGAAGAGGAGGAACACCTAGGTCCAGTGCCTGACACGCAGATGCACAGAAGGCAGAGGAGAGGAGAGCAGTGGAAATCTATGGGCTGGTCCTTGGGACAGAAGAGCCACTGCTACTAGTGAAGCCCCACCCTCAGATGGAGAGTCAACCGCCCCCAGGTCTGGAGGTCGCTGATGAAGAAGAGGAACAGCTGGGTCCAGTGCCTGACGTGCTGATGCTCAGAAGGGAGAGGAGAGGAGAGTAGTGGAAATCTATGGGCTGATCCTTGGGATTGAAGAGCCACCGCTGCTAGCGAAACCCCACCCTAGCTCTGGGGATAAAAGGCAGGGGGCGGAGATGAATAGATGTGGCGGACAACTATTCAATCTGACTTGTTAGCAGGTGTTGAGAGAGAAACTTTTTGCCAGGGTTTGTCGTGCTTGGAGAACTGGGTCAGAACACTTAGTGAGAAAATTAAATTAGAAGCTCAGAGGTGGTCAATACAAGCCGGAAAGCTC
The DNA here is from genome assembly GCF_049901735.1 of Notechis scutatus. NCBI lineage: Eukaryota > Metazoa > Chordata > Lepidosauria > Squamata > Elapidae > Notechis > Notechis scutatus. The sequence goes on along the minus strand of NC_142011.1, from coordinate 11,329,288 downwards.
ACCAGGTTAAGTAATTGGGATTCTTGTCAACAAAGGATCAATCAGACTTGCAAAATAAGATTTTTACCTCCATCACCATATACTGTACACAAAAATTTGTATTATTTTATTTATTTATTCATTTATAAAATTTATAGGCTGCCCGTTTTACCTCAACTACTGCGATCCATGGCCTTCCTGCAGAGTCTGCCTTACACCATTTTGGAAGTGGGTGCCTTTCTTGTGATCTCTTGAAGGACATGGTTTCCCCCAAAATCAGGTGCCTCGTTTAATGACCGCAATGGTTTAGGTCATAATTCTGGACGCAACTGTGACAATAAATCAAGGACTACCTGTATTGATTTCACTGTCTATTCCTGCTTTGCCTAACACCTATGTGCCAACTGCCCGTAGTTAGAGCAGAGGTGAGCAACCAGGATAATTAGGGGACTGGAGGCTAAAACATATAAAGAACAGTTGCAAGAATTTGGTATGTCTAGTTTAATGAAAAGAAGGACTGGGGATGACATGATAGCAGGGTTCCGATATTTGAGGGGCCTGTCATAGGCTGTTCCATTGGTTGATTGTTCTCACTGTTATTATTTCTAGATTGCTTCTCTCCTTGGTTAGTTTCCATCCATTGTTTCTTGTCTTGCTTTAGACTGACCCCTTCATCTTTGTAGGAGCCCCACAAATATTGGAATGAGGGGGTTAATCTACTTTCCAAAGCACCTAAAAGCAGGACCAAATAAGCAATGGATGGAAACTAATCAAGGAGAGAAGTAACCTAGAACTAAGGAGAAATTTCCTGACAGGAAGGACAATTAATCAGTAGAAAAACCTGCCTCCAGGAGCTGTGAATGCTCCAACACTGGAAGTTATTAAGAAGAGATTGGACAACCGTTTGTCTGAAATGGTATAGGGTTTCCTGCCTGAGCAAGGGTTTGGACTAGAAGACCTCCAAGGTCCCTTCCAACACTGTTATTCTGTTACTTTTCCATATTTGACAACTCACGTTGACAGAGTGGGTAGTTGAAATAGCCAGGAGCACACGAGTTGCATAAATAGCCTTGAAACCCAATTCGGCATAGACACTGTCCTGTTTCATTGTTGCAGGTGCCTTCGTAGAATCCAGGTCCTGAGCACTGGCAAGCTGTGAAAAGGGAGATTAACATTTTAGGACCATAATTACAGGTGGCAAGAGCCTCTAATAGCATTAGAACTTTATACACCTCTTCATAGTGCTTTACAGCCCTTTCTATGTGGTATAAAGAGTCAGCCTATTGCCCCCAACAATCTGGATCCTCATTTTACCAAGCTCGGAAGAATGGAAGGCTGACTTAACCTTGAGCCAGTCAGGTTCGAACTCCCAACAGTGGGCAGAGTCAGCCTGTAATACTGCATTCTAACCTTTGCATCACCACGGCTCACAGTTGTAAGTCAAGGACTAGCTTTATAACACTGAAGAAAGGACATTGTCTAAAAATTTAGTAAACATAGGACAGTGCATTTATTTTTCTACCAATGCCTAAAATTTTGTCCTCTCACATCTGGATCCTAGTACTTCTCCCTTTTCCTTCAACCATCCTTCAAAAACTCATTTTCCCAGGGAAACGTCTCATGATCTTTACATCACTGGTCAGGCTAGGATTTACTTACGTTGGCAATTTGGTCCATAGTAGCCAGGTACACACTGATCACACTGTGTCCCTTGAAAGTTAGGCTTACACAAACACAACCCAGTTTGAGCATCTTTCCTGCAGGTGTTGCCTCTTGTCCCAGCAACGTTGCAGTCACAGTCTGGAAAACAGGTATAAAGGTGGAACTATCAGGCAGGTTTTGCATGAAGCTGAGAAGAATCCTGATCTCTAGTGAAATCCTGCTAGGATATCAGGATACTATCTTGGTTTTTATATCCTAAAAGAAACCATTGCTTTGCTAAGTAGCATGAGAATTTTAAAAAGCGAAAATAAAATCAAAAGCTTACTTATTATCTGCCCAGCTGGAAGGACTTGTTCTCCGGTAGCATTGTAAGATAAATCCGTGATCGCTATATGAAGGAAAAGACAACACAAAAATTAACCCCATGTAATGAGAACATCAAACCGTTAAACAGTAGACTAAAATAAATCAAATTCTCTCTATATATAGGTGGCCCTCGACTTACAATCCTTTGTTTTGTGACTGAAGTTACAACAGCACTGAAAAAAATGACTTATGATCATTTTTCATACTTATGACCATTACAGCATCCCCTTGGTCACGTGATCAAAAAGCAGATGCTTGCAGCTGGCTTGTATTTATGACAGTTGTGGTATCCCAAGTCATGCTATCATCTTTTGCGACCTTCTTACAAGCAAAGTCAATGGGGAAGCCAGATTGACTTAACAATTGTGGTAAGAAAACTGGTAAAAAGTTAAGTTGTATTAACGGAGGGATACAATCAAGACCAAGGGAGGTACTAATACCACTCTATAAAGCCTGAGTAAGACCACACCTAGAGTACTGCATCCAGTTCTGTTCACCACATTACAAAAAAGATGTTGAGACCCTAGAAAAAGTGCAGAAAAGAGCAACCAGGATGATTAGGGGACTGGAGACTAAAACATACGATGAACCGTTGCAGGAACTTGGCCTAGCTAGTCTAGGGAAGAGAAGGACTCGGGGAGACATGATAGCAGTCTTCCAATATTTGAAGGGCTGCCACAGAGAGGAAGGGATCAAGCTATTCTCCAAAGCACCTGTAGGCCAGACAAGGAATAATAGATGGAAACTGAACAAGGAGAGATTTAACCTGGAAATAAGGAGAAACTTTCTGACAGTGAGAACAATCAACCAATGGAACAGAAGTTGCCCTCGGAAGTTGTGGGAGTGCCATCACTTGAGACCTTCAAGAAGAGATTGGATTGCCATCTGTCAGAAATGGTGTAGGGTCTCCCGGTTGGGCGGGGGGTTGGACTAGATGACCTACAAGGTCCCTTCCAACTCTGATTATCTGTTATCTGTAAGATAATCTGTTTATCTGTAAAAACCAGGCAAAACTTATTTCACAACTGCCTTGCGTAACAACGGACATTTTGGGTTCAACTGTGGACATAAGTTGAAGTCTACCTTGTAGTCCAATCTGGGTAATAAAATATCAGCTGGAAATCCATTATTTCCTTCCATGAAATAGCTTAGCCTCATGTTGACTCTCCTGGAGTCTTCACAATTTTGTAGCTGATCAGAAAGATTCCAACACCTCAAGAGAGGTAGACTGTTGTGGCCTCTCGGCCACCGGCCCCTCCAGCAGCCGAATCAGACGAGGAGGAGGAGGCATGGGAATCTGGATCAGCATCAGGGCAACCTGAGAGTGCCCAGGGGGAGAAGGGAATGGAGCTGGCAGAGAGCAAGACAGAGGCAGAGCCTGGGCCGTCCGTCAGCCCTCAGATGGAGAGTCAACAGCCCCCAGGTCTGGAGGTGGCTGATGAGGAAGAGGAGAAACAGCTGGGCCCAGTGCCTGGCACACAGATGCACAGAAGGCAGAGGAGAGGAGAGCAGTGGAAATCTATGGGCCGGTCCTTGGGATTGAAGAGCCATTGCTGCTGGCGAAGCCCCACTCTAGCTCTGAGGACAAAAGGCAGGGGGCGGAGATGAATAGGTGTGGCTTCACACTATTCATCTTCCAGCAGGATGGACTTGTTAGCCTGCGAGAGAAACTTTTTGCCGGGGCTGCCGCCACTCCTAATAAAGGAATCTTTTGAGTTCACATCAGAGGGTTTGTCGTGTTTGGGGAGCTGGGTCAGAACCTAGACACACACTCAAAGAGTTATGGAATCAGTGCTTAGTTCCGAGACTAATACATACGATAGCAATGGGGGAAGTCCACGTAATTGTCTGCACAAGCATCACAGTGTTCTCCTGAGTAGTTTGGCTTGCAGTAGCAGCGGCCAGTGAAATCCTCACAGGTGCCATCAATAAAGTCTGAGTCACAGTTGCAGCCTAAGAAGGAGAGACGATGGATGATCATGTCAGCATTTTTATTTATTGGTATCCTGCCTAGGAATAACTCCAGGCTATAAACACACTGAATATTCCTTCCTCATCCTATTTTTCCTACACAGCAACCTTGTGAGGTAGGTTGGGCTGATTGAGAGTTACTGGCCCAAAGTCACCCAATGGGCTTTCATGCCTAAGGCGGGACTAGAACTCAGTCACCTGGTGATTGGCCCAAAGGCATCCTGCCACTGTTCATGCCTAAGACAGGATTAGAAGTCAGTCACCTCTGGGGATTGGCCCAAAGTCATCCTGTCAGTTCTCATGCCTAAGGTGGGACTAGAATTCACAGTCTCCTGGTGATTGGTCCAAAATCACCCAGCCAGCTTTGATGACTAATGCGGGATTTGAACTCGCATTCTCCCGATTTCTTAACCTGGTGCCTTTACCACTAGGCCAAACTATATAGTATAGTATACTATATAGTATACATTGCTATATTTTATAGTAAATGTACTAGCATAAGCCTCCTATAAAATATTCAATGAGGAAGCCAACAGGAAGTTGCAATCATGTGAAGTCCCCACTTAACAACGGTAACCAGGGACTGACAGTCTTGCCGTTGTTAAGGGTTGAAGTTGGGTGACAACATGCTGTCCAACCACATCACCTAGCAATGGGTATTCTGGTCTCAATTACTGTCATTAAGTGAGTACTTATTTTGTTCAAGGGCTGCCTGGCATATCTTATTTTGACGCCCCATAAGATTTTCCACCCTCAGGGATAAGAGGCTGTGGAGGGATGTCCTCAGAGGGAGACATGTGTAGAGACGAGAGAGGAAATACTCACGGTAGCAAATATAAGGTGAATCTATGGAATGATCAGGGGATTTATAATATCCTGGACTGCACCTCTCACAGTTAACGCCCGTTGTATGATGCTGCAAAATAATTTTATCTGTTAGCTGCCGTTACTTTGAGGCATTATGAATCAGACTGTCAGCGTTCCAGCAACCCTCCATTCCACCCAATAACTCCAAGACAGACATCTTCTCAAAGGTTCCTTTTGATATGGATAGTAACTGGCACAACTGGGGAATCCCGAATTTGAAAGTTCCGGGCTTCCTTACAATAAGTAAAAACTACAAAATTCATCCCCTGCACCCATCATCGCATCACATGTCCCAATCAGCATCCGTCCCAAGTTACGACTTCCTCTCACTTATGCGCAAAACAACCTGACCTTGAATCAGAAAAAGAATGTTATTATGTCTAACTAGATATACTCCAATAAATTCCACCCTCCCACTTTCCCAGGCTCAAATGTGGCAGTGTGGGAGCATCTAATCTCAATATGGCTTCCAAAGCTGACACAGACAGATACAATCCATCAATCAAACAAACTGCATTCAGTGGGTAGACCAGCAGAGAAAACCCCCAAAGTCACAATGCGTGCGGCCCACCACCACCTGCACATGCGCGCGCAATCCCTCCCTCCCCCCCTTACCTGCACTGCGCCTCCCAGCTGATTTTTGGGCTGTTTGAGGTCCTATTTCAGCCTCCCAGAGGCTTGGAGGAAGCCTCTGGGAGGCCGAAAAAGGCCTCAAACGGCCTGAAAATCAGCTGGGAGGCACAGTGAGGTAAGTTTGCCTGGGGCTCGTGTGCCCGCACAAATGGCTCTGCGTGCCAACTGTGGCATATGTGCCATAGGTTCGCCATCACGGCTATAAAGTATGGGATAAATTCTATCAATGGTAGAAAAAAAGGAAGGATTGGCAGAACAGATGACTAGAATTGGTCAATATTGTATAAATGTATAGATGTATAAATATAAATGTATATAAAATATGTACTCTATGCCGCAATATGTATGACAAACAGAATTGTTGGGACAATTACACCACATCCAATGTTTTTAATAATTTACTTAATAAAACTTTAATTAAAAAGAAAGAAAAATAAAATGGAGCAAAACTCACTTAACAAGTGTCTTGCTTAGCGACATAAATTCTGGGCTCCATTGTGGTCGTAAGTCAAGGATTACTTTTAATTAAACTAAGGAGACACAAATAGTCTCAGTGCAATTTCTCTGCAAATTCTCCTCCCAGACCCCTCCAAATTAGCTCTTCTACAACCACAGCTGGTTGTAGAATCATCCCCATTCTTCTTAGCCGAGATCCTCCGTTAAACAATCCAATTCAAAATGAATTCAAACACTGAATTACCTGTATCTCAAAAGGATGAGAGGGAATACTATGCACAAATTAAAGTCACACACCTGACAGTCAATGCAGACCCCTCCTCCTTCAAATTGGTTGTAACGATTCTTGCTGGCTTTCTGATGCTCGATGTCTGGATCATAAAAGCAGTCATAGGCGTGGCCATTGCAATTGCAGGCTGAAATCATAGAAAAGGCGAGAAAAGATTGACACAGTGCCTTGTTTGCAATAGCAGAATTGCTGATGCGACAATCTCTCTTGCATCCTCTGGGTGGTTGGATAACTTTAAATTAATGTACATACTTGCTTATTGCAAAATGCTCGTTGATCACCAACATTTTCTAGTAAAACAGGTCGTCTTTGACTTACAACAGTTCATTTAGTGACCATCCAAAGTCACAATGACACTGAAAAAAGTGACTTACTACCGTTTTTCACACTTACGACCATTGCAGATTCTCCAGGTCATGTGATTTACATTTGGAGCAGTAGTGGGATTCAAACAGTTTTACTAACAGTTCTGTGGGTGTGGCTTGATGGGCGTGGCATGGCTTGATAGGTGTGGTTAGGTGGGCGTGGCAGGGGAAGGATACTGCAAAATCCCATTCCCTCCCCACCCCACTAACCTGCTTTACAGCTCCATTCTCCTGGGCAGGGCAACAAAAGAAGACTCAGCCAATCAGCTGGGATCAGGAGGCAGAGAATAGATGAGGGCGGGGCCAATCAGAGGTGGGATTTGCCGGTTCTCCGAACTACTCAAAATTTCCGCTACTGGTTCTCCAGAACTGGTCAGAACCTGCTGAATACCATCTCTGATTTGGAGGCTTGACAATGACTCACATTTATGACGGTCCCAGGGTCATGTGATCCCCTTTTGCGGCCTTCTGACAAGCAAAGCCAATGGGGAAGCCAGATTCCCTTAACAACCATGTTACTAATTTAAGAGCTGCAGTAATTCGCTTAACAAATAGGGAGAAAAAATTCGTAAAATGGGACAACATCCACTTAATGAATTTCTCACTTAACAACATAAATATTGGGCTCAACTGTGGTCGTAAGTTGAGGCCTAACTATAGCACTACACACACTCAAAAAGACTGACGGTTAGGAATATTAAAAGAGGGCTCTGTTCATTTTTGGACCGAATCTAGAAACTCATATTTGTTTCACAGTGCAAAAAAATTGATAAATGACAAGTTGTTAAAAACACTATCGGGACTCCTCAACTTAACAATCATTTGTTTAGTGACTGTTTAAAGTTACAAGGCACTGAAAAAAATGACTTAAGACTTGTTTTCACACTGCTGTTGCAACATCTACATGATTACATGATCAAAATTTGGATAATTGGCAACTGGCATGTATGGATGACAGTTGCACTGTTCTGGGATCATGAGATCACCTTTTGTGATCTTCTGACAGGCAAAAGTGAATGGGGAGGCCAGATTCACTTAACCGCCAGGTTACTAACTTAACAACTGCACTGATTCACTTAACAACAGTGGCCAAAAAGAGGTCACAAACTGGACAAAACTCATTTAACAACTGCCTTACTTAGCAAATGAAATTTTGGTCTCATTTGTGATCATAAGAACTACCTATATTTCATTATAACTGTATATAATCTAATGCCAATCAAATTTCCTATTTCCTTAAAAGAATAGAATAGAACAGAACAGAACAGAACAGAATAGAATAGAATATTATTGGCCAAGTGTGATTGGATACACAAGGAATTTGTCTTGGTGTAAATACTCTCAGTATACATAAAGAAAAGGTACATTCGTTAAGAATCAAGAATCATAACGTGCAACACTTAATGATAGTCATAGGGTACAATCAACAATCAAATCATACTAGGAAACAGTCAAGTGGGAGGGGATGGGTGAGAAGGAGTGGTGAGAAGATTAACATTAATAGTAGTGCACACTTTGTAAATAGTTGAACAGTGTTGAGGGAATTATTTGTTTAGCAGAGTGATGGCTTTTGGGAAAATACTGTTCTTGTGTCTCGTTCTGGTGTGCAGTGCTCTATATAGTCGTTTTGAGTTAAGCAGAATTCTAGAAGTCTCATTATGCTATTATACATTTTTACAAAGTTTTTAAACTTATTCTAGCCTTTCTCGGTTTAATTAAGCTAAGACGCCTCCAATGTTCAAAGCGTGCTTTTAGCAAAGGTATTCCGTTTTCATGAACCCTGGTGGTTGCCCTTTTTCTGTACTGTTTCCACCCTGTAAATTTTCCATCCCTTTCTCTACCTTTCCTCCTCAGGTATTTTCCTAATAACCTTTTGCACAGACTTGGTCTTCTTCAACTGAACTCTTAATGCTCTCAATTCAAAGCACTGTGTAAATATTCCATCTTTCTTTCTGTTACAAGATAATGATCCAAGATGGCGCCTTGGTGAAATGCTCTCTAATGGTTTCTTTATTCTTTATTATTGTCTGCAATTCACTACGGATTTCATACTCACGAGATCATCTGCTAAGTATTGGGCAATGTTTCTTTATTAATCTACTCGTCACTCCTTATCACCCATCCCCTCCCGCTTGTGACTGTATGACTGCAACTTTCTTGCTTGTATCCTTACGATTTATATTGACTTATATAGATTTATATTGTCCTGTCCTGTTAATATGATTTGATTGCTTATTTGTACCCTATGACTATTAAGTGTTGTACCTTATGATTCTTGACGAATGTATCTTTTCTTTTATGTACACTGAGAGCATTTGCACCAAGACAAATTCCTTGTGTGTTCAATCACACTTGGCCAATAAAGAATTCTATTCTGTTCTATTCTATGATGAAACAATGGGAAAACATAGTTTACAAACTGAAGTTATGTTTAATCCTTTCTAAAATTCTCTGTTTAATGTAGAATTATTGCACAACAAATGTCTAAATATCCAAGTAGACAATTCTAAGTTCTCAGAGATTTTTTCTTTCAGTTCTTCAATTTTTCAAGTTGATACAGGTACTTAAGACCTCGACTTACGACCACAATTGAGCTCAAAAGTTTTGTTGCTAAGTGAAACATTTTTTGAGTGAATTTTGTCACCTTTAATGGCATTTTTTTTAATTTTGCACCTTTATAAGCCACAGTTGCTAAGGGAATCCCTGCAGTTGTTAAGTTAGTGACACGGTTAAGCAAATCTGGCTTTCTTGCCACTGTTGTTAAGTGAATCACTGCAGTTGTTAAGTTAATAACAAAATTGTTAAAGTGAATCTGGCTTCCCCATTGACTTTGCTTGTCAGAAGGTTGCAAAAGGGGACCACATGACCTTGGAACCATCATAAATATGAGTCAGTTGTTAAGCTATGAGGATATTGCAATGGTTGTAAGTGTGAAAAATTGACCTAAGTCACTTTTTTTCAGTGTTGTTGTAACTTTGAACAGTCACTAAATGAACTGTTGTAAGTCAAGGACTACCTGTATAAGATTGATTGAACTATCCAGTCACCAACACCATCCATTCAGGCCCTGATATTAATTAATTAAACAATATCCCACCTTTCTTATTTTCCAGGAAAATATAAATAAAATATAACGCTGTTCATCATACATAGGAGGTCCTGCACATTGAAACAAAAAGATCCCAACAACTTTATAATATTTATTATAAAGTTGGAATCTTTGCAGCTCAATATGCAGAACACTTCCTATGTATGATGCACAACATTTGCCATTTAGTTTTTCATCCACATTGTTGAAATCCTTGCATTTCATCCTCTTTCTGGCCATTCTGAATAATTGAATAACATCTGCAAGCATCATCCATACCTAGATCAAAGCAGTGGGGGGATTAAATTTTTTTTTACTACTGGTTCTATGGGCGTGGCTTGGTGGGCGTGGTGTGGCTTGGTGGGCGTGGTGGTGTGGCTTGGTGGGCGTGGTGGTGTGGCTTGGTGGGTGTGACAGGGGAAGAATTTTGCAAAATCTCCATTCCCTCCCCACTCCTGGGGGAAGGTTACTGCAAAATCCCCATTCCCTCCCTGTCCCACTAACCTGCTTTCCAGCTCCGTTCTCCTGTGCAGGGCAACAAAAGAAAACCCAGCCAATCAGCTGAAACTCGGGAGGCAGAGAATAGATGGGGGTGGGACCAGTCAGAGGTGGCATTTGCCGGTTTTCCGGACTACTCAAAATTTCTGCTACTGGTTCTCCAGAACTGGTCAGAATCTGCTGAATACCACCTCTGAGTAAAAGTAACATTTTCTTTGAATTGAACTTCAAGTAGTTTTTTTGTGGGTTTTTTTTTCTTTCTTTTGGCAACTACAACAGTAATTTTCCACTGTCTTGCTCTGGCCTGTTTTGTCAGCTTCCCACACTTAGCTGCAACCCTGTGATTGTTCCGGTCTTTTCCATTTCCAGAACTACCAGGTGTGACCTTCCTTAGTTCTTTGAGCCCAGTCCAGCTCTAATTTCTCTAGGCCAAGCATCCTTGAAAAATGCCAGAAACATCAACAGATGTCAAACAGCAGGAATCCCGTGAAGTGGTGCACAATACTAGGACCAAGAACCAATGTTGCTTGTCAACTTGGAAGGGGGGAAGGTTGATTCGAACATTTTTAAATGCCTTAAAAGTTGACTCTTTCAGAGCCAGCTTTCTCACTTTCCAGCTGGTCGCCCTTAAGATTTTAAAAAGGCTTCCAGATGCTTACTAGGTGACATTCTTCTGAGTCCAATACCAACTGAAAAAGATTCACTCAGGAGTTGTGTTGATTGATACCTCAGACGTTTGGTTTTTTTTTTAAAGCCAAAATCTACTCTCCAACAGCCCTTTTGAATAATTCTCAAGATAATGTTAAAGGTCCTGAGTATATTTTGATTTTAATCTTATGAGGTTATTCTGCTATGTTTATTTATTTGTTAGATTAGCATCCTGCATTCCATTCAGCCGTTTCCATTTCCTATTTTTCCTCAATCAATCCATCAATCAATCCATCAATCAATCCATCAATCAAAACAGGGCTGGAAGGGACCATGGAGGTTTTCTATTGCAGGGGTGCCAAACCCAAGGCCCATGGGCTGGATCCGGGCCATGGGGTGCTTAGATCTGGCCCGCAGGGCCGGCCTAGAAATATCAAAGGACTGGCCTGCGGTGCCTCTGCCGGCCAAAATGGACCGTGCAAGCCCCACTCCCAACGGTCCGTTTTCGGCCGGCAGAGTGCTTCAGGAGGCTGTGGAGGCCAAAAACGGGCTATTGTTCTGACCCAAACCCTTTTCCAATAAGAAAAACAATAACCAAAGGAAACAGAAAACTTTTAATGAGTCTTACGAATCCCTGGTTAAAAGGCTGCTGCAAACTAATTAACTTTGATAAGCACAAACCTTGCCAAAACTGTGCGAGACTGCCAAGAATCACAGATAAGAAATATTTCACAACAAAAGAGTCTTCAAATACCAACTTAAGATACTGTAATGTCCACGAGGCTGAGTTTCAAAACGTCTTTGCTTCCTGCAAAGAACGTTCGCTTCACAGCTGCCTTTTATCTTCTTGAAGGAGGGGCTATTACCTTGCAGCCTTACTCCCGAGTCACCCATGCTGTTGCAGCTGCAATTTCCTGCGAGCAATCCTGCACGCAGGCGCACTTGGCACAGGCTCCTCGGGAACCTCCTCATCACTGCTGCCAGCCCCCATAATCTCTGAGGGCAGCAATCCACTCCCTAATGGTCCTGGCCCCTCATCTGAGTCCTTGATCTCCTTAGCCGTCCGCACCTGCTGCCAGCTAACCACTGTTAGGGATAACATTGTTTTACCCTAACTGTTTTGGGTAAAGATAATAAAATGATGAATCATGGTTTGTCACATAAAGTGTATGTGACTTTAAGCTAAAGGAATGTAATTAAGGGTGCAGCTGTAAAAGTACTATATAAGCAGCAAGGCACTCTCTGGCTCTTACTGGCTGGCTTATTGAAGACTGCGTTCTTGCTGGATCGGGAGGAGAAGAAGTGTTGGATTACTTTGAAGATATTTCTCAACGGAGAGAAGATAAGTTTTGGACAGATTTATTATATGTGTACTGACACTGGCTATTCGACACGGACTTTGCAATTAGAGTATCCTCGACAAGACTTGACTGATATGATATATGACTACTGGACTGTTTATTATGACTATGCTATAATTCTTAAATGGAATAAACTATATTTTTGATAGCACAAGCGTATCTGTATTTTTACTGCGTGTTAACTAGAAAACTTATCTCACACATTTACCTGTCTTCCTATCTGACTTCGCTGTACATTCTGTTTAGTTTGTTTTCCTTAACACCCGTTGGGGAATCCAGGCTTAACAACCACAACAGCTATGGGGTGGCCACACAAGCCCCCCCCATGCCCGTTTTGGCTGGCAGAGTCCTGCAAGAGGCATCTGTCCTGTCTTCCCATCTCTCCCCCGGTCAGCCCACGGAGAACTACAATTCTGATCCAGCCCTCAAAGAAATCCAGCTTGACAACCCTGTTCTCAAGTAGGACACCCCATACGATTTCAGACAGGTGGCTGTCCAACCTCTTCTTAAAAACCCACAATGCTAACCGTTTGAGATAGGCTGAGCTGACAGAGGAGGTCTAAGACTGGCTTCCATGGGGGGACTAGATCTAGGTCTTCTTATCGGGGTCCAACGTCTTAGCCATTAGAATGCACTGGCTTCCCAGATTAGGCTATTCTGTGGATAACCCATGATTTTATGCTGGGTCTCCCTGCTCCTAATCCAGATCTTTAACCACTGCACCACATTGTGCTCCCCTGCAATCTTGTTTTGGCAGAAATGAATCAAACAGCAGACTTCAGAACTTGTGTAATTAAACTAAGGATACACAACTAGGTTCAATGTCAGTAGAGATTCTCAGTCATCCAGATCATGGTTGTCCCAAAGGTGCTTTTGGGACAACCATGACCTGGATGACTGAGAATCTTTACAGATTTTTAACTACACAAATTTGGGATGATCACCCTTTGAATGGTCTGGGAGTAGGAATGGATTTCCAAAGGAAAAAAAATCAGAGTACAGCAACCAGAAGCACCATTCAGGTGACCCTGAGGACACAGATAAATCTCCAAGTGGCCTCAATGACCCTCTAAAAGGATGCAAATGACCAGCTGTCTACGAGGAATATAAATCCTTCCATTCCCCACCATCCAGTCAGAATTGAAGAAGCTTCTTGGATGAGAAGCGAAACATCTTCCAAGAAAAAAACAAGAAAGTCCAGTTGCCTCCTGAAAAAGCACCTTTGGGACATCTCTGAAGGTTTTTAAGAAGTTGAGAGAGCCAGATCTCATGGGTGGCTTAACTGGTATTCCTGCACATTTCAGACAACTGGGCTGGATAATCTCAAGTAATTTTGGAAACGAAGATCACGTGACTGTAGCAGCACTGAAGTAGTAACAGCAACCTTGGCAGTGCTGAAGTGACCACCTATGAAGTGGTCATAGGTCCTCATTTGTAATTAAATTAAGGAAACACAACTACGCTCAGTGCAATTTCTCTGCACATTCTCCTCCCAGACCCTTCCAAATTAGCTCTTCCGCAACTACATAATCACCCCACTTTTTCTCAGCTGAGATCGTTCATGAATCAATCCAATTTGAAACAAATTCGAACATTTCTTGAATTTGGTTTTTCCTCCGGTTGGAAGGAGGAAAGTTGGGTTTTTCCTCTGGTTGGGAAAGAAGAGATCATGATGTAAAGGGGTGTCCTTCAACTTTGCTCTTGCTTACAAAGCCAATGGCACCTATCTATCCACCCTTTGTGGCTAGCAGAGGCCCTGGAGAACATCATATGTGTTGACTTGTGATCTTGCAATCAACTTGTGTCCTGAAGCTTAAATAAAGGTGAGGTACAGAAACATCAAGGTTGGTGAGAGGTGTCAGTCTCCGTTTATTATATAACTTACGTTCACATTCATTGGCACTGTCGGTAGTGGCTGGTTTCCAAGGCAACTGGTTGAATCCTGGACAACAGCGATCACACGACCCACCGCAGGTATTGTGCTGACAGTCACACTGTAACCTGCAAATAAAAGGGCAGTGAATCCAATGCAAACATCTGTACAGATAGATCATACCAATCTCTTTTACAAGAACCTGAATTTTGGAGTACCAGCTGGCCTATGTTCTCCATGGTCTATCAGGGTCTACAGCAGGGGTCTCCAACCTTGTCAACGTTGTGAGGAATTCTAGGAGCTGAAGTCCACAAGTCTTAACGTTGACAAGGTTGGAGACCCCTGGTCTACAGAATAATAGAATTGGAAGGGACTTTTGAAGTCTCCTAGCCCAACCCCCTGATCAAACAGGAGGCCCTATATACCATTTCAGACAAGTGGCTATCCAGTCTCTTCTTGAAAACCTCCAGTGATAGAGTGCCCACAACTTCTGGTAGCAAGCTGTTCCACATATTAACTGTTCTCGCTTTCGGGGAATTTCTCCTTAGTTCTAAGTTGCTTCTCTCATTGATTAGTTTCCACCCATTGCTTCTTGTCCTGCCTTTCAGGTGCATTGGAGAATAGCTTGACCCCCTCTTCTTTGTGGCAGCCCCTGAGATACTGGAAGACTGCTATCATGTCTCCCCTAGTCCTTCTTTTCATTAAACCAGACATACCCAGTTCCTGCAACCGTTCTTCATATATTTTAGCCTCCAGCTACTACTCTCAAAATGATTGAAACTGTTTCTCCGTGAGTGGAAAATACAGACAGTGGTAAAGGATCTCAGAACGTACTTTTAAAAGCCTTTAAAACTTATCATTGGTTTATCAGAATATAAAACATAAAGAAAATGACAATAATGGGAAACGTGGGGTGGAAAAAGGGAAAAGGAGAAAGTGTGGGGTAGAAGGGGAAAAAGGAAAAAAAAGGAGGTGGATTCTTTTTTTAGCATAGTAGAAAATAATAACATTTCAGTCTCAACTTTTTATTTTCACCCAATAATATGCACAGGTAGTCCTCGACTTAGTTCATTTAGAGATGGTTCAAAGTTACAGCGGCACTGAAAAAATTAACTTATGACCGTTTTTCACACTTACAACCGTTGCAGCCTCTCCATGGTCATGTGCTCAAAATGACTCATAGTTATGACGGTTGCAGTGTTCCGGGGTGATGCGAACAGCCTTTGTGAACTTCTGACATGCAAAGTCAATGGGGAGGCCAGATTCACTTAACAAAAGTGCTACTAGCTTAACAACTGCAATGATTCACTTAACAACTGGGTCCAAAAAGATTGTAAAATGGGGCAAAATTGACTTAACAAACATCTCATTTAACAGCACAAATTTTTGGGCTCTATTGTGGTCGTAAGCCAAGGGTGACCTGTATTATCCATTTCCATAACAACAACCCTGTCTAAATCAGCAAAACCAAAATCAAAAGTTTCCATTTTTCCCCCCTCCATCACAAGCACAAAATCCAGAAGCCGTTTCCAAATGAAGAAAGTCCTTTTTGTATGTGTGTGTGTGTGTGTGTGTACGTGGTCTACCTATATGTACCCTTCTACTTTGGATTTCATCAGCTGGATTTGCAGTTGTTGTTTTTTTAAGTAGGCAATTCTGAAAGTACCTGGCAAGAATTTTGTCTCGTCTGCTGGTTTATCAACAGGTGACCTCATGCTACAAAATTCCATTCCCCAGTACCCACCCAAGGAAAACACTATCTGTCAGCTGCATGGTTAATACAGTCCTGTTCTAGCTTTTATCTCTACAATTACTCATTTCCCCCCTCGGGGCCTGCCTTTCCCTCCTCCCCTGGCACCACACATATACACTGTGCAGGGCTCGCTTGCTCATAATCCAGGACTTAAAAATAGATACATCTTCTGTTTTAAAAAATAACAAACAATGATGTACCAACCGCTGCAGGAATTTCAAGGGAGCTTCTACTTCTGCATGTAACCAGTAGACCAACATTAAACTCATATTCTGCTCCAGGACAGGTCGTGCTCAACTTACAACAGCTCGTTTGGTGACTGTTTGAAGTTACAACGGCATGGAAAAAAGTGACTTGTGACTGTTTTTCGCACTTAGAACTGTTGCAGCATCTCCATGATCAAAATTCTGATACTTGGCAACTGTTTCATATTTATGACGGTTGCAGTGTCCTGGGGTCATGTGATCCCCTTTTGCGATCTTCCAATAAGCCAGGACAAGGGGGAAGCCAGATTCACTTAACAACCGTCTTACTAATTTAACGACTGCAATGATTCACTTAACAACTGTGGCAAGAAACGGGCCAAAACTCACTTAACAAATGTCTTATTTAACAACATAAATGTTGGGCTCAATTGTGGTTGTAAGGCAAGGACTACCTGATTTAACATGGTTTCTGTGCCACCTTGTCAAGAAGAGAAGTTTCCTTTATGAAGCCAGCTGTTATGGCTTAATGCTTTGTATAATCATCCTCTTATAGGTTTAAATAATCAGGCTTAGAATGATACAGGAACAATATGTGGAAGAAATAAAGCTAAATCCTTCTGCAATCATCAGAACATGGATTATGGTATCTTGAGTGGGTGCAAAAAGTTATTTTAATTTATAACTGTAACCGGAAAGTTCACCTCATCCCAGGAAAGGTGCAGAAATGCAACCACACATTGAGGCATCCCCCAAATCTTACACTATATCTTTGAAATAGTTGTGTCTTATATCTGGAATAGCTGTGCTTATACAAAATAAACTAAAATAATGTCTCCTATGCATATAATCTTGAAAGAATGCAATGAATGGATAAATATAAAGGTTGGAATCACATCACTGGTCCTGTTTCAGGTTTCAAAATCAGTTAGGATTTATTGATCGATATTATTTGATAAATTATTTTTCAGTAAACATTGCTAGAGAGAGTTGTCTAAACAGTCCCACTGCAATTCTTTTAATGCATTGGACTAGGATGAGTGTAAAAATTAGATGTGACAGGGGACTTCCGGTTTGAGCTTCTTCAGCGACGGATCGAAACCTCGTCTCTGCAAGGCTTCGATCCGTGCTTGCCGCTGGAGCGCCCCGAGCTGGCTGGTTTCGGGGCTAAGCCATCCCGTACAGGTGGTGAAGAGTGGGGAGACTGCCAGCAGGGTTGAGGAGAGCCGCATCTTTCCTCCCCAGCTGGCCATTACTCCCTTTCCTGAAGGCGGTTGCAGCGGTGGTCAGAAATGGCCACCCCAAAGAAGAACTCGACCGGAAAAGAATGTGCAGGAGGAAGATAAGAAGAGAAAGTTTTGGTTGACCGGGTCAAACAGCAAAAGCAACAAATAAGGTACCCTGGAATTGAAACTGTTAAAAAACAATAACATTGTTCCCTAAGAAGATTTTTAAGCTGCAAAGGAGAGAAAAGGGAAAAGATTTGGTTTTCTCCTTTTCCTATACTGACAGCTAAGAGACTTAAGCAAGAAATTGGGAAAAAATCCACTTTGACATGAATAGGCATTTAATGCTGAAAATAAAAAGTCAAAGGGATAATAAAGATTTCTGGATAATTAAAAGCTTTTGAAAACAGGAGAGAAAAAAGAATCAAAGGGTAGGATCTGGAAGGGAGGAGATTGCCTGGAATTAAAAAAGAACTTACAGCAAAATCTCAACAAGACTTCCAAAAGATACATTCTAACTGAAATATCGCAACAAAAACCCCAGGAAAAGAAAGTCGAAAAAGAAATAAGAAAATATAACTCAGGACTATCTGGATTACTTGATGATTTCTGGATTCTTGGTTATTGTTTTGAATGACTAAAATCAATCGGGTGGTTGTTTAAAACTGTTTAAAATGGCTCCACTTTTAGAAGAACTGAAAATGGAACTTAAAAAGTACAAAGAAGGGTGAGGTTCTTTTGGCTTCGTATTTCAGTTTTTAGAAATGGAGATTTGGAATTATGAGAAACAACAAGAAATGCCTGCAGAACAAGAAGATTGCAACAAAGAAGAAGCCATCTTTAATGAACAAGTAATCTTAGATGGGGGGAAAAAAGGAAAGGGGGGAAAGAGAATGGAAAGTTTAAGATTGGGAAAAACAACTCCAAAAATAAATAGAGTGAAAAATAAGTATAAAATCAGAAAGCAACAGAAGAGGGAAATGTAGAAGAGAGAATTAGAACTAGAGAGACAAGGGGGTAAAAAGGAGAGGGAGAAGATGAGAGGGAAGAAAGAAAGGAAAAGAAGTTATAAAGGACAGAAGCAAAATATAGAGAAACAGGGCCTATTTAGAGATAATGGGTGAAAACTTAATGGAAAAAGGGATTCTGCAAAGGCACATAAGATAGTATGGTTATGTTAGAAGCAGAAATAATTTTAGAAAATATGAAACAATGTATGATTAAAATGTCTGCATTTATCAAATAGCTATCATAATTCAGTGGAATGCTTGTCAATAAATAAATGTAACAAAAGGTATATTTAATGATTTATAAAACATATGTGAAGAGAAATAAGGGAAAAATTAATTATGGAGATTATATGTGTTTTTAAGGAAGTATGATATTTAATTGAAAAGAAGTGTTAAAGATGTTAAGATTTTAATGATTATTAATGATAGAACTGAACTGGAATGGAATGAGGGTTTATAATTACATATATTTACAATCTTTCTTTTTTTAAAAAGAATATAGTGTGTATTATAAGAATGTACCAAGCAGAATTCGATTGGAAGTTATGTATTATGTGTTATATTGAAGGTCATAAACTTAAGGTATATATTGAAGCTTAGATAAGAGTTGAATGGATATAATTAAAAGATATAAAGGTGTCATACTCCAATTAGTAACTACTGGAGAAAATTTGTTTAATGAGAAAAGATAATATGAAATTGAAACAGAACAGACAAAAGTATAAATATAATGATTTGAATTGAGATGAGATAATCAAAATAAAATTGAGAAAATTAAAAGGGGGGAAAAACTATATAGAAAATGTAAAATAGTATAAGATATGGAATAGAATACAAAAAGGAGCATGAAATTGTGTTTTGTGTCTGTATAAAGAAGTTCAACCCGGGACCATGCTATTTTCAAAAAAGATGTTTTACTTGTATTTTGTGTGTGAAAACCCAAATAAAACTTTATTTTTAAAAAATTAGATGTGACAGGCAATGTCCTTTTAATACACTCAGTGAGTCCATCTATAGTTAACTGATTCTGAAATGTCACCAATGCCCTGCTCCAATATTCCTGTATCATATAATCTGGGCTGACCTTTTGTATTGGTGGCAAATAAAACTACATGAATAAATGCAAAAGAAGATTTTTAAGGAAAGATTCTACAATCACTTATCTGAAATGGTAGAAGCCTGAGCAGAGGGTTGGACTAGAAGACCCCCAAGTTCCCTTCCATGTCTGCAGTCATTTTGTTCTGTTAAAATTAACACCACTTTATAATGTGTAAGACTACATTTGGAATATTGCATCTAGTTTTGCTCCCCACGATATAAAAATGGTGTTGAGATTCTCGAAAGAGTGCAGAGAAGAGCTGCTAAGATGACTAAAGATCTGGAGACAAAAAAACACATGAAGAACGGTTGCAGGATTTGGGTTTGGCTAGTCTAGAGAAAAGAGGGACTGGTGTGACATTATAGCAGTATTCCAGTATTTGAGCAGCTGAAGGCAGGACAAGAAGCAACAGATGGAAACTAATCAAGGGGAGAAGCAACCTGGAATTGAGGAGAACTTCCTAACAGTGAGGACAATTAACCAGTGGAACAGGATTGCCTTCAGATGTTGTAGGTGCTTCATCACTGGAGGATTTTAAGAAGAGATTGGGCTGCCGTTTGTCAGAAATGATGTAGGGTTTCCTGCCTGAGCAGGGCTTGAACTAGAAAACGTCCAAGACCCCTTCCAACTCTGTTATTCTGTTAAGAAGTGACAATCAATGCATGACAGAAAATAAAAGACCGCAAAGGTCATCAAGCTATCTATGTGCTCATGGTTATTTTCTCCCAAACGCCAGGACCCTTTTATTTTATTGCTGCAGTTGATGAGTATGTCACGAAGGTATGTTCTTACTTATGTCTTCACCAGAGGAATATCCGGTGTCTATCTCAAGGAAGGAGGAAGATGTGATAGTCCTTGGGAAAAACTTGGGAGATTGGGCAAAGGGACCCTTGCTAAGGGAAAGATCAGATAAGAGGCAGCAGAGCCCACAGCTAGACAGTGGGTGGGGCAAGAGGCTCAAAAGAGACCCTCCCTAGTTTCCCAGGCTGTAAAGGAGAGAGGGGGGGGGTTGTACTTTCAGATTTGCAAGACTGATATCAGCCTCATGGGATAAACCAGATAGGAATCACAATCAGATGAACTAATTCCACTTTAGGGTAAAGCTACAATGACCGAATCTTACATATATCAAAACCTAATTGGTTTGAGGGAGGGAGGATGGAAGGAAGGGCATGGGAAGGACCAAGGAAAGAAGCAAAAAATGGGAGGGAGGGAGGAAGGAAGGAAAGAAGGAAGGAAATGGGAGGGGGGAGGGAAGGGCATGGGAAAGAGGAAGGAAGGAAGGAAGGAAGGGGAGAGGGAGGAAGGAAGGAAGGAAGGAAGGAAGGAGGAGGGAGGGAGGGAGGGAGGGAGGGAGGGAGGGAGGGAGGGGAGGGAGGGAGGGAGGAGGAGGGAGGGAAGGAAGGAAAGAAGGAAGGAAAGAAGGAAGGAAATGGGAGGGAGGGAGGGAAGGGCATGGGAAAGAGGAAGGAAGGAGGGAAGGAAGGAAGGAAGGAAGGAAAGAAGGAAGGAAATGGGAGGGAGGGAAGGAAGGGCATGGGAAAGAGGAAGGATGGAAGGAAGGAAGGAAGGAAGGAAGGAAGGAAGGAAGGAAGGAAGGAAGGAAGGAAGGGCATGGGAAAGAGGAAGGAAGGAAGGAAGGAAGGAAGGAAGGAAGGAAGGAAGGAAGGAAGGAAGGAAGGAAGGAATTTTTCCCATTTACACATCTAATTATTGGACAGGTTAAAAAAATGGGAAGGAATAGCTTGAATTACTCCTCAGAATGAAAGACTACTTTTGAAAGGATTAATCTCCTTTCAGAGAAGCATCACCAAGTATTCTGCATCTTCAATCTATGGTCCACCTTCAGAAAGAAGGCGAATTCGGCCACACTGCAAAATCCACTGAAATGTTGCCAGCTCATATATCATGAGAAGGATCTGCAAAAACAGGCTGTTCCTAGGATATCACAGAGAAAAGCAGATTGTTGAAGAGAGCTGGGCCCCTTGAAGCAAGAGTTCTGCAGCACCGCTTCGGAGTCTAACAATGGCTATAACACAACCCCGGATTTCTTGACAAAAATGACCGATGAGGCTTTAAAGACAAAGGAAATGGACATAAGAAAAATGCATTTCCTTCCAAGAAAACGAACTGCCCTGCTAGGCTAAGATATAACATTCTTTCCCACCAAATGCAAACTAAATGTTTCTGAATCACCCAGAGAGGATGCAGAAGCCACAAGGACAACTGTCCACCATAAGAGAACGTAACAAAAAGCACTGAAGTTTTCCTGAACCAGGGCAGACTGCCCGCCCGCTGCAAAATTCAGCTTTCAAGGACAGCTCTTGAAATTCAGAATGCATTTTTTGGGGGGAACAACTTCCGGTAATGAAGCTTCATTTGCTGTTCGGTGACTAGCTGTAGAAAACCTTTTCTTAGAAAAGGTGCAGCATCAAAACGCACCTTTAAAACGAACAAAAGCAAACGACGTTGTGCAGGTAATCCTCAACTTACAACCGTACAGGTAGACCTCGACTTACAACCACAACTGAGCCCAACATTTGTGTTGCTAAGTAAAACATTTGTCCAGAGAGTTTTGCCCTGTTTTATAACTTTTCTTGCCACTGTTGCTAAGGGAATCGTTGCAATTGTTAAGTCAGTAACGTGGTTGTTAAGTGAATCTGATTTCCCCATTGACTTTGCTTGTCAGGAAATCCCAAAATGGGAGGACAAAGCGAAGGTCATAAATATGAGTCAGTTGCCAAGCATCTGAATTGTCATTACGTAACCACGGGAACACTGCAACGGTGTGAAAAACGGTCATAAGGTCACTTTTTTTCAGTGCCGTTGTAACTAAATGAACTGTTGTAAGTTAAGGATTATCTTCCAATAAATACAAACACTCCCAACGTAATCATCATCAATCTTCAAAGGTTCTTCCTTTTAAATCCAAAATTAAATTCCTTTATCCTGTGCCCTATTCATCAGTCTAGAAATTTGGAAACAAATGCTCCATGTATTTCATTGGGAGAAGTAGTCAACTTCCAGCTTGTCTGCAGCACACCATCCATTGCACAATACCGCTTAGGTCAAGCTACGTGGAGAATGAGCAATCTGCCAACGTCCTTCTGAGAGTTTACATTTTTCACTGGTGAATATATATATATATATACACACTCTGCAAGACTAAACAGACACATACAGTACATCTTGAATATTCTGTTGCCTTCTCCATGCAAGACTTGTGACTCAAGAACCTCCAGTAAAATACCAGTAGCTATTACCAAATACAAGATTTTGAAAACCTAGAGATGAATGCAAGATCTTTCATTTGTAGAATGTCGATGGAGATTCTCAACCATCCAGGTCATGGTTGCCCCAAAGGTGCTTTTTTCAACAGGCAACTGGACTTTCTTTGTTTTTCTCTGAAGACGTTTTGCTTCTCATCCAAGAAGCTTCTTGAGCTCCAACTGGATGGTGGGGAATGGAAGAATCCAGTCTTGGATCCAGTCAGACCTGAAGAAGCTTCTTGGATGAGAAGCGAAACGTCTTCAAAGAAAAACCAGAAAGTCCAGTTGCCTCTTGAAAAAGCACCTTCGGGATTAATATTCTTCATTTTAACTTTCATTAACAAGTCTTGGTTGGGGTCCAAAGCACTGTCTTCTTCATATCACAAACTATTCATGTTTCAATCTCCAATATCGAGTCCAGATGTTATCCTTTCCAATCCTTTCATTCTTCGAATGTATTTAATATATAACTTAAACAGATATGAGATCACGACCGTATTCATCCTTACTTTATTTACGTACCCTGTCTATTCTCTAGGCATAGTTCTTAACAGTAGTTATTGGCTCACCGTAAGGTATCCACAGAAGAATAATTGAGCGTTGTGCTACACCCATTAGTCATAATAAGAACCAGATTCAGGCATGATTTAATATGCCAAAGGCCTTGATGTACCCAAGAAGCAAAATTAAACCTTCTCCTCCTGTTCTCTTGCTCTCTAAATCATCCATTTTATGTTAGCTATCATTTTGCTCAGCCCTTTTTGAAACCAGTCTGTTTCATGGGCATTTTTCTCTCCATATATGGCTCCACTCCTAATTGTAAAATCTTAAGTACAGGTAGTCCTTGACTTAACAACCACAAACAAGCCCAAAATTTACGTTGCTAAGTGGGACATTTGTTAAGTGACATTTGCCTTATTTTATGTCCTTTCTTGCCACAGTTGTTAAGTGAATCGTTTTAATTATTAAGTTAGTAACACAGCTGTAAAATGGACCTGCCTTCCCCATTGATTTTTCTCATCAGAAGCTCTCAAAAAGTAATCACATGAACCCGGGACACTGCAACTGTCATAATATGAGTCAGTTGCCAAGCATCCAAATTTTGATCATGTGACCATGGGGCTGCTGTAATAGTTGTGTGAAAAATGGTCATGTCCCTTTTTTCAGCTCGGCTGTAACTTTGAACCAAACACTAAATTAATTGTTATAAATCGAGGGCTACCTGTAAGATGCTGCTTGTGTGAGAAATTATTGCATCGATGTAATTCAGTAATCTAAGCCCCTTCTTGCATTATGTAGTTCACCACAGTATTCAGTCTCTCATCTATATTTGGGTCTGTATTAAAGGAATACACTTCTGCAGTCATCTGGACAGCATGACTATACGCCAAAGTGCATAGAAGCTGTTACCTTCCCACCAAAGTGGTACCTATTTATCTACTCGCATTTGCGTGCTTTCGAACTGCTAGGTGAACAGGACCTGGAACAAGTAATAGGACCTTACCCCATTGAATTGTTCTAATATATCTAATATATAACCAGTACCTGGAAGTGAAACAGCATTCCTACCTTCTAGGTCAGTGAATTAAGAGAATTAAGGGAGTGAGAATAGTTGCTGTGTACTTCATCACGTTATTAATTTAATGGATTGAGATTCTTGCCTTTGATCATCTTAAAATGTTGCTGAAATCGGTCTATTCGTATATCACAGTACGTCATATTTCTGTATTCATTTGTGCTTTCAGAGACACCTTTCAATCTGTCAAGTATCTTCGCCAAAGCTGGGGTCTCTTCCGGGGGCTGGCTTTTATCTTAGTACAGACTCATGACGTCATAGGAAGGAGTCAACCCCATCCTGGGCTCTCTCGCAGCATAGATAGAAAGGGCGTTCAGGGTAACTTCTACCAACGCCCATTCTCTTTTACTGAATGATCCATTTATTTATTGTACACTTTTACACAGTTTCTAATTTCTGTTTTAATATAAATTGTAAATTTATAAATGTAAATTTACGTTGACAATTACGTTGATGCTTAGGTCCCTTTGCATTCCTTTCAAAAATGGGTTAGATACTTTAAATACCGATCTACTTAATTAAGGTGCTTTTTCAAAGAAGACTTACCTGTAAGGATCTTTAGGGTCCTTGGCATCACACACGTCAGCATGACCATGGCAGACACAGCGTCCTCCAATGCTGATATCTTTAATGCTGTAGTAATACTAGAAAATCAGAGGTTCCTTCGTCAGTTTGCAAAAAAATGCTCCAGCATTCTCACTAGTGTTAGAAAATCATGAGGCATAAATATTCACTCAAGGGCAAAATTAGTCTTGGTTGGCCAACGAAATAAGGATTTTACAAGTAAAGAAGAGCAACATTGATTGTGCTTGGTAATCTCCCAACCTGATGATTTAGGTCCATGATGGCGAACCTATGGCACATGTGCCGGAAGTGACACACAAAGCCATCTTTGCGGGCACGTGAGCTGTCACCCCAGCTCAGTTCCACTGCGCATGTGCGCGTGCCTCCCACCAGCCAGCTGGTTTTCGGGTATCTGCCGTGCATGCGTGGGGGTGGGGCGCAAGTGGGAGATGCATGTGCAGGGGGGCAGGGAGAGCGCAGGGGGGTCCCATGTATGCACAGGGGGTGAGGGAGCGTGGGAGCATGGGGGGGTCCCACGCGCATGCACGGGGGGGACATGGGGGGGGTCACACGTGCATTGCATTATGGGTGCAGGCACTTTTGGCATGCGACAACAAAAAGGTTAGCCATCACTGATTTAGGTGGTGGGTTAAGGCTGCAAGATTATAATGGCCTGGTAGCCATGTCACCATTACGACAAAATAACTTTAGGACGACATCATGGATCTGCCAAGAGCTTTACGCCAAAAAAGGTAAAAAGAAACAGAAGTGACTGAGGACTCAAAACTATTACAGGTAGACCTTGACTTATGACCACAGTCGGGCCTGGAACATCCATTAAATGGCTCACGCCCAATTTACAGCCTTCTTTGCTGAGGTCATTATCTGAATCACCACAATTATTAAGCGAATTGTGTCGTTTTTAAGCAAATCCGCTTTCCCTCATTAACTTTGCTGAGTGGGAGAGTTGCACATGGCAATCCTGTGAACCTCAGGCATTGCAACCGTCGTAAATATCTGCCGGTTGACAAGCACCTGAATTTTGATCATGCGATTGCAGGGGGCAGCGATGGTTGCCACGTGCAAGGAGTGGTCATCGGTTCCCTTTTTTTTTTTTCAGAACTGTCATAACTTTGAACAGTCATTAAACAAATGGTCATAAGTCAAGGCTACAGGCACTGTATGTACAAATGTCAGGAAAGCAGTTATGAAGACTCAACTTATAACCCTACAGATAGCTTTCTCCCAGGACCTCTGGCCAATGAAGCATGGGAAATATCTACTCGAGAAAGAGGAATGATGCCTACAGATGCCTATAGACAGACTTACTCAGGATCTATCTTTTCAGCATCAGATAAAGAACTTCTCATTTTGTCACTATTTTGTTTTCTGTGGTTTTTACTGTTTACATTCTGTTTACATCTAAAGATGATTCTATGCTGAATCTATCCTGCTTTTTAAAATTAACTGTACTGATTTCACTATCCAGAGAAGGTGTTGGATATATCTAAAAGGACACTATTATGTATATTATATTACATATATATATATTGTCAACATGTTGTAAAATAAGATTAATTAATCAGACAAGATTTCCACAGTAAAAGCAAAAAAGAATCGTATTGTTAGGTTATGGATATATGAACACACACACACACACACAAACATGTTAACAATTTGTTACTTGCTTGGCTTGATTAGAAACCGATAAAGGCACTGAAATATTAAGGCCTTCTTTCTTTTCTTTACTGATTGCATTTTTATCCTGCCTTTATTACTTTATCAATAACTCAAAGGCAGTGAACAAACATAAAACACCTTCCTCCTTCTATATTCCTCACAACAACAACCCTGTGATGAAAGTTGAAAGAGAGTGACTGGCCCAAAGTCACCCAGTAGACTTTCATGCTTGAGGCAGGACTAGAACTCAGTCTCCTGGGCAATTATCCAGCCAGCTTTCATAATTAAGGTGAGACTAGAACTTACAGTCTCCTGCTGACTGGCCCCAAATTACCAGCCAACTTTCATGCCTAAAGAGGCACCAGAATTCACCATCTCCTGGTTTCTAGACCAGAACCTTAACCACCACAACAAACTGGCTTGTGATGATTTTCCAAAACAGCTGGTTTATAATTAACATTAATTTCACATCCATCTCCAGAAACAACTGGACTAGTAGCAGTGACTAGGTTGACAATTCAAAGGAAACTGTAGAAGCATCTCACCCTTCTGGTCACAGTGGGATCCCTCAAGGCCTTCCCCATCAGGTGTCCGAGCAAAGTGTTGGTTCTCAAGAAGCGTAAACGGATATTCGTTGCTTTGGTGAAATTCCTCAGAAGAGGAGAATACGAGAAATTCATGGCTCCCGGACGTCCATTCACCAAGGAAACCACAATCTGCAGAAGGATTCCCCCCATCCCAAAGAGAAATTTTAAAATGCAACTTTTCCAGAAATTGGAGAGCAACTTTTTTTCCTAGGATTTCTTTTTAATGTAAAAAAAACAAAAAAAAACCCTAAACTTTTATGACCTATATAGCATTTTATCACTACTTACAAAAATATATTCGCTTTTTTATTATACGGACTTGGTTTACTCATAAAAATACATTGTGTAACATGCTCCAGAAAAATACAGTTCATAAAATGAAGTACTTTGTTCAGGCAATCTCTCCCTAACGGTGGTGGGATGCAAATATTTTTACTCTGTGGGCGTGGCTAGGTGGGCGTGGCTAGGTGTGACTGGGTGAGCGTGACTGTTTTTGCAGCGCGTGCACACACACTCCGCGCTCAGTTTTTTTGGGCCTCCTGGAAGCCTCCTGGGCAAAGCAGTAAGACAGTGAGGGGGAAGCCAGCACAGTTGATCATCAGAACAGCCGATTGTCGGGAGGAAAAACAACTAATACCGGCTCAGCCGAACTGATAGCTGTTTTTTTTTTACTACCGGTTCAGCCGAACGGTAACATTTTTTATTACTAATTCACCCAAACCGGGCCAAGCCGGTAGAATTCCACCACTGCTCCATAAACTCTCAGAGTTGGCAATAACTCTCTCTCCAGTAACTCTCATGTTCAGTAGTTCATGGCAGAAACTAGAAGAAATAGCATTACTAGATATCTACACTTTATTATAAAAAGGATCACAGATGCATAGAAGATCAGACTATAGGTAATCCTCAACTTATGACCACAATTGAGCCCAAAATTTCCATCACGAAGCAAGACAGCTGTTAAGCGAGTTCTTTCCCGTTTTAGGACCGCTTTTGCCACAGTTGTTAAGTGAAATCACTGCAGTTGCTAAACTAGCAGCATGGCTGTTAAGTGAATCTGGCTTCCCCATTGGCTTTGAAGGTCACAAAGAAGGTCACAAAAGGGGATCACCTGACCCCAGAACAATGCAACTGTTGCAAAAGCATTCCACTTTTGACTATGGGGATGGTGCAACAGTTTTAAGTGTAAACGGTCCTTGAAAAATTATAAAGTTGTAATTTTGAACGGTTGCTAAACAAATAGTTGAAAGTTCAGCACTATCTGTATTATGGATTACAAGACTCAAGAACTGGATGAATGGACGGACAGATAGTCAGATGACCCTCAGTTTAAGTTTTCACCCTCAGTTTAAGTTCTATGCATTTTCTCCTACTTTCTGAAGAAACTTTTAACTCTTCTTTTCCTACTTTGAATATTATCTCTCTCTCTCTCTTATCTATCTCTCTGTCTTTCTCTATCTCTCTCTCTCATCTGTCAGTCATCACACTTGGCCAATAAAGTATTCTACATTCTACTTTCTTACCTCCTTCTCTTACTTCTGCTGTTGTCCCCTTCCCATTGGATCCTCAAGGAATCAGATCTATCTTCCTTCCTCCACCCTTCCTTGCAGGCAACTGGCTGGCACCGTCTCCTTCCTTGTCTTTTAATCTCTCTGTCACTCAATGTCACCTTCCCATCCACACAAACACCCTCACCCTACTACCAACTCAAGATATCACAAAGAGGAACAGGAACATTTTTCCTTTCTTGTTTGGCAGAAACGTCTCTGCTTTCTGACATTTCTACTCACCATCATCCACTGTACCAAAAGAATTTAAAAGTATCTGTTCGGCACAGACACGGGAAGTAAAGGGGAAAAAGAAAGGGCAAGGGGTTGAAAATGCATATTTTGCTGCCAATAAAAATTGACTACTCTGTTTTCTTTCCTGAATGTGAAATATCGCCAAATTTTTTTTTCTCTGACTAATATTTTGCTCTTCTTATCCTATCCTATCCTTGGATTTAGGAATAATACGAAGTGAAAGGAAGCTTCTCATCTATTAAGATTCTCATCTATTAAGATATACTTCCCGACTTTATATATTTATTTTATTGATTTATATCAAAACCCCATCTCACATATCTGATTCTGCGCGGCTTACAATAAAAATAGATAAAAACTAAATAAAACACATAAAATACATATGTTTAAAAAAAAGACACACAGTAACTAAATTGTAAATCAACCGTTTACATAGCCAGAATTTTGGCACAAAATCAAGTTTTCTGTGCTTGTTAGGGTTTGGAGATTAACCCCTAGAAGAGTATTGCAGCAGTAGTCAAGCCAGGCAGCCAAAAGGAGAGCGGAAGGGCCCCAGAGTATACACACACTGAACACAAACACTGTTTGTAGTTTAAATAGTTTTTAATCCAGTTAGAGTTTAAGCATTGTCATTCAGTCCATTAAGTCATTCACAGTATTTCCATCCAGTAAGACTCACTAGTATAGTCCAAGTTAAGAGTCCTTGCAATATCTTTATCAGCCGATAAAGATATCTTTCCTCCTCCGGTTTCACTCTCCAGAGAAACAAACGCTGGATATTCAGTAGACTTACGCAGTAAATCAGCAAACAGTAACAGTTCAGTCACAGGCACTCACAGTCAGTAATCACAGTTAGTCGCAGCAGCACACAGTTACAGCCAGACACAGACAGTAATCTCTCCAGCTTCTAATGCTTCCTTATATTGTAACTTCTAACCGCACCCTTAATCGGCTAATTGCCTGCTGCATTGTGCTTAAAGTGATAAGCACTTAAACCATGATATCTAAGTTTTATATATTTATTCACCCAAACCATATTTGGTATCAATGTTATACCTAACATACTCCCCTTTTGGGTGAAATAAATATATAATACCTTACAATCTAATCCCATATTTTTCACAACACTCCTGGTGCTTACTGGCACCTTGGGCTTTAGTAAAATTATCAGCTAAATTGTCCTCCGACATACAGTACTCTAGCTGAATCATCTTACTTCTTACAGATTGTCTCACGTTTAGGTATCTTAGATCTGTATGCTTGCTCCTTGTTTTTACTCCAATATTTGTGGCCATTTGAATTGCTGCCTGATTATCTTCATGTATAATTATAGGATAATCTACTGTTATACCTATATCAATTAACATTTGTTTATACATTATTAATTCTGTACATAACAATGATAAACAGGAGAATTCTGCCTCCATAGTAGACAAACTTATATGCTGTTGTCTTATTGACTTCCAGCCTATTAATGTTTTACCCAGCATTATGGCTGTTCCTGAAGTCGACTTTCTAGTGTCTCTTTCTGATGCAAAGCTAGCATCTGCATAAGCACTCAGAATTAAATCACCCTTTGGTTCTAAATACAATGAATAATTCATTGTCTTTTTAAGATATCTTAATATCCTCTTAGCTGCATTCCAGTGTCTTTCACAAGTGCAGAATTGAATCTAGCCAACTGATTCACGCAGTACGAAATATCTGGTCTAGACCAATTACTAATATAACTCAAACTACCAATTAAAGATTGATAAATCACCTTATCAAACTCCGGGCTTTGTTCATCAGTGTTGCTAAACTCCTGACTCATTGGAGTCTTAGCTGGCTTACAAAGCTCCATCTTGTAATCTTTTAGCAATTTGCTTATCTTATCTTCCTGAGATATCTTAAAACCTTTCCGTGTTTTCTTTATATTCAAACCGAGATACTTCTTTATCTCCCCTAATTGCTTGATCTTTATTCTCTTTCCTAATGATGCTATTATTTTATTTGCTTCATCATTAGTTTCAGTTATCAATGCAATGTCATCTGTGAATAGTAATAATAATGATACTTTCCCATTTGTCTCCCTCTTAAACAGACATGGATCGGCTAAACCAGCTTTAAATCCTATATTGTCTAGTTCCTTTACAATATACTGGTTCCATTCATAGCCTGATTGTTTAAGACCATAGAGACTTTTCTTTAACAACCAACAATCATTATTATCCTTATTTTCACTTTTAATACCAACAGGTTTTTTCATATAAATAATATGTTTTAATGGGGCGTGCAAGTAAGCAGTTTCCACATCTAGATGGTTAACTATATAGTTTTTACTAGCTGCCCACACTAAAGCTGCCCTCAAGGTTGCTGCCTTAAGACTAGGTGCAAACACCTCATCATAGTCATTAGCATTCTGCCTAAAACCTTGGGCTACTAACCTTGCCTTATGGATTAAATTACCATCTTTATCTGTTTTTACCTTAAATATCCATTTGCAGCCAATGGATTTCTTTCCTACAGGTAATTTGGCATTCTCATACACCTTCATATCACTTAATGAATTCAGTTCCTTATTCATTGCTGCATACCATCTTTCTTTTTCCTTATTAGGATACTTTTTAATTTCTTCAACAGAATTAGGAACTTGATTAATCTGGCACACTGTGTTAGCCTGGTACCTATCAGGCGGTCTAGATACACGTGTAGTTCTTCTGGGAATTACAGGGCTTACAGGAGGACTTTGTTGAACTACTACCTGTTCATCTTCCTCATCCTGTTCAGCTATTGAATCTGTTTCTTCCTTTATGGGCACTATTTCATCCTGTATTTGTCTCTTTACTTTATTTTTAAAGTTACAGGGATAACTAATGGGATTTCTATAGGATTCAATAATTACATCTTTATTGGCATCCTGTTCTAATTTCTCCCATCCTTCATGTTCTAGAAATTGGGCACTAGCACTACATAACACTTTAGATGTGCCTTTCTCCCAAAATCTATATGCCCTATGGTTTGCCTGATAACCAACGAAGAAAAATCTTTTAGCTCTATGTTGCCCTTTTTTTCTGAGTTGTGCAGGAATATGCACCCATGCTGGTGCACCAAATGTGTGCAGGTAACTTAGATCAGGTTTCCTGCCATGCCACCTGGTAAATGGTATTTCACCTGTTGTTGTATTAACAACGTTGTTCAATATGTTATTAGAACACATTGTAGCCTCCCCACAAAGAATCAGGTAACCCAGAATCATTTAACATTGTTCTAACCATTGCCTGTAGTGTTTGGCCTCTTCTTTCAATAAAAGCGTTATGTTCTGGCCTGTATGGAGCAGACTTCTTATGCTCTATTCCAGCTACTTTAAGTCTGTTCTGGAATTTATTATTAATAAATTCCGTACCATTATCTGTCACCAGGGTTATCAGTTGCCGTTTAGACTTTCTTTCAGCAAACCTAAGCCAATTGAAAAATGTTGATATGTTTCAGTTTTGCTTTTCATTAAATAGCAAAACCCATATCTAGAATAATGGTCCATAATGCTCAGTATATATCTAGCACCCCCATACTGGGTTTCTTTTGGACCTATTATGTCTGCAAATACCACTTCTAAAGGTTCTTTTGTTTTGAAACCATTTAGCCTATTTGCAGGCAATACTTTGCTCTTATCTTCACAGCAAACATTACAACGCAAATATTTATCACAAGGTTTTAACCTTATTCCTTCAGATAACTCAACTGTACGTTTTAGCATTTTAAAATTTACATGCCCCAAACGCCTATGCAATAAATGGATACATTCATCATGAGGCTTTATATTATTAAATACAGTTTGAGCCTCCCCTTTCTTACTATTATCTAAGACATATAATGTTCCATTTAAAGCTGCAGTTACCCTTTTGTTATCTTTTTCAATTATGCAATTATTATCTTTAAAAGTAATTACATAACCTAATTTATCTAATACCCTTACTGAAAGCAAATTAAACTTTAGTTGCGGTACATACAACATTTTTATATCCTGGTTTATGTACGGACAACGTGCAAAACCTTGACCTTTCGCTTTCAGGTTCCAGCCGTTAGCAAGAGATATATGTTGAGAACTTGTAGACATTTTTATAAATTTTGTCTTATCTCTTGTGATGCAGTGGGATGCGCCACTGTCAACCACCCATAAATTATTCTTCACATCAGAGTTGCTAAACATGGCTAGTTCAAATGCTTTTTTGGCTTTTTTACATTCTGGCTTTTTCTCTTTTGCAGAACTTTGCCAAATGTCCTCTGCCTCCACAATTAAAACACTTTTAATTGTGTATGCCGTCGAAGATAAATTCTCTTCTTCCAGGTGCTTTACTTTGCTTTGCTGGTTTCTTTCAAGCTTTGAAGATAATTTCTCTTCTTTCTTATCTTCTCTCAGCTCGTCACGCTCACGCCTTCTTCTGGCTTCTTCTAGTAGCCTGCCTGTAATCTCGGTTAATGAGAGGCTTTCCTTTGGCAATACCTCTAACGAAGTCACATAGTCATCATAGCTTTGATCTAATGAAGATAATATTATGTAGACTTGTTGCAGTTCATTAAATATAAGCTCTTTTCTTGCAATTCTTGAAAAATGCTCTTCATACAGTTTAAATGAACTAACATATCTCCATTCCTCTGAAGATGCGTTCGAAAAGCTTCCGTGTAAGATTTATATGTGCTCCTACACTGTCCCGAACATAAATCTTCCTGAGGTTCTCCCAGCAGTTGCAGCATTTTCTTCTCCACGAATATGGACAAGCTGCTGATCACAGAGAGTCAGTCCTATGATGCATAAAGCCTGCTCATTCTTCAGTTTAAAGTCTTGTAACTTTTCTTTATCATCATCATTAGCAGGATCCCAGCTACTCACATCTGGTGGGTTTGCTATAATGTCCCACAAACCTTCTCTGCGTAGAAGTAAACTACATTTCATTGACCATGAAACATAGTTTGTTCCATCCAGCCTGGATATCATGGACAGTTGTGACAAATTTACTTGTGCCATTACTCTTCAGATATTTTGACTATTTTAAACTAATTAAAACAGTTTGTTTTTACAGTAATGTGCAACTCACACCAACTCTCTCTGCTATATCCTGGTTAGTTAGACTATGCTGCTGGGCCCATAACCAATGTTAGGGTTTGGAGATTAACCCCTAGAAGAGTATTGCAGCAGTAGTCAAGCCAGGCAGCCAAAAGGAGAGCGGAAGGGCCCCAGAGTATACACACACTGAACACAAACACTGTTTGTAGTTTAAATAGTTTTTAATCCAGTTAGAGTTTAAGCATTGTCATTCAGTCCATTAAGTCATTCACAGTATTTCCATCCAGTAAGACTCACTAGTATAGTCCAAGTTAAAGTCCTGCAATATCTTTATCAGCCGATAAAGATATCTTTTCCTCCTCCGGTTTCACTCTCCAGAGAAACAAACGCTGGATATTCAGTAGACTTACGCAGTAAATCAGCAAACAGTAACAGTTCAGTCACAGGCACTCACAGTCAGTAATCACAGTTAGTCGCAGCAGCACACAGTTACAGCCAGACACAGACAGTAATCTCTCCAGCTTCTAATGCTTCCTTATATTGTAACTTCTAACCGCACCCTTAATCGGCTAATTGCCTGCTGCATTGTGCTTAAAGTGATAAGCACTTAAACCATGATATCTAAGTTTTATATATTTATTCACCCAAACCATATTTGGTATCAATGTTATACCTAACAGTGCTAGAGGAAGACCAGCAAGGTTGGGGTCAATCTGAATTCTGGAAGAATTATATGATAGAAAAGGCAGCAATATAAATTCAGTGAATGAATGAATGAATGAATGAATGAATGAATGAGTGCAAGTAGATAAATAGGTACCAATTTAGTGGGAAAGTAACAGCATTCTGTGCACCTCCACATATAATCATGGTGGCTACATGACCAGGGAAGTATCTTCAGACAACGTTGGAAGTAACTGGGCAGGGGAAACCTTATCTTTACTTTTTTTATCAGCATTAAGCATTAAGCATTAAGCATTATTTATAATATATATTATCAATTATTTTATAATCCAAACTTTCAGTTAAGATGGGGAGGAGAATTAGAAATAAATCCTTGGAAAAAAAATAATCCTCATGTCTTTCCAATTTTATTTTGAGACTTCAGATTTCTGGAAAAGTTTCAAGTAGGGTAAAAATCCATTTGATTTTCCATCTGGAAATAATTTGTCCATAGTGTTGGATTAATTCAATTCTTATGTGCTTCTTTAAAGCTTAAGGTAAATTATTTTCTCATCTCCCTCCACTGCACAGCAGACCTGGCAGATAAATCATAACTGTTCTGGATTTATTATAGATGAGCAACTGGGGATGAAAAATAACTCGTGAGCTTGTTTTAGATCACAAATCAGAACTGTGGCTCAGGGTCTAATATAAATTTTATTTCATTTAGTTTGTGATAAATGTTGCTTCAAATTCAACATTTATTGTCCCAGATCTATGAAATCAAAATATTAAAGAATAACACAGGAAAACTTTAATTTTATTGGCAAGCGTTTTTCAATCTTGACCACTTTAAGACACATGGACTTCATCATGCTGGCTGGTGAATTCTGGGAGTTGAAGTCCACGGGTCTTAAAATTGCCAAGGTTAAGAAACAATGTTATAGACCAGGGGTGTAAAACTCTCAGCCCACGGCCCAGATGCATCACATGCTGGCCATGCCCAACCCCGGTTTAGCAAAGGAGAAAGAAGTTGCAATACGTCACATGACAACTACATGACAGCACAAGTTGACACCCCTGTTTTAGACTAACTGAAGTAAGTAAATAATAAGTGAAGTATATTTGAATCAAAGGTCTAATAAAGTGAATGTCCATATAATCACAAACTGGCTATGATAGACGTCACCCTCCTGCTCACCAGGATAGAATCAACTGATCTGGCTGGCTAGATGAGTGTCCCTCATGAAGCTGTGCAATTAGTGGAACAGATGACCCTGATTGACACAATTTACACTATCTGAATCAATTTTCATGATTTGTGTAATTACATATGAAGATATGAAGAACAGTTACAGGAACTGGGCATGGCTAGTCTAGTGAAGAGAAGGACCAGGGGAGACATGACCGCAGTCTTCCAATATTTGAGGGGCTGCCACAGAGAGTAGAGAGTAGAGCTATTCTCCAAAGCACCCGAAGGACAGACAAGGAATAATGGATGGAAACTGAACAAGGAGAGATTTAACCTGGAAATAAGGAGAAACTTTCTGACAGTGAGAACAATCAACCAATGGAACAGCTTGTCCTAGGAAGTTGTGGGAGCGCCATCACTGGAGACTTTCAAGAAAAGATTGGACTGCCATTTGTCAGAAATGGTGTAGGGTCCCTTCCAACTCTGATTATCTGTTATCTGTTTATCTTTTACACGAAGGGTCCCCAGGCTGTGGGCCACAGGTTTGAAACCAGGCCGCAGAAACAGCCAACGAGCACACACCCATCCTCACTTGAGCGCAGGTGTGCTCTATTTAAGTGAGCGGCAGGTGTGCGTGCACGCCGCTCATCAAAATGGAGCTGCACACCACACACACAAACTTGCTGGCCACTCGCATGGAATTATCCCTCTCCCCTCCCCCCACATACCGGTCCACAAAGCTGGAAATGTTGGGGAACTCTGATTTACACACATTACTTCATTAACAAAATTGTGTTGCAACATTTTTCAAAGAAGCATTGATGCAACATTTACACAGGTGCAACAGATGCAACATATATAGGTATGCCTTGACTTAGGACCGGTAGCTTAGCAACCACTTGAAATTATGACAGGTCTCCCCAGGGGTACTTTCAACCCAGTTCCAAACTTCCAATGGGCACCACCATCCCAGGAGCATGGATTAGATCTCCAAGGTGACTTCCAAATCTGTTATTCTGTTATTTGCTGCTGTTTGTGCAGTATCCTGCAGTCCTGTGACCCCATTTTATAACTTTTTTTCTTTATGACAGGCTCCATTATAGTCCTAAATCAAGGATTATCTATAAAATTAACCACAGATGGTGAGGTCGGATATTTTTTCTTAAACTTAATCCGACCACAGTCTATGTCTAATTGACATGTTAAGCCAAATTACAATCAGGCTTAGAATATTGCAAAAAGAATCAACCTTGTTAAGGAATATCTGCAGATACATGTCTCAGCATCAAACATTTGTGAATGTTTAGCTATAATTTAATAAATGCTATAACCCAGGTTTATACCTTTAAGGTGACATTGCAAAACTGCTATGAGCAACAGCCATCAATATGGAATTATGTGTTTCAATTCTTCTCCACAAAGACACATGCTTGCCTACCTAATGACAATGCAGGTTGTCCTCGACTTACAACACTCCCTTTAGTGACCATTCAAAGTGACAAGAGATTTGGAAAAAATGACTTACGACCCTTTTCCACACTTACAACAGCTGCAGTGTCTCATGATCATATGATTCCCCTTTTGTGATATTCTGATCAGCAAAGTCAATGGGGAAGTCAGATTCACTTAACAACCGTGTTCCTAACTTAACGACTGCAATGATTCCCTTAACCACTGTGGCAAGAAAAGTCACAAAATGGGGCAAAACTCGCTTAACAAATGTCTCGCTTAGCAACAGAAACTTTGGGTTCA
The DNA here is from genome assembly GCF_049901735.1 of Notechis scutatus. NCBI lineage: Eukaryota > Metazoa > Chordata > Lepidosauria > Squamata > Elapidae > Notechis > Notechis scutatus. Next base: position 11,291,812 of record NC_142011.1, on the reverse strand, counting down.
ATTGTGGCCGTAAGTCGAGGACTACCTGTATTGGTTTTGCTCTGTGAGGAAAGATGCTTGCAACTGTACAATATCCTTTTTTCCTATACAACTCATCTCTTTCCCCTCCAGTTCTCAGCAAAGATTTCCCAGCTGGGACGTAGCATTCCACACAGATGGAACAATTCTGCCAACATGACTCAAGATTATAGTAGAATTTTGCAACAGGATGCATGAAGTGCAAAATCCCACAGTCTTTTATCAGCTTTGGAAAGCTCCAAAAATGATTAAAAGGTAAAGTTCACTAGACTGGAAAAGGCCAGGAATCAGCTATCTGCTAAGAAGAAAGGAAAAAGATTATTGCTGAGTATGTTCTTGCTATATTAACCATTTGGTTGCATCCGACTCTTGGTGACTTGTATATAGAATGTATATAGAATAACAGAGTTGGAAGGGACCTTTGAGGTCTTCTAGTCCAACCCCTGCTGAGGGAGGAACCTTAGTTATACCATTTCAAACAAATGGTTATCCAATGTCTTCTTAAAAACTTCAAGTGTTGGAGCATTTAAAACTTCTGGAGGCAAGTTGTTCCACTGATTAATTGTTCTAACTGACAGGAAATTTCTCCTTGGTTCTAAGTTGCTTCTCTCCTGGATTAGTTTCCACCCATTGCTTCTTCTCCTGCCCTCAGGTGTTTTGGAGAATAGCTTGACTCCCTCTTCTTTGTGGCAGCCCCTGACATATTGGAACAGTGCTATCATGTCACCCTAGTCCTCCTTTTCATTAAACTAGACATACCCAATTCCAGCAACCGTTCTTCATATGTTTTAGCCTCCAGCTTCCTAATCATCTTTATTGCTCTTCTCTGCACTCCTTCTAGAGTCTCAACATCTTTTTACATCGTGGCAACCAAAACTGGATGCAGTATTCCAAGTGTAGCCTTACCAAGGCATTATAAAGTGGTATTGACTTTATAGGCAAGTGTTCTCCATGCTATCTTGACAACTTCTTTCAATTTTTGGTTGTTTATCTTTATATCGCATTTGATGTTATCAAGCCAGCCTGTTCTTTGCTTGCTCCTTCTTCTTGCCCCACTAATCATTCCTAGCATCGTTGCTTTCTCCAACGAATTTGCAGGCATGACAGGGCCAAAGTAAATTTTTCCCTTCAATTCTTCCAGGTATAGAATTAGATCTTTATTATACAATTTGGAACACTATGAATCTCATCCTTTATTTCAGTAACATTTACAATCTGCTTAAAATTATGATTAGGAAAAGTATAAGGAATATTTGAAGATTATTTGAACAAGAAACCAGAGGCTGGGTATAATGTACAATATATCTCACAGAAACCTATATCCCACAGAAGAGTGGGATATAAATTTAATTATCAATAAGCAAAGAGACTTCCAGTGGTTTCTCGGTGGAATTTCGATGACATTCCTGATTGATTGCTGAATTCCAGACCCGATATTTTAATTTTTCCTACGTCTTCTTTGTCCCTGCTCTCATACTTCATGTATTTTTCAGACTTTGTCTCATAAATCTTCACTAAAACCTAGTCAGTGGTGGAATTCAAAATATTTTACTACCGTAACTGTGAAACTTTAAAATACTTCCAAAGGATATATTGTATCTGAAACTTTGTTCCAAAATAACAGAGCCCCAGGAAAGGAAAAGTGGAACTTTAAAGTGTGAAATAAAAAGAAAGAAACATGAAGAAACTGTTCTGGAATATTTGGTGACTTTTGGAATTTTGGGTGTTGGACTCTCAGTGATTCGAATTAAAATTAATCAGCTGGTTGTTTAAAAGCATTTAAAATGGCAGAGCTCCTTGTGGAATTAAAAATGGAACTTAAAAAAATGAAAGAACAACTGCAAAAGAGAGGAGAATATTTCGGCTTCGCACTTCAATTTTTAGAAATGGAGATTTTAAACTATGAAAAACAAGAAGAAATGCTTGAAGAACAAGAAGGGCTGGACAAGAAAGAAGCCATCTTTAATGATCAAACAATGCAATGTGGGGTTAAAAGGAAAAATGGGAAAAAGGGAGTTAAAAATTTGAGATTAGAGGGAACAACTAAAAAATGAACAGTTTGAAAAGTAAACATAACATTAGGAAGAAGCAAAAGAGAGGATTACAGAAGGGAGAATTAGAGAGAGATGGGGACAAAAAGGGTGGTGAGAAAAAGAGGGGAAAGATAAAAAGAGAAAGAAGTTATAAGGGACAGAAACAGGAAATAAAGAAACAGGGGAAACAAACAAGGAACAAAGGTATTAGCCTATTTAAAAGACACAGAGATAATGGTTAAAAAATAAGTTAAAGGAGTGGATTCTGCAAGGGTACAAGAGATAGTGTAGTTATATTAGAAATAGTAATGAGCTAGGAAATAGGAAACATAGGTGATTAAAATGAAAGATAAAACTGGTATTGTTATGTAATGGAATGTTTGTTAACAATTAAATGAAATAAAGAGACAAAGGGAATTAAAAGTGAAAGAAGGGGAAATAAGAGGAGGGAATGGAAATACCTTAATTGTTTTTTAATGAATTATAAAATACAATTGAAATGAAATGTGAAAGATTTGTAATGAAATCAATATCAATTGACAAGGTGAATTTGAATAGAATAATTATTTTACTTATTATTTTTATATATCTTTTTTTTAAAAATTGTCTGTATTTTTAAGGGAAAGTACCAAGCAGAATTCGGTCAATAAGAGTTATGTGATATATAATAGATATTAGAAGCTGAATGTTATAATTGTATAATGTATAAACTAAATGCTTAATGAGATTTGAAAGGATAATAATTATAAGATATAAAGGTGACACACTCATTTTGGTAATTATAGGGGAAACCTTGCTTTTTAATGCTTGGAAGGGGAGGGAATCTTTTTTTTTTCTTTTCCCTTTCAGGATGATGATGAAAAAAGAATGTAGGAAATGGTAAACAGGACAGACAAAAGTATAAGTATAAACATTAGGAGGATATAGAAAATTAGGAAAAGATATGTAATCGAATTAGAAAGGAATGAGACAATTGTAATATAAGGCTGAGGAAAGTAAGGGGAGGACAAATTAATGAGAAATCAATAAAATAGTGATAAGATATGAAATTGAATACAAAAGATGAGTATGTAAATGAGATTACATCTGTATAGAGATGTGATAACCTGGAATCATGCTGTTCTCTAAAAAAAAATGTTCTACTTTTATTATGTTTTGTGACAACTCAAATAAAATTTTTATAAAAAAAAATATTTTACTACCAGTTCTGTGGGTGCGTGTGCTTGGAGTGTTCTAAAACGGGCAATTTTAAGCATGAAAACTTATCTTACCGTCAGTGCTGGTGAGTGAAACAGCTGAGGCGTGGCCATCCACACAGCCGCACCTATCAGCTGAGCTACAAACAAAGGAAATATAGGACAAGAAAGGACGGGGGCGGCTGGGCGGGGCCAACTGCTGACTGGCACTACTGGATCATGCAAACCGGCAGCATACAACCACTGAACCTAGTCAGACGAACCATTTTTTAAACTGAATGTATAGTCAAAAAAGAGAGTGTGCGTAGTTTCAAACTAAGCACAGAAACTAAACACATATATTCTTGTATCTCCTACAAACTCTGATTTTACTCCCAGAAAGAAATAAGTATCATGAAATCTATGAAGATTCAAACTTATCCCTCACAGCAAAAAGAACCTAATGCAAATATATGTAGAGGCAGTCCTTGACTTACAACAGTCCATTTAGTGACCTTTCAAAGTTATAACATCACTGAAAAAAGTGACTTATGACCGTTCTCCACACTTATGACTATTGCAGCATTGCCCGTGGTCATGTGATCAAAATTCAGATGTGTGGCAACTGTCTCATATTTATGATGGTTGCTGTGTCCCGGGGTGTGTGGTTGTCATGTGATCCCCTTTTGCAACCTTCTGACAAGCAAAGTCAATGGGGAAATCAGGTTCACTTAACAACCGAATTACTAACTTAACAACTGTAGTGATTCTCTTAACAACTGCAGCAAGAAAGGTCATAAAATGGGGCAAAATTCACTTGACAAATGTTTCCCTTAGCAACAGAAATTTTGGGCTCAATTGTGGTCGTAAGTTGAGGACTACCTGTAATCTAATCCTATTACTTTCAATATAGAACTTGAATTAGAAAAGCGATCAAAGCGACTTACCTCCCCGTTTTCCAAAGGCACAATGCGGGAATATTCAGTGGTACAAATGACATCATCATCTTTATTAATCTTCTCTCTGCTCTTGAGGCCAAATTTCTCTATGCAATCTCTCCTGGAAGCTATTGGAATGCAGATGACAAGATTTACAATCTGGAAGGGTGTGATTTACCCCAAAATAATGAATAGCACTTTGCATGTATAGAGAATTTTGCAAACAATCAAAGGACTTGGCATGTATAATTAAGTGGCAAGCATGAAGAATCAGGACTACCCAATAATTTCCGATTAAGGTGATTTATTTCTTCATGTCTATACCCTAAAAAATCTAGTCAACTAACGGTTAAAATTAAAAGTCAGCATAATTGGCGACAGAACAATGTCAACAGAATTCAAGAGGGATTGGACTGTCTTAGATTGTTTGTGGGAATGTAAGGATTCTAGGCTGATGACTTGCTTTACTCCGCCTGCAGGTTCTGTCTCTTCTCCTCCTGAACTAGAGTGTATATCCTAATAAGAATATATTGTAGAAAGGCTGAGACAATGGCACACTTAAAGTCATCTAAATGAAACTCTGACTGTGCAAAAAAGCAATGTAAAAAAAATCCAAATTCTCCTCCTCTCTTACTCATGTTCTTCAACTACACCGACATATAAAAATTAGAAGTACAGTAAATTTAGGATAAATTGGAAAATGAAAATGGAGCAATTTCCCCGCCTCTTTTTTGAAGTGCCATGAGAACTTCTTGTGATTTTGCTACCGAAAAAAAATCTGTTTGAAAAAGGTCCATCTTCTGCAAAGCTGGAACAATCAAAATTACTATTTCATAGTAATTATATTTGGTAAAAATTGGAAAAATGAGAAAATACCAATGCAGGAGGAAGTTATTAAGAAAATAATGGAAGGTGCTGAAATGAGTAAATTGACATTTGAAATTAGAGTACAAGAAGATAAACAATTTTACAAGATATGGGATTTATTTTATCAATGGTTAGACAAAAAAATATGGAAATGAAATATGTTAGAGAATTTTACAATACAAGGATAATAGAATTATACAGAACATAATATAAAAATGTACTACTATTGGATGGACTTAGGATGATTAATGAATTGTTATAATATAAATTAATTTAAAATGTTGAATATCTCGTATAGAATGATGGAATAATAGTTTAGTCAAACAAATGATTAACAATGATAATAATGTATACATATATATTAGATTGATAATATGAGAATTTATACAAACTGTAAGTGAGGACTATGGAAAGGATGCACAAAAGATTTGTAACCAACCGACACACTGTATGTATGTAACTGGAAGATGTTTTTATGTTTTATGTTTTGTTTGTGTATGTTTGTCTAAAAATAAAAATTATTTTTTTAAAAAATTACTATTTCATTCAAGATTGACACAAGAAACCTTATTCTCCCATTTTATTTCCTACAGTCCTTATTTCCAACATCCCAGAAGCTGCAGCAGAAGTGTAGATCATTAAATAGGGTGAGCCATTCTTGCTAGGAATTCAAATTAAGTAGCCGAATTAAAAGAAGACAAAGATTAACAAGTTACAGATAACTCCTTGACTTATGACCATACATTTAGTGACTGTACAAAGTTATAATATGACTTACCTACAGTCACATGATCATGATTTGGCAACTTGGCAATTATCACACATTTTTAATGGTTGCCACATCCCCACGGTCGCATAATCAATAATTTGCAATGATACCAGGTGACTTCCGACAAGGAAAGTCAATATTAATATTGCTTAATTAATATTGTTCTTTGCTCCCTTCCTCTCCATGTCGGTTTATTTGATTTTAACTGAATTTTAAATTTATGATCTTTATTGTTTTAATGTTTTATATGGTACTTTTATGGAATAATTGTATGTCACCTAGAGTTGCCTTTGGTGACATGGGCGGCGTATAAGTTTAATGAATGAATGAATAAATAAATAAAATCTGTTTCCACCTTTCTCATTTTTCTAAGCTGTTTAAAACATCTTGTTTTGGATGAAAGAAATGGACCACAAATGCTCCAAATAAGAATGTATGGGTCAGGGGTCTGCAAACTTAAACACTCAAAGAGCCATTTGGACCCATTTCCCACAGAAAAGAAAACACCGGGAGCCTCAAAACCTGGGTGGGCGTGGCCAACTCAATGTCACTCCCACTCAGTCACATGACACCACCACCACCACGCCTACCCAGGTTTTGTGGTTCCCAGTGTTTTCTGTGGGAAATGGGTTTCTCTCTCCCGCCCGCCCACCCTCCCTCTTTCTCCTTTCTGTTTTATGTGTTTTACCTTCTGGCCGGGCAAGGAGTGACTGGGAGGGGAGGGCAAGGGGCGGGGATCACCCAACAGGGAGCTATAGCAGAGGGCCCAAAGAGCCGCATGTGGCTCCAGAGCCATGGGTTGCTGATACCTGGAATGAGTAATCCTCAACTTACAATACTTAGTTTAGTGACCTTTAGTGAAGTTACAATGGCACTGAAAAAAGGGATATTTATGACCTTTTTTCACATTCACAACTATTTTAGCATCCCCATGGTCATGGGATCAAAATTCAGAGTGACAACTGACTGGTATTTATGACGGTTGCCATATCCCAGGGTCACTTGATTCCCTTTTGCGACCTTCTGACAAGCAAAGTCAACGGGGGAAGCCAGATAACTTAACAACTGCAGTGATTCACTTAACAACTATCATAAAAAGGTCATAAAATGGGGCAAAATTAACTTAATCACTATCTCATTTAGCAACAGAAATTCTGGGATCAATTGTGGCCGTGGATCTACCTGTAATTCATCACCAATAAAATCAGTAAAGATGGCATCATGTCTTGGTAAATTCTTGGCACCTGGTTTAAGTTCCAATGTCCTCTTATTTTTTTAATAAAAAGAATGTTGTGGGACATAGCTGTCAATCGTCACACTTGTTTAAGATCTGGGGAAATTTTGAGGGAAACTTTGCAGAAGAAGGGAAATTTTATTTCCCTTCGTTTTATTTCCAAACAAAGGGAACTTTAAAAAAAAATACAAGAGCAGAGAATCCCAAACAATTAGAGAACCTTGAGATATTGCACAGTTGCAAAAACAGCTAGCGAGCAGAGGATGAGGAAGAAGACAGATAAACATTTTGTTTTGGAATTAAAAATCTTCCTGAAAATATGCAGGAACTGATCCATCACAAAGGAATGTACAGATTGCCAAGCTTGCAACAGCATTATCTTAATTAAAGGAAGAAGCAAAATTAGTTACTTCTGTTGTGACAGGTGGCTTATCTCTTCGCGTTGCTCCAAAGTTGCATTCACATACTTTCCTGAGCCAGGGCTAAGAACCGTAATTTGCAAAATGAGATGTAGTAGGACAGTGGTAGTCAACCTGGTCCCTACCGCCCACTAGTGGGCGTTCCAGCTTTCATGGTGGGTGGTATGGGTTTTGTCCCCTACTTCATAAATCAACATTACTGTGGAACCGGTGGGCGGTTAGGGAAAACCACTAACAGTGATACAAAAATGGGCAGTAGGTATAAAAAGGTTGACTACCCCTGTAGTAGGCTGTTCCTTAGTTAATACAGGTAATCCTCGACTTACAAGAGTTCATTCACTGACCGTTCAAAGTTACAAAAATGGTGACTTATGACCGTTTTTCACATGTCCATTGCAGTCTCCTTATATTCACATGATCAAAACCCAAGACTGTTGCAGAATGTTCACATGATTTGACATTCGGATGCTTGACAACTGACTGACATTTATGACGGAGTCCTGGAGTCATGTGATCCCTTTTTGAGACCTTCCAACAAGCAACGTCGACGAGGAAGTCAGATTCACTTAATCCCCATGTTACTAATTTAAGTAACTGCAGTGATTCACTTAACAAATGTGGGAAGGAAAAGTCGTAAAATAGGGCAAAACTCAGTGAACAAATTTCTCACCTAGCAACATAAATTCTGGGCTCATTTGTGGTCATAGGTCGAGGACTACCTGTACTATCCCGTAAAGCAGTGTTTCTCAACCTCGGGATCTGTTAAGATGCATGGACTTGGTTCATGGACCTGAGTGGGGATTTTTGGGAGTCTATACATAAAGGGTATCAAACTTGATTTCATTGAGGACCACATCAGGGTTCGTTTGACCTTGAGGGGCAGAGGCTGGGAGGGTGGGGCCTGCTCGACATCCCTCGTTTCAGGGGCGCCCGTGGTGCCTGAGCGCTCTGCCAGTGAAAACGGGCTCCCGGGCTCCGTTTTTGGCTGTGACGGCCTCCTGAAACCCTTTGCCAGTAAAAAATAGAGCTCAGGAGGACCGCATGTGGCCCTCCCAAGTTCCGTTTTCACTGGTAGAGGCACTACAGGCCGATCCTTTGCTGTTTCCAGGGTGGCTCTGCAGGCCAGAACTAAGCAGGCCAGATCCGTCCCCGAGGCCTTGAGTTTGACATGCCTGCTATACATAGTAAAGTTGCTATAGTTGAGGAATACTGTCATAACACAAGCTTTACATGTCAAAACTGCCAAGTTCACACTCCTTCATAAGCCTAAGACAAATATGTGTCTTTGGAGTTCCATTGTGGTCATAATTCGAGGACTATCTTTAAAGGTGTTCAAATGCACAGCATGAAAACTTGCTTCAGTAATTGTTGTTAAAATTTAAAAAAATCCGTTCTCCCTTTTATTTTTCCTTTGTCTTTCTTAAGTCTTTTGGGGTTTTTTGTACTCTGGGATTTACTTTGTAAGCTTAAAAGCAATGAATGTGAAGTAACAATTGTTTGTAGGCACCTCGAGATCCATCTGCGTTATGTTGTGGGATGATTAGATACGTCTTGTGAGATCAGTCTATGCGTTAATAACACACAGATGGACTCTGCGGGATTATCGCACAGCAAATGATTGCAGCGCATGGATTCTCAAATTTAGTAATTCAGTTGTCAGTGGTGATAACCCGCTAATCCAATATACATATTAAACTTCAAATCCAAAAACACTCGCAGTTCTCCAGGCATTAACTCAAGAATTAACTTAACTTGGCAAAGGACTCTTGGATCTAACTAGATTAGAATCTTTACTAAACACAAACAGAGAGATCTTATTCACTCAGAAATTGTAAATACAGAACAAAAAGTCAAATACTGCATTTTATACAGGAAGTCCTCCACTTATGACAAATAGAATAGTATAGAATTATTAGAATTAGAATTAGAAATGGACAGGAATAGAATAGAATAGAATAGAATAGAATAGAATAGAATAGAATAGAATAGAATAGAATAGAATAGAATAGAAAATATGGAGTGGAATGGAATAGAATAGAGTGGAATAGAATAGCATAGCATAGAATAGAATAGAAAATATGGAGTGGAGTGGAGTGGAATGGAGTGGAATGGAATGGAATGGAATGGAATAGAATAGAATAGAATAGAATAGAATAGAATAGAACAGAATAGAATAGCTTTATTGTCATTTTCTTTTTTAAAAAATAAATTTTATTAAGTTTTCAAATTTTAAAAACATAAAATAAAACTTTATACATTGTTATCAACATCAAGACATCTTTTGCATCTCCTTACATTTTTCAATATATGTATTTACTTATTCCTTTACCATTACATCTTACTCTTGCTACAAATCTATATCTTTTATCCTTACACATCAATCTTCTCCATGGTATATTTACATATTTTCATATTCTCTCATTCTTTTCCTAATTGCCATTTTATTTTATTTTTATTTCTAAACCACTCATACCTGGCATCCCAGGCCCTATAGTAAATTGAATCTTCTCTGTCTTTTATTTTCATCGTTAACCTGTCCATCTCTATACAATCTATTTTTTTTAATAACCATGCCTTCTGGTGGAACCCTTTTTTCTTTCCAGAATTGTGTGTATGAAATCCTTGCAGCTGTTAATATGTGTAACATGATATATCTATCTGTTTTATTGCATTTTTGTGTTATTATACCTAATAAAGAAGTTTCCAGATTAAGTTTAATTTTCTGATTCATGATTTCTTCTATCCATTGTCTAATTGTATTCCAATATTTTTTCACTTCCTGGCATGTCCACCAGGTATGGAAATAAGTGCCTTTTTCTTTTCCACATTTTTTGTCACTTTCAATGTACACTATTTGGCATAAATTAAAATGAAATTTTGTTGCATACAGCTCTCAGTGGGTCATCACCTCCAATATGCACTACATAAACATGACAACTGAGCCCAAAATTTCTGTTGCTAAATGAGACATTTGTTAAATGAGTTTTACCTCATTTTATGAGCTTTTTTTACCACAGTTGTTAAGTGAATCACTGCGATTCTTCAGTTAGGAACCCAGTTGTTAAGTGAATCTGGCTTCTCCATTGACTTTGCTTGTCAGAAGGTTGCAAATGGAGATCACATGACCCTGAGACATGGCAACAGTCATAAATATGAATCGGTTGCCAAAAGTCTGAATTCTGGTCAAGTGATCATGGGGAATGCTGCAATGGTCGTATGTGCAAAAAATGGTCGTAAGTCACAATATTATTCTATAAATCTTCATGCATTATACAAAGGAACGATTTCTTCCAGTTGGACTAGAATATCTCCAATGTCCCTTCCAGACCTACGAAACTATGAAATACAGGTTGTCCTCGACTTACAACCATTGGTTTAGTGAACATTTGTATAACAATACTGAAAAAAGTGACTTAAGACAGGTTTTCACTGAAACAACCATTGCAGCATCCCCAGTCACATGATCAAAAACTAGGCCCTTGTGTTTGTAACAGTTGCAATGTTCCAGGGTCATGTGATCACCATGTATGTCCCAAAGGTGCTTTTTCAAGAGGCAACTGGACTTCCTTGTTTTTTCTTTTGAAGACGTTTCACTTCTCATCCAAGAAGCTTCTTCAGCTCTGACAGGATGATGGGGAATGGAAGGATTTATATTCCTTGCAGATAGCTGGTAATCTGAATGCTGTGTTTCAACAGCCTTCTAAAACAGGGGTCTTCAAACTTGACAACTTTAAGACTTGTGGACATCAACTCCCAGAATTCCTCCTCCAGTCATGTTAGCTCAGGAATTCTGGGAGTTGGAAGTCCACAAGTCTTAAACTTGTCAAGTTTGAAGACCCCTGCTCTAAAAGGATGCAAATGACCAGCTGTCTGCAAGGAATATAAATCCATCCATTCCCCACTATCCTGTCAGAGCTGAAGAAGCTTCTTGGATGAGAAGCAAAACGTCTTCAAAGAAAAACCATAAAGTCCAGTTGCCTCCTGAAAAAGCACCTTTGGGACAACCATAACCTGGATAATGGAGAATCTTTACAGCAAGCGTCTTCAAACTTGGCAAGTTTAAGACATGTGGACTTCAACTGCCAAAATTCCTGAGCCAACATAACTGGAGGAAGAATTCTGGGAGTTGAAGTCCACATGTCTTAAAGCTGTCAAGTTTGAACACCCCTGCTCTACAAACATTCACATGTATCCTTCCCATCTGGCTTCTGGGATCCAAATTTGCTTAACGACCACATAGTTCACTTAATAACTGTGGTGATTTGCTTAATTAATGTGGCAAGGTGGTGGTAAAATGGGTCCAAACTCACTTAACAACTGCCTTGCTTAGCAACAGACATTTTGGGCTCAATTGTGATTGTAAAGTGGAGAACTACTACTATATATAAAAATGTTGGCATAAAGCCTTTTGTTATTCTTTGAGAGCCTCTTTGGGATAAAAATGCTTCTTGTTCTTTTACCCACGAGGTGAACTTAATGCGTTACTGTCAAAAACTGTGAGTTGTAGCACACTCAAGGGAACCTGTTCCTGTATCATCCTCCCAGATATTCTTTTTTCCAGGTTTTTCTGTTTAAAAGATCATCATAAAACTTAGTTCACATCTTCTGCCAATTACTATCACTTCTCCCTGGAGAAGCCAGTGTTTAATACTTCCCAACAACTTGTGTTCTCTCTGTCTGCTTGAAAAATGATGAGTTTTCCAAGGAAACCGACGCATTTTGCCAACCTAAGCAGAGGTTGTCCTAGGCTTACGACCACAATGGAGCCCAAATTTCTGTTGCTATGTGAGATGCTTGTTAAATGAGTTTGGACCCATTTTACGATCTTTCTGGCCACAGCTCTAAAACGAATCACTGTATCAGGGCTCCAACAATACACCCCCATTCAAATCATAAGTCTCTAGCTGCATCTCTCACAGTAAAAAAAATGGATTTATTAGAAGTGACCATTTCGGCATTACCTGGATGTAGCTGACACTAAGACACATCATTCATTTCACCCTTGACCCTGGTCTTTCCCCCCACCCCCTGGATGTATATTCTCCAATGGGGCACATCTATAGCCAAGAGTCATCAATCATGCTCTCCAGTAATAATCTTGTGCACCAATAGCTTCGGCCACCAAGCAATTATCTGAAGCATTTAAGGAAGGCACTACTTTCCCCACTTCCTTTCTGCTGGCAACTAAAATGACCAAAGAAGCATTTTTTAGTTGACACACTGCAGTTGTTAAGTTACACGGCTGTTAAGTGAATCTGGCTTCCCCATTGTGTGTCAGAGGATTGCAAATGGGGATCACGTGACCCTGGGATATTGTGACTGTCATAAATAGGAGCCAGTTGCCAAGAGTCTGAATTTTGTTCACATGACCCTGGGGATGCTGCAACAGTTATAAGTGTGAAAAACAGTAATAAGTCATTTTTCCAGTGCCGTTGTAACTTTGAATGGTCACTAAATGAACTGTGGTAAGCTGAGATTTGCTCTGAGAACAGTAGGCAGTTTCATACTGAGAAAACAAATTCTCTGACTGAATTTCCTTACATCTTTTTTATTTCAGAGAATAGTGAAGTACACCAGCTAGCCATAAATGCATTTTTATCTAAGCGAGTCATGTCCGATTTTACAATATATTTTGCTGCCGTCATTAAGTGAATCACAGAGTCATTAAATGAATCTGGCTTTCCCCATTGCCTTTGCTTGTTGGAGGTTAGCTGGGAAGGTCATGTGATTCCTGGGATGCTGGCAGTCCAAGTGCCTGAATTTGCATCACATGACCGCAGGGACGCTGTGACAGTCGTAAGTGCAAGGAGCCACTATAAGTCAGGTGTAAGTTTCAACACAGTCCTGACTTTGCATGGTCACTAAATGAACGGCTGTAAATCGAGGATTACCTGTAGCCTGTGAGAAAGGTGAGAGAAGTTTCACCCTCTTTGTAAATGCTATCTTTGCGTCCATAGAATATTTACAACATCACGCAAGGTGGAGGGAGATTATGCTTCGTCCTCCACACAATCTCATCCAATTCTGTTGAAAGTTCCTCCTCAGTTTCCATAAATATTAACTTTGCCTAATCAATTAATCGCTTTTAATTTGCTCTCATACTCACAGGCAAAGTACTGCCAAGGATCATACGTCACTCCGAAATCAGTCGATCGCTCCAGCACCCATAAGTCTGGACGGGGAGAATTTGCAAACTTGATCAGTACATAGGCCACATGGAACAACTGTGAAAGAAGGGGGGGAAATGTATATTTTAGCACAAAAAAACACAGTTCCGCTCCTCCAAGAACAAACACGCGGCAGTTATATAAACCTGAAAGTTGTACAATTGTAGATGCAGAATTAGATGATAAGACTAGAAAAGTAAATAAAAAAGCCAGGAAAACACTTCCATTGACTTTCTTCAAAATGGCGGAAAAACTAGGTATTCAAGATATATGGCAAGAAATACATCCCAAGGAAAATCAATACTCATTTTATTCTAAATAGACTCATGTCCTGGTTAAGACTAGACAGGATATGGATATCAGCAGAGTTGAAATCCAATGTTCAAGAAATAAATATAGAAATAAGCAACTGGGCCAAAGGTGATATTCAGCAGGTTCTCACCAGTTACAGAGAACCGGTAGTGGAAATTTTGAGTAGTTAAGAGAACCGGCAAATACCACCTCTGACTGGCCCCGCCCCCATCTATTCTCTGCCTCCCGAGTCCCAGCCGATCAGCTGGGTCTTCTTGTGTTGCCCTGCACAGGAGAACGGAGCTGGGAAGCAGGTTAGTGGGGTGGAGAGGGAAGGGGATTTTGCAGTAACCTTCCCCTGGAGTGAGGTGGGAATGGAGATTTAATAGTATCCTTCCCCTGCCATGCCCACCAAGCCATGCCCACAGAAGCAGTAGTAAAAAAATTTGAATCCTACCACTGAACTGGGCGGATCACAATCTGACAAAAGTTGTATGGAAGGGACGAAAAGGGAAACTAAGATGGACATTGAATCAATCAATACCCAAAGAAAAGGAATTTATTCAATTTATGGAAAGAGAATCGGATTTTTTCTTTAAAGAGGACAGAAAAGAAATATCATCAAGTTTTGATTGGACGATTACAAGTAGTCCTCGACTTACAACAATTCATTTAGTGACCGCTTGAAGTTACAACGGCACTGGGGGAAAAGTGACATGATCGTTTTTCACACTTAGTACCGTTGTAGCCTCTCCATTGTCACGTGATTAAAATTCAAACACTTGGCAACTGACTCGTATTTATGATGGTTGCAGGGTCCAGGGTTTTACCAGGTTACCTTTTACGACCTTCTGATAAGCAAAGTCAGTTGAGAAGCCAGGCTCACTTCATGTTACTAACTGAACAACTGCAGTGATTCACTTAACAACTATGACAACATTGTAACATGGGGCAAAATTCACTTAAAATTCATCTCACCTGGCAACAGAAAATTTGGGTTCTATTGTGGTGATAAGTCAAGGTCTAATTGTAATATGGAAATTAAACAAATAGTTTGAAAAAAAATCTTCCCTATACTTCATCAGGTTTTCAGAAATTGTGCTATATTTCTTTATGTTTTTTTTTAATAAAAGGGTAGTGATTAAAATTTATGATGGACCTTCTGTATAGCTTTTTGGGTACTTTCCATACCCCATCCATCTCATGAAGAAGGCTTTTCATAAAGCCTCTTGTATGTAATCAGAAAGGAAATCCCACCCATTCTGGCCCTGATGGTGTTACTTAGTTGGGTAATGAAACATCTGCAAGAAAACAACCAAGCTCAGAGAACACCAAGGACCCTAATTTCAACCTGAATTACAAATATCCTCATCCATGGGTACTAATTATTGCTTATTCTTATTATTAATTATTAATTATTCTTCCCTGGAAAGGAAACTTTCCTTTGTATGATATACACCCAATCAGTTGCTAAGACAAGGTAGCTGCTGATAAGACCTCCACAGCTCTCAATCCAAGTGCTTCTAATTCATTTGAAGACTGAAAGTAAGAATGGAATCTGTATTGTTAAGCAAATTAAATACCCAGACAACACAGCGTTTATTAAAACACTAAGAAATGTAATTGATAGAACAGGGGTGTCAAACTGGATTTCTTCGAAGGCTGAATCAGCATTGTAGTTCTCCGCGGGCCAGAGCGGGGTGGGTGGGGGCGGGATGGATGCCTCCTGCAGCACCCTGTCAGCCAAAATGGGGTGTGTGTGTGGGGTCCCCGGGCAGCCCCCCTGAGTCTCGTTTTCACCCTCCCTGCCTGTTGCAGCACACTGCCAGCCGTTTTCAGGCCCATTTTGGGGCTGTTTTCTGGCCATGCAGGGTGAAAACGAGGCTCAGGGGGCGGTCCTTAGCCACCAGAGGCACCGAGGGCCGGTCCTTTGATATTTCCAGGGCAGCCCCATGGGCTGGATTTAAACAACCTGAGGGCCAGATCCGGCCTGCAGGCCTTGAGTTTGACACCCCTGTAATAGAAAATTAATTTTTAAAAAATTATTATTATTTTTTAAAGATTGATCTGTGCAGCCATGTTCTTGCCAAGACTGAAAAAAAGCATGCGGCTTAAAAATATCAGTGCTGGGTGGGAAAAGACAACAATCTCAGCAACGGAATTCCTCTTTTTAAGCTGGCACCGGCTTTCTCCAAAAATCTTCCATTCATCATCCTGTCAAAAAAGTTCTATTTAAAAAACACACAAAATGACCCTTATTTTATCAGTAGGGTAAGAATGTTTAAAGTAAAACACGGGAAATGTGACACTTACAGAAATATGGGTTTCCAGTGTTCAAACCAAGGGAATAAAATTGCCACTAAATCAACTGTTGTAAGTCAAGAACTACCTATAACTATGAGCCACCCAAAGTCATTGGCAGACCGCCTGCTTATCAATTGCATTTCTGTGTAAATAAATAAACAACTCCATCAATTGTACAACACCATAAAAGGAAAAGAGAAACCTGTGGGGAAAAGTAAGAGAAACACACATCTCTATATTTTAGATGTCTGCGGGCTGGTTTTTAAACTCAAAAACAGGTATGAAAATGTGGAATGTATATGCTAACTCCCGGAAAACATAAGTTTTTGTTTTATTGATTTTTCCTGAACTGGGATTATTTGCAAAGAAAACGATGAAAGTATATAGGATTCAGTTTCTGCTTTTAATTAATACTGTATCATCAACATGATCTAGTTATTATTGCTTCTCCAGGCAATTAATTGTATGGAGATTCATATTCAGTTCCAGAACCATAACTATTCTTCTCTAAATAACATTAATCAAAACATTTACTATTTTTTTTTGTTTCTATATTCATCTCTTGTTGCTTCACAATGTTTATGTCAAAGTCGTTTTATTTCCTAAATTATTGTCCTAATAAATTCTTTTGTTCCTTTCCACTTTCTTGAAAGAACTAAGAAACTTCTAGAAACACCTGTTACATTATTCCACCTTAATTCTCCTTTTGGCTATCTTCTTTTTAATTCACCATGTTTATCAATTGATTGATTTTTTAAAAGTATATTGAACTTTTGAGAAAAGAATACAAAAAAGTCAAGATAATTTTTCTCTTCAATAACAAATGAAAATCTTTTCCTTTTCCCCTCAAAAAACTATATCAAAGGTATATATTTAGTACATATTTGTTTCTATTGTTTTAAGTTGCTTGTAATATTTTTAACTTTAATATATTTTAACATATTGATTTTAAAATATTTTTAATCTTTTAATACATTAAAAACTGTAACATATTTTTTGAATTGTAAGCTGCCTGGAGTCATTGACTGAGATAGGCAGCTACAGAAATTAAACAAATAAATAAACAAAAATTAAAAAATAAAATAAACTTATCGAAGGATCGTTCGTAAGTATTTAAACATTTCAGCTTCAAATAACGTTGGCAATCCTTAAATCAATTGCTTAGCATTTTGAGGGTTAAAATATAACATAAAAGAAATGAACATGCCTTTTTTATGTGGACACAATAACTTTCTAGACCTCCCATTCCTTTGTAATGTGGAAAAAAAGAAAGACGCACACACACACACACACACATTAAAAAGGAAAATTCAGCCAGGCCTACATTCCTAAAAAGGTGAAACAGTTCTTATCTTTCTACAGTAGGTTAATTATGGAGGAATCCAGCTAGAAAGGAATACAAATCAAAAACCTCTCCCTTCTTTATTTCTACAAAGAATTCGCTGGATTATAGATAATATTGCAGCACTTAGAGGGGGGAGTAGGGTGAGACAGCCTTTAAAACACTGATAAAAGGTTGCCCATGACTATAAAATAATAAAAAGATTGCAATATTAATCTCAAACAAAACATATACACCATAGCAAAGGCCACAATTTATCTGCTAAGTATATTTCTCCTTAATCTGAAATGCATGCATTATCTAAAAATAAAAATACACAACTGACCACAACACAATATGACCACAACTGAGCCCAACACTTCTGCTGCTAAATGAGACATTTGTGGAGTGAGTTGTATCTCATTTTCTGACCTTCCTCATCACAGATGTTAAGTGAATAAATCAATGCAGTTGTAAATGGAAGGCAGGTTGGTAGCAATTGATTTTTTGAGTTACACCTATGTATGATGGCTTCCGGATCTGAATGAAAGGGCACCATTGTCACGTTTTGTTTAATTCCTCTGCTATTGAAGTTTAAAAGAAGTACTATTAAATAATAGATTCCTATCTGTATAGTGATAGCAAACTTGACTGCACTTGTACAGCTGCTGCTGTTAAACTTTTTTAAAATTCTTAGACGTTAAATACAGGTAGTCCTTGACTTGTTACAGTTCATTTAGTGACCGCTCAAAGTTACAACAGCACTAAAAAAAAGTGGCTTATTATGGCCATTTTTCACACTTACAACCTTTGTAGCTTCCCCATGATCATATGATCAAAATTCAGATGGTTGGCAACTGGTTCATACTTATGACCATTGCTGGGTCCCAAAGTCATGTGATTCCCCTTTTGTGACCTTCTGACAAACAAAGTCAATAGGAAAGCCAGGTTCACTTAACTGGGTTACTAACTTATCAACGGCAGTGATTCACTTAACAACTCTGGCAAGAAAGGTCATAAAATGGGGCAAAACTCCTTTAACAAAGGTCTCTCTCACTTAACAACAGAAAGTTTAGGCTTAATTGTGGTCATAAGTTGAGGACTACCAATATTACGATTGGGCTGATTTTTTCAGTAACATCAAAGCTTGATTTGATAAATAAAAGAAGAACCTTCACTTCAATCCGATAAACTAAATAGGGGTCTCCAACCTTAGCAACTTTAAGACTTGTGGACTTCAACTCCCAGAATTCCTCAGCCAGCTGAGGAAGCTGGCTGAGGAATTCTGAGGAAGCTGGCTGAGGAATTCTGGGAGTTGAAGTCCACAAGTCTTAAAGTTGCTAAGGTTGGAGACCCCTGAACTAGAAGATACAGAAATGACCAAATACCAGGTCCTCACACGGGAACCGAAAAAGGTTTGCCACCACTGGATTAGTGCTTAAACTGGAAACTAGACCTCAGCCTATGGCCATAATTGGGTCCAGAATTTCCATTGCTAAGCAAGACAATTTTTAAGGATTCACACCCAATTTTACAACCTTTCCTGCCAGAGTTGTTAAGTGAATCACTGCAGTTCTTAAATGAATCACACAGTCATTAAGTGAGTCCAGCTTCCCTCATTGACTGCTGGGAAACCAGGTGGGAAGGAACTCAAATTCCATATAATTTTCCCATTTATAATTGTGGACTACTCAATAGAAAGGGAAAAATGGAAAATTTCCCACGCCTACAGATGTATCCTCCTCATATTTTCCAAAATGCCGAGGATTGTGTTTCCAGTCAAGGCTTAATTGCACATCACTTCATGGTTGTTGATTCTACTGAGAAACGGGCTTTGACCCTATATTTCTCTAGTCTGGCTTTGAAACTTGACCTCAGTGTCATGTTGATAACACCTCCATCTCTCGGTCCCTGATTATTGTTTGGTTGTCCAGGAATTTATTTCCAGCCTCCAACTGACCTGAACCGATTTTCTACATCCAATCTAACCTCGTGGGCTTGAATGGAAAACAAAACAACTTAATTTAATTTCACTAAAAGCAAAGCTTTTAGCAAAGCCTAATCGTGTTCTGACTTGAGTGCTTATCATCTGATAGACATCTGAATGAGTTCCCCTCATTTTAGCTCATCCAGATGAAGAGAAAGAATCTCAAATTCTTCCCATAAAAACCACCATCTCCATTAGTATCCTCCATTGGAATGAAGGGGAGCGAAGGGGAAAATTTCACCAAGCAATTAAACGAAGGAAAGTCCTCCCCAAAACTGGATCAAATAATAGATGTAATTCACAGCTCTAAATTGTAATGCAGCCTGTCCCAAAGGTGCTTTTTTCAAGAGGCAACTGGACTTTCTGGTTTTTCTTTTGAAGACGTTTTGCTTCTCATCCAAGAAGCTTCTTCAGTTCTGACTGGATGGTGGGGAATGGAAGGATTTATATTCCTTGCAGACAGCTGGTCATTTGTGTTAAGCCTGGATTCCAACGGGTGTTAAGGAAAACAAACTAAACAGAACGTGCAGCGAAGTCAGATAGGAAGACAGGTAAATGTGTGAGATAAGTTTTCTAGTTAACATGCAGTAAAAATACAGATACGCTTGTGCTATCAAAATTATAATTTATTCCATTTAAGAATTATAGCATAGTCATTATAAACAGTCCATTAGTCATATACCAAATTCAGTCAAGTCTTGTCGAGGATACTCTAATTGCAAAGTCCTTGTCAATAGCCAGTGTCAGTACACATATAATAAATCTGTCCAAAACTTATCTTCTCTCCGTTGAGAAATATCTTCAAAGTAATCCAACACTTCTTCTCCTCCCGATCCAGCAAGACGCAGTCTTCAATAAGTCAGCCAGTAATTAGGGATCAGTAAGCCAGAGAGTGCCTTGCTGCTTATATAGTACTTTTACAGCTGCACCCTTAATTACATTCTTGCAGTTAAGTTACACACACTTTAACTAACAAACCATGATACCATATTTATTATTTTTACCCAAACCAGTTAGGGTAAACAATGTTATCCTAACAATTTGCATTCTTTTAGCGAGTTGTTAAGGCCATTTGGAGGTTTATCTGTGTCCTCAAGGTCATCTGAGTGGTGCAAATGAGCGTGGAGCCTTCTTGGCTGCAGGATATTCCTATGTCATTAACTTAAGAACTTCGGTGATTCATTTAACAACGGTGGCAAGAAAGGTGATAAAATGGGGCAAAATTCACTTAACAAATGTCTCGCTTAGCAACAGAAATTTTGGGCTCAATTGTGGTCGTAAGTCGAGGACTACCTGTATTTATGATAGCTGCAGTATTCTGGAGTCATGTACAGATAATCAAGAGTTGGAAGAGACCTTGTAGGTCATCTAGTCCAGGGGTCGCCAACCTTTTGGACCTCAGGGACCACCAAACCCATAATTTTACATCCCAGGGACCACTAACCGGTTCTGTGGGCGTGGCCTAATTTGTGGGTGTGGCCTGGTAGTCATGTGACTGGTTGCGCATGGCTTGTGTGTAAATATTATAATATTTATATAAATATTGATTTTTAAAAAAAGCAACTTACCAAATCAGGCAAAGCAGGCGACATGAGTTGCTCATTCATTCAGAGATCTATCTATCTGCCATCAGTAGGGCTGTCACATAAAAATACACACAAAATATTATAAACATTTATATAAATATTGATTTTTTTATTAAAAAAGAGCAACTTTTACCCAAAATCAGGCAAAGCAGGCAGGAAGATTGAGTTGCTCACAGAATCACAGATTCATTCAGAGATCTATCTATCTGCCATCAGCTATCTGAGTCTGTCACATAAAATTTGCTTGCAAGCAAACTCACAAAATTAATTCACAACACACCATGTATGTAAATATCGAATGTTTTATTTTAAAAAAGAGCAATTTTTACCCAAAATCAGGCAAAGCAGGCAGGCAGATTGAGTTGCTCTCAGAATCATTCAGTGATCTATCTATCAGCCATTGGCTAGCTCAGTCTGTCACATAAAATTTGCTTGCCATGAATCTGCACTGAATAATACAACCTTCAGTCCTAAGGGGGGTTCGGCTGTGCTTAAAAGCAGAGCCGAAGATCTAAAGATTAGCTAGAAAGCAAGAAATCCAACCATTTCCTGCTTCCTAGCTAATCTAAATCTCCCGGCACAGCAGATGGTTGGAAAAATAGCAATTTGGCAGGCAAGTTTGCCCGGTAAGAAGTGAGTGGGCGGGGAGGGTGCCTGCGGGCTATGTGGGTGGCGCAGCCTTGTGTTTCTGCACAGCCTGGATTAATTGCTTTGTGGGGGGTGCTCTGGGGATGAGATTTCCCTGCAGCCCACCAAAATTTTCTTGCGGCCCATCAGTGGGCCACAGCCCACCGGTTGGCGACCACTGATCTAGTCCAACCCCTCCCCCTCCGGCCTAAGTGATCCCCTTTTGTGACCTTCTGATAAGCAAAGTTTATCAGAATCTGGGAAGCCAGATTCACTGAAAGAACTGCAGTGATTCACTTAACAGCTGTGGCAAGGAAGGTCGTAAAACGAGGCAAACTCACTTGAGAAATGTCTCACTTGCCACCTGGAATTTTGGGCCCAATTGTGGTCGTAAGTCGAGGACTACATGGGTTACACTGTATTCCACTCTTAACGGTCATCTTAAGTTAGCCTTCAGTATAAAAAGGGGATTTTTTTTTTCCTGTGATTTCTTCACAGACGTGTAACAGCTGCTCTAAGCTCGTTACAAACCGCTTCCCCCATTCAGAGTAGCAGCTGCAGCAACTTTTTGTGCCCGGAATATAATTAAATGCCAAAGATAATTATTTGCTACAAGAAATACACTGCGACTGCATGAGGAATTTCAAGCTCTGACCTTTCGCTGGGAGATGTCATATTAGTTCTTTTTGTAAAAAAAAAAAAAAAAAGTTCCAAGGGAATGAAAAGGTCACTTGGCAGTTAACAAATCCTGACCTACTGTTTTGCAGAAAATTTAGCTGCCGACAATATTATATTTGGGCATCCCTGGAAGACACTGTGGAAATGATAAAACTCAATAGAAGGTGCGTTTGTCACACATTTAATTAATTTGTTTATTTAACAATGGTATGTGGTTGCCCAGCTCATATATAGGTAATAACAGAATAACAGAGTTGGAAGGGACCTATCTAGTCCAACCCTCCCCTCCTCAAGCAGGAAACCCTATACCATTTGAGACAAATTGTTGTCCAATCTCTTCTTAAAAACCTCCAGCGATGGAGCACCCACAACTTCTGAAGGCAAGCCATTCCATTGATTAATTGTTCTCACTGTCAGGAAATTTCTCCTGAGTTCTAGGTTGCTTCTCTCCTTGATTAGTTTCCACCCGTTGCTTCTTGTCCTGCCTTCAGCTGCTTTGGAGAATAGCTTGACTCCCTCTTGTTTGTGGCAGCCCCTAAAATATTGGAACGCTGCTATCATGTTTCCCCTAATCCTTCTTTTCATTAAACTAGACATACATCAACAGTTCTTCGTATGTTTTTGCCTCCAGTCCCCTAATCCTCTTTGTTGGTCTTCTCTGTGCTCTTTCTAGACTTTCAACAACTTTTTTACATCGTGGCGACCAAAACTGGATGTAGTTTTGAATGACTGTTTTTCACACTTAAGACCGTTGCAGCATCCACATAGTCACGTGATCGGAAGTAATATTCAGCAGGTTCTGACCAGTTCTGGGGAACCGATAGCGGAAATTTTGAGTAGTTCGGAGAACCGGCAAATACCACCTCTGACCGGTCCCGGCCCCATCTAGTCTCTGCATCCCAGGTCCCAGCTGATTGGCTGGGTCTCCTTTTGTTGCCCTGCATAGGAGAACGGAGCTGGAAAGCAGGTTAGTGGGGTCGGGAGGGAATGGGGATTTTACAGTATCCTTCCCCTGCCATGCCCCACCAAGCCACGGCCGTAGAACCAGTCGTAAAAAATGTTTGAATCCCACCATTGCATGTGATCAAAAATTGGATGCTTGACAACTGAATCGTCTTTATGACGGTTGCAGCGTCCCAGGGTCCTGTGTTCACTGTTTGCAGCCCTCCTGACAAACAAAGTCAATGGAGAAGCCAGATTCACTGAACAACTGTGTTACTAAAATAACAACTGCAGGGATTCACTTAACAATTCTGGCAAGAACAGCCATAAAACAGGACCAAACAGCTTTATAAAGCCTTAGTAAAGCTACACCTGGAATACTGCATCCAGTTTCGGTCACCCATTAGAAAAAAAGATGCTGAGACTTTTGAAAAACAATCGGGTTACTAACCTACCAATTACAGTGATTCACTTAACAACTGAGGCCAGAAAAGTCATAAAATGGGGGAAAAATTCACTTAACCAATGTTTCATTTAGCAACAAACATTTGGGGCTCAATTGTGGTTGTACGTTGAGGATGACCTGTTATTTCTGGAGAAGAGATTCCCTCTTCACCCGCTCTCCAACAATTCTCCGCTTGAAATGCGACACTCGGCAACTCATTTTCGTTAAATCCCCAAGCTGGAACTTCCTGAGTTGATGACCTTTCCTAAGGTCTCCTTCTCGTGTCTATGTGTTTGCAAGAGAGGCCGGCTGGGGCCTTTCGTGAGGACCATAAGAGAGAGAGACAGCACATTCTCTGCATAAATAAATTCAGAAGATAAACCATAAGCGCGAAAATTGCATCGTAAACTGCGAAATGAAAGCATTTGCAGGCAAGCAAAGATCTCAGCCATCAAGGCAAAAATTGCAATAATACGGTGTCTCCGATAGATTCCTGACTGAGCTGCATCTCTGTATATCGCTTCTTTTCAACATTGCTCTGATATCAAATGCAGGTAGTCCTCAACTTACAATGGTTTATTTAGTGGCTGTTCAATGTTACAATGGCGATCAGTGGTGGGATTTAATTTTTTTTACTACCGGTTCTGTGGGCATGGCTTGGCTTGGTGGGCATGGCAGGGGAAGGATATTGTAAAATCCCCATTCCCTCCCCACCCAATTAACCTGCTTTCCAGCTCCGTTCTCCTATGCAGGGCAAAAGAAGACCCAGCCGATCAGCTGGGACTCGGGAGGCAGAGAATAGATGGGGGCGGGGCCAGTCAGAGGTGGTATTTGCTGAACTACTCCAAATTACTCAAAATTTCCACTACCTGTTCTCCAGAACCTATCAACATTGGCTGAATACTACCTCAGATTTAGCCTCCAGGCACCTCCGTATCTTTATCACTCTTCTCTATTAGCTAAGCTACAAATCAGATTGAAACATATTCGAGGTAGCCTCAGTTCCATTTCATTTCTCCTTGTCAGACTGATGGGCACACCTGGAACCCAAATGGTCTGCATGGAAATGCTGGTGCCCCCCGACAACCATGCTGTGCTGACTCAGTTTTAATGAAGACTGATTAGCCAGGTCAACAGGTCACAGTCAGCGATTAGGCTGGGAGGATGAAATCTTATTTCCCAGGTTAAGGTTCCTTCTTCAGGATGTGAAGCTTGTCCTAATAAATTAAGGTGAAGTTCAGCTGAGGTCCAGAGCAGAGGATGGATGGATGGCTGCTTCCTTTTTGAAGAAAGGGATGTTAGACATCACAAGACGGATTAGCCGCTGGAAGAAGCCTTGTGACCATCGTGCAAAGTTTAGTGGAAGAATGTAGGAAGATTCATTTAAATGCAGAAGAACAAAAAATAAAAGCTGTTTCAGCTCATCAAATTCAACGGGCTGCCTCCTCTTAATAACTCAGAAATGCTATTTACTTTTTTTTGTAAGGAATCCATGCAGCATTCCACCCACCCAGCCAGGGCCGTCTTAATAGCATTATGGGCCCCGGGCAAAGCAGTGTACTGGGGCCCCTATGACAACTACTCACGGGAATAAAAATGTAAATGGTTGATAAAATTAAACATATATTTGCATGTTAGTATTAATAACAAAAATGCAGTAAAATATAATAAATATGTTGCTGTATTTATAGGATACGAAGTGCATTGATGGGTTAACATACACCGATTAGTATGGGGCCCCTCCGCTCGTGGGGCCCATGGGCAAGTGCCCATCAGGCTCATGCGTTAAGACAGCAATGCATCCATCCATCCAGAAAGACAGCCATCCCATATAGGTAATTCTCAACTTACGACCCACAATTGAGCCCAAAATTGATGTTGTTACGTGAGAAATTTGTTAAATGAGTTTTGCCCCATTTTACGACTTTAGTAAGATGGTTGTTAAGTGAATCCAGTTTCCTCATTGACTTTGCTTGTCCGAAGATCACAAAAGGCGATCACGTGACTCTGGGATACTGCAAATGTCATAAATGTGAATCAGATGCCAAGCATCTGAATAGAAATCACGTGATTATGGGGATGCTACAACGTTTGTAAGTGTGGAAAAACGGTCATAAGTCACTTTTTTCAGTGATGTTGTACAGGCAGTCCTCAGCCTACGACCACAATTGGGCCCAAAATTTCCACTGTTAAATGAGACATTTGTTAAGTCATTTTACAACCTTTCTTGCTTCAGTTGTTAAGTGAATCATTGCAGTTGATAAGTTAGTAACCTGGTTGTTAAGTGAATCTGGCTTTCCCATTGACTTTGCTTGTCAGAAGATCACATGACCTTGGGACCTTGCAACGGTCACAAGTATGAACTGGTTGCCCAGCACCTGAATTTTGATCACATGACCATGGAGATGCTACAAAGGTTGTAACCGTGAAAAAACGGTCATAAGCTACTTTTTTCAGTGCCGTTGGAACTTTGAACGGTCACTAAATGAACTGTTGTAAGTCGAGGACTACCTGTAACTTGGAATGGTCATTAGGTAAACAGTTGCAAGTCAAGGAATACCTGTATTTTGTCCAAAATAAAAGCATCTGATCACCAATTTCCTCAAAATAAGCAATGGCCTAAACCAGGGGGTCTCCAAACTTGGCAACTTTAAGACTTGTGGACTTCAACTCCCAGAATTCTCCAGCCAGCATAGTTTGGGGACCCCTGGCCTAAACATTTCAAGAAAGCAGATGTTAAGAGAACGTCCACATTGTACCTGACAGCTGGACTTGCCTTGAACTTGCAAGCCTGGCAATTTACACACACCGCAAAATGTTGGCTAGTAAACCTGCACTCTCTCCCACATTCTGACAGGCACTCCTGTTACGTTATCTAAATTTCAAACCTCTGAAAAGGTTGCAGATGGTGACTTGAGCAAACACAGGTAGTCCTTGACTTACGACCACAATTAACCCCCAAATGTCTGTTGCTAAGTAAGACATTTGTTAAGTGAGTTTTGCCCCATTTTACGACCTTTCCTGACTCCGTTGTTAAGTGAATGACTGCAGTTGATAAGTTAGTAACCTGGTTGTTTTTCAAAAGTCTCAACATCTTTTTTTTTTTTTTTTAAATGTGGTGACCAAAACTGGATGCAATATTCCAGGTGTGGCCTTACTAAGGCTTTACAAAGCGGTTTTGTCCCATTTTATGGACTTTCTTGCCACAGTTGTTAAGTGAACCGCTGCGGTTGTTGAGTTAGTAACCCAGTTGTTAAATGAATCTAGCTTCCCCACTGACTTTGCTTGTCTGAAGGTCGCAAAAGGGAATCACATGACCTCAGGAGTCAGCAACCGTCATAAATATGAACCAGTTGCTAAACATCTGAACTTTGATCAAATGATTGTGGGGATCCTGCAAAGGTTGTAACTGTGAAAAACGGTCACAAGTCACTTTTTTTCAGTGCCCGTTATAACTTTGAATGGTCACTAAATGAACCATTATAAATCGAGGACTACCTGTACACATTTTGCTGAGGGAAGAAATGGAACTCTTCAGTCTTGGTGATTCATGTATGAGGAGAAGGAAGACAGGTTCACCAGAACATTTTAACCAGTTAAATGACATCTTCTCAGGCCCAAGGCCTTGTAGCTATGGTCAAATCTCAAACCCCCGTGGCTGTCAAAAGCTCTTTACAGATTACAGATTAACAGAGTTGAAAGGGACATTGTAGGTCATCAAGTCCAACCCCCTGCCCAAGCAGGACTCGGACTCTAACCCTAACCCTAATCCTACACCATTTCCAACAGATAGCAGTCCAGTCTCTTCTTTTTTTTGTAATAAGTTTTTTATTTTTATATTTTAAAAAACATCTCTTTTGGTGAACAATGTGGTTCCAGGTTTTTACATTTCCATACAAACCTGACCTAAGTTACATATTCTTTCATATTCAGTTTCAAGTCCAGTCTCTTC
The DNA here is from genome assembly GCF_049901735.1 of Notechis scutatus. Lineage (NCBI taxonomy): Eukaryota > Metazoa > Chordata > Lepidosauria > Squamata > Elapidae > Notechis > Notechis scutatus. The sequence goes on along the minus strand of NC_142011.1, from coordinate 11,264,059 downwards.
TTGAAAGCCTCCAGGGATGAAGCTCCCACAACTTCTGAAGGCAGCTTCTATTCCATGGGTTGATTGTTTTCACTGTCAGAAAATTTATCCTTATTTCCAGGTTGAATCTCTCCTTGTTCAGTTTCCATCCATTATCCCTTGTCTGGCCTTCAGGTGCTTTGGAAAATAGGTTGACACCCCACACACACACACATACACACACTCTGTGGCAGCTCCTCAAATATTGGAGCACTAATATCATGTTTCCAGATAATCAGAGTTGGAAGGGACCTTGTAGGTCATCTAGTCTCCCCTGGCCCTTTGCCTCACTAGACTAGCCATTTCATTCCAGTGTTCTCCTTGATCTTGCCCCTTCACTTTCTCCACCAGTATCATCTTCTACAGGTAATCCTCAACTTACAACCATTTGTTTAGTGACCTTTAAAGTTACAACAGCAGTGGCGTATGACCACTTGTGACACTCATGACTGTTGCAGCATCCCCATGGTCACATGATCAAAATCCAGATGCTTGGCGACGAGATCATATTTATGATGGTTCCAGAGTCCCGTGATCATGTGATCACTTTTTTGCGACCCTCTGACAGGCAACGTCAATGGGGAAGCCAGAGTCACTTAACAACCATGTTACTAACTTAACAACAGGAGGGATTTGCTGAACTATGGCAAGAACTGTCGTAAAATGAGGCAAAACCCATTAACTGTCTTGCTTAGCGACAGAAATTTGGGGTTCAATTGTGGTCATAAATCAAGGAGTACCTGTACTTCCCTCACCCCTGCCATTCCTTTTCTTCCGGTCTATTAGATGCTTATGTGCCCTTAAATGCGGCTGCGTGGTGATTATCACCAAAAGAGAACAAGCAGTCTATACTTCAGTCAAAGTTCAAGTCGTTCTTCTGGGACAGCGGTGTCAAGCTCACAGATGTGACAGATGTGGCCCACGGGGTGCTTACCGTGTTTCCCCGAAAATAAGACCAGGTCTTATATTAATTTTTGCTCCAAAAGACGCATTAGGGCTTATTTTCCAGTTAGGGCCTATTTTTGGGAAAATACGGTTCCAAATGTGTCCATCGGACTGACAATCTTAGCTGGGGCTTATTTTCGGGGTAGGGCTTATATTATGAGCATCCTGCAAAAATCATGCTAGGGCTTATTTTCCAACTGGGTCTTATTTTCAGGGAAACAGGGCAAATCCGGCCTGCGGGGCTGGTCTGGAAATAGCAAAGGACCAGCCCACGGTGCCTCTGTCAGCCAAAATGGGCCACGCAGGGACTGCACGAGCCTCCCTTCCCCCAGCATCCCATTTTTATGCCTAGATCGCCTCCTGCAGGACTTTGCCAGCCAAAATGGGGCAAGGAGGGGCAGACAAGGCCCCCGGTGCCCTGTTTTCGGCCTGGATGGCCTCCCTCACTGCCTGCCAGCCTGCAGGAGAAAAAAAACTACAGTGCTGATCCGGCCCTCTAAGAAATCCAATTTGACACCCCTGTTCTAGGAGAACACAAACATCGTCTTCGGTTCTGCAGTACGAAACCATCTCTCTTCTTTGTCTCGTTCTTTTAAGCCAGGGTTCCCCAACCTGTGGCGAGTGCGTACCCCGTCCATTCTTGCCAACTCTGTTCTAAGCCTTCTTTACCTTTTAGCTAACCTAGTAACTTTGTCTGTGCATTGCTTGTGCACAGTTTGCATCTCTTGCCATCTTACGATCTATTTGCTGTACAGGATAAGCACGAATGGGGTCAACAGCTATCCATGATTCACTCCCTTTCCTGTTCTGAATCACTACTTCTCTAAACTAAGTTCTTACAATAACTTCTCATCTGTTCAAACATTTCTCAGAAGAATAATTGGCTATTGTGGCAAAATGCGGCATGCATATTAGCCTCAGGTATGTGGTACACCAGATTCTCCAAATTCTGCTCCACGTATTCTCCGAGGGCTTTGATAGGGTTCATGTTCCCACACCAATTCACATTATGCCCTTGAATGTGGATTTCTACAAAATCCTAACTTACATTTCTGTTTTGTCAGCAAGCAAACAGTTTAGAGTTGCCTTCTCCTTCCAGGATGCTGGAACACAATTCCTATGATGATCATTTAAGGAGCACAATCTGGCCATGCTGGCTTGAATCATGGCAATCTAATATGTCTACAAGAAAAATGGTTCTGTGAAATCTGGTTTACCATAACCAAACCAAGTGTAACATCATCAGTGCTAGTAAGGGAGTAGGGTTCACTCTCATTTTATGCCCTCTCAGTGTAGATAACAACAGTCCAATTAAAGAACAACCAAGTCCACGCCCAACAACACTGACAGAGGAAGACACTGGTATATAAAAGAGAGCAATCTCTTATTGGCACTGATGATGTTACGTAGCTGGGTAATGAAATGTCTGCAAGAAAACAAGCAAGCTCAGAGAGCACCAAGGACCCTGAGCTACAAGTATTCTCTTCTATCAATACCATAACCCTTGTTTGCCTAATTCAATGTCATGGCAAGCATCCAACACACACCACGAGGCAATGAATACATGAGCTGCCTTGCAGATACAAAGATCTAATCCTGACATTTGAACAGTGATGTCTGAGCTAAGATAAGACAAGGCGGGATAAGAAGCAATGGATGGAAACTAATCAAGGATAGACCCAATCTAGAACTAAGGAGAAATTTCCTAACAGTGAAAACAACTAATCAGTGGAATGGCTTTTGCCTGCAGAGCTCGTGGGTGCTCCATCACTGGAGGGTTTTAAGAAGAGAGTGGACAGCCCTTGGTCTGAAAGGGGTGTCAAACTCAAGGCCTGGGGAACGGATCCAATCCATGGAGTGCTTAGATCTGGCCCACGAGACCGCCCTGCAAACAGCAAAGGACCGGCCCACAGTGCCTCTGCCAGCAAAAACGGAGCTCAGGAGGGCCCCGTGCTCCATTTTCGCTGGCAGAGGGTTGCAGGAGGCCATTGTAGCTGAAAACGGAGCTCGTGAGAGCCACGTGTGGAGCCCGTTTTCACTGGCAGAGCTCTCAGGCTACCACAGGCACCCCCGACACTAGTAATGACAAGCTGGCCATGCCCCCAGCCCCCCCAAACACAACCCTGATGCGGACCTCAATGAAAGCGAGTTTGACACCCCTGGTATAGGGTCTCCTGCTTGAGGAGGGGGTTGGACTAGAAGACCTCCAAGAACATCGTTATTCTGATGTTCTGAAGACACAGAAGGACAGCTGCCATAAAAGGCTGAGGCAGTGAAATATTACAGCCAAGACTCCCATTGTTGACTCAATCGGTCCATATGCAGCGACTCTTATTAATACTTTATCTTGTCTAAACAAAAGTGCAAATGGTAAATCTATCCAGCTTTTCCTGGAGACCGACTTATCCTCCAGACCCCGGGAATCCATAAAGGATGACTCACTACTGGTGATTCAGTCTGCAGCTATGAGCATGTCTCCAGAGACCTGTGGTATAGCAGGAAAAGACCCACATGCAACCTCATAGATTCCGTTGCAGAAGATAGTCTATAAGGCTTTAGAATAACAGGAAGTTTTAGGAAGGGAACTACTAATTGCTAGGTTCCAACTATTCTCTCCTGTAAGGATTCTTACGTAGGTCTTAAGGTCATTGCTTAAGATTCTTAATGTCAGAGAATAGTTTGGCTTCAGGGCATAAAGCCAACCAAAACTCTCTTTTTTAAAAAATGGCATTCTAGTCTTGAGCTGTTCCTGGCCCAAATTAATAGGCCCTGTTGCTAAAAGCCTCCTGCTTAAAGACATTAAAAATAAATTAAAGGCTTCATTAACAGAGGGACAGAATCAAGATAGATCATGTGAAGTGTGAATACTACTTTACAATGCCTGAGTAAGAACACACTTGGAATACTTAATCCAGTTCTGGTCAACACAATATTAAAAAAAAGATGTTGAGATGCTGGAAAAATGCAGAGAAGAGCAACAAAGATGATTAGGGTGCTAAAACATAAGCACAGTTACAGGAATTGGGTATGTCTAGTCCAACAAAAAGGATTAGGCGAGACATGATAGCAGTATTTGAGGAGGTCCTTCAAAGACGAGGGGATCAAACTACCTTCCGAAGGACCAAAATGCAAGACAATAAGACTATGGATGGAAACGAACCAAGGAGAGAAGCAACCTAGAACTAAGGAGAAATTTCCTAACAGTGTGAGCAATCAACTCATGGAACAGAAGTTGCCTTCAGAAGTTGTGGGTGCTCCATCACTAGAGGCTTTCAAAAAGAGACTGGACAACCATTTGTCTGAAATGATATAGGGTCTCCTAGTCGAGCAGGGGATTGGGTTACAAGACCTTTGAGGTCCCTTCCAAATCTATTATTCTATGTTCTAAAAAATGCTCCAGAACGTGGAAAAAAATTAGCCCAAAGTCAAGGCTAAGGAAAGGAAATCTTAGCCATTTCCAAAAATGTCCATTCTAAGAAAAGGGTCACGAAGAATGCACTGCAGGCTATTTACCCTTTCCAACTTCTTGTCCATTTTATATAAAGCAACTAAAAGCCTGCCAAGGCCACTTGGCAATTTTGCATTTTTTTTCCCCCCCCCAATTGCCTCCAATTGCTGAAGGACAATTTCTGAGTGATCTTACAGTGCAAAGATATTCCCACAATGCTAAAGATAAAATTGTTTACCAAAGCACAGGATTAGAATTACTTCACTGGAGACTACAGATATCTGTAGATGATTCTTCCTTTTAAGCCCATTGTCCTATTTTTAAAGTCATCTTTTTTGGAGAGAAAAAAATTCAATAGGCAACAAAAATACTCAAAGGAAGAAAACAGACCTTCAATAGGCAACAAAAATGCTCAATGGAATAAAACAGACCCATGACTTCTGAAACTGACAAACAAGCTCGAAGTAATAATTGTGGTGTGAAGGCTAGTTACCCCAACTTTCTAGATTGTGTTCTGTAACACAATCTAGAGACCCAAAAGGTGTTTTTTTTCCAAAAGGCAACTGGATTTTCTTGTTTTTCCCCTCTAAAAAGTTTTGCTTCTCATCCAAGAAGTTTCTTCAGTTCAGTTTCTTGGATGAGAAGCGAAACATTTTTAAGGAAAATAATAATAATAAGAAAGTCCAGTTGCCTTTTGGGACAACCATGACCTGGATGATTGATAATGTCCATAGACACAAACTAGAGACCCAATCTTTGCATTGTCTGATTTTCCTTCTGCATTAGGAAGCACCCCTAAAGCTACTGAAACTTCTTGAAATATGAATATATGTTTCTTACAAAATGTTCTTTCTCACAGTGTCCTCACTTACCATCCCAAAGGGTTGCTGAATGATGATAATATTGCCTAGCAGAGAGATCAGTGTGGAACCATCCTGAATATAACTTCACAAGAACTGAAGAAGCTTCTTGGATGAGAAGCAGAATGTCTTCAAGGAAAAAAACCAAAGGAAATCTGGTTTCTTCTTGGAAAAAAAGCAACTTTGGGACAACCATGATATGGATGACTGAGAATCTCCGTAGACAACTTCATGAGAAATTTCCATGACTGACATTTTGCACACCTTTAATGCACAGAACTATTATACACTTAAAAACTGGTTTTGTAAATGTGGAGACCTCAGGCGGAGTTCTTCAAAATGATGCTAATAGATATTTGTCCCCTGTACATATAATTTACAATCACACCAGGGGTGGGATTCAACCAGTGTTACCACCAGTTCGGTGACTACGTTTTGCGCGCGCATGTAAAAAAAAAACCATCAGCTGTGCTGCCCTTCCGGTCAGCTCCAGAATTTAATGGGGGGCTTCTGGTTAGGAGCTTTGTGGCTCTTTGAGTGTTTAAGGTTGCCGATCCCCGGTATAGGGTTTCTTGCCTAAGCAGGAGTTTGGACTAGAAGACCTCCAAGAACCCTTCCAACTCTGTTATTCCATTCTATTCCATTCCATATATCTACCATGTTGGCCGTCAATTCAAGCAACAATTGAATGGTCACAGGTCCTTCGCAACCTTTCATCTAATACAGCAGAGTTCTCCCAAATTTTTAAAGTCTACAGCAGGGGTCCCCAACCGGTACCGGTCCGTGGAACAAGTCCTACCGGGCCGCTGGCTTGCTGGGCGCCGCCATCTTGTTTTGATGAAAAAGTGCTTCCGGTGAGCTTTTCCGGGTAGAAAGCTCACCAGAAGCACTTTTTCATCAAAACAAGATGGCGGCGCCCAGATGATGTCAGTACCGGGCCGCGCCATAAAAAAGGTTGGGGATACCGGGCCGCGGCGTAAAAAAGGTTGGGGATCACTGGTCTACAGTATGTTCTCCTTTACTCCACAACTTACTATCAATGCTGAAAAGAAACCCAACAGGCTAGAGTGCAGTACTGCAAACCACTTCTGCTGACAGCCAGCTGCCTACAATTTGGCAGATTGAATCTCACCAGGCTCAAAGTTGATTCAGCCTTCCATCTTTCTGAAGTGGGTAAAATGAGAACCCAGATTGTTGGGGGAAATAGGCTGACTCTGTAAACCGCTTACAGGCTGTAAAGCACTATAAAGTTGTATATAAGTCTAGGTGCTATTGCTATATAATTCTATTGGAATAAAACAAAAACAGAGAGCTAACATGAGGGGATCCTTGATGCTCTCTGAGCTTGGTTGTTTTCCTGAAGATGTTTGATTACCCAAACTCGGTAACACCTTCAGTTATTAGCATTGACGATGTTACCTAGTTTGGATAATGAAACATCTGCAAGAAAACAGCCAAGCTCAGAGAGCACCAAGGATGCTCCATTTCAACACAACAGAGAGCTGAAATTCTCCTGAATTCTGCAGTTGATGCCTATGTCATCACTTAAGTCCAGATCTAGTGATAAAATCATGTAATATACTTAATTCTGGCAGGAACACAACTCGTTCATCCCATCACCCTATATTAGGGAAAGAACAAATGATAAAGGCATCATTTTTTTGCATTGAAATTGAAAACACCCACCACCCTAGCTATTTCTGGAACCCTGATCAGGAAGACCAAATTTGTCCCACAAGCATAATAAAAAGCACATTTTTAAAATTATTATTAGCAGCTGGATGCTGAAAGCCTGGCCAAAGAAAACTCAAACTAGAATAGATCAAACATCTGGGAAAGCCCATTTGGAACCCAGAGAAGGAGGTCAGAAAGGAAAATATCAGTTATGATTTGTTGCAAGTAGCAAACCAACAAAAGCCAGTAAGATCACATCCACAACATACTTTCCAACTGTTTTTGGCAGCAGCAGCATTTTCAGAAGGTTTTAATAAAAGTTCAGATTGCCTTTTTAATGCTAGTTCTGACCATTTTGAAGCATGGCTGCCCTAACATAGATTGACAGGCGGAGTTAATCAAGTCATCAGCTTAGACTCCTTATATTCCCAAAAATATCTAAGTCCAAACCTCTCCCGAATTCCCTCGATCCTTAAAGGTAAAGGTTCCCCTTGCACATACGTGCTAGCTGTTTCCGGCTCTAGGGGGTGGTGCTCATCTCCGTTACAAAGCTGAAGAGCCAGCGCTGTCCGAAGACAACTCCGTGGTCATGTGGCCGGCATGACTAAATGCCGAAGGCGCACAGAACAAAGTGCCTTTACACCAAAGTGGTCCCTATTTTTCTACTTGCATTTTTACATGCTTTCGAACTGCTAGGTTGGCAGAAGCTGGGACAAGTAACGGGAGCTCACTCCGTTACGGAGCGCTAGGGATTCAAACCGCCGAACTGCCAACCTTTCTGATCGACAAGCTCAGCATCTTAGCCACTGAGCCACGGTACTGAACTTCAATTGATTAGATTCTTGTGTACAGGCTTGAACAATAAATCTTTTTTATTTGCAACTCCACATATGGTCCTGATCCTTTCTGCCTGACAGGAGTTTTATCACCCATGTGGGTGCCCTCCATGGAGAAACATCTCATCAATACAAGATCCTTCTACATGTGGGGGGCAAGCAAGCAAGACTGTTGCAAGAGCTTAAATCAGGGGTGTCAAACTCAAGGCCTGCGAGCCAGATCCGGCCTCGGTGGGGTGTTTAGATCTGGCCCGCAGGATCACCCTGGAAACAGAGAAGGGCAGGCCCGCGGAGCCTCTGCTAGCAAAAAACGAGCGGCCCTCACAAGCTTCAGTTTCACTGGCAGTGAGTTGCAGGAGGCCATTGCAGCCAGAAACGGAGCTCGGGAGCCTGTCCACACTCATCCTGCCCCCACTGAGGTCAAACACAACTCTGATGCGGCCCTCAATGAAATTGAGTTTGACACCCCTGGTTTAAATGGTGGTCAGGGGTCACTTTCTCACAGATGTTTGAGAGCGACACATTTGCCATTTTGCAGTTGCAGTGGATAACCTACAGGTAGTCCTCGACTTACAGTTGTTCATTTAGTGACCATTCGATGTTACGACGGCACTGGTTTTCAACACTTACAATCATTGCAGCCTCTCCAGGGTCACGTGATTAAAAATTCAAGCGCTTGACAACTGACATGTATTTATGACGGTCTGTCCCAGGGTCATGCAATCAACATTTGTATCATTATCAGCCGGCTTTTGGCAAGCAAAGTCAATGGAGTAAGCCAAATTTAATTAATTTCAGTCATTCGCTTAACAACTGTAGCAAAATATGTTGTAAAATGGGACGCAACTCAATTAACAACTACTACGCTTAAACGAGAAACTTTGGGCTCCACATGAGGTAAAACTCACTTAACAACCGTATCACTTAACAACATAAATGTTAGGCTCAATTGTGGCTGTAAGTTGAGAATTACCTGTACAGCCCAAAATTTCTGTTGCTAAGTGAGACAGTTGCTAAGTGAGTTTTACCTCAGTTTACAACCTTTCTTGCCACGGTTGTTAAAAGAATCGCTGAGGTTGCTAAGTTAGTTAACAAGGCCATTAAGTGAATCTGTCTTCCCCACTGACTTTGCTTGTCAGATGGTCACAAAAAGGGAACCAGTGACTCTGGGACACTGCAACCGTCATAAATATGAATCAGTTGCCAAGTGTCTGAATTTTGATTATGTGATCAAAATGGGGATGCTGCAACAGACCTAAGTGTGAAAAACATAAGTTATTTTTCTCAACGCCACTGTAACTTCTTCTCTTTTTATTTGCAATACATTTTTTATTTTTGTTTTAACACATCATTGTGTGAGCAGTGTGGTTCCGGAGTGTCTTACATTTTAAAACAAATATGACAATAGTTTTCCTCTTCGATACAGTTGACATTCTTATAAGATTTGATCTTAATGTACATATTTTGTTAAATTATCACTCTTAACTATTTAATATTGCAGCATGTTATTTTTGTGTCAATCTCTATATTCTTAATATCACTCCTTTTACTAGGATACTATATTAATAATCATATTTTCAGTGTTTAACAAATTATATAATTCTGATAACAATTCACAGATTCATATTAATTTATATTTTTCCATCATTCATTCCCTTTTTAATTTTTAATTGTGCCATTATTATATTTAAAGCATCCCCTTTCAAGTCGCATTTTAATGCAGATAAAATAGTATCATATTTATGTTTCACATATTGTACAATTTTAATAGTAATATACACCACTGTAACTTCAAGCAGTCACAAAATGAACTGTTGTATATCGAGGACTATCTGTATTTTATCATGGTCAGTGGGGGGGGGTGACCCTGGATTTTTGGATGATTAAGGGAAGTGGCGGCACAGTAGTTAGAATCCAGTATTGCAGGATAATTCTGCTATCTACTGACTGCCAGCAGTTCGATCCTGACCAGCTCAAGGTTGACTCAGAAGCCTTCCATCCTTCTGAGGTTGGTAAAATGAGGATCCAGATTGTTGAGGGCAATAGGCGGACTCTGTAAACCGCTTAGAGAGGGCTGTAAAACACTGTGAAGTGGTATATAAGTGCTATTGCTATTCTATTCATCCCAATCACAGTCTGTCCAGTTCTTCAAAAGATTTTTTTTTTTCTTAGACAGCTCATTTGTTCAGTCCTGCAGATCCAGGAGACAAGCCCTGTGACTTCAGTTCCTCCAGAGTTCAAAAGGTTTTACAGGCTTCCAAAACTGGCTCTCGGCCCATCTTTCAGGGAATAGGAAATTGGTTTCCGATTATGAACCAAGCAAAAGAACAGGCTTCCTATGGCAGACTCTCAAAGGAACTCATTCAGTTTTAAAACCACCCTATGCTCAGAAATGTTACTGAAGGAAATTTCAGGTTAATCCTGAGTTTTGGTCTCATCCGGCTCGGTGCTAAAAGTCTTTCAATCTCTCAAAACAGAGGCAGAAAAAGGTGGCTACCAAATGAAGACATTTTATCCTCCAATTAGACATTTTAAAATACTAATATACCGTATATTTTAAAAAATAATGACCCACTTCTTTCACACTTTTGAGAAAGCAGAAGCAGCACTATTTTTTTTATTTTTTTTTTTGCAATATTGTAGTTAAATTTCTTTTGCCTGCAGATGTTTAAAAGGGAAAGAGAAAGGTTCCCCTTGCACATACGTGCTGGTTGTTTCCGGCTCTAGGGGGTGGTGCTCATCTCCGTTACAAAGCCAAAAAGCCAGCGCTGTCTGAAGACGTTTCCCTGGTCATGTGGCTGGCATGACTAAACGCCGAAAGTGCACGGAGCACTGTTACCTTCCCACCAAAGGGGTCCCTATTTTCCTACTTGCATTTTTTACATGCTTTCGAACTGCTAGGTTGGCAGAAGCTGGGACAAGTAATGGGAACTCACTCTGTTACATGGCGCTAGGGATTCAAACCACCGAACTGCCAACCTTTCTGATCGACAAGCTCAGCGTCTTACCCACTGAGCCACCGTATCCAGATGTTTATAGCCATTTAAATTGCATCAATCTTTTCTCCAACCCTGCCCCCCCCCCAAAAAACACCTCACCCCACCAATTTGCAAATGTGTTTTCGAAATGGATCTCAGAAAAAGTAAATGCACTCAAATAAACTGTTGATTCATGTCAGAAGCATCACAATTAAAATAAGGCCTACTCTATGACCTAACAGTTAAAATATAAATGTAAATATCTACAAATTAAACAGACCCCGCCCAGAAACTAGCAACATTAATTGCGTTCTGTCGCACTGCCATGAGGTCAAGTGTACACTGACTGGGGCACAAAGAGCAGGTATACATATATGTTGTTGTCTACATGTCATCACAATTGCATAAGAATAATACCTTACTGTAAACCAGGGGTGTCCAACCTTTCACCTTCCCTGGGCCACATTAGAAGATGAAAATTTGGTTTGGGCCGCACATAATTAAATTAAATAATTAATTAAATTAAACTAAACTAAACTAAACTAAACTAAACTAAACTAAACTAATTAAATTAAATTAAATTTAAAAAAACATAAAATAAAATTATTATTTATTATTTATTATTAATAATTTATTAAAAATTATTTATTTTTTATTTTATAATTTTCCGCCAAATTTTGCGGGGTGGGGGGAGGGGGAAGAAAGCTCGTCGCCTCACGCCTACCTCTCCTTCTGCAAATGCAGCAGCGGCGGCAGCGGCGATGGGGGCAGAAGCAGCAGAGGCGGCGGGGGCAGAAGCAGCAGCGGCGGGGCGGCGGCGGGGCAGAAGCAGCGGCGGCGGTGGGGGGGCAGAAGCAGCAGCGGTGGCAGCGGCGGGCGGGGCAGAAGCAGCAGCAGCGGCGGGGCAGAAGCAGCAGCGGCGTGGGGCAGAAGCAGCAGCGGTGGCGGCGGTGGCGGGGGCAGAAGCAGCAGCGGCGGCGGGGTGGCGGGGGGCAGAAGCAGCAGCGCCGGCCAGGGCAGAAGCAGCAACAGTGGCGGGGGGGGCAGAAGCAGCAGCGGTGGCAGCGGTGGCGGGGGCAGAAGCAGCAGCGGTGGCAGCGGCGGCAACAGCAGGAGGTGGCGGGCGGGACTTTTGGGCTGCGGCTGCCCGCCTTTTCTGTTGCTCGCCCGCCCCGCCTCGCGCCTGCCTCCTCCTCCTCCTCCTCGCTGGATCTTTCATGAAGGTTTGGGTGGGTGTTGGGCCGCATTGCGAGGTAACCTGGCGCATGCGCCCGTGGGCCGCTGGGTTGGACAAGCCTGCTGTAAACCATAAACCTGGCGGGACAAAGAAGGGCCTTTTCTGTGGTGGCTCCCTCCCTGTGGATCATTATCCTTACAAAGAAAAGATTGTACCCCACTTTGGTACTTTTCATAAAGGGCCTGAACCCCAGAATGATACAGAATACACATCAAGTGGCTTGTTTGATTGTTGTCCCCAAGGGATGGTGGGTTATTGATTTTTGTATTTTTTTTTAAATTAGGAGTTTATTCATATAAGCCTCCTATAGTTACTGAAAGTAACTGGGGCAGCCCTATAAAATTTCATAATAGCAATAGCACTTAGACTTATATACCACTTTACAGTGCTTTACAGACCCCTCTAAGCAGTTTACAGAGTCAGCCCTATTGCCCCCCCACCAACAACCTGGGTCCTTATTTCACCCACCTCAGAAAGATGGAAGGCTGAGTCAACCTTGAGCCTGGTGAGATTTGTTTTGCAAAACTGCAGGAAGCCGGCAGGCAGCAAAATTAGCCTGCAGGACTGCACTCTAAACAGTGCATCACCGCGCTCATAATGAATGAATGAATGAATGAACGAACGAACGAACGAACGAATGAATATCCCAAAGGTGCTTTTGCAAGAGGCAACTGGATTTGTCTGGTTTTTCTTTGAAGATGTTTCCTTTCTCATCCAAGAAGCTTCATAGGCTCTCCAGAGTCCAACTCCTTCAACTCCAGAGCTGAAGAAGCTTCTTGGATGAGAAGCAAAACATCTTCAAAGAAAAAACAGAAAGTCCAGTTGCCTCTTGAAAAAGCACCTTTGGGACAATCTGGATGACTGAGAATCTCCATAGATAAATGAATGACTAATAAAAAATTTTGCTTCGTGCTCCTGCACCAAAGTATGTCACCTGAACTTTTCTTTAAAACATTCCCTGCAAGTTTAAAAAGTATTTAATTTTTGGAAAGACTAATTTAAGCTAGATGGCTGCATTGAGCTTTGAACCCAGAAAGATAAGTAGGGTTTGACATAGTACAGGTAGTCCTCGACTTACAACAGTTCGTTTAGTGATCGTTCAATGTCGCAACAGCACTGAAAAATGTGACTTATGACCGTTTTTCACAGTTATGACTTTTGCAGCATCCCTGTGAGCGTGTGATCAAAATTCAGGTGCTTGGCAGCTGGTTCACAGCTATGAGTGTTGCTGTGTCCCAAGGTCATGTGATCACATTTTGCGACCTGCTGACAAGCAAAGTCAATGGGGATGCCAGATTTACTTAACAACCGGGTTACTACCGTGTTTCTCATATAATAAGGCTGGGTCTTATTTTTTTTTGAGCCCCCAAAAATGGCTAGGCCGTTTTTTCGGGGTGACTTAATTCCCCTTGCATCTTCGAGCGGGCAGCGACGGCTTGGATGTTGACCTCGGCATTGGTGGGGCACTTCGCATCAGGGTCAATGCAGGCAGCACCATATCCGGGTGTGCAACAAAAGTACTTCCTAACGGCAAGCCCCCCCACTATTCCCCACCATTTCGCATGTTTTAATATAGGCCTTAATTTGGGGGAGGGGCTTAATTTCATTTCATGCCTATAAAACATGCTGGGACTTCCTATTGGGGGAGGCCGTATTGTTGGAGAAACAGGGTAGCTTAACAACTGCAATGATTCACTTAGCAACTGTGGCAAGAAAGGTCGTAAAATGGGGTAAAACTCACTTAGCAAATGTCTCACTTAACAACAGAAATATTGGACTCATTGCGGTCATAAATCAAGAACTACCTATACTTAAGACAAGTGATCATCAGAAATCTCTGCCCCAAACAGAGAAGCCACATCATGTGTGTGATGGTGTGATAACTCATTCATCACTCCCTTCAGATCTTCATGTCTGCCAACAATAATATGTTGTTCTCAACTTATAACCGTTCGTTTAGTGACCACTAGAGCAATAAAGCATTGCAGGAAATTACAATGGCACTGAAAAAAGCTATTTGGATCCTTGCACCTGTGAAGACAGTGGCATCCCCATGGTCACGTGATCAAAATTTGGGCCTTTATTTACAACGGTTGCAGCCTGAGGTCATGTGATCACCCTTTGCGACTTTTAGAATAGAATAATAGAGTTGGAAGGGACCTTGGAGGTCTTCTAATCCAACGCCCTGCTTAGGCAGGAAACTCTATGATTTGCACTGAAGATGGTGTCTGATTTCGTTGTATGAGGTGCAATTACAATAAAGTAAACTAAAACTATACCATTTCAGACAAATGATTATCCAATGTCTTCTTAAAAACCTCCAGTGTTGGAGCATTTTCCATATTTTCATAAGAGTGATTGCTGTACATAAGTGTAAAACATCAATTAAAAAAAGGAGATTGTTCATGTATATATTCAGATGGTATTGTTTTCAGAAATACAGAATACCCAATGATTATATATTATAATAAAAAGAGCAAAGAACCAACTTCTGTAGTTTAAGGTAATAAAGATCTTTTTCCAGCTCTCACTGGTGTGAAGCTTAAAAGTTTTTGTCTGGCCCAATTATTGTCCTGGGTGTGATTTACACCATTTATGAAAGCTTTTAAAAACTAATTAAACCCTAACAAAGAGCCACCTGGGGCATGAATTTAGTGGTCTTAGAGCACCTGGATTTAATTTACAGCAGTGAAAATTCAGTTCCAAAGTGGATTTCTGCCTCATTTCACTCCAGGTTTAGTAAAAACCTGCACCTATTTTCTTTTACAGCGAAAGTCTGATATAGTGACATCGTCATTTTCTAGGCAATTCTGTCATTCAACCAAGATAATATTTTTCTCTCTTCAATTGAAGAAAACAGTAGCTAAGTTGCTGTTGGGAAAGATAAAATTTAAGTACAGAATTTTAAGTACAGAAAGTGAAAGAGTAAAAACAGATTTTTACTCTTTCCCTTTGCCAACTATTTTTGGTGGTATTTCTTCCCAGATGTCCTTATCTCTAGTAGAAAATAGTTTGAATATAAAACAGTAGTTTTTGTCAAAAAAAAATTACTTTAGAAGCTTATCCTGATCCAAAATCATTTGTTTCTGAAATTTTACGAGGGCTTACAACAACTATTTCACAAAAAGAATGATAACAAAACACACTCCTATTACTCTGAGTTTAATATTCAAATAATAAGGTAATCAGTAACATCTGGCCAGCTGTAAGGAACGACTGTGTGTTAAAAAAAAGTAAAATTGATTATAGGTGATCCTCAACTTACGACCACAACTGAGTCCAGAATTTCTGTTGAAAAGTGAAACATTTGTTAAGTGAGTTTTGGCTCATTTTATCAGCTTTCTTGCAGTGAATCACTGCAGATATTAAATTAGTAACATGGTTGTTAAGTGAATCTGGCTTCCCCATTGACTTTGCTTGTCAGAAAGTCACAAAATGTGATCACATAACCTCGGGACATTGCAACCGTCATAAATATGAACAAGCTGCCAAGCATCCAAATTTTGATTGCGTGACCAAGGGGATGTTGCAATGGGTCGTAAGTGTGAAAAACAGTCATAAGTCACCTTTCTCAGCGTGTTGTACCTTCAAACGGTCACTAAACTAATGGTTGTGAGTCAAGGACTACCTGTATGCTTCCACATGCATGTGAGGAAGAAAATTAGGTATATTTATATATGTATACAAGGGTGTGGGAAGCCCCCCGCCCCACCCCCAGAAGAATGAAATATTTTGGGAAATATTAAAAAAAAATCGATTATATTTCCTCAAAGGAAAAAATGGAGAAACTTGCTCTTAAAGACAGAAAGCAGCCCCCAGTCTTTCATAGTAGCCCACAGTAGATGCTAGCACTTAAGGAGATAAAGAGCTTATTGAAAGGGGAAACCAACTATCTAGATAGCTCTATTCATAAGCAAAGCAAATACTGCAGGAAGAAATCCATTCAGGACAGGATATTTCAAAACTCCTTGCAGCAAAGTTTGACAGCCAACAAAGACAGAATAGTAGGATTAGAAAGCAGCCAGCCCTCCTCACCCAAGATCCAATACAGGACAAAAGCCATTAGCCACAATAGGAATTGCCGAACAGCTCAAACTTCAAAGTCACAGAAACCTATAAAGATCCATTTACTCATTCAACCATTTGGTCATCTGTCCCAGAACTGCATGCAATCTTTTGTGTATGGATCTGTTCATCAATAAACTTTCTTTCCAATCAGCCTCTGTGTTGTTTTCAGCCTCTTTCTCCCAGCTTGGAACTTAACCAGATGGATTTTCCTTCCAACAATTGCAAGAAATAAATAAGTTTCCGGAATCTCCTATAGAAAATTCACACGCACCCAGCAATGCGATTCTAGCATCTCTATTATTCACATTTTATCTGTACTAAAACAAGCCCTGAATTAACCACAATGAACTCCTCTTGGTTTAGATCCCACAGGCAGCAGGCACTACCAAAGCTCTCCGGTTCCTTGGCCTGAACTGTAAGGAGATGCCTTCACAGGAAGAACAATAGGAGGATTTGCAGGAAGGGTGCAGTTTCAGGAAGGGGGGAGGGGGAGGAAAAACGTGTCATTGAAAAGAGAAGGGATGGAAGGCAAGCAAGCAATGGCTGAGTTCATTTCCTCATAAAGCCCTTTTAATCTGATAAAGTAGGTGGTGGTCCAAATGTCAAAAGTAGCTGGCTGGACAAATAATGAAAGTACCTCCTTGTGGGCTGATTAGCTTCAGGGAGCAGGGAAGGGTTCACACCCTCCAGCTGACCTGAGGTCTTTGTCAAATATCCCAGGTGTTAAAACTACTTATGAGGAAAAGGGGATAGGTGAGACATTGGGAAATTAAAAGGGATCAGATCTTCTTCTTTTTTTTATAAATTTTTATTCTTTAAAATCAAAAATACAAATCTCATTTCTATTAAAAGTAAATGTGTCATTGTACAGTATTTTAATGTATCCCAATCTGCTTTTTTTGGGGGGGGGGGGGGAAGCAGGTTGGACACCTTAGGTCAGAGGTGTCCAACCTTAGCCACTTTGAAACTTGTGGACTTCAACTCCCAGAATTCCCCACCCAGCTTGGAATTCTGGGAGAGGTAGTCCACAAGTCTTAAAGTGGCCACGGTTGGATACCTCCTGCCTTAGATGGTGACTTCTACAGGAAATAAGTAAATACTGTGTTGCTTGATTCTCTTGAATCTTCAAAGAGGTTGTTGGGACTTTGGAAGAAGCGCAAAAAAGAGCAACTAAGATAATTAAAGGCCTGGAGACTAAAATATATGTAGAACTGGAGGAACTGGGTATGTATTTTCTCGAAAAAAGAAGAGCTAGGGGAGACTTGATAGCAGTATTCCAGGATTTGAGGGGTTGCCTCAAAGAAGAGGGGGTCAACTTATTCTCCAAAGCATCAGAAGGCAGGACAAGAAACAATGGATGGAAACTCATCAAGGAGAGAAGCAACCTGGGATTAAGGAGAAACTTCCTAACAGAGAGAACAATTAAGCAGTGGAACAGCTTGCCTTCAGAAAATTGTGGATGCTTCAGCACTAGAGGTTTTTAAGAAGAGAATGGACTGTCACTTGTCTGAAATGGCCTATGATGGTGAGCCTATGGCACGTGTGCCACAGGTGGCACGCAGAGCCATTCGTACGGGCACGCGAGCCCCAGCCAAACTTACCTGCACTGCACATACCTCCCAGCTGATTTTTGGCCTGTTTGAGGCCATTTTCACTCTCCCGGAGGCTCAAGGGAAGTCTCTGAAGCCTCGGTAGGCCGAAAAATGGGCCTTCCGGAAATACTGGAAGTGCCCATTTTCACCCTCCGGAGGGCCTCTGAAGTTCGGGGGAGGCCGTTTTCGCCCTCCCAGAGGCTCGAAGGAACCCTCTGCAGCCTCGGGAGGCTGAAAAACGGGCCTTCCGGAAATACCAAAATGGGCCCGTTTTCAGCCTCTCGGGGCTCCAGAGGCTTCCCTCGAGCCTCCAGGAGAGCCAAAACGGCCTCAAACGAGCCAAAAATCAGCTGGGAGGCACGCGCATGAGCAGTGCAGGTAAGGAGGAGCGAGGGTGTTGCGTGCGCATATGCGGGGGGCAGGGCACATTGCATTGTGGGTGCCGGCACACGCCCATGTGAGCACTTTCAGCACACCACAACAAAAAGGTTCGCCATCACTGATAGGTTCTCCTGCTTGGGCAGGGAGCTGGACTAGAAGACCTCCAAAGTCCCTTCCAGCTCTATTCTTATCGAACTTCTGAAGAACTACTTAATTGCCTTAAGTTGCAACTGTTTTGGGAGAAGCTCTTCAGCAACCCCGGTCCCTCTTGGAAAACAGCCACTAAAAACATTCCCACTGGAAATATGGTCTGGCTAATTAGCCTCTGCCACGGTATGACAACGATGAAGCTCAAGAAATTCCAGATTGCCCCCCCCCGCTCCAACTAATTTTCCTCTCACCATTTCAAGAGCATCGAAGTTACAAATCATCATCCAAAACCTCCCTCTCTGATTGTTATGCAGTGTTTGCATAGTTAGGGCGGGAGGCCAAAGGTAAGCAAACATTTGCCCTGTCTTTGCAGAAGAATTTCAAACCCAGATTAGCTGACGGTGCATTTGGGGAACTGACGGAAAGGGTTGAAGAACCAAGCTGGAGCCTAGCCAACCTGAGCTGCAGCTGAATGGTGTCGAGTGTAGCTTTGGAGGAAGGACGGGAGAATTACACAGCGGCTTTTCTGGTTCAGTTTTCAGTGTTAATTCTGAGTTTACAATTTAGGCATGACGTGCAAAACCTCCAAAATAATAATAATAAATAAGCGCTTTCACCAAGAAAACTCAATATTGCTACGTATTCTACTGAACATGAAGTATTGGCACCCGTTAACCATGCTGGCAGCAGCGGGAGAATGTCAATGCCAAAACTAGACCACAATGTGTGTTGAGGAAAACCCCAGTTCTATGTGGTGAATACATTACAGAAGCGTGCTTCTGAATTGACTTAAGGATGGAGCCTCTATCTAGAAACGGTCTACCTTTTTATTCTTTATCACAGTTTCAAGCCCCTTGTGACACCTTCATTGCCAACAGTCTGAATTTTAGGAAGATATGCACATGAAGAAAAAAAATTAATTGTTTTCACCCAATACGAAGCCTTTACTTTAGCAGAAAAGCTTCGGTAATGAAAAACGGATCGATCTTTAAAGTGCATTAGAGTCTAACAAGTGTCATTACTCCATGCCCAACATGGATGTTCACCCGTTGGGCTTTATTTCTGGACAACCAACAAATTGTCAATATAGAATAGAATAGAATTCTTTATTGGCCAAGTGTGATTTTTTTCCAATAAAAAAGGAATTTGTGTGTACAGTGTTGTACCTTATGATTCTTGACTCTTGACGAATGTATATTTTCTTTTATGTACACTGAGAGCATTTGCACCAAGACAAATTCCTTGTGTGTCCAATCACACTTGACCAATAAAGAATTCTATTCTATTGAGTCTATTATGATCCACAGTCATCATAAAAATACATCCATCATAAATCATAAAGATACAACACACATAATAGTCCTTGCTTACTGACCACTTGCTCAGTAACTGTTTGAAACTATAACAGCGCTGAAAGAGTGGACGTATGACTGGTCCTCAAAGCTGCAGCCATTGTTGAATTGCTGCAGTCACAGGATCATGATTTGGGGACTTGACAACCAGCGTGCATTTAGGACAGCCCATGATCACATGATTGCATAGCAGTTTCAGACAGCAAAGTCAATGGGGAAGCTGGTAGGAAGTCAAAAATTGCGGTAATGTGATATTGCTATGGTGGCACAGTGGTTAGAATGCAGTACTGCAGGCTAATTCTGATGACTGTTGGCTGCCAGCAGTTCGATTCTGACCGGCTCAGCCTTCCATCCTTCCGAGGTCGGTAAAATGAGGACCCAGATTTGGGGGCAATAGGCTGACTCTGTAAACCACTTAGAGAGGGCAGAGAAGCAGTACCTAAATCTGAATGCTATTGCACTAGACCAGGGGTCAGCAACCTGCAGCTCTGGAGCCACATGTGGCTCTTTCATCCCTCTGCTACGGCTCCCTGTTGCTGGTCGGCTCCACAATTGATAGGGCTTTTGGTTAGGGCAGGTAGAGAAAAAAGGACGCTGTACAAGGAGGAAACTCTATGGTGGGAACCACCATAGAGTCTGGTCGGCTCCAGAATTGAACAGGGGGGGCTTCTGGTTAGGACCTTTGTGGCTCCTTGAGTGTTTAAGGTTGCCGACCCTGAACTAGACAACTGCAGGTGACTCAATTAGTGACTGCAGTTTGATCATCATTCTCGACTCTACCAGAAATTACCTATTCCACATTCAGAATTTCTTATCACCCAGGGCCTCAGCCTTTCATCGTAAGCAGTTATGCTTTTAAATATATATTTTAAAGTGCAGTTCAAGATCAAAACAGGACATCAAAAGGTTATGAGATTTTCTGGAATCTGTTTTACACTCCTCCCCCCCTCCAAAAAAATATGGATGTACTATACATCAGTGTGTGTATTTCTACAGGTAATCTTTGTCTTATAACCCTTCATTTAGTAACCACTCAAAGTTACAACAGTGCTGGAAAAAAAAGTGATGTGATCGTAATTCAGGCACTTGAAAATGAGCTCATATTTACATCGGTTGCATTGGCCCAGGTCATGTGATCACCACTTGTGGCCTTCCCAGCCACCTTCCGACAAGCAGAAATTAATGAGGGAAGCCAGATTCATTTAATGAACTCATGATTCATTTAGCAACTGAAACAATTCATTTAACAACTGTGGCAAAAAGGTTGTAAAATGAGACAAAACTCACAACTGCCTTGCTTCATAGTGGAAATGTTGGGCTCAATTTTGGTCATAAGTTGAGGAGTACCTATATACACAAACACTTGTGTACATATGGACATGTTTTTAAAGGAAACATTTCAGGAACTATCTAGTTAAACTACAATGTCCTCTATTCACTTTTCCTGAATGTCCACAGTTGCAGCTGTCATTAGGAAATTAAGGAAGCTCTGCGGACCAAGACAAATGATTTTTTATTTTATTTTATTTTTATTTTATTATTTTATTTATGATGCTTCTCTATAGAGAACACAAATTTATTCCAGTCACTAAAGGAAATGGCATCAGAATGATCTGTTGCTCTGAAAAACTGCCAACAGCTCTCTTATTTTTTTCCCTGAGAGCAATTTCTGTGTACCTCAGTAGCAAATGTTGCTATCAATTTACTCTAATACATTGTACAAACGGAATGAGATGAAGTTAACTACAGTTTAAAGCTTTGTCCGGCCATCCCTAAAAAAGGGGAATTCTTTACTAGTGAAAACTCAGTTCTACAATGTGAACACATTATGCAAATTATTTAATACCCTTTTACCCTTTTTGCATAATCCAAAACTCTCTTTACTATTTTGTACCACTGTATTCATCGGTGTGACCAACAAGAATACTACGCAAGACAAAGAGGACTGAAAAATTGCATTTAATCAGACATTGCCAATACGTTTTCCTACGTATCTTCACAACCATAAAGGCAAGAAACATGATCTGTGTTTTAAAACCAAAACCAAAACCCTTAGAACCCATTTTCCTAATTCAGTGGTTAAGACACTGGGCTTGTCTTACTACCCAGTAGCCCAGGTTCAAGACCCGAATGCCACGCAACAGGGTGAGTTCCCATTTTCATCCCAACTCATGCCAATCTAGCAGTTCAACAGTAGGCAAATGCAAGTAGATAAATAGGTACCATTTTGATGGGAAGGCAATAATGCTCCATGACATCATGTTGGTCACATGACCACAGAAATATCTTCGGACAGCTCTGGCTCAATGGCCTTGAAACAAAGAGGAGCACTGCCCCCTATAGGTCTATACACACTCCGTCTTTATGGGTCTGTCTAATATATTTCTGCACCTACAGATAGTCTATGTAGTTTCTCTACCATAATCAACAATATTGAGTTATGACCAAGAACCAGCATGAAGATTTCTAATAGAACACCAGTTGAGCTAGAGACAAGGCAAGAAACAATGGATGGAAACTCATCAAGGAGAGAAGCAACCTGGAATTAAGGAGAAACCTCTTAACAGTGAGGACAATTAATCAGTGGAACAGCTTGCCACCAGAAGCTGTGGGTGCTTCATCACTGGAGGTTTTTAAGAAGAGACTGGACAGCCACTTGTCTGAAATGGTATAGGGAGTTGGACTAGACCAGGGGTCTCCAACCTTGGCAACTTTAAGATTTATGGACTTCAACTCCCAGAATTCCTCAGCCAGCAAAGCAATTCCAATTCTGCCCTACCATCACCATCATTAGATAATTAAATGCGCTCACACACACACACACACACACACACCTTCAAGGCGTCTTATAACCTCCAGAGCCAAAGGACTGTAAATTTCACCCATCAGAGCTGTCTTGCCTCCATGAAGCAGTCAATTATATAAATTGTTCTAGCTGGGTGGCCTTGCCCCATTTCTCTTTCCTTTCTCTCCAGCTCATGATTCCAGCAAAAACTCCCCAGCTCTGGTCCTTTCAACGTGGTCAAGAAAGATGGCAGGCCAGCAGGAAAGGGCACAAATCAAAGAACAGCTTGTTCCATGGAAGAATAGCCGCCTGTTTTGGGGGATTTTATTGAGGGGTCAATGAGGCAAAAGCTGGCAAGCACTCTCTCCGTTAAAAACTGCTACAGAAATGGGTGGCCTTCCTCCTCCTTCTCTTCTTCTTCTTCCCCCCTCTCCTCCTCTTCTTTCCCTCCTCCTCTTCTTCCCCCTCCTCCTCCTCTTCTTCTTTCGTCCTCCCACTCCTCCTCTTCTTCTTCTTCCCCCTCCTCCTCCTCTTCTTCTTCTTTCCCTCCTCCTCCTCTTCCTCCTCTTCTTCTCTCCTCCTCTCCTCCTCTTCTTCTTTCCTCCCCCTCTTCTTCGTCTTCCCCCTCCTCTTCTTCCCCCTTCTCTTCTTCTTCTTCTTCCCTCTTCCTCCTTCTCTTCTTCTTCCACCCCTCCTCCTCCTCTTCATCTACTTTTCTCCTCCTCCTCCTCCCCAGAACAGATAACAGAGTAAGATAACAGAAGTTGGCAGGCACCTTGGAGGTCTTCTATTCCAACTCCTTGCTCAAGCAGGAAAGGCCTATGCCTTTTCAGACAAGGGATTTTGTCCAATCTCTTCTTAAAACCCTCCAGTGTTGGAGCTTCTGGAGGCAAGCTGTTCCACGACAGGTAGTCCTCGACTTACAATAGTTCACTTAGTGATCAAAGTTACAATGGCACTGAAAAAAGTTACAGCCACTTTTCACACTCACGATCGTGGCAACCTCCCCATGGTCACATAATCAAAATTCAGATGCTTGGCAATTGATTCATATGTATGACGGTTGCAGTGTCCCGGTGTCATATGATCCCCTTTTGCGACCATCTGACAAGCAAAGTCAATGGGGAAGCCAAGTTCATTTAACAACTGTGTTAGTAACTTAATAACTGCAGTGATCACCTTAACAACAGTGGCAAAAAAAGTTGTAAAATGGGGCAAAATTCACTTAACTAATATCTCACTTAGCACAGAAATTTTGGGCTCAATTGAGGTTGTAATTTGAGGAGTACCTATAATTCTTCTGTCAGGAAATTTCTCCTAGTTCTAGGTTGCTTCTCTCCTTGATTAGTTTCCACCCACTGTTTTTTGTCCTGCCTTCAGGTGCTTTTGGAAAATAGACTGACCCCCCTCTGCAGTCATTGTCATCCCTGGTCCTTCTTTTCATTAAATGAGACATACTCAATTCCTGCAACCAATTTAATTCTTTGGCAGGGAATGAAGATGTTTAGAAATGGCACAACTAAAGAAGAATAGAGGAGAGAAGAGTCGAGTCGAGTCGAGTCGAGTCGAGTCGAGTAGGGTAGGGTAGGGTAGGGTAGGGTAGGGTAGAGTAAAATAGAACTTAACTTTATTGTCACTTTGAATATACACTAATCAGCATACATTAAAATGAAATTTCCTTGCATATAGCTCTCAAAGTGTCACCGCTTCCAATATACGCAACATAACCATGGCAGAATATAATAGATAGATAGATAGATAGATAGATAGATAGATAGATAGATAGATAGATAGATAGATACAAAATCATGCATATACCCATATATATATTATATGATAGAGAAACAACACAGTCTAGTTTGGATATAGTGTAGATATAGTTTGGAAGAGTGTGTAAAACAGAAGTGGGCAACATTAAGGTGTGTTCCCCATCCAGCAAATCTGCAGCAAATGTTATGACTGTCACATGTTACGACCATGATGGTCATACTTTCCCTACAACAACAACCCTGTTGAGGTGGGTTAGGCTGAGGGAAGGACTGGCCCAAGGTCACCCAGCTGGCTTTCTCGACTAAGCCAGGACTAAAACTCACAATCTGCCAGGGTTTGGCCCAAACTCAACTAGACAGCTTTCTTGCCTAAGGCAGAACTAGAACGCACTGTTTCCTTAAGTTCGTTGCCTGACGCCTTAACCATTACACCAGAGGTGGTATTCAGCAGGTTCTGACCAATTCTGGAGAACCAGTAGCAGAAATTCTGAGTATTTCAGAGAATCAGAAAATACCCCCTCTGACTGGCCCTGTCCCCATCTATTCTCTGCCTCCCAAGTCCCAGCTGATCGGCTGGGTCTTCTTTTGTTGCCCTGCACAGGAGAACGGAGCTGCAAAGCAGGTTAGTGGGGTGGGGAGGGAATGGGATTTTGCAATATCCTTCCCCTGCCACACCCACCAAGCCACAGTACACCCACCAGGCCCCGGCCACAAAATCGGTAGTAAATTTTTTTGAATTGCATTACACCAAACTGGTTCTACATGTTGGGAGCATTGGAAGCTCTTTCATCCAAACTACATTCTCAAGCTGAATGCCCAGCACTGCGAACTCCAAGATGCAGAGTTGGCTCCTTCCGTCAGCCTATTCAGTGAGCGAGGCTGGGGAGCCAATTCCTGCCAGCAATTTCAATCCCATTTGAAAGAAAAGCGGAGTTGCACGGGTTATATTGTCAGGTCTTTCAAAGCCATCAAAATCTCTCTCTCCCAGGAGATGGTTATTGCTCCGTCTCCAAGCTTTGTTCAAACCTCTTTCATGGGGTTGGGACTTTGTTTAAATATTTAACTAGCAAGTTCCAAAAACCAAAAAAACTGCTCGCTTTGAAATGAAAAGGCGGCTTCGTTATCCATGAATGGTCAATTTGGGATTGGAGCTGCGGGGGTCACCCAGCTGTAAAACAGCTGGAAATGATTTCAACTCTTGGAGAAAGGAAGCACCGTCAAATCAGCTTTGGGGTGGGCGGGGGGAGATTTATTTTTCTTCCTTCTCGCAGGATGGAGGATAAGCAAAAGCCAGGTCCCAAAGTAGACAGCGTTTTCTATGCTATTCCTCCCAAGGAAGGGCAATCGTGAGCCTGAAAGTTTGGAAGAATAAACCTTTGGTCCCAGGGACTGACTCAAGACTGGATCCTGCAACGTTATGCTGAGACACTGATATTTTCCTTCATTCAACAGAGCAATCACTCCAAAGTTTATTACAGTGTTCTCCCTCTCTCCGTCTCTCGCTCCCTCTCTCTGTCTGTCTCTCTCTCTCTCACACACACACACATACACACACGCGTGTGTGTGTGTGCACGCACTACGTAGCTAGCTAACTAATGCTTGTTCTATCTATCCAACTATCCATCATCTGTCTATCCATCTCTCTATCCTTCTCTCTCTCTCTCTAACCATCATCTATCTATCCATCCATCCATCTACCTACCTATCTACCTATCTACCTATCCATCCATCCATCATCTATCTATCATCTATCTATCATCTATCTACCTACCTACCTACCTACCTACCTACCTACCTACCATCTGTCTCTCTCTCTCTCTCTCTCTATCTATCTATCTATCATCTATCTATCATCTATCTATCTACCTACCTACCTATCATCTGTCTGTCTATCTATCTATCTATATCATCTATCTATCTACCTATCTACCTACCTATCTACCTACCTACCTACCTATCATCTGTCTGTCTGTCTGTCTGTCTCTCTCCTATCTATCTATCTATCTATCTATCTATCTATCTATCTATCTATCTACCTACCTACCTATCATCTGTCTATCTATCTATCTATCTATCTATCTATCTATCTATCTATCTATCTATCTATCTATCTATCTCTCTCTCTCTCTCGCTAACTAGCCAGCTGGCTATCTCTATCTGTCTGTCTGTCTAGATCGCAAAATTGGACACGGTCACATAATGACTCATCTAACAACCACCTTACAATTGTAATTCTGGGCTCAATTATGTTCATAGGTTGAGGACTTCCTGTATTGCAGCAGTCCCCAACCTTTGTGGCTCTGTGGACCAACAATGGTGGTGGAGACGGTGGGAGGGGAGAAGAGGGCACAGTTTAAAGTGCATGCACACTGCTTGTGCAAATAGAACTTCAGGCGCTCGCATGCTCACTTGCTGTTTGCATGGCCCGGTTCCCAATGAGCCACAGCCCAATCCCCAGCAGCAGACCAGGGGATGGGGACCCCCGCTGTCTGATACCGTAACCCGTGACAAAGTCAAGTGAGTTAGGTTTTATTTATGTTTTAAGCATAAAACCACTTTTAAAAATTATCTATTCATCTATGAAAGATATCCCACATTTGACGCTGTAATGATCTGGTTTCGGAAAGGAAGTAAAAGTTAATAATCCATCTGAAACTTTGCATATTTAAGATCCTACAAGCTGACTGCGCTAAGCTTGCCTGCACTCTGACCACAAAGTTTTGATCTAAGTCTCAACTGCAAGGTATCGAGTCGCCATAGGTGAATATAAATTCAATAAATAAGTAAATAATAAATATCAGCCCTTCATTCTGGAGTGACTTCTTCACTGGCCATTATTTGCTTGAGGAAGTGTCCCCTTTCCGACCGTTCATCATACTCGGAAGAAAATACCTCGAAAACACCACAGTGCACACAATCTCATCAACAAAAGCTGAGTCAATATTAACTTTATGTCATCCACTCCTTGTATCAACAGCAAGGTTGCAAATCTATCCTAAAGGGTAATTTACTGATGATCCGTTTGGTATATGGAATACATCTAGGACAGCGGTCCCCAACCTTTCTGGCTTGGTGGCCTGGCATGGGGGGAGACAGGGGATGGTTCGTTGAGTGACAGGCCCACAGCTCCATTTGTGTGAGTGGAGCTTTTGTACACAAGTGCCTGCTATATGCGCACATGCCCTCCTGCTGCTTCCGTGGCCTAGTTCTGAATGGGCCGCGGCCTGGAGGTTGGGGATCCCTGATCTAGGAGAGACACTACAATCTCAGCTCTCTTAGGAATCATTTAACCAGACAAACAGGAAGGTCAAAGAGAAAAGCTTTTGCACACCACAAACAGAAAGTGACAAGTTTCCCCTGCTTCATATTACACTATATTTACAGGTGTGGTATTTTTTTTTTCTTGTCTAGGGGGAATAAGACAAGCAATACAATCTCAATGGCAAATTTCTTTTAGTTCTAGTTTTTATTAACTCCACCAAAAGGGAATTCTTTAGAACAGAAAAACAAGAACAAGTCCTTTAAAATCAGTGTGGCTCAACCTTGGCATCTTCAACTCCCATAATTCCCCAACTGGCTTGGGAATTCTGGGAGTTGAAGTCCTGGCATCTTAAAATTGCCAAGGTTGAGCCACACTGCTTTAAATAAATAATACGGAAGCATCCCTTACTTACAAGCTGAAGTTCACAAAGTGTACGGCGCTGTACGATTCTGCTTGAGCTAGACACTGCCTCAGTGCAAGGAAACAAGCATGTCAGTTTGATAAATACAGCATTGGCCATTGACATTGTACACACATCCAAACGGAACCAGTATTTGTGACATGATTCTCCTTCCCGCCCAAAGACTGGTCCTGTATATTTTTATTTATATATTCCACAATATAACACTGCGAGTACATCTAATGCAGCAGTCCCCAACCTCTCTGGCTCTGTGGACTGGAGGTGGCAATAGTGGGGGACAGGGGATGTTTGGTTGTGCAAATGCACTTTTGCATGCTTGCATGCTCGTCCTCTGCTTGCACAGACTGGTTCCCAACGGGTCACAGACCGCTACTGGGCTATAAACCAAGAGTTGGGGAGCCCTAATCTAATGCACTACTCATGCTTCAATTGTTTGTCTAAAGGCCGACAGAACATCAGTAAAATTCAACAGAAGCTATTAAATTTTAAATATGCCGTAGAGCCGTGATAGCGAACCTATGGCACGCATGCCACAGGTGGCACACAGAGCCATTTGTGTGGGCACGCGAGCCCCAACCAAACTTACCTGAATTGCACATGTGTGCGCCTTCCAGCTGATTTTCGGCTTGTTTGAGGCCATTTTCGCCCTCCCGGAGGCTCGAAGGAAACCTCTGCAGCCTCGGGAGGCTGAAAAACGGGCCTTCCAGAAATATCGGAAGTGCCCATTTTCAGCCTCCAGAGGGCCTCTGGAGCTTGGGGGAGGCAGAAGCCTCTGTAGCCTCGGGAGGCTGAAAAACGGGTCTTCTGGAAATACTGGAAGAGCCGAAACGGGCCCATTTTCAGCCTCCCGAGGCTGCAGAGGTTTCCCTCGAGCCTCCGGGGAAGGCAAAAACGGCCTCAAACAGGCCGAAAATCAGCTAGGAGGCGCGCGCATGCATAGCGGGTGGTGGAGTGCATTGCATTGTGGGTGCTGGCACGTGCTTTCGGCACACCAAACAAAAAGGTTCACCATCACTGCCTTTGGATCACCTTCAAATATTGGTGGCCACCAAAATATTCCATTGTCCTTCTTAAAACAATACAAGTAACTTGATCAAGAAGATTGCTGCCGTAGCTTAATTTTTTTTTTCCTATATATACTGTACCTTATGGCAAAATTAGGTCATTAATGAGAGATTAGTTCTTTCTGCCTTAGTATCTCCCATTGTTATAAGAAAGCATCCCATTTATTTATTTTAGTGGAAAGCAAGTGATCGCCTTACCTGTCCCAAATCTAAGGTGACGTTGACCTCGTTGAATTCCAGCCTTCGAGACAGAGGGGGGCTCTGCCACCAGCGTTCGGTCCCATCGATAGCATTCGTGATGGGATGGGCTTTGTTGCTGTTGGCTGACGAACAGATGTCACAATATTGTCCCTATGACCAAAAGACAATAAAATGCAGAAGACACATGGTCAGAAACCGCAGAGAAAAGCATGCATTTTTAATTCACAGTTAACAGCTCCATTCACCATCACTTACCAGACTCAACATAAAATCATTGGTCTAACCCAGTTGTAATAAAAATGGTAGTTAGTTTAGGGCTATTGGAAATGGCCTGCAAAATCCCATCACCCCATTAGGTGGCAGCAAGGAGATAAAGCATTTGGGATCTCTGTACTGTCATCTAGTTGTCCTTTTGGATAACTGCAGCCAAGATAGAACACCCCACGTTTGCAATGTTTTCAGAACAACATTTCAGTAAAGGATAAAACATCTTAGAAGCGTAACTGTCCTTTAAGCTCGGGAAGTAAAATGCATCAGTGCCTTTATTTTGGCTTGCTGGTTAAATTGCCATCTTTTTTTTCCTCTTATGAATGCCATGAAATGGTTTTTTAAAAAATGAAGAAACTAAGAATGAAAAAGGAATTCCCAATTCCAAACCCCCTCCCTAGCCCAAGATATGTTTTTTTTTCTTTTCAGGTGAGCACAGACAGTACTAAAGCTTCTAGCAAAAAAGGAAATAAAAAGAAATCCCTCTGTCGTCTTGGAAGGACAAGAATGCGAGCAGGAAACAGGAGAATGATTGCTATTCTGACTAGATTAGAATCAAAAATATGCTGAATAAGGAGCTATAAAATGCAGCACGTGTCAGTTTAGAATGGGGAAGGGTTTTGTTTGCAAAATGAGCCATTACGGGAGAGAAGGGAAGGGAAGGGAAGGGAAGGGAAGGGAAGGGAAGGGGAGGGAGGGAGGGAGGGAGGAAGGAAGGAAGGAAGGAAGGAAGGAAGGAAGGAAGGAAGGAAGGAAGGAAGGAAGGAAGGAAGGAAGGAAGGAAGGAAGGAAAATAATCAATTCCATTTGCTCCAAATCTTGGCATTTTTATTGTCAGTCCTTGTGTTCCTATCGTTATACTATAACATAATACTGCTAGTCCTCATCTTAAAACAATTCACTTAATGACTGTTCAAAGTTGCAACGGCACAGAAAAAAGTGACTTAGGACCGGTTTTTGAACTTACAACCATTGCAGTCACAACCAAGTGTGTGACCCTTTTCCATACTTACAACCATGGCCACATGATCAAAATTCAGATACTTGGTGAGTGACTCATATTTACGACGGCTGCGGTGTCCTGGGGTCATGTGATCCCCTTTTGCAACTTTCTGAGAAGCAATGTCAACGGAGAATCCACTTAACAAACTTAACCACTGGAATGATTCACTTAACAACAGTGGCAAGAAAGGTCATAAAATGAGGAAAAATTCAATTAATCACTATTTTGTTTAGCAAGAGAAATCTGGGGGGGGGGGAAATGGGTTGTCGCGGTTTCTCAAGAAACATAACTTTACCACGTGCCCTAATTTTGATCATGTGACTGAGAGGATATTGTGACAGTTGTAGGTGTGAGGCCCAGCTGTAAGTCACTTTTCTCAGTAAAACTGTAACTTCGAACGGCCACTAAACAAATCGTTGTATATTGAGGACTATCTGTGATAAAGCTCTTTCAGCTAAACTCCACATTCTTTTTTGTCAAAATGGAAATCATGTTCAATAGGAAATCCACAGCTGGTCATTTAAACAAGAGCTAAATTTGAGGCAGAGAGAAGCTTTTTCAGAATTTCTACTAAACTCTTCCAGCTTTTCGCTTTGTTTTCTTAATGCATGATATATGATATCAATCAGATTAAAGAGTCAAACAAACTCAATTACTGAAACACAAACTCTGGAATTTATTATTGTTGTTCCAGATGAAAGCCCTTCATTTGCTCCACACCTTCCACCACTGATTTAGTCCCTAAAAATTACAGAAACCTGTAAAATGGAATTAATGAAAAACCACAACCCTTCAATTATCAAGTCTTGTTTTGCTCCCCTTTTAAAAACATGTCTGCTACTACAGGAAAAAGCCACTCGCTTAACAACCAGAGAAAAATCCATCGCTTGAATAAAGACCAGAGAATACTACTATCATGTCACCCCAATTCTTCTTTTCTCCAGAATAGCCAAATCCAAATCCTGTAGCCCTTCTTCATGTTTTAGTCTCCAAGCCTTTAATCGTCTTAGTTATCTAGTTGTCTAGTTCTTCTCCAGTTATAAATGTATGTATGTAGGTATGTATGTAGGTATGTATGAATAATCGAAGGTGGCAAATATACAAAATATTTTTCTCTCTCCTTATTTTCCTCACAATGGCAACCTGTGAGGCAGGGGTGTCAAACTCAAGGCCCGAGGGCTGGATCCGGCCCACGTGGTGCTTAGATCTGGCCAGAGGTTCTGGAGAACTGGTAGCGGAAATTTTGAGTAGTTCGGAGAACCAGCAAATCCCACCTCTGACTGGCCCCGCCCCCAATTATTCTCTGCCTCCCGATTCCCAGCTGATCGGCTGGGTCTTCTTTGGTTGCCCTGCACAGGAGAAGGGAGCTGGAAAGCAGGTCAGTGAGGTGGGGAGGGAATGGGGATTTTGCAGTAACCTTCCCCCAAGACTGGGGAGGGAATGGAGATTTTGCAGTATCCTGCCACACCCACCAAGACACGCCCACAGAACCGGTAGTAAAAAAAAATTGAATGCCACCGCCCTGGAAACACCTGCCTCCTAAGCTCCGTTCTACCTGACAGAGGGTTGCAGAAGGCCATCGCAGCTGAAAACTGAGCTTACGCGGGCTGCACGTGGCCCTCCCGGTCTCCGTTTTCATTGGCAGAAGGTTTTCAGGAGTCCATTGCAGCCAGAAACTGAGCTTGGGAGCCCCGTTTTTGCTGGAAGAGCACTCTGGTCACCAAAGGCGCCCCCGACACAAGTGATGTCGAGCTGGCTATGCCCACCCTGGCCATGACCTGGCCTGCCCCCCCGCCAAGGTCAAACAGAACCCTGATGCGGCTTCAATGAAATCAAGTTTGACATCCCTGCTAGAAGGCATGTTGGACTGACAGTAACTGATCCAAGGTTCCCCAAGCTGGCTTTGATATTTAAGGCAGATCTAGAATTCAGTCCAGGACTACCTGTATAGATTTCTTGTTTGACTCCTGCTAGCCAAACCCCTCAAGCTGTTTCCATGGTTGGTTGTTTCTTTTGTAAAGCACACAGTAAGTCCCAGGCTGTTCCCCAACCATGATTTGTTCTGGTTTGAGAGGATTCAAGCTGGGGAGGTGGGGAACGAACCACAATAAAAGGAAGCATAAAAGAAATGTTTACAATTCAAGTGTTCCCCTTGGCACAAAGCGTCAAACAATTCAGCCGCCTCACACCCGCTCACTTATTCTGTCCGCAAGAAGCCAGAATTCTCATAAATTCCAGCTTATTGGGACCCCGAAACAGCCTCGTGAAGCATGTTCAACTTGGAGTGGAATGAAAGAAAGACGTCACTCGCTCTTTCGCTGGAGCCTCCGAGTTTCAGTAGCAAAATCTGAAGTAACTGTTTCCAAGGATGATTTTCCTATTCAGAACTCAAAATGAAAAGCCGGTTTTCAGAAAGGCTGGACGCGTTCATCGCTTTGGCTGCCAGTTTTACCCAAAAAAGCCAGGATGTTCAAAAGAAGCAGGGCACTAGCTTCTTTTGAAACACAAACTCTGGCTGAAACTTGGAAATTAAGACTGGGGCAAATTTATTGCTTAGGAATTGTGCCAATTATCACTGTTCACTCTGAATCCAGTCTGAGGACCTTAATAGCCAAGGAGGTCATCTGAATAAAGATAGTCCTCGACATACAACCACCACTGAGCCCAAATTTTCTGTTGCTGAGTAAGGCAATTGTTGAGTCAGCTTTGTCTCAACTTTTTTTTTTTTGCCACCGTTGTTAAACGAATCATTGCAGCTGTTAAATCACTCATGCAGTCGTTAAACAAATCTGGCTTCCCCCGTTAACTTTGTTCATTGGAAGCCGGCTGGGAAGGCGATAACAATCACATGACCTTAGGACACAGGAACCGTCATGAATACATGCCTGTTGCCAAGTGCCTGAATTTTGATCATGTGACTGTGGGGGAATGCTGCGACAATCGTAAGTATGAAAACTGGTCGTAAGTCACTTTGTTTTCAGTGTCATTGTAACTTCAAACAATCACTAAGCCAATGGTTGTAAGTCAAGGACTATTTATAAAGGGTCACCATGAATTGCTCAGGCACCTGGTTCAGGTATCCAGAGATTATGAATTCCCCCCTCCCATAAGATTAGGTTTCAAATACAAAATAGAAGAGAAGAGAAGAGAAGAGAAGAGAAGAGAAGAGAAGAGAAGAGAAGAGAAGAGAAGAGAAGAGAAGAATAGAACAAGGAATTGGAATAGAATGGAATGGAATGGAATGGAATAGAATAGAATAGAATAGAATAGAAGAATAGAATAGAATAGAATAGAATAGAAGTGGAGTGGAATAGAATAGAACAGAATAGAATAGGAGTGGAGTGATGAGTGGAGTGGAATAGAATAGAATAGAATAGAATAGAATAGAATAGAATAGAATAGAATAGAATAGAATAGAATAGAATAGAAATAGCTTTATTGGCCAGGTGTGATTGGACGCACAAGGAATTTATGGTGCATAAGCTCTCAGTATACATGCAAGCAACATGTGATAAATCATGATCATAATCATCATAAAATATATTCATCATAATCATAAGTGACAGTCATAGTATACTAAATAAGTAATCAGCATAAATTGTACTAAGATGCTAAATAAATCAATTAATATAAGTCATAAGATACAATCAACAAAGTTGTAGTCATAAGAAGATAAGGAAGTAAGTAGGAAACATGAGAAGGATAATAGAAATACAGCCCTACGAGGTAGATATACCGTATCTGTGTCCACTTAAGCACAACCCTTTGAGATTATGAGCTACAAGGGGCTCTTGTAGAATTTATCTATAGCAGGAGTGTCAAACTCAAGTTGTCATAGTGGCGTCATGTGTCGTATTGAGACTTTTTTCCCCTTCGCTAAACCGGGCATGGGCGTGGCCAGTGGCCAGAATGACGCATCCCGCCCGTGTGGGAGTTTGACAGCCTGATTTATAGCTACATGTGGTCAGGGAAGAATGAAACAGATGAGTCCAAAGCAGAAAGTAATTCAGGTCCTTTTCAAACACATGTTCCTTATAGCCCACTAGCTTAATTTTAACTTGCTTGAAAATCAATGGAACTGGTTAATCACCAACATTTCATTGACTATATATTACAGTACAGGAGAAGACTTGAAAGACCAGGTTAAGGAAAGATTGTCAAGGAGGAAATCTATGTGACTGCTAAGAATCAACATCAACTTGTTGGCACATAATTACCATATTTTTGACCCCCCCCCCCAAAAAAGTAGATGGAAATGTCTGTGCATCTTATAGAGCGAATACCGGCCTGTTTTTGGCCTCCCAAACCCTCCGTGGGTCCTCTTTTTGGCCTCCCTGGTGTCCAGAAGCACTCTGCACCCATTTTTGGCCTCTTAAACCCTCCACCCATCTCGCTTTTGCCACCAGGGAGGGCAAAAATGGGATCTGCAGAGGCTTTGGGAGGCCAAAAATAGGCCCACTTTTGGCGTACAGAGTACTTCTGAGTGCCGGGGAGGGCAAAAATAGGACTTGCGAAGGGTTTGGGAGGCCAAAAACAGGCCTGTTTTTGGCCTGCAGAGTGCTTTGGGCTCTGGGGAGGGCAAAAACGGGACGTATGGAGGCAAAAAATTATTATTATTTGTTTTCTTCCTCTAAACCAGGGGTGTCCAACCTTGGCAACTTTAAGACTTGTGGACTTCAACTCCCAGAATTCCTCAGCCAGCAAAGCTGGCTGAGGAATTCTGGGAGTTGAAGTCCACAAGTCTTAAAGTTGCCAAGGTTGGATACCCCTACTCTAAACCTAGGCGCGTCTTAGGGTTCGGTGCGTCTTATAGTCCGAAAAATACGGTAATTAAAGGACTAAGAAAAAATTTAAGAAAGAGTTTGTGGTATTCCTTGGTATTCTCTGAGCTTGGATTTTTATTTTTTTGCAGACATTTCATTACCTGATTAGGTAATATCATCAGTTTTAGTGAGTGTGTGGTTTGCTCCTGATTTATATACAGTAGCTTGCCTTGGTGGGGTTGGTGGGGATGTGGTTTTCTCCTTGGTAATTCTTTGATTAGGCTGCTGTTTATTGTTCGATTGTTTGTCTTAGTTGATAATTCCTTGATTCGGATATTGTTTACTACTTGATGGTTTGTCTGGTGTTAATCCCTGCTTATCTGGGTGTTGATTGCTGATGAGGAGATATGCTGGCCTTTTTTGCTTCCTGTTTAACTTCTTTATTGTGTCTTTTGAATGTGGCTCAGAGTCCTCTCCAACTGCGAGATGGGCAGCAACTAAATTCAATAATAATAGTAGTGCAGGTAGTCCTCAACTTACAACCACAATTGACCCCAGAACTTCTGTTGCTAAGTGAGAAGTTTGTGAAGTGAGTTTTGCTCCATTTTATGACTTTTCTTGTCATGTTTGTTGAATCATTGTGAATCATTGCAGTTGTTAAGTTAGTAACACGGTTGTTAAGCGAATCTGGTTTCCTCATTGGCTTTGCTTGTCAGAAGGTCGCAGAATTGGTCACATGGCTTTGGGACACCCTGCAACCATCATTAAATATGAATCCGTTGTCAAGCACCCAAATATAAATCCTGTGGCCTGCAATGGTCATAAGTGTGAAAAACAGTCATCAGTGCCTTTTTTTAGTGCTGTTATAACTTCGAATGGTCACTAAATGAACTGTTGTAAGTCAAGGACTACCTGTAATAGGTGGCTTGGGTGCAACCCCAAAACAATTGGAGCATCCCCTGAATGCTATTGCCATTGATAAATTCACCATCAGTTAATTGCAAAAGGCAACTTTACTTAGAACAGCTAACATCTGCGACAAAATCTGTAACACTATCAAATATCCACACCTGCCTATCCCAGGTCCTTGGGAAGAACTCGATAGGTGAATAAAAATGCCAAATTTAGTCTGAACATCCAGCTGACTGTGGAAGAAATAAAAATAACAATAAACATCTGGTTGGCTGTGTGACGAACCGTAATAATGGTGCAGTCTGAACATCTGGCTGACTGTTCAATGAATCATAAGAATAATAATGATGTATAAATGTGGCTTATCTCCATGTGTCTACTGATGGCTGATTTGTCTGAGTGCCAAGCTCTGTTTTTGAGTTTAAGTTTGATAACAAATAATCAGAGTTGGAAGGGATCTTGTAGGTCATCTAGTCCAACCCCCCCTGCTTGGATTAAACTCACAGTTAAACTTGGGTTAAGCTCAGTTTCCCAGTTGGTTGAGTCTGTCCATGTGTTGTGAAATTAAGGAGTATTTAAAGAGCCGTGGTGGTTGGAATGCAGTACTGCAGGCTACTTCTGCTGACTGCCAGCAGTTTGACAGTTCGATTCCCATCAGCTCAAGGTTGACTCAGCCTTCCATCCTTCCAAGGTCGGTAAAATGAGAACCCAGATTGTTGGGGGCAATATGATGACTCGGTAAACCGCTTGTACCTTTGGTTTTTCTTTACCAGGTGTAAAACCTTGCTTTTCTCCATATTAAATTTCATTTTGTTGGATAGGGGCCCACAGTTCGAGTCTATCAAGATCTTTTTGGATCCTGAGCTTGTCTTCTGGGGTGTTGACTATTCTTGCCAACTTAGTGTCATCTGCAAATTTGATGAGTTCCCCCTTCTATTCCCTCATCTAAGTTTCCTCTCAGTCAACAACAAAGAAATCCAATGAATGAATTACTCATTCAATGAACTATATAGTAATCTGGCCTCAACCTGCTTAGCTTCCAACCCCAGACAACAATCAAACCGGTTTGGTAAAAGCATCACTTCCACAGAAACAAAGCCCACCCTGTGTTTTGTTATGGTTACTTCTCCACTTCTTTGCAAGAACAGTTCTTTTATCTGTGAGTCCTCCTCACCCACCCACAGAGGATAAAGTCCAGGTGCATTCTAGAAAGAGTGCAGAGAACAGGAACAAAGATGATTAGGGACGCATATAAAGAATGGTTGCAGGAATTGGGTTTGTCTAGTCTAGTGAAAAGAAGGACTAGGGGAAACATATAGCAGTGTTCCAATATTTAAGGGGTGCCACAAAGAAGAGGGAGTTAAACTATTCTCCAAAGCACCTGAGGGCAGGACAAGAAGCATCAGATGGAAACTAATCAAGGAAAGAACCAACCTAGAACCAAGGAGAAAATTTCCTGACAGTTAGAACAATTAACCGGTGGAAAGACTTGCTTTCTGAAGTTGTAGGTGCTTCATCACTGGAGGTTTTTAAGAAGAGACTGGACAACCATTTGTCTGAAATGGTGCAGGGTTTCCTGCCTGAGTAGGGGGTTGGACTAGAAGACCTTGCAGGTCCCTTCCAACTCTGATATTCTGTTATGATAACAGTGTTCCACCATTTGTGGGACTGCCACAAAGAGTATCTGTTTGTCCAAACTTAACAGGAATGGGTTGAATTTTGAGAATCTTGATATAGTAAAGTCCTATTTTCCAAAGCCTCAGAAAGCAAGACAAGAAACAATGGATGGAAACTAAATAAGGAGAGGAGCAATCTAAAACCAAGGAGAAATTTCCTACGGTGAGAACAATTAACCAGTGGAGCAGCCTGCCTTCAGAAGTTATGGGTGCTCCATCTCTGGAGGTTTTTAACCACAGGTTGTATAGACATTCATCCAAAATGATATAGGGCAGGGGTGTCAAATTCAAGGCCAAGGAGCTGGAGCTGGCCCGTAGGGGTGCTTAGATCTGGCCTGCAGGGCCACCCTGGAAATAGCGAAGGACTATCCTGCAGTGCCTCTGCCAGCATAAATGGAGCATGCGGCCCTCCCGAGCTCCATTTCCACCGGCAGAGGGTTGCAGGAGTCCGTCGCAGCTGAAAACAGAGCTCGGGAGACCATTTTCTCTGGCAGAGCGCTCGGGCCATCACAGGCGCCCCTGACACGGGGGACATCGAGCTGGCCACGCCCACCCTGGCCACACCCACTCCCCCCCCCCCATGGTCAAACACAAGCCTAACGCAGCCCTCCATGAAATCGAGTTTGATACCCCTGATAATGCGCCTCCTGCTTGAGCAAGGGGTTGGATTAGAAGACCTCTAAGATCCCTTCCAACGTCTGCTATTCTGTTAACTGGGATCTTAGCGGCTTCCTACTCCAGCAGCAAAGGCAGAGGTCCTGCTGCTTTGGTTTGTCTTCTCTCACCAGGCGGGAGGTTTCAGATTCCATTTCTTTCCCAACTACTGTAGTTGCCCTTACAAGATTTACAACAACGCTGGGAAATCAAAGCTTCGGTGAATGGCTCGCACCCTTCGGCTCCTTCTTTTAACAAATTCCCTCCTGCAGCTCTTCCTCTAGATGTTCAGGATTGTTTAGTGCTTTGACAAGCACCAGCTCCTGAAGAGTGGCACCCTTCTGCCATCCACATTCCTGGGAAATTCTTGTCCCCGGGTGCTTCTGGCTTCTCCGTTGAGGGCCCCTTTTAAGCCGACATTTACTTTGACATAAGCCTGTAATAATTGTTTATCTTTAACACACCCTCTGCTCCCACCCACATTCCTGCAAACAATTTGAGGACTTCATTATATCAAGATTTTCAAAATTCAACCCACTCCCCTTAAGTGGGACGAACAAATACTCTTTCCCCCCTCCCCACAAAGCACGAAGAGATAAGCATTTCTGCAGCACACGGGGGTAGACCTACGAAGTCTGCTCTTTTCTCTCCAATCTGGGGTTCAGCTCTAGAATAGAATAGAATAACAGAGTCGGAAGGGACCTTGGAGGTCTTCTAGTCCAACCCCCTGCTTAGGCGGGAAAGCCTATACCCGTGATGGCGAACCTAGGGCACGCATGCCGGAAGTCGCACGCAGAGCCATCTCTGCAGGCCCGCGAGCCTAGTCGCCCCAGCTCAGTTCCACTGTGCAGGTGCACGCGCCTCCTGCCAGGCAGCTTATTTTGGAGTATCTGCCCTGCATGCGTGGGGGGGTGGGGCGTATGCAGGAGATCCATGAGCATGTACAGAGGGACGGGGGAGCACCGGTGGGGGGGGATGGTGTTTGCATGTGCATTGCATCATCACTGGCCTATACCATTTCAAACAAATGGTTATCCAGTCTGTCTTCCAGAGCTTTAGCAAGTGATTGAATCAACAAAGCAGCAGTGTGTATTAGCACCAAAAGAGCTAATACAATCCTTGGTTGCATAAACAGAGGCATAGCATCAAAATCACGTGAAGTATTAGCACCCCTTTATAAAGCTTTAGGTTTTTTTTTCTAAAGTTTTTATTTTTTTACAAAAAACATACAAACAAAACATAAAACCATCTTTCAATTATATATACAGTGTGTCAGTTGGTTACAATCTTTTGTGCTATCCTTTTTTTTTTT
Source organism: Notechis scutatus (assembly GCF_049901735.1). Lineage (NCBI taxonomy): Eukaryota > Metazoa > Chordata > Lepidosauria > Squamata > Elapidae > Notechis > Notechis scutatus. The sequence goes on along the minus strand of NC_142011.1, from coordinate 11,224,431 downwards.
ACCATTACTCACAAGTTGTATAAATTCTCACCTTATCAATCTAACATGTGCTTATGTAATATCAATTATTAATCATTCGTTTGCCTAAACTATTTCTCCATCATTCTATACGAGATATTCTAAATTTCATTATAATTTAATCTTATACATTCATCCAATGGTTATTATATATTTTATATTGTATTCTATATCAATCTATCAACTTTTTATTGTAAAACTTCCTAATCTGTTTCTTTACCATGTCTTTTTATGTGGCTTTAGTAAGACCACACCTGGAATACTGCATCCAGTTTTGGTTACCCCATTACAAAAAAGATGTTGAGACTTTGGAAAAAGTGCAAAGGAGAGCAACTAAGATGATTCAAGGCCTGGAAATTAAAACATATGAAGAACGGTTAGAGGATTTGGGTTTGGCTTGTCTAGAGAAAAGAAGGACTAGAGGCGACATGATAGCAGTATTCCAGGATTTGAGAGGCTGCCACAAAAAAAGAGGATGTCAACTTATTTTCTAAAGCACCTGAATGCAGGACAAGAAACAATGGACGGAAACTAATCAAGGAGAGAAGCAACCTGGAATTGAGGAGAAACTTCCTAATGGTGAGGACAATTAACCAGTAGACTAGCTTGACTTTGGAGGTTGTGGGTGCTTCATCACTGGAGGTTTTTAAGAAGAGACTGGCGGTCACTTGTCTGAAATGGTATAGGTTCTCCTGCTTGAGCAGGGGGCTGGACTAGAAGACCTCCAAGGTCCCTTCCAGCTCTATTTTGATTCTGGTTCAAATCAAATCAAATTGATCAGAATCAAATCAAATCAAATTGATCGGGACAAATGAATTGTGTTTATAAATCTGTTACAGTGCAAGGAATATGGGTATTATCATACTACCACCTTCAATTCTTTTCTAAAAAATAATAACTTATTGCTTCTCTTTGAACTGTTTCATTTATTAAATTTGTATCCTGCCTTTTATTATTTTATTATAAGCAAGTGAAAGTGGTGAACATATTTAATACACTTCCTCCTGCTATGTTCCCAACAATAACCCTGCGAGGTAGGTTGGGGTAAGAGAGAGTTACTGGTCCAAAGTCACCCCCGGTTTTCATGCCAAAGGTGGAACAAGAATTTAGTCTCCTACAGATGGACCCAAAGCCTACGGATGGATCCTACGGTCTCCTACGGATGGATCCAGCTTTCATGTGTAAAGTGGGACTGGAACTCGTGGTCTCATTGTGATTGGCCCAAAGTAACCCACCACCTTTTATGCCATAGGCAGGACTAGAACTTACAGTCTCCTGGTGATTGGCCCAAAGTCACTCAAAAGCAGAACGAGAACTCGTGGTCTCCTGATTTGTAGGCCAGCACCTTAACAATTACACCTCTATAATTCAGATTTGAAAAGATCCAAGGTGAAAATATTATATAAAATCATTTATAATGCATAATAAAAACATAAGCATATTTCATTTGTATTAGGTTGATCTCTGAACATCTTACTAGGGGTGCGCATCATAAAAGTAATTATTTTGTATAGAAAGTTGCAGGTGGGATGGCATCTGTGTACAGCTCATTTCATTCTATCTCAAAACCTTGAAATGTTGATCAACATCCTTTTTATCTTCTATATATATAAAAGCGAAATACCATTCACGCATCATCACAAAATCTCCACAACCGTAAAGCCTACAAACTTGAAATTTGGCACGTATGTTCCTCTTGGCTTCTAGGTGCTCACTAAGAAAAGATTTTTTGAAATGACCATCAGATCATTAGTATTTTGTATATTATTATTAACAAAGCCTGATGCTAAGGAGTTCTACTCCCCCTCCCCACCTGAAAAGAAATCTGTTCAAAAAACATAAGCAGAGGAGAGGAGTTTCAGTTTTAGTTTCACAGCAGCAACCAGCTTTAGCACAGAACAATTGAGCTAAGCCACACCCAGGCTCCTTGCTGTCTCACAGCAAATACTGTTTCAGTTTCCAAACAGCCCTCAACTTTCACACACTGACAGGATGTTAGCCAGATGAATACCGATGGATGCTGGTAGGCAGAGACACCATTTCCTCCCCAAAAACTAAGCCCGATCACATAGTTTTGTAGTGAAGCACAGGTATAGAGCTAGTTCCTTTATATTTAACTTCTCTTTTTCTTTAATTGTCTATTGCTGCATTAACCTGGCATATTCTGAGATCTTCACAGAATATCCTGGTAAGCTACACAATGCAGTCAAAAACATGCTTTAAAAGATTCACCATTTCAACCCTAGCTAACTTTAAATAAAAGCAAGGTGTTTCACTATCCACAATGGCACTAAGTTAAAATATGGATATGGCAGTCCTCTGAACACCTGGAGAAAAGCAATACACACACACATATATAATTACGGTTATCAAACCGAACTAATGGAATGGATCCATTTGTTTTGGTCACCTCTACGCTTCTTTAAAAAGTACTTTGTATAACCAAACTCTTGTCACCCTAGCAAAATCTGACAGGTTTGTATGTTTTCAATTTCAACAGAGAATTTTAGCAAGGGTTTTTCTATTCTTCCCACTCAACAAGTCCAAACATATTTTGTGCTGAACAGCATGCCATTCTGCTCTTAAGGCTGAACACCCTGTAATAACATACCCACAGTCCTAATTCTCAAGAAACCAATTCCATTTACCACCCTCCAACCTTTTGAGAGATCAAATCCTTCCTCTGGATTTCTGTAGTGTTCTGATTATTTTTTTTCTCTCCCTCACTTAGCTACCCAGCCCAGAAATTCAACTTAGCAAGTGATTTCTTGGACTTTTTCCAACAAATATTGGGTAAGGAGCACTAGGGACCCTTTTCAGATAGGAAGGCAGTAAATGTGGGTGGAGGGGGAAATCCCTTTTATTAAAGCCCCGAACAAAAGGGCACCTGAGAACGCAAACAGATACAAAGGGCATACTGGAAAGCCACAATCACCAAAAGAGGGTTTGTGCGGCTGTTTTATAAGTGGGAATCAGTTCACAAGGGAAGAAAATTGGAAGATAAAACATAATGTAGTAATAGATGGATGGATGAGAGGGAGGGAGGGAGATGGGAAAAAGGAGGGGAGGGAAGGGAAGGTGCAGGAAGGAAGGAAGGAAGGAAGGAAGGAAGGAAGGAAGGAAGGGAGGGGGAAGGAAGGAAGGAGGTGAGGATAGGGGAAGGAAGGGAGGGAGGAATGAGGGAGGAGATGTGGAGGAAGAGGGAAGAGGGTGGAAGGAAGTGAGAATAGGGAAGGAAGGAAGGAGAGGAAAGAAAGGAAGGAAGGAAGGAGAGGGAGAAGGGAGGGAGGAAGGAGAGGGAAGGAAGGAAGGAAGGAGGGAGAGGGAGGGGAAGGAAGGAAGAGAGAGGAGAAGGGAGGGAGGAGGAGGGGGAAGGAAGGAAGGAAGGAGAGGGAGGGGGAAGGAAGGAAGGAGAGGGAGAAGGGAGGGAGGAAGGAGAGGGAGGAGATGAGGAGGGAAGAGAGGGAGGTGTGGAAGGAAGGTGAGGATAGGGGGAAGGAAGGAAGGGCTACCCAGAGTCCTAATTGCCTCGGCAAAGAGGCGGGCTGAAAAACCAAGGTAATGGCAGGCATGGCTTTCCTGCATTCTTGCAAAGGGGAACAAGACCTGAAGTTCGGACGAGTCTCCTTTTGAGCTACGCTTCTCCTTCCCAAACCCTCCAACTCCGAAACCCCAGCGCGATCATCCGGGTGGCGGGTTTGTCTCCATCCCCATAAAGGAGACCCTGGGGAGCACGGCGGGCTCTCCGAAGCGGAGACACCCCGCACCGACCCCCAAACCCAGCCCCACACGTGTTGCAGCCGCATTCTCTCTCTCTCTCTCTCTCTCTCTCTCTCTCTCACACACACACACACACACACACACACACACACCCTCTGAGCAAGGAAGCGCTGTACCTGGATGGTCTGGTTGGGCTCCCCTCCGGAGACCGGCCCTCCCACGAGTTTGCAATACAAATCCTCCACGGGGCGCGGGGAGCTCCGGCCGCCGGCTTCTTCCTCGCCGCAGGTCGCGGTGGCCGAGATCTTGGTGCTCTCGGCCAGGTTGAAGTAAGGCGGGTGCAAGCTGTAGCCGTTCACGTCGGCCTGGAAGGAGACCGGCTGAGCCGACGAAGCCCCCAGCAGGGCCGCCGCCCCCACCACCAGCAGGACCCGCAGCCGAGCCACCACCGGGCACCGGAGCCCAGCAGCGGGCACCGGCCGCCTCGCCATTTTTTTTTCCCCCGGGGGACTTTGGCCGCCCGCCCGCCCGCCGGCAAAACGCTGGGAAAGATCCGCCGCCGCCGCCGGGGAGGCCGATGGGGTTGAGCCCGGACAGGTCAGGATCGGGAAAAGGAGCTCCGAGCCCGAGGAGGAAGAGGAGAGCGGGCGCTCCGCAAACTCGATCCGAGCTGCAACCTGCGCTGCTCCCGCCGGGTTGGTCCGGAGCTCAGTGCGGCTCTCTCCTCTTTTGCGGCTCGGCAAACGGCTGCGGCGGCCCCGGGAGGGAAGTGGCGCGGGGGGGGGGGAGGGGAGGGAGGGGCCACGCGGGGATTAGCCCTGCCGGAGGCTGCCCATTGTGTCGGCCGCCCTCGCGGCTCTTGTCCCGGGTTAACCCGTTCTGCCCGTCGCCCGGCAAGGGGAGAGAAACAAAGAGGGGGGAAAAAAGGTCCGTCCCGCACGCGTGTCTCGACGCCTTGCACCGGCCGCTGAGGCGAGAAGGGGGAGGTGAGAAAAGAGGCGCCCGTTGGGATCTTAAACCCCCTCCCCAGAATTATCTAACACCCCCCCACACTTTTTTTTAAAAAAAATTCCTTTTGCAAATGGTTGAGCAGATCCAAGGAATTTTATTTTTCCCCCTCCGCCCGGAAAGACGAGCCTGGGCAAGCTAGTCTGGGATTGCCTCAGGGAGCGTGAGGGGGAGGTGGGACAGATTAAACAGATAATCAGAGTTGGAAGGGACCTTGTAGGTCATCTAGTCCAACCCCCTGCCCAAGCAGGAGACCCCACACCATTCCTGACAGAGTCCAATCTCTTCTTGAATGACTCAAGTGGTGGCGCGCCCACAACTTCCGAGGGCAAAGCTGTTCCATGGGTTGATTGTTCTCCCTGTCAGAAAGTTTCTCCTTATTTCCAGGTTGAATCTCTCCTTGTTCAGTTTCCATCCATTATTCCTTGTCTGGCCTACAGGCACTTTAGAAAATAGCTTGACCCCTTCCTCCTCTCTGTGGCAGCCCCTCAAATATTGGAAAACTGCTATCCTGTCTCCCCTGTTTTCTCTTTACTAGACTAGCCAAGCCCAGTTCCTGCAACCATTCTTCATATGTTTTAGTCTCCAGTCCCCTCATCATCCTGGTTGCTCTTCTCTGTACTTTTTCTAGAGTCTCAACATCTTTTTTATAATGTGGTGACCAAAACTGGATGCAGTACTCTAAGTGTGTCTTACTAAGGCTTTATAGAGTGGTATTAGTACCTCATGTGTGGGTTTGCAGCAATGCTACCAGGTAGTCCTCGACTTACAGCCATCTCTGAACTCCAAATTTCTCTTGCTAAGTGAAGCATTTGTGAAGTAAGGTTTGCCCCTTCCTTGCCCCGGTTAAAGTAAGATTTAAAGTAAATCACTTCAGTGCTTAAGTGAGGGTTAGAGTTATTAGTGAATCTAGCTTTCCCCTTGACTTACCTTGTCTGAAAGTCACAAAAAGTGATCACGTGACCCCTGGGACATCACAACCGTCATAAATACGAATCCGTTGCCAAGCGGCTGAATTTTGATCACGTGACCATGGGGATGCTGCAACGGTCGTAAGTGTGAAAAAGAGTCATAAGTTACTTTTTTCCCAGTGGTGGTCTAAATTTGAACGGTCACTAAATGAACTGTTGTAAGTCAAGGGCTTGGAGGGACATTAAAGACGATCTTGCATTTAAGAGCGTTAAATGCCATCACTCTAATGATTTGGCTCTAAATGGGAATTTTGGATTCAGTGGGAGTGATGTTCTCCCCATTGCGGGCCAAACCCCAAATACCTCTTTAGTTCGTTCTAAAATATTTTTTTAAGCCTTGAAAAAGGAACTCATCTAGGGGGCAGATCATCATAATTTTTAACGACCCCATAATCACTTGCAGGATGGACTCCGGGCAAGTGAATGGAGCTAGCAGAGTGTTTTAAAGGCTGGATGCCCTTCCTGTCACCAATGTGGAATTTTGTTCAGCAGATACATTCTCATTGTGCTCAGAGTGAGAAATACCTGGAGATGCGACTAGGAAATGCAAACTATAGGCTAGACTGAGGAATTGGGGGGGGGGGAAACTTATTACAGCGGAAGTGTATTTCGTTTTGTTGTCAGTAACTTGAAATAAACTTGAGTTGAATGAGACTTCAGTTACTTTGCTTTGCTTTTTAAAAGGAAGTGCGTAATGCAATTGAATTAGACAGATTGGTCTAATGCACCAGGAGATTGTGAGTTCTAATCCCACATTAGGCATATAAACTGGCTGGGTGAATTTGAGCCAATCACCAGGAGTCTGTGTGTACTAGTCCTGCCTTAAGAATGAAAGGCAGTTGACTTTGAACCAATCACTAGGAGATTGTGAGTTCTAGTTCCGCTTTAGCTATGAAAGCCAACTGGATGATTAGGCCAATCACCAGGAGGTTGAGAGTTTTAGTCCTACCTTAAGGTATGAAAGCCGGCTGGGTGACCTTGGGCTACTCACTCTCAGTCCAATCTACCTCACAGGGTTGTTGTTGGGAAAATAGGAGGAAGAAGGATTATTAGATCTGTTCACCTGCTTGGATTATTTATAAAAATAATAAAGGTGGGATTTAAAAAACTATAAATAAATAAACCTGGGTTCGAATACAGTGCTGCCTGTTGCCAGCTCCTCCAATTTTAGAGTGGAAAATCAAGGGTTATAATCAAGGACTGCATTGCAGGAAGACCAACATATGCAAATATGATGATTATTTTTTTGTCCAACTCTTCTTCCAAAAACTTTTTTCTCAATATCTTCATAGGAACACCCACAGCGTCTCTGAAAACAGCGTGAGGCCTTTTGTAAGCTGATAATTTTACAGATAGTCCTCGACTTACAATGACTCACTTAGTAACTGTTTAAAGATACAAAGGCGCTGAAAAAAGTGAGTTACGACCATTTTTCATTGTTACAACCTTCAAAGCTTCCCCCATGGTCATGTGATCAAAATTCAGATGCTTGGCAACCAGTTCACACTTATGACCGTTACTGTGTCCCAAGGTCACGTGATCCCCTTTTGGGATCTTTTGAAGAGCAAAGTCAACGAGGAATCCAGATTCACTTAACAACCAGGTTACTGACTTATCAGCTGCAGTGATTCACTTAAATGGCAAGAAAGGTCATAAAAGGGGGCAAAACTCACTTAAGAAATATCTCACTTAACAACAGAAATGTTGGGCTCAGTTGTAAGTCGAGGACTACCTGTCTTTAGAGGAGATTCTCACTTGCTTAAACGTGCATCCAATCACCTACATCAAAAATGGTTCTGTCTAAGAGCCAAGGTACCTTCTTCCATATCTGGTGGCTATGCCCAGAAGCCCCAAAATGCTGGGTCCAAATACAGAGTTGGTTGCAAGAAATAGCGGAATGCCAGATTGAGTTTAAACCTGAATTTAAACTGAGTTTAAACCTTTATTATTTTAGGAATAATAAAAGGGAAATGTAGTAAAAAGATCAACTCTATGATACTACATATAACAACAGCAGCGAGGATTGCACTTGCACAATTTTGGAAGCGAGACAGTATCCCACTGGAAGAATAGTAATCTAAAAGATTTTAGAATGTGCTGAAATGGATAAACTCACTTGAGAGCTCAAATGATAAAGAAGAGTGAGAGTACTATGTGGTTTGGGATAATTGGTACAAATGGTTCAACAGTAGGAATAATAAAGATAAGAAAATTGTAGATAAATGTATATAAATTAATATAAATGCATGGAGACTTGTATATGTAATAATGATAGTCATAGTGTTGTTAAAGATGAGAATAAGATTTGTAAAGTGTGAAAAAGCATAACAAAAATAAATAAATAAATAAAAATGGCTCTGTCTGGATGTGGATCAAAGGCTCCATGCCTCTTGAACAGCTTTTTTTCCCAGGCGCTCCCATAAGTCAAGGTACATGAGAAGGATGGAAATCTTTGAAGCTGATGCCAAATTGTGGCCAGGCCCAGCAGTGGGCCAGTCCAATCCTAAAGTGCCCCAAGCCACCACAGTCCTTGTGACGTGGTTCACACTCATAAAAAGATGCATGACCTGGAAACGAAACTCTGCTTTATACCTCCTGAAATATAAATATATATTTGAAATATAAATTTGAAGAGTATATTAAGACGGTTGAATCCAATGCCCTCTCAATTTCTCTGGGTCATTGTGTCTCCAAATCGAGTGGTGCAGTGGGATAGAGATGGAGCTGTCGCCTCACACTCAGGAGGCTGTGAGTTCGATCATAGGTAGAAGCAGATATTTCTTTCTCTGGACACACGGAGAATATATCTGCTGGGGGGGGGGAACCTCCACATTAGCAACAGGAAAGGCATCCGGCCAGTAAACACTCAGCTCCATTCAGTTGCCCAGACCACCCTGCAAGGGATTATGGGGTCATTAAAAGAAGATGATGGTTGTGTCTCCCTATGAATACAGGTAGTCCTCCACTTACAGCCATTCGTTTAGCGACAATTCAAAGTTATGACAATACTGAAAAAAGTGACTTATGACTGTCTTTCACAAAAACGGTTGCAGCATCCCGGTGGTCAAGTGATCAAAATTCAGACGCTTGGCAACTGACTCGTATTTATGACAGTTGCAATGTCTCAGGGTCATGACTTTTATGATCTGGCAAGCAAAGTCATTGGGGAGGCCAGATTCACTTAACAACCGTGTTACTAACTGAACAACTGCAGTGATTCACTTGACGAGTGTGGCAAGGAAGGTCGTAAAAATGGGACAAAACTCACTTAACAACTATTAACAAATAGTTAACAAACAACAAATATTAACAAATATTGTCTTAGCAATTTTGGGCTCCATTGTGGTCGTAAGTCGAGGATAATCTGTAGTTTTATTAAATGGAATTCAGACATTTCCTTTCTGTAACTTGAAAGTAAGACTACGTCCTATACGCTGCAATTTTAAACAAGTCTGCCTGATATTCTTTTCAGTATTTGGACAGCTATCAACAGTTTAAAGATTTCATCCTACTGCCTTTCAGGCATCTTATCTCAAGGCTGAACAAGGCAATGCCTTTCTCACCCTTAATTATCATTATTATCAGCTCAAATCCGTCCACTGCAGGATATCGAGGTTTCATTGAAAGTTATGAATTGCTACCTTCCATGCTGGTTCAATGTGCATTAGTAGATGAATGTTTATTGTACATATATATATATAGCAATAGCACTTAGACTTATATACCGCTTCTCAGTGCTTTAAAGCCCACTCTAAGCAGTTTACAGAGTCAGCATATTGCCTCCAACAATGTGGGTCCTCATTCTACCGACCTTGGAAGGATGGAGGCTGAGTCAACCTTGAGCCTGGTGAGATTCGAACTGCCAAACTGCTTGCAACCGGCAGTCAGCAGAATTAGACTGCAATACTGCATTCTAACCACTGTGCCACCACAGTTCTTGATAGTTCATCACTTGATATGATCGTTATTAACAATTTTAAAAACAATAATAATTGTTAATCCTTAACTTACAATAGTTTGTTTAGTGACCAAAGTTACAACAGCTCTGAAAAAAGTGACGTATGACCCTTTTTTCACACTTACGACCGTTGCTGCATCCCAATGGCCACGTGATCAAAATCCAGACATTTGCCAAACTGGCTTGCTTAGCAATGGAAATTTTGGGTTTAATTATGGTCATAAGTCGAGGACTACCTGTCATACGGTAGGCTGCATATTCCTCATCACAGGAGATAAAGTATGAGATTTATTATATTTAGATGGATGGGTGATGTGTGATATTTTGAGACACCTGCAGAAAACGAACGAATGAACGAACGAATGAATGAATGAATGAATGAATGAATGAATGAATGAATTCTTTATTGGCCAAGTGTGATTAGACACACAAGGAATTTGTCTTGGTGCATATGCTCCAGAGATGGCATTCAGCAAGTTCTGACCAGTTTTGGAGAACCGGTAGTGGAAATTTTGAGTAGTTCGGAGAACCAGCAAATACCACCTTTGACTGGCCCCGCCCCCATCTACTCTCTGCTTCCTGTGTCCCAGCTAATTGGCTGGGTCTTCTTTCGTTGCCCTGTACAGGAGAATGGAGCTGGAAAGCAGGTTAGTGGGGTGGGGAGGGAATGGAGAGGGAACAGTCAATATAAATCGTAAGGATACAAGCAACAGAGTTACATTTATACAGTCACAAGTGGGAGGGGATGGGTGATAAGGAACAATGAGAAGATTAATAGTAATAGTAATGCAGACTTAGCAGATGGTCTCGTGAGTATGAAGTCCATAGTGAATCGCAGAGAATAATAATAATAATAATAATAATAATAATAATAATAATAATAATAATAATAATAATAATAATAATAATAATAATAATAATAATAATAAAACATTAGAGAGCATTTCACCGAGGCAGCCATCAGCAGCGCCATCTTGGACCAAGAAATATCTGACTGATCCTTCTGGTTCAAAATCCTGGATTTTTCACCAATAAAAGACCAGATAATAACAGAATAACAGAGTTGGAAGGGACCTTGGAGGTCTTCTAGTCCAAGCCCCTGCTCAGGCAGAAAACACTATAGTACAATTGCAGACAAATGGTTGTGCAGTCTGTTTTTAAAAACCTATAGTGTTGGAGCATTCACAGCTTCTGGAGGCAAGTTGTTCCACCGATGAATTCTTCTCATTGTCATGAAAATTTCTCCTGAGTTCTAACTTGCTTCTCTCCTGGATTAGTTTCCACCTGTCGCTTCTTGTCCTGCCTTCAGGTGCTTTGGAAAATAGGTTGTCCCCCTTCTTTGTGGCAGTGCCTTAGATACTGGAACACTGTTATCATATCTTGTAAGTTCAATCCCAGGTAGAGGTTAGACTCTCCTGCTTGAGCAGGGGGGTTGGACTAGATGACCTCTAAGGTCCCTTCCAACTCTGTTATTCCATGTTCTATCTCCCCTGGTCCTTCTCTACACTAGATATTTCACTATCCTCTCTTAAGGGACTTTCTACCCTGGTTTCCCCATACCTTTTCAAAGCAAAATAAGAGGCTGGGGTGTGGTGTTTGCAGCTGGAAAAAAGAAACATGGTCTCTTCCATCGTGGCCCACCTACCACCTGTCTGTTGGCATAACCTTTTCCGCTCTTATTTTTGTTGTAACCATTTCAATGCCGGATGTTGAACTATTAGGCTCCAGTGTTTTTGCTTGCGCTGAATGAATCTCCTGTTGTACTCCGGTGGGTTTTTATTTTATTTTATTTTGTTTTTTGCCACTGAGTGAGACGCCGCCTAGGGCCCTTGAATAACTTAGCTGCCGTCCTAAGAAACAAAGGGCCGATTCTTTTATGGTCGCAGAGGGTAGGAGCCCCCTGCGGTGTTGGCAGAAGTTTGTTGGGTGAATCGGATGCTTGCGGGGAAACGTCCGACGGTTTCCCCCTCCAGCTGCTCGAGTCTTGGCACGGGGCTGCTGGAGATGGCATTGACATGATGTCACGACTTCCAAGAGCCGTTTTCGTGTAACCCAAGGTGCCTCGGTCTCCTTTTTTTGCATGGGAGCATTGAAGCACAGCAAGCAAGCTCATTCAATTAGGAATGACTTCCTGGGGAGGTTTTAACGCCACATTGAAACGCTTGCTTTGAATAGGCTTGCTAAAGCTTGGGAAATGGTTGTTTTTAGTGCCGGTTTCTCACCAGGCCAGGAAACCTTTTTTTTTTTTTTTTTTCACCTGACTAAATCCTTGGTTCTGCTAAAAATAAACACCCTAATTTCTGCATTCTGGAGAGAAGAACGATGGATCTATGTTTCCTTAGAGCGGTGACGGCGAACCTTTTTTGTTGTGGTGTGCCAAAAGCACGCAGGCGCGCGTGACGGCACCCACAATGCAATGCGCCCCACCCCATGCGCATTCACACACAACCTCCTCCCCCCCCCCCTGCCACCCCCTTACCTACACTGCGCATGCATGCACCTCCCAGCTGATTTTTAGCCCTTTTGAGGCCATTTTCACCCTCCCAGAGGCTCGAGGGAAGAAAAAACAGGCCTGTTTCGCCACTTCCAGTATTTCCAGAAGGCCCATTTTTTGGCCTCCCGAGGCTGCAGAGGCTTCCCTCGAGCCTCAGGGAGGCCTCAAACAGGCCGAAAATCAGCTGGGAGGCACGCGCATGTGCAGTGCACATAAGTTTGGCTGAGGCTCATGTGCCCACACAAATGGCTCTGCGTGCCACAGGTTCACCATCACGGCCTTAGAGCAATGCAACCTCTCTATGTTTTGGTTGGGTTTTTCCACTTGAGGGTTTTTCCTGGCTTGTGTGGAAATGTAGGAGGTAGAGCATACAGGTAGTCCCCAAATTACAATGTTTTGTTTAATGACCGTTCAATCTTACAACGACACTGAAAAAAGTGACTTAGGACCGTTTTTCTCACGAAAGCTTGCAGCATCCCCATGTTCACATGATCAAAATTCAGATGTTTAACAGATAGCAGATAATCAGAGTTGGAAGGGACCTTATAGGTCATCTAGTCCAACCCCCCACCCAAGCGGGAGACCTTACACCATTTCTGACAGATGGGAGTCCAATCTCTTCTTGAAGGTCTCAAGTGATGGCACTCCCACAACTTCCGAGGGCAACTTCTGTTTGATTGTTCTCATTGTCAGAAAGTTTCTCCTTATTTCCAGGTTAAATCTTTCCTTGTTTGGCAATTGACTTGTAATTATGACGGTTACAATGTCCCGGGGTCATGTGATCCCTTTTTGCGACCTTCTGATAAGCAAAGTCAATGGGGCAAAGTCAATACTTAACAACTGAGTTAGTATAGTTTAACAACTGCAGTGATTCACTTGACAGACGAGGCAAGAAAGGTCGTAAAATGGGGCAAAATTCACTTCACCAATGTCTAACCGAGCAACGAAAATTTGAGGCTCAGTTGTGTTCATAAGTCGAGGACTACCTGCATTGCTTGGTTTTTCAGCTCGAAGGTTCCTGGCTTGTCATGGAAAAGTAGGAACCCATGTCTGAAAGTGGTTTTGATAGGCTGCAGGTCATTGTGTGAGTGTGCACAGACACGCGTCTGAGATGTTCGATTTTCCCCCCCCTCTTTTCTCCATTGGTGAAAAGCTGATTTCCTGTTTTGCAAAGTGCTTTTTCCAGCTTTGTTTTTACCCGTTTTCCAGTGGTGGGATTCAAATTTTTTTTACTACCGGTTCTGTGGGCGTGGCTTGGTAGGCATGATGTGACTTGGTGGGTGTGGCTTGGTGGGCGTGGCAGGGGAAGGTTACTACAAAATCCCATTCCCTCTCTACTCCTGGGGGAAGGATACTGTGAAATCTCCATTCCCACCCCACCCCACTAACCTGCTTTCCAGCTCCGTTCTCCTGTGCAGGGCAACAAAAGAAGACCCAGCCAATCAGCTGAGACTCGGAAGGCAGAGAATAGGTGGGGGCGGGGCCAGTCAGAGGTGGTATTTGCCAGTTCTCCGAACTACTCAAAATTTCCACTACCGGTTCTCCAGAAGTGGTCAGAACCTGCTGAATACCATCTCCATTGCAGCCCCCTCTGCCGTATTCAATATAGAACTGCAAAGGGAAGACCTGTGCCTTGCTTTTGAAGTGGTCCCCACCAGAATAGCTGTAAAAATAATCCTGAGGACTTCGCACAGTGGCAGTGCAATGCAAACCTGGAGAATCCTTGCTATTTAAGATTTTGTTTTCCCCTAGTGATTTACAAAGAGCCCTTTGGGGTCATTCCGTTTGGCCCAATTACACACAACAAAGTATACCTTAAAAAAATACATTAACAAAAGGATAAGAGCCAGCAGAAGAGAGAAGACTGGTGGGGAAAGGATTTAATCCTTTCTCCCTCCTTCCTACCCTTCTTCCGTTGGAAGAAAAAAAAACCACACACAAAAATCACAACATCTCAACTGGTTTTTCTTCTGGTGAGAGAAAATAGAAAGGAATTTTTTTCTTCTCTGGCAAATGAAAGAGTGGTTTAGAAGAGGGCGCAATCCGAAGACAGGTAAAAAAATTATAATTAGTTCCTCATTAGTTTTCCCTCCTCCCCTTCTAAGGCTATTTAGTACGGTAATTAAAAAAACAAGCAAACTCTACTGTGTAGGACAGGGGGTGTCCAACTTTGGCATCTTTAACACTTGTGAACTTCAACTCCCAGAATTCCCCAGCCAGCCATTCTGGAGAGTTGAAGTCCACAAGTCTTAAAGTCGCCAAGTTTGGAGATCCCTTGCAATGGACAAAAAAGGAACTTCAGTTCCTGGCTCCTTTCCTTCATAAATCTGGCAACCATCCTAATTTCTTTTGACAAGCCTGGATAGGAATTACAAATGTAAAATAACAGCAAGGATGTGCAGCCCCAGAGAGAGCACATTATAAATGAGGTTGGCTTGGTTTGGAATAGTTTGGTGTTTGAATCCAACAATAATAGCTGTCAAATCATGGTTTGTGATCTAGCATGATGGTTGACCTATAAAACATGAAAAAATAAGGTACTATACAACTTTCTTCTTCTTCTTTTTTTGCCATATCTGTCATCGGATGTTGGTGATCATGCTAGCGATCCTATTTTTTTTAGTGTTCAGAAATCTTTATTGTCCCTTTGGCATTTTATTATATTTCCGGTTTAATTACCTGTTGATGCCAAGGCGGATTTTTCCGATTTCTTGTTCAACTCTTCTCGTTGTCAGCATGAGGAAGGAGAGTGAAGAAAAAAAAACTTTCCCTTTTCATTCGCTGCTTCCGATTCTTCTTTGGGAGCGATGTTATCTCTTATAAAATTTAAATTCCAGGGTACCTTAGTTGTTGCTTTTAGTCTCGGTCAGCCAAAACTTTCACTTCTTAACTTCCTCCTGCACTTTCTTTTCCGGCTGAGTGCTTCTTTGAGGCAGCCATTTCTGACCACCGCTCTTACTGCCTTCGGGAAAGGGAGTTTAGCCAGCTGAGGAGGAGAGATGCGGCTCCCCTCAACCCTGCTGGGTCTCCCCCGTCTTCACCACCTCTATGGGGTGGCTTAGCCCTGAAGCCAGCTGGCTTGGGGCGCTCCAGCGGCGAGCCCAGGTAGAAACCGCGCACGATCGCGGATTCCTGCCTGCCACCGAAGCCCTGCAAACCGGCAGTCACTAGCGATCCTATTTTTGTCAATAGCCCCTCCAGCAGACAACAGGCCACAACAGTCTAAGCGCTATATAGCATTCATCTATAGCTATTGCTATTAACCACTGCAATTATTCACTTAACAACCATGGGAAATGGTTGTAAAATTCAGTGAAACTCATTTAACAACTACCTGGCTTAGCAATGGAAATGGTTGTGGTCGTAAATCAAGGGCTACCTGTATGCAAGACTGGTTCTATTACACCAATGCTTTTCAAGTTTGTGTTGTGGTTTTCCAGCAGCAGGTGCAGACGGCTGAGGTCTCGGAGAGCGAGGACTCAGATGAGGAGCCTGCGTGTGATGCAGGGATGGGGCCAGGACCATCAGGGAGTGGAGTGCAGCCTTTGGAAATTGTAGAGGCTGGCAGCAGTGATGAAGAGGTCCCCGAGGAGCCTGTGCCCCAGCGCGTGTGCGCGCAGGGCTGCTCGAAGGAAAGAGCAGCTGCAGCAACACGAGTGACTCGGGAGTAAGGCTGCAAGGTAATGGCCCCTCCTTTAAGAGATAAAAGCCAGCTGAGAAACCGGAGTTCTTTGCAGGAAGCAAAGATGTTTTTGCACCTGCCTTGTGGACATTCGGAGTATCTTGGTTGGTGTTTGGAGACTCTTTGTGTTTGAAATATTTCTTAGTAACTTTATCTAGTGTTCTTGGCAGCATTGCACAACCTTGGCAAGGCTCATTCTTATCAGAGACAATTAGTTTGAAATAGCCTTTTAACGGTGAAGGAACAGAATTTGTAAAGAATCATTAAAAGGTTTTGCCCAGAATTCCCCAGCCAGCCTTGCCTCCGGGGAATTCTGGTAGTTGTAGTAGTCCACACGTTTTTAAAGTTGCCAAGGCTGAGAAACGTAAGTCCTTGCCTGAGCCTATACAGTCAGCATGAGGCGGTTTGCATTTGCTCCTCTTGTTAATTTAGCCTGCTGACACAAGGCAAGCTGGAGTCTGGAGGAAAGCTGCCAGTCTAATTATTGCCAATCCAAACAGATTTGCATATTTGCACAAACAGAACACCATTTTATTCTTTGTCTCAGACAAAATGCATTACGCCATCTGTGACAGTATCCGTCCATGCCATGTGCTTGCTTGCTGCCTACCAGTTCTGTGTAATGCAGGATACAGACTGAATTCCCATAGAGTCTATTACATGGATCGTCACTTATGATAATTAATTAAGCCTGGATGTGAAATTAAAAACAGGAAATTGATTATTTTCTCCCAATAATGTGAGAATGCTAATATGGTACAAAAGATATTCCATTGGTACTGGGGGCCATCTTGCCAATTACAGAATATTCCAGTGGGAGCAGGTTTCTGTTTTTATTTATTTCTTTTTATTTGTTTCCTGCCTTTATTATTTTTACAAATAATATACATATCCCAAATATCCAATACATTTTCCTCTTCCTATTTTTCCCAACAACAATAACCATGTGAGGTGGATTGGTCAGAGAGTGAGCACTAACCCAAAGTCATCCAGCTGGCTTTCATGCCTAAGTTGGAACTAGAACTGGCCCAGTCTCCTGGAACTCCAGTCTCTGGTGATTGGCCCACAGTCACCCAGCCACCATTCATGGCTAAGGTGGAACTAGAACTCGTCTCCTGGTGATTGGCCCACAGTCACCCAGCCAGCATTCATGGCTAAGGTGGAACTAGAATTCCCAGTCTCCTGGTGATTGGCCCACAGTCACCCAGCCACCATTCATGGCTAAGGTGGAACTAGAAATCCCAGTCTCCTGGTGATTGGCCCACAGTCAGCCAGCCACCATTCATGGCTAAGGTGGAACTAGAACTCCCAGTCTCCTGGTGATTGGTCCAAAGTCACCCAGCCACCATTCATGGCTAAGGTGGAACTAGAACTCCCAGTCTCCTGGTGATTGGCCCACAGTCACCCAGCCACCATTCATGGCTAAGGTGGAACTAGAACTCCCAGTCTCCTGGTGATTGGCCCAAAGTCACCCAGCTACCATTCATGGCTAAGGTGGAACTAGAACTCCCAGTCTCCTGGTGATTGGCCCACAGTCACCCAGCCACCATTCATGCGGCTAAGGTGGAACTAGAACTCCCAGTCTCCTGGTGATTGGTCGGGTGTCACCCAGCCACCATTCATGGCTAAGGCTCTAGGAAAGCTCTCAGCTTCCCTTCTGCCTGCTGTACCTCATCCATTTCTCTGAAAATCCCAGGAATTGAATCTAGGGCCATCTGTATCCCGAATATTTGCTGTCTTCATCAGTTCTCATGAGGACACTATTACAACAACAATCAAGAAGCTGAAAAAAGGACATAATTTTTTATTGCTCCAACTTTGGACCGTAGGAGAAAACAGGAATAGCGTTGATTGCAAAAGCAAAATATAGAAATCCCTCTAGACTAGCTCAACCAATGTTTTTTTTTTTTTAAATGGCCCAAGGGCATGAGATTCATTTGTTTCAAAGGAATTTGAATAATTCCAGTAAAAACTGAAAAGAAGCAAGAAAACAAGAAGAAGCATGGGGCTTTTACATCCAAAATGGAAATCTTATGACCTTGGGAATCATGTTTTCAGTTCTACGGAGGAAAAATAAAATCATTTGGCATCTTGGAATATTTAGATTTAATCCCCGAGGATGGGATAAATCCCCAAGGATGGGATGGTAACTCTGGGAGAGCAAGCATGCATTTTTAAAAAAATAGAATAGAATATCATAACAGAGTTGGAAGGGACATTGGTCCCTTCTAGTCCAACCCCCTCCTTAGGCAGGAAACCCTATACCATTTCAAACAAATAGTTGTCCAATCTCTTCTTAACCCTCGGTGGTGCAGTGGTTAGAGTCCAGTACTGCAAACTACTTCTGCTGACAGCCAGCTGCCTGCAATTTGGCAGATCAAATCCCACCAGGCTTAAGGTTGATTCAGCCTTCCATCCTCCTGAGGTGGATAAATTGAGGACCCAGATTGCTGGGGGCAATATGCTGACTCTGTAAACCACTTAGGGCTGTAAAGCACTATAAAGCACTATATAAGTCTAAGTGCTATGGCTATTGCTATTAAAAACTTCCAGTGTTGGAGCATTTACAACTTCAAGTCGAGGCAAGTTGTTCCAAGTTGTCAGGAAATTTCTTCTTAATTCTAGATTGCTTCTCTCCTTGATTAGTTTCCACCCATTGCTGCTTGTCCTGTCCTTCAGGTGCTTTGGAGAATAGCTTGACTCCCTCTTCTCTGTGGCAGCCCCTCAGATATTGGTACACTGTGACTGGATCATGTCACCTTGGTCCTTCTTTTTATTAAACTAGACATATACATTTCCTGCAACCGTTCTTCATGTTTTAGCCTCCAGTCCCTAATCATCTTTGTTGCTCTTCCGTGAAACTCTTTCTAGAGTCTATAACAAAATAAATAACAAAATAGAAGCTTTTGGTGAAAACACCTTGCCAAAAAATTATTGTCTTTGTCTTTTTGATATAACACCAACTTAATCGCTAATTATGTGCTATCAGGCCAATGTTAATCTTACCATCACTCCTTATCACCCATCCCCTCCCACTTGTGACTGTATGACTGTAACTTTGTCGCTTATAATGATTTATATTGACTATTTCCTAGTATGATTTGATTGTTTATTGTACCCTATGATTATTATTAAGTGTTGTACCTGATGATTCTCGACTCTTGACAAATGCATCTTTTCTTTTATGTACACTGAGAGCATTTGCACCAAGACAAATTCCTTGTGTGTCCAATCACACTTGGCCAATAAAGAATTCTATTCTATTCTATTCTATTCTATTCTATTCTATTCTATTCTATTCTATTCTATTCTATTGACTCTTAGTGACCATTTAGATAGCATGAGATATCTAGGCTGATCTCCAATTTTAAACTGATTGATCAGCAGCTCCTTTTCTCTTAAGAACCACATATAGAAACATAGCCATTCAGATATTCCTCGCCTTACAACCATTTGTTTAGTGACCATTCAAAGTTACAATGGCACTGAAAAAAGTGACTTATGACTGTTCTTCACACTTACGACCATTGCAGTATCCCCATGGTCACGTGATCAAAATTCGGATGCTTGGCAACTGACATGTACTTATGACGGTTGCAGGGTCCCGGGGTCACGCAATCACATCCTTTTGCAAACCTGTGACAAGCAACGTTAATGGGGAAGCCAGGTTCAATGACCAACCATGTTAGTAAATCAAAAACTGCAGAGATTCACTTAACAATTGTGGGCAGAAAGGTGGTAAAATGGGAGGAAACTCACTTAACTGTCTCGCTTAGCAACAGAAATGTTGGGCTCAGTTGTAGACATAAGTCGAGGACTACTTGTATTTCAGCAAGGCAAAGAATCTCGTTCAGTTTTGTTACTGTCATTGGCATGTTTTCAAAGGAACATCCCAAAGTAGTCACATAAACATAGCTTAAGCATAGTTTAGTCATTTAATCTGGGTCAGGATGACAAAGTTAAGATAGCTTCAGATCAAGATTAAGCCACCCTTCCTAACCATAATCCTAATCATACCTGTAGCTTACATTTAGAAGGCACAATAAATTAAGTCAGAGCAGGGCTAGTGTATATGAGTATATTGTGCAATATGAAAATGTAGTAGGTGCTAAGATAATGATCACATTGGAACTAATTGTGGTGGGTGGTGAGGCTGTTATACAGATATGGAGTTTCCCCAGACCACCCAGCGAAATCCAGACAGTACAGTTTTTTGGTAAACACTTACCCATAATTGAATAGAAAAGGAAAAAGAGGCCAATAAATTCCCCACTAATTCTCACAAAAATGCAAGGAAACCATCAACATGATAATATCGTGCATCAACTTGATGGTGTTGTTATCCTATGTTATCATTCCAGCCAACTTTGTTTTAAAAAAGAAAACTATTCAAGATATGAGGAATTGCCCAGGATCTTTGTAGACAAAAGGGGAAAGAATTAATATCGTTTTCTCCAAATACCAGGTTGCTTACAATTGCATCTGTAATCTCACCCATCTGAAGGCAGAAACATCTGGTTAGGGAAAGTTACTGTAAGCATGTGAATCAATTATGCTTGGTACATCATGGAACTTAATCCATAATGCCTTGGTAAAACCACACTTGGAATACTGCATCCAGTTTTGATCGCCACGATGTAAAAAAATTGTTGAGACTCTAGGAAGAGTGCAGAGAAGAGCAACAACGATGATTAGGGGACTGGAGGCTACAACATATGAAGAGCGGTTGCTGGAACTGGGTATGTCTTGTCTAATGAAAAGAAGGACTAGGAGTGACCTGATAACAAGGTACCTTTCCACTTTGCTATTATTCTGTTAAATTAATTGCAGTGGGAGGTGTGAGAATTGCACTCACATATAGCAGGCAGGCATATCCCATGTTCTCTGACAGCTAGCCACGTTTGCATTTCAATTTGCATCCCAGCTGTCTGAGGCATGGCCTGAGGTCATATATACAGGGAGAATGTCCCAAATATTTTTGTTTTTAAATAAATGCAGAAGCTGGGAACCACGGCAGAGAAGGGGTTTCTGTCATCTCCCCAGAACATACAGACTCCAATTGCCAGGGAACTGGAAGGGAAGTTCAGGAATAATTGAGGAAAAGAGAAATATTTTTCAGGAAATGGTGAAAGAAAGAAATGTTTACCTAGAAGGTTTTTTTAAAAAAATTTTTTCACTTTGTGTGTTTAGCTTAATATTGTGTCTATGTAAAACCTCAGTAACTCAGCTTTGGAATTTAGAATTTTAAAGTTACCTCTAATTTATAAGCAAAGTAGCATCATCTTCTGGCCTGCACAAGTAATGGGAAACAACAGAATTTCTGAGGCATTGTACAAACTATCCTCTCCGTCTGGTAAAATACATGGCTTGAAACACTTTAATTGGCCAACCATACAACTACATAAAGGAAGATAAATGTGACGGAACAAAGTTTTGATTGTGGAGAAGCAAAGCTTCTATTACTCATTCCACTATATGCATGCTGTTATTCTTAGTTTTTCATCTGCAAAACGAAAAATACAAGTATAGAATAGAATAGAATAACAGAGTTGGAAGAGACCTTGGAGGCAGGAAACCATTTCTTTTTCCACAGTATTGTTGATGCTCTGAATTATTAGCTGTAAAAATACAGTGTGGAAGCAACCCTTGCATCATGTAAGCAAAATTGCTTTTTTCTTGCTTCTGACTGTTCAAAGTTACAAAGGGCACTGAAAAAAATGACTTAGGACAATTTTTCACACTTATGACCATTGCAGCATCCCTATAGTCATGTGATTTACATTCAGATGTTTGACAACTGACTCACATTTATGACAGTTGCAGCATCCCGGGCTCATGTGATCCCCTTTTCTAACAAGCAAAATCAGTGGAGAAGCCAGATTCACTTAACAAAGGCGTTACTCATTTAACAACTGCAGTGATTCGCTTAACAAATGTGGCAAGAAAAGTCGCAAAACTCACTTCACAAATGCCTCACTTAGCAACATAAACTTTAGGCTCGATTGTGGTCGTAAGTCAAGGACTGGCTGTATTTATTTTGCACTTTGGCTTTATGAGATCCCGTTCCTTCAACTGAGCTTTGCAGAAACGTATTTGACAGTCCCACAAAATTAACTTTTTAAGCTGACGGCTTCCCAAATGAAAACGGATCTTGCAAACTTGGCCAATTTGCTAGGGCTTTTATCTCCCAAGTTTCTCAGGGATTTCAGGCAAATATTTGCCATTCCAAATATCCCACTCATGTTCATACAGAAGTGGGAGAGAACAGCCAGGAAGTCAGCTGAATGCCGACATCAAGGAATATAAAACTGCATCTGGCAAGATTTGCTTCGCTTTCTTAACAACACCAGCTACGGTAACAGGTGGAGAAAGTTGATGGCCGTCACATCATCGAAAGCTCTTGGCTCTCATCTACAAAAGCCACACAGGATTTTTTTTTTTTTTTGAACAGTTCAAAAGGTGACTAACATGCAATAAAAAAAAGAGTCGGAAAAAAGAACAAAGGAAGAAATTATCCTGGAATTTAGCAAGCAAGGAAATCTCAATTAAAAGTACCGCTTAGCTTAGGGTAGGAGTAACTCTGCCATGAACCACAGATACCCTGCCTCAAGTGACAATGAAAATGTAAATAGAGGTAGTCCTTGACTTACAACAGCTCATTTAGTGACTGTTTCAAAATTACGATGGTGCTGAAAAAAGGGACTTATGACCGTTTTTCACACTTAGCATCCCGGTAGTCATGTGACTAAAATTCAGATGCTTGGCAACTGGTTCTTATTTATGATGGGTGCAGGGTCCCAGGGTCATGGGATCCCCTTTTGCGACCTTCTGGCAAGCAAAGTCAATGTAGAAACCAGATTCACTTAACAACCCTGTTACTAAATTAACAACTTGCAGTGGTTCACTTAACAATTGTGGCAAGAAAGGTCATAAAATGAGGTGAAATTCACTTAACAAATGTTTCACTTAGCCACATAAATTTTGGGCTCAGTTGTAGTTGTAAGTCGAGGACTATCTGTACAGAGTTAAATTTCCAATCCCTGGCTGTCCTTCTCTGCACCTCTTGTATTTTCTCTTACTTTTCTTTAAAATGAGCTGCCAGTGCTTGATCCAGGATAGGCAGCATACATTGAAATGGTGACTTTCCATGTGCTTTGGGAATTTAATAGAATAGAATTCTTTATTGGCGAAGTGTGGTTGGACACACAAGGAATTTGTCTTTGGTGCAAATGCTCTCAGTGTACATAAAAGATACATTCGTCAAGAATCATCAGGTACAACACTTAATGATAGTCATAGGGTACAATAAGCAATCAAATCATACTAGGAAACAGTCAATATAAATCGTAAGGATACAAGCAACAAAGTTACAGTCATACAATCGCAAGTGGGAAGGGATGGGTGATAAGGAGAAGATTAATAGTAATAGTAGTGCAGACTTTGTAAATAGTTAAGACATTGTTGAGGGAGTTATTTATTTAGCAGAGTGATGGCGTTTGGGAAAAAACTGTCCTTGTGTCTAGTTGTTCTGGTGTGCAGTGCTCTATAGCGTCGTTTTGAGGGAAGGAGTTGAAACAGTTTATGTCCAGGATGTGAGGGGTCTGTAAATATTTTCACAGCCCTCTTTTTGACTTGTGCAGTATACAGGTCCTCAATGGAAGGCAGGTTGGTAGTAATTGGGTTTTTTGCTCTCGATATAGCCTAAAAGTGCTAAATTTGACTTTTTAGGAGCTGCATCTCATTCCTGTCAGGTTCTATTCTATTCTATTTCTACTTCTGTTCTGCCCTGTGCAAATTTATCCAAACTCAGTTTGATCTGGAGTTAATCAGCTACATAGGTAGTCTTTGATTTACAACCATCGATGAGCCCGTATTTTCTGCTTTTAAGCAAGACAGTTCTTAAGTGAATTTCTCGCCACAGTTGTGATGTGAATCACTCTGGGTGTTCAGTTAGCAACATGGTTGTGAAGTGAATCTGGCTTCCCCATTGACTTTGCTTGTCAGAAGGTCATAAAAGGAGATCACACGACCCTGGGACGCTGCAACTGTCATAAATAGGAACCCGTCACTAAGCTCCTAAACTTTGATTTTGGGGATGCGGCAACATTCATAACTGTGAAAATAGTCATAAGTCACTTTTTTCAGTGCCGTTGTAACATCGGAACAATCACTAAACGAATGGTTGTAAGTCAAGGATTAACTGTACATATTTGCATCCACATTACATTTCTTATATTTTGAAACACAGCAATAATTATTCCTTTCATCAATTTCTACACTCACGTCCTTCTCTTTTTTTTTTTTACAGAAACATATAAGAAAAGCTTTTTCTCGTTCACAAAAGCGCTGTGTAAATACAGGCAATCTACAAGTTAGAGCTGGTCACTTAAGCAACAGTTCAAAGTTACGAAGGACCTCAAAAAGAGTCTGGAATTCGAAGTTCCAATATCCGCAACCCTGTCCCTTTGGTCACAGAACTGAATTTTCTGAAATTCGATCACTGGCCTGTGTTGACAAATATCTGCAGTCTCCCCCAGTCACATGTCACTGATTTTCAACATTTTTACCAGAAACTGGCATTTATTTACGGTAACAACCACAGTGATTTGCTAAACAGCTGTGGCAAAATGGTTATGAAATGAGACATTTTAACAACTGCCTAGGTTAGCCATAGAAATTTTGGGCTCAAAATAATTATTCATGTACTAACTGCAGCCAGAATTGTATTTGCTCAAAATTGGAAAAGTGAAGAGATTCCTATTGATGAAAACGTGATGAGGAAAATATTAGAATATGCAGAAATGAATAGATTAACACTTGCAATTAAAGACAAGGAGCAATCTGAATATTATAATGTATGGGAACTATTTTATCAATGGTTAAGAGAAAAATTATGAAAGCTAGAAATATCTTATAGAGTAGTGAAATAAGGAAAATATCTTAATAGAATTAAACATGGTAAGAAGAGGATTGTTATAATGATAGATATATTATATATACCAATAATAAGTGAAGATCTAAACATGTTATTGTTATAGTGTAAGAGATATTATGTATTTTAATAACAAGTTAACAATGGAGAACTAATATCAATGTAATTAATATGGTAGTAATTTTGATTATTGTTGCACAAGATATCTGTACCCAGACGACACACCGTTAAATGGAAGATAAATTGTTTGTATTTATAAAAAAATAAAAAACTTTTATTAATTTTTTGGGGGGTGCTCAATTGTGGTCGTAAGTCAAGGACTACCTCTTTTAAGAAGACGAAAACTATTTTCCCTACTTGCATTCTGGACCAACATTATGTCAGATGACTTAATTGAGCAACGGTAAGGTTTGGTTTATTTATTTATCCATTAAATTTATATGCCACCTATCTCACTTTTTAAGAAGAGACTGGACTTGTCTGAGATGGTTATAGTTCTCCTGCATGATCAGGGGGCTGGACTAGAAGACCTCCAAGGTCCCTTCCAGCTCTTATTCTATTCTGAATTCTGAAAATCCTAAGTCTAAAATTCTGAAAAGCATGAAATCCAGAGACGGGAAGCAGAAAGGCTGGTTTTATTTGATTTGCAGATTAAAATGTTTATTATTAAAAGGGCATTGTATGTTTTTTCCTCACCCAGCCCTAACCCCAATGAAAACATTAGTTTTATTCAGGGAAAGGAACACATATCCATTTAAGCATTTTAGGAAGCAGGAGACGTCCAGCATTTGAGAATGACTATCTTCCATGAAAGTTATTTTGTCTGGACTTACTCTCCTTACCTAAAGGTCAACTCAGGAGAAAGCTATTTTGAATGTCCTTTTGCTATCACTTCCAATTACAGTTCACATTCTGATAAACGCCTGTCAAATTTTGCAGAACATGTAAGCTCTCGTCACTTCCAACTGTCCCTATATACCGTATACAGAGATGCTCTGAAGTTATCATAGCTGATTTAAATACCTTTGATTATAAAATAATGATCATTTTCTGGCAAAATCACACAGGAGGTGCTGTTTTGCTGTCTGTTTTACATATGGTTACAATTTCGAATATCCAGTTCAATTTCTGATTGTAACCCCTCCATATTTATTTACCAGTCTCCAGCTTCCGTGGAATCTACCCTGAATTAAAATTATCTTTAAACGTTCAAGTTTTGAATACATTAGTGTCGATTTCCTGGAGTGCCTCCTCTGTGTTGAATCAGAAAATATAATCATTGCTAATTTAAAGTGTGAACATTTGGCAAGCTATGAAGATGCCGCTAACAATGACTAATGCTGCATTTTTCCAGATTACTAACATTTCCGTTCCTCTGGGAGAAAAGATTGGCTTAGAAGATTTTGAAACATTCCCCAAATGTAAATTGCCTTATAAATCAATCTATAGGAATTGGGATGTACAGCTTACATTGTCAGTGGCTCAAGATCTTGGGTGGTCTAGTGATAAGATTATCACAAGGGCTACATTAGCAAGACATGGAAGAAACAATCAAGATGACACAGTGGTGTTGTTTAACATGACACTTAACCTGCCTCAACATTCATTCATTCATTCTGTCTGCCTGCCTGTCTGCCTGCCTGCCCGCCCGCCTACTTTGCTAACTACCTACTTGCAATGGATGGAAACCAATCAAGGAGAGATCCAATCTAGAACTTAGGAGAAATTAATCAGGGGAATGAGTGGCCCCTAGAAGTTGTGGGTGCTTCAACACTGGAGGTTTTTAAGAAGAGACTGGACAGGCATTTTTTCTGAAATGGCATAGGGTTTCCTGCCTGAGCAGAAGGTTGGACTGGAAGATCACCAAGGTCCTTTCCAACTCTGCTATTCTGTTACTTATCTATTTACCTGCCTGCCTGCTTGTCTACCTACAGACCTACCACTGGTGGGATTCAAAAACTTTTTTTAATACTGGTTCTGTGGGCATGGCTTGGTGGGCATGGCTTGTGGGGCATGGCAGGGAAAGGATACTGTAAGGTCTCCATTCCCTCCCCACTCCTGGGGGAAGGTTACTGCAAAATCCCATTCCCTCCCCACCCCACTAACCTGCTTTCCAGTTCCGTGCAGGGCAACCAAAGAAGATCCAGCCAATCAGCTCGGACTCGGGAGGCAGAGAATAGATGGGGGCGGAGGCAGTCAGAAGTGGTATTTGCTAGCTCTCCAAAGTACTCAAAATTTCTGCTACCGGTTCTCCAGAACTGGTCAGAACCTGCTGAATACCACCTCTGCTACCTATCCACCTTCCTTCCTTCCTTCCTTCCTACCTACCTACCTACCTACCTACCTATCTACCTACCTACCCACCTATCTACCTATACAATAATTATGATGCCATTCCTGGATCTGAGAACTCATTTCAAATATCTTCTGGAACAGACAAGTATATTCTGTACATACTTATGGGCAGTCATAAGAACAAGACCTTCTCATGATGTGCATGCTTCTTACAGGTGTAACTTACACAAGTATAAAAAAAACTTTCTCCAGCCAGATTGATGAGCTTCAACAATTTTGTTCCATTGTTGTCTTTTCCTTTTAGAATAGTATAGAATAACAGAATTGGAAGGGACCTTGGAGGTCTTCTAGTCCAACCCTCTGCTCAAGCAGGAAACCTTGCACCATTTCTGACAAATGGTTGTCCAATCTCTTGTTTAAAATCTCCAGTGTTGGAGCGCTTACGACTTCTGGAGGCACGTCTGCTTTTGAACTCACTTCCATTGCCCCTTCCAGCCCATGGGCATCTCCAGCAAGCATTCTTTTTATCCTCAGATTGTCCAGGTGGGATCTATAAAGGGTATCCTGGCTGGGGGATTCTGGGAGTTGAAGACGTTCACCCATCTTAAAGTTGCCAGGTTTGAAAAGTACTAGGACGATTAAAATAAATAAATAAGCAAACCAATGTATATCTCCAAATGCAGAGACCGTACTGGCCAATGGTGGGATTCAATTATTTTTACTACCGGTTCTGTGGGCGTGGCATGGCTTGGTGGGCGTGGCATGGCTTGGTGGGCGTGGCATGGCTTGGTGGGCGTGGCAGGGGAAGGATACTACAAAATCTCCATTCCCACCCCACTCCAGGGGAAGGTTACCGCCGGTTCACCGAACTACTCAAAATTTCCGCTACCGTTTCTTCAGAACTGGTTAGAACCTTCTGAATACCACCTCTGGTACCGGCCCAAAGAGTTTTGTGGTAATACTTCTATTTCACGCTTTTCCACATATAGCTCAGAAATATATAGTGCTGGAAAGGAGATGAGAGAGAATGGTTTCACATACAAGACGGCTTTCGTTAAACCAGTATTTTTTAACTGGGGGTTGCAAACCTGCCAGAAAGATTAAATCCAGGAGGACCAAGAGAGCATTCTTCAGGAATGCAAAAAAGCCCCTCAGTTTGGAAATTGCTTTTGTTTGCCATTGCTTTTCCATTTTCTTTGGATTGTGTTAATCTTTATAGAGTTTACATTCCATCCATCATATTTATAACCAAAGGATTAGGAATGGGAGGTTCTGCGAAATTTTCATGCAAGCTCTCTGCTTATCTTTACTAACCGGAAAGCCTTCCTGCCGAATCCAAATAATTTCTTTTATCACAAAATCCTATCTGCATTGCCAAACCTGATCTTTGACCTTTTTGAACAGGGAAGGGTGTTTTGGCTGAACCGGGCAGGCATTGGTGAGGGTTTCGTGCCTGGCCAACCCTGTCAGAGCTACTAGGTAGGGAAGGAGAGAAAGAATGAGGTGTGGTCAAGTCAATTGGAATAAAATAAAATAAGATAAAAAATAAAATAACATATAAAGTAACATAAAAATAAAACAAAAATAAAATAAAAGTAAAACAGAAAAGCGAAAAGGTAAACCAAGATTAAAACATGTAAAAATAAAATAAAAAATGAAATGAAATAAAAAGTAAAATAACAAAAAAATTGAATTTAAAAATTTAAAATATTTTAAAATTCAAATAAATATAAATAAATTTATATTTACATAAAATTATTTTAATAAAAATAAATATTTTTATCAAAATAAAAATGAAATAAATTAAAACATTTTTTTTAAATGAAATAAATTAAAAGATAAAAGTAAAACCAAAACCAAAAAATAAAGCACAATAAAACAAAATAAAACATAAAATGAAATAATAAAATGGCTCCCACTCTTATACCCTTTTGGAAGGCCCTGAATATGTGGTTCTGCCAGTGGGCCTGAGGCAACCAGAGCTGGATGGAGCCTATTAAATGGCTGGTATGAATGTGTGTTGTCACCAAGGGCTTTGCTTTTCATAAGATCTCACATAACCCCGGGACACTGCAATCGTCATAAATATAAGTCCGTTGTCAAGAATTTGAATTTTGATCACATTACAAAGGTCACAACTGTGAAAAACGGTCTTCACTTTTTTCAGTGTTGTTATAACTTTGAACGGATACTAAGCAAACTGTTCTAAGTTGAGGACTACCTGTATCGCTTCTCTCTTTTCCTCATCAGTTCACAAGACAAAACCCTCTAGATCAGTCTTTCTCAACCTCGCTGGCTGGGGAATTCTGGAGGTTGGAGTCTACACATCTTAAAGTTGCCTAGTTTGAAAAACGCTGATTTGTATATATTTATTTAAAAACTTTATACTGCCGCCTACTCGCACATTGTGACACAAGGCAGCTTACAAGGACATGTTTAAGGCAGGACTAGAACTCATGGTCTCTTGGTGAATGGACCAAAGTCACCCAGCTGACTTCCATGCCTAAGATGGGACTAGAACTCACAGTCTCCTGGTGATTGGCCCGAAGTTATCCAGTCACCTTTCTTGTTTAAGGCAGGACTAGAACTCATGGTCTCTTGGTGAATGGACCAAAGTCACCCAGCTGACTTTCATACCTAATGCGGGACTAGAACTCAGTCTCCTGTTTTCTAGCCTGTATCTTTACCACTAGACCAACCTGGCTCTTGTGCATGTACTAGTTTGAAACAAATGAAGATGTGTTCATGGTATAAGAGAAAAGTATCGCAGTCTCCTTATTCAGTCCCCATGGCCTTTATAAGGGATTCATTTTGTTTTGTTTTGTTTACTTTATTGTCACTGCACCTCGTACAACGAAATTAAATACCATCTTCAGTGTACATTATGACTATGAAAATAAACACAAACACCCATCCTTCACATTCCGTACATTGAATTGAAAACCTGATATTGCACTATATAGTAGAATTCAATAAAGTTACTGCCCTGGGATAGAAGCTGTTTTTCAGCCTATTTGTCCTTGTTTTTATTATCCTGTACTGTTTGCCAGATGGTAATAGTTCAAAAAAAAGGGTGCCCAGGATGAGATGGATCTTTGAGAATTTGCAGCTTTTAAATCTGAGCATTCTATAGCTACGATATTTGGGTGCTCTCTGAATTGAAGAAAATGCCCTGTTATTTGGTAGTTCCTCTATGTATGATAACCCTAAGAAGGAGAAAGGCTCATTCATCACGATTCGCTTAATAGTATTACTCTCCTTTGGAAAGGAGACCACAAGGAGATTTCACTTTTGTTTAATTTATGCTGGGCGGTACAATCTAGAGTTGGGGAACAGCAGATCAATGTAATACTATGTATTTTTTTAAAAAAAATATTGTCAAATGAACATACTTCCTCTCTTTACTGCTTCCCTCTCTAAATGTGACACCTAACATTAGGGATGGTTTGATAAATGACCTAGCTTTTGAGGAATGGCAAATGCTTTGCCTTGGAGGCTCAGGTACATATTTCTGCTGTGAAATCATTCCCCAAGGGCTCCTGCTTTGCCATGATTGAGAGAGAGAGAGAGAGGGTCCCCCCCCCCCATGTGCCACATACAAACTCACTTAGATAATTCACTTAGAGTGAATTCAGAATGCACAAAGTTGTAAATCTCAAATCTGGGTTGCTCTTTGTTAGTTTCTAGGATGGGAAGGTGAAAAGTCAGATGAGAAGGAGGCAGCAATTCCTTTGGGGGAAGTAAATAAGTATTGGCGGTATTCATTGCTCCCGGGCCTGTTTTATGGAAAGCTGCCTGTCTTTTGCCCTTTGATTAAAATAAAGAGGAGGGAAGCATTAGGTACACAAAGGAAGAAAGCTGAAATGTAGATTGCAAGAAACTTTATTTCCCCACGAAACTTTTTTTGGGGGCTGCATTAAACCACCATTATAAAATTCGCTGTTGGGAACTTGGTGAAAAATAGACTTTACTGGCTTCTTAGAGGACAAATTTTGAGAGCTTCCTGTTGCCAATTTTGTTATTGTCTCAGTTAGGAAGTTCTGGATTAGAATAGAGCTGTAAGGGACCTTGGAGGTCTTCTAGTCCAACCCCATGCTCAAGCAGGAGACCCTGTACCATTTCAGTCAAGTGGCGGTCCGGTCTCTTCTTAAAAACCTCCAGTGATGAAGCACCCACAACTTCTGGTGGCAAGTAGTTCCACTGATTAATTTTCCTCAATGGCAGGAAATTTCTCCTCAATTCCAGGTTGCTTCTCTCCTTGATTAGTTTCCATCCCTCATTTCTTGTCCTGCTTTCTGGTGCTTTGGAGAATAAGTTGACCTCCCTCTTCCTTGTGACAGCCCCTCAAATGTTGGAATGCTGCTTTCTGAGATCACCGTTCTACAACTTCGATGATTCTATCAGTGATCAGCCAAGGGTTTTTTTAAGATCCCCAAGAATCCCACCAGACTTCAAAGAATAAATAAAATAATTGGACGGACCTCCTCTGGAGATTAAACCTTCTCAGAATCCAACAATCAAACTCGATCTCTGGATGTGTCTTGGGGGAGGATCCAGGGGGAAAAGGAGATCTTGCAGCCTTGAGAAGGAAATGCTTTGGGCTGTTTTCTGAGCAAACACACTTTGATCCATTTAACAACTGATCTGATTAGCTGCCTTGGAGGCATGTTTGAAGATTAGAGTCTGTGGATTTTTAAAGATGGGTAGGGATTAAGCAGGAAGTTGTCAAAAGAGCTTAGACTCAGACAGCCAAATAGTCAGGGTGGAAACTATTTTAACCATGTGACAAGGCACAAGAATATATTTAATAAAGGAAAACCATATAGATATGGTTTGTTTGTTTATTTATTTATTTATTTATTTATTATTTATTTATTTATATTTGTCAATTGCTTACAAGATAATAGGTATAAGTAAAAACATAGTTATGAATACATGGATACATATAAGAAAAATAAAAAGAAACAATAGGACAGGGACAGTAGGCACGTTGGTGCGCTTATGCACACCCCTATAGACCTCTTAGGAAAGGGGTGAGGTCAATAGTAGACAGTCTAAGGTTAAAGTTTTTGCGGTTTGGGGAAAAAACCACAGAGTCAGGTAGAGTATTCCAGACATTGACCACTCTGTTGCTGAAGTCGTATTTCCTACAATCAAGTTTGGTGCGATTAACCTTGAGTTTGTATCTGTTGTTTGCTCTAGTGTTGTTATGGTTGAAGCTGAAGTATTCATTGACAGGTAGGACATTGCAATGTATGATTTTATATACTATACTTAGATTGGACCGAAGGTGGTGTAGTTCTAGATTTTCTAGGTCTAGAATTTTGAGTCCGGTGGCATAAGGTTTTCTGCAACGAGTAGAGCAGTGGAGAACTCTTCTTGTGAAATATTTCTGGAGTTTCTCAACTGTGTTAATATCGGATACATAATGTGGGTTCCAGACTGATGAGCTGTATTTGAGTATTGGTCTAGCAAATGTTTTGTATGCTCTAGTTATTAGTGTAATATTACCAGGGAAAAAGCTACGTAAGATTAGGTTAACAACTTTCAATGCCTTTTTGGCTATGTAGTTACAGTGGGCTCTAGCACTTAGATTATTACAGATGAGTACTCCAAGGTCCTTGACAGAGTTTGGATCATCAACAAGGTCTTGACTATTCAGACTGTATTTTATTTTCTGATTGTTTTTGCCACTATATAAGACAGAGCATTTATTTTTTGAGATTTGAAGTTGCCATTTGTTTGACCATTCTGATACATATTCAAGGTCTTTTTGAAGGGTAGCAGTATTGTCTGTGGTGTTGAATAGCTTTACATCATCAGCGAAAAGAACGCAGTTGTTCTTAATGTGATCACAGAGGTCATTTATGTAGAGGATGAAAAGAGTTGGTCCTAGAACACTGCCTTGGGGGACACCACTATTGACAGGTACAGAATTTGATAGGACGCTCCCAATTTTGACCATTTGTTGTCTGTTTGACAGGAATGCTTCTATCCAGTTATGCAGGTGTCCAGAGATACTGTAAGATTTTAGTTTTAGGAGTAGTTTGTCATGTACCACTGAATCAAAGGCTTTACAGAAGTCTATGTAGATTGTGTCTATTGCTTTGCCCTGGTCGAGTTGTGCAATCCATATGTTTTTGCAGTGTAAGAGTTGCAAATTACAGGATAGTTTTTTCCTAAAACCAAATTGTTTATTGGAGAGTAGGTTGTTTGTTTCTAAGTGAAGGATGATGGATTGGTTAATAATTGATTCCATGACTTTACAGGTGACGCAGCATAAAAGATTGGTCTGTAATTTTCAACTAGGTTGGGGTCTCCTTTTTGAAGATGGGGATGACCATGGCTTGTGACCATAGTTTTGGCAAGGAGCTGGTCCTGAAAGATTTTTCAAAGATTATGCTTAGAGGTTCACCTATGGCAGTGGGTAGCTTTTTTAAGAAGTAGGCACATATTCCATCAGGTCCAATAGATTGAGATGGTTTTAGATTGCACAGTGCTTTTTCAACAATGTCTTCTGTGAAATCGATATGTATTAGATCATTGCAGTTGTCTGTGGTTCGACTAGGAAATAGTGGGCATGACCCATTGCTGTTTACAAATACTGAGCCAAAGAATGTGTTAAAGAGGTTGGCTTTAATGGTGTCATCGTTGTAGTCTTTACCATTAGGTCCTTTCGGGGGTGGGACGGACCTTGAGTCTTTTAGTTTGTTGTTTATAAAATTGTAGAAAGCACGGGTAGAATTGGTGTGTAGAAGGTTTTCTTCTTGTTTAATGTGATAATTGGTGCATTCAGTTTTTATCTGGTGGCATAAATTTTTGTATCGGCTTTTGAAGTTGGCAACGTGACCAGATTTGTTTTTCCGCCAAAGGAAACATTTTTTTATATTTATATATATATATTTATATATATTTTTATATAGGAACATTTTTATATAGGAACATTTTTATATAGGAACATTTTTATATAGGAACATTTCATCTGCCAGACAACAAAACAAGGGATAAATAAATCAAGGGTTCATTTGGCATGACAAATCTTGGTTATGAGCTTGATGGACATATAAAAAAGCTAAAATATTCAGAATCAAATACATGAATTAGTTTAGAAGATCTGGAAGACAAATATACTATTGAAGCCAGCAATTTCCTTTGGGATTGATGGACAAACAGTTAGAAAAATGTCATGGAATTTTGCCTTTGTATACTGCATGGTAACAGCAGCGAGACTTTTATAGGCACAACGCTGGAAAGATTTGACATTACCCACAGTTAAAAAATGGAGTTGATGGAGCTGGCTAAGTTGGCAGAATTGATAGCTTTGATTAGGGAAAAGTTGTGGATTAATTTTAATGCTGATTAGTAGCTCTTCCGGACTTTTTTGTGTGAAACAGAAAAAAATGAAATTATGATATATATGGATTTGAGGACTAAAAAAAAGTCAATGTTAGAAAAAAATAAAACATACAATAAAGCTTAGTTATAAATTTATATGTATATCTGTTGTAAGAGAAAGTTTCCTTTTCTTCTTGCACTTTTGGATATGTTTCTTCTTCATTTGTTATAACTCCAGTCAGGCAGGCAGTTTCAGAAATATCTAAGGCTGGAAGTAGAGTTGGCTTGCATTTGTCCCCTATCACTCATCCGTTTACATGTTAATTAATTAATTAACTTCATCAACCAAGATTGCATTTATACATCAGGTTTAATCTTGTTTGTTCTTGGTAGGAGACATCTACATGAACAATTGTGGCTTGAGTGTAAGGAAAAGCAATGATCACAAATGAATTGATAATTATAATTCAAGCTTCAGCCCATTTTATTGCTTGCTTGTTTTAGTATTTTGTGCAAATCCAGGTAGTTTGGCTATAAATGCAAGACGTTTCGACTTACAAAAGTTTGTTTAGTGAAAATGTGTTAAAATGGGACTGAAAAAGTGACTGATGACCATTTTTCACACTTACGACCATTGCAGCATCCCCATGGTTACATAAACATAATTGAGATGTTTGGCAACTAACTTGTACTTATGACAGTTGCAGTGTCCTGAGGTTACGTGATCCCCTTTTGTGAATTTCTGACAAGCACAGCCAATGGGGAAGCTTCACAACCGCGTTACTAATTTAACAACTGCAGTGATTCACTTAACAACTTTGACAAGAAAAGAAATAAAGTGTGATGACCTGGGGCATGGCACAAAGGCAACACAATCAGATAAGAGTCCCTTTATTATCTCCAACTTTTCCCCCAATGTCCAGGTTACCTTCAGCTGGAGAAAAACTCTCCCAGGAACAGCCTTTGACTATAGAAACATTCAGTCCAAAACAAGGTACACACAAACTGTAACTTAAAATCCAAACAAACCAAACTGAAGTAATTAGCAGGGCAGGAGCAGGAATTTCAGACTTGAAAACATGGCAAAACTCACACAGTTGGGAAGATGCCAGGAACACAGATAAGCCACGACAATACAAGATAAAGTCACATTTGCTCCCAACAGCTGCTGCACACAACTTCCTTTTTTTATATACACTCTATTCCCAGCTGCAGCTAATGAAGGGAATCAGGGCCCTTTCCTCCCCCGTAAGCCATGCAACCCACATTGCTCTCTTCTCCGTTCGTCCCTGCATGCCCTAGGACAGTGGTCGGGGAACAGGGGTAAATTACCCCAAATGGGGTAAAACTGAAAATCCTGGGGGTAATGAGGACGGTCGGCGCTGGCGCCGTTCTCATTACCCCCAGGCATTTTATTTCCGACATTCTGTTCGCCGGTGAATGCTGCTGGGATCGGGAATCAAGGACACAAATGAGAGAAGGGGAGGGAGGAAGCAACGGAAGCCTGTCCTGCTCTCTGGCTCAGCAGCTTCGGTTTCTCCCGCCTCATTCCTCTCTCAGTCGCTCTCTCGCTCCTCCACCAGCCTAGGAAGAAACTGCTTCAAAGAAGCCGGGGGTGAACGGGCGCTGGAGAAGCTGCACTCCGAAACCACCAGAAACGAAGGCAGGCAGGCAGAACGGAGGATTGAACCGTGGGCGGCGGGGTGGGGGTGAACGGGCGCTTTGGGGAAGCTGCGCCGACAGGAAAAGCCACCCTGCCGGCTTCTTTGAAGCAGTTTCTTCCTGGGCTGGTGAGGAGTGAGAGAGCGACTGAGAGAGGAACAGGCAGACACCTGAGGGATGGGGCTGAGGGAGGGAGGGAGACACCTGAGGGATGGGGCTGAGGGAGGGAGGGAGACATCTGAGGGATGCGGCTGAGGGAGGGAGGGAGACACCTGAGGGATGGGGCTGAGGGAGGGAGGGAGACACCTGAGGGATGGGGCTGAGGGAGGGAGGGAGACACCTGAGGGATGCGGCTGAGGGAGGGAGGGAGACACCTGAGGGATGGGGCTGAGGGAGGGAGGAGACACCTGAGGGATGGGGCTGATGAAGGCAGGGCCGAGAGGCGAGGCTTCTCAGCAGTCCTGCAGGGACTATCTGTCGCTCAGGGTTGCAATGAGGAGGCATTGGCATTCCTGAACTTGGTGGTTTGCTGGCAGACGTTTTATTACCCGACTAGGTAACAACATCAGATGTTACCTAGTCAGATAATGAAACGTCTGCAAGCAAACCACCAAACTCGACTCTTTCTCCCCCTCCCCCCGTCCTTGAAAAAGTGTTTCTGAGTGAAACTGGTCCCTGGCAGAAAAAGGTTGGGGACCACTGGTTTACATACAAATAGTGTATGATTTCCTTCCTTTCAAATCAAGGGGGTAACGTCGGCGTTTATAAAAATTTTGGGGGTAAAAGGTAAGGTAAAAGTTCCCTGACCCCTGCCCTAGGATGAAGAGGGGGTGGGCCTGGGTCTCTGAATTCCCTCTCCCTTGTTCTACCTCTTCCCTGCTCTGCCCAGACAGACTTTGCTCTTCCCCAGTTTCATCCACAGCCAAAGCACCCACACTCCCACTCCCTGTCAGCTGTTCGGTTTCCTCCTCCGAGTCAGATTCCAACAGGGGCATGACATAAAGTAGGGAAATAAATTCACTTAACAACTATCTCACTTAGCAACAGAACCTTTGGGTTCAATTCTGATGCATTTGTATTTTATTCCCCCCATGTTATTCAGACCTGGCCAATGAGGAAAAGATTTGTCTGCTTTATCATCCGCTGAATCTTGTTTTTTAAAATAATAAATCTCTAGGTTGCCATGCAGGATCCCTCTCTGGATTGCAATGGGCAGCCCTCGCCATTTCAATTCATTTGTCCCGTCGTCTTGTTGTAATATTCATGGGGCTTTTTTTGCACAATTGTGATGAATAATTTTCCCTCAAGAGGCCGGGAAAGCAGCCTCTTGCTTGAAAACTTTGAGGCAGGTTCATTCAAAGCTAGCTGGAGGCTTCTTGGCGGCTGGCCAGAATGCAGAAAGCTGTTTTTTTCCCCCCTCTCTCTTTTCTTTCCTTTTTCTTCAAGGCTTCCTGGATTTGGCTGATGAAAAGGGTCTCCTTGAAATGGATACATTCACTCCATGGGTGTTCTATCAATTCAGGATAGGTGACTGTAGATTTGTGTCCTGGGTTAGGGCTATATGGAGCAGTAGCGAGCTAATCTTTATCTTGATAAAAAGCAAATCAAAATAAGAATTGCACAGATGGGAATCTAATCCAGAGGGGGAAAGTTGTATTTTAGCCAGAAGATGGTGAGGCAGAACCATACGATTCTCACGTTTGTGAAAAGACACTGCTTTTGATTGTATTCCACGGCTTTCGGTCTGGATTTTTCAAATGTTTATTTATTTGATTGCATCTTGCCTTTCTTAGGAGTGGTGCAGTGGCCTTGACTCTCCAAAGGATCCTCTTTGTAGACTTCAGTTCAGCATTCAATACCATCATTCCAGACACTCTTCTAAGTAAATTAAACCAACTCGCGGTACCTGAACACACTTGTAAGTGGATCATAATCTTCCTAACAGACAGGAAGCAGCAGGTGAAGCTAGGCGGAATCACATCTGATACTTGTACAATCAGCAAAGGGGCCCCCCAAGGCTGTGTGCTATCTCCACTTCTCTTCTCCCTATATACCAATGACTGCATCTCAAACGATCCATCTGTTAAAATACTGAAGTTTGCTGATGACACAACAGTGATTGGTCTCATTCGAGACAACGATGAATCTGCATGCAGACAGGGGGGTATACAACTTGCCTTGTGGTGTAACCGGAACAATCTGGAACTGAACACACTGAAAACCGTAGAAATGGTGATAGACTTTAGAAGAAACCCTCCCATACTACCGCCTCTTACAACACTAGACAACACAGTATCAACAGTAGAGACCTTCAAATTTCTAGGTTCTACTATATCACATGACCGAAAATGGACACCTAACATCAAAAACATCATCAAAAAAGCACAACAAAGAAAGTTCTTTATGCGCCAACTCAGAAAGCTCAAACTGCCCAAGGAGCTGCTGATCCAGTTCTACAGAGGAATTATTGAGTCTGTCCTCTGCACCTATATAACTGTCTGGTTTGGCTCTGCAACCCAACAGGACAGACACAGACTTCAGAGGATAATTAGGACTGCAGAAAAACAATTACTAGCAACCTGCCTTCCATTGAGGCCCTGTATACTGCACGAGTCAAAAAGAGGGCTGTGAAAATATTTACAGACCCCTCACATCCCGGACATAAACTGTTTCAACTCCTTCCCTCAAAACGACGCTATAGAGCACTGCACACCAGAACAACTAGACACAAGAACAGTTTTCCCCCGAAAGCCATCACTCTGCTAAATGAATAATTCCCTCAACACTGTTCAACTATTTACAAAGTGTACACATTACTGTTAATCTTCTCACCACTCCTTATCACCCATCCCCTCCCACTTGACTGTTTCCTAGTATGATTTGATTGTTGATTGTACCCTATGACTATCATGAAGTGTTGTACGTTATGATTCTTGATTCTTAATGAATGTAACTTTTTCTTTATGTATACTGAGAGTATTTACACCAAGACAAATTCCTTGTGTGTCCAATCACACTTGGCCAATAAATTATTCTATTCTATTCTATTCTATTCTATTCTATTCTGTTCTGTTCTGTTCTGTTCTGTTCTGTTCTATTCTATTCTATTCTATTCTATTCTATTCTATTCTATTCTATTCTATTCGTGGAGTTCTCACCTCACAATCAGGAGGCTGTGAGTTCAATCCTAGGTAGAGGCAGATATTTCTCTCTCAGCTGAACAAAACTCCACATTGGCGACAGGAAGGGCATCTGGCCAGTAAACACTCTGCTTAGCTCTATTCAGTTGCCCAGACTCCACCCCTCAAAGGATTATGGGGTCATTAAAAGAAGATTATTATTTTTACAAGCAACTCAAGGTGGCAAATATCCAACATACTATCTTTTTCTTATTTTCCCCATAACAACAACCCTGTGAGAGAGTTCATTTGAGAGAGAGTGATTGGCCCAAGGTCCCCCAGCTGGCTTTCACACCTAAGGTGGGGCTAGAACTCACATTCTTCTGATGATCGAACCAAAGTCACCCAATTGGCTTTTATGCCTAAGGGGAGACTAGAACTCACAGTCTCCTAGTGATTGGCCCAGTCACCCAGCTGACTTTCATGCCTATAGTGGGACTAGAACTTCCAATCTCCCAGTTTTTAGCCTGATACCTTAACCACTACCAAACTGGCTCTCAGTTTCTCCTTCCATAATCCATAGTGCTCCTCTTTCTAGACTGGCGCCTTAACTACTAGATCAAATATTCCTGGTTAGCTGAGAGCAGTGACAATTCCTGGTGGTCTCCTCTCCAAGCACTAATCAAGACTTATTTCATTTGCACTGTCCCCTTTGTGAGCTTGTAGTAAATTCAAGTTTTACATTTAAGAATGAAAAACTAAGCTATTCTGATAAGTACCAGATGCATCCACCTCTGTCATGTTTTCAAATAATATTTTTTTAACTAATTGTATTCAGTTTTTCACATTAAAAACAAAAATCTCTTTTTGGTGGACAACATGTTTTCAAATAATATTTTTGAATGCCTCCTTTCACAGAAATTCCAGAGTAGCTGTGAGGGAGACACTGGGTGACCCTTGTTGGATTCATCATCCCTATCTACTAAATTGTGTTCCTTAGGGTACAGAATAGAGGAGGGATCACCTGTTGTCCTATTTTCCATCTGTTTACATTAAAAGGGTTAAAGCTTGAACAATCAAAGGGGCACTTCCTTTGGTTAATGCTAATTATCCACATTATGGCTCTGGAAAATTCTGTCCCTTTTGATATAGAATTAACACAAAATTATTGCTTGTTGTCCCTCTTTCTCTGTTTTTTTTTGTCTGCATTTGTTCCTGTTTTTTCCCCTTGACTCTTTTGATGTTAGCTGATTGTTTAATAAATAAACATTAAACTATCTTTTTACTGGCAGAACTAAGTGGCGGGTGGGTCTGGTTTAATCTGGATATCAGAGTTGACTTGGAAAGCTTCTGGGCACAAATTAAACTGGAACGTAATCACAGTAATTTTCCAATAGCCCTTTCATTTATGGAGTGACTTGCTTGGCAACCATTCCAATGTTCTTTTAGTACCACCACAAGTTAT
This sequence comes from Notechis scutatus, assembly GCF_049901735.1. Lineage (NCBI taxonomy): Eukaryota > Metazoa > Chordata > Lepidosauria > Squamata > Elapidae > Notechis > Notechis scutatus. The sequence goes on along the minus strand of NC_142011.1, from coordinate 11,183,772 downwards.
TACCAAATAAATGTCATTTTATTAGCAATTGTTGGTGATTTATTAGTAGTTTTAATTTATTTTTTTTGCATCTTTAAAAAATTGCATAGGAAAGCTAACCATGAGAAGCATGCAGGGAACTTCACGAGGACAGTGGTGTCACCCAAGCAGGAAAAGCCCAAAGGGAACATCAAGCCAGCCATAAAACAAACTTGCATAGGAAAAGGAATCAAATAAAAGGTATTAAAGAAGCCCCTTAGACAAAAGCCCAAATAATTAAGAAAACTAAGGAAACAAGAAAAGAAAACCCTTACAAACACAAGACATGCCAAATCAGCAAAACAAACAGACAAAAGACACAAAATATATTGCAAAGGAGACAGACAGGAGATTGCCACAAAACAAATATAAGAAACCATTAAGCAAAAAAAAAAAAAAGAGAGAGACTAGGGTGAAACTGATAATCCAATCAAACCACCCTGAGGAGTTTACCCTCCAGCAGAAATGAAGACAACCCCTGACAGGATTTAAAACATTAAGAAATACAAACACAAACACACACACACAAAAGGAGAAAAGGTATAAAAAATCAGGGGCTTATCATACAAAGCTAGCTAGCCCCAGGAACGCAGACTTCTTGCTATCTCTCGCCTTCCTGAAAATAAAAAGATCCAGCTTTCAAGCAGTTGTCTGTATCCTTGCACCGGAGTTCTCCCAGCGGGAAAATCGAATCCTCAGAAGAAAGGCATTTTCCAAGCCTTTCAACAGACTTTAAGAGTCCAATATTCTCTGCTTGTACAAGTTAAATAAATATTGAAAACAGCCCAAATATCAACTGGGGCATTATTTATTTTTATAAATTATTATAAAGTTAGTTATAATAACAAGTTATTTTTATAAATAACTCAAAGCAGAGAACAGATCTAAAACTCCTTCCTTCCCCCATTTTCCTCACAACAGCAACCCCATGAGGTGGGTTGGGTTGAGAGAAAATGACAAGCCCAAAGTCTCACAGTCATCTATTATGCTTAAATTGAGCCTAGAACTCCCAGTCTCCTGGGGATTGGCTAAAACCACCCAGCCATCTTTCTTGCCTAATGCTGTAACGGCAAAGAAGGAACTTTTTTTAAACCATTTATGGTGGACTTGTGTCAAAGCCAGCAGCCTGGGCTGCTGGGGGTTCACAGGGGTTCGGGAGATCCCATAGTTAAGATTCTGAACAGTTCGGAGAACCCCACAAAATCCCACTCCTGGCTGGCCCTGCCCACCCCACCCTGCCCCTCACAGAAGTCCCCACGTGGCCTGTTTTGGATGCAGGTAAGTGAACACACGGAGGCTCGGGAAGGGAGAAAAATGGGCCTCCTGGAAATTCAGGCCTGTTTCCAGCTTCCAGAGAGCCTCTGGAGCCCAAGGAGGCCGTTTTTGCCCTCCTGGAGGCTCGAGGGAGGGCAAAAATGCCCCCCCCCCCCCATGATGCAGGAGGCCAACTAGGCCACACCCACCATGGCCACACCCGCCCAGCAACCAGGCAGAGAACCCATTGCTAAAAATTTTGAAGCCCACCCCTGGTCAAAGCGAACAAATATTGGAGTAAGATTCACATCTTAATACAGAAGATTCTTAAAGTGAATATAGAGATAAAACCGGAGAGTTTTCTTTGGGCCTTAATGGACAAAGAAATTGGGGGGGGGGGTGGAATGGGTGCGCTTGGCAAGCGTGCAAACATTTTGTGTGCACGCGCATGCCAAACACACACTTTGCACGGGCGCAGAGGTGTTCTAGGCGCAGAGGTGTTCTAACTCACCTCCTGCAAGCCTGCACAATCCTGGTTGCTTCAGCAGCTGCTGCGTGGCACTATTTTGTGCCGCGCAAAGCAAACTGTGGTGACTGTATCAAAAGTAAGTCACACAACCCACAACTCCGCATCCAGCCCCACCCCATCCAATCCAACATCACTCAAAACTAGCCAAGCATGCCCCTAACTACCTCAATTCAAACTACAACTGGCCTTAAATGCAAGCTACTCAATGCAAGAAGCCTTGTGAACAAAATACCTGAATTTCTCCTCTTACTAAATGCAGCTAAATTCGACATCATATTTGTCTGTGAAACATGGCTCAACGCATCTCTCCCTGACTCCATTACTACAGTAAGAGATTATCATGTTTACCAATCAGATCGTGAAATCCGTAGAGGAGGTGGTGTTACTATCTTCTACAAAAAGTCCTTACATCTAAAAAACATCCAAGTTACCCAGGAGCTTGCTCTTCCTGAGACCATCGTCTGTGAACTGTCCTTAAATATCACATTTCGATTCTTACTATGTTACAGAGCCCCTGATTATGACATTGAACATGTAAACAAGCTAAATTCACACCCCTTTCCTAAGAGGTCTGTAGGGGGCATGCATAAGCGCACCAACATGCCTACCGTCCCTGTCCTATTGTTTCTTTTATTTTTCTTATATGTACCCATTTCATGTATTCATAACTATGTATATACTTATACCTATTATCTTGTAAGTGACTGACAAATCAAAATAAATAAATAAATAAATAAATAAACAAATAAATAAAAAACATCCTGCCCACAAGCTTTTATCTTTCTTGGTGACTTCGATCTACTTCATATTAACTGGACCCTAAACGAATGTAAAACTGAACACATACATGCAACCTTCTACAATGCTGTAACAAATCTGGGTCTGGAACAACTAGTAACCAACAATACTAGACTTAACTGTCTCAATCTCATCTTCTGCAATAGTTTGAATTCAATTTACGGAATACAAATTAAAGAACCCTTTTCCAACAGTGACTACAACATGATTGATTTTGTCTCAACATACATCCACACAAAAATCATCACAATGATGTAATCCCCAATTATAACTTCAAAAAAGGCAACTATGATCTAATAGACAACAATCTCTCATCCCTTGATTGGCAATTTCTATTCACTGGAGGCAATACCGTTGAAGACCATTACAACATATTTTTACTTGAAGTCAAAAGAGTCATCGAACTATATGTACCAATAACAACTCCCAAAACCAGGAAAAACAGATTACCCATAACAATAAGGAAGCTTCAATCCAAAAAGAGATCACTTTGGCGGAAAAACAAATCTGGTCACGTTGCCAACTTCAAAAGCCGATACAAAAATTTATGCCACCAGATAAAGACTAAATGCACCAATTATCATATTAAACAAGAGGAAAACCTTCTATGGACCAATTCCACCCACGCTTTCTACAATTTTGTAAACAACAAACTAAAAGACTCAAGGTCCATCCCACCCCTGAAAGGACCTAATGGTAAAGACTGCAACGACAATACTATTAAAGCCAACCTCTTTAACACATTCTTTGGCTCAGTATTTTTAAACAGCAATGGATCATGCCCACTATTTCCTAGTCGAACCACAGACAACTACAATGATCTAATACATATCGATTTTACAGAAGACATTGTTGAAAAAGCACTGTGCAATCTAAAACCATCTCTATCTATTGGACCAGACGGAATATGTGCCTACTTCTTAAAAAAGCTATCCACTGCTATAGCCGAACCTCTAAGTATAATCTTCGAAAAATCTTTCAGGACCAGCTCCTTGCCAAAAGTATGTGTCTGCTGGTGCTCCATTCAAAATCCAAGAAAGAAATACTTAGACTCTTTTAATCAGAGAAAAGATATCTTTTACTGGAAATCAAGTGGTAGCAACAAAAGAATTCTGAATCTGAGAAAATGGGCGCATAAACCACATATACAAAGTAATGGCAACGTTCCCACCCCCAATAGTTCAATTGGCTCATCCAATTAAAAGTTGCGTATATCATCATGTGGGCATCTCCAGGTGGTGAGGAGGCTTCTGTCCGTTGACCTTGACATAGTTTGATAAAGGGTTGTAGCTGCACATAGCATAGGATAGAAACCTAAGCAAGAATGTAACCCCCCCAGCTTATACAGTTCTGGTTTGTAACACCTCCAGCTCACTTCCCGTAACCATTCCCCTCCTCCCCCCGTTACTTATGACAGCCGAAAGATGCAAAGCAAAGGGAGAAAAATCTTGAAGGCTGACATTATGGTCACAAGCCACGGTCATCCTCATCTTCAAAAAGGGAGACCCCAGCCTAGTTGAAAATTACAGACCAATCTCTTTATGCTGCGTCACCTGTAAAGTCATGGAATCAATTATTAACCAATCCATTATCCTCCACTTAGAGACAAACAACCTACTCTTTAATAAACAATTTGGTTTCAGAAAAAAACTATCCTGTAATCTGCAACTCTTACACTGCAAAAACATATGGACTACACCAGGGGTCCTCAACCACCGGGCCGCGGACCGGTCCCGGTCCGTGGAGCACTCTGTACCGGGCCGCAAAGAAAATAAAATAAAATAAATGGCGGCTTTCTTCGCCTTCGGTGAATGCTGCTGGGATCGGGGATCAAAAACACAAATGAGAGAAGGGGAGGGAGGAAGCAACCGAAGCCTGTCCTGCTCTCTGGCTCAGCAGCTTCGGTTTCCTCCCGCCTCGTTCCTCTCTCAGTCGCTCTCTCTCTCTGCCTGTTTGGTTGTTTGGGAGCAGCTTCGGCTGAGAATAATAACTATTCGCCTCTTTTTATCAGCCGAAGCTGCTCCGAAACGAAGAAGGCAGGCAGGCAGGCAGAACGGAGCACTGTGCATTGAACCGTGCGCGGGCGGGCGGGTGGGGGTAAACGGGCGCTTCGGAGGTGCTGCGGCGACAGGAAAAGCCACCCCCGCTTCTTTGAAGCAGTTTCTTCCTGGGCTGGTGGAGCAGCGAGAGAGCGACTGAGAGAGGAACGAGGCAGACACCTGAGGGAGGGAGGCAGACACCTGAGGGATGGGGCTGAGGGAGGCAGGGCTGAGGCGCTCCTAACTTGGTGAGTTTGCTGGCAGACGTTTTATTACCCGACTAGGTAACAACATCAGATGTTACCTAGTCAGGTAATGAAACGTCTGCAAGCAAACCACCAAACTCGGATTCTTCTCTCTCTCTCCCCCGCCCCGGTCCTTGAAAAAGTGTTTGTGCTTGAAACTGGTCCCTGGTACAAAAAAGGTTGGGGACCACTGGACTACACAACTCGATCAGGGCAAAGCAATAGACGCAATCTACATAGACTTCTGTAAAGCCTTTGATTCAGTGATACACAACAAACTACTAAAACTAAAATCTTATGATATCTCTGGACACCTGCATAACTGGATAGAAGCATTCCTGTCAAATAGACAATGGTCAAAATTGGGAGCGTCCTATCAAATTCTGTACCTGTCAACAGTGGTGTACCCCAAGGCAATATTCTAGGACCAACTCTCTTCATACTCTACAGAAATGACCTCTGTGATCATATCAAGAGCAACTGCGTTCTCTTCGCTGGTGATGTAAAGCTATTCAGCACCACAGACAATACTGCTAAAAGGACCTTGACTATGTATCAGAATGGTCAAACAAATGGCAACTTCAAATCTCAACAAATGAATGCTCTGTCTTACATATTGGCAAAAAAAATAAAAATCAGAAAATAAAATACAAGTTGAATAGTCAGGACCTTGTTGATGATCCAAACTCTGTCAAGGATCTTGAAGTACTCATCTCTAATGATCTAAGTGCTAGAGCCCACTGTAACTACATAGCCAAAAAGGCATTAAGTTGTTAACCTAATCCTACGTAGCTTTTTCTCTGGTAATATCACACTACTAACTAGAGCATACAAAACATTCGCTAGACCAATACTCGAATACAGCTCATCAGTCTGGAACCCACATTATGTATCTGATATTAACACAGTTGAGAAAGTGCAGAAATATTTCACAAGAAGAGTTCTCCACTCCTCTACTCGTTGCAGAATACCTTATGTCACCAGACTTGAAATTCTAGACCTAGAAAACCTAGAACTACACCACCTTCGGTCCAATCTAAGTATAGTATATAAAATCATACATTGCAATATCCCACCTGTCAATGAATACTTCAGTTTCAACCATAACAACACAAGAGCACACAATAGATACAAACTTAAGGTAAACCGTTCCAAACTCGATTGCAGGAAATACGACTTCAGCAACAGAGTGGTCAATGTCTGGAATACTCTACCTCAGTGATCCCCAACCTTTTTTATGCCGCGGCCCGGTACCGGCATCAGCTGGGCACCGCGGCCCGGTACCGGCATCAACTGGGCGCCGCCATCTTTTTACAAAAGTGCTTCCGGTGACCTCACCGGAAGCACTTTTTCATCAAAAAGATGGCAGCGCCAGCGCTCGGTGAGCTTTTTCGGGTAGAAATGGCTTTTACCTGGAAAAGCTCACCGAAGCGCTGCTGCGCCGCCATCTTTTTGATGAAAAAGTGCTTCCGTGAGCTTTCTACCCGGAAAAGCTCACCGGAAGCACTTTTTATCAAAAAGATGGCGGCGCCAGCAACCAGCGGCCCGGTAAGACTTGTTCCGCGGACCGGTACCGGTCCGCGGACCGGCGGTTGGGGACCCTGCTCTACCTGACTCTGTGGTTTCTTCACCAAACCGCAAAAACTTTAATCTTAGACTGTCTACTATTGACCTCACCCATTTCCTAAGAGGCCTGTCGGTGGCATGCATAAGCGCACCAACGTGCCTACCGTCCCTGTCTTATTGTTTCTTTTTTATTTTTATTTCTTTTATTTTTCTTATATGTATCCATTTCATGTATCCATAACTATGTTTAGACTTATACCTATTATCTTGTAAGCGATTGACAAATAAATAAATAAACAAACAAACAAACAAATAAATAAATTCTGCGGATAAAAGTGAGTATGGGAGCCTGGGCAGGCGGGTGCACCCAACACAGAATGGCAGGGAGAACTGGTTCGGTCTCCGCTGCTCATCGCTGCTACCGGCTCGCCAGAACTGGGCCGAACTGGGAGAATACCACCACTGATATTCTGACAAGAGCAAGAAAATTTGAATCAACCACTGAATTGAGTATCCTTCCATTTTTGTGCACGGGGTGGTGCACAAAAATGGAAGGATACTTCAATTCAGTGGTTGGATTCAAATTTTTTTACTACCGGTTCTGTGGGCATGGCTTGGTGGGCATGGCAGGGGAAGGATACTGTAAAATCTCCAGTCGGAGGCGGTATTTGCAGGTTCTCCGAACTACTCAAAATTTCCGCTACCGGTTCTCCAGAACGGGTCAGAACCTGCTGAATACCACCTCTGCTTCAATTCCTACAGTGGAGGAAAGCCTACAAAAGTTGAAGGAGGTAGTGGAGATGGCTAAATTGACTGCTTTGATTAAAGAAAAGAATACAGCTAATTTTGTTTCAAAGTATTTGTAGGAGAGCTACTAGATTCTGTAACAGCTTTGTTCCTTATGCCATCCGTCTTGTAAATTCACAGATTTCTTTTCCTCTGCTATGTATATGTACACATTTGAACTAGACTGTGATGTTTCTCTGTGTCATACAAGTGTGTGTATGTGGGTATATCTGCATAATGGTTATCCTTTGAGAGCTGAATGAAATAAAATTTCATTTTAATGCATGCTGATTAGTGTACATTTAAAGTGACAATAAAGCTATTCTATTCCTATTCTTAAATTTCATTGTTTGTGCATGCTGATTAGTGTACATTTAAAGTGACAATAAAGCTATTCTATTCCTATTCCTATTCTTTCTATTTCTATTCTTGTTTGTACTTGGATCCGAAACATTGATTTTGCTGATTAGATAAGTCTTGTTATTATAGAAACGCCTAATGTATATTATTATGTAAAAGTAAAAACTTACATTTTATTGCCTTTACTGCTCCAAAAAGAGCCAGGAGTCAATGCTTTTCATTTTCTTTTCCCTTTTCCCTCTCTCCCTTCTCCTTCCCTATTTTCTATGATTCTCATTTTTTTCTTTGTATTTTATATTTCGATAAAACTAATAATAATTTGAGAGACCAGAAATGGTTTTTGAAAAAAACGTTTAGTCAAATTTGCAAATATATTTAGAAGTGGTCTACGACGGTGGGAAAAGATACGTTCGTTGGCTGTGCCCTGGTGTTATCTATCATCCAGAAATGGCTGGATGGGAATTGACTCTACAAGACGATCCAGGAAATGTTACGGTTGCCAGCCCACGGATGCAGCTGCATATCTTGATTAAATCCGATCCAGAGCAAGAGAAACGCAGAGGCTGGCTGACGTTTTGTTTAAAATGTGTTCAGATTTATGGGGATCCCCTGATAAACATTTTATCTCCCATCAGTTATTGGGCTTCTGGAGAGCTTAACTGGAGGGAAAGCTTTCAATATGGTATTTTTCCAACCTGGTGACGATGGGAATCTTGAAGGGTTTAACTCTTATCATTTCCATTTACATTTTCAAGGCCACTCAGCTGAGGAGGAAGGGAGCGGCTCAGAAAAGAGCCTGATTTTTAAATTTCCCTTTTTCCGTATTTTAAGTGCGAAACTAGGAGAGGAGTTGGTTTTAAAATGGGCTTGCTATTTTCTGGTTTTTAGCCTGCCTTGTCAATATTTAAGTGGTGCATTTTTCTCTAATGGGTACTTTTAGCCTCATGCATAATGGCATAGATATAAGTTACTCTTTAATACTGACAACTTTAAGGGTTTTTTTTATTATTGATTTTTATCTGACCTTTATTATTGTTTATAACTAACTCAAGGTGGCAAACATACCTAATTACTCCTTCCTCTTCCTCTTTTCCCAACAGCAACAGCCTGTGAGGTGGATTCAGTGGTGGGGGGGGGGGGAGGGGGAGGGGGGGTGGTGGGTTTGGTTTTTTTTTTTTTTTTGGTTTTTGGTTTGGGGAAAGGGGGAGGAGGGATTTTTATGTGGGGGGGGTTTTGATGGCGAAAAGTAAAATTTAAAGTCCATGGTTTAAATTTTTCCGAGATGGGGGGGCCTGAGGAGGAGGGGTAATTGGGGGGGCGAACGGGGGGTTTTTTGGTTCTTCCCCCCAATCACCAACAGAGACAACAGTATTTAAATTGACTCATTAAAAAAGGATTCAAATTTTTTTATTACCAGTTCTGTGGCCAAGGCTTGGTGGCCGTGGCAGGGCAGGGGTGGGATTCTACAGGTTCACACCTATTCACTGGAACCGGTTGTTAAGATTCTAAGCAGTTTGGGGAACCGGTTGTTAGAAGAAATTACTGGCCTAATCCTGTAAGGAAGGCAGGAAGGAAACATTCTGGTGTTGCTTATAGAAACTGCCTCTCCGTTAACCCTTATTACATTCTTGGCAGGACTAGACTTCCTGTCTCAGGAACTTCTCTGGAGTTTTTTTCCCCTCCTTTGCTGGTACTTTGCTTGAGTGGAGTGACCATTTAAAGTTACAATGGCACTGAAAAAAGTGACATGACCATTTTTCACACTTACGACTGTTGCAGCATCCCCACAGTCATGAGAGGCCAGGTGAGGAGATCCGTGCCTTGATGTAAGTGATGTTGAGTTGGCCACGCCCAGCCAGTCACATGACCACCAAGCCATGCCTAACAACTAAGCCACGCCCACAGAAGCAGTCGCTAAAAATTTTGAATCCCACCCCTGTGGCAAGGGAATGATACTGTAAAATCTCCATTCCCTCCCCACTCCTGGGGGAATGATACTGCAAAATCTCCATTCCCTCAGCAATCCATTAACCTGATTTCCAGCTCCGTTCTCCTGTGCAGGGCAACAAAAGAAGACTCAGCCAATCAGCTGGGACTCGGGAGGCAGAGAATAGATGGGGGCGGGGGCGGTCAGAGGTGGTATTTGCCAGTTCTCCAAACTACTCAAAATATCCACTACCAGGTCTCCAGACCTGGTCAGAACCTGCTGAATACCACCTCTGGGCGGATTGGGCTGAAAGAGAATGACTGGCCCCAAGTCACCCAGCTGGCTAAGGTAGAACTAGAACTCCCTGTCTCCTAGGGATTGGCCTAAAGTCACTCAGCAGACTTTCCTGCCTAAGGCTGGACCAGAACTCACAATCTCCTTGTGACTGGATCAAAGTCACCCAGCTGGCTTTCATGTCTAAGGCAGGACTAGAACTCACTGTCTCCTGGTGATTGGCCTAAAGTCACCCAGCTGTAAATTTGAGTGCTTGAAAACGATGGTTGCAACACCCCAGGGTCATTTGTGACCTTCCCAGCCGTCTTCTGGCACACAAAATCATTGGGGAAGCTGGCTTCACTTAATGGCCACCTGATTCAGTTAACAACTGCAGTGATTCACTTAAGAACCATGGCAAAAAGGTAGTAAAATTGGGTATGACCCGCTTAACAAGATAATAAGTATAAATGTATACATAGTTGTGAATACATGGAAACAGGGGGGGGGGGGGGGGGGGGGGGGGGGGGGGTTTATATAAGAAAAATAAAAGAATAAGAGAAACAATAGGACAGGGACGGTAGGGCACGTTGGTGCGCTTATGCACGCCCTTGCTTTGAAACATAAATTCTGTTCCCAAACTGTGTTCTCAAGTGGAAGAACTACCTGTACAGGTAATCCTCGACTTATGAACCACAATTGAGCCCAAAATTTCGGCTGCTAAGTGAAACATTTCTTAAGTGAGTTTTGCCCCATTTTACGACTTTTCTTGCCATAGTTGTTAAGTGAATCACTGCAGGTTTGAAATTAGTAACATGGTTGTTAAGTGAATCTGGCTTCCCCATTGACTTTGTTCACAAACGGGATCACATGACCCCCCCCGGGATGCTACAACCGCCATATATATGAGTCACTTACCAAGCATCTGAATTTTGATCACGTGACCCTGGGGATACTGCAATGGTCATAAGTGTGACAAATGGTCATAGGTCGCTTTTTTTCAGTGCCGTTTTAACTTTGAACAGTCACTAAATGAACTGTTATAAATCCAGGACTACCTGTATTTATGTATTTAATGTAAATATCTGTATGGCTGTCCAACTCAGACCATGTGAACAGACTCAGAAAGCTCAAACTGCCCAAGGAGCTGATGATCCAGTTCTACAGAGGAATTATTGAGTCTGTCATCTGCACCTCTATAACTGTCTGGTTTGGCTCTGCAATCCAACAGGACAGACTTCAGAGGATAATTAGGACTGCAGAAAAAACAATTACTACCAACCTGCCTTCAATCCAGGACCTGTATACTGCACGAGTCAAAAAGAGGGCTGTGAAAATATTTACAGACCCCTCACATCCCAGACATAAACTGTTTCAACTCCTTCCGTCAAAACGACGTTATAGAGCACTGCACACCAGAACCACTAGACACAAGGACAGTTTTTCCCCCCCTGAAATGCCATCACTCTGCTATACAAATAATTCCCTCTACGCTGTCCAAATATTTACAAAGTCTGCACTACTATTACTATTAATCTTCTCATCATTCCTTATCGTCCATCACCTCCCACTTGTGACTGTATGACTGGAACTTTGTCACTTGTAACCTTACAATTTATACTGACTGTTTCCCAATATGATTTGATTGCTTATTGTACCCTATGACCATTATTAAGTGTTGTACCTTATGATTCTTGACTCTTGACTAATGGATCTTTTCTTTTATGTACACTGAGAGTATTTGCAGCAAGACAAATTCCTTGTGTGTCCAATCACACTTGGCCAATAAAAGAATTCTATTCTGACGGTGTACAAAAAGACAAATAAATTTTAAAAAAATCACCTGTTTTTTTTTAAAAAAACCCTGGTGATTGCAATTGAAATGTAAAAATTCATGCTAGTTGCTCCACTAATCCTGCCTCAGGGCTCAGGAAAAACTGGCTCTTAAATCTTCCAGTGAAGAGATAAATTTAGGAAGATTCATATCAAAACAGTGATGTATAAATCAAATAGGAATTTAATAACTGTGGAGCCAACATTGACAAAGAGCTCATTCCATAGCTCTTTTGTCTAATTGCTTTGACTTGGCAATGTTGGCCAGGCTTAATAAAAAAAAGATCCACCCACACCTTCACCTATATATTATGCCTTTCCATGTCATATAAAAATATCCAAAGAGCAAAGGAAAGTATTCAGAAAGGCAAAGCATGCATGTGTGCGTAATTATTAACTTGCATTCCAACGAAGCATAAAAAGAATTCAAGAGGCGGCAGAAAAAATTCAGCTAATTCTCAAGCCCTCTCGAATATTTGAATGGGCTGTGTAGATTCCTAGAAAAAGTAAACATAGGTTTGTCCACACCAAGGTGTCCCAACCTTGGCAACTTGGAGATGCTTGGACTTCATCTTGAAGTTGAAGTCCACGCATCTTCAAGTTGTCACAGTCGAGAAACACTGCTCTACACAACTCCAGTCATTTTCCAGCTGAAACAAACACAGCTCTCTGGAACCACACAGTGGCTGGAAAATATAATACGAAAGCTAAGTGGCTGCACTTTGAGACTTTCTTTTTCTTGCTTAATGTACTCCTCATTCTCACAGTGTTATGGTATAGTTTACAAAGTCCTTCAGAGGGGGTTGCCTTTGAAAACCACATGGAACCGAGAGCAGATACAGAATCCAGAGAAGGTCTTTCAAATGACTGTTGATGGTAGGAAACTTACTTCTGTTCAGTGTTTATCCAATGTAAGTTGGCTGAAATCACTACTCAGTAGCGGAATTCACCTTGGATCAGTTTCCTTCTCTCTCTTAGCTGTGGGCAACCATGCAATTCCATGAGCTGCTTAATTGAAACCTGAAAATAGGGAGGAGGAGGAAACGCTAGCTCATCATACTCACTGACCCATTTTATCACAGGCTCCCTTACGGTCGTAATTCAAGGACTACCTGTACTAACAACCACACAGATAGATTTTCTCCAAGATGATCACCACTTTGTAATGTGTGGTAAGGCCACACTTAACATATTGCATCCAGTTTTGGTCGCCACGATATAAAAAAAGATGTTATGACCAGGGGTGGGATTCAACATTTTTACTAACCGGTTCTGTGGGCATGGCTTAGGTGGTGGTAAATGGCTTGGTGGTCATGTGACTGGCTGGGCATGGCCAACTCAACATCACTTACATCAAGGCATGCATCTTCTCACCTGACCTCTCATGACTGTGGGGATGCTGCAACAGTCGCAAGTGTGAAAAATGGTCATAAGTCACTTTTTTCAGTGCCACTGTAACTTTAAATGGTCACTCCACACAAGCAAAGTATCAGCAAAGGAGGGGAAAAAAACTCCAGAGAAGTTCCTGAGACAGGAAGTCTAGTCCTGCCAAGAATGTAACAAGGGTTAATGGAGAGGCAGTTTCTATAAGCAACACCAGAATGTTTCCTTCCTGCCTTCCTTACAGGATTAGGCTAGTCATTTCTTCTAACAACCGGTTCTCCAAACAGCTTAGAATGTTAACAACCGGTTCTAGCAAATAGGTGCGAACTGGTAGAATCCCACCCCTGGTTGAGACTCTAGAAAGAGTGCAGAGAAGAGCAACAAAGATGATTAGGGGACTGGAAGCTAAAACATATGGACAATGGTTGCAGGAATTGGGTATGTTTTGTCTAATGAAGAGAAGGACTAGGGTGACATGATAGAAGTCTTACAATATTTGAGGGCCTGCCACAAAGATGAGGTTAACCTATGCTCCAAAGCACCAGAAAGCAAGATAAGAAGCAATAGATGGAAATTAATCAAGGAGAGAATCAACCTAGAAATAAGGAGAAATTAGAACTATTAGAACAATTAATCAGTAGAACAGCTTGTCTCTAAAAGTTGTGCATGCTCCAACACTGGAGGTTTTAAAAAGGAGATTGGACAACCATTTGTCTGACGGTCCCTTCTAACTATGTTATTTTGATCTGTCCTTAAGCTGACCCTTCCAGTCTTCCAATGATGACCCCATCAGCTGCTGCAACTGAGTCCATCCATCTTGTTACTGAATTGCCCTCTTCTTCCTTTTCTTTCCACCTTTCTCAACATCAAACTTTTCTCCAGAAAGCTCAGTATTTTGGTTGTTATGAATGCCACGGTCGTTTTTTTTTTTAACCGTCCTGCATCTTGAGTGCATATATCTGCTCTCCTTGGGAAGGAAGGGTGGGACAGCCACAATTATAAATGCACAAACAATTCCCTTGAGACTTGTGGAAGTAATTGCATTGTTTCCCCCACCACCACCCCCAGAATATATGCCTTCCCTGAAACTGCCTGAACTTGCAAAGTGTTTTGAGCTGTTCAAACTTTGCGCACACGGTTGCCAATTCGACACAGAAAATTTAGAGCTATTGTAATCTCACACCAATTTCCTAGGTTCCAGCAGCAGGGAGAGCTAATTCCAAAAAGGGGTGTGTGTTAAAGGGAATGTTCTCTGATTTTGAACAATAGCAACCTTCCTCTTTGGAAGTAGCTTGTTAAATGCCCTGCCTTTGTTTGCTTCCAGCTTAACCTTGTGGGTAACAGTTAGAGATTTACTGTTTCCACCACAAATTATATTTTGCAAGTTTCTGCAATTTATAGGATGAAAATAGCATATTGCCGAATGGCGATGCCTTGATTCAGCATACGTGAGAATCAATGCTGCCAAGAGAAAAGATTAACTAGGTAGTTTTGGAAGTTAAAACCCACCCCTCTCCTAGAAAAATGAAATATTTTAGGATATACTAAAAAGTCAGAATATTTCCCTTAAAAGAGAAGGAGAAACTCAAAAAGGCAGAAAATTCCCCTCCCCACTTTGTTAATGGGCCATTAAGGCCTGGGCCAGTCTATTCTACATAACAAAGTTCTACCTCCTTAAGGCAGAGCCATATAATTGCCCTTCATAGGATCACCCACCAAGTGTCAACCAAACTTTGCACACAGACAACCTACAAAGCTAGCTATGTCCTCTGACAGCAACCAATCAGGCCCCAGGAAGTTCAAAGCCAGCGAGGATATAAAACCCAGGGACTTTCAGCATCTCTGCCTTTTCTGTCCAGGAACCCATCCTATTCATCAATAAACCATCTTTCCAAGCAGTCACCATGTTTCCAGTGTTTTTCTTCCCTACTTGGAACTGAACCCAGAAGGATATTTCTTCGAACAGTAGGATTAACTAGGTAGGTGGGGCTATGTTGACACTTCTTCACAAAAGTTGCAGTTGTTGGTCCAACATACCTGGACAGTGACAACCTGGGAAGGTACCTGATGTAGCTTCTTCTTACCTTCTGCAAATTTCGGCAGAAGGCTCAAGGGGTCTTCCTCAGGTCTTTCACGGACAACATTCCAGTTTTGGGAGAGGTTGACTGATTCATGTGGCCCTGAGATGTGTTTTTTTTTAATGACCCAAAGGTCTCGTTATTTATTATTGTAGGTTAGCACCCACCCGTCCCCTAGAAAAATGAAATATCCTAAGAAATAGTAAAAAGGCAGAATATTTCCCCTAAAAAGAGAAGTAGAAACTCAGAAGCAGAAACTCACCCCCGAAACAACAGCTCACCCCCCTTTATTAAATGGGTGGGCCATTAAAGTAAGTATTCTATATAACAAAGACCTCTACCCATCTCATAATCTGGCCTGGGAAGATTGCATCAGCCGGCACTCAGGTGAAGCCATGTGGTCCAGACAAAGCCTACAAAGTTAGCTAAGAGCCCCGCCCCTGGGAGTCTGACAGCCAATGGGATACAATTCTTGCACTGGAACAGGAAACACTAAGGTGGTGCCCAGCAGAGGGTATGAAACAATTGCACTCTCAGCATCTTGCCCCTTTTTTCCTTCTTTTCCTCCGCCCAACATCTTGAAGCACGTGATCATCCTTTTCACTTTGGAGCTCCAAGCCATGTGGTCCCGTCCACCATTAAACCATCTTTCTAAACAGCCTCCATGTTTCCAGTGTCTTTTTCCCCACTTGGAACTGAACCCAGAAGGAAAATTCTTCCAACGTTATCTTCAAAACAGTTTGGTGGGCTGTGTTTTCTGAAAACACTGTTGGTCAAGAAAAGGGAGACTAAACTTTTCTCTAGGGGCGAAATTGTATTTACGGAGGGCTGAAGCCTTCTCTTTTTCATTCATGTTTTACGGTTAGACATCAGGAATGTTAGAATAAAAGAACAGAGTTGGAAGAGACCTTTGAGGTCTTCTAGTCCAACCCCCTCCCCGCTCAAGCAGGAAAACCCTATTCCATTTCAGACAAATGATTGCCCAGTCCTTTCTTAAAAGCCTCCAGGGTTGGTGCATCCACAACTTCTGGAGGCAAGTTGTTCCAAAACTAAAACTGTGGGTCATCCAATTTGCAACCTGAAACAGTCCCTTCCAAGAGAAGCCGCGTTATCATAGATTATTTGGGAAGCCCCATTACAGGTAGCCTTTGACTTAACAACCACAATTGGGATCAGTCCCTCTAAAATTAATGGATAAGAATTTCACGTTACTGCAAAGTAACCATGTAAGGGCAGGAGAGCATCACTGGCACAAACCTCCTCTCTCGTTTATTCCCTTTCATGGCGCTTTTTGAGATCGGGCCTATTTCTGTCTGAGAACAGCGCAGAGCGTTTTACTGCATGCCGATTCTTAAAATAAATCTGGAAAAGTTCCCTAAAATAGCCCAGGTTGGCAAAAAAACAAAACAAAAAAAACCCCTTATTTCTAATGGATAAGAGAACAGGCATATTTTATAGGCAGCCCGTGGAATGCAGAAATACTATAGTGCTGAGTGGGGAATTGGATTACACCTACCCATACATGAATGAAAAAAAAGGCACCCTTTCCAAAAATAGCACCTCCATCAGGGTTTGTTTACAGCTGGGGTGGGGGAAAAACCCAGCCAGGTAAGTTATTAACACCAAGATTTTAATTTTTTGTATTTTGTTTCTAAACCTCCCTCCCTCAATACCAGAGCAAAAATCAAACAGTAAACAATGCTATTGATACTATTCTCCAAATCAAAGAACTGCAAACAAGCTGTCAACTCATAAAACATTCCTATGCCTGTTTTAGTAGTTACCATTAAAAAAAAAAAGGGTGGGGGAGAGGAAATCTGGAAGAGCAGTTGAAAGCGAAAGTACATTCCAACTCTTATCTTTAAAAGATTGTAACTAAAATACCAGAGTTTTTGCCCTCAAATATATTTAATTGGAGAACGTGAATGATGACACCCAGCCTGTGAACGTGCTCAATGGGAGAATCTGGTTTATCAGACACCCAGGAAGGAAGGGGGAAACAGGGTCACAGGGGACTGTAAATTACGTATTCCAGAGTTGACTTCATACAGGGCAGTGCCAGTATGTCATTTCTAATAAATCCTTTGAAGTTGATTGAAATTTGGCTTGAGAATCATGATTTAATTAGAGCGATTGCTGGAATCCTGAAATTAACAGAAAAGAACAGTCTAATGAAGGAACCATCAAGATACTCCTACAACATTGCCAAGGCAGATCACTTGTATATAAAGAGCAAAACTCACTCCCTTCTAGCACTGATCATGTTACCTAGTTTGGTAATGAAATGTCTTCAAAACAGCCAAGCTCAGAGAGCACCAAGGACTCATCTCCCTCTTCCTCTGGCACTTCAAACCATTGCAGCATTCTCACAGTCATGTGATCAAACTATGGGCAACTGGCATGCACAGGTACTCAACTTACGACCACAACTGAGCCCAAAATTTATATTGCTGGTGAGAAATTTGTTAAGTGAGTTTTGCCCCATTTTATGACTTTTCTTGCCACGCTTGTTAAAGGAATCACTGCAGTTGTTCAATTAGTAACCCAGTTGTTTTGAACCTGGTTTCTCCATTGGCTTTGCTTCTCAGAAGGTTGCAAAAGGGAATCACCTGATCCTGGGACACTGCAACTGTCATAAATGTGAGTTGGCTGTCCAAGCATCCGAATGTAAATCACATGACCATGGGGGATGCTACGATGGTCGTGTGAAAAATTGTCATTGTCACTTTTGTCAATGCTGTTGTAACTTCAAATGGTTACTAAGTGAACTGTTGTAAGTCGAGGAGTTTCTGTATTTATGATGGTTACATCATCCTGAGATTATATGATCGTTGAAAATGAAAATTGCTTGTAAATTCAAGGACTACCTGTAAAACGGCATTTGCAAGCCAAATAGTTACACATACACGTTCTAACAGCATTCTGTTTTGCTGCATGCTCTGTGCTGTGGCATGTCATGCTTGCCACATGATCGTGGAAACGCCCTTGGACAATACTGGGTCCCTCGGCTAACATATGTCAACTCATAATATATTTCTATGGTCTTTTTAGAGTTGCCAACAGAAAAGGAAGTGGGAAAGAGGTTTGAAAAAGT
Source organism: Notechis scutatus (assembly GCF_049901735.1). NCBI lineage: Eukaryota > Metazoa > Chordata > Lepidosauria > Squamata > Elapidae > Notechis > Notechis scutatus. The sequence continues at coordinate 11,165,589 of NC_142011.1, read as the reverse complement.
AGTGCAGCAGCTTGGGAATCGAAAGTGCATTCCATAAATAGTTTTTCAAAGACAGTAACTAGGTGACTAAAGTTTCTGCCGAGCAAAACCAGGGTCAAGGGTGACCATGAATTGTGTCTCAGAGTCAGCTACACCCAGGCAGTGCCAGACACATTAACTCCCAATAAATCCTTCTGAAGTTTTGGAAGTTTGGCTCGAGACTCGATTTAATTGGGGCAACGGCCGGAATCCCGACAATATGGAGAGCATTACCTCCTAGAGTCGGACATGACTGGACAGGGGAAATCTTTTTACATGGTCTAAAGTGGAACATGATGGATATTAGCTAGAATCAAGGGAGTGAAAATAAAAGGCCAACAGAGCATTAACTATTGGTCCTTTTCAATGAACTCAGTGCAGCATCTCTGGGCTTTACAAAGTGGAGATGAATTGTTTTGACCTGCTGATTAAGTCTATTACCGCCCCCCACCTCCACAAATAAGCCTTGCTTATTCATGACTGTTTATTCCACAAAAACCATCCAAATTTTTCCTATTCAAGAAATTACAGTAGATTTCTACAGCAGAGGCGATGCAGGTAGTTCTCTACTTACGACCATAATGGAGCCCAAAATTTATGTTGCTATGAGACATTGGTTAAGTGAGTTTTGCCCCATTTTGTGATTTTTCTCACCACAGTTGTTAAGTGAATCATTACAGTGGTTAAATTAATAAGCCAGTTAAAGGAATCTGGCTTCCCTGTTGGCACTGCGTGTCAGGTGGTCGCAAAAGGTTTTCACATAGATCTGGGGACACTGCAAACGTTATAAATATGAGTTGATTGCCAACTGTCTGAATTTTAATCACATGACCATGAGGAAACTGCAGTGGTCTTAAGTGTGAAAAATGCTGATGTCACTTTTTTCAGTGACATAAGAACAGTCACTAAATGAACTGTTGTAAGTCGAGGACTACCTATATATGGAAGGCTGCCTAATTTTAAAAATTTCTGTTCAGTCATGTCGCCTGGGCAAGTCCCATTATGTCTTTCCTAGGGCTGATAGCTGTGCATCTATCTCTGTCAAGTATTAGAATCCTAGTTGCAAAGATCCACTGATGATTCTTCAAATCAACTAGTTTATGGACTGTCAGTTGTCACACTGCAACAAATACAAGGGAAGAAGCCATGTATCATTGCGGGCTGCATTTTATTTCAGAAATTTTAACTTGCATGTTTACAAACTTTGAGTACCTCAAAACTGTGTATCTTTTAGTTAAACCTAATCCACCTATCTCTAAGGCTTATGGATGTTTTAATCAATCTTTAATATAAAGACTTTACCAAATTACTTATTTCAGTTTCTTAAACTTAATTTAGGAAACAAATACATTTCTAGGATCAATGCCACTGAAACCAATAATTTATTTTATAGTTAATTACATACAGGACTGTACTTTTAAACTGTGTTAAATGACACCTATCAATAATGCTGTAAACTTCAAAATTAGCCATGGGTAAAGCATTCTGCCTGTTATGACTTGAAATAATGCACTGCACAACAAATGTTTTCCAATGGTTTATTTTCTAGGAAATCCCATGTTATGACATTTTTTTCTGTTAAAAATTCCTGCAAAGACAAAACAAAATGCAGAATGGTTAATTTTCCAAGAAATTAAGGAATGGGCTCACATAAATTCTTCGCTGGAACCTGCCCCATTTGACTTTATCTTAAAATATAATGTTTGGTACAGCTCTATGCTAAACGTGAAAATATACCCAGAAGCACTGAAAAACAAAGGAGAGGAGAGACTTTCATAGGGAAGGGGGAATTATAGGAGGAAACGTTGAGATTGGCTTCTGATAACAGAAAAATACACCTGAAAAAAAAGTTGGATGTCTTCTAGTCCAACCCCTTCACAAGCAGGAAACCCTATACCATTTCAGACAAATGTTGTCCAATCTCTTCTTGAAAACCTCCAGTGTTGGAGCACCCAAAACTTCTGAAGGCAAGAAGCTGTTCCACTGATTAATTGTTCTCACTGTCAGGAAATTTCTCCTCAGTTCTGATAAATGGGTGTTTTATAAAAATCACTTTTTGTGAGATGAGTGACTATATAAACGTAATAAATAAGCATTTTCACCAAGGCATATATTTCGGGAATAGTATCTCTTAATGACATCCATGATGTGCTATCAAGCAAAGCAGAAAAGAAAGATGCATTATCACAGCTTCAGATTTAAGTATCAGACTTACTTGGAAACAATTCCATCATTCTTTGCCAGTCGCAGAATTGAGTCATCAGATTCCCCCTGAAAAACAGTTTTGTAGTTAGGTAAGGTGAAGAAATTGAATTCATACTCTGAATTTCAATCTGAAAATGCTTCGGTGAATTTGGGAAATTGTTCAAAGAATGGACAATTAAGAAGGAATGGCCTACTTATTTGCCAAGGTTAAAAATCTGCAACTGAACACACTCAAAACCGTACAAATGGTGGTAGACTTTAGAAGAAACCCTCCCATCCTACCACCTCTTACAATACTAGACAACACAGTATCAACAGTAGAGACCTTCAAATTTCTAGGTTCTACTATATCACATGACCTAAAATGGACACCTAACATCAAAAACATCATCAAAAAAGCACAACAAAGAATGTTCTTTCTGCGCCAACTCAGAAAGCTCAAACTGCCCAAGGAGCTGCTGATCCAGTTCTACAGAGGAATTATTGAGTCTATCATCTGCACCTCTATAACTGTCTGGTTTGGTTCTGCAACCCAACAGGACAGACACAGACTTCAGAGAGTAATTAGGACTGCAGAAAAAACAATTACTAGCAACCTGCCTTCCATTGAGGACCCATATACTGCACGAGTCAAAAAGAGGGCTGTGAAAATATTTACAGACGCCTCACATCCCGGACATAAACTGTTTCAACTCCTTCCCTCAAAACGACGCTATAGAGCACTGCACACCAGAACAACTAGACACAAGAACAGTTTTTCCCCGAAAGCCATCACTCTGCTAAACAAAGAATTCCCTCAACACTGTTCAACTATTTACAAAGTGTACACTACTATTACTGTTAATCTTCTCACCACTCCTTATCACCCATCCCCTCCCACTTGACTGTTTCCTAGTATGATTTGATTGATTGTACCCTATGACTATCATTAAGTGTTGCACGTTATGATTCTTGATTCTTAACGAATGTACCTTTTCTTTATGTATACTGAGAGTATTTACACCAAGACAAATTCCTTGTGTCCAATCACACTTGGCCAATAAAGTATTCTATTCTATTCTATTCTATTCTATTCTATTCTATTCTATTCTATTCTATTCTATTCTAATCTAAAAATAGCCAAGATTGAAAATCTATAGTTAGAAAGAATTTATAATTATAATAGTCTAAAATTAGAATAGTGTTAATATTTCTACGGTGAAGATAGGTGAAGCATTTCACAGTAAAACATTGACACTGAAATGGATAGTCCAGAAGAGGTTTCACCTTGAAACAAGTCCATTCTAATGTTTGTCTGTTTCTTGAACAATTTGAAAGGCAGTCTGTTTTGAGGTTACAACATTCCATGATAGAACATTTTATATCCCAATGTTATTTTATTATGTATGTCTGCACGTATGTCCTACCTTTTAGTATTTCTACAAATAACTCAAGGCAGTGAACATATCCAACACATTTTTTTTTGGTCTTTTAATGATCCCGTAATCCATTGCAGTGGAATTGGGGAAACTGAATGGAGCTAAGTGTTTACTGGCCGGATGCTCTTCCTGTCACCAATGCAGAGCAGAGTTCGCAGCTGTTATTTACTCATTGTGCCCAGAGAAATACCTGCCACTACCTAGGATCAAACCCACGGCCTCCTGATTGTGAGGCAAGAGCTCCACCTTTAGGCCACTGCACCACTAAGTGAACATATCCAACACATATCCCTCCTATTTTCTCCACAACAACCAAAACAAAATTGTGTGGACTGAGAGGGACTGGCTCAGTCACTCAGTTGGCTTTCATGGTTAGGGCTAGACTTACTCATAGTCTCCCGATTTCTAACCTGATGCATTAACCACTAGACCAAACTACCTCTAATATTATGCAATATATTAATGTATGGTATTCAAAATTTCCTGCTTGCATTCGTTCTGTAATACCAAAGAAATGCTGACAATTTCCTTTCTAATGTAATATAGGCATTGCTCTTATAATTGAAAAACGAGGCATTGAAAAACGATTAGATTTACCATCCGACGGATTGCTCCACAAATGGCATATGCTTTGAACTGGCCATTCACTCTGCCTGTGGCTTTGTCAACCTGCCATTGGAATCAAGAGGGTTCAATTAACTGTTACACAATCATATCTGAAAGCTGACAGATTGGTATAAGGCACAGAATATATTTATTCATGTTATGTTTTACATATCTAACCAGTTTGACAACTGAGCAAACCCCAATCCCATCCCCAACAAATGGGTTTAAAGGGAAAGATGCATTTACTCTGACCTAGAGTGAAATCTGGGCAAAAATTCTCATTTATAAAAGAATAATTTTTCATTACTGCTATTCCATGGCACATCAATATGAAAGTAAAAAGAGGTAAAGTTTGAAGTGATTTTTAAATTTTAATATAAGACTGAAACAAAATGGAAAATTTCAGCCTCCATTATACAATATTTTATTCTAATCTTATTCATTCTCTCTTTCTCTTTACATTGCTAAGTTTCTCTTGTATTCTGAAAGCTTCTGATTTAACAGTTGTAATTACATAATTGTTTGCCCAAATTAGGAAATATAGCTTAATGCCTAATGTCCATACATCTGGATCTATCATCCCAAAATAAATATTTTTGACTATGCCATTGCAACTAGCTATTTATTTTATTTGAAACACTGATAGATTTCAACTTGGAATTACAAAGATTTTACTTACTTCTGCAACATTTATTTGGATGGAAGCATGGTCTTTAGCACCAATTATCCGATTGCTAGCAGAGCTAAAGGAAAAGAAATAGAAAAACAGAAGAAATTAAAATCAGAAATTGATCTAGAAAAAAATGCTGTTATCTTTCTAGATAACTATCATATAACATCAATTCCATTTCTTGACATGCCAACTTATCACTTTTTTAGAAGTTCGTACCACAATAATAATTTTAAAAAACCCCAGAATCTCTCTTATTAAGTACGAGGGCAAATGTACTAATCTACTCTAACAAAAAATCAGAAACCCCTTTTCTAACAAATGTTATTAAAAATGTAATTTTTGACAAGCTAGTTTGTTTTATGCTTTTTAATGAAATGCATTAGTCAGAAAAGATGCCCGATTCCTCCTTATACCTTTTTTTATAATTGTAAATCATGCATATTGACGTAGCTACTTGAATAATGCAACAAATCTCTGCGTGCATGTAATGCACCAGAATAAAACACAATATCCAATTAAGACACATTTAAGATTACATTATAATTTGAGTTGAAATCATGAATCAGAAAGCTACTCCTCCTCATTTCAACCCTGAGTTACAAATATTCTCCTTTATCAGTACTTACAGCAGTTTGAATTAACTACCCAGAAAAGTGATGATTTCCTTTCACCAGATGTGTTGAGATGGAAGCTAGAAAATTGTCCCTTCCGATCCTTATAAACCCATGGATATCCTGCCAGTTGCATCTTATACATAAGAGGCTTTCCTGGTTAAGATTATTTTACCAGATTACCAGACTATATTTATCGTGTTGAGCTTTTAGAGCCACAAAAGTTTGGATTTTTTTTAAAGAAAGACCCCAATGGACAATTCATACAAGTTAGGACTCCATAATCTGGCACGTGTGGCTGTTTACTATTCCATGGGGGTGCAAGTCTTTTTAATTTTTCTGTACTACTGTTTTTGAGATTGTTAGTTTAGCTACTCTATTTTACTATTTTAATCAAACTAGATGAAGAGAATTTAACACACGTAAGAGTACCACTGATTTGGAGTCACATGTAAGATCATATAAGTAATTATACAGCCATATCCAAGACACACCATTTCTGATGAACAAATATACTCACCATTTACGAGGCACGTAGAGATCTACAAATTCCCCAGCGTCGTTCTGCATTATGCTTCTTTTATTTGCCTCAAATCAAGTGCAATGGGAGATTTCTAAAAAGATCATTGCTAAGATCAGTTAAGTGAATCATGCAGTCATTAAGAAAATCTGGCTTTTCCATTGACTTTGTCGGAAGCTGGCTGGGTAGGTTACAAAAGGTAATCATATGACCCTGGGACAATGCAACTATCATAAATATATCCCAGGTGCTAAGCACCTGAATCCACATGATCATGGGGATGCTGCAAGAGTTGTAAGTGTGAAAAACAGTCATGTCACTTTTTCCAGTGCCATTGTAACTTTGAAAACAATTGGGTGTAAGTCAAGGATTACCTGTAGCTCTCCATTTGCACATAACTTTACAGAATAGAAACTGGAATTGCTAATATTGGCTTGTGCATCTTTTGGGAACAAGATGGTACTCTACTAGCCATAGTACCCCATTAAGACAATCCTGTATTTAATAACACTTGAGATACAGTATATGAATGGCAGGATACAAGCTCTCTCCCATCCTTACTAAAGGAAGTCCCTTCTTTTTTCCCAGATGCAAGCAGGAATACTCTCAGGCATTTCCTCATTCTCCTTGGCCAGTACAACTACCTGCCACTCTGAAAACTACAGAAAGTATATTTGCATGTATGTAGAAAGTAACAGGCCATAGAATGGCTGCATTCATTTGCTCTGCTAATCTGCATCTAGGTAATAAAACTCATAAACCGAGTATAAAAATCTACAAACACTGCTCCCTCTCGCTTTTTTAAATCAAATTTTTCTCAAAAGCTCCGGTTCTATGACTGTTCAACCCCATTTTCTAGGTTCTCATGAGCACTAAGTGAAACAGAAGGAATGGGCTTGTCTTTGGAAAAACTGCAGAGCAACTAAGATGACTAAAGGCCTGGAAACTAAAACATATGAACAATGGTTGCAGGATTTGGGTTTGGCTAATATAGAGAAAAGGAGGACTAGGGTGACATGATAGCAGTATTCCAATATTTGAGAGGCTGCCACAAAGAGGAGGGGGTCAATTTACTTTCCAAAGCACCAGAAAGCAGGACAAGAAACAATGGTTGGAAGCAACCTGGAATTAAGGAGAAACTTCCTAACAGTGAGGATAATTAACCAGTGGAACAGCTTGCCACCAGAAGTTGTAGGTGCTTCATCACTGGAGATTTTTAAGAAGAGGCTGGACAGCCAATTGAGTGAAATGGTACTAGGATCTCCTACTTGAGAAGAGGGGCTGGACTAGAAGACCTCCAAAGTCCCTTTCAGCTCTATTCTCATTCTGATTCCAGATGCTGGGCCAATATTTCCTTCTAAGCAGAATTACCATTAAAAAAAACTAATCTGCATTTGTCTTGAGCAGGAAGGATGGAGATATCTAACATCCTCGATCAGATATCTGGCTGGATCTGACAGGAAAGGGCAGGATCTGTTCTCTGCTGCCTTGAATGCAGGCCAAAAAGGGTGGATCCAAGATACAGTAAAGTAGAAATCAATGTATGTGGGTGGATGGGTGGGTGGTAATACCTGAGAAAAGCCAAGCATGCAAAGCTTTGCTTGCTTTCTTAAGAGGAACCCAGGCAGGTGGTGGGTTCCCCTTCGCAGGAAGTGTGGCCAGGCAGCCATCAGATGGGAAAAACAGGAAAGAAATGTAACAAACGAAGCTGTCTGGGACATTTTAATCTGGAAGCCCTGCAGGTGCAGGGGGCTGGGCTCGATGACCTCAAAGGGCCCTTCCCACTCTAGGCTCTACCCTCCTAATGGGGCTTGGCCTTCGGTATAGGCAGCATTGGGAAAAGGAGGGTCGCGGGCGCATTCTTCCTTCCCCGCCCCGCAGTAATCTTAAGAAGACCGCCCCGGCCCCGTGGAAACAAAGGAAGATCCCCCTTCCCGCCGTGTCCCCACCGGCCCCGGGGAAAGGCGGCGAGAAAGAAACGGCCCCGCGAACCGGGATAGGCCTCGGCTCACCTCCTCACACGCCGCGAGCCCAGGCCGGAAAAGGAAGAGGACGTCACTCCGAAGCGACTCGAAAGCGCGCTGCCGAAGGGAGGGGGGAAAGCCACGGGGCGGCGCGTAGGAGATGACGCCATCGGAACGCGAGAGCGAAAGCGGCGGGACAGCGTCCCAGAAAGCAGAAGGGAGGGGCGCTACTTGGAGGGCGGGGCGAAGAGGGCGTTAGCCACGCCCATGCCTTTCTCCTGTTTTGAGGGCGGGAAGGTCCAACCTGAGCGCGCGCTTCTAGGAGCGATGTGCGATCTGAGGAGAATTCAGAAGCGCCCAGCGGGAGAAAGAAACGCGCAAAGGAGCCTGGGATGTGGCCTATATGGCCTCATGGTGGCTGGGGTATTCTGGGATTTGAAGTCCACCTATTCTTAAAAGTTGCCAAGGTTGTAAAAACACTGATCTAGATTGGGTTTGCATTCAGGACTTCCGCTGGGCACAGCTAGTCTAGTGAAGAGAAGGACCAGGGGAGACATGATAGCAATGTTTCAATATTTGAGGGGCTGCTACAGAGAGGAGGGGGTCAACCTATTTTAAAAGCACCTGTAGGCCACATAAGGAATAATGGATGGAAACTAAACAAGGAGAGATCCAACCTGGAAATAAGGAGAATTTTTCTGACAGAACAATCAACCAATGGAACAGAAGTTGCCTTTGGAAATTGTGGGAGCTTCATCACTGGAAGCTTTCAAGAAGAGACTGGACTGCCATCTGTCAAGTGGTGTAGGGTTCTTTCTTGGGTGGGGAGTTAGACTAGATGACCAACAAGGTCCCTTCCAACTCTGTTAATCTCTAACCTGCATTCAGATCAAACCCCCAGCCCATGACTGGGCTGATGGGAGTCTCAGCCACTCAATTAGAGGGCAATCTGGAGAACAGAAAACTACCCTGGGGTTCATGGCTTCTGCCAGCTCATCAGGGAAGCTCGCCACATTGGAATAGTGTATCCAATATTGGTCACCACGATCCAAAAAAAGATATTGAGACCCTGGATGTTGTAATAACGAGGCAGTCGAGGTGTTTGATCATGATCAACTGAATAATGATGAACTTTATTGGAGTCTAGTCTTGCATTTATTTATACACATTTTTAGTAATCCTCCAACATTGGTTAACTTTGGTTACTGCTTCACTTTTGTTACTGTTTAGCATAATAGTAATTAACACAATTAATTATCTCTAGTTAAAGTCTAACATATGTTTACTTCCTCTCTCTAATCCTCCTTTAGATTAGTGACTTTGTTTGCCTGAGTTGTACTTGCTTGTAAACATTCTTTATCTGAGGTTTGCCATCCAAGATAGGAAAATTCCTGCAATTACAACTCTACACCTGGAAAGTGTGCAGAGAACCACAACAAAGATGATTAGAGAGCTAGAGGCTAAATATATATAAAGAATGGTTATACAAAATGGGTATGTCTAGTCTAAGGAAGAGAAGGACTAGGATTGACGTGATAGCTGTCTTCTGGTACTTGAGGGACTCTCACAGAGAAGAGGGGAGCCATTTATTCTCCAAAACACCTCAGGGCAGGAGAAGAAGTAACAAAAGGAAATTTATCAAAGAGAGATCCAACCTAGAATTGGGGAGAAATTTCCTGATAGTGAGAGCAATCAACCAGTGGAACAGCTTGCCTTCAGAAGTAGTGGGTGCTCCAGAGGTTTTGAAGAAGAGATTGGACAGCCATTTGCCTGGAAAGGACTAGGGTCTCCTGTTTGAGCAGGGGTTTCGACTAGAAGACCTCCAAGGTCTCTTTCAACTCTTACTTTGTATTCATGGTTTCTGCCAGCTCAATAGGGAAGATGCTGTTGGGCATGAGGTAGCATAGGATTTCTCTTCATTCTCAGCAGCTTCATCTTTGCACCAGATCTGGTTTCCTGGGAAGACACTTGATATTGCTCCTTTGAAAAGCAATGGTGTCAGTAAGAACTGCCAGGCCAACCATCTCTCACTGTTGTATGGTGGATGGAACTCTTTAGGGCCAGATGGGCCTGGCATGGACCACAGCACTCCAAAAATGGAAAGGGAACTCAACCTGCCAATTCAGGTCTTGCTGATGGGAAGTGAAGCACAACAACCAACCCCAAGAAGCCATTTTGCATCTCCATCCCACTCCTCTTGACCTATCTGAAAATGACACCTGCTTGAACTCACTCCCCAGGCCCTTCTCAGCACTTGCAAAGGGTGTGCAAGTGACAAAATATGCCTAATGACATCACACAATGTCATTTTGACATTACTGTGGTTTGCTGTTGCTGTTTGCTTCCTGGGCAAGCTTTGCTCTCAGGATTAGACAAGCCAAATTAGGTTAGGTACACACAGCTGATCTGATACAGGGTATGGGAGATTCCAGTCTATACCCTGTAATGAACGTCTCTGCATTTGCAGAATGACAGAGGTAGAAGACCTGGCTCACATCCTATTTGATTGTTGCCTGTGTAAGTGGGTGAGAGACAGGTACCTTGGTCTATATACTAAACAAATGACCCATTGGGATCCCCATATCAAAACAACGTATGTGCAGCCAGAATCTGAAAATATTTAACACAGCACAGTACTTGAGCAAAATGGTTCAGTTAAGATTGGCGTATCTGGGACTGATTGAGGTAGATTGTAGGGGTGATACTGAAGTATAATTTTAGCATATTTTATTTATCTACAATATATATATTAAATTATTATATTTTATTCCAATTTCATTTTAAATCGTATTTTATTCCGGTTCCATGTAAAACTGTTTTTATCAGATTTTAGTAAGTAGAAAAAGACACACCACAATGTTTTAAAGGGTTATTTATGACACAAATCTGAAATATATTCAGATGTGCTAAGTTATAAAATAGGTATCAAAACATTCAGTTACACAAACATTCAGTTATTAACAAATTCATTCATTTCATTTGGAAAAACAAAATCAGACAATATACAAAGCAGAAACTTAAATTTAGGACAACACAAATTTACTAACATAAAAATATACAAACTCCAACTCGGAGTGTTTTCTTGGGCTGAAGGTTATACAAGCACCATTATTTACATAAGAATCTATAATTTAAACTTCAACTGTCAAAAGATTAGCATTTTACTCCAAAGATAATAAACTGAGAATTTATACTGGATCTAAGTTTGGTTGTAATAATAATAGTTACCACGCAGTGGCAGATATTGCATGAACAAGGAATACTTAGACAAATGAGAACCAATCCCCCAAATTAAGGTATGTAATTACAAACACATTACATTCTCCATATTCACTACAGTATTCAATAGTTGAACTATGTAACTCAGTGTACAAAGCCGAAATGCAGTTAAAAATGATACTCGATTCCTCTTTTGAATCCTGAAGCAACTTTGTGTCGAATATTAGGCAAGATTTTCAGTCTCTTCCATCCAAAATATATTTCCATGTATAATAAAAGACCAGAACAAGTCTTTTGTCAATATATAGACTGCAAATTTGCAAGTACATATAAGGGAAGAGGAGAAAATCAGAATTCCTGATTTATAGATGGGTCCTTGGTTCTAAAATAGATTTTTCTTTTATAAAATTGTACCGTTAGTCATTACAAACCTACTTTATTATCTGAAGAGGTGAACTCGTACCATTACGGTATATATTTAACACTTAAGGTGTTTTGTACTTTTAAGAACAGCCTTCTCCAACTTTGTTGCCTCCGAATAGTAGAACTTACCTGTCCCAGTGCCTGCATACTACGGCAACTAAACTCTACATGTTTCCAAGGACAAAATTAAATTTCAGATTTTAATTAGGACAGCCTTTTCAAGCAGCCTTTTGACAAGCATATTTGCTTGAAAAAAGATAACAGCAATAACACTTAAAGACTTATATACCACTTCATAGTGCTTTACAGCCCTAAGTGGTTTACAGAGTCAGCCTATTGCCCCCAACAATCTGGGTCCTCATTTTACCGACCTTGGAAGGATGGAAGGCTGAGTCAACCTTGAGCCTGTCAGGATTGAACTGCTAGCATTTGGCAGAGTTAGCTTGCAATACTGCATTCTACTAATACTACGCCACCACGGCTCTTATACCTGCCTTACTTGGGAAACTAAGTTGGCAAATATTATAGAACAGAGTATAGCTAGTCAGGTCAGCTGTGTTTAAGTTAGTACTGTTTAACAAAATTGAAAAATTGTGTGTGTGTAGGGGGAAATCTGTTGCTTTCTGTTCAGGTGATTTAATGCCCCACCCAATTATTTCTAAAGTTTCTTGGGAAAAACGGATGGCATTCTACAGTATGATATTCCATAAAGAAATGCAACATACCACATTTTAAATTGTGATCAATAATTAAGATACTATACATTATATCAAAAAAGGATACAATTAGGACTTGACAGGTATTATTAATACAATGAGGTGCATTAATTTCCAAGCCATGATGAGAAAGCCATTCTCAATTGTGTTGGCTCAAATTTCAATAACAAGCTGACTTTAGGTTAAAAATATTTTCCAAGTAGTTTTCATTCATGCATAAATGCAAGAAAAGTCAGGGATAAAGTCAAAACTCTTCATGCTAAATAATGCGTTCTTGGGTTCTACTATTTTTCTTTCCTGTCATTCCAGATGTTTCTTTGGATTCCCTTTGCAACTTTCCATCCCAAAGCATATGTATTTCCAAGTTAAAAGTTGTGGCAATCTAGGTACTAAAAGACCACTATTTTACTTAAGAGGCTCAGTTTCTACAACCCAGAATTGTTGACTGTACCATTTAAGTTTCAACCAGGTGTGTGCTTATATTTTAAATGCTTTTGTTAAACAGCAATTGCTGTCATAAAACAGTTTATCAGAGAATTTGTTCTCTAAGCTTCTCCCCAGTGTGCTTTGTTTACTGTACATTGTCATGATGGTAGCAGTGTACCTGTGCTCAAAACTGTGTTTTTACACCTGCAGTGGTACGTTCCATACTGATGTACTTTTATCTTCCCTCTTATTTTGCAAGATCTCTCTCCTTTCTCTCTCTCTCTCACTAAAACTGGCCAAAGTTACACTAAAAAGTAAGAATGTGGACATTAATCACAATATCCAAGTAGTAATTTTGTTCACCAGCAAATATCACACATATACACAAACACTTTGATTTATATCACAATATTGCTTAGGAAAAAAAAAACCTGACAGCCATTAACTCCTCTGGTAGTCTCAAGAAAGTTCATATTTTAGCATCTGAATGTTTAAATCAATGTATTGTCCAAGTGTATAAAAACTGCATCTACCCAGCACGCTGCTAGACATTGGCCTTTCTAAGATTGGCGGTTTGAATGTGCATTTAAAAATCAGGTTTGTGAGGAACATCACAGTGACATCAAAGCTTGGAAGAACCTTTTTTTTTAAAGAAAAAAAACTTTTACAGAAGTTAGACATGCTGAGTTTCATTGGCTTAATTTAGGTTAACGACAGCGGTACTGCCTGAGACGTTTACATGTCAGTATAGCACACAGGAAAGAGAATATATGAACATTTTGTTATAAATAAAACAGTTATTACTTTCAGGCTACAGAAAGCAGTAACAGAAACATACTAGCTCTGGAAGCTACATGTCAAAATTACTGCCATTAAATCAATAGTTTCACTCAACCTCTGAGGGACACGTTAAAATGAAGACTGTTTTGCTATATAGCTCCTTGTTCAACAAGTGCAATATTTCAACAATGTTTCATTTAAAAAGAAAGCAAAACTGAATAATCAACATAGACAACCTTCCCAGAAATTATAGTGCAGATACTTTTTTTTTTCCTTATAGCACAAGTAAAATAAAGGCAAAAGGATAAATTGCTGCTTAAATTCAGAATTTGCCACTAAGTAACGTAACATTAGAAACAAGAAAGAGAAAAAGAGAGACTGGTACCAGCCCAGCCTTAGGCACGTCCTTCTTCTTCCCCTCCCCAAGTTTTTATGATTCGAAATGTTATTTTTCTGAAGCACTAATTAAGGAATGGAAGTGTTGCTCTTTTAAGTTTGAAGAAGAGGGGAAAAAAAGAGAGTACAGAAATGATAAAGTAGCAATGCCAGGCAAGAAGAGATTGTTTCCAGAAAACAAAAAGTTAAATGAGCGATCATCAGCAATTTTAGTGGCAACTGGATGCAAATAATTTGTGCTTGAGTTTCTCAAACAAAAATCTCCCACTTCTGCCACTTCTCACACATGGGTTCTGTATTGTATTTTCCACTTTGGTAATTCCATGAAAATCCCACCATCAACTCCCCTGCCAGGAATATTCTTAAGAGTTTGATCCTGTCAACTAGGAAAAGCTGGGCGTCAGTCCCCAAATCCACCTAAAAATTGGTGCTTTTGTTATAATATAGCTTTGACTAGGACTGTTGTGTGAGACGACGGAAGTGAGGTAACACTTGGTTATCGGGAAGGTAAAGAGCTAATTCCAAAGCCACAAGAACAGTAAATTCAAATCTAATGAGATCTCTTCTGTTGAATCGGAATCGTTCTTCCAACTTCTGTAAAGGCAGAAAACAAATGAAATAAATACAACACCATGTTTTGTATCCTTGCTTACAACAGTCTGCATATTTGTTTGGCATACAAAACCAGAGCTATTTTAACGATAACATACAGGTAATCCTTGACTTACTACTATTTGTATAGTGATCATAAGTTATAATGACACTGAAAAAAGTGATTTATGACTGTTTTTCACACTTATGGCAGTTGCAGCATCCCTGCAGTTATGTGATCAAAATTCAGGTGATTGGCAACTGTGTGATACACTACAGTAGTTCTCTAGGAGCGAGTATTTGTTTTCTGTATGGAGAAGCATTGAAGTATGTAAAAGTACACCACTTTCTTCAGGGTGAGTAATTTTCAAGGACAAGAGATGGCAACTGACTAGCTGAGGCTGTAAGTCAGAGGTGTCAAACTCGATTTCATAGTGGGGCGTATCAGGGTTGTGTTTGACTTCATGGGGGCCCGAGGTGTGTGTGGCCGGGGGGCATGGCCAGCTTGGCCATCACTCACCAAGGCTCCATTTTCAGTTGTGACGGCCTCTGGCCGTCCCTCTACCAGTGAAAACGGAGCCTGGGGAGGCCGCATGTGGCCCCATTTTTGCTGGCAGAGGCACTGCGGGCTGGTCCCTCGCTGTTTCCATTCTGGGCCCACGGGCCAGATCTAAGCACCCAGCGGACCAGATCCGGCCCACGGGCCTTGAGGTTGACACTGCTGCTGTAAGTGATATCACTGCAAGGATGGATGTCACCAGAAGGGCTGGGACTGTTTTAAGGATAGGAAAGGGTGTTCCTAAGGAAGACTTCCGGAGATAAACTGCTCCATTTGATCTCGACAAATCCACTCATCCAGCAGAGCCAAACTAACATACCATGAACATTGAGAGGAAAGCAGAAACATTTTGGTGATCTGATTTCTCGTCATTACTGAATCTCTCTCCCCATTACTGAATCTCTCTCCCTCTCTGTCATGCCCCTGGTGGAGACTGACTCTGAGGGAGAGGAGGAACAGCGACAGGGAGTGGAAGGGTGGCTCCAGAGGTGGTGGAGGAGGCTGGGGAAGGGCAGAGGCCGGCTGAGCAGTCAAAGGAGGACCCGGCCCATCCCCTATCCCTATCCACGCAGGGAGGAGAGGATCAGGGTAAACGTGGTTTACTCAGGATGAGAGGGCCATGATCCTCTTCATGGGTTGCAGGTGTGAGACCTGCATAAAAGGTTGGACCTGCGTGTTAACAGATGCTGGAGACAAATTAGTGTTTTATTCCTAAAGAAGGTTTATCTTGGCTGGCGTTCTTCCAAGAGACTGTCCCTGGTTATCTTCCTGAAGTTGGCAATTATCTATCCTGGTCTGTCGTGGAACTTTATTCAATGTGGTTTGTTTTTGGTTTTTGCTTCGTTATCGGCTCTTTCAATTTGAATTGTGTTTCTTTCCTTTGAAATGTTATTTTGAAAATAGTTTACTCCTCCACTGTAAACAATTAAACAGTGAAGCCAAGTTGAAGGCATTAAAGGACTTTTAGTTACGTTTTGGGTTTTGTTATATTTCTGATATACTCTGGGTCATCACACTCTCCTTTCCTCCCTCTCCTCTCCCTATCTCCCCTCTGTGTGTGTGTGTGTGTGTGTGTGTGTGTGTGTGTGTGTGTGTGTGTGTGTATAGTTGGAAATTGGAATGGACTGTCTCCTTCTTACCCTGGAGCGGTGATTAACATTTTGCCACTGAATTTCCATGGCCCCATTTCCATGTAGCCTGTGGGCTGCCATTTCTGGCTCATGCAGTATTCTGAAAAGTCGTGGCCTGAAGGCCTGACAGATTTAGCATCCCAGTGAGAGGGACACCAAATGGTGACATAATACGATAGGAGAAAATGACTTGGTCTTCTGCAGAACTTACACTTTTGCAATTGTAATACATTGCTTTGCTGATGTTTGTTGCAAGGACAGTCAGAACTAATCACTAATCGCTTCAGGAGGATGACAGGCCTTGGCGCTGTTTTCTGGGAAAGAACCAAACTGCCTACCTATTGTAGGTACTTGGCCCATCAACAATGATTTATTATAAGGTAAATGGAGTGTAGTAATACATCGAAGGGCAACAAAGAGATAGCTTCAATTCCCTGCTCATTTATTTGAGAATAAGTCTCACTGAAAGGAGCAGGGCTTATTACCAGAACACATGGTGATGCATTAAAAAAATATAACCTGAGAGCCAGACAAAGAACAGGAAAAGAAATTGCTTGATGCCATTATCAGCAAGATAACAGGAGAGGAAAATTAAAAACTGGTGCATGTGAACAAATGGATCTGCTTCAGAGAAATTCAAATTATGTTGACAATAACCAAGGAGACTCAGTCCAATTTAAATCTGGTATCATTTCCCTTTCCAAACTAACCCAATCATTTGGGAACCCATTCAGCAGACAATTTGGGGTTGGTGTTGCAGAGACAACATTATTACTATTATTTTCATCACAATCCTGGCATCCAAATGGCAGCTTCAAAGCACTACCAACAATGCCAGCCTGCCTCTTTCTAATTTTTCTCATGCATTTACAGTGGCAAGCAGGTGCAGGGCATTTGTACCACAATTACTTAAAAGTAACATTGGATTTCCAGTCTCTTGTCAAAATGTATATATTTCCATTCAAGGTTATTCACAAATCTGCAAAGATTTATGTGTCAAGGGGGGGAAAAAACCATTTCAGAACTTTGAGGGTTTTCAAAGAGCTGCAGACCTGCCTGGAAGACATTCCCGTTGTACTTACATCAATTAGATGTTTGACTTCGTGTTTCCTGAGATCACTGCTAATCTTGGCTGCGAGCAGCACACAAGCACCGGCACACAGTTTTCGGTTCTGTTTGTTGAGCTTGCCTTGGAGGACAAGCTTCTCAAAGTAGACGTAAGCCATGGACACAGTAATTGGCTCCAGGTTGGACTCCATACTCAGGGTCCGCATTTCTCTCTTTAAACTGCAAGGGAGAAGGAAGTGAAAGAAGAACCAAGGCTCATTTTTTGCTAGACGGATGAGAGAAACTTCAGAATTAGGTGAAAGGTATATGTTTTAAAGCAGGGGTGTCAAACTCGATTTCATGGAGGGCCGCTTCAGGGTGTCAGCATTCCAGAAAACCTCCACTCCCACAAATAACTCCGAGACAAGACATCTTCTCAAAAGTTCTGTTTTAATTGGATAGTAAACTGGCACATCTGGGGCAGCCCGAATCTGAAGGTTCCAGGCTTCCTTGCAATAAGTAAAAACTACAAATCCATCTCCTTGCACCCATATTCACATCACATGCCCCAATCACCATCCGTCCCAACTTGAGACTTCCCCTCACTTATGCACAGAGTAACACGACCTTAACTTAGAAAAAGAATGTTATTATGTCTAACTACATACACTCCAAGAAATTCCCCCCTCCCATTTTCCCAGGCTCCAAATGTGGCAGTGTGGAAGCATCTGGTCTCGCTATCATTTCCAAAGCTGACAGAGGGTTCTGTTTGACCTTGGGGAGGGGGGGGGGACCAGTGGGCATGGCTGGGGTGGGCATGGTCAGGGTAGGTGTGGCCAGCTCGATGTCCTGCAGCCCCCTGCCTGCAAAAACGGAGCCCAGGAGGGCCAGTAGAGGCACCGCGGGCTGGTCCTTCACTGTTTCCAGGGCGGCCCCATGGGCCAGATCTAAGCACCCTGCAGGCCAAATCTGGCCCATTGGTCTTGAGTTTGACACCTCTCTTTTAAAGGGAAAGGGTTCTCCAGCCCAGTCATGCCTGACTCTGCTCATCTCCGTTTCTTGGCTAAGGGAGCAAGCGTTGTCCAAAGACATTTCCTGTTATCATGTGCCCAGCATGACAATACACCGAAGCACACGGAACTCTGTTACCTTCCCACGGAAGTGGTACCTATTTATCTACTCGCATTTGCCATGCTTTCGAACTGCTAGGTGGGCAAGTAGCTGGGGCCAGTAACAGGAGCTCACCTTTGCCCATGGCACGTGGGTCTCCAACCTGGACTGTCAGCTTTTCAGCTGATAAGGTCAGCATCTTCAACTACTAAGGCATCGCCCTGCCCTCCCATGTATGTTTTAGAATAGAACTTTTCATAAAGAGGCAGAGAAAGATGAGTTCTCCGATCTTTGGGGCTTCAGGAAGCAACAACTGGACCCCATGCAGGAAAGAGAATATGGGATCAATCAGATAAACATGGCTAAGGGGAAATCCCCGTAGGAGGTTGTTCAATCGGAAGAAAATCAGGGAAAGGAGCAATTATCTAACTTCTTTCCTATGCATTAGAACTGAATTGTGCAATTTCTTGCAGAATCAAAAGTATCATCAACTACCAATCCTGTATGACAAGGAAACACGGAACGTTATAAGCCTGTGGAATATTACAGGCAGTCCTTACGACCATAATGCAGCTCGCGGCTATGTGATTGACCCCATTTTGCAACCTTTTTTTTGCAGTCATGTGACCACAAGAAGGGCAGATGTTGGGACTTCAGAACTGGTCACAAGTACTTGGTGGGGTGGGGGGGGGGGGAGATTGTCATGACTTCTTATGGTTGTCCAGTGACAAGGACTATCTGTATAATGAATGAAAGAACTACAATGAAGCAGATTTTTTAAAAGCATGCTTCTATTTCACGACAGCAACTTTGATTCAGGTTTACATAGAATTTCTTTAGTGTCCTTTCAATCTATTTGCTACTCAGAGGAAGGTGAACTAAGTTAGATCTATGTCCTAGAGAGAGATGGATCAAGAGGTAAAACACAGAATTAGACTAAGTCATCTTAGTTGCTCTTCTTTGTACTTTTTCCAAAGTCTCAACATTTTTTTGTAAAGGTAGTGACCTAAACTGGATGCAATATTCCAGGTGTGGCCTTGCTAAGGCTTTATAAAGTGGTACTAATACTTCACAGGATTTTAATTCTACGCCTTTGTTTATATAAACAAGGATTGTATTAGCTTTTTGGGCTGCTGTCACACACTGTTGGCTCAATATTCTGGTTTTGGTTGAAATTTTTCAAATTTAAATATGTTTCACAGTTCTAGTCAAAAACTGTACAGAACTGAAGCATTGTTAGGAACAAAAGCATTCAAAATATGCTAGAAGGTTTGATTGTTCATGCTTGATTTTTTTATAAAATAGAAGATGCAGAAACATGGTTATGAAACAAGCTGAGAACAAATATTTTCCCAGTATCATCTTGTAACTAAAAATAAACCAAATAGTTAAGGTTCATACTTCATGGTCGGAATTAAATCTGTGCTTAGGCCAGTATTTCTCAATCTCAACAACTTTAAAGCTGGCTGGGGAATTCTGGGAGTTGAAGTCCACGCATCTTAAAATAGCTGAGGTTGAGAAACATCGGTTTAAATTACATCACAGCATATTTAACAACTAGAGATTCGTTACAGAATCAAAACCCCCAATTCCCAACATAATTAGCATGAAAAAGAAGGAAGGAATAATTCCTTACCTCCTGACATGTTACACTTCTATAGTTATTAACTATGACTATATTGCCAAGGCATAGAATATATTTTGGAATGGAGCACTGAATCGAGAACTTGTAAATAAAGTATCTCATAGCAATAGCACTTACTTATACACCGCTTCCCAGTGCTTTACAGCCCTCTCTAAGCGGTTTACAGAGTCAGCCTATTGCCCCCCAACAATCTGGGTCCTCATTTTACCCACCTTGGTAGGATGGAAGGCCGAGTCAACCTTGAGCCTGGTAAGATTTGAAATTTTGCAAAATGGCAGGCAGCCGGCAGTCAGCAGAAGTAGCCTGCAGTACTGCACTCTAACCACTGTGCCACTGTGGCTCATAGCTTATAACTCATAATACTTAAGCCTGCAAGGTTATATGTACTTCCTCATATTTATTCATACTTATGCAAGATTGGGCTGTAAATATTTATAGATAAAACCACTCTGATATAAATCTGGATAGAAATAAGCCTATTCCAAAGTCAGGACTGAGAAATAAAAGTGATTTTCCCATCTCCAAATGATTTTTTTACCTTCTGATTTTGCTGAGCGTGAGCTTAATGTGAGGAAATTTTTCTTTGAATGTTTCATTCATATCTTTTTTAAGATCTGAGGGTTTTACGTATTCGATCACGGTGGTCTGAAATAAAAAAAAAAAGGATTTATTTAGAAATCTGTACCGAGAAAGAGAATGTGAGACACCCAAAATAACTTGATAGCAGTATTCTATATAACAGAGCAAGTCAGTCTCTTCCTCCGAAGTACAGCTTGATCATGTTAATTTAATCATTTATTTCTCTATAAGCCCTTCCTTTTCCTTCCAATGCTGGATGGCTTGTGTGGACATTTGATTAGCATTGTTTGAAAATGACCACCCAGAAACCAAACACTGACAGAAAATGTTATCTGCATTCTATTCAACATTAGAAAACTAATGTTGAAACTAATGTTTACAGAAAATGTTATCTGCATTCAGATTATGTTCCTTTGTTTCCTAAGAGTAGGATACTAAGAGCAGTAGGGTCCTTGGTGCTCTCTGAGCTTGGTTGTTTTCTTACGTTTCAATACCAAACTAGGTAATATCATCAGTGCTAGAAGGGAGTGGGGGTTTGCACTGATGATGTAACCTAGATGGCTAATGAAATGTCTGCAATTTCAGAGAGCATCTAGAACACCACCATTCAACCCGAGCTACAAATATTAGCTTCTATCGATACTAAGAAGATTCTCTCTGGATGAGCAAACAAGTTGGGCTGATTCAGAATGGAATAAGGAGGGGACAAGCAATAAAATGCTTTAGAGGACAACATTTATAGCATTTTATACTGTATTCAGTAGCTAATTGGTAACTGCTTAAGATGGGAAGGATCATACACTCCTGAGGCCGCTTGATGGTGCATTCCTATCTTACTTGATAATCTTCTGAAATCAAAGGTGTGTTTAGACAACTGACAAAAGGAAGACTGTAAGTCCAGTAGGGTATTAGCAAAGGTGTTAGCTGCAGCTAAAACTCTAGCCCAGTGTTTTTCAATCTGGGCAGCTTTAAGATGCTTAGACTTCAACTCCCAGAATTCTCCAGCCAGCCATACTGGGGAAAACACTGAAAAACACTGCCCTAGCCTATTTTCCATTAGTGTTTGGTTATTGTGTTGATTTGTTTTTGTGTGCTTAATTTTGTAGGCAGCTTGGAATTGTGCACGTGAAACAGGCAGGTATATAAATCCACTAAATCAATCGCTGTTTAAAAATAAATCTAGTACTAGGCAAAAATGTAGAACGGTGGCATCCTTGGCGGCTCTCTGAGCTTGGTTGTTTTCTTGCAGATGTTTCATTAGCAAACTAGGTGCACTGATGATGCTAACTAGTTGTGTAATTAAACATTGGCAAAAAGCCACCGAGTTCACCAAGGACCCCACCATTCAACACTTAGCTACAAATATTCTATCAAAAATATAGAAGGCTCATATATTCTACACAGCACTAGGCAGTACAATTCAATGTTTTGTTTCAGCTGCACTCCATTAAATGGAACTCTGCACTTGAATAACCCTTAGCTGGTATTAAGTTGTACTAAGTTTGTGCTGTTTACCATATTGCTTATCTTTGCCCTGGCATCAGAGCCAAGTCCGCCCCTAACTAGGTCAAGAGGGTTACAAGACTAATTGCTTTTAAGACAGGTGGTTTCTGAAACCCTTTCATAATCATTTAATCCTGCAACACTTGGCACTTCAAACAGAATGGTGAGTTTGTACCAGTCTGGGTTGAGAAGCGCAACCTTGGAAGCAAACGCACCAGGTTTAAATACAAGATGGGTAATAACAGGAGATGCAGAGAAATTGCTCCAGGTCCAGCCCTTAGGAGTTTACTGATTTGCTTAGTAACTGAAATTCAGAAGTTGAATCTGGGCTCATTAGGATTTGGGTCTGCTTGCTAATGGAAGCCAAAACTGCTGGAGAGACCATTAGGAAAACATTACTGCTCATCACCTGGTGTTTGACCATGGCTGCTGAAACTATTCCTGTGTGCTTCAAAGAGAAAAATGTAGGTCTGTGATAATATCTGCATTGCCCTAGAGGTCGATATATACTCCATTTATGTGTGTAATGCCTCGATCTAGGCTTGCCTTAGGCCACGGTGCCACTTTTGAATAACTTTGAATACAATCTGAATGCCTGATTCACTGTTTGGTTACAGAATCCCTATAACCTTTCAGCTGCATATTGCTTTTGCAGAGATTGTGTGGTTTTTGGTTGTCAGTGCAAGTAAGTGTAAGGAAAACCTAGCATTCCCCGGAATCCTAGGGTAATTCCCATTTTTTTTTCCCTCTCTGACCATGCTGAGAGCTTACAGTTTGGGCAATTTTGGGGAAATATCTAAGCAACGTGATTGGCACGATCAGAAGGAGAAACAGTCTAAATGATTTGGAATCGTTTTTAAGTGTTCCAGAATAGGTTTTGGACTTATATAACGGGAAGTAAGGTTAAGCAATCTGTAGCTCCATGTCTATGGAGATTCTCAGTCATCCAGGTCATGGTCCCAAAGGTACTTTTTCAAGAGGCAACTGGACTTTCTGGTTTTCCTCTGAAGACATTTCGCTTCTCATCCAAGAAGCTTCTTCAGCTCTGACTGGATGGTGGGGAATGGAAGGATTCATACTCCTTGCAGACAGCTGGTCATTTGCATTCTTTTAGAGAGTCACTGAGGCCACCTGGAGGTTTATCTGTGTCCTCAGGGTAACCTGAGTAGTGCAAATGGGTGTGAAGCCTTCCTGGAATTGTTAACCCTTTCAACTTCTGTTCCATTCTTTCTCTATCATCCAGTCAAGAGCTGAAGAAGCTTCTTGGATGAGAAGCGAAACGTCTTCAAAGAAAAACCAGAAAGTCCAGTTGCCTCTTGAAAAAAGCACCTTTGGGACAACCATGACCTGGATGACTGAGAATCTCCACAGACGTACAGATGTTCAGTGGCTTGTGGGGAAAATTGATCCAATAGTCGGTAGCTTTCCCCACAAATCACAAGATCATCTCCTCTCCCCCTGGTGATCTAGAATCATATTTGAACTTGAAGCTGATTCAAGTAGCAGATGAAAAAACGAGCAGCAGGAAACAGAACACTGAAGTTTCAAATGGGAAAAAAAAGCTTATCACTAAGAGCTCCACATGAATGAACTTCTATAAACTATTCTCTTTGCTTTCAATGCTGTCTAAGTCAGCAGCCATGCAGTGGTAATTAATTCTGAAGGTTAAAGTCCATTACGTGCCATTTCAGAATGAATCTTCTTTGGTTAACAATGGTCACCGAACTGCAGTTTGCTAAGGGAGATGATGCAGAGGAAAAAACAAAAACTATTTGTGTAAGCCTTTCTCCTATATTTTACAGAAATGTTGGTGTTGTGGGGAACGAGCTAGGAAAACGACACTGAAAAAAAAAAAGAATATGGGGTATACTGATCACAGTTCTATCTCTAGTTTCAAAATCAATACAGTCTTGGATCTCAGAATGGTGAAAGTGGAACGCCAACACCAAGTTGCTAAGGAGATGTGAAAAGAACCAGAAACCACAGGTAGTCCTCAACCTATGACCACAATTCCTGTTGCTATGCAAGGCGTTTGCTAAGTGAGTCATGCCTGATTTTATAACCTATTTTTTTTTGCCATGGTTGTTAAGCAAATCACTGCAGTTGTCAAGTGAATCTGGCTTCTCCATTGACTTCGCTTGTTGGAAGCTGACTGTTATGCCCCCTTCAGAGCCTGAATCAGCGGAGGAGGAGCTGGAGATCGAGGGGGCGGCTCCGTTGGCTTCGGAGGAATGTGGGGAGGAGCCAGACAAGGCAGCCCAGGGCCCCTCAGGCTTGGGACGGCTTGCCAGCAGGGAGGAACAGGAGCAGGATGACAGAGAGTGGGCCGGCAATGGAAATGAGGAGTGACAGAGCTCAGCCGATGAGCAAGGACCACCCCCTCCTGATCCACAAGCATGGAGTGGAGAGGAGGCGGGAACAGCGCAGAGCGACGTGACAACTCGGGAGGAGAGCGCCCCTCCCCTCTTCACAAGGCACACCTGAGACTTGAGACTGAGACTTGAGACGCTGTAGGGAGGGGCGTTTTGTCAGGAACAAACGCTGAATTTGTGGTGTTTCGTGTGCTGTTGCCGACGTCTGGTATTTGCAGGACTGCTTGCCTTCTTCCTTGCTTCGTGGACTCTTGCCTTGCTGGATTTCTTGTTCCTTTGCCTTGCTGGAGCCAGAGGCTGGTGTTTGTGTGTGTGTGTGTGTGTGTGTGTGTGTGTGTGTGTGTGTGTGTGTGCGCACTTTGCTCTGGGACTTGCCAAGAATGTGGGAGCATTTGGGGGAAAGCTGGAGCATTGAAAGGGAGTCTGAATGTGATGACCCAGGGTGGGATACAAAATAGACACAGTTACAAAAACCTGGTGAAGCCCCTTTTATTCCTTCACTTTGCTTCCAAGCTCCAAATATCCTTGACTGGAGACAAAAAACTCCCACACAAGCAGTTACAAGAAGGAGGAAATGTCGTTTAAATTATAGAGTAAAAAACAACACAAACCAGGCAAGATAAGGGCTTGAAGACGTCCACAGATATCAGAACACACAATGCAAAGGACACCAAACTCAGGAACAATAAACTAGAGATATTTCCACACTTTGTTTCCAGCACTGGCCCATCCGTGTGTTCTTATCCAGTTGTCACAGCTGCAGCCCATGAAGAGGATCAATGCCCTCTCCTCCCCCTTAGACCACATCTCTCCCTTATCCTCTCCTCCCTGCGTGCCCTAGGATGGAGAGGGGATGGGCCTGGGTCCTCCTCTGACTGCCCAGCTGGCCTCTTGCCCTTCCCCAGCCTCCTCCACAACCTCCCGAGCCACACTTCCACTCCCTGTCAGCTGTTCCTCCTCTCCCTCAGAGTCAGTCTCCACCAAGGGCATGACACTGAACTCTCAGCTGGCTGTGTGGCCTTCGTGCCTTGTCCTGGGTCAAGGAAGTGACTGGGAAGGTCATAAATGACGATCCTGGTATTCTGGTTTGCAAGTCACTTTTTTCAGTAGTGTTTGAATGGTCGCTAAACGAATAGCTGCAAGTCAAGGACCACCTATACATCGCATAGAAAATAGCATATTAACCATTGCTCTCCCACAGTAATTTATAACCAGTCAGGGGAACGAGGACACAACCACCGCTGCATGCAGGTAAATAAAACTCGTAGGGAAATACACTACAAATGCTTAACTACTGTACTTGTTAAGAAACTGCACTAAAACATCTTACCATGTACGATGCAAAGATGAGGACACGTTTGTGTTTCCCACACGGCCACTGCGGATCATCAAGCAAATTGGGGTTGTACTCTATCAATTCTCCCACTTCATTTCCTGGAAGTAAAGAAGGAGTTGAAGCCTAAGAGCTCACCAAAATAATTTAGGAAAAGCATCCCCTGAATCTTTCTGAAGGGTCTTTGCTGTCAAATCCAGGTGAGGTTAAGAAAGGGTCGATCCTCAGGTCATTCGTTTTGGAGGGCAGGGAAGACACAACACTTGTGCTCTTCCTACGACTGACAAGACAACCATTTTTTGGCTATATGTCCAGAGAAATGTGTTTCCTGACTTGGACTAGGTGAAATAGGGTTGTCTTGGTTCACCTGCCTGCTTTCTTGGTTGGCAAGCCCATTTGCTCCAACAGCTTACTGTGTATCATAGCAGGAGGGAATGCAACCTCTCAGCTGGTCATTGATTGCTACGTCCCAAAGTGAGTTTTGTTTTTTAAGGTTTATGCATGGAACACTGAAACATGGACCTGTTGCATTTTTTCTCACCAGAGATCTGCTACTTTCCCCTTGTAGACCTAGTAAAATGAATAAAACTCCTTCCTTCCTTCCTTCCTTCCTTCCTTCCTTCCTTCCTTCCTTCCTTCCTTCCTTCCTTCCTTCCCTCCCTCCCTCCCTCCCTCCCTCCCTCCCTCTCTCCCTCCCTTTCTCCCAGGAGAGAATCAATCAGGCTCAACACAATCTGAACAAAACCTCAGGTCATCACTGCAGCTAAAGCATAGCAAGGAGTTAAATCTGGAAAAGAATGCTTTTAAACTGGCTTTATTTCCAGCCAGTTTACCCATGGGAGACAAGCAGCTTAAGACTTAAGCTCCAAATCTTCAAAAACCCTAAAAAATAACTACAGATAGTTAAAAAACAACAACTCCAGAACACTGAGCTAAATAGACTGATGATTTGATTAAGCAAAAGCATATTTATATACAGCATGTTTGGTCTAGTTTAGTCTAGTGTTTACGCACCAAGCTAGAAACCAGGACTGGGAGTTCTAGTCCCACCTTAGGCATAGAAGCTGGTGGATGACTTTGGCCTAATCACCAGGACTGGGAGTTCTAGTTCCACCTTAGCCATGAAGCCCAGCTGGGTGACTTTGTCCCAGTCACTTTTTCTCATCCCAACCCACCTGTTATCATGGGGAAAATAGGAGGGAGAAGAATGACTAGGTACCCTTGCTACTTTGGACTTATTTATGAAAAATAAAAAGCCGGGATAATATTTACACACACATACACACACACACACACACACATACACACCAGTGATGGGTTTCTAATTTTTTTACTACCTATTTTGTGGGCATGGCTTGGTGGGCATGGCAGGGGAAGGTTACTGCAAAATCCCCATGCCCTCCCCACCCCACTAACCTGCTTTCCAGCTCCGTTCTCCTGTGCAGGGCAACAAAAGGAGACTCAGCCGATCAGCTGGGACTCGGGAGGCAGAGAATAGATGGGAGCAGGGCCAGTCAGAGGTGATATTGGCTGGTTCTCTGAACTACTCAAAATTTCCGCTACGGGTTCTTCAGAACTAATCAGAACCTGCTGAATACCACTTCTGAAACATTCATTACATAAACGTATATATACACACACACATACACACACACACACAGGTATACACCCACCCACCAATAAACCACATTTAAAAAAAAAACAGTTCCCAAAGGTCATTTTTTCTGTAAGATAAAGTATATAGGACGATCCTCGTTTGGCTTTAATTTTTTTTTTTTTAAACTCCGAAGGTCATGCAACTGTCTGGGAAAAGGATGGGAAGAGGATATACTGAATCTGTTCCAAATGTGCATAAATCATCTCTCTCCACTGACCCCATCCTCTCTTCCTCCTCCAGTGACCCAATGTGGAGCACCGATTCCTGCTGCTGCTTGTTTTGTTACTCATCAAAAGCTACGGCACTGTGTATCTGACAGACCAACAGTGTTGCCTCTCTCAATTATTGGCGTTCTGCAGTGCCTTAAGCAGCAGGTGCCAGGCTCCATGGCTTCAATCCTGCTGCTTTTTTTGCAGAGGTGCGCTGAATCATGACATGGCAAAGCCAGATTTTTCTTAAAGGTCTCCCAGTGGTGGTTGAAGGGATTCGTCAAGTCATGTTGACAAAAAACAGGGCCTAGCTGTGAATTAACAGCAGCGGCTCAGCGGGAAAGCAGCATCGGGAAAGCAAAATGGAATTCCTTTTAGGAGCACTTAAGGCACCCAGAGGTGCTCTTTTGATGGATCACGGAGCCAGCAGAACCAAACGGGCTTTTAGCTAGAACTTTGGAAGTCAATCTGCTGTTTGCTGCTTCTGTTCCTTGAAAAATAATTAACCTTCCTTGCAGGGGTGGGATTCAAATTTCTTAACAACCAGTTCTGTGGGCGTGGCCTAATTTGTGGGTGTGGCTAGGTGGTCATGTGACTGGTTGGGTGTGGCTTGCTGACTGGGCATGGCTTGGTGGTCATGTGACTGGCTGAGCGTGGCTTGTATGTAAATTTTTTTTTTATTAAAAAAAGCAACTTTTACCCAAAAGCAGGCAAAGCAGGCAGGCAGATTGAGTTGCTCACAGAATCACAGATTCACTCAGAGATCTACCTTTCTGCAATCTGCTGCCTGAGTCTGCACTGAAAAATAGAAGCTTTAGTCCTAAGGAATGTTCAGCTCTGCTTTTAGATTAGCTAGAAAGCAAGAAATCCAACTATTTCCTGCTTTCTAGCTAATCTAAATCTCCTGGCACAGAAGAACAGCTGATGGTTGTGGGGGAAAAAGTAAAAATATCAACTTAGCAGGCAAGTTTGATGGTGCGCATGCCAGGTAAGGAGTGAGTGGGAAGGGAGGGGAGGGGCCAGCCAGTAGAACGATTTGCCGGTTCTCCGAACTGGTCAGAATCCTAACAACCGGTTCTATAGAACTGGTCCGACCAGGTAGAATCCCACCCCTGCTTCCTTGTTTAGAAGCTCTGAGGCAATGTTTATGGCAGCATTTCAAACTTTGAAAAAACAAACAAACTGGAGGCAGTTTGGTCTAGACACCAGGCTAGAAGTCAGGAGACTGGGAGTTCTAGTCATGCTTTAGGCATGAAAGCTGGCTGGGTGACTTTAGACCAATCACCAGGAGACTGGGAGTTCTAGTCCTGCCTGAGGCATGAAAGCCAACTGGGTGACTTCGAACCAATCACCAGGAGACTGGGAGTTCTAGTTCCACCTTAGCCATGAAAGGCAACTGGGTGACTTTGGGCTAATCACTAGGAGACTGTGAGTTCCAGTCCCGCCTTAAGCATGAAAGCCAGCTGGGTGACTTCAAACCAATCAACAGGAGACTGGGAGTTCTAGTTCCACCTTAGGCATGAAAGGCAGCTGGGTGGCTTTGGGCTAATCACCAGGAGACTGTAATTTCTAGTCCTGCCTTAGGCATGAAAGCCAGCTGGGTGACTTCAAACCAATCACCAGGAGACTGGGAATTTTAGTCCTGCCTTAGGCATGAAAGCTATCTGGGTGACTTTGGGCCAGTGACTCTCTCCCAGCCCAATCCATTTCACAAGGTTGTTGTTGTGGGGAAAATAGGCGAAGGGGGAATACTGATTATGTTTGCTGCCTTGTATTTATAAAAATAATAAAGGCAGGATATAAATGAACACATTTTGCTGTATGCTCATGATAGGGGTGGCTCTATTAAATTAGAATAGTGTTTTTTTTTGGGGGGGGGGTCTTTTAATGACCCTGTAATCTCTTACATCGGGGTGGAGTCGAGGCAACTGAATGGAGCTGAGTGTTTAGTGACTGGATGCCCTTCCTGTCACCAATGCAGAGTTTGCAGCAGATAAATAAATAAAATTATGGCAGTCTCTGCAAGAGCCCAGAAAGTAATTCTTGGCTTTGTAATGAAAGGTTCAAACTAGCAGGTCTTTATAAGGAGAGAAACAATTTCTTGCACCTTGGCATGTAAGGCACAACCTGGTGCGCCTTCAGACGTACTGGCCACTCTGTTTGAAAATGCTGGAAATTGTTTGATGCAACAATCCTAGTTGACTTCTCTGAACACTACTCAGAAATGGTTTTATAATCAAAACAGCAGAGGCAATGCGCAAGAGAGAGGCAAACTGATCAGCCACAGGAAGTCTCAACTACTGCAGAACTAACAAAGGGGGGGGGGTATGCCCCCGAGGGACTATAGAATATCTCCCCCAAAATAACTCAATGAAAAGTGGGTGCAGTAAATTACACAATCTTGGGGATGGAAGAAAGCGGGAAATTGAAGACAGGCTATTGTTGAGGTAATTCCCCGTTAGGAGAATGAGCGCATACAGGGAGACGTATTTGAGAGGAGCGTTTGAATAATACACATACAGCACACAGATACACTGTACAGTAAATGTAGGTTTTTACTTCCAGAAACGTTAAGCAAAGTCCAAAATAGGCAGTTCAAAGTCATTCTCAGGTAAAATCAGTCAGTTTTCATCCAGGGATAATCCAAATATCAAATTCCAGTGTCAAAAACAGTTCAGTATCAGACTTACATTAAATTCATGAATATCAGTCAATTAGGAAAAATGGAGCAACGGCAATACTTTCCAACAGAAGGAAACAGAGACGGAGACACACTCTCTTCTGAGATTAAGACTAAACAACCCAGGTTTCTGGCTCCATTTTATGGCTTTTTGAGAAACCACACCCAATTGCATGCTCTTGCATTCCCTTAAAGATATAGTACTAAAATGCTTATCCTGGTTTATATATTTCTAACCCAAATACCTGTTAGGTAACTTATATGCCTAACAGCTATATAACAGGCTGGCATCCTAAACAGATGCAATCTTTCCTCTTGTATTGTGTTGCATGTCTTGCTTCTCTTTCACCTATTTATCTCATCATCTAAAAGGAGAACTGGCTTGTTTTCAAATTTAAAAGATGGCACTCATTGAGTGATCACAGCTTGGTTTCTCAAAGCCAAAGTTGGTGGGATAAAGCATTTGCCAAAACATAGCAGTAAACTATCCAGAGTTGCTATTTGAATGCAGTTGATACTTTGCCCAGATTTGTATTACGTTTTTGGCTTTTTAAGGCAATTGCTTTGACTTTCAGGAAATGTCTCATTTGTATCTTTTGCATAACCATGCTTATGAGATTTATTTTTTTTAAAAGAAATATGTTTTCTATATTTAGCTGGTTTGAGACCTCTGGAGACAACTGCTGAATCTGAGCTAGGAGTACCCAGCCAGTAGTAAATTTGATTAAATTGTGGGATTTAAAAATAACATTTTGTAATTTATACACACACACACACACACACATATGTATGTATAAATTTTCTGAACTGTGGAAGTTGGCATCCAGATACAGCCTAATTTTTGCAAGCCTCACAGCTTGCAATATCTCATGCCAAATCTAACGGTGAGATAGAAATATATTAAATAAACAACAGAAACTTATTTGGGTTTGAACTCAGGGACACAAAAGTGTTTAACATGGTTGTGGGTATCTGTTCTCCTAACCTCTCTGCCATGATTTAATTAAACGCAGCATCCAATTTATACATGAATAAATGTTGCAGGGCAACCTTTTACGGGTAGTCCTTGATACTCATGTGAAAAGCAGTCATTAGTGTTCTGCCCTAGGCTTCCCAAAATCACGAAACAGACTCCTTGTCCCCTTTTTATTAGGCTAATGTGAATTCCTATCATTCACATCCAGCAAAGTCTCGGCAAACAGTCTTTCAAGAGTGAATTTCAACGACAGACCTCATCAGGCTTGGAGAGTTGCCAGGCTGGTAGCTTCCAAGCGCAACACTGTACAAGAAAATACTTGGCAAGGAGTCTCTGAGAGTCACAAACAAATCTTCACACTAATTAAATGAACTAATTGTCTCCTGCAAACACCACTCCCCTTTCACTCCTCCTTATTCCCTATGGGAGGGGCCATTCAGCGTCCACCTGTGCCTTTACTCCCAAGTTGACTCTTGTTCCTTAACTGTTCCCTTCTCCTGGCAGCTCTGTGCATGCGCACATTGGGCATAGGCTCCAGATGTTCTTCTGCCCCACTGATCTCCGACTCCGAAGGCAGCTGATAACTGTCGGATGGCCCTGGCCCCATCTCTGCCTCTGACACAGAGCACTCATCAGAGCCTTCCCCAAATTCCAGGACTGGCCCATGTTCTTCCCCAACCTCCTCACTCTCCGAGTTTTCTGCCAGCTCCACTGGCTGCTGGTGGGCCACAACAATTAAGTCACTTTTTCAGTGCTATTGTAACTTCAAACTGTCACTAAAAAAATGATTGTGAGGTCCACCTGTATTCGATGTAGGAGATAACCAGGCTGAGCCTGAAGGAGGGGTCAAAGGCATCATAAGTCACAAGTTCTTTTGTGCCCGCAAGAGATCTAAGTTCAGCCCATCTTGAATGCCTTCTTATCTCCTGCTCATTTCCCTTGACCGTTAGTTGGCCACATCCTTGCAGAGAGCTCAATCTTGCACTAAATCTTTACACTCATTTCAACTGCCTGAATCTCCTGATTTCCCCGGCGTTTGATTGTCTCATTTCTAAGCTTTATAATCAATTTTCTTCTATGTAAGTTGATGCAAAACAATCATTATGTGACTTATTTTGGCACAGTGTATGCGTGAACGTACACTGTATGTTAATAGTCATTGTACTTTGTAAACCATGATTTCAATTTTAATATTATGAATAAACCAGATCTTACGGCTTGTCCACAAACCATATTGGAAATTAACTATGGCTTTACAGAATATGTCAATTTCTGTGGCACCCTTCATGATAACAGAAGCCTGCCCTTGACCTTCCTCTGATAAATTGCCTGTTTCTTGGCTGTTCTTTGTTTCATATTTACAGGTTTATATATCATGGATCAGTCTCAACCTTGGCAGCTTGAAAATGTATGGACTTCAACTCCCAAGATTCCTCACCAATCATGATGGCTGGGGAATCCTGGGAGTTGAAGTCCACACATCTTCAAGTTGCCAAGGTTGAGAAACACTGCTACATATGCTTTTTAACTGAGGTGAACGGCAGCATGTAAGCAACCTTGGATGAATGCATTTCCACTTTTCCTGTCTTTCTCTGTTTCTATATTCTTTGCAAAGTTTAAAAATTCCCAAACAGAAGGTCTAGAATTCAAAAGAAATGACTGAATATTCATTGATTTATAAGTCTATTATCAAATGTGGAAGACAACTGGTTAGGAGGAAATAATTGGATTACAAATTACAGCTGTGCTTTTTTACACATTGATTGGAAGCATTCAAGCAAATTAGATAAGCAGATGGGCTGGAAAATTTGCCAGGATAGGCAGAACACCTCATAAATTGGAGGTTGGGCTATTTCACTCAGCAGGATAAAACCAGAGTTGCATATTGTGAAGCTACAGAGCCAGTGAGATCTTGAAGATTTGGGAGCAGCTGCACAGCTCCTCCAAAACTTACAATAAAGGTGTAATTTTAATGTAAAATACACAAAGCCAAGTCAAGGGTGTCTCTCAGTGATTTCCCAGACACAGTCCATGCAATTTCCTTGGACGAAACATGGAAATAACTTCAAAATTGTATCCTTCCAGATTGTTTCCAATAGGCCAGTTTACAAATTTCCTACTGGTGTCACACCTGTATTAGCCAAACCCAGCTTTGCTCTATTTCTGAGCCCAGAAAAGACAATTGGGGATTGCCCCACTACCGAGGCTAAATGCCCTGGGAATGGTCATATTTTCTTTGAAAAAAAAAGTTGAAGCTGATATTTAAAATACATAAAATAAACACAACCATTTATTTATTTCTTATATTTTTTTTAATCCTTCCTTTATTACTTTATAAGCAACTCATGGTGGCGAATACATCTAATACCCCTTCCTCCTATTTTTGCTGCCACAACAACAACCTGGTGTGGTGGGTTGGGCTGCTGAGTGAGAGGGACTGGGCCAAAGTCTATTAGCAGACTTTCTTGCGTAAGGCAGGACCAGAACTCATTGTCTCCTTGTGACTGGCTCAAAGTCACCCAGCCGGATTTCATATCTAAGGAGAGACTAGAACTTCCCATCTCCTGGTGATTGGCTCAAGTCACTCAACCGGACTTCATGTCTAAAGTAAGACTAAAACTCACTGTGTCTTGGTTTCTAGGCCAGCACCATAACCACTAGACCAAACTGCTTCTTATTTACATTTGACCTCACTCTACCCATGTTTTGTAGTGTCTCCTCTTGCACTCTATTCAGAGCAGTTCCTGGTTAAAAAAAAAAAGATTATGCTGAATATAGGACAGCATCCTTTGCTACAATGCCAATATTATGTATCAAAATGTTCCATTAATGCAATTTTTATAATTAATTCTCAGGGTACTAACAAGGACACCAAAAAGCATCGAATTTTGAAAACCTAGGATCCCAAATCACTGTTTTAGAAAATTAAATGCTATCTTTTCACTCAGTTTTTCCATTAAATCTACTGCTGGCAATATTCCATCCATTCTTTTAATTGCAATGCAACCACTGTTTGCTTTTTTTCTTTTTCTTATTTAAAAGTTAAAAAAAAAAATACAGAAAGGTGGAATATACTTGTTCAAGGACTTACCCAGATCTGCTGTCGAAGGGATGGTTTTGGCCGCTGAAGTTTTATACCTCGATCCTCCAGCTGTTCGGGATGCACTTGCTCGACATACGGAAACGGCACTGATGCCATCACTTTTGTGGCCCATGAGAGCATTGGTTGGGTACAAGAATTTTGCGTAGGACACCACCTGAAAGACAGTTCCACAACCGTCAGCAATAGATGCCCCATGATTTTGGTGACTATCTTTGGTACCCAAGTAATGTATTTTCTTGGAACAGGAATTTCCTGGGAACTATTCTGCCAGTAGGAATTTCATTTCCCAACTTTGGTTGCCACAATATAATAAAGATGCTGAGACTCTAAAACAGGGCTCTTCAAACTTGATGGCTTTAAGACTTGTGGACTTCCTCCTCCAGTCATGTTAGCTCAGGAATTCTGGGACTGATGTCCACAAGTCTTAAACTTGCCAGGTTCTGTTCTGTTCTGTTCCGTTCCATTCCATTGCACTCCACTCCATGTTTTCTATTCTATTCTATTCTATTCTATTCTATTCTATTCTATTCTATTCTATTCTATTCTATTCTATTCTATTCTATTCTACTCTACTCTACTCTACTCTACTCTACTCTATTAAAGACCCTTGCTCTAAAAAGAATGCAGAGAAAAGCAACTAAGATGATTCAGGGACAGGACGCTAAAAGATATGAAGAAGGTTGCAGGAAGTGGGTATGTCTAGTTTGATGAAAAGAAGCACTAGGGGTGACATGATAGCAATGTGCCAATATCTAATGGGCTGCCACAGAGAAGAGGGGGTCAACCTATTCTCCAAAGTACCTGAAGTCAGGACAAGAAGCAGTGGATAGAAACTAATCAAGAAAAGAACTAATCTAGAACTAAGGAGAAATTTCTTGACAATCAGAACATTAATCAGTGGAATGGTTTGCCTCCGAAAGATGGAGCTGCTCCAACATCAGAGCTTTTAAAAAAGAGATTGGACAACCACTTGTCTGTAATGGTATAGGGTTTCCTGCTTGAGCAAGGGGTTGGACTAGAAGACCTCCAAGGTCCCTTCCAACTTAGTTATTCTGTTATTCAACTTTAACTCCCCATTTGGAAGAAACAAGCTCTTGAAAAAATTCTTGAGTTTGAAAAATTAATCAAATCTGGGAACCCAAAACTAACCAGTTTTAAGTTCAAGTTTGTGCATGGAACGAGCAAGCGCCTTCAACATTTAACAGAGGCAAATGTGACATGCAAAGCGTATAAGTAGTTTCAAAGGAAAGGAATTAAGAGCAAATTAATTATGAATAGTTTATAATACCTCTAAAAAACATTATTCCCAACTAATGTCTATGGAGATTCTTAACCATCTAGGTCATGTCTCAAGGATGCTTTTCCAAAAGGCAATTGAACTTTCCTGACTTTTTTTCCTTGAAACGTTTTGCTTCTCATCCAAGAAGCTTCTTCAGTTCTGACTAAAGAACTTCAAGGAAAAAAACCAAGAAAGTTCAGTTGCCTATTGGAAATGTAACCAAAAAACAGGCACACATTATCATATGTGGTGGACTTGTGTTAAAGCAAAAAAAAATTGGGCAAAAATACATAAATGGTTAGAAAAGATGATAGGAAAATATGTAGATTTTAAACTTGAACTTTTAAAATTAGGTATAACATCAGAAAAACTTGATAAGCAAAGTATATATTATTGCACGTCTTAACAGTAGCGAGGATTATATTTGCACAATAGTGAAAAAATGAAGAAACACCACGAGTCAAAGAGATAATTAGGAAGATACTAGATTGTGCAGAAATGGACAGACTTACGCTGAAGATTAAACCGAAAGAAGACACAGAAATTTACATGCACTTTATTTTACCAGTGGTTGGGAAAAAAAAGAGGTGGAGATTAAGGATGTAATCTGTATTGTTAAGTGAATTAAATAACCCAGAGAACATGATGTTTATTAAGCACTAATAAAATGTAAACAACAGGAAATCAATAAAACCTTTTTTTTTTAAAAAAGAGGGGAAAGCACCTTTGGGATATGGAAACCAACACACACACACACACACACACACACACACACACACACACACACACGGAAACCTCCACATTACAACACAAATGGTTTGCTCCATTCTGTGGGATCTTACCTTGCCATCAGCTCCTAGTTCCACCCCTTCCATTCCAAACACCATCTCTGAAGTGACTGAAATTCCGCCGGAGGGATGCCTCTGTTTCTGCCCCTCTATTCTCAGCTCGCTGTCCAGAAGGCAGAATGAGAACAAAACAGAAAAATTCAAAGTTGCTTTCTTCTCATGCTCAGCCCCAAACCAGCTCGGTCAGCAGTTAAAATAAATAAATAAACAAAGCACCCTCACACGTTGAAAAATTAAAAGGGCAATTTCCCTTTTTTTCTGAAAGCGTTTGCTTTTTAAAATATTAGAGAAAGAAAAATAATAATAATTCAATAAATAGTCAAGAAGAAGACTTAGTTGGCGTTCATCCTATGTTTAAAAAGAGTTTCATGCAGTTGTATCTGCAGACAAGGCTCAAACTGTTAAAAAGTTTATTCCCACGATTCGAGAGGACTGAAAATGGAACACAGCCTTCGAACTGCAACCTAAGGCTGGAGGATATAATATAAGGAAAACACGTAAGCTCAAAAAGCTATAAAACACACAAAAGAAC
This sequence comes from Notechis scutatus, assembly GCF_049901735.1. NCBI lineage: Eukaryota > Metazoa > Chordata > Lepidosauria > Squamata > Elapidae > Notechis > Notechis scutatus. Next base: position 11,128,461 of record NC_142011.1, on the reverse strand, counting down.
TGATCCAGCCATGGGAACCTCTTTTGCTAGAAATAACATCTGTGAACTTTACTTAGCACTCATCCCTCTTCAAAACGACATAAAAGTAGGAAGTTTCCTGGCCAATTGTTCCCTCATTTAAATTTATGCCCAGTGGGATATTATAGTCACACAGCGCTCGAAAAGAAAACATTCTGCCAGCTTTCCCTAGCGGGCTGTCCTTCGGATGTGATGTGATTGCAACTCTCAGAATTCCTTGCAAAACATGGGAAATGTTGGAAGGCCCATCAGGATTTCGAGCTTGAAAAATTAATCCAAAACTAAGGAAGCCAGAACTGAGCAAATATCAAAGCTACTTTCTTATATCTTAAAGCATGTTTTATGACCATAATAGGGACTGGAATTTTCAGTTGCTAAGCTATGTGGTCATTAAGAAAACCATTACATGACCTGATTTTATGACTTTTTTTTTTTTTTACCGTGGCTGTTAAGCGAACATATTTGTTAAGTGAATCACATGGCAGTTAATTGAATCCGGCTTTCCCCAATGACTTCACTTGTCAAAAGCCAGCTGGGAAGATTGCAAATCACAACCAACAAGGCCTTGGGGACACTGTGACCATCGTACATGCTAGTTGCCAAGCCCTCCAAATGTTGACCTGGGGACTGCGGGGATGCTGTGATGGTCATAAGTGCGAGGAACAGTTGTAAATCACCATATTCAGGGCCATCATAACTCTGAACCACTGTAAGTAATTAAGTAAGATGTAAATAAGATGAATAGGTATAACTATGGTCACGTTTGTGTGGAGATGTGAAACCTGGAACCACACTGCTTGCCAAATGAGAATTTTTATTTAAAAAATAAAAAATAGGAAATTGAATAATGAAATTACTAGGTATGTCTAAATGATATGGTGATTGGCCCTGGGAGAGAGTATTGAAATGTTGAAAAATTTAGTAATGAAGGATTATAATTTAATGTGAATATGTGTATTAAGAGATGGGGCTGGTTTTAACAATTTTCCTTGTACTAAAATGTATGATGTATTGGTGCCACACTGTTTATGCACTGATGTGTATGTGTAAATTGAAATAAAAAACTTGATTAAAAAACAACAACTCTGAACCACTGTTAAACAAATGGTCCTAAATCAGGGATTATCTGTATTCAGCTACAGACAAGCCCATGTTATATTAGACAAGCTTGCAATTATATTATTCTACTGCCTTTCCCCTACGTTGTTAATCAGTAGCTGAACTATTTGGGGTATTCAATCTATGTTTCCCAACCCCAAATAATTTATTTGGCTTTCATTAAAATGAAGCACTTTTGACTGTCTAGTAATTTCCCATCAAGCTCGAAAGAAGTTTCCCATAGGTTATTTATAGCAGCGGCATCTGTATGGGGATGTCTGTCATGAAAATATCCCATTTCCTTCTTCACTGCACTAATCACAGGAACTCGAGTGATGACATAAGTTGTTTTATTTTTTATGGCGAGGCTAATTAAATGTGATATACATCCAGCAAGAACCCGAAGCATGTCGCAGGATTTCTGAAGGAAAGGTTATTAAATGAACAGTCTGCTAATCAGCCCTTCTTTAATTAAGCTTTAATGAGTGATTCATTTCTTCTCAAATTTTGAAGTTCGTGGTCCAGGAATATAACTTATGGAGTGCAATACTGTTATACACGTCATTATCAGCGTTTGGATGAACTAACGTGCAGTCATGCTGGAATGCAGGATTCACCAAATGGCCACCATCTTGTTCATGGAAAAGAGCATCTAAATATCAACCTGCCCTGTTAGACTGGAACAAATGTCTCAAAGCTAAGCTTCTGTTCAGCTTTGTGTAAACTAAAATGCAAAAAAGCTGACCATAGGAACATACTACCTAGTCAAACTTACTAGTTTTTGTCACTGAAGAAGAACAGAAGATGCTTCTTGGATGAGACGCAAAATGTCTTCAAAGAAAAACAACATCCAACTTGCCTTTTGAAAAAGCACCTTTGGGATAAGCTTAGAAAGATGACAACTTCATAGCCCATCAGAGTTAAAGATAATTGTAAGAAAAATTGGAAGTTCTCACCTGATCCTTAAGCTCTCCCCATAAGGCAGGATAGAAAAAGCCACACAAAGGGTTCGTTTTGCACAAATCAACACTATCCTGAAAAGAAAGGGAAAGAATATTGTGAATTATAGTAGCATTTTAATTCCTAATGAGCTGGATCGATAGCTCTTTTAACTCGGGTTTTTATTAAATAGCTTTCTATGAGCAATTAGAAGCCCAGGTTTTTATTTTTTTTAAATGCAGCTATTTCATACTTTCACTAATGCAAGATTTAGAGAAATAACTTGTCCAGTTTCCAACAGAAGTAACCATCTTTGTTGAATGACCTTCACTGAGGAAGAATTACACAATATTGGTGAAACATTTAGTTGTCACGTTGGAGTCTCTAAATTCCATTCCCCAATTATAAGATAACCTTTAGTGTCATTTTTTATTGCGGCACACATTAAAAATGAAATTCTGTTGCCTGCTCTCAAAAGTGTACACATACAGACATGCCATATACATGCCTATATACACCTACACTTTTACATATAAATATTAATCACTGTCCATCTTGTCTACAAGGTTGATATTGTAAAGAACAAAATCTAAATCTGGATGTTCTGCTTCAGATACCATGAAGCCCCCTCCCAGAAGGTAACAAGGAAAACAGATCATGAAGAGGATGTATCATAGCATCCCAGGTAAAGGTAAAGATTCCCCTTGCACATACGTGCTAGTCATTTCCGGTTCTAGGGGCCGGTGCTCATCTCCGTTACAAAGCCGAAGAGCCAGTGCTGTCCGAAGACGTCTCCATGGTCATGTAGCCGGCATGACTAAATGCTGAAGGTGCATGGAATGCTGTTTTACCTCCCCACCAAAGTGGTCCTTATTTTTCTACATGCATTTTTACATGCTTTTGAACTGCAGAAGCTGGGACAAGTAACGGGAGCTCACTTCGTTACCTGGCGCTAGGGATTCGAACCACCAAACTGCTGACTTTTTGTGATCGACAAGCTCAGCGTCTTAGCCACTGGAGCCACTGCATCCCTTAATCCCTGCTCAAGCATCACTTATATGCTAAGTCCTGGATAGAAGGGAATGAACTGCCAATAATCTTTTCTGCCACCTCACCACTCTCCTCACAATTTTCCATACTACAGAAGTTACTAGAAGACTGGAGTGTAACTACCTCATTCACTCCACCAGAAGAATATCAGGAAAGTGAGACAATTCCCCCTTCCCAGAAAAAGTTATCAAGGAAGAAAAAAAAATGGAGCAAGAGCCACTGTTTCTCCATCTTTTCAAAAGTTTGTAACTTTTAGTTTAATCCGGAAATTCCTGGAAATCTCTTCCCTAGTAAATGGGTACATGTGTCACATATCTGTGAGCATACACCTATATGGCAAAACAATTGGGTCCAATTGAGAGACAATTTGGTCTCATGGTTAAAGCACCAGGCTAGAAAGCAGGAGATCGTGAATTCTACTCCCGCCTTAGGTATGAAAGCTGGCCGGGTGGCTTTGGTCCATTTATACTCTTCTCAACACAAACCACCTCACAGGACTGTTGTTGTGGAGAAAATAGGAGGAAGAAGGTGGATATATATTCATCCCCTTGAGTATGAGCCTCGGTGGCGCAGTGGTTAGAGTGCAAGTACTGCAAACTACTTCTGCTGGCTGCCGGCTGCTTGCAATTTGGTAGTTGAAATCTCACCAGGCTCAAGGTTGACTCAGCCTTCCATCCTTCCGAGGTGGGTAAAAGGAGGACTCAGATGGTTGGGGGGAAATAGGCTGATTCTGTAAACTGCTTAGAGAGGGCTGTAAAGCACTATAAAGCAGAATGTAGGTGTAAGTGCTATTGCTATTATTTGTGTAAATAATAAAGGCGGGAAATAAATAATAAAACTAAACTAAATAAACTAAACTTATATTTAAAATAAAATAAACCTAAAATAAAATAAAAATAAAATATCTGCCATTAGTCAGAGAAAACCAGTAAGCTACAGCTAAGAGACCCAGCAGAACCGCCATCTCACTCTTTCAGCTATTTTGTTCCTCCAATGATCTGTGAACCAAAATTTGCATGAATTTGCCCAGAGATAAAAGGTCACCTGCTGTTCCGCGTGTCGTATTGCCTCATATTCTTGATGAAATGTACTTTCTTCAAGCCTTTGTGTCGCGGAGATCCAGATACGTGCTTCGTTCTACATTTCAAGAAAAAAAAAAAAAGAACAAATATGCAAATATATGTGATTAACAAAACCCTTCAAGGATAACAAAAGGACTGCAGATGTCATAGTTGGATCAAGCATGCATGCTTAGGTTTGGGTTTTTATTTTTTTGGCTTGAATGAGGGTGGTTGGAAAAAAAGGACTTGCAAAGCATGCAATGGAAGGTTAATGCTGCTTTTGACAAGTACCTGCGTGCACTGGCACATCCCACTACGTCTTCTAAAAACTCTAGAGAGCAGCGCTGGGAGATAAAACGCCTTCTGCAAAAATGCACAACAGCACGAAGAGCGAATCATATTAGTTCATGGCCTCCAAGAACTGCAAACGGTCAATCTCTAAGCGTACCCCCATACAGGTAGTCCTTACAAACTCTTGTTTAGGGACCGTTCAAAGTTACGTCACTGAGAAAATCCTGACTTATGACCGTTTTCCCACCCTTGACGTTTGCAGCATCCCTTGGGTCACGTGATCAAAATTCAAACGCTTGGCAACTGGTCTGTATGGCGGTTGAGGTATCCTGGGGTCACGTCCCCTTTGGTGACCTTCTGACAAGCAAATTCAGTGGGGACACCAGATTCATTTAACAATCTTGTGACTAACTTAACAACTGCGGTGATTCACTTAGCAACTCCGGCAGGAACGGTCCTAAAACGGGACCAAAAGTCACTTAGCAATTGTCTTGCTTAGCGAAGGAAATTTGGGGTTCAGTTTTGGTCCTAAGTCGAGGACTACCTGTATGGTCATTTTCCCACAAGTAATCTGATACTCTGGCCTTTCACACCATTACAGCCACCAGATGGACTTTTTTGGACCATTGCCTGTGAAGACTCCTGCAACAAACTCTAAACGTCAGATGTAGCAACCCTGGGCCTTGCAAAATACAGTATTGTGGTACATATTTTTGGGAATAGACTGATCCTCCTCTTGGGAACAGGCAGTGAAGCCAACATACTCCAAGAGCATACCTTATTAAAACAACAACAACACTGAATCATTTTCTGATGAATTTTCCCACATTTCTCTTTTAAAATAGCATAATAGGACACACAGCATGAAAACCACCGATTGAGAACAGTCTGTTAAGAACAAAGCTCATTATTCTGTTTCCGTTTGTGAGCGGCCTTCAACTGTTTAGGAAAACTCTTCAGGGTTTTTTTTCCCCCCTCCTGGGATTTTACGTAAATATCAAGCCTGTATTTTTAATCATTAGTAGCCCCAGCATTTCTTTGCCCTAGCTTTTCATGTGGAAACAACAGTCTTCAAAAGTCATGCTTCAGTGGTTATTAGTACTTGCCAGAAGAGAAGAAAGGAAATTATTTATAGACTATTGATGTTTTTTTAAAAAAACAGTTGTTGCTAGGAAGTCCAGGCGTAGGTCAAAGACAAAGGATTTCCTATCAGTTCATCATAAATGGGTATTGGTCGAAGTACAATTGTTCTGAAATGTAAATAAGACTACATTCTTGTCTTATTAATACTATTGGCAAACAAAATCGTTATCATTCCTAGCCCAGCATTGATTCTCTCTAAAAATATATTGATCTCTTTAAAAAAAGCAAACAAAACACTGACCTAACAGTTTGTTTTAAAATTGGTTTAAGAATATACCAGATCATATCAACAGTAATTATCACTGTTTTTAGTTAATAATAATGATCACTTTTGTTTTGCTAATAGAATATGACAGGGAGGCAACGGGCTAATTACAATTCATTAGATTACATTGTCTTACTGTATTTGTATACTTTTTGAGCAAGTGGAATTTTTTAAAAAAACCCAGATTGGTGTAGTGGCTAAGGCACTAAGACTAAGCCTTAGGGGAAAAAAGGGACGATGAGTTCAAGTCCTGCCTTAGCCATGAAAGTCAGTGGGGTGACTTTGGGCCTGTTACTCTCCCTCAGCCCAATTCACCTCACAAGGTTGTTGTTGTGTGGAAAATAGGAGGAGCATGTGTTTATATTTGCCGTTTTATTTGTAAAAATAATAAAGTCAACCAATCAACATTCTGCAAGTGATAGCTTAAATTTAAGGAATTTAATACGGAGCAAACCATGAAGACCAATAAAGGGGAATATTTGTGGCTCTGGGCTGACATCAGAGGTCCTTGATGCTCTCTGAGCTTGCTTGTTTTCTTGCAGATGTTTCATTACCCAAATTAGGTAACAAATTAGTTATGTTTGATGATGATGATGTTACCTAGTTTGGGAAATGAAACATCTGCAAGAAAACAAGCAAGCTCAGAAAGCACCAAGGCCCCTCAACCTATGAAGAAAATGATTTTGTAGTGTGATTTCTCAGATAAAATTATTATTCTATCCTGTCTTCTCCTTATTTCTCCTTATTTCCAGGTTAAATCTCTCCTTGTTCAGTTTCCATCCATTATTCCTTGTTTGGCCTACAGGTGCTTTAGAAAATAGCTTGACCCCTTCCTCCTCTCTGTCGCAGCCCCTCAAATATTGGAAGACCACTATCATGTCTCCCCTGGTCCTTCTCTTCACTAGACTAGCCATGCCCAGTTCCTGTAACTGTTCTTCATGTTTTAGTTTCCAATCCCCTAATCATCCTGGTTGCTCTTCTCTGAACTTTTTCTAGAGTCTCAACATCTTTTTTATAATGTAGTGACCAAAATTGGATGCAGTACTCTAGGTGTTGTCTTACTAAGGCTTTATAGAGTGGTATTAGTAGTTCCCTTGATCTCGATTGTATCCTTAGGATTGCAATTTAGGATTGCATTAGCTTTTTGGGCTGCTGCTGCACACTGCTGGCTCATATTTAGCTGGTTGTCCACTAAGACTCCAAGATCCCTCTCAGAGTTACTGCTATTGAGCCTGGTTTCACCCAGTCAATATGTGTACTTTTGGTTTTTCTTGCCTAAGTGTAAGACTTTACTTTTCTCTACATTGAATCTCATTTTGTTAGCTACGGACCAGTGTTCTACTCTGTCAAGATCCATCTGGATCTTGAGCCTAACTTCTTGGGTGTTAGCTATTCCTGCCAGCTTAGTATCATCTGCAAATTTGGTAAGTTCCCCTTCTATTCCCTCATCTAAGTTGTTAATGAAGATATTGAAGTCTACTGGGCCTAAGAGGGAACCTTGTGGCACCCCACTGCTTACTTCCCTCCATGTAGACTTAGACCCATTAAGGACTACTCGTTATGGTTTGTCAGACAACTGTGAGTCCATCTAGTGGTGTTGCTATCTATTTCACTTTTTTCTAGCTTACTAAGAAGTAGGTTGTGGTCTACTTTATCAAATGCCTTGTTGAAATCTAAGTATATTATGTCCACAGTATTTTGCTAGTCTACTAATTTAGTCACTATGTCAAGGGACTACCTGTACCACGATACTCTGTGTTGTAAACTTAAAGACATACCCGGTCCGAAAACCAGGTTTGCTAACTGGCCCGCACACACAGACACACAAAAATATGATATAGTGTTGAAACAATGACAAGTCCCATACAGTCTTTATAAGAATACTCATTGGAAGGCAGGGGTATAGGGGGAAAAAAGAACTGGCAGGAAGAGAGAGAGATATATTAATTAAATCCCAGGTAATGGTACCAAGAAATCATGGTTATGGTTGAACACTTCTAGCAATTGAAACATTAAAAATAAAAACCCTGCGATTATATGTCAAGGCATGGAAAACCGTATCAGTAAAGAAAGATTTCATTCATCAAATTTAATGGCACATTGTGCATTCAGTATAAATGTCAGCCTTCATGAAAAATAATTCTTTAGCAGCAGATGAATAGCCACACGGGCTAGCTGGCCAACAGCTCCTATAATCAAAGAAGAGCTTCAGACATTTTCAAAAATAAGATTTATAATCTAACCACAAACGCTTGGTGATATTGCTGGGATTATTAACAGGTACGGTAACGGGCGAATGATGTTTGTTAGCTTTAACTTTATTAAAGCTAAAGAGTGAGGGGGAAAAAAATCATCTGAGTTATGTAGCTAAAGTGTTAAAGCAAAATGCAAGAGCCAAGGCTAAAAACTGTTATTCTTTTGTTTATTTATTTATTGTGGTGGGGTAGAAGTCTAAGAAATAGGAATAAAAAGACTTGCTGGCTCATGTTTTTAGGAAAATCGTGGTCATACATTGTATTTTGCCACTTAAAATGTTTGTATATTTTACCACTGGAAAAATATGGGACATTCCTGATGACACTGAAATATTGCAGCAGACAGTGCCATCTCTGGAGAATTAGTCTGAAAGTTGCATGAAATCCACAGGCAACCCACGGATTACCCAGCCTCTGTACCACAGTAGCGTTTTTCAACTTGGACAACTTTAAGTTGGACTTCAACTCCCAGAATTCCCCAGCCAGGGGAAGCTGAAGTCCACACATCTTAACGTTAGAACAACAGACTTAGGAAGGGACCTTGGAGGTCTTCTAGTCCAACCTCCTGCTCAAGCAGGAGACCTGACACCATTCCAGACAAATGGCTGTCCAGTCTGTTCTTAAAAATCTCCAGTGATGGGGGCAGCCACAACTTCTGGAGGCAAGTTGTTCCACTGATTGATAGTTTCTCACTGTTGGAAAATTTGTCCTTAGTTCTAGGCTCCTTTTCTCTCCGTGATAAGCTTCCAATCATTGTTTCTTATCTTGCCATCTGGTGCTTTGGAGAATAGGTTGACCCCCCCTCATCTTCGTGGTAGCCCCTCAAATACTGGAACGCTGCTGTTTTTCAAACTGTTTTCCAAACTGCAAGACCCTTAATTACCATATCATGAAGGGCACCATTTCTCTGCTATACTGTTTATTTATTTAGCACATGGCAAATACAGGGATTTATAGAGGTTCAAATGTTAATGTCCAGTCCACCCAGCCATTCAAGGACAGGGTGGTCTATGTTGACAAAATCAGACATTGGGTCCAGTGGTGCATTTCAAAACTTTTTTTTACCACCAATTTGGTGGGCACGCTTTGCACACACACACTCACTTTGTGCAGGCGCAGAGGCTTTCCGACTCGCCTCCTGCAATCTCCTGCACTCTCCCTGTCACTCCAGCAGCTGCCGCGTGGCAATCTGCTGTGTCACACAAAGCAGCTGCGCTTCAAAAGCAGGGAATAAAGGTCAGTATGGGAGCTCGGGCGGGCAGGTGGGCCCAACAAGAGCATCCGAGAGAACTGGTTCGATCTCTGCTGCTCATCGGCGCTACCGGTTGAGGAAAACCAGGCCGAACCGGTAGAATACCACCACTGGTTGGGCCAGTGTAAGCTCTTGATGGACATTCGGACACAATGTGATGGACCACAGTCACATTGAGGGGTAGAGACAAGACCCCACTTAAAACAATGACTCCTGGCAGACACCATGTTGGGTCCAGGTCCTGTTCAGAATTGACCAGTGCTGGCAAGAAAGGTCAAAACCTGGTACCTTTTGTGTGGGGTCGTCTACATAACTGCCTGTATCTGGGCGTTCAGCAGCCCATTTGGCTTTCCACTGTGTGTTGATGTCAAAGTTGTTAGACAGCTGCCACACTGTATTTCCATTGCATGCCTCGAAATACATGAGGCTAGCCAACTGCCTAGATAAATGTGGAAAGCACAACAGCTTTTGATTTAAAAGGCATACTCCACCTCTTTGCTGATGGCTCGATCTGATATCTGGTAAGAGAGATTTGGGGGTAAAAATAGCTAGGACTGGGTTCTGGACAGCTTGGTCATCCTGTCTTTCCAACAGTTTACCCAGAGGACTGAAAATGGCAGGCGCTGAAGCAACCAAGATCGTGGGAACCATCTGGCTAGATTGCTGGAGGTCACAGTGACCACAATATTGCAGAAAACTAGAGGAGGTTTTAAGCTAGAACATGCTGTACTTTCTCAAGGACATCATCCCTGCACTGTCATCCTTCCGCAGCTTATTTTGGAGGCAATCATTTAATCTCTGTTAGGAGCAAAATCAGATGTCAACAACTCCCAATTGGATTTGATTCAGAGTCCTCGGAGCAATCTTGCTATTGTTGTAATAAGTCTACCCTTCTTCCTCAAAGTCAGGGGTGTCCAATCTTGATAACTTTTAAGTCCTATGGACTTCAACTCCCAGAATTCCACAAGCCTGGCTGGCTAGGGAGTTCTGGGAGCTGAAGTCTACAAGTCTTAAATTTGCTAAAGTTGGACACCCCTGCTCAGAGTATTGCCTTTCAGATGCCCTGAGATTAAAATTCCCAGAATCCACAAAGAACATGGTTAGGAAATTTCCAAGTTGTAATTCCAATACACATTAGTTCTTTCCGTTTGCTTTGTTGTCAATTTTAATGTTTTATCTTTCAATGCCCAATGCTCTAATGTTTTTAATCTTTTAATTAAAAGACAGGAAGACATAATTATGTTCTCTTGTACAGTACAGTATAGCTAGTCCTCAACTTACAACAGTTCATTTTGCGACTGTTCAAAGTTATGTCACTGAAAAAAAGTGACTTATGACCATTTTTCACACCTATGTGTCATGTGACCAAGATCTGGATGTTTGGCAACTGGTTCATATTTATGACGGTTGCAGTTTCCCCAGATTATGGCGACCTTCTGACAAGCAAAGTCAATGGGGAATCCAGATTCACTTAACAACCGGGTAATTAACTCAACAACTGCAATGATTCACTTAACAATTATGGCAAGAAAAGTCATAAAATGTAGCAAAGCCCACTTAACAAATGTTTCACTTAGCGACAGAAATTTTGGGCTCAGTTATGACTACCTGTATTTAAAAGTTCAGTTTACTCCTGAAATTTATTTTCACCCATTCCAGCTAACCCTAACCCTAACCTTAACTCTAACCCATAGCAGAGAAACCTTGACAGCACATACTTTTACTGGAGGTTTCAGATGGATGGTTAGTCACCATCAACAATATTCTAATGCAAGGGCCTTCAAACTTGGCAAGTTTAAGACTTGTGGACTTCAACTCCCATAATTCCTGAACTAACATGACGGGAGGAGGAATTCTGGGAGTTGAAGTCCACAAGTCTTAAAGCTGTCAAGTTTGAAGACCCCTGTTCTAATGGATAGCAATAGCACTTAGACTTATATACTTAAGACTTCACAGTGTTTTTACAGCCCACTCTAAGCAGTTTACAGAATCAACATATTGCCTCCAACAATCTGGGCCCTCATTTTAGCGACCTTGGAAGGATGGAAAGGTGAGTCAACCTTGAGCTGGTGAGACTCGAACTGCCAAATTACAGGCAGCCAGCAGGCAGCACAAGTAGCCTGCAGTGTTGCATTCTAACCACTGTGCCACTGCGGCTCTTCTGGATCCTGCAATGAGTTATAGGGTTGGACTAGATCAGGTGTCGCAACCCTTGAGCCGTGGCCCAAAACCGAGCTGCAGCCTGTTCGAACTGGGCCGTGTGAATGACTGGTCGGCGTACCTGCATACACAGCTCAATTTGCATGAGTGGGAGGCTGGTTCTGCTTCCCTCCCCCATTGGGCTGCCAAACTGTAAATGTTGGGGACCACTGGACTAGATGACCTCTAAGATCCCTAGCAGTGCTATGATTCTGTGATTCCAGTAGGCCAGGCCAGAATGTACCTGTGAAAACACCTTCAAAGAAGCAATTGTTGGCCCACACAGTTGAGAGATTCCAACAATTGGAAAGTCACGTGGTGGATCAATCAAAGGGATCAGCTATCCGGGTTGATCTGTTTCTCCCCCTCGTCCCCACTTCTTACTGTAAAAAGCTCGGGCCAAGAGGGCAACACCTGGCAAAGTTTACTATACACAGGTTCGAGTCTCACTGCAATACATCTTTGAAAAAAGAGGCAAAATCAATATTTTCTTCCAAATGCAAAATGAACCGGATGGATGCTGTCAGCCTCCTCCGTCTCTAAAGATTTTTTTAATCCATGCTTTTGAGTGGCTAAACATGCACAGCTGAAAACAGTCTGCAGATCTACTCTCCAAACTTCCTTGATAGCTGAGTCACTTAAACTGTGTCAGCACCTAATTAAACAGAAGTTATTTTTACTCTAGGATTTGCCTAGTAAGAAATCACTGCCAGATTTCCCGTGTATTCTCCATCATAGGACTGCAGAGTGGCTCAAGATGAACGCATTTGGGTAAAAATTCAAAATCCTGCCAAGAAAAATGGGATGTAGTCCTCTGAAATGCATTTGAGGGGAAATTTAGTGGAGCTTCCTGGTGGATTGTTCTTTAGGCTGTGTATTATGGGAGAAGAATTTCAGAGCCAGTTTGGTCTAGTGCAGAGGTGGTATTCAGCAAGTTCTGACCAGTTCTGGAGAACCGGCAGCGGAAATTTTGAGTCGTTCGGAGAATCAGCAAATCCCACCTCTGACTGGAGATTTTACAGTATCCTTCCCCTGCCATGCCCACCAAGCCACATGCACAGAACCGGTAGTAAAAAAAAAAAATTGAATTCCACCACTGGTCTAGCGGCATCAGGCTAGAAACAGGAAGATTGTGAGTTCTAGTCCTACTTTAGGCATGAAAGTCAATTGGGTTATTTTGGATGAATCACAAGGAGATTATGAATTCTAGTCCTGCCTTAGGCAGGGTGGATTTGATTTAAATCAAGTCGATTTAAATCATGATTTAAATCACTAGTAAAATGGCTTTAAATCATAATTTTTAAAGAGAAACTGTCATCTCTGTCCTGCAGCAGCTGTTTCTCTGACCCGCTGTTGATTCACTGACAATCCCAATATTGCAGAATATACAGCCCCACGCCTCATAACTAAGCTCCATTTCATGCTGAATAAACTAAATTCTTAATGTATCTTAAACAGAAAACTATCTTTAGATAGGTTTTTACTTGAAAAGCATTTTATTAAAATAAATTTGATTAAAAAGTCTGATTTAAATTAAAAAATTTTTTTTTTAAAATCTATTTTTATCCACCCTGGTCTTAGGTATGAAAACTGACTGAGTTACTTTGACCCAAACACCAGGAGACTGTGAGTTCTAGTCCTGTCTTAGACATGAAAGCTGGCTGGGTAACTTTGGGCCAGTCCCCACCACTCTCTCAGCCTTACCTCGCAGGGTTGTTGTTGTGGAGAAAAAAGGAGGAGGAAAGAGTATTAAGAGATGTTCACCGCCTTGAGTTGTTTATAAAAATAATAGAGGCCGAATATAAAAATAAATAAATAAATAAATAAAAAAAAAATTAAACATGCCTGAGGATATCGCATTGCAGCTCCCATCAAGGGAAATGGCGCCCAACTATAGCAAGCAGAGAGCTGGGTGGATTGTGCCAGCAAGACAGGAATTTGGAACAGCCTCCCTTCATCTCAACCTGGAGAAATCTCACCTCAGAAGACCACATCTGTATGTGATGTTTTATTAACACGGCTTAGTATCTTTTCTTCCTCCCCAAGCATGCAGCTTTGACGCTGCAGGCACAAAGATCAAATGATAGAAACTTGGGCAAACGCCTGTGCTTTTGTCACATTTTTGATGTTTTCTAACCATTTTTTTTTGGGGGGGGGGGTAGCCTTCAGCTGTCTGAAACGACTTTGTGAATCCTGCCCATTTCTCCTTGGTGCAGAAATTAATTATAAACTGGCTACACTGCAGAGTGTATGGCTGTGACTTTTTCACACCTTTTGTTAAGACTTACTTTTGGAGAGAACAAAGAAGAATCAAAAGATGTAGCACCTAAGGAAGCTCTTTTCAAGGATTTGGGTAGGGGAGAGAGGAAATACAAGAGAAAAACTAAAAAGAAGAGGAAAAGAAAAATCCCTTTTTAAATCCCTTTGCTTGAAATTAGGTTTTTAAAAAGAATTTAAGGATGAAAATTGTGTTGGTGGTGACACGCACACCCTCCAATCGTCATGTACTGTATACCTGGTCGAACAAGGACTCCCAGATTCCATTCCTCTTTTATTTAAATCTATCCCTTCTCCCTGAACACACTGGCAGCATTCGAACCACCCACAACATGCAGCCTTATTAGGTACTACGCAAGCAATTCCAAGACCAGCATGAGTAAGCAAGGCTGAATATGAACACCCTGGGGGGCGTTCTTTCACAGGCAAAGATGCAAATCTTATTTTTAAGTTACTTTCACCAATACCACCTTTTTTATGCCCGGGATATATTGGCAAGATAGTTCTATGGTGATAATTAGGACTCTATTGCAGACTAGAACACCAATTTGAAAAATAAGGGGGGGGGGACCACTCTGTTCCTACCAAAAACAGTAATTTTTTTCCAGATTTTTCTGTGAGCTAAGCTGGCTGCTTTAAGAGTCACATCATGAGTTGGCTCATCAAAACAGCTGCATCTCCCCCACCCCCCTCCACAATTGCCTGGAAAAAGATCAAGGCATTTAATGATCATCAGTGAGGTGCTGTCCTCACCCAAGATCTTAATCACTATTTTCAAACCATATTCAAAGTGCATGCAAATATACAGGGAGTAATCAAATAGCCTATATACTGAAGAATGTTTCATGTTAATGACACTTAAATGAGTGAAATATGGTTTAAGTCCTGCCCCACCCAGTTTTTCATCTCACCTCCTTGTTCAAAACAGCTCCAAGGCATGTTACACCATCATTCAAAAGAGAAATGAAAGTTTGCAAGCCAGCCATTGAGGGACCGGCAGCTAAATCAATTTACTTATTTCATAACCAAGGAACCATTTGAGAAAAGATTATTTATCAAATCTGGCAGGGGTGTTCCTTGGCATTGCAGAATTTAAGATCTAGAATTTTTATAAATTTATGGTAGGTATATTTTAAATCAGTTTTTCTCAACCCCAGCAACTTGAAGATGCGTGGACATCAACTCCCAGAATTCCCCGTGTTGGCTAGAAAATTCTGAGTGTTGAAGTCCATACATCTTTAAGTTATTGAGGTTGAGAAGCATTGCTTTAAAACAGGGGTGTCAAACTCAAGGCCTGCAGGCTGGATCTGGCTCACAGGGTGCTTAGATCTAGCTTGTGGGGACAACATGGAAACAGCGAAGGACCGGCCCGTGGTGCCTCTGGCAGCAAAAACGGAGCTCGGGAGCGTCATCGTGTGTGACCTTCACAAGCTCTGTTTTCGCTCGCAGAGAGTTGCAGGAGACTGTTGCAGCCGGAAACAGAGCTCAGGAGCCCATTTCTGCTGGCAAAGTGCTCGACCCACCACAGGCGCCTCCGACACGTCGAGCTAGCCACTCCCCCCTGGCCACACCCACCCCAGCCTCCCAAAGTCAAACACAACCCTAATGTGGGCCTCAGTGAAATCAAGTTTGACATCCCTGCTTTAAACCATCGCTTCCTTGCAAATGTCCATCCTTTATATTACTTCACAGAAAAACTTGAAAACATAAGTGTAAAATCCAGGCTGTTTCTAAGACCTTTTCCTAACAGAAACAGTTGCATTTAAGGAATCCCATTTAAGTGTTCCAGACAAGCACTGCTGATATTTTACATGCTGGTTAAGAGACAAGATTCCTGCCTCGGGCCTGTAAAATCCCTCCTACTGACATGAAGTGTGCTCCCTACAGCTGTTGTATTGTTCAGATATACCACCTAATCCTAAAACAAACAAGATAGGCTGCAAGGCACGAAATGTGGTAGACACAACCGACAATGTGATATTTATAAGAAGAAACACGGGCGCCCAAATCACTAAGATTCCCTGTGCTCCAAACACTGCAGAAAAGCATTTTCTGCTGATATATTTATTGTTTAAAGTTGCTGATCGTTGGTCCATATGTCCTATTCTATTTTGTGCCAAGATTCCAAGTCGGAATATATCTGATGTCTAATTCCATTAGGACCCCAAGCAGAGCTGAACACAGCTTTCCACTATCAAATATTAAAAAGAAATCCAAGAGAAGTAACATTCAAGAATACAGGCATACTCAATATTTTCCAAATTGAGGAATCTTAAAGGTGCCAAAGCCAGAGGTTAAGCAACTACAGAACATAGAAAACTCCTTCTCTGTAGCAACCCAAATATAATTTATTTTACTGATGGGATCCTGGATTACTCAGTGGAAATCCGATGGCTGCTTTATACCCCTTGGCCCAAAAACTGGCAGAGTGTATGTGCTTGTCATACTTTTGCATTTCGAAACATGTACGGTACATAAAATAGTTTAGGCTAGTACAAACTGCTCATAGGCAAAGCAGTCAAAGGTTATTTTCATTTCACAGAGTTCTCTCACAACGTTGCAAGCCCGACTTGTTAAATATGTGTGAAGCAAATATCTGTTTTAGCATTTAGAAGAGATGCCAGTCTTAGCTACAATCTGCCCACTCGCTAATCCTTCTGTTTTCCAGGGAAAATGCAGGAGACAATCATTTTATAGGAAGATAAAAGCGCCTTCCATCTCAAGGAATAGAAATATTATCTTCTTTTTCGGTTCGCTGCGATGATTGCTTGTTTCAATTTCTCAGAGCAAAGATAACGAACCCTTTTAATATATGCTGTTGTTTGGAGGACTGATTTTTTTCAACTTTAGGAAGCGTGTCTCCAAATTATGGCTTTATTGCACCTTTTAGGTACTTCTATTAAAAAATGTCAACATGTCTTTTTAGATTCTCAAAAAGCAGAAGTGTTAGAAATCTATCTTCAGCTCTTATTTAATAAACAGCTTGAGTAAATTTCATAGGAGCCCTACAAGGGATTAATTCTTACTTCTGCAGAGATGAGGCTTTAATGTGCTTTTTTCTCATTTGATGTTGAAGGAAGATATTTGTTGAGGCTCTTCTCTCTCCCAAAGGGACTCGTGTACAAATGATACTTTCTTCTAAGTTATTTTGCATCCTGCATTTTCGCTGCCAAGAAAACTGCAGGGACTTTTTCTGGCTGTTACTGGTAATCGACATGGACTTGAAAGCATGCAGCAAATCATATTTTTTAAAAATCATTACAATATTACAGTTCTACAGACTGCTATTAGTTACAAAAAGCAGTTGAATAGCCTTATTATTTATTTTTTATATCCCAGATTTATTGTTTTTAATAAATAACTCAAGGTGGTGAACATATCTACTGTAATACTTCTTCCTCCTCCTATTTTCCCCAAAACAGCCACCCTGTGAGGTGAGTTTGGTTGAAAGAAAGCGACTGGCCCAAAGTCACCTAGCCAGGTTTCATACCTAAGGCAGGACTAGAATTCACGTCAGCCAGCTGGTTTTCATGTCTGAGGTGGGACTAGAATCATAAGCCTCCCAGTTTCTAGCTTGGTGCCTTAACTATTAGATCAAACTGGCTCTAGTTTTTCCCTCAAAGTCTCCACTGTTTATCTCCCCAAACAGGTAGGACTTCCAAGCGACCAGAATGGAGAAGACTGCTACTGCTGATGAGCCACAGTGGCGCAATGGTTAGAGTACAGTACTGCAGGCTACTTCTGCCGACTCCCAGCACCCTGCAATTTGGCAGTTCAAATCTCACCAGGCTCAAGGTTGACTCAGCCTTCCATCCTTCCGAGGAGGGTAAAATGAGCACCCAAAATTGTTGGGGGCAATATGATGACTCTGTAAACCACTTAGAGAGGGGTGTAAAGCACTGTGAAGCGGTATATAAGTCTAAGTGCTATGGCTATTGCTACTGTACGTCACATGCTTAGAATCTACATTTAGCTTGCTTCACCTTGTCTCTTAGAGGAAAGTTAAATCTCAATTTAACTGTAACCTCTCTTTGCTTGAAGGCACTGGCTTCCAGTATCCTGCCATCAGCACCTCCTTAATGAGGTACTAATTAACCTGCACAAATCTTCTTTTCACATCCCTGGAGCTCAGTACTCCATTGCTGATGGGGAGAATAAGAAATAACTTGGCACTTGCTCCTTAGCTATTTACTGCGTACAACAAAAGCTGGAACAAATGGCCTGCAGTATAATACAAAAAGTGAAATGAAGAGAGATTTGTGGTCATCCCTGCATCCCACAACTTTTTTTTTTTCCTGGAGGACAAATGATTGCTTAAATATAGATGTCTAAAGAAACCCAGGTCAAATATAGCCTTCCAAAGAAATCCACACTAAACCAGTGCGATGTCAATGCTACTTAACCAAAAGCAGATCACTGCAGATAATGGTTAATGGCCCTTACCTAACTAGATAGGATTAATTTTCTCAGTGTTTGGACAACCACAATATAACTAGTGTGCTGGGAAAATACTGTTGGAAGTTAAAACCTACCCCTCTCTTAGAAAAATGAGATATTTTAGGAAATACTAAAAAAGGCAGAATATTTCCCCTAAAAGAGAAGGAGAAACTCAGAGAGGCAGAAACTCAGCCTCCCTTCCCACCTTTATTAATGAGCCATTAAGGCCTGGGCCAGTCTATTCTACATAACAAAGATCTACCTCCTTCAGGCAGAGCCACTTAATTGCCCTCCAAACTTAGCACACAGACAACCTACAAAGCTAGCTATGACCTCTGACAGCAACCAATCAGGATACTCTTCCTGTGCCCCAGGAAGTTCAAAGCCACAGAGGGTATAAAACCCAGGGACTCTCAGTATCTCTTCCCTTTTTCTTCACCCAAGAGCTCCAAGGCATGTGATCCTGTCCACCATTAAACCATCTTTCCAAACAGCCTCCATGGTTCCAGTGTCTTTTTCCCCACTTGGAACTGAACCCAGAAGGATATTTCTTCCAACAATACCATCAAACATTTATGTTTCCATTCATTGCTCCAGAACCCGAGAAGGAAGAGATTGGGATGCTTATCTTACATATCTCTGCCGTTTTCCCCTTTATCATACAGCTGAGGGAAGACCCCTCCCTCCTAGAAGAAAAATATTTTGAGAAATATTAAAAAGGCAGAATATTATATTTCCCTAAAGGAGGAATGGAGAAACATGCTCTTGGAGACAGAAAGAGACAGCCCCCACCTTTCTTAATAACCCCCAGCAGATATTTTTTGCCCTGTTAAGAAAGACTGGGCCATCCTATCTACAAAACGAAAGACCTTCAGCTCCAGGATGATGGGATTAAGACATGGCCCTCCGAGGACTTAATAGGATTGATTAATCCACTAGCAACAGAGCTCACTACATTGCACAATGTCCTAAGAACATTGCACCAGAGTCCAAACTTCAACCAAACCTCAGGCAACCTACAGAGCCAGCTGTGACCCCTACAACATCCAATAGAATACATGTTCTTGAACAGGAGGTTCAAGTGCAAAACCCCAAAGAAAGTATAAATACCCCTCACTCTCAGCTCGAGGTGGTCAAGGGACCAAAACCACCCATATGCTTCTGCTTCATCAATAAAATGGACCCTCTTTCCCTCATTCCTTATAAAAAAGAAAAAAAGAAGTTTCTCCTCCTTTCTTTTTTATAAGGAATGAGACAAAGGGATGATAAAGAATGGACAAAAGATACAAATATAATGATTCAAATTAAGATGATTAATTAAGATAGAATTAAGAAGAGTGAAATATGTGGAGAAGTTAATATAGAAGACTTGGAATGGTAAATAAAATAAGTAATGATATGTAAGATGAGCATGAATATAATTGAAGTCCATGAAGAGAGAGACACCTGGGTCCAAGTTACTTTCCAAAAAGATATTTTTTTATGTTTTGTGTGTTGTGTGTATATGCTTTTTTGGGGGGGAGAATTAGTAAAAACTTGCAGAAATATAGAATGAGAATAATGGTAACTAAGTCAGAAAGAAATAGATGAAATAATAATAATGATATTGAATAAGAGTAAAGAAAGAAGTAAAGAGAAATTGAATAAGAGGTTTTTGTATGTTATATGGAAATGGTTTAAAACAGAATCATAATTTATCTGACTTGTTAAATTTACAATGAAAAAAGGTTTAAACATGTAATGAATAATGATGATTTGTGTGTTTTAAAAATTAATAAAACTTGTTTTAAAAAAAAAAAAGGACCCTCTTTCCAACCAGCCTCCATTTTGTCTCCAGTGCCTTTCTCCTGGCTTGGAACTGGACCTGGGTATTTCTTCCAACACAGCTGAGTAACTTTCTGTCAACAAGGACTGGGATTGTTGTTGTGGGCTACGTGTTGGCCATTGGCATAGACAAGACGGACAGAGAGCCCCATGTGTATCCTACTTGTTACAACCTGTCAGTATCACTATTTCAACAATAGTCTCTTTTCTCCACTCAGCTGATCTATGATCTTCGTAAGAAAACCAGGTAGGGTTTCTTCAAGCTGCACAGAAGGTAGCTGTCAGCTCATAAAACATTCCTATGCCTGTTTTAGTAGTTGCCATTTAAAAAAGGGGGGGGTGGGAATCTGAAAGAGCAGTTGAAAGCAGAAGTACATTCCAACTCTTATCTTTAAAAGATTGAAACTAAAATACCAGAGCTTTTGCCCACAAATATATTTCATTGGAGAGCGTGAATGATGACACCCAGCCTGTGAACGTGCTCAATTGGAGAATCTGGTTTATGAGACACTCAGGGGGGATGGGGAAAACAGGGTCACAGGTGACTGTAAATTACGTATGCACGAGTTGGATTCATACACGGCAGTGCCAGTAAGTCACCTCTAATGAATCCTTTGAAGTTTTTTGAAGTTTGGCTCGAGAATCATGATTTAATTAGGGCGATTGCTGGAATCCTGACAGCCGTGAAAAGCAAACCTGGATTCCTTCCAGAAAAATGCATGTTAGCTGTAGATAGAATAGAATTCTTTATTGGCCATGTGTGATTGGACACACAAGGAATTTGTCTTGGTGCAAATGCTCTCAGTATACATAAAAGATACATTTGTCAAGAATCAAGAATCATAAGGTACAACACTTAATGATAGTCATAGGGTACAAACAAGCAATCAAATCATACTAGGAAACAGTCAATATAAATCGTAAGGATACAAGTGACAAAGTTACAGACGTACAGTCACAAGTGGGAGGGGATGGGTGATAAGGAGTGATGAGAAGATTAATAGTAATAGTAATGCAGACTTTGTAAATAGTTGGACGGTGTTGAGAGAATTATTTGTTTAGTAGAGTGATGGCATGTCAAGTTGTTCTGGTGTGGAGTGCTCTATAGCGTCCGGGATGTGAGGTCTGTAAATATTTTCACAGCCCTCTTTTCGACTCGTGCAGTATACAGGTCCTCAATTGAAGGCAAGTGGATAGTAATTGTTTTTTCTGCAGTCCTAATTATCCTCTGAAGTCTGTGTCTGTCTTGTTGGGTTGCAGAGCCAAACCAGACAGTTATATAGGTGCAGAGGACAAACTCAATAATTCCTCTATAGAACTGGATCAGCAGCTCCGTGGGCAGTTTGAGCTTTCTGAGTTGGCACAGAAAGAACTTTCTTTGTTGTGCTTTTTTGATGATGTTTTTGATGTTAGGTGTCCATTTTAGGTCATGTGATATAGTAGAACCTAGAAATTTTAAGGTCTCTACTGTTGATACTGTGTTGTTTAGTATTGTAAGAGGTGGTAGGATGGGAGGGTTTCTTCTAAAGTCTACCACCATTCCTACGGTTTTGAGTGTGTTCAGTTCCAGATTTTTAACCTTGGCAAATAAGTAGGCCATTCCTTCTTAATTGTCCATTCTTTGAACAATTTCCCAAATTCACTGAAGCATTTTCAGATTGAAATTCAGAGTATGAATTCAATTTCTTCATCTAACCTAACTACAAAACTGTTTTTCAGGGGGAATCTGATGATTTAATTCTGCGACTGGCAAAGAATGATGGAATTGTTTCCAAGTAAGTCTGATACTTAAATCTGAAGCTGTGATAATTCATCTTTCTTTTCTGCTTTGCTTGATAGCACATCATGGATGTCATTAAGAGATACTATTCCCGAAATATATGCTTTGGTGAAAATGCTTATTTATTACGTTTATATAGTCACTCATCTCACAAAAAGTGATTTTTATAAAACACCTATTAAACTTGTCAACACCCATACATTTGTCAAGAATCATAAGGTACAACACTTAATGATAGTCACAGGGTACACTAAGCAATCAAATCATACTAGGAAACAGTCAATATAAATTGTAAGGATAAAAGTGACAAAGTTGCAGTCATACAGTCACAAGTGGGAGGGGATGGGTGATAAGAAGTGATGAGAAGATTAATAGTAATAGTAATGCAGACTTTGTAAATAGTTGGACGGTGTTGAGAGAATTATTTGTTTAGTAGAGTGATGGCATGTCTAGTTGTTCTGGTGTGCAGTGCTCTATAGCATCGTTTTGAGGGAAGGAGTTGAAACAGTTTATGTCCGGGATGTGAGGGGTCTGTAAATATTTTCACAGCCCTCTTTTGACTTGTGAAGCAGGTCCTCCATGGAAGGCAGGTTGGTAGTGATTGTTTTTTTCTGCAGTAGATTAATAAAGACTACCAGTGGAGGCTGCCAATGGTGACAATAGGAAATCTGAGAGCCCTGGATCCTGGGGAGGATGGGAAGAATGATCTGGCTGAAACCAGGATCTGGATCTTCTCCACAGGCAGTTGAAGGTGAATATATCCAAAGAGAAAGCTAATAAAGCATTCTACATGTCACGGTAGAATGACTTAAAAGCCACAAAAGCCAACTTGGTGATAGCCCTGAACATTACTGCATCAGCATAGCAGTTGCAGGTAGTCCTCCACTTACAACAGTTCATTTAGTGACTATTCAAAGTTACAATGGCACACAAAAAAAGTGACTTAGGACTGTTTTTCATACTTATGACTGTGGCAGCATCCTTGTGGCCACATGATGAAAATTCAGACGCTTGGCAACTGACATGTACTTATGACAGTTGCAGTGTCCCAGGGTCATATGATCGATCACCTTTTGTGACTCTGACAAGTAATGTCAATAGGGAAGCCAGAGTCACTTTACTAACAGCTGCAGTGATTCACTTAACAACGGTGGCAAGGAACGTAGTAAAAGGAGGCAAAACTCACTTAACAATGGTCTCGCTAAGGAACAGAAATTTTGGGGACCATTGTGGTTGTAAGTGGAGGACTTCCCAAATATTGGAAACCTTGACTGCAAATTGGGATACTCAAGATGATGACTCAAAGAATTAATAGAACAGAATCCAAAGTTGATCCCGGAAGGGCACCTTTTGTAAGGAGGAATTCTTGGGACAGTAATCTGCTATGTAACATTTCAAAATAAAACAAAAACAAAGCAAAAGAAAGGTTTGATTTAATCAAGTATACAACCAGTGATGTCCAGGGAAGATAACCTAGATAGCAAATATCTGATAGTCAAAGATGTACTATCTAGTCCAGAACTGATTCAACAGGACTTGGCTATCAAAACACCACTTAGGGAACTCAACAAAGGATGAAGAAGGATGAAGAAGTGAATCTAGAAGGGCATTAGTGGTTAACGCAGAGTTCATCAGCTGATAACACAGAACAGGAATAAATAGCAGATAGTAAAAAGAGAAAGAAGGATGAGCAGAGGATGGGAATTTGAAGGATGGAATTCCATATTGTTGAACCTTTTATCCAAAAAGAGGGATAAATTCAAATGCAGAAGAAAAATGACGGCTAGTGGAAGGAAAAGAAGAAGCGACACCTCATCATTTGTAATAGACAGCTTGCATAGGATAACAATAGCAATAGCACGTAGCAGCATGTAGCAGGACCAAGAAGGGCCTTCTCTGTGGTGGCTCCCTCCCTGTGGAACATCATCCCTGCAGAGATAAGATTGGGCCCCACTTTGACACTCTTTACAAGGCCCCGAAGGTATAGTTTTGCTACCGGGTTTGAAGACTCCAGAATGATATGGAGCCCATCAAGTGGCTCGTTTGATTGCTGTCAACATCAAGCGAGCCAGGATTGGTTGGTTGGGGTGTGTGTGTGTGTGTGTGTGTGTATGCGTGTGTGTGGGGGGGATGTTGCTTTTTAATTGTCCTTGTATTGGGCTTTTATCCTTGTAAGCCAATGGGAGTCACTGAGAGTAAGTTGGGTGGCCATAAACTACTTAAGAAGGGGAAACCCTGCTCTTGTTTGGCACTTCAGCTTTCAATTTTTCTGGGCTTGTCTCTTCCTGCTCCTTGGATTGACAGGTTAGCTAGTTTCCATGAGGCATGATGGAGAGAATTGATGGCTGGCCCCATTTAGCTTAAGGATAAAAAGTAAAGTCAATTTGACTTTGGCTGACAAGTCCATGCAAGATGTTGCTGTTGTTTTTTTGGCAACAATAGGGAAGTGATTTCCATTGCCTTCTTGGGGGATTTTTTAAAAAAATTTCCTGGTCTACCCCACAACACTGGTGATATCCCATCCAAGTGTTAAACAGGCTGGATTCCACTTAGCTTTCAGGGTTAGTCAAAGTTACACAAGACTTAGCCTAAAGAGGGTTGGCAAATAGTCACTCAGCTCTCAAACCTGCATTGTTTAGGAAACTGAAGTAGAATCCTTTATCCTTAGAAGATTAAGGCAGAAGAAAGAAGATCCATTTTTCCACTATATGATAACTGTGGGAACCAATTCTTTGCAAAGTTTCTAAATGCATTCGACAATTAAAATTTGAAGATCTGGGGAACATCTTTTCCAAGAGGGAGGTGCTTCTTTGAATGCATCCAAGTGACTTCTTTTTAGATTCTTTTTATTCCGCCTTTATTATTATTTTTTTTATAAATAATTCAAGGCGGCAAACATATCCAATATTCCTTTATCCTGATTTTCTTTGTCGCTTCTGGGTATTTTAGTTTCTTTTTCAACATGGTTTAATTTAGTTTATTATTATTGCATCTTGTACAACAAAATTAAATGTACATTATAATTAAAAAAGATAAAACACAAACACACAACCTTCACATTCTATACAACTGAATTGAAAACCCCTGATATTGCATTAATATTGCATTATACAGCAAAATTCAATGTTGTTACTGCTTTGGGACAGAAGCTGTTTTTCAGCCTATTTGTCCTTGTTTTTATTATACTGTACCGCCTGTCTGATGGTAATAGTTTAAAAAAAAAAGGGTGCCCAGGATGAGATGGATCTTTGAGAATGTTTTGAACTTTCTTAAGGCAGCGGGAGCTATAAAGCTCTTCCAAAGAGGGGAGAGGGCAACCATTGGCCACTTGCTCCACTCGGTCTCAATTGATAAACAAGGGCTGGATGTCTGATCTATTCCTTCTATAGTCTACTATAAGCTCCTTGGTCTTATT
This sequence comes from Notechis scutatus, assembly GCF_049901735.1. Taxonomy (NCBI): domain Eukaryota; kingdom Metazoa; phylum Chordata; class Lepidosauria; order Squamata; family Elapidae; genus Notechis; species Notechis scutatus. The sequence goes on along the minus strand of NC_142011.1, from coordinate 11,103,157 downwards.
GGTGTTAAGGACCAAGTTATTGTCTCCACACCACAAAAGCAACCGGTCCACCTCTTCTCAATAGGCAGACTCGTCCCCTGGAAATGAGTCCTACTACTGTTGTATCATCTGCAAATTTAATAATATGATTGCTTCATGTTGGATTTCTGGACCTTCTAAGTCAGTGGTGTCCACCTTAAGTAAGTTTAAGGCTTGTAGACTTCAAGCTGAGGAATTCTGGGAGTTGAAGTCCGTAGATATTAAAGTTATCAAGGTTGGACACCCCTGTTCTCAATACTCTGAAAGAAGATCCAATCCATTTGGAGCAGTGGTGGGATTCAATTTTTTTTTACTACCGGTTCTGTGGGTGTGGCAAGGGGAAGAATACCGTACAATCTCCAGTCAGAGGTGATATTTGCCCTTTTCCGAACTACTCAAAATTTCCGCTACTGGTTCTCCAGAACTGGTCAGAACCTGCTGAATACCAACTCTGATTTGGAGAGAAATAAAACAAATTCAATTTGTTTTAAAAGTTAAATTAAATTGTTTTAATTAAACTGTCCCTGAGGATGAGCTCCAGCACGAATCTGAAAACCCAGAAGACTAAACTTCTGGTCCCAGGGAACCACCCAGAATTGGATCCTGCAATGTTATCCTGGCAAATATCCATGTATATTTGCATTCATTTGTGAGAATTTAAAACAGGAAGGCTGCCTGTCACACTTGGCCGGAGATAGCAAAACATCACGCAGGGTAAGAAAAATCTTTCAGAAATGTATTATTTCCCTCCCTCCTCAAATCCTCTGGGAAAGAAAAGCTCTTGCAGATCAGTAACAAGCAAGAAAAACACATAATCCCTGTAAGGTTCTTAATTATGGGAGTAGAAGTCCAATGCCTCTGTTAGAGGTGCCTGGTAGCTAAAAGCTGTCTTATCAATTTCTAGCTTCCACAGGTAATAGCAAATTGTACCTGACAAGAGAAGAAAGAAGTCTCAACAACGAAGACAAGCCTGAATGTTAAAGAGGTTAGGGAGAGGACATTCCACATCCTAAAGCAATCCTATCTGAATTGATACGGGCACCACAAGTGGCACAACTCCTTCCGAATGAAGCCGGACACGAGGAGAAAGTGATTGATACTTTGTCTAATGAAAAGCCGACTTGGATTTGTTCCAACCAGTATCAATTCGGATAGGATTGCTTAGGATCTACAAAACGAAAACAAAAAAAAACAAAGTCACTAGAAGAGTCTGCCTTGCTATTGTGAGCTCAGAGTTGGGTTGAAGAGATCTAGGATACATTCATAGTCAGGTGTAAACTGAGAGAAAACTGAAAGATGTGAGCAAACAATCTTGTTAAGGACAATGCTGGTACTTGGCGTGAATAGCTGTAGAACAAGAGGTACAGAAGGACATCTTTACTTTTTGTGCTGAAGATGAGTGTATGTGTGTGTGTGTCTTTGAGTAAGTGTTGACTCAGAAGAGGTGGTGGTGGTGGGGAAGGATGATCCAACAGACCAACATGCCTGCAGTATCAAGAGGCACTTTGGATAGTGAGATGGGGGACACACGTTTAAACGTAATAAACTCACAGCCCCCTGGATTCTAGACACGTGCCTCTGAAGAACTAGCGCTCTTGAAGGATTTGAAGTCACAATTCTAGTAAGAACAAAAATGACAGCTCTCCGACAGGTGTATTTCGGGTTTCAGATATATCTCTGGAAGGTGCTCTGTTACTAACAGGTTTAAAAAATTAGAAGCAGTCTGCTACAAAAGCAGTTTGACAAAGACTTTAGGAGTGAGACAACTCACATTTGTTTTCTGAAAAGCAGGAGGAAAAATGAAATAGATAACTGATAAACCCTCAATCCCCCATTATTGTGCTTGTCCCAGGAAGAACTAATGAAGCAAACAAAATCTACTAGCCCTGAAAATCTTAACCACCCACCAGTGTGCGCATTTTCAGAGATCATGCACATTGCTGTAACGCTAAAGGCACAAATCTGTTTCTTTCCAGAGCTGAATTCAACATCTGAAAGCATCTTTCGTTCTTCTCATGCAGGGGGTCTCTAAATTTGGCAACTTTAAGGCTTGTGTGGACTTCAACTCTCAGAATGGCTGGCTGAGGAATTCTGGGAGCTGAAGTCCTCAAGTCTTAAAGTTGGCAAGTTTGGAGACTCCTGTTCTAACACACAAATACAATTATCCTATGCAGCCTTTCCTGTCTTATTTGTATAACAATGCTCGTGCACACTGCTGTAAACCTTAAATAGCTGGAGGATAGAAAGTTAAGGAAGTCTGCCTTAGAATTCAGAACAACACAAGTTGTCCATATGGCTATCAATTATAATGCTCCTAATTTCACATATTCAGGATCCTCCTTCTTTCCCTTGGGTATAAGTGAAAAGAAGCAAGCCAGAATAATATGTGTAACTGTTAAACTAAAGTTTTCCATTCATGATTCCTTTGTGTATAAAATTTATTTTCTTTTCAATGGACAGAGATTGGGCAAATGGGGTGTAGAATGGAAGAGAGAAGGAAATGAAACTGACTGCTGTCTAAAAATGATGGGAAGGTCCCAAACTATGCTCCCACCCACCCACCCAATTCTGTACCCCCAAAACCAGAGATGGAATAGACTCCATACTCATAAAGCAAACTTCCTTCTTCTATAACTGCTAGAGCTTTCTTAATTATTGCAGATCCAGATGAAACGAACATGCATTGGACAGAGGTATGTTGAAAGTCATTGAAAAGTTACACAATAGCAACACTATTTTTTGCAAAGATCATTATCTGTTTTGATAAACATCAGCAGCACAATGTCACAGGCTCAAGCTGAACACAACAATCAAATTTGCACTAAAAAGAATTATTCTTTCCATGCCCTGAGAAAAATATTTTCTTTTCTCTGGATACCCCTCCTACAGAACACAGAAAACCTTTATTAGCAGGATAAGACAAACCAAACCAGCAGAAAAACAACTAAAATAAAAAGCAAAACATCTATGGTAAACTGTTTTTGCCTGGGTAAATTATGTACTAGCAAAATACCAGGTAGGCATTTTGTTACATAGTTTATTATACTTTTTGTTTAGGGGCCTTGTGCATTATGCAAGCCTCGAATATGGGCTAATTAAAAAACCAGGTTAGATGAGTGCTGCCAGAGGATTCTACGACTTGGTCAGGACCAGCCAACTAGATGTGAGGATTGCAACAAATGCCCCAAATAGCACCTTTCTGAATTGGCCCAGAGTCTATGTACTCAGTGAATCTTTCATGTTTACCTTTTTCATAGCATCTCTCTGAGGCATATTCACAGAGTCCCAATAAAAACCACAAAACAACTCGTAAAGTATCCTTTAGAGGCCAGATTGAAATGGTGACTTCACCAACATATTCAGAGAATTTAATTGGCAACAAAACTGCTTGCTTTTGACTTCTTCCAGGATATTTTTTTTTCAATTTCTCAATCCACTCTACAGCTTGATCTACTCTACAGATTGATTTACAATTTACTTTGCACATTTTCTTAACTGTACCTTATCCAAGTAGGACTCACCCTGCTCAGCTTTTGAAGATCAGTCAAAGTTCATCTTTTGGCTTAATCAATGTGGCCCAACCTAAAGATCACACATTCACATGTACACAACACAAAAATCTGTGATAGTGGATGGGGGTAGAAAAAATTTCGTGTAAAAATGGATTTATCTCAAACGTTTCAAAGTGCCCTCGTTTTTTTTGAGCCTGGGACTAAAAATGCTATTCACAAAGGCAAAAATCAAACTACCTAAGTTGCCTCATTAGCCCACAAGCAAACAGTGTGTGAGATCCCAAGGCAACAAGCTCATTTTGCACACAAACACAACCTCCTTCAGTCTTTGGCTATACTGGGATGGTGAAAATGCACCCCAGATTCGCTATTCTTAAGGCTCAAAAGGACTCAGCAGAACACCACTCGTTGTCGAAAGTTCCCCACAGAGCTCTGACACTCTTCTACAAGATTTGAGTGTGAAAACCAAGGGAAAAAAAATGGGGGGAGGGATTAATTTGACATAACTTCTTTGGATAGCAAAGCAAAACCCCAAAAGGAGAAGGGATTGTGGATAAGGAAAGGCAACCAATATGTAATTCCTGAGAAAACCAGAAGCAAAGTAGCACACACACACACACCCTTCCCTTCTCTCCCAACCACCTCCTAAGATACAGAAAATGCAAACTCAACACACACAAATACTCTTTAAAATGTAGGGCACTGAATGGGGGGTGGCTGGGGAGGGGTCACAAAAGGACACTGGCAAGCTGAGTACAATTTCCAGGGCTGTGCTGTTATGTTTTGTTTTTGCACTTCCGGTCGAGGGCACCAGGTGGAAATGCCTCTTAAGAGGCGTTTCCCAACTTCATTCTCTTTTAGGGACTACTAAGGAGGAGACCTCCAGTCAACCCAAACTCTTGGGGGTGACTTACCTCTCCTCGACCTTGCTCCGGGTTGCACACCGGGGCAGCCTCTCTGCACGTTCCCCAAACCTTCATGCTGCCAGCCGACAGAAAGTTTGCTCTAAAAAGCCTAAAAACTCAGATATCCCCAGAGCACCGCATACAGACGTGATCTCTCCGGCTTGCCTTTTCTCTTTAAGCCACCTTGCCCCAAACCGCTTCCCCTGGAAAACGGGGTGAGGGGGCAGAGGCGATGGGTGCTGTAGTCCCAAGGCAGCCGGCAGAAGGACAAGTTGCACAAGACAAGGGATGCGGCCAGTGCCCCCAATTCCTTGTGGCTGGCCAGAAAACAAGGCATTCAGACGAGGAGAAAGGAAGACAAGGGGTGGGTGTGTTTTCCCCCAATTAGCCGGGAGTGGGGTTTACATTAGAATTAGAAAAACAAGAGTTGGAAGGGACCTTGAAGGTCTTCTAGTCCAACCCCCATACTCAGCCAGGAAACCCTATACCATTTCAGACAAAGGATTATCCAATCTAATCCAGCCGACCCCCGCCAGCAGGTCGGCTGGATTAAGAAAGTAGAATTAATTGCAGACCATCCAAAAACAGACGAGACCAGCTCTTCCCACCCACGGAGACCCAGGAACGGGGGGAGGGGGGGGAAGAGACGCTCACCTTTGCCTCTGCACCTCCAAAGGTAGCCCTCCTGCTCCTCCTCCTCCTCCAACAGGGGCGCCCTGGGTGGGGCTGAGCAATCCGGGGGGCGCGATGCCCGTCTTGGAGGCCCCCATCAAGACCCCCGCTAGGGCGGCCGGGCTGACAGCAGCGGCGGGCACCGGGCAGAGCGGGCTGCCCAGCAGCAGTTGGGGCAGGAGGGCAGCGGCCGCGCCCAGCCCGCGGGATGGGTCCAACTCGGCCGTGGGGGCAGCAGGAAGCCCGGCGGGGGCCCGTGGGGGCCCGGCAGCAGCAGGCGAGGAGCGGGCTCGGCCGACGCCGCCCCTCTTGCCTCTTCCTCCGGCCGCTGGGGCGGCGGAGGCGGCGGCTGAGGCTCTCCTGGGGCCGGCGAAGCGGGCAGCCCCTGCGAAGGCTTCCCGGGCGCCGGGCACGACGGCGGTCGCCCGTCCAGGGAGATGTTGTTGAGGAAGAAGAGGGCGGCCTGCCTCCGCCGCGCGTCGCCGCCCCGCTTGCGAGCCCCGGCCGGCGCTGCCTCCGGAGGCTCCTCTTGGGGCGGCCGGCTCGTCGGGGAGCCACACGCAGCCGCAGCCATTCTCCCCAAGCCGCGGCAACCTTGCCCCGCAGCCGCCACTCGCAGCGGCGGGGAAGCCGTCGGCCCGCCGGCCGCCCGCCCCCAGCTCGGGCGGGTGGAACCGACTCGCGTTTCCCTCTTTGGGCCGCTCGGCCCGGCTAAGGGAGGTGGCTCAGGAGCGCCCGGCCAGTCATTGGACGCGTCGCGGCGGTATGTAAATACAGACGCCCTTCGCCGCCTCTCATTGGCGCGCCGTCGGTCCTATTGTCACCGCCGCTCTGTTTTTCCCCTCCTCCTCCTCTCCTCACCCCCCCAACCGGGACCTTCTTCCTTTCTGTTTAACGCCTTTTCGCGAGGTCTCAAGGCCGCCGTGTTCAAAGGCCGGGAACGTTTTCGAAGCGGGAAAACAACCACCACCACAAGTTCAGTTACCTTTTGGGGAAAAAATCCCAAAGATACTTTTTCAGGAGGCAACTGGACTTTTCTTCTTCTTCCTCTTCTTCCTCCTCCTCCCCCCTTCTAACCCTAACCTTAAATAATACTTCATACTAGGATGGGAGACCACCAGGACTATAGGTTAGAATGACAAATTGAAATCCATATAGCCACCCCCCAAAAATATTTGTTTTTAACCAATGCAAACCTATCAATACTTGGACACCGGATATTATTATTGCTATCATTTTATCATTTCATTTCATCTGATGTTATGCACTGCCTAATAATATTTTGTGACTGGTGGGGGTTTTAACTACATAATAGCAATAGCACTTAGACTTATATACCGCTTTGCAGTGCTTTACAACCCTCTCTAAGTGGTTTACAGAGTCAGTCTATTGCCCCAAACAATCTGGCTCCTCATTTTAGCAACCTCAGAAGGATGGAAGGCTGAGTCAACCTTGAGCCTGGTGAGATTCGAACTGCCAAATTGCAGGCAGCCGGCAGCCAGCAAAGTTATGCGCCACCGTGGCTCATTAATAAATAAAATAAAAAACTGTGATGCCTTTGCTTTTCCCGCTGAACTCTTTTATCTTTCTCTAGATGCAGCAGAAGTTAATTTCCAAATCAATCCTCCAACCCACCTGCTCCAGAGGGAATTTCTGGTGTGTAAAGCTTCTGGTTTGAAAAGAAAATTGAATATTGATTTTAAGATTTATGAAATGGTTTTGGGTTTTAATCTTTGTGTGCCACTCGGGGTCACCTTGGTGAAATTGGCAGCTATGTCAATTGTTTAAACAATTAAAGAATGAATAAGAAAGAAAGCACTTTCTTATTGAATGAATAAGAAAGAAAGCTTTAAAAGCTTGCCCCTTTGAAAAGTTTTAAAAATGAAGAATTTATGTGTGCACACATATATTCTTCATTTTCAAAACTTTTCAAAGGGGTAAGCTTTTAAAGCTTTCTTTCTTATTCATTCAATAATTCCTACTGAATCCTGTTTTCTGCATTATAGAAAAAGTTTTTAAAAGCATAGCCTGTGGCTAATTAATATATTAAAACTGCTAGCATCAATTATTTATTAAATAGCAGGTCATAATTTGTGCACTGTGCCTACAGGAATTCTTTTCCTATTTTTTTTCCACTTCACATTGGGGGAAAACAGCCCTATCTGTTGGATTGCTTCCTGCAGGGTCCTATTAAAACCACTGCAGGATCTCTGTCCCCCCCAAAAAAATTGTGAGGTGCAGCCCTAGTAGGCAAATCATCCATTGACTTGTTTGTGGAAATTCTCAGTCATCTAAGTCATGGTTATCCCAAAGGTGCTTTGCTTTTTCCTTGAAGATGTTTCATTTCTCATCCAAGAAGCTTCTTCAGTTCTGATGGGTTTTGTTTTTCCTTGAAGACGTTTCACTTCTCATCCAGGAAGCTTCTTCAGTTCTGATGGATTTTGTTTTTCCTTGAAGACGTTTCACTTCTCATCCAGGAAGCTTCTTCAGTTCTGACTTGCCTTGGAATCCTTGATGCCATTCACACAATACACTTAACCCTAAGGGGACTAACTTTCTTATTTTCTAAGTTGACACAATGTTAGGGATATACACCCTAGCAGAACGTGCAACGGCAGTCTAGCAGGCAGGCAGATATGTGAGACAAAACGTTGTAGTAGCTTACACTCAGTAAGACAGATACACTGTGCAAGTTAAATAGTTTTTATTCCAGCAAGAGTTATAGCATAGTCAAAACAGTCCATATGTCATACACTAAGTTCAGTCAGTCCGGGGGTTATTCAGTTTGCAAAGTCCAGTGTTGAAAAAGAGTTCATTAAACTTACAATCAATCAGTCCAGTGATATATCTCTTTTGCAGTCAGAGATATGAAGAAAAATCAAAACCCCTTTTCTTCTTTCAGCAAACACGCAGTTATCACCATCAATCTATCATTGTCAGCATTCCAGTATAAGCCAGGGAAACAGTGAGCTCTCTTGCTCCCTCTTATGGTGATTCTACAACCGCACCCAAAAACTTGGTTTACAGTTTAAAGTGATACATACACTTAAACTCACTAACATAGTTTATATATTATTTTACCCAAACTAAGTTAGGTAACCAATGTTATCCCTAACATACAATGCTGGTATATCAAACCATAAATTAATCCAATAGCCAAGGTTGACATTGACAGCCCGCTAAGTTGATCCAACCAACTGATGCAACCTTGGTTGAATTTAAGAAAGGCTCTGATGCTTCTTCTGAATGCTGCTTCATTGCTGCAGATTTAGTGCTGGTATTTGACCCAGGCTGCAGCAGGCAATGTTAGCATTTCCAGAAGAAAAGAGTAGCTGCATGGAAGGTTATTTGCCAAGGATGAAGAAATGTCCTTTCTTTTTCTTTTGAGTGTGATTGAATGGAGTCATGGATTGCAAACTTAATATGTGATTTTCTTTCTCCGTTTGCTGGCTGGATCTTCTAATCAGGGAACATTAAATGTGCCATTGAAAAAGGGTGTTTTCTAGATATGCTATCTGCAAGGACCAGCTGTTTATAGCTGTCAGAGTTTTAGTAACTAGCCATGGTAGTCTAGACAGGAATTTCACTCCCTAGCTCACCCCGGATGTGAAATTAGCATAGAATCATTGGAGGAAAAATATTATTTTCATGTAGCGCTTGCTGTTGGAAAGGGACTCTCTTTTTATTTCATGCTCGTTCACACAACATACTAAACCTTGATCTCAGGTTTAAAAGGGAAGCTTTTTAAACATTGAGCTTGATTTTTGGTGACGTTAGAGCAGTTTTCTCAATTTTAACTACTTTAAGATGTATGCACTTCTTCAACTCAGCTATGCCGGCTGGGGATTCTGGGAGTTGAAGTCCACACATCTTAACATTTCTGAAGTTGAGAACCACTGTTTTAGAAATACCATAGACTTCTTGGCTAATAGTATAGCAATATTTCACCCTGCCTTTTACCAGAAGGCAAATAAGACAGGCAGATTCCTAGTCCAGGATCTACTCCTGGTGGTCTCCCATCCATGTATGAATGAGACCCAGCTCTGGTTTTAAACTTCTTACAAGGTCAGCCTGGTGCTACCGTGATTCCATCTAATTTGCATCACATTTATTTATCCTCACTTATTCAGTCAGCCAGTCATTTTGTGTCTGTCCTTGACTGATAAAATAATATTTGAAAGAAAAAGAGTCAAATTTAACTGGTTGAATATCAATGCAACCTATACCAGCATAGAAATTGATTAGAGTGAAACAAACTATATAATCATGTAACAGTACAAATATAATTCTAAGTTTAATTTGGAAATTAATATAATGAAGCAATTAGAATAAGGCGATTAAGTGGTTATTTAGAATAATAGAATAGGGAAATTACCAGTCTAAAGTATAGAACCATTATAATACCAAAATCCATGGGGAAAAAATGGAAACAGCTCCCTTATTTAACTTCATTCTATTTATAAAAACTGTTTTGTAGACCTTTTATTTTTGCATTTTTATTGCATATTTTTTTACTGGGTATTTTATTTTCTGAATTGCCAAGAGACCTTTGGGACTGCAGCAGTTTCTAAATTTGGGTAATAAATAAATAAAATACGACATGTTGTACGTATAGCTTGAACTGCATTATGATTTAAAGCAGTCTTTTTTCAAACTTGGCAACTTTAAGATGGCTGGCTGGAGAATTCTGTGAGTTGAAGTGCACACATCTTAAAGTTGTGAAGTTGAAAAACACTAATTTAAAATGGTGACCTGGTCTCATCATATACCTTTGCACATGGTGGCAGATTTCTACCACCACCCCTATTAAATTACGGGTAATCCTCAACCTACGACCAAAACTGAGCCCAAAATTTCCATTGCTAAGCAAGATAGCTGAGTGAGTTTTGCCCCAAGTTACCACCTTTCTTGCCATATTTTTTCTGTTCTGTTCTGTCCTGTCCTGTCCTATTCCATTCTATTCTATTTGATTCTATTCTATTCTATTCTATTCCTATTCTATTCCTATTCCTATTCTTTTCTTTTCTATTCCTATTCCTATTCTTATTCCTATTCCTATTCTGATTCTTTTCTATTCTATTTGGTTCTGTTTTGTTCTATTCCTCTTCTATTCTATGCTATCCTACCCTACCCTATCCTATTCTAGTCTATTCCTATTCCTATTCTATTCTTATTCTGATTCTGATTCTTTTCTATTCTATTCTAATTCCTATTCTATTCTTATTCCTATTCTATTCTTATTCCCATTCTATTCTTATTCCTATTCTATTCCTATTCCTATTCTATTCTAATTCCCATTCTATTCTTATTCCTATTCTATTCTTATTCTATTCTATACTATTCTATTCTTATTCTTATTCCTAGTCTATTCCTATTCCTATTCCTATTCTATTCTAATTCCTATTCTATTCTTATTCCTATTCTATTTCTATTCTATTCTATTCTAACTCCTATTCTATTCTTATTCCTATTCTATTCCCTCTCTATTCCTATTCTATTCTACTCTTATTCCTATTCTATTCCTATTCTATTCCCATTCCTATTCTATTCTTATTCCTATTCTATTCACGAGCTGTGTCCAAATTTTACCACTGAGTTGCTGGAATAAATTTGCAATGTAAAGTTGCTGCAATTTTTTTCAATGCCTTTGTAATTTTTTTTAATATAAATTTTATTTGGGTTTTCACAAAAACATAATACAAATAAAACATCTTTTTTTGAGAATAGCATGATCCCGGGTTATCACTTCTTCACACAGACACAAACTCAATTTCATATTCATCTTTGTGTTCTATTCCATATCTTATTACTGTTTTAATATTTTCTCCATAGTTTTTCCCCTCCCTTGGTTTTCTCAACTTTATTTTTAATTATCTATCTAAATTCAATTATATATCTTTTTCTAAGTTTCAATGTCTTTCCAATCATTATATTTATAGTTTTGTCTGTCCTGTTTCAATTTCATATTATCTTTTCTCATTAAACAAATTTTTCCCTGTAGATACTAATTGGAGTATGACACCTTTATATCTTTTAATTTTATCAATTCAACTCTTATTTAAACTTCAATTTATGCCTTTAAAATTATAACATTCAATATAGTACATAACTTCCAATCAAATTCTGCTTGGTACATTCTTAAAATACACACTATGTTCTTAAAAAAGGTATATATATATGACAATAGTAAATAAAACACTCATTCCATTCCAATTCAATTCTATCATTAATATTAGTTAGAATCTTAACATCTTTAACATTTCTTTTCAACTGAATAGCATGCTTCCTTGTGAACACTTATAAACTTTCCATAATTAATTCTTTTTTTCAAATCATTAATACTAATTAAAATGTTCCCATCCTTTCCTAATTTCATTCTCTCATTTACTTTATTTCATTTATTTATTAACAAACATTCCACTGCATTACAATAAGTATTTTATCCATCATTTTAATCATACATTGTTTCATATTTTCTGAAATTATTTCTACTTCTAATATAACAATACTGTCTTAAGTACCTTTGCAGAATCCCTTTTTCAATTAAATTTTCACCCATTATCTCTAAATAGGCTTATACTTTCAATCCTTATACCTTTTCCCTGTTTCTCTATATCTTGTTTCTGTCTTTTATAACTTCTTTTCCTTTCCTTCTTCCCCTCTTCTTCTCCCTCCCCTTTTGCCCCCTTGTCTCTCTACTTCTAATTCTCTCTTCTGTGATCCTCTCTTCTGTTGCTTCCTAATATTGTAATTATTTTTCAAACTATTCTTTTTTTGGTTTTTTTTTTCAAATCTTAAACTTTTCACTCTTTTCCCCTTTCCTTTCCTCCCCCATACAATTACATGATCATTAAAGATGGCTTCTTCTTTGTCCCAACCTTCTTGTTCTACAAACGTTTCTTGTTGTTTCTCATAGATACAGATCTCCATTTCTAAAAATTGAAATATGAAGCCAAAAGAACCTCTTCTTTCTTGTGCATCTTCTTTCTGTTTTTTAAGTTCCATTTTCAGTTCTTCTAAAGGTGATGCCATTTTAAACACTTTTAAACAACCATCCGATTGATTTTAGTCATTTAAATCCAATAGCCAAAAATCCAAAAATCACCAAGTAATCCAAATAATCCAAAGCTGTTTCTTCTTGCTTCTTTTTTCCACTTTCTTTTCCTGGGGTTATATTATTTTGTTACAAAGTTTCAGTTAAAATGTATCTCTTAGGAATCTTGTTAAAGTTTCACTGTAGGTTCCTTTTCGTTCCAGGCAGTCTCCTCCATTTTTCCATATCCCACCCTTTTATTCTTTTTGTCTCCTTTCTTGCTTTTAAAGGTTTTTGAGTATCCAAAAGTCTTTGTTATCCCTTTGACATTTTATTTTCAGCTTAAATGCCTATTGATGTCAAAGTGGATTTTTGTCAATTTCTTACTTAAATCTCTTAGCTGTCAGTATAAGGAAGGGAAGAAAAAAAAAAGCCAAATCCTTTCCCTTCCCTCTCCCCTTCGCTGCTTCAAAGTCTTCTTTGGGAACAATGTTATTTTTTATAGTTCAAATTCCAGGGTACCTTACATTGTTACTTTTTCAGTTTGACCCGGTCAACCAAAACTTTCTCTTATCTTCCTCCTGCACATTCTTTTCCGTTCGAGTTCTTCTTTGAGGTGGCCATTTCTGACCACCGCTGCAACCGCCTTCGGGAAAGGGAGTAATGGGCAGCTGAGGAGGAGACTCGACCCTGCTGGCTCTCCTCGACCCTGCTGATGGTCTCCCCCCTCTTCACCACCTCTATGGGATGGCTTAGCCCCAAATCCAGTCAGCTCGGGGCACTCCGGCGGTGAGCACGGAGCGAAACCGTGCATGATCGCAGATTTTGGTCCGTCACCAAAGAAGCTCAAACCGGAGGTCCAGTGCCTTTTTAATTTTAAAGTCACGAAGCGAATGGTTGTAAGTCGATAACTATCTGCTCATACCCTCCAAATCCATTTTAGCCCAACCCAGCATGCTGTGTGAACGCAATCTCTGCATCTCCGACCAAACAAAAATGGCAAAGATTGAAGGATAAAAATCTCTGCTGAGATTTTTGTTTTGTTTCTGGTCCCAATATCAAAAGTTCAGATTTCCTTGAATAAATTTTCATCTGGCAGATGAGCTCTGTGACTCATCAAATCACAGAATTTGGGGTCACGGTACATAACTCCATAGCAGTCTTAAGCCAATGTACAGCTGCTTTTCTTCTTCTTTTTTGCTTTCAAGCAAAATTGGATGCCAAACCAAACAACCAAAAAAATTTGGGTCAATGCAGTAAAATTATCAACCCAAAAGAACACCTTGTATACCACAGATCAAACTTATGTTATTCACCTGATGATGTCAGCAGTTAAAGCATCACATAAATAACACACAAGAATGCAGATGAGGTAATGTGCATCATTTTCATAATGAATGTCAATCACACGTTCATGATTTAAATCGCCACAATGATATGTTCTCCTGTTCAATTGCTAATTGGGAATAGTGGACATCCATCTGTTAATCTGGATTTTCACTGTACAATCATTCTGTCTCTTCAGCTAGTCCCTGGCAGCCTGGTTGAGTAGGATGTGGGTACATGTGGATAGTGTGTGCGTGCATGCGTGTGCGTGAGAGAGAGAGAGAGGGAGAGAGTAAAAATATATTGGAACCAGTAAACCTTTGCTTTACTTTCAATTCTCTGGGTCTCCATATATTCCAAAGAATCTCTTGGGCCTTGAGGATTTGTTGAAAGTGATTTGTGCCTTTCCTTAATTATTTCCTGGCTGTTCACCAGGGTTGTGTGTCTATTCTAAATCTCTGTGTATCACAGAGAAAAGGGGTCAACCTGTTCTCCAAAGCACCTGAGGGCAGGACAAAAATAACAGATGGAAGAGTGGTCCAACCTAGAACTAAGGAAAGATTTCCTGACCATGAGAACTATCAATCTTATCTCCAGAAGTGGTGGGCCAGAGGTGGTATTCAGCAGGTTCTGACAGGTTCTGGAGAACCGGTAGCGGAAATTTTGAGTAGTTCAGAGGACCGGCAAATACCACCTCTGACTGGCCCCACCCCCATCTATTCTCTGCCTCCCGAGTCCCAGCTGATTGGCTGAGTCTTCTTTTGCTGCCCTGCATAGGAGAACGGAACTGGAAAGCAGGTTAGTGGGGGAGGGGAAATGGGGATTTTGCAGTATCCTTCTCCGGCCACGTCCATCAGTCCATGCCCACCAGCCCATACCACACCCACCAAGCCACGCCCACAGAACCGGTAGTAAAAAAAATTTTTTTTTGAATCCCACCACTGTTGTGGATGCTCCATTACTGGAGGTTTCCAAGGCCGGATTGGACAGCCATTGGTCCCAGAATGGTTCAGAGTCTCCTCCTCGAGCGGAGGTGAGGGGGTCAGTCTAGAAGACCACCAAGGTCCCTTCCAACTCCTATCTTGTCAGAAGGTTGCAAAAGGAGATCACGTGACCTTGGGACACAGCAACCATCATAAATATGAACCGGCAGCCAAGCATCTGAACTTTGATCATGGGGATGCTGGAAAGGTAACTATGAAAAATGGTCATAAGTCACATTTTTCAGCACCGTTGTAACTTTGAACGGTCATTAAGTGAACTGTTGTAAGTCGAGGGCTACCTGTATCTTTTTATATTGTCAGCTGCCTAGTGCCCTAGGGAGTGGGCCCCATACCAATGAGGTTATATGAAAGTATAAATAAATAAAGATGCCAAGCAACGAGGACTTGTGCAGGATGTTGTAAAAAACAGGTGGTGCCTCCAATTGTGTGATCAAAAGTCTACCTGTTATTTAATGCACGTTGAAATCTCTGGATTTTCAGTCACACCGTTGCAGCTGTTAGCTTCCCTTTGAGGATCATACCCAGCAAATATCCCCACCTCTGAAAGCGACTTGCATTTTTCTTCTTCTTTTAACTAGTTGAAGAAGATTGCCACAAAGGCGCTGCCACAGAGAAGAGGGGAGGTCAACACAGTCCGATTGTTTCAGCTTTCAGGAGTGGAAAGGAAGAAGGGAGGGAAGGAAGGTAGATTATAAAACTACGGTATAAAAAACCCAGCTTAAGCAATTCAAGGTCATTTGCTGCTAACCTGTCAGGAATGCCAAGAAGAGAGCATTGCCAAAGAACACAATGGCGATCTTGTGGATCTAATAGGTTTAGCAGAGCCAATGTTGCTAAGCTGTCATTTTCATTAGGAAAGTGCAGGAAATGCTCACTGTAAATACTCAGGAAACAACCCCTTTAACGTTAATTTGCGTTAATGGTACATAAATTTCTATTTACAGGTTGTCCTTGACTTACAACCACAACTGAGCCCAATGTTTCTGTTGCTAAGCGAGGCACTTGTTCAAAGTGAGTTTTGCCCCATTTTACAATCTTTCTTGCCACAGTCGTTAAATGAATCATTGCGGTTGATAAGTGAATCTGGCTTCCCCATTGACTTTGCTGGTCAACAGGTTGCAGAAGATGATCACATGATCCCGGGAGACTGAAAATAAATATGTGTTGCCAAAGGTCCAAATTTGGATTCCATGACCATGGGGATGTTGCAACGGTCGTAAGTGTGAAAAACAGTCGTAAGTCCCTTTTTTCAATGGTGTTGTAATTTCAAATGTTTACTAAATGAATGGTTGCAAGTTTAGGCCTAGTTGTACAAGTTTTATTTAGCCTCTTTTATCTCTCTTGTCTTAGACCCACTTATTCTTTTTTTTTTTTTTTAAAAATGTATTTATGTATTCAATTCATATGCTGTCCATCTCACTATCAATTCTGGATTTTGATTTGTGGCTGCTGGTATAGCTACTCGCTCCCACCAACTCATTTCCTTTCTTAATCACCATCTCTCTCTCCCTCCTTCTCGGTCCTTGTCCCAGTATACCACCACCTGCCTGAACATCCCAGCATGTTCACAATGTTGTGGCCCGCCAGCGGCCAGGAGAGATGGGGCCAGGGCCATCTGACAATTATCAGCTGCCTTTGGAGTCGGAGATCAGTGGGGCAGAAGAATAGCTGGAGCCTGTTCCCAATGTGCGCATGCACAGAACTGCCAGAAGGGAACAGCTAAGGAACAAGGGTCAACTTGGGAGTAAAGCCACAGGTGGACAGTGAATGATCCCTCCCCTAGGGAATAAAAGAGGAGTGAAAGGGGAGTGATGTTTGCAGGAGACAATTAGTTCAATTCATTAGAGTGAAGATCTGTTCCTGACTTCTTGCCAAGTAATTTCCGCTACAAAGTGGCGTTTGGAAGATATCGGCCTGGCAACTTTCCAAGCCTGATCAAGGTCTGTAGTTGTGAAATATCTTGAAAGATTGTTTGCTGGGACTTTGCTGGAGAGTGAATGAGAGGAATTCACTTTAACCTAAATAAAAAAGGGTTTTATTAAGATGAGGAGTAGGCTTCATGCTTTTGGGAAGCCTAGGTCAGAACACGCAAATTCCTTCCCTCAACTCATCTGGAACTCAGGCATGTCAGGCTGTCAGCCCCTTATTTAAGGAAAACACTGGTCCATGTCTAGACTACTTCTAGCACTGATGATGTTACCTAATTGGGTCATGAGATGTCTGCAAGAAAACCACCAAGCTCAAGAGAGCACCAAGGACCCTACAGTTCAACCTTGAGCTACAAATATTCTTTTCAACTGGTGTAGCCATCAAGTCTCTGGAATTTAGTTGTAGTCCTCTCTGGTACCTAAGAGGAAACACAACTTCCTGAACCTGAAATAAAAACCGACTTATTACTTATTGTTGGCAAGGATCAGCCAGAACGCATAACAGCCATATGTTTTGAGGCTTGGGGAACTCAGATCCTTTGGAGACGAACAGAACAGAACAAAATAAGAGTTGGAAGGGACCTTGGAGGTCTTCTAGTCCAACCCTCCTGTGTAGGCAGGAATCCCTGTACCATTTCAGACAAATGGTTGTTCAATCTCTTCTTAAAAACTTCCAGTGTTGGAGCATCCACAACTTCTGGAGACAAGTTGTTCGACTGATTAATTGTTTTCAGTGTCAGGAAATTCCTCCTTAGTTCTAGGTTGCTTCTCTCCTTGATTAGTTTCACCCCATTGCTTCTTCTGCCTTCAGGTGCTTTGGAGAGTAGATTGATTCCCTCTTCTTTGTGGCAGCCCCTGAGATATTGAAACCCTGGTATCATGTCACCCCACTGGTTCTTCTTTTCATTAAATTAGACATACCCAATTCCTGCAACCGTTCTTCATATGTTTTAGCCTCCAGTCCCCTAATCATCTTTGTTGCTCTTCTCTGCACTCTTTCTAGAGTCTCAACATCTTTTTTACATAATGGCGACAAAAACTGGATGCAGTATTCCAAGTGTGGTCTTATCAAGGCATTATAAAGTGATATTAACACTTCATACGATGTTAATTCTATCCTTCTGTTAATGCAGCCTAGATCATCCATGAATCTGCACTGAGCAGGCTCTTTACACCAGAGTTGTGGTTTCTGCAGAGCTGTGCAGAGCATTGATTGCTAACCAACTTCCGGGGAAGCTGCATTAGAGAAAGCACATCTTCTCCATGTCCAGTAGGTGGCAGTCAAGGACAAGCAGAGCCATAGATTTGTCCTATGCCTTATGGCATTAATCTCCATGGTTTTTGGCCTTGGGAGATGTCCTTAGGGCGAACTCAAGCAGAGGTTATGGTGGCTTGCCTAAGGGATGGATTAAACAGAGTGCCAAAATAAGAATTCTCGGACAACAGTAATATGTTCCTGGGGTTCTGTAATGATTTGGACATGTCATGCTGTTTTCTTGGCAACCATTCAGAAGCAGTTTGGCACTGTCTGCTTCCAGGATGGAATAATAGGATTGCCTGGTGGTCTCCAAACCATATTCGATTCTGCTTAGCTTTCTAGGGATCATCCAAGATTGGATAATTATGCCACCTCCCCCCAATGAGACACACAGGGCAAAAGACACCACCAATAACTGATAGGTAGTCAGAACTCTTTTACTACAAGACCCCAAAGCCTTTGGGAAGAGGTCAGACACATTTCCTCTACATCTGACTATCCGGCAAGTTCAATTTGGCAGCTACTAAGACTGTTGGACGAGCAGGCACAAAAACAGCCAGGGAAGTAATTGAGGCCCCTGGGATAGAGGCCCCTAGTCAGTCAACAGGAGTTCTGATTTATCACCAGCCTATCAAGTACTTAGAAGGTGAGGGCTGGGCAGCACAAACAATAGCAATAGCACTTATACACTTTTCTCTGTCAGGATTCTGGCAGTTATCCTGTTGGAAGAATTATTCTTCTGGGTTTAGTTCCAAGTGGGGAAGAAAGACACTGAAACATGGAGGCTGCTTGGAAAGATGGTTTAATGGTAGACAGGACCGGTGGTCCCCAACCACCGGGCCCCAGACCGGTACCGGTCCGTGGATCATTTTGTACCGGGCCGCCTATTTTGCTTGGGCGCCGCCATCTTGTTTCGACGGCGCTTGAGAAAGTGCTTCCGGGTGAGCTTGTCGGTCGTCGGTTGGAAAGCAGCGTTTGAGTGCTGAAGGAATCCTTGCGCCTTAGTTTCGTCGAAGAGGGTGGGGGCGGCTTCCAATGAAGAGCCGTCCTGATGACAGTGGAGTCTCGCGTTACTCAGGAGGAGATTAAGAAAGAGCCCGAAAAGCCCATCGACCGTGAGAAGGTACAAAGGAGGAGTTGAAGGTGGCGGGGAGAAGCGGTGGATGGCTGGCTGGCTGGTCGCTCGGCTCGCCTTGCCTTGGTCGTGCGTGCTGATGCCGGTACCGGTCTGTGGATCAGTCCGTGGGATTGTACCGGTCCGTGGTACAAAAAAGGTTGGGGACCACTGGACAGGACCACATGGCTTGGAATTCCAAAGTGAAAAGGACGATCACATGCTTCAAGATGAAGGAAAAGAAGGAAAGGCTGATATGCTGAGTGTGCCTGGGTTTTATGCCCTCTGTTGGGATTTGAATGTGAGCTTGTGTTCTGATTGGTTGTCAGACTCCCATGGGACCATGCAGGGGCCACTCTAGGCTGTCCTGAGTCCCAGGCTTGGTTGAGCCTTGCTGGATGATGATGTAATGAAAGGGCTTTGGGCAATTCCTCTTATACCTCTACCTGGACATCTTTGTCATGTAAAATAGACTGGCCTAGGCCAGAGTAATGGCCCATTAGCAAGGGGTGGGGGCTGAGTTTCTGCTTCTGAGTTTCTACTCTTTTTAGGGGAAATATTCTGCCTTTTAAATATTTCCTAGGATATTTCATTTTTCGAGGAGAGAGTTGGGTGCTAACTTCCTACAACCCCCATTTAAATCACGAATGCTTTACAGGCTTCTCTAAGCGGTTTACAGAATCAGCATATTGCCCCCAACAAGCTGGGTCCTCATTTTACGGACCTCGGAAGGATGGAAGAATGGAATGATAGCCAATGACTTAAAAGCCAGCCATTAACACACCCCAATCAACATCTAAAAACCCACATACAACAGGCACTATAAATACTGTAACTGGCAAGGACTAATTGTAAGTCACTTTTTCAGTGCCATTGTAACTTCAAACACTCACTAAACCAGGGGTGGGCAAACTTTTTGGCTCGGGGCCGCATTGACTTTTAAAATTTGACAGACGGGCCGGGTCAGCACAAGATTTTTTGGGAATTGCCCCCCTTTCTTCTCCTCCTTCCCCTCCCCTCGGAGGCCCCTGAGTCAGGAGTTGCTACCGCCAGCGCGGCTCGTGCGGCTCCAGTCCCGCGTTGCCTCGGGAAGGAAAGGCAAAAAGGAAGAGCCGCGGTGGTGCTTTGCAACGGCAGCAGTGGCACCGGGGGCTCAGGCTCAGCGGCTCCTGGTTTTGCCTTTCCTTCCCAAGGCAACGCTGGGACTGGAGCCGCGGAGCCGCGCCGGCGGTAGCAAGTCCTGACAGCCCCAGCCGGACACCTGAGCGGAGCCCGGGCGGAACTGCCTGTTGCTGCTGCGGGCGCTGCTGCGGGCGTCTGGCTGCCCAAGTAAAGAACCGCACCAGCTCAGGGCAACTGTGAGGAGCAAGAGGGGAGAGGCAGAGAAGGAGGCAGAGAAGGAGGCAGAGAAGGAGAAGGGGAAACCCGGAGCGCCGCCGGTCGCCTCCTCAAGCAGCCCGCCCACCCCGGGCTTCCCCTCCGCCGCACGGCTTGGGGCCAGGCACGGCGCCCGCGAGGAAAAAGGAAGCCGCAAGTTGCTGGGAAGTTGCTCGGGTGCTGGGAGCAGGCTTTAAAGTGCCGCCCGAGCAGGACCGCCGAGCCGGGAAACAGGGCACCAAGGCAGGGCAAGGCTCCACCAGCAGCGGCCTAGCTTTAGGTGGCTCCAAGCAGCCCGCTCCAAGCAGCCCGCCCGCCCACCAGGTGGAACCCTTCCCACTCCTCGGCGGGAAGACGCTCCAGCCTGCAAACTTTGCCTTTGCAAAGTTTAAGCCTGGAAGCCCTGGAAAAAAAGGGGATCGGTGGGGACTCACCTTGGAGAGGTCGCACCCGAAGTGATTTCGAACTCCCAGCTGAGGCCTTTGCAAACTTCTTCTTCTCTTTCCTACCCCAAGAGTGCTCCGCACTGTTTTGCAGCTTTGGGGGCCACGCGGCACAGGGCAATACGCCACACCCAGCAATTTTTTTTCAGGGGCGGGCCGGATTGGACAGACCAACGGGCCGGATGTGGCCCGCGGGCCGTAGTTTGCCCACCCCTGCACTAAACAAATAGTAGTAAATCAAGGTCTACTTACTTGTAGGTGATTGAAATCTGAAATAAATCTGAAATGCGACTTAATTCAGTCAATCAGATTAGAGCTGGAAGGGACCCTGGAGGTCTTCTAGTCCAACCCTCTGCTGAAGCAGGAGAACCTATAGGTGGTTGTCCAATCTTTTCTTAAAAACCTCCAGTGATGAAGCACCCATAGCTTCTGAAGTTCCACTGGTTAAATGTCCTCACTGTTAGGAAGTTTCTCCTTAATTCCAGGTTGCTTCTTTCCTTGATTAGTTTCCATCTATTGTTTCTTGTCTTGCCTTCTGGTGCTTTGGAAAATAAGTTGACCCCTTCTTCTCTGTGGAAGAGAACCCCTCAAATATTGGAATACTCCTATCATGTCTTCCCTCTTCCTTCATTTCTCTAGACTGGCCATACCCAATTCCTGCAACTGTTCTTTATATGTCTTTGTCTCCAGGCATTAATCATTTTAATTGTTCTTATTTGCACTTTTTCCAAAGTCTCAACATCTTTTTTGTAAAGTGGTGATCAAAACTGGATGCAATATTCAAAACTGTGTTTCAGGAAAGAGCATCAGGGCCAGCCGTGACAAGGCAAGCATGTTCTGGTATCAGCAATAATGTTTTAATGCTCAGAAACTTTGCAAATCTGAAATGATCAGGGAGTAAAAATTTAATTGAAGACATGAAAGCCAAAACAGTGTGACCCTTTCTGATGATTAATCAGGGAACTGTTATTACTTTTGTTACCAGAAAACTGTATAGTAGAGTTAATCAAACTTTGGGATGACACTTCCCTTGGGAATATAATTGCCAAACTAGAGGCACATCAGCATGATTTGAATGAAGGAGCTGAAAGGCATTCCTTAAAATAAGACCAGAGAAGAAATGTTAACGTTTGCACTAAAATAGGACATTTTATTACATAGAGGAAAAAAACAGGACACATTTGATTACAATAAAGAATAAAGACTTGAAATCACAGACAATGAAGAAAGATAATGAGAGCAAGGTTTTGTAGGAGTGCAAAAACATTGAGGTACAGACAAGGAAATAATATCTATGTTAGTAAATAATTGCTTACTTGAAATTGGACACGATTGTGAAAGAAAAACAGATTGTTAACATATCTTCAATAAGGATAATAAGCCTTGATAAACCCTACCAAGGAAAAGTTAATTTAGTAAATGAAATGTCAAGAGATATTTGTGGAAAGGCAGTGTTAAGTTGAAACAACCTAATGAATCAGGATGAAAGCAGAAATATAGCTAGAACCGGTTGTTAACATTCTAAGCAGTTTGGAAAACCGGTTGTTAGAAGAAATTACTGGCCTAATCCTGTAAGGAAGGCAGGAAGGAAACATTCTGGTGTTGCTTATAGAAACTGCCTCTCCATTAACCCTTGTTACATTCTTGGCAGGACTAGACTTCCTGTCTCAGGAACTTCTCTGGAGTTTTTCCCCCCCTCCTTTGCTGGTACTTTGCTTGTGTGGAGTGACCATTCAAAGTTACAATGGTACTGAAAAAAGTGACTTATGACCATTTTTCACACTTACGACTGTTGCAGCATCCCCACAGTCATGAGAGGCCAGGTGAGGAGATGTGTGCCTCGATGTGAGTGATATTGAGTTGGCCACACCCAGCCAGTCACATGACCACCAAGCCACGTCCACCCAGTCACATGACCACCAAGCCATGCCCACCACCTAAGCCATGCCCTCAGAACCGGTTGTTAAAAATTTTGAATCCCACCCCTTGGTGGGTGCTAACTTTCTACACCAGCATGAGATCACTCGTGTCCGGGGAGTGGTGCCTGTGGCGGCCCGAATGCTCTGCCAGTGAAAATGGGCTCCTGAGCTCCATTTTTGGCTGTAACGGCTTCCTGCAACCCTCTTCCAGCAAAAACGGAGCTTGGGAGGGCTGCGGTCGTTTGCTATTTCCAGGGTGGCCCCGTGGGCCAGATCTAAGCATCCCATGGGCCAGATCTGGTCCCCAGGCCTTGAATCTGACACCCCTGTTCTAATGTCTTGTACGTTGTTGGGAAAATTGACTAGTACTTACCTGAGGTGACCCCAAATGTTCCTTTACCAGGGGTGTCAAAATGGCAGCCCACGGGCTGAATGCCTCACGCCCAGGCCACGCCCACCCCAGCTCCGCGAAGGGAAAAAGATGTCGCAATACTTCACATGATGGCACCGTGACGCCACGAGTTTGTCACCTGTGCTTTAGCCCAAGGCGAGCAAGGATGGTCCTTTGAGGACCTGTGGACTTCAATTCCCAGAATTCCTGAGCCAACACGGCTGAAGAACATAGTATTTAGATGGAGATCCCTGATCAATGCTTTCATTGCTTGTCAAAATTAACCCTGGCGGTCTGTTAATTCCTACATGAAATGCCTATTACGAGTACGATTAGCCTTTCTTCTTAGGTATAGAATTGCAGCAATTTATTTTGCAAAACAATCAGAATGTATCAGTTCAGATTATGCAGAAATGTAATCAACACAGCATTGGAGAACAAACACTTGGCATGTTTTACGTAGTTTTGGCAGCAGGGCGCTAAACACATCAAATTCATTTCTTTTTCTATTCATGTACAATGTCTTTACTGCCATGCACACTGTGAAGAAAGTACTAGATCAGCAGGCTTACACAGGTAGTCCTTGACTAACAACTATTCATTCAGGGTCTGTTCGAAGTTACAAGTTTTAAGAAGAGATTGGGCAACTATTTGTCTGAAACAGCATAGGGCTTCCTGCTTGAGCAGGGGGTTAGACTAGAGGACCTCCAAGGTCCCTTCCAACTCTGCTATTCTGTTTCTGCTATACAACAGCACTGATAAAAGTGACTTATGACCGTTTTTCACACTTATGACCGTTGCTGCATTCCCAGGGTCAAAATTCAGACGCTTGGCAACTGGCTCATATTTATGACGGTTGCAGTGTCCCAGGGTCATGGGATCCCCTTTTGTGATCTTCTGACAAGCAAAGTCAATGGGGAGGCCAGGTTTCACTTATCAAATGTGTTACCAACTTGACAACTGCAGCGATTCACTTAACCACGGTGGCAAGGGAGGTTGTGAAAGGGGGCAAAACTCACTTAACAAATGTCAGCAACAGAAATTTGGGGCTCAACTTTGGTCGTAAGTCGAGGACTACCTGTACTTGTCAACTG
The DNA here is from genome assembly GCF_049901735.1 of Notechis scutatus. Taxonomy (NCBI): domain Eukaryota; kingdom Metazoa; phylum Chordata; class Lepidosauria; order Squamata; family Elapidae; genus Notechis; species Notechis scutatus. The sequence goes on along the minus strand of NC_142011.1, from coordinate 11,079,163 downwards.
GTAAAGCATTCCTGGCTTGGTCTCGAGTTGCCATAAGAAGGAGGGGCGGGGGGAGATCTGATGGAGCAGTTTGGTTTCTATGTCCAGAAGCACATTCCACGCCTGCCTTGCTCCAGATTGTATCCCAGGTTACCAGAGCCAGCCGGAGAGGTGCGTTTTCTCTAGCCCGGGAAAGTGCTCTGTTGGAGAATGTGATTTATAACACACCCTGGGAGGAGGAGGGAAACAGGGTCACCGGTGGTCCATAAATTACATAGGGCAGAGCCGACTGCACTTGGGAAAAGTGGCGATGTGTTGCTCCTAATAAATAATTGGATTTCTTTGAAACTTGGCTCAAGGCTCATGAATTGATTAGGGCATCCGTCGGAACCCTGACAGTACTCTTATCACCAGTATAATCAGAGAAGTGATTTTTAAATTCTTCTACATGCTTGGTCTACCTGGGATGTCTCATTTCTCACAATTGCAGTTACAATACCTGACAAATTACGTATGTAAGTTTGTGCAACTTGGAAGTCTGTTTAACCTGAGCAACTAAAATACCAAGAATTATTATTATTTGTCTGTTGTAGGATTCCTGATAAAAACCAGGAAAGTTTAACTGCGGCTTAGGCTACCAAGCAGGTCCAAGTGAGAATGGTTTTCAGCTATGTCTCCTTGTGCTCTTCATGTCTGAAAGCAGGACTGTGGTTTGCCATTTCCTTCGTGTCTTTTGGGCCAGGCAGGAGGTGGGTGGCTGCATCACTTTCTCCTCCTTGAACTGGTTTCTTGTAGACTGTTAAAGAAGAAATAGAAGGGATGGAGGATTACGCAGAGTGCATTCTGGGACTGTAATTTTCTCTCTGAAAATCACTAATATACAATAGTCATAGCAATAGCACTTAGACTTATATAAGGTCATTGAGGACCTGTATACTGCACGAGTCAAAAAGAGGGCTGTGAAAATATTTACAGACCCCTCACATCCCAGACATAAACTATTTCAACTCCTTCCCTCAAAATGATGCTATAGAGCACTGGCATATCAGAACAACTAGAAAGCTAAACTGCCCAAGGAGCTGCTGATCCAGTTCTACAGAGGAATTATTGAGTCTGTCATCTGCACCTCTATAACTGTCTGGTTTGGTTCTGCAACCCAATAAGACAGACACAGACTTCAGAGAGTAATTAGGACTGCAGAAAAAACAATTGCTACCAACCTGCCTTCAACTGAGGACCTGTATACTGCACGAGTCAAAAAGAGGGCTGTGAAAATATTTACAGATCCCTCACATCCTGGACATAAGCTGTTTCAACTCCTTCCCTCAAATGACGCTAAAGAGAACTGCACACCAGAACAATTAGACACAAGGACATTTTTTTCCTGAAAGCCATCACTCTGCTAAACAAATAATTCCCTCAACCCTGTTCAACTATTACAAAGTCTGCACTACTATTACTGTTAATCTTCTCATCACTCCTTATCGTCCATCCCCTCCCACTTGTGACTGTATGACTGTAACTTTGTCGCTTGTATCCTTACGAGTTATATTGACTGTTTTCTAGTATGATTTGATTGCTTATTGTACCCTATGACTAACATTAAGTGTCGTACCTTATGATTATTGATTCTTAATGAATATATCTTTTATTTTGTGTACACTGAGAGCATTTGCACCAAGACAAATTCCTTGTGTGTCCAACCACACTTGGCCAATAAAGTATTCTGTTCTATTCTATTCTAGACACAAAGACAGTTTTTCCCTGAATGCCATCGCTCTGCTAAACAAATAATTCCCTCAACACTGTCAAACTATTTACTAAGTCTGCATTACTATCACTATTACTATTAATCCTCCCATCTTTCCTTTCACCCATCCCCTCCCACTATGACGGTAACTTTGTCGCTTGTATCCTTACGATTTCTATTGACTGTTTCCTAGTATGATTTGATTGCTTATTTGTACCCTATGACCACCCTTGAGGTCTGTTGTTCCTTCCATCCTGGATTCCATGCTGCATAAATATTTAACCAAGTTATACAATTGTGTTGCGATAAGACAGGGAGCAGAGACTCCAATGTTTTAGCAGGGTGGGTGGGCTTTTCTTTAAATGGGGATCCAACCCCCAGCTTGGAGAGAAAGAGAGAGGAAAAAATTTCAGCTTGAGTAAGTGTGGTAGGTAAACAGTCCAGCTTGTTTGTTTAGCCTTTTTAAAGGTACCTTGATTGACAAAACACGCCCAGGTTTCCTGAAAGAATTATTGACTTTGCAAAAAAAAAAAAAAAGCGCATTTCCACACAAATGGTGTTTGTTTTTCAAACGAGGGCCTACAGAAGTGGTAAGCTGCTAACAATGGACAATGTTGTACAGGTATTTCCTACAGGTGTGACTGAGCAGGACATTGATAAGGCTGGGCACAAAACATCTCTGGACTGCTAACAATTTAAACATTTCGCATCTCCAACGCCTCCCTTTGCTCTGTTGGCCCAGTCGAAAAAATAGAAGAGAGCAGAGCTGACCAACTAATAGAGAGATATGGTGGTCGACAGGGTTTAAAAACAGGGCATGTTTGACAAGCTGCCACTGTGCTTTCCGACAAGCTCTGATTAATCTGGATGGAAAATATTGATAGTTGTTTTTTCTTGTTCAGCCCTGATGAAGCTCGGGCTGCGAAAATAAAACAGGCAGCAGAGAAGAAGAAAGTGGAGCAAGGCATCTGACCCAGTGGTGGGATTCAAATTTTTTTACTACTGCTTCTGTGGACGTGGCTTGGTGGGCGTGGCAGGGGAAGGATACTGCAAAATCTCCATTCCCTCCCCACTCCTGGGGGAAGGTTACTGCGAAACCCCCATTCCCTCCCCATCCCACTAACCTGCTTTCCAGCTCCATTCTCCTGTGCAAGGCAACAAAAGGAGACCCAGCCGATCAACTGAGCCAGCACCTTAATCACTGAGTATAATTTTGGATTCTCTTATGTGCAAACCAGGGCAATGTATGACATTTTGAGATGCAAAATCTGAAATAGTTGGAAAGGAAGAATTTCAAACCTTTTATTGATGTATCATGTCCCCTCTTCCGTTTCTTCTGCAAATTCTGAATTTTCTCAGTCACATAGCAGTAGTCTTCTTTTACCGAACCTCCTGCGAGGGCTTTGTCTTCATGAGGACCAACCATCTTTATAAATCAGAGAAATTGATCCAGACAGGTTTAAGATGCATGAAGAAAAACGTCATGTAATTTAGGGGATCTGTCCTCTTTTCCATTTATACTGAAAATACGGCTCAGTTTTTCACACTCGAAACCAGTCAAGTCAGGTCTGGTTATATTCCCATAAGTAGATACGCTTTTTAGATGCAACCATAAGACAAGCTGTTCTTATTGTGGTTTAAATCAGGTGTCACTTAGGAAAGACTTGTTGACTTCAATCTCCAGAGGTCCCCAGCCAGCATGAGTTGAAGCCCAGAAAAATTGCCAAATTTAAAGATTAGGTTTATTAAATAACAAACCTAATGAGCAACTACAAAATTCTCAGACCCCTAGTGAGAGGGCTGAAGATCTCTAGAAGATCCTGAACTACAGTACAGGTAGTCCTTGACTTAAGACCAAAATGTCCATTGCTAAATAACACTGTTGTTAAATGACTTTTGCCCCCATTTTACGACCTTTCTTGCCACAATTATTAAGCGAATCAGTGGAGATGTAAAGTTAGCAACACGGTTGTTAAGTGAAATCTGGCTTCCCCATTGACTTTGCTTGTCAGAAGTTTGCAAAAGGGGATTCACAGGACTCTGGGGCAATGCAACTGTCATAAGTACATGCCAGTTGCCAAGCATGAATTGAATTTTGATGACATGACCATGGGGATGCTGTTTAGTTTAGTTTATTGTCATTGCACCTCGTACAACGAAATCAAACACCATCTTCAGTGCACATCATGACCATGAAAATAAACACAAACACACATCCTTCACCCTCCACACATTGAACTGAAAACCCGCAGCACCGCACCAACACTACACTATACAGCAGAATTCAAAAGCGCTACTGCCCTGGGATAGAAGCTGTTTTTCAGCCTATTTGTCCTTATTTTTATTATTATTTTTATTATTATTTTTTATTATTTTTATTACTCTGTACCGTCTGCCAGATGGTAATAGTTCAAAAAAGGGTTCCCAGGATGAGATGGATCTATGAGAATGTTTTGAACTTTCTTAAGGCAGCGGGAGCTATAAAGCTCTTCCAAAGAGGGGAGAGGGCAACCAATGATCCTCTGGGCAATGACAGTTAACCCTCTGGAGTGCTCTCCTAACTGCCACTGTGCAATTGGCAAACCATACAGAGGTGCAGTAAGTTAAGATACTCTCTATAGTGCAGCGGTAGAAGGTCACCAGCAATTTTTCATTCAGTTGTTGTTTTCTGAGAAGTCTCAGGTAGTATAATCTCTGCTGGGCCCTTTTGACCAGGGCTGCAATGTGAGCACCCCAGGTCAGGTCCTCTTTTATGGTAACATCCAGAAACTTAAAACTGGCCACTTGCTCCACTCAGTCTCCATTGGTATGTAAAGGCTGGATTTCTGATCTGTTCCTTCTATAGTCCACTATAAGCTCCTTGGTTTTATTGGTGTTGAGGACCAAGTTATTGTCTCCACACCACGAAAGCAACCGGTCCACCTCATCTCGGTAGGCAGACTCATCCCCCCTGGAGATGAGTCCCACCACTGTTGCATCATCTGCAAATTTAGTTATGAATGTAAAACACAATCATAAATTACTTTTTATAGTGCTATTATAAATGTCTATGGAGATTCTCAGTCATCCAGGTCATGGCTGTCCCAAAGGTGTTTTTTCCAGAGGCAACTGGACTTTGTTTTTCTTTGAAGACGTTTCGCTGCTCATCCAAGAAGCTTCTTCAGCTCATCCAAGAAGCTGAAGAAGCTTCTAGAATGAGGAACGAAAGTTCAGTTGCCTCTGGAAAAAACCCCTTTGGGAGTGCTATTGTAACTTCAAGCGGTCACTAAATGAATGACTGTAAGTTGAGGACTACCTGTCCTCTTCTCAGCCACTCCCAATGCCAATAGGAAAGGTTGTTTGGAATTGTAGGCCAGCAAAATCCCAGGAGGCCCAATTTTCCAATCTCGTTCAGTGATTTCATAACCCCATCATTAAAATATTGGATTATTTCGACCCCTTCAAAACATAGAAACGGACCTCACTCTCAGATGCGACAGTCCCCTCAGAGTCATTCCTTATTGAGTCAGAATTGCCGTTATCTAAAAGAAACGAAGACATACGGGAGATCAACCTCTATCATAAGGTCTAGAAACACATTTTTTCCCACTCTTTTTGAGTAGAGAAAAGTATGTAAGACGGGAAAGAGTTCTCCCTTCTTTTTTAAAAAATACAATTTTTATTATTTTTAATTGTTACAAACAACTCATTGTGTGAATAGTGTGGTCCCAAAGTGTTTTACATTTTAAAAACAAATATGACAATAATTTTACATTAATATTGTTGACTTTCTTATGCAATTTTATATTAATATGTTTTATCAATCTTAATTTTAATCCTTCAATATTCCCATATACTGTTTTGTGTCAATCTCTACATTCTTAACACCCCTTCTTTTGTTATAAATTCTGTATTACTCATCATATCTGCAATATTTAACAATTTGTATAATTCACATAGTCATTCATTACTCCATGTTTAATTTATATTTCAATTATTTATCCCCTTTTAATTCTTAATTTTGCCACCATTGCACTTTAAGCAAAATCCCTTCCTAATCCCATTTATACTAAAGCAAACCATATTTAAACATTTAACCTATTGTTCAATTCTAGTAACGCTATAATTACTTTTATCTATTACTATATCTCACTATCCTATTTTTTTGTTTTGTTCTAATCTATCAGGTTCCACATGTCATTTCTTTTACTACCTTATAATATTATTTTTCAGATTTATTACAGATTTATAATATATCATTGAAAATAATCTTATTTTCAAGCATTAATGTCATGTTTATTACAATTTACCATATTAGTTGTTACTTCTTAAAGGCTCAGAAAACAGAGAAGCATGAGGCTTTCTAATCACCAGGATCTGGGATAATTTATACAGTATTGCACAAGTGTTTGTGAGTCCACTGTTCAGTTGTGTCTTCTGCTTTATTTGGAGAAGGTCCTATGTTCCAGTTTTAGAACATAGAAGCAGGGGTGTGATTTAATTGGTATAATAACCGGTTTGTTGAGTGTGTGCTTTGCGAGCGCATGTGTGCTTTGCGTGTGCACCAAACATGCGCTCTGCGAGTATGCTCCGCGTTCACCAAGGTAATACTTCCCTTCAACTGCAGCCGAAGAAAACAGCTGAGGTGCGGCAAACCACTCTGCCACGCGAATTAGCTGTGCTCTAACAAAAAGGCAAAAAGCACAGGAAAGAGCAGGGGCAGGCAGGCATGTGGGCAGGCCCACATGCTCACCAAAGGGAACTGGTTCAGAGCCAGCTGATCATTGGAGCAAGGGGTTTGCCTGAACCGGTCCGAACCGGTAGAATCCCACCCCTGCATAGAATAATAGAGTGGGAAGGAACCTCAGAGGCAGGGGTGGGATTCAAAATTTTTAACAACCGGTTGTGTGGGCATGGCTTAGGTGGTGGGCATGGCTTGGTAGTCATGTGACTGGCTGGGTGTGGCCAACTCAATATCACTCACATCGAGGCACACATCTCCTCACCTGGCCTCTCATGACTGTGAGGATGCTGCAACAGTCGTAAGTGTGAAAAACGGTCATTAGTCACTTTTTTCAGTGCCATTGTAACTTTGAATGGTCACTCCACACCAGCAAAGTACCAGAAAAGGAGGGGGAAAAAACTCCAGAGAAGTTCCTGAGACAGGAAGTCTAGTCCTGCCAAAAATGTAATAAGGGTTAATGGAGAGGCAAATTTCTGTAAGCAACACCAGAATGTTTCCTTCCTGCCTTCCTTACAGGATTAGGCCAGTAATTTCTTCTAACAACCGGTTCTCCAAACTGCTTAGAATGTTAACAACCGGTTCTACAGAATAGGTGCGAACTGGTAGAATCCCACCCCTGCTTAGAGGTCTTCTAGTCCAACCCCTTGCTCGAACAGGAGACCCTATACCAGTGGTGGCAAACCTTTTTGGCTCCTGTGCCAAAAATTGTGTGCACGCTTGTGCACGAGCACTCACGTGCCAGCACCCAGAAGGCAATGCTTGCGCCCCCCACACCCCCTGTGCATGTGCGCACAATTCCCTGCCCCCTTACCTGCACTGTGCCTCTCAGCTGATTTTCAGCTGGTTTGAGGCCTTTTTCGGCCTCCCAGGCTTGAAGACAGCCTCTGCAGCCTGAAAAATAGGCCCGTTTCATCACTTCTGGTATTTCCGGAAATACAGGAAGTGATGAAATGGGCCTATTTTTCAGGCTGCAGAGGCTTTCCTCAAGCTTGGGAGGCCGAAAAAGGCCTCAAACAGGCCGAAAATCAGCTGGGAGGCGCACGCATGTGCAGTGAGGTAAGTTTGCCTGCAGCTCGTGTGCTGGCACAAATCGCTCTGCGTGCCATCTGTGGCATGCGTGCCATAGGTTTGCCATCATGACCCTATACCATTTCAGACAGATGGTTGACCAGTCTCTTTTTAAAAGCCACCAGGATGGAGTACCCACAACTTCTGAAGGTAAACTTTTCCACTGGTTGATTTTGGTACTGAGGAAGGCAATGCTCTGGAGAGCTATTTCAAATCAAAATGTTGATCCTGGACTCAAGATTTGATAAGGTGGGGATCATTCAGGACTTTATACATTTGAACAAGTGCCAAACATTTCTAGTTGTTCTTGATGAAGGACTCAAAGTTCCCCAGATTTCAGAAGAGCACAAAAGGCCAACTGTCTAATAGACTCCAAGTTTACTTAAACTCCGAAGTGTTGTTTGCTCAACAAGATTGACGCTACATGCAATCCTGGATGTAAGCTTTCCATTTTAAGAGAAATGAAATTACTGGTTGAGCAACTTTAATCATTTCCTGGGAATAGGACAAGGGGTCTTTGGAAGCTACATATGATTTGCATGATCACATATTTCATATTTAATATATTTCATATTTAATATATTTCATATTTACATATCAAGTATTTCATATTTGTCCATCATGAGAAATGTCTCTTTGCTCAAGACTTGGTAACATATCCTACCCTTCTAGAACCTCAACACGCATTGAAGTTTCTCTTCTAGAACCAGCTGTTGATCATACTGTTTCAAACTTGGATAATTGATATCTAATGTATCTGGATAGTAATCCTTGACTTATGACCACAGTGGAGACTAGCATTACTGTTGCTAAACAAGGCAGATGTTAAGTGACTTGTGCTCTCTCTCTCTCTCTCTCTCTCTGCACATATACATATATACAACACACGCACACTCACACACGAATAACAGAGTTGGAAGGGACCTTGGAGGTCTTCTAGTCAAACCCTTGCTCAAACAGGAGACCCTATACTGTTCCAGTCAAACGGCTGTCAAGTCTCTTTCAGAAAAGTGCAAAATATGGTTCTCTTACCTGGCCTCTCAGGGTCTGGATTCTCCACTTGAAAAGACATATTGACTTCTGTGTCAGCAGTGGAATTGTGTGAAGATGTCTTAGACATAGGAGGTTCTCGTGGCAAAGATACCTGCAGAGGTGACAAGAGTTTAAAAGAAAGAAAATTACAGCCTTGCAAAGTCCTGTAACATCCACAATGACTATGTTAGAAGACAGAATATGGAATAATGGGATTGGAAGGGAACTTGGAGGTCTTCTAATCCAGTGGTCGCCACTGGTGGTCTGCTAGAAACTTTTTTTTTTTAAAATAAATTTTTTATTAATTTTCCAAATTTTAAAAAACATAAAACAAAACTTCATACTTTGTTATCAACATCAAGACATCTTTTGCATTTCCTCACATTTTTCAGTATATGTATTTACTTATTCCTTTACCATTACATCTTAATCTTACTATAAATCAATATCTTTTATCCTTACATCTCAATCTTCTCCATGGTATATTTACATATTTACATATTCCCTCATTCTTTTCCTAATTGCCATTTTATTTTATTTTTTATTTCTAGTCCGCTAGAAACTTTTGGTGGGCCGCAGAGAAATGTCCCCCCACCTCCCCGCAAGCAATCCAGGCTGCATGGGAACGCAAGACTGCACCACCCACATGGCCCGTGGGAATACAACGTTGCACCGCCCACATGGCCCAGTCACCCGCTGGCCCCCACCCTTCAGCTGAGCACAAACCTTACCTTGAGTAAAGCCACACGAGATGGAACTGGAAGGTAAGACCAATGGTGGGGGAGGGAAATCTACCCCAGGGTGGCTTGCTGACGTTGGTTGGAAAGTCAGTCTTGCAGAAGCAGTGTGGGAAACTTCGGCCGGGCACCTCGAGTGAAGGCGGAATGCCAAAGCTGTGCGGAATGCAAGTAGCGCGGCGCTCCTGCACCTTCCAGCCATCTCCATCACCGCTTCAGCCCGCCTGTGCCACTGCCCCCCTCTTGCTGCAACGGCACCATTACCTCGTCCTGACCAGCAAGGGCTGCACTGCGCTTTGCACATTGCACCACCCACAAATTTGCACATTACACGTGCCACCCCCTACGGTGGAGATTTCCAACCCCGCCATGGGCCGGTCCCATATTCCAGAGCTGCAGTAGTCACAGCACTGGCCCTTGGGTCATCCCAGAGCAGCTCCTCCAGTCCATGGCAGGCCGGTGCACCCTGGTGGAGGAGCAGCTGCTGTGGGATGACCCAAGGGCCAGTCTTGTGACCACTGCAGCCCTGGAATATGGGACCGACTTTCCCACCAACGTCAGAAAACCATCGCCAGTCCAAATTCGTATTAGTGGTCCACGGGATTTAAAATTATGGGTTTGGTGGTCCTGAGGTCCAAAAGGTTGGTGACCCCTGTTCTAGTCCAATCCCCTGCTCAAGCAGAGACCCTATGCCAGGGGGTGTCCAACCTTGGCAACTTTAAGACTTGTGGACTTCAACTCCCAGAATTCCTCAGCCAGCAAAGCTGGCTGAGGAATTCTGGGAGTTGAAGTCCACAAGTCTTAAAGTTGCCAAGGTTGGACACCCCTGCCCTATGCCATTCTGGACAAATGGCTGGCCAGTCTCTTCTTGAAAACCTCCACTGTGGAACATCCACACCTTCTGGACGTAAGTCATTCCTTTGATTAATTGTTCTCATTGACAAGAAATTTCTCCTTAGTTCTAGGTTGCTTCTCTCTTTAATGATCCTGTTCAGGTGAGCGAAAGATTTCCCATCGGCCTTTGTACCTCAGGCCAACTTTTCAGCAGTGTGGGAGCATGTTCCCGCACGCACCTAACACGCACGCACCTAAGATGTGCAGCTTTCTTCACACCAGCTGAGGCCTGAGAGGATAAAGAACAGAAAAGAGGACAGGAGAAAGAAGAGAAAAGTGCAAGATTGGCCCTCCCACCCTAGGGTCTCAAGCAGGAGACCCTACGATGATGACCATGGAGATACTGTAATGGTCATATGTGTGAAAACTGTCATCAATCTATTTTTTCAGTGCCGTTGTAATTTCAAATGGTCACTAAATGAATGATGGTAAGTCAAGGACTACCAATATGTATGAAGTAGCTGAATATAACCGAGGAAATTGTTGGGGCAGAAATAGCCAAAGAAAAGATGCACAGATGAAAAATATATTTCTTACCGGAGAAACTGCTACATTTTCCCTGGTTCTGGCCGTGAATGGTTCCATTTGTTGGTTCCCGTAATGGTGTTTCTGGGTGGTCCCAAGCCAGCTGGACAAACAGGTTTTCTGAACAACAGCGTCCTCACTCTCATTTCTGCCTGGACTTCGCCTTTCATGTTTCACTGAGGACTGATGGTGCCAGTTGGTGCCACTTTCTCTTCCCCTTCCATAATCCGATAAATCCAGAGGTGCTTCCGTGGCATTGTCCTGCACAGATGTGGCTTTCTCTCCTTGGTCTGGGTTTTCTCTATTGACCTGGAACAGCTGCTCTAGTATATCGTCCGCTGAGTCTTCTGGGCAGTGTTTTTCCTTCTTCCCTTCTTTGCTGACGCTTGGGGATAGCGAAGGGATCTGACTCCAAGATTGATCCGAGCCGTCCTCGCTTCTTCCTTTCCCTTCCTGCTCCATCAACAAGCAACGGAGTTTCTCCGAGCTGTTAAGAAGCTGGAGCCTGTTTTCCAGATGGCGGTCCTTCATGTACAACACAGCGCCAGGGAGTTCCAAGATGGTAGCTCGGTCTTCCCACTCCTCGTGGGGCTTCAGTCGACTGCCAACATCCTTAGCCAGCAACAGGTGGTGAGGGAAATCGCCCTCTTTGCTGGCCGAGTTATTCCGGAGGCCAAGATGATGCAGGGCTAAACTTTGGTTGAAGAGGTAGAGCTGTTCCTTTTTGGTGTTAAACCTCAGGTTCTCACAAGGCGAGGTGGAGGCACGGCAATCCAATCTGTTGGCTCTTAAAAATCTAGAGAAATAAATGTGATTAGGAAAATATTAGAATGGGCAGAAATGAACAGATTAACACTTTGTCAACTAAAAAGATACTCCTTTGGTCTTTTTAGCTGCCAGGAAAAGGGAGTGGGGGAAAACAAGGCATTCCTTAAATGCTTAGATAATCATCCCGGCAGCCCAAAGTTGTCAGAGCATAAGAAAGTTATTGGAGAGTATGATGGATAACTCTTGAAGATGGATGTGTCCCATTGGAGAAGTCACAGCCAGCGGGTGGGGGGAAGACCAGGGTCAAGGGGGAAATGTATGATGTGATTTAGTATTTAGTATCGGCTGCACCCAGCTAAATGCCAACATGGCCACTTCTAATAAATCAATTTTCTTTTCTTTGAGATGCGGCTGGAGACTTATGATTTAAATGGGGGTGGATTTGTTGGAGTCCTGACACACTTGCAATTAAAGACAAGTGTCAGCTTTGGAAGCCATATTGAGATTTGATGCTCCCACGCTGCCACAATTCAGCCTGAGAAAGTGGGAGGGGGGAATTTATTTGAGTATATCTAGTTAGACAAAATAAAATTCTTTTGCTGGTTCAAGGTCACTTGAGTGTGGTACATAGTGAAATGGGAATCTTACTTTAGGACAGATGGTGACTGGATCATGCGATGTGATAATGGCTAAGGGGGGATGGATTTGTATTTTTGACTTTTGCAAGGAAGCCCGGAACTTTCAGTTTCGGGATGCCACAGATGTGAGATGTCAAGATATCTTGCCTACATCAATCACAATTCTCAAACAATTTGACCAAAAACTGCTGGCTGGGCCTGTGGGCCATCACAGAATAACTCACCGGAGAACATCAGGTTTGTTTTAACCTAGTTTTAATCCTATTTATTCTACATTTTTTTTACACGTGCTATATTTCAATGTCCTATTTTATACCTACTTTGTTGGCTCAATGATGAATGTTATATGTCTATAATTTGTAGGTGCTTCTGACACGCATAAAGATCAGCTTGGTAAAGATTGCCATAAGCAAAGGATCTAGGCACTCGTTCAGGTAAACCTCGAGTTACAACAGTTCATTTAGTGACTGCTCAATGTTACAGTGGCACTGAAAATAGTGACTTATGATCATTTTTTATACTTATGACCATTGCAGCATCCCCACGGTCACGTGATTTACATTTGGATGCTTGACAACTGACTCATATTTATGACGGTTGCCAGGTTCAGAAGTCATATGATCCCTTTTGCGGCCTTCTGACAAGCAAAGTCAATGGAGAAACCAGTTTCACTTTACAACCGTGTTACCAATTTAACAACTGCAGTGATTCACGTAACAAATGTGGCGAGAAAATGGGGCAAAACTCCCTTCACAAATTTCTCACCTTGACAACATAAATTTTGGGCTCAGTTGTGGTGGTAATTTGAGGACTACCTGTGCATGTGTTTGAGAGAGATGGAGAAAGGAGAAAATTCAGATTATTCTGGAGCTACTCACTGCTGAAGGGAACTCCCAGTCTTGATGGATTCTTTCAAATTTCTATTTTTTTCAAGAGTTTAGAAATGCAGCAGCCTTGGAAATACTGGACCAAGTCTGGGGAAAACCAGGCTCAATCCTCTTTTGGATTTATAGAATAGAATAGAGTAGAGTAGAGTAGAGTAGAGTAGAGTAGAGTAGAGTAGAATAAGAATTCTTTATTGGCCAAGTGTGGTTGGACACACAAGGAATTTGTCTTGGTGCAAATGCTCTCAGTGTACATAAAAGAAAATATACATTCGTCAAGAGTCATAAGATACAATACTTAATAATAGTCATAGGGTACAAATAAGGAATCAAATCATACTAGGAAACAGTCAATAAAAATCGTAAGGATACCAGCAACAAAGTTACAATCATACTGTCAGCCTCAAGATCTCTTCTACATCTTTTCTACTGCTATGCTCATTGCTCTCTTTCGGCTGTCATTAGTAAGGGGGGGGACGGGGACTGGAGGGGAAGAAAGCTGGAGGTGTTACATTCCTGTGCTGTAGATGAGAAGGAGGAGGGGGAGTATAAATTCTTGTCCTTAAGTTTCTATTTCCTTGCCTAGCTTTCTTTCCTTTTGCGCAGCTGCGAAGTTTTATCAAAATATGTCAAGGTCAATGGACAGAGGCCTCATCACCACCTGAAGATGCCCACATGATCATATTCAGAACTTTTAATTGGAAGAGTCTTTTGGACTTTGGGGGGTGGGAACAATTCCATCCCTTTGTATATGTGATCTGCGCGCCATATTCTTTAGATTCAGAATCTTCCCTGTAGCTTCCACTTTGAAATTCAGTAAAAGGAAAACCTTTGCTCTAACCATTGGAGTCTGAGTGTTTCTTTCTTGGATTTTGAATGGAGCACAGACTGACACATACAGTCACAAGTGGGAAGGGATGGGTAAAAGGAAGGATGGGAGAATTAATAGTAATAGTAATGCAGATGGAATGAGAATGAGGGTGATGAATAGAATGACTAAAAGGCATAGAGTTTTTACTCTAGAAAAATGCCCTTCTTATCCAGAAGGAAGTTGAAGACTGTACAGGTAGTCCTGGACTTACAACCATTCATTTAGTGACTGTTTGAACTTGCAACAGTACAGGAAAAAGTGACTTATAACCGTTTTTCACACTTACGACCGTTGCAGCATCTCCCTGGACACGTCATCGAAATTCGGACTCTTGGCAACTGACTCATATTTATGACGGTTGCAGTGCCCCGGGGTCACGTGATCCCCTTTTGCAACCTTCTGACAAGCAAAGCTAATGAGGGAAGCTAAATTCACTTAACAACCATGTTACTGACAACTGCAGAATGTCAACTCATAGAACATTTTGTATAAACGTTTTATAGTTGACAAAAGAAAGAAGCGGGGGATGTTTCAAAGAGCAGGTGGCAGTGTGGAATCAAAAGTACATTCCATTCATATTTTCTTCAAAGACTGATTAGATGACTGAAGCTTCTGCCGCACAAAAATCTAATTGGAGAGCATGATTGATGACTTTTGGCTATGGACATCTTTTGTTGGATGATACACCTAGAGGGATTCACTGAACAGCAGTGACAAAAAAAGGTCGTAATATGGGGCAAAACTTGCTTAACCTCTGTCTTGTTGAGCAACAAGACTCAATTGCGATCGTATAAGTCGAGGACTACCTGTAATGTAGGAATTATTGGAGGGATGACCACTTACGCTTCAAAGCTGGGACTTTGATCACAGTGAGGAGATGGTGGTGTTTTGCTTGTAAGGGGTGGGGAGCCACTTTCTGGGTAATCTCTTTCTTGTGAGGAGGTTCGGGATCCTGTTCTCTTCAGCTCAACGGTTCCCTGCAATTGGTTGACCCTCTTCTGAGAGCTCTAAAAACAGAGGAAGGAAGAGAGCAGTCAAAACATGGGTCTCACATGGGGAGCCCAGAGGAGCTTGCAGCTGTGGGGTTGGCTAGTTGCTTGAGAGCCGCCCCCCTTCCTCTTTTAACTAATTTTAACAGTGTTTAATCAGCCCTACTTCCTTCTAAAATTTTAACTTTTATCACTGTTTTTATGTTTTGGCACTTTTTTTATTGTACACTGCCCAGGGCCCCAGGGAGATGACAATTCAAAGTGTCATGTCCCTGTCGGAGTCTGAATACAAGGAGGAAGATGAACAGCTGACAGGGAGTGGGAGTGTGGCTCTGTTGGCTGTGGAGGAAACTGGGGAAGGGCAAAGTCCAGCTGGGCAGATCAGGGGAGAGGTAGAACAAGGGAGAGGGAGTTCGGAGAAGAGAACATGGGTTGCATGGCCTACAGGAGGGGAAAGGGCCCTGATTCCCTTCATTAGCCACACCTGGGAATGAGAGTTTAAAAGAAATGCATGCTGAGTGCGGCAGCTGCTGGGAGCAAACGTGAGTTTATCTTGTGTTGACTTTGCTTATCTGTGTTCCTGGCGTCTTCCCAACCATGTGGAGCTATTGCCATGCCTTCATGTCTGGAATTCTGGCTCCTGCCCTGTCGGACCAATTGCCTTATTTTGCCTTGATTGGACTTATAGTTACAGTTTTTGTTGACCATGTTTTGGATTTGATTTTTCTGCAGCCAAAGGCTGGGAGAGTCTGGGAGAGCCAGAAGGTAACCAGGACATTGGGGGCGAAGTTGGAGCTAATAAAGGGACTCCTACTGATTATCTGACGATGTTGCCTTTGTGCCATGACCCGGGTCATCACACAAAAATTATAGACAGTCAGTCAGATGATCTATCTATCTATTGCTTGATAAATATAAATTCCCTCTTTCAGACTGGGCATAGACACTGCAGCCAACTAGAATACTGTGTTCTGTGGTACCAGCCCATGGTGATAAGTTCTAGAATGGCAAAGGTTAATTTTTCAGCCCCTTCCCCCCAGGTCTTCAAGAAAAAGAGACTGAGAATGTAAAATGGATCAGCTGGTTGGCCTTTTGGGGCGAGTGTAACCCTTGGATATGCCTAGGTTCACTTTGGGTTAAAAATAACCCTCTGGAATTACAGTGGTTGACTAGGCCAGTTAATTAACCCAGTTTTGCTGTTCCTACAATACGGTTATCTCCCAAGTGTTCCAATTAAGTAGGTTAGAACAGAGCCATTAAATTGGAAAGATCCCAGGTGACCAGCTCATCATAAATATAGATTATAAATAGATCACTTTGAAGGCTGCAGTTGAAAGAATAATCCCTAGCACTCGCACAATGTTGGAAAGGAGACCACATGCCAACAGAGAGTTTAATAATCCAAAAAATCTACAACTGCGCTGAAATGGACAAACTACTCTAAAATTAAAAGAAAAGGAAGACTCAAAGTACTATACAGTCTGGGAAAACTGGTACAAATGGATACATTTTAGAAATAAGCAAGTAAATAAATAAGGAAAGAATAGTTTAAAGAGGTTAATGTATGAGAAATCACCAGGAATGTGAAATATGTATTGGAACAACATTTGGTATATAAGCAGCATCAAAATGATTTGTAATATTTACAGTGTTTTTTGTTTTAATGAGTTGTATTGTATTTTGTATTTATTCTTTTTTTAAATATTTAATAAAGGTTTTTCTTAAAAGAAAGAAAGAAAGAAAGAATAATCCCGGGACATGTCAAGCCAAATTCTCCAACTTGTATAAAATATGGACATTAAACACAATTGCTTGTTAAACATTGGGTTAATAATTTGGGCAGATAGTCAACATTTTTACAGAGAAGCTGTGACATGATTTCTTCTCTCACTTGATCCAGCCTTCAGGTTGTCCATCCTTGATGATTTTAAGACTCAAGGACTTTAACTCCAAAATTCTGGGAGTTGAAGTCCACAAGTCTTCAAGTTGCCAAAGTTGGACATCTCTGATTATATAGCAATAGCACTTAGACTTATATACTGCTTTACAGTGCTTTACTCTAAGCGGTGTACAGAGTCAGCATATTGCCCACAACAATCTAGGTCCTCACTTTACCCATCTCAGAAGGATAGAAGGCTGAGTCAACCTTGAGCCAGTCAGGATAGAACTGCCAATCGGCAGTCAGCAGAATTAGCCTGCAATGCTGCATTCTAACCACTGAGACATCACAGTTCATAACTGAACTGCCGAATTGCTGGCAGATGGCAGCCTGCAAATTAGTTTTCAATATGCATTGTAACCACTGCACCACCATGCATATAATATAAGAAATGGCATTTTCCAGCATCAGAAAGACTGGTTTCTGATACTATATAACTTAACCCTAACTTTGCTAGTTTCAAGCCAACTGTGAAGTGTCCAGAAGTAATAGCAATAAGCACTTAGACTTATATACCACTTTACAGTGCTTTACAGCTCTTCTAAACGAGTCAGCCTATGGCCCCCAACAATCAGGGTTCTCATTTTACCGACCTGGGAAAGATGGAAGGCTGAGTCAACCATGAACCGGTCAGGATCGAACTGCCAAACTGCTGGCAGACGGCAGTCAGCAGAATTAGCCTGCAGTACTGCATTCTGACCACTGCGCCATCACAGCTCTTAAACTGTTTCCTACTAATAATTTCTATGCTCACCTTCAGGAAAGCTTTTAGCCCAAGATCAAGAATCAAATTCAGGGAGAGAAGACAAAAAAGACTAAAGTTAGATAGGAAATAAGTTACCATATCCAGAGCATGGTCTCCCTGGAGAAGGATGTTAGGGGAGATCCTGCTTTCTGGAGAAAGTCTGTGTTCAGGAGACTCATCTGTAGGAAGAAAATAACATTTATTTCAGATGATATAGTGCTACAAGTAGAGATGTTTCTCTTTTTAAACTGCTCACCATCCTTCCAGTGGTGGGATTCAAATTTTTTTACTACCAGTTCTATGGGCATGGCTTGGTGGGTGTGGCAGGGGAAGATTGCTGCAAAATCCCCATTCCCTCCCCATCCCACTAACCTGCTTTCCAGCTCCGTTCTCCTGTGCAGGGCAACAAAAGAAGACCCAGCCAATCAGCCGGGACTCGGGAGGTGGAGAATAGATGGGGGCAGGGCCAGTCAGAGGGGGTATTCTACTCAAAATTTCTGCTATGGTTCTCCGAACTACTCAAAATTTCTACTACCGGTTCTCCAAAACCTGTCAGAACCTGCTGAATACCACCTCTGCATCCTTCCCAAACTGGATCTCTCTGGATCCACTGAGAATCCAGTTCCTAAAGTTGCTAACAACATAGCTACTCCTAAAATATGCTGGAAATTCTGGGAGTTTTAGTCCCAATCCATTGAGAAGGCACTAGGTACAATGGATCTTTTTGGCTCAGGATAGGTAGTCCTCGACTTACGACCACAATTGGGATTTTGAATTTCCAGGAGAGTTGTTGAGTGAGACATGGCTGATTTTTATCGGTTTTTTTTTTTTTTTTGGCATGGTTGTTAAATGAATCATGTTGTTGTTAAGCAAGTCTGGCTTCTCCCCTTGACTTTGTCTGTCGGAAGCCAGGTCACACGTGGCGATTGCGTGACCCTGGGACACTGCAACCATTGTAAATACATGCCAGTTGCCAAACGCCCAAATTTGGCATGTTGTAAGCTACCTAGAGTCACGTGACTGCCAGGCGGGTGGCATATACATTTAATTAGTAAAACAATAAAATAAAGATAAATGATACTTTTGAACAAAATAAATACATTTTCATCACAAGGCCGTGGGAATGCTACAATGGTTGTAAGCATGAAAGTCATTTTTTCCAGTGCCCTTTGTAACTTCAAACGGTCACTAAATGAATGGTTGTAAGTAGAGGACTACGTCTATCTCTCACTCCGGTTGAGAGCAACAGGGTATGGTTTTAGACAAGATTTTCCCCAGAATTTTAGGATGAAGTGGCTTAAATCTGGGCTCTCTGGCGTGCAAAGCAGGGAGCTAGATATCTTAAGGTAGCATCTTTCTGCTGCTGGAGGTTCTGCTAGGCTCCCGATCTAGAACTGACTGAAGAGTAAACTGGGCCCACTTGCAGAAGAAACGTGCCTCCTTCCAGCGGCTCGGGACACTCGTCTTCAGTTTCTGGGCTCGTGTTTTTCCCAACGCTCGGTTTCCTGCTTCGGCTGGAGAGGATAGACAAAGACACGCCTGGGACGAAGTTTTCTTCCCTGGGCTGCCCTTTGAAAGTTTTTGGCCTGTCCCTGTTGCCGCAGAAAGAAAACATACGAAAACAAAGATGAAACACGAGAGGGTGTAAAGGCATCGGTCTGTAGGTCTCGCATGGGCTTTTATAATAGTCCTGGGAAGAAAAATAATAATAATCAGAAGCCAGGCATCTTTGGCACTGACTTGGGAACAACGAGAGCGTCAGTTTATTTTCCAAAGCACCCGAAGGCAGGACAAGAAACAATGGATGGGAACTAATTAAGGAGAGAAGCAACCTGGAGCTAGTAAGATACTTCCTAACACTGAGGACAATTAACCAGTGGAACACCTTGCCTTCAGAAGTCGCGGGTGCTTCATTACTGGAGGGCTTTAAGAAGAGACTGGACAGAGGTGTCTCTGGAATGGTATAGGCCTATAGGATCTCCTGCTTGAGCAGGGGGCTGGACTAGAAGACCTCCAAGGTCCTTTCCAGCTCTATTCTGATTGATTGACTGCATGCAGTAAAATATGCAGTAAAATAGGACTTTGCTTTTATCCTT
Source organism: Notechis scutatus (assembly GCF_049901735.1). Lineage (NCBI taxonomy): Eukaryota > Metazoa > Chordata > Lepidosauria > Squamata > Elapidae > Notechis > Notechis scutatus. Next base: position 11,059,525 of record NC_142011.1, on the reverse strand, counting down.
GCTTATTCATGCCATATTTATTTCTCTTGCGGGCAGTGAATTCACAGGCAGCCTAGGGTCTACTCAAGGGCCCTGCTTGAGCGATCCAATTTATGCTGTTCTTCATTCATTCCAAAGGGTTCAAGGGCACCTTCCAATGAAGGAGGATCTTACTTTGGTTTTATTCTCGAAAAGCCTTTGAAAAGTCAGCTGTTTTCTCGCTAGCCTCACCAAGAGCAGAGGGGCCTGGGATCAAGTTGAGTACAAAACAACCTTGGTAATCAGGAACATTATTGTCACTTCCAGGTTTGCATTTCGGATTTTCTGGTGCTACATTTTCAATAAGAGCAATAGTGCCATCTGCTGACAGTTGAAGTCACTTTCTAGAACCTAGAACATAGATAATCCTCGGGTGAGCCCAACACATCTGTTGTTTAAGGGAGGGAGACATTTGTTAAGGGAGCTTTGCTCCATTTTACGACATTTCTTGCCCCAGTTGTTAAGCGAATCACTGCAGTTGATAAGTTAGTAATCCGGTTGTTGAGTGAATCTGCCTTCCTCATTGACTTTGCTTGTCAGAAGGTCGCAAAAGGGGATCCCATGACATCCCAGGGACACTGCAACCATCATAAATATAAATATGATTTATCTTTAAATATGAATAAATATGAGCCAGTGGCCAAACGTCTGAATTTTGATCTCATGGTCAAAAGGATGAGGCTGAAAAGGTCATAATCATGAAAAAGAGTGATAAGTCACTACTTTCAGTGCTGTGGTAACTTTGAACGGTCACTAAAGGAACTTTTGTAAGTCGAGGACTATCTGTCATAGGGTTGGAGGGAACCTTGAAGGTCTTCTAGTTCACCCTCCTGCTCAAGAAGGAGACCTTATACCACTGGTGGCGAACCTTTTGGGCTCCCATGCCAAAAAACTGCGCTTGCAAGTGCTCGCATGCCAGGACCCAGAAGGCAATGCCCCCTGCCCCCTTCTGCACAGGCACGCGCAACACCCCCTCACGCCCCCTTACCTGCACTGCAGGTAATACTGGAAATACCGGAAATACCGGAAGTGACAAAACAGGCCCGTTTTTCGGCCTCCAAAGGCTCCAGAGGCTTCCCTCGAGCCCCCGGGAGGGTGAAAATGGCCTCCCACAGGCTCCAGAGGCCTTCCGGAGGCTGAAAATGGGCACTTCTGGTATTTCTAGAAGGCCCGTTTTTCGGCCTCCTGAAGCTGCAGAGGCTTCCCTCAAGTCCCCAAGAGGGTGAAAACGGCCTCCCACAGGCTCCAGAGGCCCTCCAGAGGCTGAAAATGGGCACTTCTGGTATTTCTAGAAGGCCCATTTTTCGGCCTCCTGAGGCTGCAGAGGCTTCCCTCAAGTCCCCAAGAGGGTGAAAACAGCCTCCCCCGGGCTCCAGAGACCCTCTGGAGGCTGAAAACGGGCACTTCCAGTATTTCTGGAAGGCCCATTTTTCGGCCTCCCGAGGCTGCAGAGGCTTCCCTCGATTCTCAGGGAGGCCGAAAAAAGGCCTCAAATGGGCCAAAAATGAACTGCGAGGCACGTGCATGCGCAGTGCAGGTAACTTTGGCTGAGGCCCACACAAATGGCTCCGCATGCCACCTGTGGCATGCATGCCATAAGTTTGCCTTATACCATTGTGGACAAATGGGTGTCCAGTCTCTTCTTGAAAACCTTCAATGATGGAGTAGCCACAACTTTTGTTGTTTCACTAATTAATTGTTCTCACTTTCAGGAAATTTCTTCTAGGTTGGACTTCTCTTTTTTAATAATCTTCTACCCGTTGCTTCATGTCCTGCTCTGAGGTGCTTTGGAGAGCAGGACAACCCTCTCTTCTCTGCGACAGCCCCTCAATACTGGAAGGCTGCTATCCTGTCACCCTTCGTCCTTCTCTTAGTTAGAGTAGAAGACATACCGAGTTCCTGCAACCTTTCATTGTACAGTTTAGCCTCTTGTCTTTTCTGCTCTTCTCTTCTCTTCTCTGCAGTCTTCCTAAGATCACAGCGTCTTTTTTTGTATTGTGGTGACCAGGCTAAACCAGATGATGAACAAATGAGTTTCCCAGCCATAAATTATCACCAATGTCTTGGAATGACAACCGCATTAAATAAATGAATGCTGAAGTCAGCTTTGGAAAAGACCCAGGAAATCTTGGAGAGTTTTATATATCACGGTTTCATTGCTAACTGCTCTGTCTTTTCCAGAACTAAAAAAAACTTTACCCATAACTGAAAAATTTCAGCAACTTTCAAGGACAAGGACCAAAATGGCAATTCTAGGATAGAGAAGAGTTGAAAGGTCCTTGATGCTCTCTAAGCTTGCTCGATTTCCTGCAGGTGTTTCATTACCCAAACTGTGTATAGCACGGCTGTGGCACTGAAGATGTTACCTAGTTGGGTATTGAAACATCTTCAAGAAAACAAGCAAGTTCAGAGAGCACCAAGGACCTCTGTCTGTCTGTCTGTCTGTCTGTCTGTCTGACTATTTGTCTGTCTGTCTATCTGTCTATCTATCATCTATCTGTCTATCTGTCTATCTGTCTATCTATCTATCTATCTATCTATCTGTCTATCTGTCTATCTGTCTATCTGTCTATCTGTCTATCTATCTGTCTGTCTGTCTATCTGTCTATCTATCTATCTATCTATCTATCTATCTATCTATCTATCTATCTATTTCTATCATCTATCTCTATCTATCTATCTATCTATCTATCTATCTATCTATCTATTTCTATCATCTCTATCTATCTATCTATCTATCTATCATCTATCTATCTATCTATCTATCTATCTATCATCTATCTTTCTATCTATCTTTCTATCTATCTATCTATCTATCATCATCATCTATCTATCTATCTATCTATCTATCTATCTATCTATCTATCATCTATCTATCTATCTATCATCTTTCTATCTATCTATCATCTATCTATCTATCTATCTATCTATCTATCTATCTATCTATTTCTATCATCTATCTATCTATCTATCTATCTATCTATCTATCTATCTATCTATCTATCTATCTATTTCTTCATCTATCCATCTATCTATCTATCATCTATCTATCTATCTATCTATCTATCTATCTATCTATCATCTATCTATCTATCTATCATCTATCTATCTATCTATCTATCTATATCTATCTATCTATCTATCTATCTATTTCTATCATCTATCTCTATCTATCTATCATCTATCTATCTATATCTATCTATCTATCTATCATCTATCTATCTATCTATCATCTCATCAAGTATATCTATCTATCTATCTATCTATCTATCTATCTATCTATCTATCTATCATGTATCTCTCTATCTATCTATCTATCTATCTATCTATCTATCTATCATCTATCTATCTATCTATCTATCTATCTATCTATCTATCTATCTATCTATCTATCTATCTATCTATCTATCTATCTATCTATCTATCTATCTATCTATCTATCTATCTATCATCTATCTATCTATCTATCTATCTATCTATCTATCTATCTATCTATCTATCTATCTATCTATCTATCTATCTATCTATCTATCTATCATCTATCTATCTATCTATCATCTATCTATCTATCTATCTATCTATCTATCTATCTATCATCTATCTCTATCTATCTATCATCTATCTATCTATCTATCTATCTATCTATCTATCTATCTATCTATCTATCTATCTATCTATTTCTATCATCTATCTCTATCTATCTATCATCTATCTATCTATCTATCTATCTATCTATCTATCTATCTATCTATCTATGCTCTTTCTATCATCTATCTCTATCTATCTATCATCTATCTATCATCTATCTATCTATCTATCTATCTATCTATCTATCTATCTATCTATCTATTTCTATCATCTATCTCTATCTATCTATCATCTATCTATCTATCTATCTATCTATCTATCTATCTATCTATTTCTATCATCTATCTCTATCTATCTATCATCTATCTATCTATCTATCTATCTATCTATCTATCTATCTATCTACCATCTAGCACTGATGAGGTTACGCCGTTTGGGTAATGAAACATCTGCAAGAAAACAAGCAAGCTCAGAGAGCAACTCTATGAGCTACTAATATTCTCCTTCATTAATAGAGATAAGCTGTCAAACACCTGAATTTTGCTCGTGTGATTGTGGGAATGCTGTGATGGGTGGAGGTGTGAGAACCCTCATTTTGTTTTCAAGTCATTTGACTTGATATTTTCAAGTCAAGTCACTTTTTCAGGGCTGTCGTAACTTCGAACAGTTGTTAATCAAACGGTTGTAAGTTGAAAACTACCTGTCCTTAACACATTTTTCAAGATAGCTAAAGAAAAGTCAAACACTAGTGCTAAATGCTCGCTTGAACACCCATGTTAGACAATCTCTCAGTAGAGAATTGCATACAGGTAGTTGCTGACTTACATCCACAATTGAGCCCAAAATTCCAGTTGCTAAGCAAGATAGTTATGAAGTGAATTTTGTCCCATTTCATCACTTTTCTTGACCAGTTGTTAAGTGAATCACGGCACTTGTTAAGTTAGCAACTTGGTTGTTAAGTGAATCTGGCTTCCCCATTGACTGTGCTGGTCAAACTATGGGACACTGCAATTGTAATAAATGCATGCCAGTTGCCAAGCATCTGAATTTTGATCATGTGACCATGGAGATGCTGCAATAGTCATCAGTGTAAAAAAATGGTCAAAGTCCCTTTTTTCAGTGCCATTGTACCTTCGAGTGGTCACTAACCAAATGGTTATAATTTGAGGAGTATGTATACCAAGATGTAGAAGCCTTTTTCATCTGCTAAATGTCTTTGTGTCAAAACGTTGATTTCTCTGTTTTGGAAACTTTATGCAAGTTCTCACTTGCAAGCCAAAAAAAAAATATGGGTCCAACCACAGGTTTTGCTACTTTTGTTAGGACTCAAACTCTTTCGAAATTTAACTGGGACATTTTCTTCTCCAGTAATGGAACACAAAGCCTACCAGAATCTCTTGAGATCCTTCAAATCCATCTCACTTTGAACTCCCTGTGTTCAGAGCTGAAAGTGCACACCAATTTGTACTACTCAGGTGACTCTGATGACACAGATAAACCTCTAGGTGGCCTCAATGACTCTTTAAAAGAAAGCAAATGACCAACTGTCTGCAAGGAGTATAATAAATCCTTCCATTCCCCCCAATCCAGTCAGAGCTGAAGAAGCTTCTTGGATAAGAAGCGAAACACCTTCAAACAAAAACCAGAAAGTCCAGTTGCCTCTTGAAAAAAGCACCTGTGGGACGACCATGACCTGGATGACTGAGAATCTCCATAGTTAATTGGCCAAGTGGACCTAGAGGTTTCTCAGACCTTTCCCAAGACCTTTTCAGGAGGAAGACATTCTGGGACAGCCCACTTTTGCTATGAAGAAGGCAGCCATATTGGTTTCACTTTGAAGTATTCCAAACATCAAGAGATAAAGTTAGGAACACTTACTCTGGGCCACATAACCTCTTCAAATCTTCCTTCAGGCTCTTGTTTTCCTCTCTCAGCTTATTCAGTTCATTAGCTGGAATGGAAAGAAAGAGAAAAATGTTGGATTAGATCAACTTTCCCCAGCCCTCCAGGTGTTCTGGGACTTTTGGCTAAGATGAGAACATGTATGTCCCAGGCCTAGGGCTATCAGGTATCTGAACAGGAAAAGGAGGACATGGATAATTGGAAAGGAGGATCCACCAATTACTTAACATTCTTTGCATCTCTCACAAAACTTACAATGAAAAACTACCAAGCCCCTTCCCTCAAGTCTACATATATAGCAACAGCACGTAGACTTATCTATTATCTATCTATCTATCTCTATCTATCTATCTATCTATCTATCTATCTATCTATCTATCTATCTATATATATATATATATATATATATATATATATATATATCTTTCTTCACAGTGCTTTACAGCCCTCTATAAGTGGCTTACAGAATCAGCATATTGTCCCCAACAATCCAGCTCCTCATTTTACCAACCTTGGAAGGAGGGAAGCCCGAGTCAACCTTGAGCCGGTCAAGATCGAACTGCCAAATTGCTGGCAGATGGCAATCAGCAAAAGTAGCCTGCAATACTACATTCTAACCACTACGCCACCACAACTTATAATATAAGAAATGGCATTTTCCAGCATCAGAAAAACTGGTTTCTGATACTAAATATATTGTATGAAGTTTGCAACTTCAAAATCTTTCAACTGGTGGATCTCCCATATTTTGACTATTCCAGGTATCTCTTTATTTGCTGAACTTACTTAGGATGAAGATGTGTTGAAGACTTTGAAAATGGGCCTTCATAAACTCATGTTGCTTCTTCTTTGCAAGTTCTTGGGTCACTTGGCATCTGTCACAGAGTCCAGCTCGCAACCTTCAGGTAATTAAAATGGCAGGGTGGTGTTTTTAGAGTAGCAAACCCAACTGGGAACAGACATATTGCACCAACCCCACTGTTAGAACTTCAAGGTAGACCAGACTTGAAAACCAAAGTCATAAATGCTAATATTACTTTTATGAAAAGGTTAGAATAACAGATATCTTGCAAGTCTGAATATCCTTCCTTCCTTCCTTCCTTCCTTCCTTCCTTCCTTCCTTCCTTCCTTCCTTCCTTCCTTCCTTCCTTCCTTCCTTCCTTCCTTCCTTCCTTCCTTCTTTCCTCTTTATGAAAACCATGGAGATGCTTTTTCAAATTCCATTTGTGCCTCAGACCCAAATTTCTGACCATCTTGGCAGTGGATTTTCTTTTTTTTCCTCAAGCATATTTCATCAGCCCACTTTTGGACTCAGATTTTTCAGAATCATTATTTATTTGCCCAAAAGCTAGAAAATTGGTTGGCAGGTGGGGGGGGGCGGGGCTGGGAGCTAAGCTTTATGATGAATTAAGTATATCTATTCTAATGAAGAGAAGGACTACAGATGACATGACAGCAGTCTTCCAATATTTGAGGGACTGTCACAGACTGCTATTCTCCAAAGCACCTGAGGATAAGAAATAAAAGATAGAAGTTTCTCAAAGAGAGATCCAACGTAGAATTAAAGAGAAATTTCCTGTCACAATTAATCAGTGGAATGGCTTGCTTCCAGAAGTTGTGGGCAGTTTTAAAGAAGAGATTGGTCAACATTTGTCCAGAAGGTATGGGCTCTTCTGCTCGAGAAGGGGGTTGGACTAGAAGACCTTCAAGGTCCCTTCCAACTCTGTTAATCTAGATTCCGCTTTTCTAACCCTGATATATATTTTCTCACCAGGATGGAATGCTTGAAAAATCAAGTTCGGCCAGAATAGAAATCATATCAAACGGGCACGGTTCTCAAAAACTACCTCATATTGCCAATTTCCAGTGGATATGTGTGCATTATGTTCATTGTATTGATAATGATGTTCGGTATATTGATTATAATTATGATGCTCATATATTAATTATTGTAGATATGTGATACCAATAACTGGGTTTATACAACTTGCTCAACCTGGATTACTGGATTAACCTTGTCCAATTTTTATGAAAGAAATGTTCAGTTGTGTGGTTGTGGCCACGATGACACTTTTAACCTTCCCCTATTGTGCAGATGCCCCTTGAAACAAGGATGAGGCTGTTTACCTGTTTTCCAGGACTTTCACATTTTCTTTAAGTCCCTTTTGTTGTTCACGCAGTTGGTGGTTTTTGGTAAAGAGCTCTTCAATTCTCTGGTTGTCCCTAAAAAGGGAGAAGGAGGAGGAGGAGGAAAAAATATATTATTCCCAGGTATCAAAACGCATCTCTGCCATTTCTCCTTGACTTTCTCTTTCAAACTGCATGTTTGAAACTAAAGTTTAGTTTGACACTTTCAAACTAAAGTATAGGAAGTTTGTAACTTAACAACAGTTCATTCCGTGGAAAAAAATGACTTATTTTTCACACATGACCATTGTGGCATCCATTGGTCACATGATCAAAATTCAGATGCTTGGCAACTGACTCATATTTTTGATGTTTGCAGTATCCCGGGGCCATGTGATCACCTTTTGTAACCTTCTAACAAGCAAAGTCAATGGGGAAACCAGATTCACTTAACAACAGTGTTACTAACTTAACAGCTGCAGTGATTCACTTAACAACTGTGGCAAGAATGGATGGAAAGTATATCAAGGAGAGAAGCAATCTAGAACTAAGAAGAAATTTCCTAACAATTAGAACAATTAATCAGTTGAATGACTTGCCTCCACAAGTTGTAAATGCTCCAACACTTGATGTTTTCAAGAAGAGATTGGACATTTGTCTGAAATGGTATAGGGTTTCCTGCCTGAGGAGGGGGTTGGACTAGAAGACCTCCAAGGTCCCATCCAAGTACTCTTCAACATCTTCATCAATGATTTGGATGTGGGGATAGATGAGGAACTCATTAAAATTGTAGACGACACCAAGCTGTCAGAAATAGCCAACACTCCAGATAGGCTAAAGATTCATAAGGATTTTGATAAACTTGAACATTGGGTGCTATCTAACAAAATGAAATTTAATGGTGAAAAATAAGGTTCTACATTTGGGCAAGAAAAACTAAATGCACATGTTCAGTATAAGTAGTACCTGGCTCAATAGTAGTAACTGTGAGTCCTAGTGGACAATCACTTAAATATGAACCTGCAGTGTGCTACAGCTGCCAAAAAGCCAACACAGTTCTAGGCTGCATTAACAGAGGCATAGAATCAAGATCACGTGAAGTGTTAATACCGCTTTATAATGTCTTGGTAAGACCACACTTGGAATACTGCATCCAGTTTTGGTTGCCACGATGTAATAAAGATGTTGATACTCTAGGAAGAGTGCAGAGAAGAGCAACAAAGATGATTAGGGGACTGGAGGATAAAACATATGAAGAACGGTTGCTGGAACTGGATATGTCTAGTTTAATGAAAAGACGGACTATGGGTGACATGATACCGGTGTTTCAATATCTCAGGGGTTGCCACTAAGAAGAAGGAGTCAAGCTATTCCACAAAGCACCTGAAGGCAGGAAAAGAAGCAATGGATGGAAACTAAACACGGAGAGAAGCAACCTAGAACTAAGGAGAAATTTCCTGACAGTTAGAACAATTAATCAGTCAAACAACCCAAAAGTCATAAATTCTCCAATACTGGAAGTTTTAAAGAAGAGATTGGACAACCATTTGTCTGAAATGGTATAGGGATTCCTGCCTGAGCAGGGGTTGGATTAGACTTGAAGACCTCCAAGGTCCCTTCCATTTTGTTATTCTATATATTCTATATAACTCTGTTTATTCTATTTCTATTCTATTCTATTCTATTCTATTCTATTCTATTTCTATTCAGAAAGATTGTAGAATCAGGAAGGGCGGAGCTGGCATCGCGACGATACGGCATGTGATCTTGGAGGTCTGAGATCGCTGCCGATATCTTTGCTCCTGGACGGTCCTATCGGATCTAAACCGTCCCGAAGAGATGGTGAAAGTGAAGAGCGCATCCTGTCGATCCCAGGTATCCCACAAAGTCCCTGGTAGATCCAGGAGAAGCTCTTCTTGCCAGCGGCAAAGAGGCAGCCATTAAAGCTGCTGAAGTTGGGACAGCTCCGAAACAGAAGAGAACAGAAAGAGAGAGTGTGCCAGTTTGGTGAGAACTTTTTCTTTATTGTAAGATCTGAAAGGACACCCTAAGGAAAGGAAAGAATCTGTAAAAGTTTTGACAGAAATGATTAAGCGGCGATTTTAAACAGGAATGTCAAAGTAATGTGTTTTTTTTTTTCTTCTCATTGCTGGATTTTCTATATATGATCTTGTATTTTGAAACTGGACTGGTTTTTTCATTTATATCTATTTTTTTCTTCTCCTTTTTGATTTTGTGATATTTTAGGCTAGAGGCTCCCTTTAGTTATTCCATTTTTTACAAATATCTTTTTCTTTTTTTTATTAATTCTTATTATATCCTGCTCGGAAAAGGAGTGGGAAAGTGAGAGTAAAGAAACTTTGTAACACTGCCAACTAGAGGCTTGAAAATATTCTATTTCCCTGTGACCAGACAAAGCTGAGAAAGAAAGAACTGAGACTCTTTTTCAAGGACATTGCTATTTGATAAGATAGAGGGAAGAGCATGGGAAAGTATTATTGCAGGTGCTCTTCTGGGTTTCTATCAACAGCTGGAGTCTGGTGTTGAAACAGGGGGGAAAAAGGTGATAAGTCTTTGGAGAAGAGAGCTATAATAAGAGCCTTGGATAATTAAACAAAATGCAGTGTGCCCTTTTTACTTTTTCTAAGTTGTGCTATCCCTCCTCACCAGCTTTATTGTATTTCTTTTTATCTTTTTTTTGTGAAATAACTATATGGGTTTTTGGCTTTGTTGGAGCTTATCTTTGTTTTTCTTTTTTTCTTTGGAAGTCCAATCTCTACGTTTGCTTTTTATTTTAAAGGGAAAGCCTTAAAAGCCTTTTTTTCCCCTTTCCTGGTATTTTTGTTTTTTCATCTACCTTTCTGGGTTATTCTTATGTACTTTTTTCTATTTGAGACCTTTCAATTGGATTAAGGTGTTGAAGAACCTGAAGAATTTTTCCTTTTCCTTTCCCCCCCCTTTTTTTCTTAAGCCTTTTTTTTTCATCGAACTATTGATTGGATTAAGGTATACAAGAACCTGAAGAAATTTTGTCCTCCCTTCTTTTTTCTTTTTTTTAAAAATTATTATTATTGGGCTTCTTTTTTCTACTATTTTTATTTTGAACTATAATTGGTTACTTCACAATTGGATTAAGGTTTAGAAGAACCTGAAGATTTTGAATTGCTTAAAATGAGTAGGAAATTTACAGCTCCTGGTTCTTCAACTTCTACTTCTTCCTCTCCAATACAGACAATGTTAAAGCAAGAAAAAGAACAAGAAAAAGTGACTCTGCAGATGATTATGCAAGGAATTTAAAATATTCAAGCAAGATCAGAGAATATTGAAAAGAGAATAGAAAACATCGAACAAAGAACAGAGAACATTGAACAAAGAACAAAGAACAGGGAAAACCGATGAAAAAGTGGAGAACATCCAGAAAGATTGTAGAATCAGGCAAAATCACTTAAGAAATACTTTACTTAACAGAAATTTTAGACTCAATTGTGGCCATAGGTTGAAGATTACCTGTAATGGGAGCTGATAGGATGATTAAGATTAGATAAAGTACAGATAGTCCTCAACTTACAATCACAATTGGTAAGAATTTCTGCTGCTGAGCAAGGAGGTTGATAAGTGAGTTGCACTTCAATGATTTTTTTTTGCCACAAATGTTAAGTGAATCACTGCAGTTGTTAAGTGAACCATGGGGTCGTTTATTGAATCCACTCCCCACCCTTGACTTGTCGGAAGTCAGCTGGGAAGGTCACAAATAATGACTCCATGATCCTAGGATGCTCTAACTATTGTAAATACATGCACGTTGCCAAGCAACCAAATTTTGATCATGTGTCTGTGAGGATAATGCAATGGTCACTAGCGCGAGGACCAGTTAGTTATAAGTTAATTTTTTCAGTGCCACTTTAGCTTCAGTCACTAAACAAATGTTTGTAGATCATGGACTATTTGTCCTCAGGAGACAGAAATTGTTTGCCCATCATGCTAAACAAAACATGGCTTCATTCTGGTTTGACACACATAGACACTGTGCTTGGTGAGTAGTCATTTATGGCTTAGGGTAGATCAACCAGCCAATTGTAGTTATTTAACATACCATTATTCCAAAATCATTTTGTTCAGATTTTCCCCTCAGAAGATACCAGACAAAGATTTTGAGGCCCGAAGCTCTTAAGATGATAGGGATGAATCTTAAAGTTTACTTTATATTTTAATCAAGTTTGTCTTGTCCTAAAGAACTGAAATCCAAGAACCCATGCCCGATAGATGGCATTTGTTTTACTCACCGGCATTTCTCATTGGTTAGTTCATTCAGTTTGGTTTGCAGGCCTGGAAGAGTTTAGAAACAACCTGTGATCTTTTGAGCGAAGCTGTATGCACAACTCTGCAAAAATCAGCAATTGTTCTACTTTTCATCCACTTTTTAACCCGAGTCTTACATTTTAAACATCTCTACCTCAAATCTATTCAGCCAATTAATCATCAGGCAAGTATGGTGGCTGTGTTTTCTCTCTCTCTCTCCCTCTCTCCTCTCTCTCTCTCCCTCCCTCTCGCTCACACACACACACACACACACACACACTCACACCCCATTTCTTACCTTGGACTTCTTTCTCGTGTGTTTCCTTGAGTCTGATCAGGATTTCCGCAAAATTTTCAGTGGCCATGTTCCTTCTATCATCACATGGATAGGTCCAAGGTGGGAGAAAGAAATCAGATTGGATGGTTTCAGAACAGTTTTCTTTGTCTGCTAGTGTTCAGCTTGTGACCTAAGAGGAAAAGAATTAGAGATGCAAAAAGAAAAAAAAACCTCTCCTAGAAGAATGAAATATCTTGTCAGCTGCTCTTCAGAGCTACCGGTTCTATGAAACCAGGCCGAACCGGTAGAATTCCACCCCTGCCCCCAAGTCTTCCTTAATAGCCCTCAGCAGATATTTTGTGTCCATTAAGAAAGACTGGGCCCTCCTATCTACAAAACAAAAGACCTTCAGTTTCCAGGATGATGGGATTAAACATGGCCCTCCACAGGGGTGGGATTCTACCAGTTTGCACCTATTCGGTAGAACCAGTTGTTGACATTCTAAGCAGTTCGGAGAACCGGTTGTTAGAAGAAATTACTGGCCTAATCCTGGAAGGAAGGCAGGAAGGAAACATTCTGGTGTTGCTTACAGAAACTGCCTCTCTGTTAACCCTTATTACATTCTTGGCAGGACTAGACTTCCTGTCTCTGGAACATCTCTGGAGTTTTTTTCCCCCTCCTTTGCTTGTGTGGAGTGACCATTCAAAGTTACAATGGCACTGAAAAAAGTGACATGACCATTTTTCACACTTACGACTGTTACAGCATCCCCACAGTCATGAGAGGCCAGTTGAGGAGATGCGTGCCTCGATGCAAGTGATATTGAGTTGGCCACGCACAGCCAATAACATGACCACCAAGCCACGCTCACCCAGTCACATGACCACCAAGCCACACCCACCAACTAAGCCCTGCCCACAGAACCGGTTGTTAAAAAAATTTGAATCCCACCCCGGCCCTCCAGGACATAATAGGATTAGCCCACTAGCAGCAAAACTCACTACATTGCACAATCTCCTAAGGATATTGCAGCAGCCAAACTTCAACCAAACCTGGGAGCTCAGACAACCTCAGCTATCCAGTGGTGGGCTACAAGTGGTTTAACAGCTGGTTCTGTGAGTGTGCGCTTTGCAATCAAAATATAGCAATGTGAAGCTCAATTGCTTACCTTCTAGGGCAGCCTCGGTATATGGAACAGCTGAGGCACAGAAATCAGCTGTGCTGCACAAATCAACTGAGCCAGAAAGAAGGAAATATAGGACAGGATAGGCGGGTGGGTGGGGCCAGCTGTTGGTCAGAGCTACAGATTCTCTAGAACCGGTCCAAACCGGCAGCATCCCACCACTGGCTATGACCCCTGCATAGCTCCATGGGAGTCTGACAGCAGCCAATAGAATACATGTTCTTGCACAGGAACAGGAAGCTCAATCTCAAAGCCCAAGAGAAGGTATAAAAACCCCTCACTCTCAACTCCATGTGGTCAGCTGCCCAGAACCACCCATGTGCAATTCTGCTTCACCATTAAACCATCTTTCCAATCAGCCTCCATGTTTCCAGTGTCTTTGCTAGTACTTCATAACATACTCTAGAAGCAGTTTTCTGTGTATAATATAAATAATGTTTCTCTACAAGTACGATTTGGCTTGGTTTATAGCCTATTTTATGCCCAGCTTTATGTTTTAAAGGACATAAGTTAATTAAATTTTATTAATAGGAAATAAAACCTAACACATCTGATACCCATAAAGCGTATAGCATTTTTCGAAGCCCCAAATCAATTGTAGGAAGCTGAAGGAAGAAAATAGATTTTGTTCTGAATTCCCTAACTTGTCATGGGTAATTACTGCATTGGCACATCCTTTAGCTATCAGTCTTAATTTATCGTGACCACTGAATAGTGTCTCATTTCCCTAAGGAGTTTCCAAACTATACTAGTTTGAAGTTTTGCCAACTCTGTTCAGGCCCCATGACAGAATCTGATGGGAAAAGCTTTCAGGAGAGTAAATCTTTCCAGGAAGTTCAAATTGCATTCATACCTGTGGTTGGAATGCAGGTTTAGTAACTTCACCAGGAAAGGAAGTTAAAAAGAAATCTGTGGGTTTATGAAATTGGGAAAGTTTCTTTGGCTGCTAATTTGCCAAGGCAGATTTCCCTGATTTTAGAAAGAGATGGCATGCAATGTTATGGAGAGAATTGCTGGATAAAATATACAGAGTGCAGAAAAGAGCCACAAAGATGATTAGGGGGCTGGAGGTTAAACATATAATGAATGGTTGCTGGAACTGGGTATGTCTAGATTAATGAAAAGTAGGACTAGGAAGGACATCGTAGCAGTCTTCCAATATCTGAGGGGCTGCCACAAAGAAGAGGTAGTCAAGCTATTCTCCAAAGCACCTGAAGGCAGGACAAGAAGCCATGGATCTACTTAAATAGGATGGAAACTAGTCAAGAAGAGATCCAGCCTAGAACTAAGGAGAAATTTGAATGAATGAATGAATGAATGAATGAATGAATGAATGAATGAATGAATGAGTGAGTGAGTGAGTGAGTGAGTGAGTTGGAAAGGGACTTTGGAGGTCTTCTAGTCCAGCTCCTGCTCAAGCAGGAGAACCTATACCATTTCAGATAAATGACTGTCTAGACTCTTCTTAAAGACATCAGCGATGGAGCACCCATGATTTTTGGAAGCAAGCTGTTCCACTGATTAATTGTCCTCACTGTTTGGAAGTTTCTCCTTAATTCCAGGTTGCTTCTCTCCTTGATGAGTTTCCATCCATTGTTTCTTGTCCTGCCCTCCGGTGGTTTGGAGAATAATTTGACCCCCTCTTCTTTGTGGTAGCCCCTCAAATACTGGAATACTGCTATCATGTCACCCCTTCATTCTTCTTTTCTTTAGACTAGCCAAACCCAAATCCTGCAGCCGTTCTTTGTATGTTTTAGTCTCCAGGCTTTGATCATCTTAGTTACTCTTTTCTGAACTTTTTCCAAAGTCTCAACGCCTTTTTTATAATATGGCGACCAAAATTGTTTGCAGTATTCCAGGTGTGGTCTTACTAGAGTTTTATAAAGCGGTGCTAATACTTCACCTGATTTTGATTCTGTACCTCTATTTATACAACCCAGGGGTTGTTTTTCTCAGGAAGTTTACAGAAGGGTCCTCCGCCAAGCTCGGTTGAATAATGCAAGGAAGCAGCCATGTCCATCTCTAATCATAGCATAAATGGAATAGCGTCTAATATCAGCTTCTAATAAACCACACACCCCTGTACATCTTTCCTGCAAATCTCCAGGCAGTCAGAGCAATTCCCGGATCATCACCAGATGTTTCGCAAAGTATCCCCGCTCTGCAAGGCCTGGAATACTAAATTGGACTTTCCAAGCGATTGCAAATCTATTTCTTCAATCTTCAATTCTCTGCTCATGGTACTACTCTCTTGCTCCATCCAGCTTGTCAAACTTTGCATAAGCCACTAAGGTCAGACTAGGACAATCTCGAGCTGAAAGCTGGCCCAGGAATGCTGGCGGAAGTACAGTACTGTTTCTAATCAGACACGTGGCACTTGCTCCTGAATCAGAAACCAGCTTGTGACTGGTATTCTTGGCTTTCCAATTTCCATTCAGTCAGAGCAGGTGAGCCTGGCTGAATTGTTACCTCAGGATGCTGTCAGAAAACCTCGCAAAGTCTATTAAAGTTACTATGCGTACTGTCTCACTCAGGGGTGGGCTGGGGGTTCGAAGGGGTTCAGAAGAGCCCCTAGCTAAGATTCTGTGCAGTTCGGAGAACCCCCCCGCCCAAATTCCACTCCTGGCTGGCCCCACCCACCCCTCCCCGCCCCTCCCCTCCCAGGAGTCCCCATGCGGCCCATTTTGGATGCAGGGAAGTGCAAGGCGAGCAAAAAACAGGCCTCCTGGAAGTTTGGGAAGGCCTGGAAATGGGCCTGTTTTCGGCTTCCAGAAAGCCTCCGGAGGCTGTTTTCATCTTCCTGGAGGCTCAAGGAAAGCCTCCGGAGCCCGGGGAGGGCAAAAATGCACCTCCTGTGGTACAGGAGACCGATTAGGCCACGCCCACCATAGCCACACCCATCTAGCAACCAGGCAGAGAATCCGTTGCTAAAATTTTTGAAGTCCATCCCTCCCTGGTCTCACTCTGAATATTTGGAATCAGACAGAGAAGGTGCTCAATCCTAGTGATTCTGTGGTTATACCCATAGGTTTTTTGGGGGTCGGTGGGCAATATGTAATATAGGTAAGTCCTCGCTTAATGACCACTTGCTTAGCAACTGTTCAAAGCTGCATTAACAGAAGTGTAGAATCAAGATCATGTGAAGTGTTAGTTCTACTTTACAATGCCTTGGTAGGACCGCACTTGGAATACTGCATCCAGGTTTGGTTGTCATGAGATAAAAAGATGTTGAGACTCTAGAAAGAGTGCAGAGAAGAGCAACAAAGATGATTAGGGGACTGGAGGCTAAAACATATAAAGAACATTTGCAGGAATCGGGTATGTCTAGTTTGATGAAAAGAAGGACTAGGAGTGACATGATAGCAGTGTTCCAGTATCTCAGGGGCTGCCACAAAGAAGAGGGAGTCAAGCTATTCTCCAAAGCACCTGAAGGCAGGACAAGAATCAATGGGTGGAAAACTAATCAAGGAGAGAAGCAATCTAGAACTAAAGATAAATTTCTCTAACAGTTAGAACAATTAATCAGAGCCAGGGGGGTCTCCAAACTTGGCAACTTAAAGACTTGTGTACTTCAACACCCTGAATTCTCCAAACTTGGCTGGCTGGGGAGGTCTTTAAGTTTCCAAATTTGGAGAGATAGAGTAACCTTTCTCAGCTTTTTACCCTAGAAATAATTTTCAGATCTCAGGGAACCCATACATAAAACGAAACAAAACAAAACAAAGGAACCCCCCCCAAGTTCATAACCCAATTCACATCCAATTTAAACAATCCACATTTTACAACATTTGCAACAGATGAGTCATGGCTCATAAACATTTCCACCAGTAGCACTGCAGAATAGGGAAAGGTAAGGGATTGAAGCAATCCTAAACTGATGCTTCTTTGTTGGAAACTGACTAGGAAAGGTCTCAGACTGTGATCACATGACCAGAGATGCTGCAACTGGTCGTAACTGATCAATGTGAATCTGTTGCCAAGTGCTTGAATTGCGATCATGTTACTGTGGGGGTGGTGTGATAGTTGGAGATTAGAATAGAACAGAATAAACAGAGTTAGAAGGGACCTTGGAGGTCTTCTAGTCCAACCCCCTGCTTAGGCAGGAAACCCTATACCATTTCAGACAAATGGTTGTCCAATCTCTTCTTAAAACTTCCAGTGTTGGAGCATTTACAACTTCTGGGGGCAAGCCGTTCCACTGGTCAATTGGTCTAACTGTCAGTCCTAAGTGTGAAGACTGTTAATGTGTAAATGACTTTTTCCAAGGTCAGAAGAGACTGGACAGCCATTCGCCTGAAATAATATAATGTCTCCTGCCATGGGCATGGGGTTGGACTGGATGTCCTCCAAGGTCCCTTTCAATCCCATTAATTTATGTTCTAAGGCAGTGTTTCTTAGCCTTAGCCCCTTAAAGGTAGTCTTCAACTCCTTACTTTCAGGTGTTGTGTTCATTGGCCAACGATGACCAGGCAGAGCTCTCTGAGAAGATGACAAACGATAATAAGAAACATTGATGTATGTAGAGCAGGGGAGGGCAACCTTAGCAACTTTAAGACTTGTGGACTTCAACTCCCAGAATTCCCCAGCCAGCTATGCTGGCTGGGGAATTCTGGGAGTTGAAGTCCACCTACCTTAAAGTAGCCAAAGTTGAGAAACACCATTCGAAGGAATTAAGTCAGGGGTCTTCAAACCTGACAGCTTTAAGACTTCAACTCCCAGAATTCCTCCTCCTGTCATGTTAGCTCAGGAGTTCTGGGAGTTAAAGTCCACAAGTCTTAAAGCTGTCAGGTTTGAAGACCCCTGACTTAAGTGAAAAGAACTCCATTTCTCAAGACAAAAATGAGATTTTCCAGATTCATTCCCACAAGAAGGATACCGGTGGAACAAGGGCAGTGAAACCGGCCTGGACTTTTTTCCTAACTTGGATAGAAAAGAACAGAACAGCTCTTGCCCCAAACAATCCAGTTTTCCAACAATGCAAATAGAGATTCTATGAACACCAGTGTTTCTGGTTCTGCAGCACGCACTCCTGGGATGGCGAATCCCAACTTTCAAGATAATAACACGGTGGTTGAGTGAATCTGACTTCCCCATTGACTTTGATTGTCAGAAGGCCGCCAAAGAGGATCACCACATGACCCCGGGACACGGCGACAGTCATAAATATGAAGCAGTGTCCACGTGTCTGAATTTTGATCACATGGCCATGGGGATGCTGCAACAGTCATGTGAAGAAGGGTCATAAGTCACTTTTTTTCAGTGCCGTTGTAACCTTGAACGTTTGTAAGTCAAGGACTATCTGCATGCCGAATGCAGTCTGCCACTCTGTCAGCCTCCAAGAATCCTTCTTCTGTTTGTCTTTCCGGCTGCCATAGAAATGGGGGGAGGGAAGATTAATTGGGCTTTGTTGGGGAGGAGGAAGAGTGCTGGAGGTTTGAAATGGTGAAATGTAAAAGTTGGGATGTTTTCTTGACTACGCTTACTGCACAGGTGTAGCCCCTTATCTATTCAGGCCAAGGCCAACCATCCTGGTGTGCCAGATGTCTGAAACACCACCTGAAGATGCCCCACATGACATCATACACATCACAGATTGGATGGCCAGTTTGAACTATTGGGGGTGGGAACACTGGCATAACTTTGTATATGTGATTTTCATGCCTATTGCCTCAGATCTTGTATTTCTTCTGATGCTACCACTTCAATTTTTTTCTCTATAACAGTGGAGTCTAAGGTTTTCTTTCTTGGATTTTGAATGGAGCCTCACCTGACACACTTGCCCATCTCTGGCAGCTACAAGCAGTGGTGGGATTCAAATTGGCTTGGTGGGCGTGGCAGGGGAAAGGATACTGCAAAATCTCCATTCCCTCCTCACCTCACTAACCTGCTTTCCAGCTCCGTTCTCCTGTGCAGGGCTACCAAAGAAGATCCAGCCAATCAGCTGGGACTCGGGAAGCAGAGAATAGATGGGGCGGAAACAGTCAGAGGCGGTATTTGCCGGTTCTCCGAACTACTCAAAATGTCCGCTACCGGTTCTCCAGAACTGGTCAGAACCTACTGAATAACCTTGCTCTGGCTACAAGCAAACACATATCTCACCAAGTCAGGATATAAGAGTCCTGGTGGTGCTGGGGTGAGAATTCAGAATGTAGGCTAACTCTGCTGAGTGCCAGCAGCTCAATCCTGACTGGCTCAAGGTTGACTCAGCCTTCCATCCTTCCGAGTTCGGTAAAATGAGCTGTAGGGAAGGCTGCAGTGTTTTTATTAGACAG
The DNA here is from genome assembly GCF_049901735.1 of Notechis scutatus. NCBI lineage: Eukaryota > Metazoa > Chordata > Lepidosauria > Squamata > Elapidae > Notechis > Notechis scutatus. The sequence continues at coordinate 11,039,859 of NC_142011.1, read as the reverse complement.
TACATAGTGGAAGGGGGTCTCCTCCAAAAGAATAGTGGGAGCTACACCCCTGCAGACAAAGAGTTGCACCCATATTTATAAATTTCAGAAAGGAAGGGAAAATGATGGAAGGTAGGAAAGAAAATGATGCTTGAGCCATGGTGGTGGTGGTGCAGTGGTTAGAATGCAGCATAGCAGGCTAACTCTGCCCACTGCTAGTGGTTTGATTCTGACCAGCTCAAGGTTGACTCAGCCTTCCAAGGTCAGTAAAATGAGGACCCAGATTGTTGGGGGCAATAGGGTGATTTTGTAAGCTGCTTAGAGAGGGCTGTAAAAGCACTGTAAAGCGGTATATAAGTCTTAAGTGATTCTATTCTATTCTATTCTATTCTATTCTATTCTATTCTATTCTATTCTATTCCAATTCCTTGTTCTGTTCTATTCTATTCTATTCTATTCTATTCTATTCTATTCTATTCTATTCTATTCTATTCTATTCTATTCTATTCTATTCTATTCTATTCCATTCCATTCCATCCCATCCCATCCCATCCAGAGATGGCATTCAGCAGGTTCTGACCAGTTCTGGAGAACTGGTAGCGGAAATTTTGACTAGTTCGGAGAACCGGCAAATGCCACCTCTGACTGGCCCCACCCCCATCTATTCTCTGCCTCCCGAGTCCCAGCTATTTGGCTGGGTCTTCTTTTGTTGTCCTGCACAGGAGAACGGAGCTGGAAAGCAGGTTAGTGGGGTGGGGATGGAATAGAGATTTTACAGTATCCTTCCCCTGCTACGCCCACCAAGCCACACCCACAGAACCGGTAGTAAATGTTTTTGAATCCCCCCACTGATCCCATCCCATCCCATCCCATCGTGACTCAGTGGTTAGAATGCAGTTTTGCATCCTGACTCTGCCCACTGCCAGGAGTTTGATTTCTGACTGGCTCAAGGTTCACCCATCCTTCCGAGTTCTGTAACATGAGGACCCAGATTGTTGGGGGCAATAGGCTGATTCTGTAAACCCCTTAGAGAGGGCAGTAAAGCACCGTGAAGCGGCATATAAGTCTAAGCATGATTGCCATTGCTAAAGGCACCTTTTAGCATCAACTCACCAAGCCAGTAAAACAGAGACTAACCGATTTTGGGTCCCCACCCCTCCGTTGCTATTGCTGTGCACTGCCTCTAGCACTAGAACAATGTTGGCCTTCGTGATATCCGAGAACGCATGCTTGCAGCAAAGTTGCATGGCCGGTCTTAAATTCAAAGTAAACACATTTCAACAAAACCCAATACCTCTTCCTCTCTCAAGCATTCATCCTGTGTTAACACAGCGCCGGTGGAATAACTGGCTGTGTCTGAATCTGAAATTAAGGTCCAGTAAAGCCCAAGAGATTGGCACAAGAGAGAGGTTGCATTAGAAGTGCAGGCATTCCTTGGCTTACGACCGTTCATTTAGTGACCGTTAAAATGATACAGATGACTGTTTTTCACACTTTACGACCATTGCAGCCTCCCCGTGGTCACGTGGTCAAAATGGGAGCACTTGGCAACAGACTCATATTTATGACGGTTGTGGTATTATGACTTATAATAATCACCCAAGAAATTCTAAAAAATATTATGAAATATTCAGATTTGCAGATTGAAGTTAAATGCTTAGGGGGGGAAAAACCCCCACTGTTATACCAATTATGATTGGAGCCCTTGGAGCAATATCTAAAAAAGACATTTGTCTATGGAGATTCTCTGTCATCCAGGTCATGGCTGTCCCAAAAGTGCTTTTTCAAAAAGCAACCAGACCTTAAGATGTTTCGCTTCTCGTCTAAGAAGCTTCTTCAGTTCAGAAGTGAAGAAGCTTCTTGGATGAGAAGTGAAACATCTTCAGGAAAAAGCAAAGTCCAATTGCCTTTTGAAAAAGCACCTTTGGGACCCCTTGATATTTCACAATGTTTAATTGATTAGACCTGGGGCCCCTAATTTTACAGAAAAAAAAAATCCTGCTTGGAATTGACTATATCCTCATATGCAATTTTCAAAGTTCCTAGGTCCTTGGTTAGGACTTGAATTATTACATTTTCAACAGTCTTTGACTGTGAATTTAATTGTAGATGACCCATCTAATACTACTTGGATTGTTACATATACCAAACCAACGACAGCCTAGCTCGAAGGTCTTCAAACTTGACAGCTTTAAGACTTGTGGACTTCAACTCCCAAAATTCCTGAGCTAACATGACAGGAAGAGAAATTCTGGGAATTGAAGTCCACAAATCTTAAAAGCTGTCAAGTTTGAAAACCCTTGGCTTAGCTTCTACGAAGCATATGAAGGCCAACACTAGCTAAAGAAGTAGCAGCTGTGACTTTGCATTGTGAACAGATGATCATAATAATAGAAAAGTCATAAGCAATGAAGAAGCTAAAGTGCTCTGGGACTTTAGAATTCAAACAGACAGACACCTGTCACGTAACACCCCGGAATTAACAATTGTTGATAAAGAACAACAATAAAGTCTGAATAGTGGACGTGGCAGTACCTGGAGACAGCAGAAGACCGTAGAAAGGAAAAAACTGGAGAAGATAACAAAATACAAAGGCCTGCATTTGAAACAGAAATATTTATCTATAGAGAAATAGAAAGACAGGGGCAAAAGAAAGCAAAGATAGTAACAATTGTAATAGGTGCCTTGGGATTCAATCCCAAAACAATTGGAACATCATTTGAACACCATTGGCATTGATAAAAAAAGAGCAACAAAGATGATTAAGGGACTGGAGGCTAAAACATACGAAGAACAGTTGCTGGAATTGGGTATGTCTAGTTTAATGAAATGAAGGACTAGGGGAGACACGGTAGGAGTCTTCCAATATCTCAGGGGTTGCTACAAAGAAGAAGGAGTCAAGCTATTCTCCAAAGCACCTGAAGGCAAGCAGTCGATGGAAACTATGCACCAAGACAAATTCCTTGTGTGTCCAACCACACTTGGCCAATAAAGAATTCTATTCTATTAAAAAAAAAAGAATCAAGGAGAGAAACAACCTAGAAGGAGAAATTTTCTGACAGTGAGAACAATGAATCAGTGGAACAACTTGCCTCCAGAAGTTGAGGATGTTCCAATACTGGAAGCTTTAAAGAAGAGATTGGACAACCATTTCTCTGAAAGGGTATAGGGGGTTGGACTAGAAGACCTTCAAGATCCCTTCCCACTCTGTTATTCTATTCTATTTGCTGGGAACAACTTACATCTTGGTATGAAAATTTCAACACCATCAAACCTCCACATCTGCCTATCCCAGGTCCTTGGGAGGTACTCGATAGGTGCATAAAAATGCCAAATCCATTCTGAACATTTGGCTGACTGTGAGACCAACCATAATAACAATTTATTAAATAAGTATCCTACCTGACTTCCAGCAACTCTGGGCAGTTTACAATGAAGTGAGATAAAGAGAGATCTGACTTTCAATGGCATTTCCCCCCCACAAAAAAAAGTTCTTTCCCCCTTGTCTTTTGAGTATTTTGTCATCACCTTCTCATTTACCCACTGTTATACTAATGTGTCTTCCATGATTTCATGGAGAGGTGTGTTGCTGTTGTTGCTGTTGTTGTTGATTTGCAGTTTTTGTCTTGCCTGTCATCCAGACAATCTGTGCGTAGCGTAAGCTTCTCTACAACTGGGTTCGCTTTTGATGAGGTCATGGAAATGCTTTCTTAGTGACGGTGCCAACAATGTGGACGTGGCTTGCCATTGATCCCTTCTGGAATGTGGTTTTGACTTCTCAGTCTAGCCAGTAGTCCTGGAATTTTGTGGTAGTGTCCAATCCATGTAGCAATCGTAAGGAACCCTTCTTTTTTGCATTATATACCAATAAAGGAAAATATTTGTAGCTCAGAGTTGAAATGAGGGGGTCCTTGGTGCTCTCTGAACTTGGTGGTTTTTCTTGCAGACGCTTCCTTACCAAACTAGGTAACATCATCAGTTCGTGGCTTGGTAATGAAACATCTGCAAGAAAAACCACCAAGCTCAGAGAGCACCAAGGACCCCCTGATTTGCATTATAGGATGACTGTCTGTGGATGGTCATTGAACAAATAAAAACTGCAAAAGTCAGCCCAAGTTTGCCTTGAGCTGGGCTAAAGAGATTGTTCCTATTAATGCACTTTTTATCTTCCATAAAGATGAAGAAATAGCAGGCTATTGTGCCATTTAGCTATTAGGGTCATCACCAGTGAAAGGAATATTGTCTGGAATCTCTCTGAATTCCCCATTCTGATAATTTCAGATGGATGTCATAGTTTTGCAGCAGTCATCCAAGAAGGGGTATCCAGAGAATGTGATTAAGGAAAGTCAAGATGATGACTATGGGATATTTAGATTAGATTAGATTAATAGAGTTAGAAGGGACCTTGTAGGCCATCTAGTCCAACCTGCCACCCAAGTAGGAGACCCTACACCAAGGGTCTTCAAACTTGACAGCTTTAAGACTTGTGGACTTCAACTCCCAGAATTCCTAAGCTAACATGACTGGAGGAGGAAGTCCACAAGTCTTAAAGCTGTCAAGTTTGGAGAGCCCTGACTTAATTCCTTAGAACGGTGTTTCTCAACTTTGGCTACTTTAAGGTATGTGGACTTCAACTCCCAGAATTCCGGGAGTTGAAGTCCACAAGTCTTAAAGTTGCTAAGGTTGCCCTCTACAACCATACATCAATGTCCAGCCTCTTCTTGAAAGCCTCCAGGGATGAAGCTCCCACAACTTCTGAAGGCAACTTCTTTTCCATTGGTTGATTGTTCTCACTGAAAGAAAATTTCTCCTTATTTCTAGGTTGAATCTCTCCTGGATCAGTTTCCATACATTATTCCGGGCCTTTGGAAAATAGCTTGACCTCTTCCTCTCTGTGGCAGCCCCTCAAATATTGGAACACTGTTATCATGTCTCCCTTGATCCTTCTCTCCACTAGACTATGACCAAAGCTCTGCCTAGTTTGGTTTAGGCATCACCCATGATGTATGTAAAAATGGGCAGAGCTTCGGTGATACCTTAATGGCCAATGTTTTGAGCTTTTTGGCCCATGACTGAAGACATTCCTACATCTCGGTTTCCCTTAATCTGACATCTGACAAATGTACTTATTGGAGTTCCCATGCCACCCTAGTAAGGAAGCTGGTACAATGCAGATACTTGCACTGGAAATGCATTGGACAGAAACTAATCAAGGGGAGAACCAACCCAAGGGGACATTTCCTGACAGTGAGAACAATGAATGAGTGGAACTCATTGCCTCTAGAAGTTGTGGGCGCTCCGTTTGTCTGAAATGGCATAGGGTCTCCTGCTTGAACAGGGGGTTGGACTAGAAGACCTCCAAGGTCCCATCCAACTCTCTTATTCCGTTACCTCCAATCTAAAGGACAGAGCTTGGGTCCATGGGTTTACCCAAATAAAAGGCTACATGTAGTCCTCCACTTCATTTCAACCATTCATTTAGTGACTGTTCAAAGCTACAATGGCACTGAAAAAAAAATGAGTTGTGACCATTTTTTCACACTTACAGTCAACCATTGCAGCAACCCTATCAAAATTTAGACGCTTGGCAACTGACTCGTACTTTTAATGGTTGCAGGCTTCCTGGGTCATGTGATCCCTTTCTGGCCAGCAAAGTCAACAGGGAAAGCTAGATTCGCTTAACAACCGTGTCACTAACGTAACAACTGCAGTGATTCACTTAACAACGGCGGCAAGCAAGGTCGTAAAATGGGGCAAAATTCACTTAACAAATAGCAACATAAATTTGGGGCTCCATTGCAGTTGTAAATCGAGGACTACCTCCATTACATTTATACAACATAATCTGTCTGCTGAATTAGTTCACTCCCTGGGGTTTGAAATGCAAACCCATAAAATCACCAAGATGCACAATCAAACTTAAGAGCGATCTTGCTATGCGGCACAAATACTAAGTCTAAAAACTCCAACCTGTTTGCATACAACCCCAGAGCCCACGGTGCTATATATTAATTTTGACCCCCAACTTGTATTGTTCTGAGAATCAACTTATTATTCAAAGTCAGGTGCTTTTATTTCCCCTAATCTATTTTCTAAGAGAATAGAAAGCCTTGGTGGTCTCCGGCACACGTGGAGGGTTGGGTTGGTAGAATATGGCAAAATGATGCTTTCATTTGAGGTTCGTAGTGGGACAATTCAGGAAAGATGTCAACCCTCCAGATACATTGAGAAGACAACCCTAGATAGGTGGCTGCTTAGCTCACCCTATGCACAGCTTTTATCAACGGGAATAGAGCTGGAAGGGACCTCAGAGGTCTTCTAGTCCAACCCCTTGCTCAAGCAGGAGTCCTTGCACCATTTCAGACAGATGGCTGTCCAGTCTCTTCTTAAAAACCTCCAGTGATGAAGCGCCCGAGGTTTCATCGAGCTGTTCCTCAGGTTAATTATTCTTACTGATAGGAAGTTTCTCCTTAATTCCAGGTTGCTTCCTTAACCCTAACCCTAATCTCCTGGATTAGTTTCCATCCATTGTTTTCAGCCAGAACATCGATAACCATCCATGATTCCAGCCAATGCTTATTAGTCAAACTGGACCTGGTTCAAAGCTTTCTAAATCGCTCCTATAAAAGTGCTCGCAAGTTATGGCATACAAGTATCTCCCCAAACTTCTGAATATGAAAAAAAAGAAGTAGTTCTCATTTCAAGAAACTGCCTCCCAGGATACACACATCACACACACACACACACCCAAGTTTACATTTTCACAATAAGGTCCCCAAAACTCCTTCTCTACCAACCATATGCTAAAGACAATCCCTGTTCAATACCGGAAGCGATCAGGGTAAAAATTCATCCTTAAACCAGTAACAAGACTCACATCAAATGGGTGCATCCTTTCCCCAATCTTCTCTCTCGTCCCTTCTTCTCTCTTTTTTTTTTCTCCTCAGTTTTTCTCGGTTTCTTCTGCTTCTCCCTCCTGGGTTTGTGCAGCTTTCTCCCTCTTTGAAGTCATGCTAGGAAATGCGGCAGAGATAGTAAGAAGGAGAAGTGTGGGTAAATCTGCGCAGACAATAAGCCATATTTTTTTTTCTTTTTCTCATTTCGGTCCAACCTGCTCTTCCAGTTTGCATTTCTTTAACCCAGCAGCTGAAAGGAGATTCACTGGAGCTGAAGCTGCCAAACCAGTCTTGCTATAATACAAAGAAGTGGTCAGACGAGTCCTTCACAAAGTCCACATAGAGATTTGATTGTTTTCCCATAATTACAGCTCAGTGTTGTTGATCAAAGACACTCATATTAACAAAACAATTGCCACTTCCTTCCCCCCCCCCACCCGCAAGGGCTCCCGGCTCCCCTTCAATCACTGAACATCAGGAGTAGATGGTTTCTTTTGATAATTTCAATTTTTATATACCAAGCCTAACGTTATCCTATCCAGTTGAACAACCTCCTCAATTTTTCACATGTAGGAAATAATAGAATAGAATGTCAGGATTCCAACAAACCAACTCCAACCCAATAAACTCCGAGACAAGCATTTCCTCAAAGTTCCATTTTATTACAGCTGCCATACTGGCACATCTGGGAAAACCCGAATCTGAGAGTTCCGGATTTTCCCTTCCCAAAAGAAATCCAAAGATCCATCCCCCTGCACCCATCAGTCCATCACATGACCCAATCAAACGTCGTCCAAAATGGAGGCATCCCTCTATTCACTCCAGGTAACTTGACTTCTGAGAACGAATGTTGTTAATCGTCTATGAAATCCCCCCTCCCAAATTCCCAGGGACTAAATATGGCAGCCTGGAAGCTTCCAAGTAAAATATGGTTTCCAAGGCTGACATAGAATAGAGCTGGAAGGGACCGTGGAGGTCTTCTAGTCTAGCCCCTTGCTCAAGCAGGAGAACCTATACCATCTGAGACAGATGGCTGTCCAGTCTCTTCTTAAAAACCTCCAGTGATGCAGCACCCACGATTTCTGAAGACGAGCTGTTCCACTGGTTGGTTGTGCTCATAGTTAGGAAGTTTCTCCTTAATTCCAAGTTGCTTCTCTCCTTGGTTAGTTCCCCTCCATTGAGCACTGCAGGAAGGCTATTTAATGTTTAGTTTACCCATTTTTTTTTCATTGTTCTGAGCCTCAGCCACAAATTTGGAGAAGAAAAATTCTCAAGCAAAAAAAAAAAAAAAAAAAAAAACGCTTCCCAAAACAAAACAAAACTTCTTTTACAAATACAGATAGTCTTGGATGTACAACAGTTTGCTTATTGACCATTCCTATTTACAGTGGCACTGAAAAAAGTGACTTATGACTGTTTTTCACACTTATGACCATGGCAGCATCCTCGTGGTCCCGTAATCAAAATGTGGAAGCTTGACAACTGACTCATATTTATGACGGTTGCAGTGTCCTCGGGTCATGTGATCAGACGAACTTCTGATAAGCAAAGTCAGTGGGTAGCCAGATTCTCTTAACAACCAGGTTACTGACTTAAGAATGGCAATGATTCACTTGACAAATGGGGCAAAAAAGATGGTAAAATGGAGCAGATCTCACTTAATAGATGCCTTATTTGGCAACAGAAATTCTAGGCTCAATTGTGGTCGTAACTTAATGTCTACCTGTATAAGAAAGTTCATTGAAAATCCTTCCTTCCTTCCTTCCTTCCTTCCTTCCTTCCTTCCTTCCTTCCTCCCTCCCTCCCTCCCTCCCTCCCTCCCTCCCTCCAATTTCCTCCCTTCCTCCATCCCTCTCTACTCCTTTCCATTCCTCCTTCCCTTCTTCCCATTTCCTCCCTTCCTATCATTTCCTTCCTTCCTTCCCTCTAATTTCCTTCCTCCAATTTCTTCCCTTTCTCCCTTCCTCCTTTCCTCCCTCCCTCCTCCCCTCTTTCTTTTCTTTCTTCCCTCTCTTCTTCCCATTTCCTTCCTTCCTTCCTTCCTTCCTTCCTTCCTTCCTTCCTCCCTCCCTCCATTTTCCTTCCTTCCTCCAATTTCCTCCCTCCCTCCCTACTCCTTTCTATTCCTCCCTCCCTTCTTCCCATTTCCTTCCTTCCCTCCCTTCAATTTCCTTCCTCCAATTTCCTCCCTTTCTCCCTTCCTCCTTTCCTCCCTCCCTTTTTCTTTTCTTTCCTCCCTCTCTTCTTCCCACTTCCTTCCTTCCTCCTTTCCTCCCTCCCTCCTTCCCTTTTTCTTTCCTTTCCTCCCTCTTCTTCCTTCCTTCCTTCCTTCCTTCCTTCCTTCCTTCCTTCCTTCCTTCCTTCCTTCCTTCCTATCATTTCTTTCCTTCCTTCATTCCCTCCCTCCTATTTCCTTCCTTCATTCCCTCCCTCCTAGTTCCTTCCTTTCTTCTTGTCCTGAAGCAGTATTAATTTCTTCTGTAAGTTACATAGCAACCACCAATGAGACGACTTTCCCAGACATAACTTTATCTCTCACCTTCAGGGCCTTTTTGGACCTTTTGGCAAGGATAGAGGCGCCTGAATGTCCTCTATTGTCTTTCATTGTTGAAGTAAATGGCCCGGTTAAAATAGTAGACTGTGGGAAAACACCAGTTAGTTTCACTGCCTTGAAGGGAAAGTATTGATTTCTCTGATGGTTTCAAATCGTGAGACATACTTTGGATCATGCCCTCGGGGTAATTCTTTCACCTCAGACAAATCTTGTTCATAAATTGCCTTAAAAGCATAACAAAAGAATGGCAGTATTCTTCTCTTCAGGAAGAAAAGGCTAGTTAAGAGTCTTGGCAGTTTGACCTTCACTCACTCACAGCTGCCTTTGTTTGTTTTGAAAAATGTCAGCAATAAAGTCAAATCAGAGGCATTGGGCCTGGTAGCCAATGCCTACTCCACTTGGTTCCTGTTTGGTTGGGATCATTCTGAAAAGGAGTGTCAGCTCTACAAGGTAGACCAAACCAGAAAAGCAGCTCCCTAGGAAGACCAGAACTGTATTTTAGGGAAGTAGGCTGGCTACAATAATAGAATCTTGCAAAACTGATGGGGCTGAACCTCCCATCTCTCTTATACCGCAGTGAACTGTTGGAAGAAATATCCTTCTGGGTTCAGTTCCAAGTGGGGGAAAAGACACTGGAAACATGGAGGCGGTTTGGAAGGTGGTTTAATGGTGGACAGCAGGACCACGTGGCTTGAAGCTCCAGAGTGAAAGGGAAGGATGATCACATGCTTCAAGGTGAAGGAAGAGATCAAGAAAGGGCTGAGGTGCTGAGAGTGCCTGGGTTTTATAACCTTTGTTGGGATTTGAACTGGAGCTTGTATTCTGATTGGTTGTCAGACTCCCATGGGGCCATGCAGGGGCAACTCTGTAGGCTGTCCTGAGTTCCAGGCTTGGGTGAGCCTTGCTGGATGATGATGCACTGAAAGGGCTTTTGAGCAATTGCCGTAGCTTTACCTGGAGATCTTTGTTATGTAAAGTATTCTGGCCCAGGCCTTAATGGCCCACCCATTAACAAAGGTGGGGGTGAGCTTCTGAGGTGAGTTTCTGTTTCTGAGTTTCTACTCTTTTTAGGGGAAATATTCTGCTTTTTAAATATTTCCTAGGATATTTCATTTTTCTAGGAGAGGGGTGGGTGCTAACTTCCTACAGAACTGGGGAGATTTTTATCTGAATCACCTCCAAATGTTATGTCTATGGAGATAGCAGTGTTCCTGTATTTGAGGGGCTACCACAAAGAAGAGGGAGTCATCAATGGTGGGATTCAATTTTTTTTACTACCAGTTCTGTGGGCGTGGCTTGGTGGGCATGGCGTGGCTTGGTGAGCGTGGCAGGGGAAGGATACTGCAAAATCCCATTTCCTCCCCACCCCCCTAACCTGCTTTCCAGCTCCGTTCTCCTGTGCAGGGCAACACAAGAAGACCCAGCTGATCAGCTGGGACTCCGGAGACAGAGAATAGATGGGGGCGGGGCCAGTCAGAGGTGGGATTTGCCGGTTCTCTGAACTACTCAAAATGTCCGCTACCAGAATCTGCTGAATACCACCTCCAGAGTCAACTTATTTTCCAAAGCACCAGAAGGCAAGAGAAGAAACAATGGATGGAAACTCATCAAGGAGAGAAGCAACCTGGAATTAAGGAGAAACTTCCTAACAATGAGGACAATTAACCAGTGGAACAGCTTGCCTTCAGAAGTTGTAGGTGCTTCATCAGTGGAGGTTTTTAAGAAAAGACTAGACAGCTCACCCATCTGAAATGGCATAGGGTCTCCTGCTTGAGCAGGGGGTTGGACTAGAAGACTTCCAAAGTCCCATTCAACACTATTCTGATGGATTATTGAGGCTGTCAGTCATGCAAATCATAGTTGCCCCCGAGGTGGTTTTTTTTTCAGTTTTTCAGTTTTTTCAAAGCTTCTTGAGTTCTTAAGAAGTTTCTCGGATGAGGAGCGAAATGTCTTCAAGGAAAAACAAAGCCATCCAGTTGCCTTTTGAAAAAGACTCCAAACATTATTTTGCTTCCTAGGTCTTAAAAGAATGTTTCAGCTTCCTTTGCCTAAAGAATGGTTATTGCATATTTCCGTCAAAATCATCTCTCTCACTGTTTACAAGGAGTAGAGAGTTGTGGGGTCCTTGGTGCCTCTGAGATTGGAGGTTTTTTTTTTTTTTGCAGATGTTTCGTTGCCAAACTAGGGAACATCATCAGTGCTGCGTTGATGATGTACCTACTTTGGTAATGAAACATCTATAGTACATTGATGATGTTCTCTAGTTTGGAAATTAAAATGTCTATAAGAAAACCACCAAGCTCAGAGAACCCCAAGGATGATTCCATAGTTCAACTCTGAACTATAAATATTTTCTTCTATGAGTGGAGAGTTCTCACAAAGGGGAAAAATAGATATAGAATTGATAGATGGGGGAAGGACCCAAACATTCATTCTCTCTCTCTCTCTCTCTCTCTCTCTCTCTCTCTCTCTCTCTCTCTCTCTCTCTCTCTCTCTCTCTCTCTCTCACACACACACACACACACACACACACACACACACACATATCATGTTCCTTTGATAATTTAATATATGGAGCAAATTCTCCCAGATACTTGCTTGACTTGCAGAATCAGTGATAAAGTGGATTACATGTTAACTCCCATAATGTTTGGCTGGCATTTTGAGACTTGCCTCTCCTTGCCCTCTTTCATCACTGGGTAAAAAACCAGTTCTTTTTCTTTTCACTTGGTACCAAACCATAAAATTCGCACTCCTTTTTAGAGTTCTGAACACAATCACAGAATAGATATATGACATGCAGCCAAAAGAAACTTGGGATACGAGATGGTTTTGAGGATACAAAGGCATCTGCAGGGTTTGGTTGAGATGGAGGCTGCAATGGGGTCATTGAAACTCTGCCTTCTTTTTAAAGTATCTGCACCAAGACAAATTCCTTGTGTGTCCAATCACACTTGGCCAATAAAGAATTCTATTCTATTCTATTCTATTCTATTCTATTCTATTCTATTCTATTCTATTCTATTCCTATTCTATTCTATTCTATTCTATTCTATTCTATTCTATTCTATTCTATTCTATTCTATTCTATTCTATTCTTCTATTCTATTCTAAAGGTGCAGCCATTCATCTTGACTTTTTTGACCATACCTTGCACTCAACTGTGTTAAAAGGGAAACCATCCAATGAGATGATAGAATTCCAGACTCAGGTTTAAAACATGACAGAATACAGGGCATGCTCAACTTACAACCACAATGGAGCCCAGAATTTCTGGTGTCAAGAATAACATTTGTTAAGTAAGTTTTGCCCCGTTTTATGACCTTTCTTGCCACAGTTGTTAAGTGAATCATTGCACTTGTTAAATTATGAACATTGTTGCTAAGTGAATTTGGCTTCCCCATTGACTTTGCTTGTGAGAAGGTCACAAGAAGCGATCACAGGACTCCTAGGACACTGCAACCGTCATAAATATGAGTCAGTTGCCAAGCATCTGAATTTTGATCATGTGATCATAGGGACGCTTTTAAGTGTGAGAAACGGTCATAAGTCACCTTTTCAGTGATGTTGTAATTTAAGTGGAGGATGATGTGTATATCAGAGTTACTGATCATACCCCAAAGGTGCTTTTTCAAGAGGCAACTGGGCTTTGTTTTTCTTTGAAGAGGTTCCGCTTCTCATCCAAGAAGCTTCTTCAGTTCTGACTGAATGGTGGAGAATGGAAGGATTTATATTCATTGCAGTCACCTGGTCATCCGGATGACTGGGACTCTCCGTAGACAGTTACTAATCATAATATCCATTGCAGTTATGGATAATCCTCAACTTACAACAATTGGTTTAGTGATTGGTTTGAAGATACGACAGAACTGAAAAAGTGACTTATGGCCAGTTGCACTTACAACTCTCACAGCATCCCTGTGGTCACATGATCAAAATTTGGGTGCTTGGCAACCCGCGTGTATTTAAGATGGCTGCAGTATTCCAGGGTCATGTGATCACCATTTGCAACTTTCCCAGCCGGCTTTGGACAGGTGAACTCAATGGGGGGAGCCAGATTTAGAAACAGAAGCATAGAAAACTTGACAGCAGAAAAAGACTTAGTGGTTCGCTCTGCCTTTCAAGTTTATTTGCTTTTTATTGACTTTTTATTAATCCATTATTTATATTTTATTTATACATTTTTCTTTAACACATTTAACATTGGTGCTTAATAAACAGTGTATTATCTGGGTCAAATACTTCTAAATTGAATTGAATTGAATTCTTTATTGTCATTGTATGTATACACACAGTATACATGTAATGAAATTCACATAACAGCCGGAGACCAAACCCAACACACACACACACACACGACTCCCAAACACCTCCCCACCCACCAAAATTCCCCGCCTCCTAAAAACACAAGCATCCACACAACAGACCAAGTAATACTGTCCAACAGCTCACTGATAGTGGTCCTTAAGTTCAGTGTTAAGTGCAATTATAGCTCTGGGATAAAAACTATTCAGGAAACGTGTGGTCCGAGTTTTAATTGTTCTATATCTTCTGCCAGAAGGCAACAGTTCACAAAGATTGTAAGCAGGATGGGAAGAGTCTCTGAGAATGTTGTGCAACTTCCTTAAATAGCGAGTAATAGTAATAAATGAATAAAACATTTGGATGATAAAATAATAAATAATATATTTATTATACATAGTAATAGTAGTAGTAATATCCATATTGATTTATACATATTAATAATCTTTCAACATCTAACTTCTACCTCTATTATCTAACCATTGATAGAACAAATCCCATGTTAAAAAAATATTTTGTATCTTCTTTGTCTTTTATTTTTAGTGTTAACTAAAGATAGTTCTGCACATTCTGATATTTTTTTAATTATATTTCCACCTGTAGGAATTTCCTCATTCTTCCAGTGCTGTGCAAATACAATTCTCACTGCTGTCAAGACATGCAATATTAAATATATATTCCCTTTGTCATATTTTTCTGGTAATATACCTAACAAAAATATTTCTGGCTTTAAATCTATATATTGCTTTAACATTTTCTCTAACCATGTGTGTATTTTCATCCAAATTTATTTATTTATTATTTTGATAGGTTATTAAATTTTATTTTATTTTTAATTGCTGTTGGATGACGGACACGTGATTATCCCGAGCATGTTTAAACTCACTTACTGATGATCTGTTTATCAAAGTTGTGATTCATTTAAAAACTGCAGTAATATGCTTAACAACTTTGGCAAGAGATTATAACATTGAATGTGACACATTTAACATCTAATTTGCTTATCCAACGAAATTCTGGTCCCCCATACGTCAAGGACTACCTTTACAGTTCAGACTTGACAGAAATGGGCAGAGAAATTTCAGAGGAAAAACAGAAGTCTCGCTAAATGGGATAGGAATCATATATATATATATATATGTAACTACCCGCGAAAACTTAAGAAAACACACACACACACACACACACACACACATGTTTTCTTAAGTTTTCACGGGTATTTATATGTATGGTATTCAGCTTTGTTCGGGTATTTTCCCACGTCATTATAGTTGTGCTTTTAAAGTTGTAGCAACATTTCGGCAGAATCTCATCTGCCATCATCAGGCTTCTGTACATATATATTTTCCAGCTGCTGGAAAGGTGCGCTCCTCCAACAATTGTCCTCTCCAGCAATCCAAACAAACAGGCAAAGTGGCATTTTGCAACTGGGTTCTTCTGTGATGCTGGTTTAACTGGAACAACCAGAGTTCCCCAGCCAACATGCCAGCATGTTGAAGCCAGTATGTTGGAGTCCACCCACCTTAAAGCTGCCAAGGTTAAGAAACCCTTTCCATGAAAATTGTTTAGGATTCACAGATCTAGAGCCCCAGAAATCCAGCTGAGTGTTGGATAGCAGCAAAACAACAACAACAACAACAACAACAATAAAACCCTTGCAGCCATTTGGAGGTCATTTGGATTTTTCCACCTAAGCACTTTTTTCAGTGTCGTTATAACTTTGAACAATCACTAAATGAATGGTTGTAAGCCGAGGACTACCTGTATTTTGTATTGTAGATAGGCTGTAAAACACATATGTATATAAAAATGAGATTTATGCTCTCCTAGTAGGCAGCCCAAACAAGAAGCATAACTATGAGTATTGTAAAGTTACATTAACAGAATCCAGCAAGGTTGATCCAGCAAGGTCCCTTCCTCTTCTTTTACTTTTTGGAAACTAGGGAGGGTCTTTTTGAAATGTTTCTCATGCTCTCTCCTTTTCTGTGGGCTGAGATATCTTTCCTACGCTGGTTGTCCTTTTTGTGACTCTCCCTCCTGTCTCCCAAGGTCATTCACACATACCTTTACACAATCTGACCTTAAAAGTATTGTAAAGTTCTAACCTTGACAAACTACACCAGGGGTGTCAAACATTGATTTCATTGAGGGTCGCATCAGGGTTTGTATTTGACCTTGGGGGCATGGGGCGTGGCCAAGGTAGGCGTGGCCAGCTTGACCTCACTTGTGTTGGGGGGGGCGGTACCTGTGGTGGCTCTGCCAGTGAAAATGGGCTCCCGAGCTCCGTTTTAAGCTGAGACGGCCTCCTGCAACCATCTGCCAGTGAAAATGGAGCTCGGGGGGTGGGGGGCTGCATGTGGCCTTCACGAGCTCTGTTTTAGCTGACAGAGGCACCGTGGGCTGGTTCTTCGCTTTTTCCAGGATGGCCCCACAGATTTTTCCAGATCTAAGCCCGTGGGTTGGATGCGGCCTGCAGGCCTTGAGATTGATACCCCTGAACTACCCCCTGTAGTTGATACATTCGTAGGCATCTGTAAGGTCATGGTTTTAATGTAAAGGAATATGCAACATCCTGTACAAACATACAAGACAGCGATCTGATGTACACTGCCCTGGGTTGCTTGTTGAGATGGGTGGCTATAGAAGTCAAATCAAATCAAATCAAATCAAGGATTTCTTGCTCTTCCCATAGGTTATGCTGCTGGTTGTGCTCCTTTTATATTTGATGAACATATGATTTGACTGGTGCCAATCATCCAGAAGATCAAGGAGATATTCAGAGAACTCAAAATACTAGTTCACTGGTGCTGGTCAGAGTTTGACAGGAGTATATAATTAGAAAGTCGGAAAGATTTGTAAGTTGAGGTAAAGAGCACACAATAGATACAAACTCAAGGTAAACTGCACCAAACTTGATTGCAGGAAATACGACTTCAGCAACAGAGTTGTCTGGAATACTCTACCTGACTCTGGTTTCTTCCCCAAACCCCAAAAACTTTAACCTTAGACTGTCTACTATTGACCTCACCCCTTTCCTAAGAGGGTGCATAAGCGCACCCATGTGCCTACTGTCCCTGTCCTATTGCTTCTTTTCTTTTTTCTTATTCGTATCCATTTCATGTATTCATAACTATGTTTATACCTATACCTGTTATCTTATAATCACTTGACAAAATAGAATAAATAAAATAAAATAAATAAAATAAAATAAACTGAGAGCTGTGGCCATCGCTGAAGATGTGGGGCCAGTAAGTAGACATTATGAACCTGTTCCCATTGCTTAAAACTTGAGTAACAGGGACATCTGGAAATAGAACATATGTTATTATTATTCTTTTGGATTTTTTAATCCTACCTTTATTATTTTTATTAGTAATTCAAGGTGGCATACATACCTAGCACTCCCTCCCTCTAGCTCCTAATTTCTGCACAACAGTGCTGTGAGGTGGGTTGGGCTGATTGAGAATGCCGAAAGTCACCCAGTCGGCTTTCATGCCAAAGATGTGATTAGAACTCCCAGTCTCCTGTTGATTGACAGTCATCCGGCCGGTTTTCATGCCAAGGTGGGACTAGAACTCCCAGTCTCCTGGTTTCTAACCTGATGCCTTAACCACTAGACCAAATTGATCAACCACTGATAAAATGGATAAACCAAACCTTTCGATAAATATTAAGAGGAAAAGAGAAGATGCTGTTAGACAAAATGGACTTGGAGTTAAGATCTGGTTGTTCCAAGGAATAAAAAAGAGTGGAAATTTAAAAGAAGGCAGAAGGTATAAATGGGGGGGTGAGATATGGGTATGAAGGAGTAAGGGGCTGAAAGGGAGGGCTGCAACTATGTAGTTGGCAGCCTGCTCCTTCTAAACATGCATCACAGCCAGTGGTGGGATTCAATTTTTTTTTTTTACTACCGGTTCTGTGGCCGTGGCTTGGTGAGTGTGAAGTGGCTTGGTGGGCATGGCAGGGGAAGGTTACTCCAAAAATTCCATTCCCTCCCCACCAGAGATGGTATTCAGCGGGTTCTGACCAGTTCTGGAGAACCGGTAGCGGAATTTTTGAGTAGAGAGGAGAACCGGCAAATACCACCTCTGACTGGAGATTTTATAGTATCCTTTCCCCTGCCATACCCACCAAGCCACGCCTGCAGAACTGGTAGTAAAAAAAATTGAATCTCACCACTGCTCCCCACTGCATTAACCTGCTTTCCAGCTCCGTTCTCCTGTGCAGGGCAACAAAAGAAGGCCCAGCCAATCAGCTGGGACTCGGGAGGCAGAGAATAGATGGGGGCGGGGCCAGTCAGAGGCGGAATTTGCCAGTTCTCCAAACTACTCAAAATTTCCGCTACCGGTTCTCCAGAACTGGTCAGAACCTGCTAAATACCACCTCTGATCACGTGTTATCAGTCTCACGGTTGCAATCACTAGCCTGACCTTTGGGGTCCCTCTGCAAATGGCTCTCACGGGGGAGAGAGGGAGGAAGATGAGACCCAGTTTGAAAATGACACCATGGCGAGGGAAAAAGAAAGAGGAAGAGAGCAGGGTGTCCCCAGCCACCGGCAATGACACCAAAATGATAAAGTGCGGTTTGTAACGTTGCCACAAAATGCTTTCTGCTATGTCACCCCCCGAAGAATGTCACCCCCCCGAAGCATGAAATATTTTGAGAAATATGAAAAAAGGCAGAATATTATATTTTCCCAAAGGGAGAAATGGAGAAACATGCTCTTAAAGACCGAAAGCAGCCCCCAGTCTTTCTTAATAGCCCACAGCAGATGCCAGCACGTAAGGAGATAAAGAGCTTATTGAAAGGGGAAACCAATGATCTAGATAGCTCTGTTCATAAGCAAAGCAAATACTGCAGGCAGAAATCCATTCAAGACAGGATATTTTGAAACTCCTTGCAGCAAAGGTTGATAGCTAACCAAGGCAGAATGGTAAGATTAGGACAAGCAGCCCCTCACCCAAGATCCAACACAAGATGAAAGCCATTAAGCCACAATAGGAATTGCTCAACACCCTTTCAGAACACAAGCCCCTTCATTGCACCACCCCAAGAACAGCTCAAACTTCAAAGCCACAGAAGCCTATAAAGATTCTTCCACTCAGTCAACCATTTGGTCAGCTGCCACAGAACTGCATGCTGTCTTTGTCTGTGGATCTGTTCATCAATAAACTTTCTTTCCAATTGGCCTCCATGTTGTTTCCAGTGTCTTTCTTCCAGCTTGGAACTGAACTGGATGGATTTTTCTTCCAACAGTACCTAAGTGTCTGGAATATTCTACCTGACTCTGTGGTTTCTTCCCCAAACCCCAAAAACTTTAACCTTAGACTGTCTACTATTGACCTCACCCCTTTCCTAAGAGGTCTATAGGGGGCGTGCATAAGCGCACCAAAGTGCTTACCGTCCCTGTCCTATTGTTTCTTTTTATTTTTCTTATATGTACCCATTTCATGTATTCATAACTATGTATATACTTATACCTACTATCTTGTAAGCGATTGACAAATCAAAATAAATAAAAATAAATAAAATAAAATAAGTATGTAAACGATGGAGCGTGCATTGTGATATTATGACACCTGGGTTGCTCATAATTTCCCCCAGATGCTAAGGAAATATCCTGAAACAGGGGGACACCCCCCCCCAGAGGAGGTCTGTGTACGAAAGGCGTGGAGGTCACCATCTTGAATGAATGAATTCATCATTGGGCAAGTGTAATTCAACACACAAGGAATTTGTCTTGGTGCAAATGCTGTCAGTTGTACATAAAAAGAAAAGATACATTCATCAAGAGTCAAGAATCATCAGGTACAACACTTAATGAGAGTCATAGGGTACAATAAGCAATCAAATCATACTAGAAAACAGTCAATATAAATCGTAAGGATACAAGTGACAAAGTTACAGTCATACAGTCACAAGTGGGAGGGGATGGGCAATAAGGAGTGATGAGAAGATTAACAGTAATAGTAGTGCAGACTTTGTAAATAGTTGGACAGCGTTGAGGGAATTATTTGTTTAACTTTAGCAGAGTGATGGCTTTAGGGAAAAAACTGTTCTTGTGTCTAGTTGTTCTCGTGCTCTATAGCGTCATTTTGAGGGAAGGAGTTGAAACAGTTTATGTCCGGGATGTGAGGGGTCTGTAAATATTTTCACAGCCCTCTTTTTGACTCGCGCAGTATACAGGTCCTGGATTGAAGGCAGGTGGGTAGCCATTGTTTTTTCTGCAGTCCTAATTACCCTCTGAAGTCTGTGTCTGTTCTGTTGAGCTGCAGAACTAAACCAGACAGTTATCTTGATTTTTAGCTTTAAGACAGGAGCAGAAGAGGGGGGCCAAGTTATTCTCCAAAACACCTGAAGGCAGGACAGAAAGCAATAGATGGAAACTAATCAAGGAGAGATCACAGTGAGGAACACAGTGAGATCACAGTGAGGAACAACTTGCATCTAGAAGTTGTGGGTATGCCTCTAGTATTGAAACACCCACTACTTCTAGATGCAAGCTGTTCCTTACTGTAATCATTTCCATTTAAATTCCAATACTGGATGCTTTCAAGAAAAGATTGGATAATAATTTGTCCGAAATGGTATAGGGCTTCTTGCTTGAGCAGGGGGTTGGGCTAGATGACCCTCAAGGTCCCTTCCAATTCTGTTATTCTGCTACTCAACTCTGCTTCTCGGTTCTTAAAATTCCACCAGCAGTATTGTACGACTTTAAAATATGCCACAAGGGCTAAGATCTCTTTTTTATTTTTTGCATTTCATTTCACGTAGCTTGCTCTTCTCAAGCCTCTTGCAAAAAAATTTGTTCAAATCTCACATGGACTCCAAGAGTCTCATTTAACAACAGATTCTCCCTCTCTCTTCCTCCTTGCTTTTTTTTTTTTTTTTTTTTTTGATGTCAGTGCTGGGAATTGGTCTGTGTTCACACTAGCCACAAATTGCATTTCTATACATCCTGGATGAATTATTGAAGTGGAATTCCCAGTTGCTTTCGCAATGGGACGATATAAATCTTTTGGCTGGATGTATTTCATTGTCTTCGTATCAGTCAGTTGTACAGGATGGGGCAGCCATCTTTCTGGCTGCTTCCTTATTTAAGTAGCTGGTTGGTAAACAGTCATATTCCTACCTGGTTGCTGGTTCTGTTGTGAATGGTTTGCAGCCTTGCCTAGAAAATGTTTCTAGAAAAGGAAGAGGAGATGTAAATCACCTGGCTGTTTCTAGAACAAAGGCTATTCTTGATTTTCATTCATTCATTGTTTTCCTCCAAATAAAACCTTTTCTCTTATTATTCCTTTCCTGGGCTGAAATCTACCTTGATTTGAAGTTCTTTTGATCTACGAGAGAGGTTTTCCTTTCATTATCTTGAGAATTTCTTTCAATCATCCCTCGTGTTTTTCAAGTGGCTTTCCTGCTGGAGAAAATGGACAGAACAAAGGCCGAATCTTTTGGGACAGACCTTGCCTCCCTGGTTGTCCCTTACAGGTAGCCCTCAAAGTTACAACAGCACCGATAAAAGTGCTTATGACTGGTCCCTACACTTTCAACCCATGCAGCATCTCCACAGTCATGGTTCTATTCATAAACCCCTTTTTTTCAGGGCAGTTGTACCTTCAAACTGCTAAATAAATGGTTATAAGTCAACAACTAAGGTACCTGTAGTTTAAATCCATGCTCCTCCCTGTCTACCTTCATACAATTGGGCAGAGGCTGTGAAATGCCTATCTATCTATCTATCTATCTATCTATCTATCTATATCTATCTATCTATCTATCTATCTATCTCTATCTATCATCTCTATCTCTGTCTATCATCTATCTATCTATCTATCTATCTATCTATCATCTCTATCTCTCTTCTATCTATCTATCTATCTATCTATCTATCTATCTATCTATCTATCTATCTATCTATCTATCTATCATCTTCTCTTCTCATCTTCTATCTATCTATCTATCATCTCTTCTCTATCTTCTATCTATCTATCTATCTATCTATCTATCTATCTATCTATCTATCTATCTATCTATCATCTCTATCTCCTATCATCTATCTATCTATCTATCTATCTATCTATCTATCTATCTATCTATCTATCTATCATCTATCTACCGATAGTCCTTGACTTATGACCACATTTGAACCCAACATTTTTGTTCCTAAGTGAAACATTTGCTAAATGAATTTCTCCCCCCATTTTTCCATCTTTCTTGCCACAGTTGTTAATTGAATCATTGCAGTCATTAAGTTAGTAACACGTTTGTTAAGTGAATCTGGCTTCCCCATTGACTTTGATTTTCGGAAGGTCCCCGGGACACACTGCAATGGTCATAAATATGAGTCAGTTGCCAAATGTCTGAATTTTGATGACATGACCATGGGGATGCTGCAATGGTTGTAAGTGTGAAAAAGAGTCAAAAGTCACTTTTCTCAGTGCTGTTGCAACTTTAAACAGTCACTAAATTCATCATCTTCTTTTAATGACCCCATAATCCCTTGCAGGATGAAGACTGGGCAACTGAATGGAGCTGAATATTTATTGGCCGGATGCCCTTCCTGTCACCAAAGCGGAGTTACATTCAATAGATAATATTCTCATCGTGCCCAGAGAGAGAAATATCTGCCTCTATCTAGGATCGAACTCACAGCCTCCTGATTGTGAGGCGAGAGCTCCACCTCTAGGCCACCACACCACTCTGAACAGTCACTAAAGGAACTGTTGTAAATTGAGGACGATCTATACACAATAACTCTGTTTCACTGGCCTATCTGAATGTATAAATGCAGCACCCGTTAACAATTTTGGTGACTATACATTTGTGTTCGCTAGAGGGCGCCCTTTTGCTTCGGAGACAGAGGGAACTGCACATATTCACTGATTGATCCTGCACAGTTAGCAGAACTACAGCAGAGGGGTCACCAACCCCTTGTCTGTGGATTGACACTGGGCCACAGCATGCCAAAAACCGGGCCGTGCAAACAAGCGAAGCCCCATTCGTGGGATGGAGGCAGCACACGAATCTATCTATAAGATGATCAAAGCAGGCCTGGAGACTAAAACATACAATTGAATGGTTCCAAGAACTGGGCATGGCTAGAGAAGGATCAGGGGAGACATGACAACAGTGTTGCAATATTTGAGGGGCTGCCACAGAGAGAAAGGGGTCAAGCTTACTTTCCAAAAGTCCAGACAAGGAATAATGGATGGAAACGGAAGAAGGAGAGATTCAACCAGGAAATTTTGTGGGAGCTTCATCCCTGGAGGCTTGCAAGGAGAGATTGGACTGCCAGATTTGGTATAGGATCTCCTGCTTGGGCAGGGGGTTGGACTAGATGACCTACAAGGTCCCTTCCAACTCTGTTAATCTGAATCTGAACTCAAGCCCCCTCCGTTCCATGGAAAAAAACCTCCCTCCACGGAACCGGTCCTTGGTGCCGCAAAAGTTTGGGGCTGCAGCTATGACAAATTCAAAATTTCTGTAGCTGAGGAGTGTTCAAAAATTAAAAAGAGAACATTGTGTCCCTGCAAATTCTTTCCCCCGCCCCTCACGGTTGAGAGTGAGAAGGTTCCAGGATGTGATCCCTTGCGAAACGTAGATCAATCGTTTGTTTGGCTCAAAACGTACGGGCTCAAAACGTAGCGAAATGAGCGCAACGCTGTTCCACCCTTTGTGTCAACTGCCGAGGCAGTAAGACCTGCTCGGTCAGCAAATACAGGTACTAAAGTTGTATTTACCAAGCCAGAACACAGGAAACTGGCCTCTGATACCAAAATCAGCCCACCTGCTCTTCATTTTAGGATTCTCTGCAATCCGGGTCCAAGAGTTCAGACTGGAATTGCTTTCCATCTGGAGTGAGGTGGTTGTGAACCAGAATTAGGCGCCTTTTTTTTTTTTTTGCGTGCAAAATCCTACACTAGAGGAGGAGTGGGAGAACTGGAGATAATTTATAACAGTGGCCACCAACCTTTGGGCACTTAGGGACTGGTTTTTGTGGAGAGAGGTTTTTCCGTTGTTGGAAGAAAATATCCTTCTGGGTTCAGTTCCAAGTGGGGAAGAAAGACACCGGAAACATGATGACTGCTTGGAAAGATGGTTTAATGGTAGACAGGACCAGGTGGCTTGGCGCTCCAAAGTGAAAAGGACGATCACGTACTTCAAGATGTTGGGTGAAGGAAAAGAGAGTCGCTGGGTTTTATGCCCTCTGTTGGGATTTGAATGTGAGCTTGAATTCTGATTGGTTGTCAGACTCCCATGGGACCATGCAGGGGCTACTCTGTAGGCTGTCCTGAGTCCCAGGCTTGGTTGAGCCTTGTTTGATGATGATGTAGTGAAAGGGCTTTGGGCAATTCCTCTTACGGCTCTACCTGAAGGAGATCTTTGTTATGTAAAATAGACTGGCCCAGGCTAGAGTAATGGCCCATTAGCAAAGGTTGGGGGGGCGCTGGGTTTCTGTCTTTCTGAGTTTCTACTATTCGTTTTAGGGGAAATATTCTGTCTTTTTAGTATATCCTAAAATATTTCATTTTCCTAGGAGAGGGGTGGGTTTTAACTTCCAACATTGTGGACCGAAGTGGGTGTAGTTTTGTGTGCTGCCTGTATCTCATGGATGGGACTGTAGGAGGTTAGCACCCACCCGTCTCCTAGAAAAATGAAATATCCTAAGAAATATTAAAAAGGCAGAATATTTCCCCTAAAAGGAGAAGTAGAAACTCAGAAGCAGAAACTCACCTCAGAAGCAGCAGCTCACCCCCCCCCACCTTTGTTAATGGGCAGGCCATTAACGCCTGGGGCAGAGTATTCTACATAACAAAGACCTCTACCCATCTCACAATCTGGCCTGGGAAGATTGCATCAGCCAGCACTCAGGTGAAGTCATGTGGTCCAGACACAGCCTACAAAGTTAGCGAAGAGCCCCGCCCCTGGGAGTCTGACAGCCAATGGGATACATTTCTTACACAGGAACAGGAAACACTAAGGTGGGGCTCAACAGAGGGTATATAAGTAAGGGTCTCTCAGCATCTTGGCCCTTTTTCTTTCCCTTCACCCAACATCTTGAAACATGTGATCGTCCTTTTGGAGCTCCAAGCCATGTGATCCTGTCCACCATTAAACCATCTTTCCAAACAGCCTCCATGTTTCCAGTGTCTTTTTCCCCACTTGGAACTGAACCCAGAAGGATATTTCTTCCAACAGGGCTTTGCTTGTTTGCGTGGCCCGATTTCTGGCATGCCGGTCAGTGGTGGGATTAATTTTTTTTTTTTTTTACTAGAGTGTGCTTCGTGCACACAGTGTTCAAAGCACACACATTTGAAGCACTACAGCTTACCTTCTAGGGCGGCCCCGGTAAGTAAAACAGCTGAAGCACGGGAATCCACTGTGCCACACGAATCAGCTGAACTGAAAACCATGGAAATATAGGCCAGGATAGGGTGGGGGCAGGGGTACGGGGCCAGCTGATGGTTGGAGCGTTCTGAACCAGCAGCATCTCACCACTGGTTCCGGTCCATGAGCTGGGAGTCGGAGACCCCCTGATTTAAAGAACCTAATGCAGGTATACCTTGATGACTTACAACTACCATCACAATCAGAATTTTCATTGCTAAGCCAGGTGGTTGTTCAACGAGACCTGCCCCATTGAACGACTCCTTTTTGCCATGGGTGTAAAACGAATCACTGCAGTCATTAAGTGAATCATGCAGTTGTTAAGCCAAACTGGCTCCTCCCATTGATTTTGCTTGGCATCAGCCAGGTGAAAAAGTCACAAAGGACCCTGGGAGGCTGCAACAACCATATATCTATATCTATATCTATATCTATCTATCTGTCTGTCTGTCTATCTATCTATATCCATCTATCTATCTATCTATCTATCTATCTATCTATCTATCTATCTATCATCTATCTATATATCTATCTATATATCATCTATCTATCACTCTATCTATCACTCTATCTATCTATCTATCTATCTATCTATCTATCTATCTATCTATCTATCTATCTATCTATCTATCTATCTATCTATCACTCTATCTATCTATCTATCTATCTATCTATCTATCTATCTATCTATCTATCTATCTATCTATCTATCTATCTATCTATCTATCTATCTATCTATCTATCTATCTATCTATCTATCTATCTATCATCTATCTATCACTCTATCTATCACTCTATCTATCTATCACTCTATCTATCATCTATCTATCTATCTATCTATCTATCTATCTATCTATCTATCTATCTATCTATCATCTCTATCTCTGTCTGTCTATCTATCTGTCTGTCTGTCTGTCTGTCTGTCTGTCTATCTATCTATCTATCCATCTACCTATCTATCCATCCATCTATCTATGCCAGTCACCAAGCATTTAAATTTTGATCGTGACCATGGGAATGCTGCTGTCATTTCGTACAGTTGCTAAATGAATGGTCGTAAATTGAGGATTTGCCTGCACTCATTTTTTTCCTTGCAAATCTCCTTTTCCAATTAGTATGAAAAGAACATTATAATGTGCAGTGTTTGTTTATTCGTGTCAGACGCACCGTAATTAAAACAGGATATACACTTTTTGTGTCTTTTAATGACCCTGTTAATCCCTTGCATCGGGGTGGAATCGGGGTAACTGAATGGAGCTGAGTGTTTACTGGCCGGATACCCTTCCTGTTGCCAATGCGGAGTTCGCAGCAGATATTTTCTCATTGTGCCCAGAGAGAGAAATATCTGCCGCTACCCAGGATCGAACTCACACCCTCCTGATTGTGAGTCGAGAGCTCCACCACTGCAGGCCACTGCACTACTCCAAAAGAGGGCAAAAAATATGAAATAAAATTAAAAATAGAAAATGTGCAATCAATAAAAAGGTGCAACCCCCTTGTCCTCCTCCCCTTCCTCCTCCTCTTCCCCTCCTTCTCCCTCCCTCTCCCCTTCCCCTCCCCTCCATGGGCCCCCTCCCCCTCCCTGCTCCCTTCTCATCCCCCTTTCCCCTCCCCTTCCTCTTCCTCCTCCTCCTCCTCCTTTTCTCCCTCCTCTCTTCCTCCTACTCCCCTTCTCATTCCCCACTTTCCCTCCCCATCTTCATCCTCTTGTGCTCCTCCACCCCCTCCCCTCTTCCTTCATCTCCTCCTCTCCCTCCCCCTCCTCCCCTCCTCCCCTCCCTCATTCCCACTTTCCCTCCACCTCCTTCTCCTCTTCTGCTCCTCCTCCTCCCTCCTCCTCCTCCTTCTCATTTTACTCATTTGCCAGCAAAGAGACATACAGTGGCTTCCCTGCACATAATGCAGTGATTGAAAAGCTTTGCCTCTAAGCATTGACTCAGAATGCTTTTGCTTTGTTTAATTCCTCCCCTCCACCCCCTATTTGAAACTCATTTAAGCTGAGAAAGGACCGGCTCCATACCAGAAAGTTCAAGAAACTAAAATACGCATTAAGTATCTCCCTTGCCTGCTAGAGGGAGGGGAAAAAAACATTTTGATGTAGTACCACCATGCACATTGCAGTGAAATATAGACCCGAAGGGCTAGCCCAAGGACTAACCCATGAGCCGTAAATGCTTTTTATTTTTTATTTTACATCCTCAAGTTAGTGTTACTTTCCGAAAGGCAAAATGGTGGAACAGAGCCACCTACAGCTGGATGCTTGTAACAAATGACAGAAGGGGTGGCGGAACAAGACAATTCTGAAGATGTACCTTGAATGGAAAGAACAATTAAAGTCTTTGTTTGCAAAAAAACAACAACATCAATTTGGGTAATTAAAATATGGCTCCTTGATTAGAGGCCACAGCAGGTTCAAAAGCCAAACTCTGTAAATGCTGAGCGGCTTTGTCTTGCGCATATTCTCAGAATATTATGCACCTTCTTGGCAAGATCCAGAATAACTAAGACTAGCCGTGTGTATGTCCTTTGCTGAACCATGGCTGAGAATAGCAAATATCTCATTGAAGATGACTCATTGTCTTTTTGTTTGTCCATCCATCTATCCATCCATCATCCATCCATCCATCCATCCATCCATCCATCCATCCATCCATCTATCCATCTATCCATCCATCCTCATCCATCCATCCCTCTATCCATCCATCCATCCATCCATCCATCTATCCATCCATCCATCATCCATCTATCCATCTATCCATCCATCCATCCATCATCCATCCATCCATCCATCCATCTATCCATCCATCATTCATCCATCCATCATCCATCTATCCATCCATGCATATCCATCTATCCATCCATCCATCCATCCATCCATCCATCCATCCATCTATCCATCATATGCATCTATCCATCCATCCATCCATCCATCCATCCATCCATCCATCCATCCATCCATTCATTCATCCATCCATCCATCCATCCATCCATCCATCCATCTATCCATCGATCCATCCATCCATCCATCCATTGATCTATCCATCCATCCACCCATCTATCCATCCATCCATCTACCCAGGGATGCACCACTTTGGAAGTGACTATTGAATTAAGAGGAAATCCCATCTTCTTTCAATTATTCAATGTAATTCTGTGTAAATCATCATCGTTATATACCGGTGGTCCTCAACCTATGAGCCCAAAATTTCTGTTTCAGTTGTTAAGTGAATCACTGCAGTTGTTAAGTTAATGGCATAGTTGTTAAGTGAATCTGGCTTCCCCATTGACTTTGCTTATGGGAAGGTCACAAAAGGGGATCCCAGGATTCTGGAACAACCGTCGTAAACACGAGTCGGGGCCATGCGCCTGAATTTTGATCACATGGCCGTGGGCATGCTGCCATGGCTGTAAGTGTGAAATGGTCATAAGTCACTTTTTTCAGTGCCGTTGTAACTTGAAACAGTCACTAAGCGAACTGTTGAAAGTCAAAGACTGCCTATGTTGTTTTATCATTTCAGTGATTACTGGTGTTTAATGTTTGTAAGCCACCCAGAGTTGTTTCTAGATAACAGAATTGGAAGGGAAGTCTTCTAGATAAGATGGGTGGCATTCAAATTGAACTGAATAGAATAGAATTAGAATAGAATTAGAATAGAATAGAATAGAATAGAATAGAATAGAATAGAATAGAATTAAAATACAATAGAGCAGAATTAGAATCAAATAGAGTAAAATTAGAATCAAATAGAGTAAAATTAGAATAGAATAGAATAGAATAGAATAGAAGTTAGCACCCACCCCTCTCCTAGGAAAATGAAATATTTTAGGATATACTAAAAAGGCAGAATATTTTCCCCTAAAAAGAGAAGTAGAAATCAGAAGCAGAAACTCACCTCAGAAACAGAAGCTCTTCCCCCCTCCTTTGTTGATGGGTGGGCCATTAAGGCCTGGGCCAGAGTATTCTACATAACAAAGGCCCATCTCACCACCTGGCCTGGGAAGATTGCATCAGCCAGCACTCAGGTGAAGCTCATGTGGTCCAACTAAGACCCACCCACCCCACCCCTGGGAGTCTGACAGCCAATGGGATACATTTCTTACACAGGAACAGGAAACAGTTATATACTCACAGAGGGCATAAAACTAAGGGTGTCTTTAGCATCTTGGCCCTTCTTTTCCTTCACTCAACATCTTGAAGCATGTGATTGTCCTTTTCACGTTGGAACTCCAAGCCATGAGGTCCTGTCTGCCATTAAACCATCTTTCCAAACAGCCTCCATGTTTCCAGTGTCTTTTTCCCACTGAACCCAGAAGGATAATTCTTCCAACAATAGAATGGAATTTTTTATTGGCCAAGTGTGATTGGACACACAAGGAATTTGTCTTTGGTGCATAAGCTCTCATTATATATAAAAGCTATAAGTGATAAATTGAACCAATCAGTAAAAATAAATCCAGCCTTCCTTTTATCCCACCAAGGAACAAACACAAACGTCTTGTGTATTTGGCCTGCAATATTTGGCATTAACATCTTTGGCTTCTTATAACTATTTTCAGTTCAGCTCTAATTATCTTATTTTACTGCTCATCCATCCTTGAACCAGCCTGACTCTTTTTCCTCCACTGATTCATATCCTTCTTGTGCAGATTCTCTTCCCAGTCACTGCCAGTCTCCAATATATTGGGTGATGAAGCCTAACAGGTTATATCTGCCTTGGGTAGCATTAGAATAAAAGGGAAATGTCTACTTTATCAGAAGGTTGTCTGGTCACGGTCATCTCAAGGCTAAGTGAAAAGGGGGTCAGTTTTTAAACTTATCTTTTCACCCTATCACAGCCAATGGAGAAAAAAATATGTATTAATCACTCATTTTCCTCAGAAATAAGACTGAGGGAGGACGTTTTAACAGACAGGTGGACAAACAAGTGTTGTGTTTTGTATAGCTATTTAGAATACAGAATAACAGAGTTGGAAGGGGCCTTGGAGGTCTTCTAGTCCAACCCCCTGTTTGAACAGGAGATCTTATGCCAGTTTGGACATCAGACTAACAGAGTTGGAAGGGAACTTGTAGGATATCTAGTCCAACCCCCTCACCCAAGCAGGAGATCCTACACCATTTCTGACAGATGGCAGTCCAGTCTCTTCTTGAAAGACTCCAGTGTTGAAACGCCCACAGCTTCTGAAGGCAAGCTGTTCCATTGGTTGATTGCTTTCACTGTCAGAAAATTTCTCTTTATTTCTAGCTTGAATCTCTCTTTCTTCAGTTTCCATCCATTATTCCTTGTCTGGCCTTCAGGTGCTTTTAAAAAATAGCTTGACAAATGGCTGACCAACCTTTACAAAAAAAAACAAAAAACAACTCCAGTAATGGAGCACCCACATCTTCTTTCAATGATTAATTGTTCTCACTGACAGGAAATTTCTCTTAATTCTATGTTGGATCTGTCTTTGACAAGCTTTTATGTCAACTCTGAAGCGAACCTGGCACTGAAGCCATCTTTTGCTGCCTCATAGTTGCCACGAACTCTGAGAGGGGGAAGGAAGGGGAAAGTAAATAAGCCAGCTATCAGTCATAACAAAAAGTTTTCTTGTGGGAACCAAGATCATCCTAACAGGTGGCAGTTGAAGGAAGAGAGAAGGGACCAAGCGACCTGCCAGCAACTTATATTGGACAATGTGACTGGGGACATTTGGGGAGAGAACCATTTGTTCTTTTAATTAGGCTAAAACTGTGGTAACTTTCAGAGTTCGTTTTCACCGGCTGTGTAAATATGATGTATGCAATAAACATGTTCTTTGAGGAATCTACCTGCCTCAGAGTTCTGCTTTTGGTGGTTGTGTTACTTGGAACACTGACATTCTATCTGCTACTTCTTGTATTGCCCTCAGGTACTCTGGACAATAAGTGGACCCCCTCTTCTCTGTGGCAGCCCCAAATATTGGAAGACTGCTATCATGTCACCCCTAAACCTTCTCTTTATTAGACTAGACATACCTTAATTCAGTAGACCTACCTACTTTCCTCCATTATTTATTTATTTATTTGATTTGTCAATCACTTACAAGATAACAGGTATAGGTATAAACATAGTTATGAACATGTAACTATGGATACGAATAAGAAAAAAAAGAAACAATAGGACAGGGACGGTAGGCGTGTTGGTGCTCTTATGCACGCCCCCTACAGACCTCTTAGGAAAGGGGTGAGGTCAATAGTAGACAGTCTAAGGTTAAAGTTTTGGGGTTTGGGGAAGAAACCACAGAGTCAGGTAGAGTGTTCCAAACATTGACCACTCTGTTGCTGAAGTCGTATTTCCTGCAATCAAGTTTGGTGCGGTTTACCTTGAGTTTGTATCTATTGTGTTGTTCATTGCATACTTTAACCTCCAGTCCCCTAGTCATCTTTGTTGCTTTTCTCCGCACTCTTTCCAGAGTCTTTCTATCAATTGGAGAAGAGTGCTACTCTGAAATTAGTCGATAGTTGGGCTTCTTTAGGACAGGAGTTTATCATTCTTCAACCTTAGAAGGATGCTCAAGAGAGCTTTGGCAAGTCTTCTGAAGGGTACCTTCAAAAACAGCCCAGGCAATGACTCAACGGGGCAGGAAGAGCTGGGCCATTAAGCAGCAGAGACCAAGAGTGAGTTAACTTCCTGTCCACCCATCTGTCTTCCCATTTCACCTTGCAACCCTACCCATCGCTCCTGGTCAGCTGCTATTTAGGCTGATGCAGGTTAGGGAGAGAAGGAAAACCTATTTTGAAAGCAGCGTAAATGGCCTGTTCTGATGGTTTTAGAAGACAGAGAACATGGGGATTTGCCTAGACCAAATCTAACGTGTCCAACAGGAATCAGAATAGAGCTGGAAGGGACCTTGGAGGTCTTCTAGACCAGCCCCCTGCTCAGGCAGGAGATCCTATACCATTTCAGACCAGTGACTGTCCAGTCTCTTCTTAAAAACCTCCAGTGTTGGAGCACCCACAACTTCTGGTGGCAAGCTGTTCCACTGGTTAATTGTCTTCACTGTTAGGAAGTTTCTCCTCAATTCCAGGTTGCTTCTCCTCTTGACTTAGTTTCTCTTCTTGATTAGGAGCTGGACTAAACCCACCTCCTCAGAGACCACTGACTGTAATATTGATATAATGATTCAAGTGCCTCATATTGTATCCATAGGAAAACCTGCATTGAAATAAGAGGAGAAACCCTATTGTAACACTGCTACAACTAAGGATGAATTAAGGCCACCTCAGGGTATAGGCTTGAGTCAGTGGGGGGAGGGGGGTTTCAAATTTTTTACTACCAGTTCTGTGGGCGTGGCTTGGTTTGGTGGGTGTGGCTTGATGGGCGTGGCAAGGCTGCAAAATCTCCATTCCCACCCCACTCCAGGGGAAGGTTACTGCAAAATCCCCATTTCCTCCTCACCCCACTAACCTGCTTTCCAGCTCCATTCTCCTGTGCAGGGCAACAAAAGAAGACCCAGATCCCGATCAGCTGGGACTCGGGAGGCAGAGAATAGATGGGGGCGGGGCCAGTCAGAGGTGGTATTCCAAACTACTCAAAATTTCCACTACCAGTTCTCCAGAACTGGTCAGAACCTGCTGAATACCACTCCTGGCTTGAGTGCAGAGGAAGGCAATGCCACGAGGATGCAGCAGCAATAAATGCTCAAGGCTTACTGCAGTGTTTATTGGACAGTATGTACTGGAGGGGGTTTGCTCCAAAGGAACAGTGGGAGACGGACCGTCTACAGACAAAGAGATGCAGTTACATTTATGCATATTTACACATACTTTTTAAACAGAGGCAACTGCATTAAGTCTTCAAGAGGAGGCCAATGGTGTCACCAAAAAGCTTTACCCCCTTGCTAATGCTTTGTGCCTCCCCCCTAATCTGATGATCTTTTCTGTTCTGAACTTCCTGGTGGAAATTGTAAAAAAAAGGAGCTTAATCTTTCCTTGCAAAGGTTTCCTTTGTTCCCAGAAGTCTGTTTTCTTTTTTTCCTTTGCAAGTAGCAAAATTCAAGCGGATAACCTTGGGGCAGCCTTCCCCCTTCTGTTCACAGTTAGTCTTTCTTATCTATCAGTAAATGTTGCCCATGCCTGTAATTCTGAAAATGAATGAATATGTAAACAGAAATTTCAAGGTGAATAAGTTAACCACATCGAGTTTGGATTCCTTAGTTGGGTTTTAATGGGCAGTCTCTCAGAAAACCGTAAGATTTATTTCCTATATATTATTTTATTAGTTGCATTAACAGAGACGGAACAGTTGCATGTCTGTCTCTCTGTCTGTCTCTTTATCATCTATCTACATTTCTATATGTCTGTCCATCATCTATCTATCTATCTATCTATCTATCTATCTATCTATCTATCTATCTATCTATCACCTATCTATCTATGGAACAACTTGCCTCTAAATGCTCCAATACTATGTTGCATAACCATTTGTCTGAAGTCATGTAGGGTTTCCTGCCTAAGCAGGGGTTGGACTAGAAGACCTCCAAGGTCCCTTCCAACTCTTCTCTTCTCTCCTCTCCTCTTCTAATTCTACATCTACATCTATCTGTCCATCTATCCATCCACCCACCCACCTACCTACCTACCTATCCATCTCTCATCTCTCTCTCTATCTGTCCATCCATCCTTTCTGTCTGTATATCTACATTTACATCTCTCTCTCTCTCTCTCTCATCTATCTATCTATCTATCTATCTATCTATCTATCTATCTATCTATCTATCTATCTATCTATCTATCTATCTATCTATCTATCTATCTATCTATCTATCTATCTATCACCTATCTATCTCCATCCATTCATCCAGCTATCATCTATTATGTTACCTTTTCCAAAGGAGCCCCTGTTTTCTCTTGCCAGCCTAAGCAGATGTAATTATCTTTGGCACAGACAGGATTTGAACCGGCTCGTAGGAGACAGCTCAACCAGGTCTCTTATCGGCCTCTGTGAGTTTGCAAAGATAAAGCTTCAAAGACCAACACATTTTAAATGCCCCTTAAAGAGCCTTCAGAAATGTCCATTTCATAAATGTTTGTGTTATATGATTAGCAGATAATGGCCGAGTGGTGTTATTGAATTGCTCTATGGCTGAATATTTGCAAACAGCATTCGTGGCCAATATCAGATAAATGAGTTACTTATTAATCAGGTTTCTAAATGTGGTGGAATTCATACTTTCCGAGGGGAGCTGACGTTGTTACCTTTTGTGCTCTGGAAGGCTATGGACTTCTTTCCATCCACCCTTCCATGGGCAGAATTTAAATTATGGGGACCAAACTTCTGCTGGGCCAGGATCTACTAATGCCAAATGATTGTCTACAGGTATATCTACTTACACAGGTGTGTCTTGGTCCAAAGAATATGGTCCAAAGAGTCAAAATGTAGACGCTCTTATATTTATGGAATAGATGAATACTTTGATTCCTACTTCATGAGCAGAGGTGGTATTCAGCAGGTTCTAACCAGTTCAGTAGCGGAAATTTTGAGGACCGGCAAATACCATCTCTGACTGGAGATTTTACAGTATCCTTTCCCAACCACGCCCACCAAGCCATGGCCACAGAACTGGTAGTAATTTTTTTTGAATCCCACCACTGTTCATGAGGTTTTAGAACAGGGGTCTTCAAACTTGACAGCTTTAAGATTTGTGGACTTCAACGCCCAGAATTTCTCTTCCAGTCATGTTAGCTCAGGAGTTCTGGGAGTTGAAGTCCACAAGTTTTAAATTTGCTAAGTTTAAAGACCCTTGTTTTAGAAACTTCCCAGTTTGTACCAATCTCACAGATATCTGATGGAAAGAAAATTCCAGTTCTGGTTGAAACAGTTATAGCTGCACTAATAAAAGAGAATATTTGTAGCTCGGGGTTGAAAGAAGGGGTCCTTGGTACTCTCTGAGTTTGGTTATTTTCTTGCAGAAGTTTCATTACCCAAATCCTAGTCACTTTAGCATTGATGATGTAACCTAGTTTGGGTAATGAAACGCCTGCAAGAAACAACCAAACTCAGAGAACACCGGGGACCTCTCAGTTATAACTGTCTTGGTTGAACGTCTATGGAGATTCTCAATCATCCAGGTCATAGTTGTCTCAAAGGTGCTTTTCTCAAAAAGCAACTGGACTTTCTTTTTTTTATTTAAGTTTTTTATTTTTTCACATTTCAAAAACATCTCTTTTGGGGAACAGCATAATTCCAGGTTTTCACATTTCCATACATTTCCAAACATGACCTTGATTACATATTCATCTTTCACATTTGACTTCATATCCTATCATTACATTACATATTTTCTATCCATTTTCTCAAATACTTTTCTCAAACTTATTTTATATATTTTCTATTTCTTAACTTTTTACTTTAAATATTTCTCATATCTTCATATTCATTATACTTTATACCTTTATCTATCACATTTGCAATTTCATCGCACATTCTTATTTCGTTATTCCAAAAATTCCATCCTAATTCAAATAATTCAAAAAGTTTCCCCTGTAATTACTAATTTGAGCTTTTACCTTATACATCATTTATTTAACTCCTCTTTAAATCCTAATAATAATTTAACACTTTTTAATTATCACCTTAAAATGAATAACAATAATCTCCTAACAACTACATAACATGTATACATTTTAAGCCATGGTATTCTCCCCTTCAGTTACATTAAATCATTTATAACTTCAAATAAATTAATCTATTCAATTGATCATAAAAAGTGATGTTAATCACTTTATAACAATCCTCATAATTCATTTTAATTATATTCTGGAATTTATTAAACATAATTAATATATTTATCATAGTTCTCTTTTTCACATTTATTCCATTTACCGCTGTGTATAATTTAACAATAAACAAGTATTCTAATAGCAAGTAAACATCAGTTCCAATCTTTGCAACTGGACTTTCTTCTGTTTGTTTTCTTTCCTTTGAAAGCATTTTGCTTCTCGTCCGAAGCAAAACATTTTCAAAGGAAGAAAACCAAGAAAGTCCAGTTGCCTTTTAGAAAAAAAGTACCTTTGGGACAACTGTCTTGGTCCAGACCTGTTGGTGGGAAGAGAGGTGTATTTAACATTTGGGAAACACTAAAGCCTGCTAAGGATGGGTATTTTGTGTGTATGTGTGCATGCACACACACACACACACACACACACACACACACACACACACCTGGGATCTTCGTGTTTTCAACACAGTGATGAAAGCAGCATGGCATTAATGTGTCATAAGCTGTGCTGCGTGGTAAGTAGATGTGATGTCATGGCCCATGTACCAAAGGGGAGATATTGCCTTACTTAGCAGGTTCAGTTGAAATAGCTGATGGGGATGCAGACAACCATTAAGACACTGTACCTAGCATCTTCCCCTGACAATAACAGCTACCCTGTAAGTTTTTATTGGACTGATTAGTTTTTAAAACTCTGGATATAAATATTTGAATTAGAAGTCATTTGGGGCTGATAGGTCTCCTACTCCTTCTTCTCCTCCGTCTTCCTTTTTCCATTGTCTCCATCTCTCTTCCTTCTCCTCCTCCCTTCTTCCTTCTTTTTTCCCATTGTGTCTCCATCTACCTTCCTCCTCCTCCTCTTCCTCCTCTTCTTCCTCCTCCCTTCTTCCTCCTCTTTCTCCCTCTTTCTTTTTCTCCTTCTCTTCCTCATTCCTTCTTCCATTGTGTCTCCATCTCTTCCCTCCTCTCCTTCTTCCTCTTTCTCTCCCTCTTTTCTTTTCCTTCTCCTTCTCTTCCTCATTCCTTCTTCCATTGTGTCTCCATCTCTCTTTCTTCTCCTTTCTAATGTGTTTCCATCTTCCTTCCTTTTCCTTCTCCTCCTATTGCTACGCCCACTGCTACTCCTTCCTTCATCCTTAACATCCCTATCATCTCCATCATCAGGAAAGTATAATATTTTATGACTCTGTTCTGTCTTAGAAAAAGCTAAGCAGGGTTGGATCAGGTTCTTTATGGCAATCTGGCACGTCGAATCTTTATAGCTCAGGAGAGCAATGATTAGCTAAAAGGAACAACTTAAGTAGTGTAGGATTATGCAGAATAAGATAAAGTACATACTTAGCCCTGGGAGAGTGCCCAAAAATATTAATACCAAATGGTGAATAATAAAAATTGCACTCGTTTGCACTAAGTTCATTATTACAACTGTCCATAAAACAAGACCTCTTCCAGGAGGGCGTGGGGGAAAAGAGAGAGAGAGAGAGAGAGAGAGAGAGAGAGAGAGAGAGAATTAAACATAAATTCGAAAATGTAATAAAATCTTTATTGCTTTGGTGGTTATGATGAGTGTGTCCTTTTCTACAGCTATGGAAATCAATGGATGTGATAATTTTTTTCCCTACCATAGCAATAGCAATGGCACTTGCTATAAGTCTATAAAGTGTATATACCACTCCGTAATGCTTTACAACAATGGTCCCCAACCTTTTGGGCACCAGGAACCAGTTCCATGGAAAACAATTTTTCCATGGCTGGGGAGTGGTCATTTCATGTACTACCTAGATCCTGCACATGTGCAGATGAAGCGTTGTCCACTTGCGCAGCCCAGTTTCTAGTGAGCCGCGAACCAGTACTGGCCCATTGGCCAAGGCTGGGGATCCCACTTTATAGCACTCTCTGAGCCGTTTACAACATCAGCGCATTTGCCTCCAACAATCTGGATCCTCATTTTACTGACATGGCAAGGATGCAGGGGTGGGATTCTACCAATTTGGACCAGTTCTATAGAACCGGTTGCTACGATTCTATGCAGTTCGGAGAACCGGCAAATTGTGCTGGCCCCTCCCCTTCTGTTGGATTTCTGCTTTCTAGCTAATCTAAATCGCCGTTGTACTGCTTTGCCTTCACCCAGGAGGTTTTCCTGAGGTCCAGTCAGGGGTGATATTCAGGGGATTGGGGGGGGGTGGGGGAGAAGTGCCCTGAGAGCAGAGCTGAACCTTCCTTAGGACTGAAGCTTCTATTTTTCAGTGCAGACTCAGGCAGCAGATTGCAGAAAGGTAGATCTGTGAGTGAATCTGCAAGCAGCTCAATCTGCTTTGCTTGATTTTGGGTAAAAGTTGCTTATATATATATATGCAGGTCTCGACATGTTCAGGTCTTTTCCCATGTAAGATTGAGAGCATCTTGGCAATGTTTTGACGAGGTCCCACTCGCCATCTTCAGGCTGGTGCTTTCGGCTTCGTGCTTGTGCGAGCAAAGCGTGATCGGAGCTGCCGTCTCCCTATATATACTGGTGGGGAGATTGGCTGTGTTGTCATTCCTTGATTGGTTGATGGAGTTGATGTTTGCAGATTGGCTGGCTTTTTCGTAAGAACATGTGTGGCTGAGGTATTGGCTGTGTGCCTATCAGCCTCCTGTGTTGTAACGACCTGGGTAATGGGCTGTGTGATGACCTTCTGAGTTCTATTGTTTGACATCCTGGGTCTTGTGCTGTAATCTCCTGGGTGACCGTCATGGCTGTGTGATGACCTTCTGAGTTCTATTGTTGTGACATCCTTCTTGTGCTGTAATCTCCTGGGTTTTGGCTGTGTTGCAACATCCTTTTGTGTGTAACCTCCTGAGTTCTGAGTTCTTTTGCCACTGGCAAAAAGAGCTTCTCCTGGATCTACCAGGGACTTTGCGGTACCCCTGGGATCGACAGGATGCACTCTTTACATTCACCATCTCTTCGGGACGGTTTAGATCCAATTGGACTGTCCAGGAGCAAAGATATCGGCAGCAATCTCAGACCTCCAAGATCGCATGCCATATCGTCGCGATGCCAACTCTGCCCTCCTCAATACTGCACATTCTTACTGCAGCCAGAATAACCTTTGCACAGTGTTGGAAACAAGCAGACATTCCAACAGAGGAAATGGTCATTCGGAAAATAACAGCCTGTGCAGAGATGGATAAATTAATCTTAGCACTTAAGGAATTATCATCAGAATATTATAGAAGCTGGGAATGCTGGTATGTCTGGATAGGACAAAAATAGAAAATATAATAGTAAATACTGTAAAATGTAAAAGAGTTAGTAATTATATATTCGCAATAAGATGTATTTGTAAATATGTCACCAATATTGATAACAAATAAGGAACCATGGACTGTCGATAATAGAATTGCTAGTTTTTAATCGTTTTTTTCTTTCTTTTTTTAAATTTTTTCTGTGTGTTGTGTATGTGTTTGTTTGACATTTTAGTTGTATAATCAATAAAGTTTGTTTTTTTGTTTAAAAAAAAGAAATTTGAATCCCACCCCTGGAAAGATGGAAGGCTGAGTCAACCTTGAGTCGGTCAGGATCGAACTCCTAGCTGTGAGTAGAATTACCCTGCAGTACTTCATTCTAACCACTGCGCCACCACAAATTTCTTCCCCTGTAGCAGGGCCTATTTATTCCTCAGTCAGTATGGGAACAGGAACCAAACGATGCTTACCCTGGACAGATATTATTCTTAATGTTTCCCAATGTCAGCAACTTTAAGAGATGTGGACTTCATCTCCCAGAATTCCCCAGCCAGCAGGTTAAAAGCCCTCTGGAAAAGCTCTCTCTTAAACAGCTTTTGGAAGAGTGACATCTTTAAGTTGATAAGAATTTTTTTTTAAAAATAATCATTTTAATTGTAAATAAGTTTACAAATACAATAATAAAAGATTAAGAACAATATAAAAAGGAAAAAAAATGAGAAGTGCAAAGAAAAAAGAAAATAAGAATTTGTCAGAACAGAATGAGGTATCAGAACAGTATGCTGATGA
This sequence comes from Notechis scutatus, assembly GCF_049901735.1. Taxonomy (NCBI): domain Eukaryota; kingdom Metazoa; phylum Chordata; class Lepidosauria; order Squamata; family Elapidae; genus Notechis; species Notechis scutatus. The sequence continues at coordinate 10,999,983 of NC_142011.1, read as the reverse complement.
TCCATAGACGTATCTCTCTGCCCTGACTTACATCTTATTTTTATTTAATTTATTTGTATTCCATCTTTATTATTTGTACAAATAGCTCAAGTTGGCAAACATACCAGCAAATAACTCAAGCTGGCAAACATAGCTCCTATTGTTTCCACAACAACCCTGTGAGGTGGATTTGATTGAGAGATAGTGATTGGTTCAGTCACCTAGCTGGTTTTCATGCCTAAGGTGAGACTAGATCTCAAAGTTTGATGTGATTGGCTACTATTAAGAAAGCTGAGGTGCTTCATTTTTGATAGTGTTGATACCTGAAACAAAACTCAGTTTTTTTCAGTTCAGGGGTGTCAAACTCGCTTCATCATGGTATCATCACGTGATGTATCGTGACTTTTTCCCCCCTTCGCTAAACCGGGAGTGGGCGTGGCCAGTATGTGACGCATCAGGCCCATGGTCCGTGAGTTTGACAGCTCTGGTTTAATTGTATCAAAAACTGAAGTATACTGTTGAAGTTGTTATTAACGATGTTTTATGGGTCAATAAATTTGAACACCCAACAATGGATGTACTTTAAAAAATGTTAAATTTGTTTTATTGGATTTAAGATCAAAATTTTATTTTGATCTACTTCCAATGAGCTGTTATAGTGAACTGAGATTCCTCTAGAGCACCTGAAAGTGGGATTTGGGCTGTTGAAATCTCTCTGGACTAAGGAGAGATCACAGGATCACCTTCACACACTCAGTACACCTGTTTATGTGCAGCTGGCTTGCGATCAGTTGGGAGTAACAGGATTTTGTCATGTTTTTAGCTGCTAATGTTGCCTATATGGATTTTAAGTTCAACTGGGGGGGGTAATCTCTTAATCACTTTGAATTTTTTTTTTTCCTTTGACTGTTTTTTTTTTAAAGATTGAGAATCTTCAGACTGGCAAGTTTTATTGAAATCAGTGGGTCAGTTTCCTTCAATCCTTTTTTAAAAGTTTAACTACAAAATTAAAGATTTGAAATGAAACCTTTTTAGGAATATACAGTAAAAGGTTGATTATTGTTGGCTTTAGAAAGTTTAAATGGGTTACGGGCTCAGATGAGTTTGATTTAAGACTTTAAAGCTAATGGAAAGGATCTTTTCTCATAGGAAAATCCCTTTGTTTATTATTTTGAAACTTTTAAGATCACTTTGAATGTTGGACAATAGAGGGCACTAGATGGCTGATTTTTAAAAAATGTTTGATGTGTGTGTTTTAATGCTATTTAAGTATATAGTAAAATGCTATTTAATTCTATAGTAAAATCAGAAGGTATTACTGAAAATGAACAAGCTTTATTGAATAAAACTGAAACTGACTTACAGGTAGATGTAAAAATTACAATCTACCAGAAAGAGAAACAAAAATAATGATTTTTTTTAGTTTTTAAATATAGCTTTATACTATGTAATTGTACTACTCTAGTTATATCTATATAATATAATATTTAATAAATTGCTGAAGAACAAGCTTTTATTTCAAATCTACAGGACACCCCAATAACATATTTGAAAGGGAGACTGTCAGATTTTCTTTGTTGGTGATGTAAAAAATGTGAGGGTTCGTTGATGCCGATTATTTGATCTTGCCAATTTTTGACATCTTCAAGGAATAATATTTTAATGGATATAAGCAGATTCAAGGAGGTATCTTTTAATAGCAAATATGTTAATGTTCTGTTCCAAAACTGTTTTGATTAGTTCAGGCCTAGGATGTTGTTAAGCAAATTATTTTGAGAAATGGGAAAAGTAGTATTATTCCTGATACAAAAGACTGGGTTCAAGAGAATTGTATTTATTTGTTTTTGAAAAGGCAATCTTTAATTACTCATCAAAAATGATGCAACATATTTCCCCTTGACATAGATTTGATGCTATTTTTAACAGTAAAATATGATCATTTATTTAATTTAGAAAAAAAAAAGAATTTTGCTTGGGTTTTTTTGTGCTTCCCAAAGATGCTTTTTCAACGGGCAACTTTTTCTTGAAGATGTTTTGTTTCTTATCCAAGAAGCTTCTTCAGTACTTCAGGAAGTCTTCAATTAACAACTTTTTGTTTCCTGCTTGAACAGGGGTTGGACTCCAAGGTCCCTTCCCACTCTGTTATTCTATTCTATTCTATTCTATTCTATTCTATTCTATTCTATTCTATTCTATTCTATTCTATTCTATTCTATTCTATTTCTATTCCTATTCCTATTCCTATTCCTATTCCTATTCCTATTCTATTCTAATGGGGCACAGCATCAGTGTGATTGGCTGCAAGTTGAGGGCATATACAGGTCCAAGATCTGATTTTTTAAAATATAAACAATGCTGTGTTTTGATGGTTAGATGGCCTAGAAACATTGATATTTCAACATAGATCTTTTTAAGATTTATATTTTTTTGTGCTTTACTCATCTAGGTGAAATGTTAATGCAGTAATCCTTGACTTACAACCACAGTGAGCCGATAATTCCTGTGGTTAAGTGAGACATTTCTTGAGTGACTTTTGCCCCATTTTAAGACATTTCTCACCACTGTGGTTCAGTGAATTACTGCAATTGATAAATTAGTACTATGATTCTTAAGTGAATCTGGCTTCTCCCATTGGCTTTGCTTGTCAGAAGGTCGGACATAGCAACAGTCATAAGTCCAAACTAGTTGCTAAGCATGTGAATTTCAATCATGTGATCATGGGACTGCCACAAAGGGAGTACGTGTGAAAAACAGTCATAAATCCCTTTTTTAGTGCTTAGTTGTAACCTTGTAACGGTCACTAAATGAACTGTTGTAAATTGAGGATGACCTGTATATATTGCTAGTCCATGTATGATACACCACACGCTAAAGAACATGTGAAAAAAAAACCTTCATATTCCGTGGATAATATGATGCCCTGCAAAGAGGAAAAGTGAGCCATGTTTTTTTTCATTAAAAGGTTATGCATCCATGTTGCAGTCTCCAAATAATTGCAAAGCCAAAATATATTTCAGCTCTTAAGAATGAAGTTTCTATTAGGAATAATGGAGGGGGATGTAAAAAAATTGATACCTATTTAATTACACACACAATTACGGCAGCAAGAATAACATTTGCCCAAATTGGAAGGCAAGAGAGATTCCAAGTGAAGAAGATGCCTTGATTGGGAAAATATTACAATGCGCCGAATTAGATAGACTTACACTCGAATTGAAGGAGTGAAATGAACTAGAACATTATAATATATGGAACAAATTCTATAAATGGAGGGACATGGAAGGATGTTCAGAGATTTAAAATAAGTGGAGAAGTGTTAAAAAGGAATATAAAGATAATTGGAAAAATGATACACAAAAATGTATATATGTATATAAATGTATAAACTTTTTTTCTTTCCTTATTTCTAACTGTTAAAAGATTGGACAGAAATGTATGTCAAAGAAGAAACACCATGTCCACTGTTTTTTTAATGTTTATATCTAATAAAATTATTATTTTTTAAAAGAATGAGGTTGGGGGGAGGAGTGCTAGCAGTCCAGGGTTGGAGGTCAGCCATGCCCAAGTTTAAAGCAGAATATATAGGAATCTTAGCCTTGGAATCTCCTTCTTGCTTTGGATTCCCTATCCAGGGAAGGCAGCCCACGTGTTTATTCTAAGGGGTTGGAAAAGACAAGAGTTCTTTATAAGCTTTCCAGAGAGACACCACTGACCTTGTCAGTTTTAATTGTGCCATAACTAAATTACTCCTTGAATCACTGTGAGATGATGTTGGATTTTGTAAGGGTTGCATTTTTTTCAAAGACTAGAAAGTCCCAGAGGAAGGTGGGGGAAGGGAAAGCCGCTGCTTGCGGTGTATTTTAAAATAAAATCACACTTGGGTAATTTCTCTATCTCTCCTTTTTCTCCCCTCCCCTCCCTAGGAAAATCCAATGTCTGAATGACAACAGGGTCACCAGATGTGGCCCCAAAATGAATGTTTTTTTTTTTTTTAGAATAACAGCGTTGGAAGGGACCTTGGAGGTCTTCTAGTCCAACCCTCTGCTTAGGCAGGAGGAAACCTTACATGTGGATGAGCTGAATCTATTTGCCACCTGTGCAAAATCTCTTCTAGCAATAAGTTTTTAATGCTGCACACAAAGTAACCAGAAGGGAGATATTTAAACCATTTTGTTAGGGAGCCCTGAAATAACTGCAAACTCTAATTATTTCCATAGGAGAAAATTAATAATTCTATTTGAAATGGAGAAGGGAAGGGAAGAGGAGGGGAGGAAATAGAGGAGAAGGAAATGGAAGGAATAGGAAGGGAAGGGAGGAGAAAAGGAGGGAAGGAAAGGGAGTCAAGAAAGAGGAGAGGAGCAGAAAGGAAGAAGAGGAAAGGAAAGAGAAGAAGGAAAGGGAGAAAAAGGAAAGAATTGAGAAAGAGGAGAGGAGAGGAAAGGAAAGGAAAAAGAGGAAACAAAAAAGAAGGAAGGAGAAAAAGGAAAGGGATTGAGAAAGAGGAAAGGAGAGGAAAGGGAAGGAAGAAGAGGAAAGGGAAGAGAAGAAGGAAAGAGAGAAAAGCGAAAGGAAAGGGATTGAGAAAGAGGAGAGGAGAGAAAAGGGAAGGAAGAAGAGGAAAGGGAAGAGAAGAAGGAAATGGCCAAGTCTGGAAGAGGATTAAAAAGCAAGCAAGCACCCTCACTTCATGAGGTGGCTTCAACCTGGAAATTGAAATTCTCCCTTGGAGACAAAAAGATACATTGAGAAATCTATTATCCCCAAAGGTCCTATTTTGTTGATCCGTGTTGAGGGTATTCTGGATCTTGGCCACCAAACAAAAAGAGGAGCCAGTCCTGGGATGCCTTCCCTTGCCCTTTCTAAGTTGGGACTTCATATTGTCATACGTCTTTGCCCTGTAGCCCATGAGAAATGGCCTTCCAAGTCCATCTCAGGAGTTTTGTTGACGGGTGAGAATGTTCTGAAACAGGAAAACACCAAGATTTGGAAAGGAGAAGGACATTTCTCTCAGAACAGGAATGTCAGCTTGCTTGCAGGAAAGCAAGAATGTAAGGCTTCTCTTTCTAAGCTGATTGTGTATTAATTTCCCCCGGAAAGATGGAGAAGAGAAGGGAGGACAGGATCCGGGAACCTGGGGATTGCCCATTTCTATTTAGCTAAGGAAATGAAGGCACCCCAAACAAAGCGGTTTCAGTTTCAGTTTCACAGCACCAATTGCTGTTCATGGAAAAACACGATTATTGGACCCGCAACAAAGGAAACAAAGGCTGGGGAACATCTTGAAGGTTGATAACATTGTAGATGAACAGGAGGAAAACAAAATCTTTCTATATAAAAGTGAAATGCCACTGACGCATCGTCACAAAATCTCCAGAACCATAAAGCCTACAAACTTGTAATTTAGCACGTATGTTCCACTAGGTGCTTGCTAAGAAAGGGTTTTTTGAAATGACCATCACAGCGTTAGTATTTCCTATATTCTTATTAACAAACCCTGATGCTAAGGAGTTCTACTCCCCCTCCCCACCTGAAAAGAAATCTGTTCCAAATGTAAAACACAAGCAGAGAAGAGTTTCAGTTTCGCAGCATCAAGCAGCTTTAGTACAGAACAGTTGAGCTAAGCCATGCCCAGGCTCCTTGCTGTCTCCTTCTTGCTCACACAGCAAATACTGTTTCAGTTTCCAGACAGACCTCAACTCTCTCACACACTAACAGGACGTTAGCCAAATGAATACCAATGGATGCTGGTAGGCAGAGGCAGGATTTCCCCCCCCCTTATTTTCCTCCCCAAAAACTTTTGTAATGAAGCACAGGTACCCTGCTGGTATTCAAATATACCTGACCTGAACTTGTGACTCATCTGCTGGGAAGCCCAGCCTTGATGAGATTAGCACAAAAACCAGGTGACCTGATAAGCTTTTCAGGCAAATGTCTTTAGGGAGGTGTGTTCTCACAGCTGGGTATTTAGCAACATCCCAAATTGTGTTGGTCATTCCCCCCCACTTCTCCAAACAAACATTTTTACAAGGTTAGTTAAAGCAGAATTGTTCTCTTTTTTGTTATGTCAAATGTTAGGCTTTTAAAAAAAGATGGGTAAATGTTTCGATTAAACTTTAGGTTAATGTCAGGTTAACTTACATTAAACTTTGGTTAAACATGTTATGCCTTTTAAAAGGGTTTTTTAATGTGTTTATTGATTCTGTCTTTCTCATTGGTTTCATTTTTAACGAAATGTGTTGTATTATGTATTGCATATATATATTTTCAATCTTTAATAGTTTATTTTTAAAATTTATTTAAAAAAATAAACAAAATTAAAGGAGTTTTTGCTTAGAGCCAAGAGTTGATAGGGGAGATATATGTTGATTAATGTTAATGTTTTAGAGACCGGTTTGCTGATAGAATAAGAAGAAGGTGTTACTTATTTGCTTATTACTAAGAGATTGCTTGTGAGATGGAGAGTTTCATATATTTAAATTAAGAGTTGATAAAGAGCTCATGGACCTGTTTATACTTGAGGAAGTCCCTTTCTTAAAAGGGTTTTTTTCCCCCTTTTTTTGATTTCTTGCAAATTTTTGTTCTTTTTTCATCCCTCCTCCTTTTGTAATACCTTTTATTCTTTCTAAAATGGTAATAAAATTACTGGAAAAGAAGTAAATTGAATAAGATGATAAACTAATTTGCTTCATCCCTATTTACCAGGACATGTCTAAGAAAATTCTCAATCATCCAGATCATGGTTGTCCCAAAGATGCTTTTTTCCCCCCAAAAGGCAACTGGACTTTATTGGGTTTTTTTTTCCTTTGAAAAGGATAGAACTGAAGAAGCTTCTTGGATGAGAAGTGGAATATTTTCAAGGGGAAAAACTGAGAAAATCCAGTGGCCTTTTGAAAAAAGCGCCTTTTGGATAGCCATCAGGATCTTTTCACCTTTTAAATGGAGTCAAAAGGAATAACAGAGTTGGAAGGGACCTTGGAGGTCTTCTAGTCCAACCCCATGCTCAAGCAGGAAACCTTATATCATTTCAGACAAATAGTTGTCCAATCTCTTCTAGAAAATGTTCAATGATGTTGCACCAGGGGTGGGATTCTAACAGTTCGCTAGAATTCTAAGCAGTTCGAAGAACCGGTTGTTAGAAGAAATTACTGGCCTAATCCTGTAAGGAAGGCAGGAAGGAAACATTCTGGTGTTGCTTACAGAAACTGCCTCTCCGTTAACCCTAACATGACCACCAAGCCATGCCCATCAACTAAGCCACGCCCACAGAACCGATTGTTAAAAAATTTGAATCCCACCCCGATGGAGCACTCACAACTTCTTGAGGCAAATCATTCCACTGATTAATTGTTCTCACTTTCAGGAAATTTCTCCTTATTTCTAGATTGGCTCTCTCCTTGATTTATTTCCATCCTTTGCTTCTTGTTCTATCTTCTTCCTTTGAGTGATGGCGTGATGCATGCAATGTGATTATGGCTTGTACAATTCTCTGTTTCAAGTTCCTCTAGTCCCGTGTTGGCAAACCTATGGCACGCATGCTGGAAGTGGCACACTGAGACACTTCTGCCGGCACACGAGAGCTCTCCCGAAAGAGCCCCACATGCGTGCCTCGCCACCCGCCAGCTGATTGTTGGGTATCTGGCACACACGCATGGGGGGGGCGGGGGGCACTTGACACACGTGTGCATGCACAGAGGTGCATGGCACATGGGGGGTCGCACAGGGAATTGTGTGTGCATGTGCAGATGGATGGCGTGGGGGTGATTGCACACGCATGCGCAGAGGTGTGCGGTGGACAAATTGCATGCGCAGGCGCAGGTGTGTGTGGGGCACCCAGCATGCATTGCCTTCTTGGTGCTGGCACGCGAGTGCGAGCAATTATCAGCATGGGAGCCGAAAAAGGTTTGCCACCACTGCTCTAGTCCCTTCTCCATAACTTGTTTTATCAACCATTACGCTACATTAAGTAACTAACATCACCTTAGAACATAGAATATAAAATAATATAGTTGGAAGGGAGCTTAGAGGCAGGGGTGGGATTCAAATTTTTTAACAACCAGTTCTGTGGGTGTGGCTTAGTTGGTGGTCATGGCTTGGTGGTCATGTGACTGGCTGGGTGTGGCCAACTCAACATCATTCACATCGAGGCACGCATCTCCTCCCTTGGCCTCTTCGTGACTGTGGGGATGCTGCAACAGTCATAAGTGTGAAAAATGGTCATAAGTCACTTTTTTCAGTGCCATTGTAACTTTGAACGGTCACTCCACACAAGCAAAGTACCAGCAAAGGAGGGGGAAAAAAAACCTCCAGAGATGTTCCTGAGACAGGAAGTCTAGTCCTGCCAAGAATGTAATAAGGGTTAACAGAGAGGCAGTTTCTGTAAGCAACACCAGAATGTTTCCTTCCTGCCTTCCTTACAGGATTAGGCCAGTATTTTCTTCTAACAACCGGTTCTCTGAACTGCTTAGAATGTTAACAACTGGTTCTAGCGAATAGGTGCGAACTGGTAGAATCCCACCCCTGCTTAGAGGTCATCTAGTCCTAACCCCTGCGCACGCAGGAGACCTATACTATTCCTGACAAGTGGCTGTCCAGTTTTTTCTTAAAAGCCTCCAGTGATGGGGCAGCCATAACTTCTGAAAGCAATTTATTTCACTGGTGGATTGTTCTCACTGTTAGGAATGTTCTCCTTAGTTTTAGGTTGCTCCATGAGACGAAGAGATAATTAGGAAGATACTGGATTGTGCAGAAATGAACAGACTTACATTGAAAATTAAACAGAAGATACAGAATATTATCAAACATGGAACCTTATTCTACCAGTGGTTGGAAAAAAAGGGGTGGAGATAAAGAATGTAATCTGTACTGCTAAACAAATAAAATTACCCATACAACATGTTTCATTCTTTGATATCAGAATAATATTGGGGTATAGAGCAGGGGTCACCAACCTTTTGGACCTCAGGGACCACCAAACTCATAATTTTCAATCCCGTGGACCAGAGACCCTGGGAAAATCCCCCCAAAAAGTCTGCAGGAAAATTCCCCACCCTGGTTTCCTACTGATCGATCATTCTTTATTTGGGATTGCAGGATACCGTCTCCAGCTTCGTTCTTGGGGGTGTTTGGGAGACTTTTGGCTTCATGCAAGGAAAGCAGCAGAAGCAGAAAAGTATTTCTTTCTCTTCCCCAAACTCTGCCAGAAATGAGTCTTTGTGAGACTTGTCATGCTGGTGCAGCCTCTTGGAGCAGGATGCCTTGCAGCAGGGATCCCCAACCTTTTCGATGCAGCGGCCCGGTTCCGGCGTCAGCTGGGCGCCTGCCCGGTTCCGGCGTCAGCTGGCGCCGCCATCTTTTTGACGAAAAATCACTTCCGTGGCGTCACCGGAAGTGATTTTCAAAAATGAGCGCGCAGCGCTCTGGTGAGCTTTTCGGTAGAAATGGCTTTCTACCCGGAAAAGCTCACCAGCGCTCGCCGCCATCTTTTGACGAAAAATTGCTTTTTACCAAAAAGATGGCGGCGCCCAGCAACCAGCGGCCTGGTAAGGCTTGTTCAGCGACCCTTGTGACCGGTCCGCAGACCGGCGGTTGGGGACCCCTGCCTTGCAGGGTCCCAAAGACTCATTTCTGGTGGAGTTTGGGGGAGAGAAAGAAAGACTTTTGCTGCTTTCCTTGCATGCAGCCAAAAGCAGAAGAAGAAAGAAGAGGAAAGAAGCAGCTCGGTGGCCAGGCCAGGCACGTGGGGCAAGTGGGGCAAGTTCTCCCCCTCCGTCCTTTCTCCCCTCCCCTCACTATCTCGTGTTGTTTGCAATGCAAGTGACACAAGTTGTGTTCCTGCGCAGCCTGGATGAATTGCTTTGAGGGGTGCTTTGGGGTGACATTTCTCTGTGGACTACCAAAATTTTCTTGCGGACCACTAGTGGTCCCCAGACCACTGGTTGGCGACCACTGGTATAGAGCAAGGATGAGCTAGCTACAGGGATGTTTCAATCTCTGGTAGTCATTATCTGGACTTTTGAGTCCTGTTGTTTCAGCCAAGATAATCTTAACCGAAAGACAGGTACACACAGAATGAACAGGAATCATTTGTTGATACAGATAGTCCTCGACTTACGACCGCAATTCCTGCTGCAAAGCGAGGCATTTGTTAAGTGAGTTTTTTGCCCCATTTTACGATCTGTCTTGCCCCAGTTGTTAAGTGAATCCCTGCAGTTGTTCAGTTGCTAACGTGGTTGTTAAGTGAATCTGACTTCCCCATTGATTTTGCTTGTCAGACGGTCGCAAAAAGGGATCACATAATAATCCTGGGACACTGCAAACCATCATAAATATGAGTCAGTTGCCAAGCGCCTGAATTTTGATGATGTGACCTTGGAGATCCTGCAATGGTCGTAAGGGTGAAAAACAATAATTGTCACTTTGAACGGGCATTAAGTGAAGTTGAGGACTACCTATATTTGAGAAATTAAAGACTGCACCCTAGGGCTGATCAGAAGCTGTAGTCTAACAATCCTAGGGCTTCTGGATTTTCTTTTAAAAAGCAAGTATCTATGTTAACTGTTGCTGTAAAAATCCCCCTGCTTTTCTGTAATCATAAAAGGATATTAGCTGTTGTATGCTTCAGCCAGTGTGTTGTATCTGTGAGCACATAATTCGGTAAATCTGTAATATACACTGCGCAATTCTGTGTGGTCCCTTCATTTTATACCAGTTTCTCCCCCAAACATTGGCCATTAAATAAACTGTGATTAAAAATGTCATAAACATTTTCCTAACATGTGGAATGTTGGATATGACCTCCAGCTCTTTCCAAATGAATAAACAATTGTCCATTGGATGTTGGAGAATAAGCAGAAGCTCCTATACAGAATGCACACACACGTATATTTTGCACAAACCCACACAGAACATCAAAAGCATTGCAAATATTACCCTCATAATAACATCTTACTGTTATGTCTTCCAAAATAAATCACATTGAATTCCCTTAGTTTATTACCATTGGATACAGTGGCATCGAATTGTAGGTATACGAAGAATGACTACAAGAAGAAAATTGGGTGACAGGATCTATTCGAAGGCCATGATTCCATCCAAATTAATAAATGTTTGATTTGATTTGGGTGCTATAGCAGAGGTCTCCAAACTTGGCAACTTTAAGACTTGTGGACTTCAACTTCCAGAATTCTGGGAGTTGAAGTCCACAAGTCTTAAAGTTGCCAAATTTGGAGATCCCTGCGCTCTAGGTATCTTGTACAAGCCAATATCACATCGGATTTATCATGCTATCGCTCAACGGAGGAAGGTAGAATAAGAAGCAATGGATAGAGAACCAACCTAGAATGAAGGAGAAATTTCCTAAAAGTTAGAACAAGTAATCAGAAGAATGATTTGCCTCCAGAAGTTGCAGATGCTCCAACACTGGACAAGAAGAGACTGGACAACCATTTGTCTGACATGTATAGTCTAACAAAATAACTAGGGTAATATGATTGCAATCTTCCAGTATTGAGAGCAGAGGTGGTATTCAGCAGGTTCTGACCAGTTCTGGAGAACCAGTAGCGGAAATGTTGAGTAGTTCAGAGAACCAGCAAATGCCGCCTCTGACTGGCCCCGCCAACCCCATCTATTCTCTACCTCCTGAGTCCCAGCTGATTGGCTGGGTCCTCTTTGGTTGCCCTGCACAGGAGAACGGAGCTGCAAAGCAGGTTAGTGGGGTGGGGAGGGAATGGCGATTTTGCAGTAACCTTCCTTTGTCACATCCACCAAGCCACACCCACAGAATTGGTAGTAATTTTTTTTGAATCCCACCACTGATTGAGAGGCTATCCCAGAGAAGAGGGGGTCACCTATTCTCCAGAACACCCAAGGGCAGGAGAAAAAGTAACGAGTGGACAATCATGAAAGAAAAATCCATCCTAGAACTAAGAAATGTTCTGGCAGGGAAAACAATAAATCAGTGGAACACCTTGTCTCTGGAAGTTTAGGAGCTCCATCACTGGAAGTTTTCCAAAAGATATTGGAAGGCCATTTGTTTGGAATGGTATATGGTGTCCTGCCTGAGGAGGGGTTGGACTAGAAGACCTCCAAGGTCCCTTGCAAACCTATTATTCCATGTTCTATGTTCTAACACAGAGGTCTCCAAACTTGCCAACTTAAGACTTGTGGACTTCAACTCCCAGAATTCATAGCTGGCTGGAGAATTCTGGGAGTTGAAGTCCACAAGTCTTAAAGTTGCCAAGTTTGGGGACCCTGGTCCAAACATTATGAGCATTACAGGACTTCGTAAGGCTGCAATGTTTCCCTCTCCCAAACCCTGTGACTTCTGCAGACGTCTTTGCCACAAGAAAGTTGCCATGTCCAAGACATCTTGATGCAACTCTGCTGCTGACATAGAAGTCAAGATGCTTTTTTTGAGTGTAGAATCAAGACCCTGAGCAGGCAGGTAAAAGAGAAGCATATTTTGCCTTTTCTGGGAGAGTGGCACATTTCTGAGAGGTTGGACAATTGGACTACCCTTTGTCTGAAATTGTACAGGGGGTTGGATTGGAAGGCCTACAAGGTCCCTTCCAACGTTGTTATTCTATTAAAGGACATCATTGGCATCCTTTGTGCGATGATGTAATGACACACATGACATCACTTCCTCTGAGTGCCCATTCACAAGGGTCCACACTAGATCTGTCTTTGGTTTGACCCAGCTTCTTCTTACCTTTACTCTCAGATTGAGGTCTAAACCTTTGCTTGATAGGATGTCAAACCATCCTCTGATCCTTTGTTTCTGAATGTAGAGCAGAATAACAAAATAACAAGAGTTGGACCGGACCTTGGATGTCTTCTAGTCCAACCCCCTGCTTAGGCAGGAAACCCTACACCACTTCAGACAAATGATTGTCCGATCTCTTCTTAAAAACTTCCAGTGTTGGAGCATTTACAACCTCTGGAGGCCAGTTGTTCCACTGATTAATTGTTCTGTCAAGAAACTTCTCCTTATTTCTATATTGCTTCTCTCCTTGGTTAGTTTCCAACCATTGCTTCTTGCCTTTCCTTTTGGTGCTTTAGAAAATAGTTTGACCCCCTCGTCTTTGTAGGAGCCCCTCAAATAGTGAAACACTGCTATGACATCACCCCCAGTCCTTCTTTTCATTAAACTAGACATATCCCATTCCTGCAACCATTCTTCATATGTTTTAGCCTCCAGTCCCTTAATCATCTCTCAAAATAGAACATAGAATAATAAGGTTGGAAGAGACCTGGAGGTCTTCTAATCCAACCCCCTGGTCAAGCAAGAGATCCTATACCATTCTGGTCAAATGATTGTCCAATGTCTTCTTTGAAACTTCCACTGATGGAGCACCCACAACTTCTGAGGCAAGTTGTTCCACTGATTAATTGTTCTCACTGTCAGGAAATTCCTCCTTAATTCTCCGTTGGTTTTCTCCTTGATTAGTTTCCATCCATTGCTTCTTGTCCTGTCTTCAGGTGCTTTGCTTGCAGAATAGCTTGACTCCCTCTTCCTTGTGGCAGCCCCTCAAATATTAGAATACTGCTATAATGTTACCCCCTTAGGACTAGGGGGTTTTCATTAAACTAAACATACCCAATTCCTGCAGCCATTGTTCATATGTTTTAGCCTCCAGTCCCGATCATCTTTCTTGCTCTTCTCTGCACTTTTTCCAAAGTCCCAACATCTTTTTTATAACATGGTTACCAAAAAACCCATCCCAAGGAAGATGCAGCTTTTCAAACAGATATTTCTAGGAGGCGTAGCTTGGGTTCAAAAGGAAGCAAATTGAAAATAACAGCTCTTTTACCCAGCGATAATCCGAGGCCTTTGATCTATTGTCTCAAAATGTTCCAAATGTTTCAATGTTTCCTTGCTCACTAATGATAACAAGCATTTTAGCTGGGAAAAGAGAGAAATCGGGGAGTCGTGTTTATTTTTCCGTGGGCACATATCAAGATGGAGGAACTGCCACGGTGGCCGTCATGAACAGACTGAGCTTTTCCCTTTATAGAAACTCCTGAGTTGGTGATTTGAGTCATTCTGCTTTTGAAATAATGCAGGCAGCTTGTGTCTGGGAAAACCCAAAGCTTGGGTAATGTCTAAATGCCTCTTTTGTTATGCTTCCTGGAAGATGTGGCGGGGTCTAAAACAAGCATAGCAACATACTGTTTGTCGGCCTCAGTACCCCCGATCCTTCCCGTGGTACCCACGGGATTCCCTATCGGACTTTTTCAAAGATCCCTTAGTTTGCTTTTTACTTTTAAAAAAATAATAATCCTACCCTGATTCAAAGCAAACAGCAATGTTTACCGTTATCAGTCTGGAACCCGCATTATGTATCTGATATTAACACAGTTGAGAAAGTCCGGAAATATTTCACAAGAAGAGTTCTCCACTCCTCTACTCGTTCCAGAAGACCTTATGTCACCAGACCTGAAATTCTAGACCTAGAAAATCTAGAACTATGCCGCCTTCGGTCCAAACTAAGTATAGTATATAAAATCATACATTGCAATGTCCTACCTGTCAATGAATACTTCAGCTTCAACCATAACAATACAAGAGCACATAACAGATACAAACTCAATACAAGAGCACATAGATACAAACTGCACCAAACTTGATTGCAGAAAATACGACTTCAGCAACAGAGTGGTCAATGTCTGGAAGACTCTACCTGACTCTGGTTTCTTCCCCAAACCCCAAAAACTTTAACCTTAGACTGTCTACTATTGACCTCACCCCTTTCTTAAGAGGCCTGTCGTGCTGCAACAACGTGACCGTTCCTGTCCTATTGTTTCTTTTTATTTTTCTGATATGTATCTATTTTATGTATTCATAACTATGTTTATACTTATACCTGTTATCTTATAATTGCTTGACAAATAATAAATAAATAAACACATAAAATAAAATATATTGTCATTATGTTTTTGGATGCTGCAAAGGTCCTACCGGGATGATAGCATCCAGAAGGCTAACTTGTCTTCTAGAAAATGTCTCAAAGGTGTTTTTTCAAGAGGCAACTGGACTTTCTGTTTTTTCTTTGAAGACATTTCTTCTCATCCAAGAACTGTCTAGAAAATGCATCCATCCCAAAAGAATCCCTCTGGTCTCAATCTATTTAGTTAACGCAGTAGGCTAAATAGCAGGAGATCACGAATTCAAGTCACCCCTAAGCTGTGAAAGACGGCTGGGGGATTTTGGGCCAGTCACTCTTCTTCAGTCCAATCCACCGCACAAGGTTGTTGTTGGGGGGAAAATAGGAGGAGGAAAATGTGTTGGATATGTTTGCTGCCCTGAGTTATTTGTAAAAATAATAAAAGCAGGATACAAACAAACAAATATTAATCTTTAAAAGCTTCTGAATCAAAAATTATGACAAATATATACGAATATTAATCTTTAAAAGCTTTTTGGAATCCAAAAATTTCTAGCTATTTTTTTTTGCAAGCTGGCCACACATAATAAGATGTCCGTGCTTGTTGTTCAGATTTCCAACATAAATTTGAAGTGCCTTTATGCATTCTAGACATTTTCTCTGGTGACATATCGCAATGGTACATCATTGTGTAAAAAATCTCTTTAAGATTATAACACAGTGTAAATTTTGATCCTTTCAACCATATGTCTTCCCGCTGCGCCATCTGTAAATTATAATCAAAAATTTAGCCCAGTTTATCGTATTTTTTAATGTATTCTTCTGTTTGAAATTGCAATTAATGTTTATACACCTGTATTCTATAAATCAATTTTATAGAAATAGAACACAATTCTATTTCAAACTCAGTTTTACAACGATCAAAACCGTAAACTCTTTTATTTATTTTAAATCTTTCTAATAACTGCACATAAGAGAACCATTGACAATAATATCTCTTTGCTATCAGATCTTTTCTTAGTTTTATTTTATATTTCCTTTGGCAAAATTTTAGTATCTCATGTTGTTTGTGTTTGCCTATTATTTCTCATCTATAAAATGCTTTTTGTGCTGAGAGCCACAAAGGTGTTTTGGGGCACAACTTCAGTCAGAACCGAAGAAGTTTCTTGGATGAGAAGCAAAATGTCTTCAAGGAAAAGGAAAAGAAAAGTCCAATTGCCATTTTGAAAAAGCACCTTTGGGACAATCATGACCTGGATGACTGAGAATCTGAGAAGGACCAGGGGAGACATGATAGCAGTCTTCCAATATTTGAGGGGCTGCCACAGGGAGGAGGAAGGGGTCAAGCTATTTTCTAAAGCGCCTGTAGTCCAGACAAGGAATAATGGATGGAAACTGAACAAGGAGAGATTTAACCTGGAAATAAGGAGAAACTTTCTGACAGTGAAAACAATCAACCCAGGGAACAGAAGCTGCCCTCGGAAGTTGTGGGAACACCATCAGTTGAGACCTTCAAGAAGAGATTGGACTGGCATCTGTCAGAAATGGTGTAGGGTCTCCCCCTATAAGGTCCCTTCCAACTCTGATTATCTGTTATGTGTTAATCTCAATAGAGAGTTTGGAGTTTAATGGGGCAGGACTTCAGTTGTGCAATTGTGGCCATCAGCTTGATGTATTTGATTCTTCCCCATGTATGTTCCTACACATAATTGTTGTTGTTAGTTGCGAAGTTATGTCTGACCCATCACGGCCCCATGGACACCATTCCTCCAGGCCTTTCTGTCCTCTACCATCTTCTGGAGTCCATTTAAGCTCACACCAACTGCTTCAGGGACTCCATCCAGCCACCTCATTCTCTATCATCTCCTTCTTCTATTGCCCTCAATCATTCCCAGCATTAGGCAATTCTCCAGCGAGTCCTTCCTTCTCATTAGGTGGCCAAAGTCTTTGAGTTTCATCTTCAGGATCTGGCTTTCTAAAGAGCAGTCAGGGTTGATCTCCTCTAGAACTGACCAGTTTGATCACCTTGCAGTCCAAGGGACTTGCAGGAGTCTTCTCCAGCACCATAGTTCCATTCACAATATTCTACACACAATATTCTAAGCCAAAAAAACACGCGATCAAGATGAAAACTAACCTTAAAAACACTAGATCTTTCACGGACTGGGTTAAATGTGTTGTGGGAACACAGCCAATATCTGTCAACGCCAGTTGTTGGATGGAGATTGCAAGCAGCAAGAGGATCTGTTCTCATCTTCTGCTTTTCAGGGAGATCTGGTTGCCTTTGCTATTATTTTAAGCATATTCGTGAATTCTAGGATTGATAATACATATTCGCTGGTTCTTCCACGCCACATCCCTTAGGGAAATATTTTGTCTTGACATTTTGCACGGCTATCTCTTTAGCCTTCAAATTCCCCCTGTGTCATGCCAAAAGGCATAAACCCACAAGCCTGTTCATACTCCTTATAAAAACAGATATAAAATATTTTAATCAGAGGTCTCGCCCGTCACCTCTTACTTAATTTGAGGTTAAGCCTATCTTTCTTTCTCTTAGCCTCTGTTTTAAAACAGATTTGCAGAGACGTGCTTAGAGGCTACTAGACTTAAAATAAAAATGAAGATGGCTTTTTCTCCCTTAACCTCTCCTTTTTACTAGGTTCTGATTATTTTTATATGCTTTCTTCTTTCCTAAAGCAGCTATGTTGTTTTTTTTAAAATTTTATGCAAGAAAACAGTTGGGCAGTTTTGCAGTGTTCTTATTACCTTTTTTAAAATTATTTTTGGAGGGAGGTTGGATTAACTCAGGATTTAGTTCAAGTTTAATCTCTCCAGCTGTTTAGTAAACAATCTCCCAATTTATCTGCAGACATTTTACTTTACATTATAAAATTTCAATCAAAATTCTTTGAGGCAGTCTTTGGTCTCCTTTCTTTGTAATCTCTAAACCTTAAGTAAACTCAACTTTAACCTCAGCTGGTTGGCTTTCCCGGTCAGCTACCTAAAATGAAGCTCTAAAAATTATTGGGTACCAAGAGAAGACTTGAACTCAGGACTATACTTCAGTGAGAACTTCTGAAAGGTCACATCAAGGATCAAAGCTAATAAAGGAGAATATCTGTAGCTCAAGGTTGAAAGGAGGGTCCTTGGTGCTCTCTGAGCTTGGTGGTTTTCTTGCAGACATTTCATTACCCAACTAGGTAACATTATCAAGGGTAGAAGGGAAGTGAGGTTTTCAGAGAAGAGGGGGAGAATGAGGAAGAAGAGGATTCTGGGATCCTTGGTGGTTTTCTTGCAGACGTTTCATTACCAAACTAGGTAACATCATCAGTGCTAGCCTGATGATGTTACCTAGTTTGGGTAATGAAACGTCTGCAAGAAAACAAGCAAGTTCAGAGAGCCCTCAGGGTCAAAGCTGCTAGAACTGGGTTTGGCAACTGACAGCCCACAAGGCTGAATGTTAATTCTACTCAATTTATTTAAAACGTTCGTAGAGTCACCATTTTTAATTCTGGGTGGCTTACAACCTCCAAATACAGGCAGGCCTCAACTTACAGCCACAATTGACCCCAACATGTCCATTTTACAACCTTTCTTGTCACAGTTGCTAAGTGAATCACTGGAGTTGTTCAGTTAGTAACCTGGTTGTTAAGTGAATCTAGCTTCTGCTTGTCAGAAGGTCTCAAAAGATGATCCTGCGTGATCCTGCTGGGACATTGAAACTGTCATAAATATGAAGCAGTTGCCAAGCGCCCGAATTTTGATCACATAACAATGGGGATGCTTCAGTGCTTGTAAATGTGAAAAATGGCCGTAAATCAATTTTTAGTGCTTTGAATGGTCACTAAATGAACTGTTGTAAGTCTACTTGTAAAACAATATGCAGATAGGACTACTTGTAAAACAATATGCAGATAGTACTCAACTTACAACCATTCTTTTAGTGACTGTTACAATAGCACTGAAAAATGACTTATAACAATTTTTCATAATTTACCAATATTTCTTTTTTTAATATATATTTGTATTGTTTACAACTATAAATATCAAACACAGTGCGACTGTTCTGGCATCATTCTTGCCATACATACAAAAATATTACTAAACCATTAGCATTCATATTATTAGTACAATGTTCACAATCTGGGTCTATATGTCCTAACTGTTTTTGTTCCGAACTTCTCTCTTCTGCAAACCATTGATAAAACTTATTCCAAGTATCATAATATTCTGATTCCCCCTTATTTTTCAGCTAGTCTATCCAGTTCTGCACAAGCATTTTTCTTATTATCTCTCTTTCTGGTGGTGTATTTTCATTCTTCCAATATTGTGCGTAGACCATTCTCGCCACTATCAATATGTGTATTATTAAATATGTTATGCCTTTGCTGTGACCTTCTGTCATTATTCCTTTTTTTAATTTTTATTTTATTTTATAACAAAAAACAACAAATAAAACCTTCTTTCAATTATACAGTGTGTTGGTTGAGTACATATATCGTGTGCACAATATTTGTATACATTTCTTCTTAAGTTTACATTCATATTATATTCTAATCAACATTATATATCATCTTATATCATTATTACATTATCATCAGGTTTTTTTATTTCAATTTCAAACTATCCTCAAAAGCAAGTCCCAACTCTTACAAAATTATATTCATGTTCTAACTTATTCAAAAACAGTCAGTTGTAATATATCATTATTATTACTACAATATCCTTTAATTTTTAACTTTACTTTCTAACCATCCATAAAATAAATCCCAAATTTTATAATACTCCCTTTCTTCTTGCTCTCTAATTCCTAATGTTAATCTACTCATTTCTGCTGTCATTATTCCTAAGGGGAATAGTTCTGGCTTAAATTGGATATGTTCTCCCACCATTTGCTCTACCCATGTCTAAATCTGTTGCCAAAATTTCCTTGCTTGATTATATGCCCACCACATGTGGTAGTATGTACCTGGCAAATGCTTACACTTCCAGCATTTTGGTGATAGGTTTCTAAACATTTTAGCAAGCGCTGAAAAATGACTTATACCCATTTTTCATGATTTAAAAATATTTCAGCAACCTTGTGGTCACATGATCAAAATTTGGGTACTTAGCAACTGGCCAAATGTATTTATGGCAGTTGCAGTGTCTCAGGGTCATGTGATCACTTTTTGCAACCTTTTGACAAGTGAAGTCAAATGGGGAAGCCAGATTAACAACCGTGTTAGTTACTGAACAACTGCAGTGATTCACTTAGCAACCGTGGCAAGGAAGGTTGTGAAATGGAGCAAAATTCGCTTAACAACTCTCTTGTTTAGCAACAGAAATGTTGGGCTCGGTTGTGGTCACAAGTTGAGGACTACCTGTGTTAGAATGGTACCTTCACTGCATGTTCAATATCCAAGCAAAAAATGCACAGAATTAAGGGACCCTTATTTGGGTCAGTTGTCAAGGGGCATGGCTATTCACTAATGAGCGGAATGGTTTAGGTTAGGGGTTTCCTGCTTGAGTAGGGGGTTGGACTAGAACAGGAACAGATCAGGAATAGGAACAGAAACAGGAAAAGGATAGAAGAGGAACAGAAACAGAACAGGAACAGAATAGAAACAGAATAGAATAGGAACAGGAACAGAACAGGATCAGAATAGAATAGAATAAGAACAGAACAAAATAGGAACAGAATATGAAGAGAATAGAAGAAGAACAGAACAGAATAGGAACAGAATATGAACAGAATAGAACAGGAACAGAGACAGAACAGAAACAGAATAGAATAGGAACAGAACAGAACAGAATAGGACAGAATAGAATAGGAATAGGAACAGAACAGGAACAGGAACAGGAAAAGGATAGAAGAGGAACAGAAACAGAACAGGAACAGGATAGAATAGGAGCAGAACAGAGCAGAACAGAATATGAACAGAATAGAATAGGAACAGGAACAGAACAGGAACAGGATAGAGCAGGAGCAGAACAGAACAGAATAGAATAGAAACAAAATAGAATAGGAACAGGAACAGAACAGGAACAGGATTAGGATAGAATAGGAACAGAACAGAATAGAATAGGAACAGAACAGAAGAGGAACAGAATAGAAGAGGAACAGAACAAAACAGAACATAATTTTTATTGGCCAAGCATGATCAGACACACAAGGAACTTGTCTCTGGTAAGACCTCCAAAGTCTCTTCCAACTCCGTTATTCTATTAAAGGCAGGGGACCTAAGGCTGAGTTGAAACTCTTTATCTCTTGTAGGTCCCTCAAGTCCAATTCTTCTCCATTCCCAAGAAGGAAATAGGACATAAGCCCCAAAACGTGGGACCTTTAAGCACCTCCAGATTTCCTCCCCTCCACCTCACCTTGTAAGTGCCAGAAACGGCAGGCCACATTTCTCCCATGGCGCCTACCAACTCTGCTCCTTAAACCTTCCTGGGTTATCACAGCTGAAAGGAGTTCTGTTGTTGGTGCCTGTTGGTTGTCAACAAGGCAGCTTATCTTCTGAAAACATTTACTTAACCCTTCGTCTTGTAGCCCCCATGGAACAGGGAGGGCAGGGTGGGAGAAAGGGTGGAGTTGGTGAAGGACCAGATTGTTGGGCTGAAGAACAATCTCTGAGGAACGGTAAGATTTTAGGGGCGGAATAAAAAAAAAACCTAGTAAAACGGAGCAAAGAACAACAACAACCATTTCTAAACAGCAGTTTATGAAATAACTCTGTTGAAAAAACAAGAGTTTTTAAGATGAAATAGACTAGAATTAGAATAGGATAGAACAGAACAAAACAGAACAGAACAGAATAGAATTAGAATAGAATTAGAATTAGAATAGAACTCTTTATTGGCCAAGTGTGATTGGACACACAAGGAATTGTCTTGGTACAAATGCTCTCAGTTAAATTCTAAATTCTTTAGATTTAGGTTGTCTGTGGAGACTCTCACCCATTCAAGTCATCATTGTCCCAAAAATGCTTCTCCAGAAGGCAATGGTACTTTCTGGTTTTGGTTTTCCCCTCAAAAATGTTGTGAAGAAGCTTCTTAAATGAGAAGCAAAATGTTTTTAAGCAACACACACACACACACACACACACACACACACACACACACACACACGAAAATCCAGTTGCCTTTGGGAAAAGACCTTTTGGGATAATGATTTAGAAGTGTTCTTTTTCCTAGAGCCTTGATTGCCTGCGCAAATTCATTTTAGGTAGTCCTTGACTTACAACAGTTTGTTTAGCGACCAAAGTTACAAGGGCCCTGACTTATAACCATTTTTCATACTTATGACAGAACATTATTCAGACTTCAAAGGAGAATAGCTCAGGGTTGAAAGAAGGGGACGTTGGTGCTGCTCTCTGAGCTTTCTTGCTTTCTTGCAGACGTTTCATTACCCAACTAGGTAACATCATCAGTGCTAGTAAGGAGTGCTGTATAAAAATATAAGAATATGAATAAATACATTAAATAAATTGCTATCTACCATGTTTCTTCAACAATACGGCCTCCCCCAATAGGAAGTCCCAGCATGTTTTATAGGTATAAAATCAAATTAAGCCCCTCCCCCCAAATTAAGGCCTATATTAAACATGCGAAATGGGGGGGAATGGTGGGGGGGCCCTTGCCGTTAGGAAGTACTTCTGTTGCATACCCGGATATGGTGCTGCCTGCGTTGACTTCAACGTTGGTGGGGCACTTCGTATCGGGAGACCTTCCACCATCGTTGCTTTCCCTTCTCCCCATGGTGCCATGGCGTTTAGGGCAATGCCATGGTGTTTGGCGCAGCCACGCACGGCCAGCCAGGACTCCTCCCTGCAACCGGAGCCCGGCGGAGACATTCTGCTTCAGGCACTCCCATCGCTGCCTTCCCTTCGCCTTCGAAGGCAAAGCCAATTCTTTTAAAAACAACACCTTACTACCGGTATGACAAAGCATCCCCTGCCCAAGAGGGCAGCCCAACCCCACGTGGGGAAGCAAATCTCCCGGGGCCGCAGTGCAGGATCGGCCCACCCCGGGAGAAGCGCCCAGCCGCCATCCCTGCCTGGCACTGGGCAGAGCGCAAAGAGCTTTGCCTGGCTTGGCTTCCTTCCCAAGTCCCTCCAGCCTGAACCCAAAGGGGCCACCGGGAGAGGCTGCCCGAGGCAATGATAGCGCCCAACTGTCCATGGACAGGGAGGCGAGATGACGGCAGCGCTGCTTCCCTGGCTGGCTGGTCCAGTGGGAGAGAGCCTGAAGCCGCCTGTCCTTTTCACCCCTTGCCCATCCTGTCCCCGTCCCCACGCATCTCCAAATGCACTGGCAGCTCCAAACGCTGCAGCGGCACGGGCATCGGGCAGAGGCGCTCACTCGGCGGGGCTCAGCTCGGAGGAGGACACGGCGCAGGCCATCCCCTTGCCTCCCTGTCCAGGGATGGGTAGGCGCTATCACTGCCTCGGGCGGCCTCTCCCGGTGGCCCTTTCAGGTTCGGGCTGGAGGGACTTGGGAAGGAAGCCAAGCTCGGGTCGGCCCGGCTCTTTCACTTGGCAAGTGGGCGTGCACCCGCGGCTCGCTTTCCCGGCTCTGCCCAGCCCGCACGGCTCTGGTGCAGCCCTGGCGGGATAAGTGGAGGCCTGAGGGCCTGGCTGAGAGGTGCTCGCTACCTTGGAGAGAGCTCCGCTGCCGGGCAGGAGGGCCCGCCTGTCAGCTGTGCTGGGCACCCCAAGCGAAGCTCTTCGCGCTCTGCCAGCGCCAGGCAGGGATGGTGGCTGGGCGCTTCTGCCAGGGTGGGCCGATCCTGCGCTGTGGCCCCGGAGATTCACCTCCCCACGTGGGGTTGGGCTGCCCTCTCGGGCAGGGGAGGCTTTGTTGTACCGGTAGTAGGGCGTCGTTTTTAAAAGAATTGGCTTTGCCTTCGAAGGCAAAGGGAAGGCGGCGACAGGAGCGCCTGAAGCCGAGTGTCTCCGCTGGGCTCCAGTTGCAAGGAGGAGCCCTGGCTGGCTGCGCGTGGCTGCGCCAAACACCACGGAGTTGCTCTAAACACCGCAGCAGCATGGGGAGAAGGGAAAGCAACGGTGGCGGAAGGTCTCCCGATACGAAGTGCCCCACCAACGCCGAGGTCAACATTCAAGCTGTCGCTGCCCACCCGCCTGAGGATGCAAGGGGGAAGGAATTAAGTCACCCCTGAAAAGACGGCCTAGCCATTTTTTAGGGGGTCAAAAAAATAAATAAGGCCCGGCCTTATTTTGTGAGAAACACGGTATTTATATTCTGGTGTCTTGCCTGTCTATGTGGATGGGTGGGAGTTGGTCTTAGAGATTCTTCAGTTGGACTGTTTACTGATGGCTGTTTGGCAGTTTCTTTACTGGAGTATTGTTTACTTGATTGTTGGTCTGATATTAACCTTCATTCAGCATCCGACACCTTTTCTGATACCCACAAAAATGACTACAGATAACTGCATCGTTGTGAGCTTTGCTTGGCATAGCAAATGAGTTGGAGAAGGCAAATGCAGGCAGTCCTCAACTTACAACAGTTCATTTAGTGACTGTTCAAAGTTGCAATGGCACTGAAAAAAAAGCGACTTATGACCATTCTTCACACTTACTACCGTTGCAGAATCCCGCCGTGGTCATGTGATCAAAATTTAGATGCTTGGCAACTGGCATATACTTATGACAGTTGTACCCTCCTGAGGTTATGTGATCACTATTTGTAACCTACCTACCCAACTGGCTTTGGACAAGCAAAGGCAATGTGGGAAACCAGATTCATTTAATGACTGACCTCATACGAATCAGGGCAAGACCATGTATGTTTCCCTAGTGCTGTAAAATGTAAGATTCTTGCTTTGGAATCTCTCTCTCTCTCTCTCTTGCACCATTTAATTTTTAATTTTTATTTTACTGATTTTCTATTAAATACATTTCTTAATGCTTAATAAACACTTGTTGTCTGGGTATATAATTTGCTTAACAATATAAATTACATTCTTTACCTCCATCCCTTTTTTCCAACCACTGGTGAAATAAATTCCGTGTTTGACAATATTCTATATCCTTCTTCTGATCCATTTTCAATAACAGTTTCTCCATTTCTTCACAATCTTCTTGACTATTTCTTCATCTCGCAGTGAATCTTTATTTTTCCAATATTGTGCAGATATGATCCTCGCTGCTGTTAAGGCCTGTAATATTAAATACATATTTTTCTTATCCAGTTTTTCTGATAATTATACCTAATAAAAACAACTGAGGTTTAAAATCTACATGTTTTCCTATCATCTTTTCTAGCCACCTATGTATCTTTGCCCAAAATTTGCACCATTTAATTTAATGGTTAAAACAGCCTGTTCCCTCTTAATTGAATGGACAGTTGACCTTTGATAAGTTTCTAGACATCCATGGGGGATTGTTACCTGGGAGACAAAACAAACAAACCAACCTTCTCCCAAATATTCTACAAAGATAGATGTCTGGGACAGACCCTACAATTATCTGTTTCTGCCCAGTCTCCTACCAAAAGGACATGGATTCCCCTTTGTTTCTCCACTTAATGTTGGGTTTGCAGGACAGAAGTCACAGCTAATTTAGCAAGGCCTCTCGGAATGAATCTGAAATCTTGTAATCCTGGTTTAAGAGCTTGAGTGCTGCAGGAATCACCCCTCAAAGGGATTGAGAGGATCTGGTTAGGCCTCCTTCTGAGACAAATGCAGCCGTAGGTTGGGTCGAATTCTCACATTAACAGGGAAGAAGAAAAAGGAAGACAGGAGAAGTGAGGGGGACATGAAAGGAAAGAGTCATTAGTGGGAATTCACTCCCATTTCTCCCTTGGGTTGGGTTGTGTATTTGATGGTGCCAGTCAAATCCAGAGGAGAAGCTGGGAGCCAATCTCTTATCTCTGGTGATAAAACTCACAAACTCCTTTTGGATATTACCAGTAAAATAACTTTTACAGTTCAGTTCTAACTCTCCAGCCTCTGGTTCACATCAGAATGTGAACTCAGTACTTGTAAAAAACAAAACAAACCAGAGCATTAGCAAAACAGATTTAGTTAAACAGGACAAGGAGCACCAAGGGAACGATTAAACAATTTTGTTCTTCTTTTTAGGACAAAGTGACCGATGGTTAAACCAGGGATATGGCAGGATCGTATTGGACACATTCCTTTTCATCAGGGATCCTCTCTTCCAGTCTGGTGTCTTTCAAATGTGCAAGTGGGGACTACAACATCCATTCTCCTCTAGGATGAATGTCAAAACCAACAGCTTTGGGCATCATCCCTCAATTATCCAGAGCCAGGAAATGGGCTTGGTGTCTCTCTCTTTCTCTCCATCTCTCTCTCTTTCTTTCTATCTCTCTCTTTCATCTATATAAAGGGCATTCATAAGCGCACAATCGTGCCTACCGTCCCTGTCCTATTGTCCCCAATTATTAGTTCCTATCTCTTGTATTTAAATTTATGTTTATTTTTGTTTCTGTTATATTGTAAGCTTTTGACAAATAAATAAATAAATAAATAAATAAATAAATAAATAAATCTACATCTCTCTCTCTCTCTCTTTCCATCCATCACCATCATCACCATCATCATCATCATCTCTCTCTCTCTCTCTCTCTCTCTCTCTCTCTCTCTCTCTCTCTCTCTCTCTCTCTCTCTCTCTCTCTATTTCAGGGGTCTTCAAACTTGACAGCTTTAAGACTTGTGGACCAACTCCCAGAATACCTCCTCCATTCATGTTAGCTCAGGAATTCTGGGAGTTGAAGTCCACAAGTCTTAAACTTGCCAAGTTTGAAGACCTTTGATCTATATCTACATTTGTCTCTCCCTCTATCCTCTATCCCCCCCACTCTCTCTCCCTCTCTCCCTCCCTCCCTCCCTCTCCTCCCTCCCTCCCTCTTTCCCTCCCCTCTCTCTCTCTCTGATGTGACATGGGTGGCTATGTAAATTGAAAAAAATCAATCAATCCATTTTCCTTGGAGATATTCAGAATAGTTGAGCCACGCCTCTATCCTTTCTTTCGGCTTTGTTAGTACAGTAGTTCTTGACTTACAACCGTTCATTTAATGACCATTCAAAGTTGCAATGACCAGTGAAAAAAGTGACTTAGCACCGTTTTTCACACTCACAGCCATTGTAGTATCCCTATATGGTCACATGATCAAAATTCACTTGACAATTGCCTCATATTTATGATGGTTGCAGGATCCTGGGGTCATGTCTGATCCCCTTTTGCGACCTTCTGACAAGCAAAGTCAGTGGGGAAGCCAGATTCATTGAACAATTGTGTTGCTAACTTATAAAATTGGACAAAATACACTTAACAATTCTCTTGCTTAGCAAAGGAAATGTTGGGCTCCATTGTGGTCATAAGTCAAGGACTACCTGTACTTGTTTCACCCAGTACTTAACATTTCCCCATCTTCTTCCATCTATGCATAATTCCTTTAATATTTAAATGAATACCTTTAGAATTCAAAGATGGCACCTGTGATGAGGTGATGGAAGATCTTCCTGGGGTTTTTATAGCAATTGCTGTGCCGTGCCACCGTTTTTATTGATTTATTTTACATAGACATAGGATATCCTGCCTTTTATTAGTTTTACAAATCACTCAAGGCCATGAACGTATCTCCAACACACCTTTTTCCTCCTATTTCCCCCCCCCCCCAAAAAAACAACAACCCTGTGAGGTGAGTTGGGCTGAGAGACGGAACTGGGCCCAAGTTACCCAGCTTTGATGGCTCAGGCGAGAGCAGTTTCCTGGTGATTGGCCCGATGTCACCCAGCTGGCTTCTATGGCTAGGGTAAGACTAGAACTCACAATCTCCCAGTTTTGAGCCTGGTGCCTTAACTACTGGGCTGGCTTCTATGGCTAGGGCAGGACTAGAACTCACAATCTCCCAGTTTTGAGCCTGGTGCCTTAACTACTAGGCTGGCTTCTATGGCTAGGGCAGGACTAGAACTCATAACCTCCCAGTTTCGAGCCTAGTGCCTTAACCACTAGGCCAAACCTGCTCTATTTTGACTTTACATACCTTGCAGATCACCCTGGTGGAGAGAGCAACACAAACATGTGCTTGTTTGGTTCATCTTTTAAAAGAGCAGGCGGTTGGACTAGAAGACCTCCAAGGTCCCTTCCAACTCTGTTATTCTGTTCTGTTCTGTTAGGCACTCAAGAGCAAACCTGAGAAGCTCTTTTCCATAACTATTAGTGGACATGGAGCACAAATCAGTCCTTAAACAGGAACATGCTCTGTTAACGTCTGGAAATTCCAAGAGAGGCATTCAGCTCTTCACAAATAGCTCCTCTGCTGTGCAACATTTCGTTTTTGCATTTTGCTACTTAAAACAAGTGGCTCTCGGATGGTACCTGGGCACTGTTGGCGTCGCTGGAGCCTCAAGTGGCATTCCCACACGTCGGTAGTGGTGGAAGACATGACCGCATCGGGAATATATATCCCAAGACAATTGCAGGAGGAAAAAAATCTCACATGGTTGGACAATGCCAGGAGGGCACCTGGCAAACCTCACTCAACGGCCGCTTTCTCTCCCTCTAATTCAACGTTACCTTTTAGGCTCTCTGAGATAATGGAAGTTGGCAGGCCTGTTTGGTTTAATCGGTTCAAAGCAAGGCTGAATAATATAAATGGCTCCCCGAGGAACAGAAGAGACTCTACATTCCGAATGGATAGGATCAAATGCATTACTCCTAATTTTAAAGCTGGCGATGGAGAAGGTCGCAGATAGATCTGAACAAAAACTAGCCCTGTGCAGGGAAATTCTTTTGCGTTGTTTTGCCTAGCAATTCTCATCTGATGCAGGGAAAAATTATTAGCTTGGAAAACTCCCTAAGCAGAAAAAATTCAGAATAATAATAATAATAATAATAATAATAATAACAACAACAACAACAACAACAACAACAACAACCTATCCCAGGTCTCGATAGGTAGACAAAAATTCCAAATCCAGTCTGAACATCTGGCTGACTGTGCAATGAATAATAATAAAATAAATAAAAATAAAAGTATATTGTATCACACCTTATGTCCGGTGACTTATTAGCTTTGACACCAAGCCCAGTTTTGGGGACAACACTAGCACCCACAATGCAATGTGCCCCGCCCCCCGCGCATGTGTGTGCAACACCCCTGCCCTTCCCCTTTACCTGCACTACACATGAGCGCGCCTCCTAGCTGATTTTCGGCTTATTTGAGGCCATTTTCGCCCTCCCAGAGGCTCGAGGGAAGCCTCTGCAGCCTCGGGAGGCCGAAAAATGGGCCTTCCAGAAATACCGGAAGTGCCCATTTTCAGCCTCTGGAGCCCGGTGGAGGCTGTTTTCAACCTCACGGAGGCTTGAGGGAAGCCTCCCAAGGCTGCAGAGGCTTCCTTCAAGCTTCCGGGAGGGGCAAACGGCCTCAAATGGGCTGAAAATCAACTGGGAGTTGCGCGCATGCACAGTGAAGGTAAATTTGACTGGGGCTCACGTGCCGGCACAAATGGCTCTGCGTGCCACCTGTGGCATGCGTGCCATAGGTTCGCCATCATGGCTCTAGACCAAGAATCAAACAACACCTCAATCAAGGAATCACCAACTCAAACAAGTTAAGATTAAACGACAGTTCAATGAAGGAACCAAGATCATTCCCACCAACCCTGGCAGGGCAAGCCGTTAGAATGTAAAATGAGAGCAAACCTCACTCCCTATACCACTGATGATGTTACCCAGTTTGGTAATGAAATGTCTGCAAGAAAATGACTAAGCTCAGAGAGCCACCAAGGGCCCCACGTTTCATATTTATTTATTTAGTTCCATACTTTTAAAAAGAGACAGGAATGTACTGAACTTCCAAGATGGAAAGCGCCCAAATTTTGATCACATGACCATGGGGATTCTTAAACGGTCGTAAATGTGAAAAATGGTCATAACTTTTCTCAGTGCTGTTGTAACTTTCCATGGTCATGAAATGAACTGTTGTAAGTCAAGGACTACCTGTAAGGACCATTCCTTGCATTTACAAGCATTGCAGCATGCTAAGTGGTGGTTGCTAAATGAGTTTTGCCCCATTTTACAACCTTCTTTGCCACAGTTTGTTAAGCAAATCACCCTTCGGTGACCTTTCCAGCTGGCTTCCAAAAATGCAAAGTCCATGGTTAAAGCCAGGTTCATTTGATGACCGCATCATTCACTTAACAGCCGTAGTGATTTGCTTAATGACTGTGGCAAAGAAGTTTGTAAAACGGGGCAAACTCACTCAGCAACCCTTTAGCAACCTACTTAGTAATGGAGTTACTTTGGGCTCAGTTATGTTCTGTAGTTTTTTTTAACTCTGGAGCGCAGCAAAAATAGCCACGACTGTAGATACGGTAAAAGTAATTATAACATCAATTAAGAGTTCAGTTTGTATTTCTCGGTAATCTTTGTCCTCTTGACTGCTACTGATGGCTTCTCCCTGGGTTGAGAAGGGCTGGATGCTACCATAAATAAACCTTAATTTCCCGTTATTGCCCCTGAGAGAATTATTGCTACCTTGATGATAATTAACAGTGCTGTATACCGAGTTGGCACTGCACTTTGGTTTATGGTTGTATGTTTTTGATATATGTGGGTGAACCTTTGAACATTTTTTACAGACCCTCCGAAGGACATTCCTGAACCTCTGAGAAGAAAGTTTAACCCTTTCAGGTGAAAAAACACCTGCGATCAGGAGAAATGGCAGTTTCCCATTCATAAATGCCAACATTCACTTGTATAATACTCTTAAACAGAATATCAGAGTTGGAAGGGACCTTGGAGATCTTCTAGTCCAACCCCCTGCTCAGGCAGGGAAACCCTATGCCTGCCTGCCTCTATCTGCCTGTCTGTCCATCCGTCCGTCCGTCCGTCCATCTGTCTGTCTGTGTCAGTCTTTCTATCTAACTGTCTGTCTGTCTATCTATCTATCTATCTATCTATCTATCTATCTATCTATCTATCTATCTATCTATCTATCTATCACTCTATCTATCTATCTATCACTCTATCTATCTATCTATCTATCTATCTATCTATCTATCTATCTATCTATCTATCACTCTTTCTATCTATCTATCTATCTATCTATCTATCTATCTATCTATCTATCTATCTATCTATCTATCTATCCATCCATATCTATCTATCTATCTATCTATCTATCTATCTATCTATCTATCTATCTATCTATCTATCTATCTATCTATCTAATTATCTATCCATCTATCCATCTATCCCTATCTATCTATCTATCTATCTATCTATCTATCTATCTATCTATCTATCTATCTATCTATCTATCTATCTATCTATCTATCTATCTATCTATCTATCTATCTAATCTATTTGCCGCCCATCCTATCACAGGGTATTCATGTTTTCATGTAGAATAAGCATCCCTCTTCATAGTTAAACCTGTCAAGTTGTGGCACAGAAATCTAATAAATAAATACATACATAAATACATAAATAAATAAATGTAATTTCCTTGGCATGCTAAAAGTTACTTTTCAATGAATCAGGTGCATAATTATGGTTATTATATAGAGGTTCCTGAAAAATGTATACTTGAAGACCAGATTTCACACTGTTTCATGAAATAGAACACAGAATTGTAGGAGGGACCTTGGAGGTCTTCTAGTCCAACCCAGGCAGGACACCATATACCATTCCAAACAAATGGCCATCCAATATCTTTTTTTAAAACCTCCAGTGATGGAGCTCCTAAACGTCCAAAGACAAGTTGCTCCACTTATTAATTGTAATTTCGCTGTCAGAATTTTTTTTATTTCTAGGTTGGATTTTTTCTGTAATGGTTGGCCCCTTATAACTTCTCCTGCTTTCAGGAGCTTTGGAGAACAGATAACCCCCTTTTCTCTGACAACCTCTCAATACTGGAAGATTCCTATCCTATTGCCCTAATTATTTTGTTTGACTAGAATACCTGGTTCCCTCAATCGTTCATTATACCTTCTACTCCTGTTAGCATCTTCGTTGCTCTTCTCTGCACTCTTTGTAGAGTCTTAACAACCTTTTTGTATCACAGTGATCAGAATTATTGTTAAGTTTCTACTCTCACAATGCAAGGGAGACATTAAGTGTAAATTTATGGAATCTCCATAACGGCTACGTAATATAAAATTCTGGCCATTGATAGATGTTGTGGTTGTGATTGATGTCAAAAGACAGCTACAGGATTCTTCTGTCTTGGTAGCTAAAGGTAAAGGTTCCCCTTGCACATACGTGCCAGTTGTTTCTGGCTCTAGGGGGTGGTGCTCATCTCCGTTACAAAGCCGAAGAGCCAGCGCTGTCCGAAAACGTCTCTGTGGTCATGTGGCCGGCATGACTAAATGCTGAAGGTGCAAGGAACGCTGTTACCTTCCCACCAAAGTGGAGCCTATTTTTCTACTTGCTTTCAGACTGCTAGGTTGGCAGAAGCTGGGACAAGTAACAAGAGCTCACTCCGTTACGCGGTGCTAGGGATTCGAACTGCCACACTGCCAACCTTTCTGATCGACAAGCACAGCATCTTAGCCACTGAGCCACCATGTCCCTTACACCGCGTCTGTCTTGGAAACTAGTCCAAATTTCAGGGATGTAATAAAGATTATTCAAACCAATAGAATCAAAAGTTTAAGTTGCAGTTGAATTCCATCTGAATGTTAGAAAACCCGTCCTAACATTTAACAGTTTGACAGATTAATAGAGTTGGAAGGGACCTTGTAGGTCATCTTGTCCAACCCCCTGCCCAAGCAGTAGACCGTACATCATTTCTGACAGTTGGCAGTCCAATCTCTTCTTGAAAGCCTCCAGTGATGAAGCTCCCACAACTTCCGAAAGCAAGCTGTTCCATCGGTTAATTGTTCTTGCTGTCAGAAAATTTCTCCTTATTTCTAGGTTGAATCTCTCCTTGTTCAGTTTCCATCCATTATTTCTTGTCTGGCCTTTGGGTGCCTTGGAAAATAGTTTGACCCCTTCCTCCTCTCTGTGGCAGCTCCTCAAATTTTGGAAGACCGCTATCCTGTTTCCCCTGGTCCTTCTCTTCACTAGACTAGCCATGCCCACTTCCTGCAACCATTCTTCATATGTTTTAGCCTCCAATCCCCTAATCATCATTGAAGCAGTTCTCCAAAGGAACAACTTATTAAGAAAGGTGGTTGTCTTTCTTTTAAGCAAAGGGGCTATCGTGGAGAAGGGGAGGAGTGGTGGTCAACTTATTCTCCAAAGCATCAGAGAAGGCATGAAAAGAAGTAATGGATGGAAGATTGTTCAAGAGAAATCCAACTTAGAATTAAGGATAAATTTCCTGATAGTGAAAACAATCAGTAGAATAACTTGTCTCCAAAAGTTATGGGTCCTCCATCACTGGAGGTTTTCAGGCTGGACAGCCATTTATCCAGAATAGTGTAGGGTCTCCTGCTTGAGCAAGGATTGGACTAGAAGACCTCCAAGGTCCCTTCCAATCCTATTATTATATGTTCTGAGGCCTAAAGACAACAGAACCACTTAGGGATGGTTTATGTTGGATTTCTACACCAAGCAGGAAGCTGACTCTTGATGGTACCTTCTAACTCTAATGCCTTCCAAGTTTAGTGATTCATCTTTGGATCTGGCATTTAAAAGTAGACGGGTTCAAGTGCCAAATGTGTGTGAAGGATTGCTTGGGGTTATAATCCATGAATTAATCGTTGAGTTTCTGTCATTGTGTCTGGAAGATTAGATTTCAGGCCCACGCTTGCTGTATAAACCGTTGGTAATGTAATTTCATCGAGTTTGAATCATTTTGCACACTGAAAGGCTGCAGACCTTTGAAGGAATCCTTCCAATGTGCAGAATATAAAATGTGAAATTCCATTGGATGAATCTTAAATGCCTCTGAATTAATAATTTGCCTAAGTGTAGCCCTGATTAGTCTTTTGCAGCAAGACTAATGCAGGGCCACGGAATCTGATTTATCACCTCGCAACTCAGTCTTCCTCTAATTCATGATCAGAGGTAGGACATATATTTTATATTATTTATTTTATTTAACCAGGCAAGGACAGCTATGATATCATCGATAAAAAGCTAAAATCCTCTGTGAGGATTTTGAGGGAAATATTATTATTTTTTATTTCATTTTTTGAAAAATACATTAAAGCTTTCCTACAGTTACAGTTTTTTCATTGCTCTCCACTAACAGTGCTTTTTAACATATTTATTTATCACCAAAAATAAAATACAGGTAGTCCTCAAATTACAACAGTTCATTTGGTGACCATTCAAAGTTACGGCATTGAAAAAGTGACTAAATGGCCGTTTTTCATATTTACGACATTGCAGCATCCCCCTGGTCACGTGATCAAACTTCAGCCACTTGGCAACTGACTCATATTTATGACGGTTGCAGTGTCCTGGGGGGATCATGTGATCCCCTTTTGTGACCTTCTGACAAGCAAAGTCAATGGGAAGCCAGATTCACTTAACAACTGTGTTACTAACTTAGCATCTGCAGTGATTCACTTAACAACTGTGGCAAGAAAAGTCATAAAATGGGACCAAGCTCACTTAATCGATGTGTCACTTAGCAACAGAAATTTTGGGCTCGGTTGTGGTCATAGCCAAGGACTACCTGTATGTAACAAAGAGAAAGAAAAGGAAAAGAAAGAAAGAAGGGAAAGAAGGGAGGGAGGAAGGAAGGAAGGAAGGAAAGAAAGAAAGAAAGAAAGAAAGAAAGAAAGAAAGAAAGAAAGAAAGAGGGAGGGAGGGAGGGAGGGAAAGGAAAGGAAAGGAAAAGAAAGGACTGGAAAGGAAGAAAGGAAAGAGAGAGAAAGAAAGAAAGAAAGAAAGAAAGAAAGAAAGAAAGAAAGAAAGAAAGAAAGAAAGAAAGAAAGAAAGAAAGAAAGAAAGAGAAAGAAAGGGAAAGGAAGGAAAAGGAAAGGAAAAAAGGAAAGGAAAGGACTGGAAAGGAAAAAAGGAAAGAAAAAAAGGAAAGGAAAGGACTGGAAAGAAAAAAAGGAAAGAAAGAAAGAAAGAAAGAAAGAAAGAAAGAAAGAAAGAAAGAAAGAAAGAAAGAAAGAAAGAAAGAAAGAAAGAAAGAAAGAAAGGGAGCAGCAGGTCCATCATCCCAGCATCATATATCTACACTGAGGGTCAGCACAATGCAATGGTAGTACAGGTAGTCCTTGACTTGCAACCATTCATTTAGTGACCATTTGAAGTTACAACAGCACTGAAAAGAGTGACATGACCATTTTTCTCACTTATGACCGTTGCAGCAGTATCCCTGTGGTCACATGATCAAAATTCAGATGCAAAGGAAGGAAGGAAGGAAGAAACGAAAGAGGAAAGAAAGAAAAAAGGAAGGAAAGAAAGAAAGAAAAAGGAAAAGGAAAGAGAGGAAGGAAGGAAGAAGGAAGAAGGAAGGAAGGAAAGAAAGCAAGAAAGAAAAAGGAAAGAGAAAAAGAAAGGGAGAAAAGAAAGAAAAAAAGGAAGGAAGGAAGGAAAAAAAAAACCCTCTCTACCAGCATCTTTGTCATTCAGTTTTACATTTCAATGGTCCAGAAGTCAAGAGAGGCTACAAAATAGAAGATTGCCTGTAGCCTCTGGGCTGAAA
This sequence comes from Notechis scutatus, assembly GCF_049901735.1. NCBI lineage: Eukaryota > Metazoa > Chordata > Lepidosauria > Squamata > Elapidae > Notechis > Notechis scutatus. The sequence continues at coordinate 10,964,533 of NC_142011.1, read as the reverse complement.
GTTGTCTAGTTTGAACTTCCTCAACCTGGTGCCCTCCATTTAATACTGAACTACCAACGTCCAGATTTCCCAACCAGCCTTAATCAGTAGTTCTTAGTCCTTAAGGGAGATGGGTTCATCCGCCGCTGAAAATTACCTAGCTCATCTCTTCTCCCAGAGCTGTCAGGGAAAGAATCCCGGAGCCGATTAATCATCTGCCAAGTTTTCAACCTTCTGTCCCACTCAGGTGTGACAAAGGCACAAAACCCAGGTGAAATTTGATGCCTGATGTCAAATAACCGGGGTGTCTAGGGAAAAGGGTACAGATTTGAGTGTAGCAGCTCTTTGCTAAGGGACCTGCTCAGGAAACAATTCTGTATGCATGCAAGGATCCCAGAGAGATCCTTACCAGAGAGATCCCAATTGCTGAAGGCAATGCTGACCAGGCAAATGATTTAACTCAATATGAGGACGTTTTACAAACGTATTCTTAAATTGTGCACGGTTTCCACGAATGGAGTTATTCCCATACAAGAGGGGTGGAATATTTTCAATTTCCAGCAGGTTGTGATACATTTGTAGTACAGATTCTTAATATGCAGGTAGTCCTCGACTTACAATGGTTCATTTAGTGACCATTCAAAGTTAGCACCTGAAAATCATAGTAAAGAGAACGTATATTTAATGTTAGAAAACCCTTCCTAACGTTTAACAGATTAACAGATGAACAGAGTTGGAAGGGACCTTGTAGGTCATCTAGTCCAACCCCCTGCCCCAGTGGTGAGAGGTTCAAATTTTTTTACTACTGGTTCTGTATGTGTGGCTTGGTGGGCGTGGCATGGCTTGGTGGGCGTGGCAGGGGAAGGATACTGCAAACTCTCCATTCCCTCCCCACTCTAAAGATACTGTAAAATCTCCATTCCCACCCCACTCCAGGGGAAGGTTACTGCAAAACCCCCATTCCCTCCCCACCCCACTAACCTGCTTTCCAGCTCTGTTCTCCTGTGCAGGGCAACAAAAGAAGATCCAGCCAATCAGCTGGGACTTGGGAGGCAGAGAATAGATGGGGGCGGGGCCAGTCAGTATTTGCCGGTTCTTTGAACTACTCAAAATTTCCATTACTGGTTCTCCAGAACTGGTCAGAACCTGCTGAATACCACCTCTGCCCTGCCCAAACAGGAGACCCTACACCAGGGATCCCCAAACTTGGCAACTTGTGGACTTCAACTCCCAGAATTCTCCAGCCAGCATAGCTCTTGGAGTTGAAGTCCACAAGTCTTAAAGTTGCCATATTTGGGGATCTCTGCCCTACCCCATTTCTGACAATTGGCAGTCCAGTCTCTTCTTGAAGGCTTCCAGTAATGAAGCTCCCACAACTTCCAAAGGCAACTTCTGTTCCATTGGTTGATGGTTCTCACTGTCAGAAAATGTCTCCTTATTTCCAGGTTGAATCTCTCCCTGATCAGTTTCTATCCATTATTCCTTGTCTGACCTTCGGGTGCTTTGGAAAACAGCTTGACCCCCCTCCTCTCTGTGGCAGCCCCTCAAATATTGGAACACTGCTGTCATGTCTCCCTTGGTCCTTCTCTTCACTAGACTAGCCATGACAAGTTCCTGTAACTGTTCTTTATATATGTTTGAGGCTGCAGTCCCCTCATCATCCTGGTTGCTCTTCTCTGCACTTTTTCTAGAGTCTTAACAACTTTTTTATAATGTGGTGACCAAAACTGGATGCCGTACTCTAGGTGTGGACTTACTAAGGCTTTATAGAGTGGTATTAGTGCCTCCCTTGATCTCGATTGTATCCCTCTGTTAATGCAACTTAGGATTGCATTGGCTTTTTTGGAGGCTGCTGCACACTGCTGCACACTGCCTCTTAGCATTTGTTGCCTGTGGTTTTAGCTTCCTTTCACATGCTACACATTTCATTCTAAGAAGGTTTCGTGAAATCAAGGTTTATAATTAAAAGAGCGGCCCTCAAAAGAAAGCAGATGTAATTCTAGGAGAGAGGTTTGCTGCTTACAATCGAGTGTTCATAATTAATTGAGTGCCCATATAAATATTGCAGAACTCTTTCATAATCTTTATTGTGCAAAGCAGATAACACACGAAGCTTGCTGGAGACAGGGAAGCGTGAAAGTGTATCTGCCCTCACTCTCTGCCAATCTTCCTCTCCCTTCTGAAGGAGCTTAGCCTGGCTTCATTTTTTGGTCCTATATTTATTATTTTGCAATACAGGCTATATTCATGCTACATGTACAGCCTCCTCACTTTCCTTCTTCCATCCTCTCTCTTTCTTCTTTCTTCTACCATCTTTCTTCTTTCCTCTTCTGTCTTCTTTCTTTTTCCATCTTCTGTTTACTTTCTTTTTATCTTCTGTCTTCCTTCTTTCCCCTTCTGTTCTTTCTTCTTCCATCTTCTGTTCTCCTTCTTTCTTCTACCATTTTTCTCCTTTCCTGTCTTCCTTCTTCTATTATCTTTCTTCATTCTTCTGTCTTCCTTTTCTGTCATCCTACCTTCCTTCTTTCCCTTTCTGTGTTCTTTCTTCTTCCATCTTTTGTTTTCCTTCTTTCTTCTTCCATCTTTCTTCTTCTGTCTTTTGTTATCCCACCTTTCCCTTCCTTTCTTTCTTTTTTCCTCCAATCTTCTGTCTTCCATCTTTTATTGTCCTTCTTCCTTCTTTCTTCTTTTGTCTTTTATTATCCCACCTTCTTTTTTTCCATTCTGTCTTCTTGCCCCAATCTTCTGTCTTCCTTCTTTCTTGTTCCATCTTCTTTTTGTCATCATTCTTCTTTCTTTCTTCTTGCATCTTCCTTCTTTCATCTTCTCTCCCTTCTTCCTTCTGTCTTCTTTCCTCCATCTTGTTTTTCTTTTTTCCTGTATCTTCTGACTTCCTTCTTTCCTCTTCCATTTTCTTTTTCCCTTCTTCCTTCTTCTGACGTTGTTCTTTCTTCTGTCTTCCTTCTCTCGTTTTCTCCTCCCTTCCTCTATCTTCTATCTTCCAGCTTCTATCTTTCTTTTTGCCTTTTGCCTTCCATAGTTGGTACTCTCTGGCTCATCATGACAAACCATTCATGCTGATGTGGCTGAGACCTCTTTAAAGGACGTCCTCATCCAGGATGGAGCCATTAATAATAACATGGAGGAAGGAGGGGCCCAGTTTTTCCTACTGAACATCCTTCCTTCTCCATGCAACTTTTTCAGAGGACCTTTGAAATTTAACCATTGCTGCTATTAACTGGTTCTGGTGCCTGAGTTACTTCTGTGACTACTATTTTATTGTTATATTATATTATTTTATTGTTTGCTGCTTCAAATGTATAATCGTGTGCCTGTTTCTAATTGTTTGGGAGTCAACTCCAATTGCAATGGTCTATTTAAAAGACAAAACATGATCACGAATGAAGGCAAATATACATGTCACAGGATAATGTTGCAAGATCCAATCTGGTGAGTCACCAGGACTAGAGGTTTTAGTCTTCCAAGCTTTTGGACTCAAACTAGAGCCCATCCTCAGGGAACTATCCTTCAAAGAGACCTTGATTACGTGTCTGAATGGTCAAACAATTGGCAACTCCAAATCTCGAGCTTTGCCTGATTTTGGGTAAAAGTTGCTCTTTTTTTATAAAAAAAATAATCAATATTTATATAAATATTTATAATATTTACATACAAGCCATGCCCAGCCAGTCACATGATCACCAAGCCACATCTACAAATAAGGCCACACCCACAGAACCGGTTAGTGGTCCCTGGGATTTAAAATTATGAGTTTGGTGGTTCCCTGAGGTCCAAAAAGTTGGCGATCCTTGCTCTAACCCCCACTCCTTTAACCTCAAACTATCCACTATTGACCTCACCCATTTCCTAAGAGGTCTGTAAGGGGTGTACATAAGTACACCATCATGCCTACCGTCCCTGTCTTATTGTCCCCATTTATTCGTACCTATTTGCTGTATTCTTACTCATGCTTATTTTTATGCCTATTATCTTGTAAGCGATTGAAAAATCAGATAAACAAACAAACAAACAAACAAACAACTCTCTATCAAAGTATGTGGTAGGGGGCTACTCTATGCGTTGGATTTATGTTGTGCCTGGTTGTGTGTGGAAGGTTACAGGTAGCCCTCGACTTACGAACTACAACTGAGCCCCAAAGTGAGACATTGCTAAGTGAGAGACATTTGTTAAGTGAATTTTGCCCCATTTAGTGAAATTTCTTGCCACATTTGTGAAGTGAATCCCTGCAGTTGTTAAATTAGGAGCTCAGTGAATCTCTTTCCCCACTGACTTTGTCAGAAGGTCACAAAAGGTGATAAACTGACCCCAGGACAGTGTGACCATCATAAATGTGAGTCAGTTGCCAAGCATCTGAATTTCAATCACATAACCATTGGGATGCTATAACGGTCATAAGCATGAAAAACAATCGTAAGTCCCTTTTTCCAGTGCTGTTGTAACTAAGTAAATGGTTACTGAGTAAACTGTTGTAAGTTGAGCACTACCTGTATTTTATTATTTTATTTTATGTTATTAGTTTAGTTTACTTTAGTTTAGTTTAGTAAACTGTTGTAAATCAAGGACCACCTGTATTATTTATTTTATTCTATTTTATTATTTATTTATTATTTTATATTATATTATTATTTTAGTTTAGTTTAGTAAACTATTGTAAGTCAAGAGCTATCTGTATTTTATTATTTTATGTTTATTTTATTTTATTAGTTTAGTTTACTTTACTTTAGTTTACTTTAGTTTACTTTAGTAAACTGTTGTAAGCCAAGGACTATCTGTATTATGTATTTTATTTTATTATTTATTATTTATTTTATTTTATTATTTATTATTTAATTATTTATTTTATTATTTATTATTTATTTTATTAGTTTAGTTTAGTAAACTATTGTAAGTCAAGAGCTATCTGTATTTTATTATTTTATGTTTATTTTATTAGTTTAGTTTAGTTTAGTTTACTTTAGTTTACTTTAGTTTACTTTACTTTAGTAAACTATTGTAAGTCAAGGACTAGTTGTATTATGTATTTTATTTTATTATTTATTATTTATTATTTATTTTATTTTATTATTTATTATTTATTTTATTTTATTAGTTTAGTAAACTATTGTAAGTCAAGAGCTATCTGTATTTTATTATTTTATGTTTATGCTTAGTTTAGTTTAGTTTAGTTGCTGGACAGTCTGACATTTTGCTGCCAAGAGATGGCTTTGCTGGAGCAAACCTGGACCACAATACATTAGTGGAGCCTTGGTCATGAATTAGGCCTAGTCTGTGTCTGTGTTGTGGTGACGGTGTGCAAATCAGGTGCCGCTGAAGCTCCTGACACAGATGGGCTTAGACAATGGCTCCCTCATTGTCTCCAGACGTAGCGCTCTTTGCCAGCAGCTTGGCCTAAAGACATAAAGTCTAATTCTATGATGTTTTTCCTGGCTCGGAACAATCACTGTTGAGTTCTGTTACCAATCTTCCAATGCAGCAGAGGCTGTAATGGTGACAGTTTTACTGTGGAAGTTTATTGGAAAAAACAGCAAGAGACCCATCAAAGTAATTGGACTGTTGGCCTCCCCCTCCACTCATTTCTCCTGCAGAGGGAAGTTTTTACCAAGGGCTCAGCTGAAATATCTACAACAGGTAATAAGAACCAACCGACTCCATCCACCAGTGGCTATTCCTCACAATGTTGTAGAAAGTTAGTACCCACCCTTCTCCTAGAAGAATGAAATATTTTAGGAAATATGAAAAAGGCAGAATATTATATTTCAGCTTAAAACAGTGATCCCCAACCTTTTTTATGCTGCGGCCCGGTACCAGCACCAGCTGGGCGCCGCCATCTTGTTTTGATGAAAAAGTGCTTCCGGTGAGCTTTCTACCCGGAAAAGCTCACCGGAAGCACTTTTTCATCAAAACAAGATGGCGGCGCCCAGCAAACCAGCGGCCCGGTAGGATTTGTTCCACGGACCGGTACTGGTCCGTGGACCGGTGGTTGGGGACCCCTGCCTTAAAAGACAAATAGAAATCTTAAGGGGGACAGAAACTCAGAACCACAGTTCTCTGCCCCCAAGCAGATACTAAGCCGAGGCCAGCTTTTAGAATTGCATATTTAGTAATCCATTCAAGACAGGATATTGAATGAAGGCAGAATAAGATAGAATGGTAGGATCAGCCCTCACTGGAAAGCCATTAAGACACAATTCAGGACACATTCCAGTGGTGGGATTCAAATTTTTTTACTACCGGTTCTGTGGGTGTGGCTTGGTGGGCATGGTAGAGGAAGGATACTGCAAAATCCCATTCCCTCCCCACCCCACTAACCTGATTTCCAGCTCCGTTCTCCTGTGTAGGGCAACAAAAGAAGACCCAGCCAATCAGCTGGGACTCGGGAGGCAGAGAATAGATGGGGGTGGGGCCAGTCAGAGGTGGCATTTGCTGGTTCTCCGAACTACTCAAACTTTCCGCTACTGGTTCTCCAGAACTGGTCAGAACTTGCTGAATACCACCTCTGACACACATCTCTTCATTGCATCACCCAGCAGGCTTCAAACTTGATTCAGACAAACTGACCCCACATGGACACGTGGGAATCTGACTACAGCAACCAATAGAATACATGCCCTTGCCACAGGAACAAGAAGCTCAAGGACAAGAGAGAGTATAAATAACTCTCACTCTCCACTCCATATATTCAGCTGCCCAGGACTTCAAACCTATGTGGTCCTGTCCATCAATAAACCATCTTTCCAATCAGCCTCCCTGTTTTCAGTGTTTTTCTCCCCACATGGAACTGAACCAGATGGATATTTCTTCCAACAATGTCCTTCAGAGAGAACTCCATTTAGTTTACTTTCCTTTTTACAGGATTGTTGGTCCTGCCTTGTCCCTCCAACAGAATCCCAGGATCAATACTTAATAAGATAAATAAAAATCACAGGCAGTCCTCGAGTTACAACCACAACTGAGCCCCAAATTTTATGTTGCTAAGTGAAACATTGGTTAAGTGAGTTTGTGCCATTTTACGACTTTTCTTACCAGAGTTGTTAAGTGAATTGCAGCAGTTGTTAAGTTAGTAACACGGTTGTTAAGTGAATCTGGCTTCCCCAAACAACTGAATTTTAATCATGTGATCATGTGGGAATGCTGCAACAGTTGTAACTGTAAAAAGCCAGGCATAAGTCACATTTTTCAGTGCCCTTGTAACTTTGTACGGTCACTAAATAAACCGTTGTAAGTTGAGGACTAACAGAGTTGGAAGGGACCCTTAGAGGTCTTCTAGTCCAACCCGCTGCTCAGGCAGGAAACCCTATACCATTTCAGACAAATGGCTGTCCAATCTCTTCTTAAAAACCTCCAGTGATGGAGCACCCATAACTTCTGAAGGCAAGTCCTTCCACTTATTAATTGTTCTCCGTCAGGAAATTCCTCCTTTATTCTAGGTTGCTTCTCTCCTTGATTAGTTTCCATCTGTTGCTTCTTGTGCTGTCTTCATGGCCAGTGTGGGTATTATTGCCTGGACAAATTTGGAGAGTGTATTTGTGCTGCTGTGGGCTGTAGTCCTTTTTAATCTTAGATGATATCTACATACATATGTATGTACATGTCCAAATAATATAGTATAGTATAGTATAATATAATATAGTATAGTATAGTATGGTATAGTATAATATAATAATAATATAATATATATAACTAATATGATATGATATGATATGATATGATATGATATGATATGATATGATATGATATGATATGATGATATGATGATATGATGATATGATATGATATGATATGATATGATATAATATAATATAATATAATGTAATATAATATACATACATATAATACCTACAGACCCCTCACACCCTGGACATAAACCTTAATTTTAAAAATATCTTGATGCTTACAGAAGAGTCTCTAAGCAAAGGCTGGCATTTTTGTTACTATAGCCCGTCCTCAACTTACCACAGTTCATTTAGTGACCATTCAACGTGTACAACAGCCCCCCAAAAGTGACTTATGACCGCTTTACACACTTACATCCTTTGCAACATCCCCATGAAGCATCACATGGTCAAAATTCACACACTTGGCAACTGGCTCACATTTATGACAGTTGCAGCGTGCCTGGGATCCTATTTGGCGACTGTCAGTGGGGAAACCTGATTCACTTAACAACCATGTTACTAATTTAACGACTGCACTGATTCACTTAACCACCGTGGCAAGAGATACCGTAAATTGAGGACTAACTGTAAAGAGAAAAAGCTTGGCTTGAGACCAGAGATTTAATTGGGGTAACTGCTGGAATCCTGACAGCAAGGGCTAAATGTGGTTGATCCTTCATTGATTATGGATCAACCAATGCTTTTCCACCTCTGTTAATCATTCAGGAAAGTTTCTGTCCTGAGATATGAACCATAATCAAAGTAGAGCTGGAAGGGACCTTGGAGGTCTTCTAGTCCAGCCCCCTGCTCAAGCAGGAGATCCTACACCATCTCAGACAAGTGACTGTCCAGTCTCTTCTTAAAAACCTCCAGTGATGAAGCACCCACAACCTCTGAAGTCAAGCTGTTCCACTGGTTAATTGTCCTCACTGTTGGGAAGTTTCCAGGTTGCTTCTCTCCTTGATTAGTTTCCAGCCATTGTTTCTTGTCCTGCCCTTCTGGTGCTTTGGAAAATCATTTGACCACCCCGCTTCTTTGTGGCAGACTCTCAAATACTGGAATACTGCTATCATGTCCCCCACTAGTCCTTTCTTTTCTTTAGACTAGACCAGCGGTTGCCAACCAGTGGGCCGCGGCCCACTGGTGGGCCGTGAGAAAATTTTGGTGGGCCGCAGAGAAATCTCACCCCCAGAGCACTCCCCCCAAGCAATTAATCCAGGCTGCACAGAAACACAAGGCTACGCTGCCCACGTGGCCCATGGGAACGCTTCCCGCCCACTCACTCCTTATCCGGTAAACTTGCCTGCTAAATTGCTATTTTTCCTTTTTCCGACCATCATCTGTTCTGCTGTGCCGGGAGATTTATGATTGGATTTCTTCCTTTCCAGCTGGTCTTTAGATCTTCAGCTCAGCACAGCCAAACTTCCCTTACGACTGAAGGTTTGCTTGCAAGCAAATTCAGTGCAGACTCAAGGCAAGCAAATTTGAGAGACTGAGCTAGACAATGGCAGATAGATAGATCCCTGAATGATTCTGTGAGCAACTCAGTCTGCCTGCTTTGCCTGATTTTGGGTAAAAGTTGCTCTTTTTTATAAAAAAAATCAATATTTATATAAATATTTATAATATTTACATACAAGCCATGCCCAGCCAGTCACATGACCACCAAGCCACGCCCACAAATTAGGCCACACCCACAGAACCGGTTAGTGGTCCCTGGGATTTAAAATTATGAGTTTGGTGGTCCCTGAGGTCCAAAAGGTTGGAGACCCCTGGACTAGACAACCCCAAATCTTGCAACCGTTCTTCATATGTTTTAGTCTCCAGGCCAATATGAACTTGTTCCATTCAGTGTTCAGCAAAGTAGTTCAATGATTTTACAAGACATTCCCCTTTATGAGATAAGAAAGTCTTGCTCTAATGCTGATTCAAAGAGCCTTCAACTATCCATGAGTTGACAGAAAACTCTACGGCCGTATTTCTCAAACTCAGCATCTTTAAACTGGGTGGACTTCAACTCCCAGAATTAAAGTCCACAAAGCTTCAAGATGATGAGATTGAGAAGCAATGCTCTAGAGCTCTAGTTTTTATGTATGTATGTAATAATACTAAAAGGTGCAGAAAAATAAAAAGAAGATAATAGGAAAAATGGGGGAGGAAAAAGGGAAGGGAAAAAGGTGGGAAAAAGGTGAAATGGAAAAGACTTTTTGACTTCCAATTTCCTTTGGGTGCAGTAGAATAAAATAATAACATCAAACCTCAACTGTTTACTTTTACATAATAGTATAAACTAGCCATTTCTATAACAACAGACCTATCTAATGGGAAAAACCCAAAATCAAAGTTTCGTTTTTCCCCACTTCAAGCACAAAGTCCCAAAGCAGTTTCCAAGTAGAAACAAAAATTTAATCAAAGCAGTCAGTTTATCCATCTCTGCTAACTCCATAAACTTCTGCAACCATTGGTCTATAGTGGACCAATGGAAATCAAAGCGTCCTTCCATTTTTGTGCATAATCTTGGTGCTGTCATCAAAGTGCCAGATTTTTTTTTTTGCTAAGTCTACTCCCATTAAACCCCAAAAGACAAAAAAAAAGGTTTTATCTTGTTTAAAGCATGACTTTAAAATACAAAACATAGCATCAAAGGGCTGGAAGACACATGGGAAGTCATCTAATCCATCTCCCTTGCTCAAGACAGGAGAAGGGGTCCCCAAACCCCTTATACCAGGGTCCCCAAACTTGGCAACTTTAACTTCATCACTGGAGGTTTTTAAAGAGTGCAGAGAAGAGCAACAAAGATTATTAGGGGACTGGAGGCTAAAACGTATAAAGAACAGTTACTGGAATTGGGTATGCCTAAATTAATGAAAAGAAAGGGGTGGGGTGACTAGGGGTAGCATGAGAGCAGTGTTCTGACATTTCAGGGGTTGCCACAAAGAAGAGATGGTCCATCTATTCTCCAAAACACCTGAAGGCAGGACAAGAAGCAACGGGTGGAAACTAATCAAGGAGAGAAGCAACTTAGAACTCAGGAGAAATTTCCTGACTGTGAGAATAATTAATCAGTGGAACAACACAGCAGAAGCTGTGATTTCTCCAACACTGGAAGAGTTGTTTTTTTAAGAATAGATTGGGAAACCCTTTGTCTGAAATTGGATAGGGTCTCCTGCTTGAGCAGAGGGTTGGACTAGAAGACCTCCAAGGTCCCTTCCAGCTCTATTCTGACTGATTGAATACACTTTAGTGACCTTTTATTCGCTGAAATATTTCCTCTGGCTGGGATAAAAGTCTGCTTTGAAATGACTCCTACGTACATCAGTGGTGACGTAGGCCTATCTGATTCAAAAGCAAGCAAGGGGAAGCCAGTTCAGAGATACCCCAGATACAAGCTAATTAATGAAGTCTGTCTGAAGTTGCTATGTCTCCAGTATTCCCTCTGTGCACGCATGTCTCTTTCTCCGTGTCTGCTGGCGATAATAAACCCTTGAAACATGTTTGCATTTTAAATAGCCTCCTGAATGATTCATTCCATTCAATAACAAAGGTCAATATTATGTGTTCTATCGTTGTGAAAACACACACATTTCTTGTCATTCTAAGCTGCCGGCTAGGCTGGGAAGCTTGAAAAGTCATTTTGGGGGGAAAGGCAATGGGAAATCATTTTGGTTCTGTTGGCGAATAAACTGCGTGGTCCTGCCCATGTGGACCCAATTCAGAAGTTGAATCCCACTCAAGGAAAACTTCTTATGTTCATAGCAGTGAGGAGTAGCATCTAATTAACTTTATGTGAACTTGAAAAAGCTAAGCAGGGTTAGATCTGTTTAATAATTGGATGGGAGCAGACGTGGTATTCAGCAGGTTCTGACCAGTTCTGGAGAACTGGTAGCGGAAATGTTGAGTAATTCGGAGAATCAGCAAATACCATACCCGCCCCCATCTATTCTCTGCCTCCCAAGTCCCAGCTGATCGGCTGGGTCTTCTTTTGTTGCCCTGCACAGGAGAACAGAGCTGGAAAGAAGGTTAGTGGGGTGGGGAGAGAATGGGGATTTTGCAGTAACTTTCCCTCAGGAGTAGGGAGGGAATGGAAATTTTGCCGTATCCTTCCCCTGCCACATCCACCAAGCCATGCCCACCAAGTCACCACGCCCGCCAAGCCACGCCCACAGGACCGGTAGTAAAAAAAAATTGAATGCCATCACTGGATGGGAGACCAACAGGATCTCCTAGAACTGTGTCCTAGACCATGCTGACTGGGAAATTGTTTACATATCTTATAGTTGCTGAGGTTGAGAAACACTGGACTAGACACAGAAGTTGCAAACAAACTCCATCGGTGAAGACCGGCCAAGCCCTTCCAGGTGTTGCTAAAAAAAAATATATTAAGAAAACCATAAAGCCACCAAGAGATTTTTAGAGGGTCACTGAAACACTTAAAGGTTTATCTGTGTCCTCAGGGTGACCTGACTAAGTGCTCCTGGTTCCTGCAGTCTGCAATGTTTTCCCTCTGGAAATCCATTCCTACTCCCACACCACTCCAAAGGTGTTCATCCCAAATTGTATAGCTAGACAGCTTGTTATCCTCCAAGCAGAGGTGGTATTCAGCAGCAGGGTCTGACCAGTTCTGGAGAATCGATAGTGGAAATTTTGAGTAGTTCGGAGAACCGGCAAATACCACCTCTTCACTGGCCCTGCCCCCATCTATTCTCTGCCTCCTGAGTCCCAGCTGATCGGCTGGGTCTTCTTGTGTTGCCCTGCACAGGAGAACAGAGCTGGAAAGCAGGTTAGTGGGATGGGGAGGGAATGGGGATTTTGCAGTATATCCTTCCCCTGCCACGGCCACCAAGCCATGCCACGTCCACAAAACCGGAAGTAACTTTTTTTGAATCCCACCACTTCCTCCAAGTGCTTCAGCAACCGTCTAAAAGGATGTAAACAATCAGTGGTGGAATTCAAACATTTTTACTAACAGTTCTGTGGGTGTGGCTTGGTGGGTGTGGCAGGAGAAGGATACTGTAAAATCTCCATTCCCCCCCCCACTAACCTGCTTCCAGCTACCGTTCTCCGTTCCTGTGTAGGGCAACAAAGAAGACCCAGCCAATCAGCTGGGACTCAATGGGAGGCAGAGAAGAGATGGGGGCGGGGCCAGTCAGAGGTGGGATTTACTGGTTCTCTGAATGACTCAAAATGTCCGCTGCCGGTTCTCCAGAACCTGTCAGAACTGACTGAATACCACGTCTGAGCTGTCTGCAAGGAGTATCAATCCTTCCATTCCCCACCATCCTGTCAGAGCTGAAGAAGCTTCTTGGAGATGAGAAGTGAAACATTTTCAAAGAAAAAAAAACAAGGAAGTCCAGAAAAAGCACCTTTGGGGCAACCATGACTTGGATGACTGAGAATCTCTACAGACTTTTTGCAACACGGTTGTTAAGTGAATGGGGCTTCTTCTTGTCAGAAGGTCACAAAAAGGCGATCCCATGACCCGGGACATTGCAACGGTCATAAATATGAACTGGTTGTCAAGCATCTGGAATTTGATCAGGTGATCACAGGGATGAAGCGACAGTCCTAAGTGAGAAAACTGGACGTAAGTCACTTCTTTTTCAGTGTCATTGTAACTTCAAACAGTTGCTAAATGAATCGTTGTAAGTCAAGGACTGACTAACTTTTATAAGGTTTTAATTGTCGGAAAGAAAGCCACCTAGATCAGGGGTCTCCAACCTTGGCAACTTTAAGACCTGTGGACTTCAACTCCCAGAGTTCTTTGCAAAGCTGGCTGAGGAATTTTGGGAGTTGAAGTCCACAAGTCTTAAAGTTGCCAAGGTTGGAGACCCCTGACCTAGAATCACTTGCTTTCAATGCACAGAGATGGCAATTGCACTCTTCTAATTGGTCTTAGAACTTGGTGATTTGGAGAAAAAGCTCTGGAGAACTGATTTACTGGTGGTGACCAACCATCGTAGGAGTTATAATTTTGCCTTTTTTTTTTCTTTTTTCTTTACAAATCACACTGGTACCATTATAGGCCAGTTGGTTTCTCTTGAACTGTTTGGGAGTGTTTTTGGAACCACTCGGTAGAGGGAGCCTTCCGCTGAATTTCCTTCCATTAACGGGATAATTTCCCACTGCATTTTCAGCTGATCACAAGAGATAATAACTCACTCACTCAGTGGTCAAAGCCTGACCTTTCTTGTAACTGGAGGATCCTCTTGCAATCCTTATCTTTTCTAATTGTGTGTGTGTGTGTGTGTGTGTGTGTGTGACAGAGAGAGACAGAGAGAGAGACAGAGAGAGAGACAGACAGACACACAGAGAGAGAAAGACAGAGAGAGATGAGAGAGAGAGAGAGAATGAGACAGAGAAAAAAAGAGAGAAAGAGAGAGACAGAGAGAGACAGAGGCAGAATAACACAGAGAGAGAGACAGAGAGAGGCACAGAGAGAAAGAATGAGAGAGAGAGAGAGAAAGAGAGAAAGAATGAGAGAGAGAGAGAATGAGAGAAAGAAAAAGAAAGAGAGAGAGAGAGAAAGAGAGAGAGACAGAGGCAGAATAACACAGAGAGAGACACAGAGAGAGGCACAGAGAGAAAGAATGAGAGAGAGAGAAAGAGAGAGAGAATGAGAGAGAGAGAGAGGGAATGAGAGAGAGAAAAAGAAAGAGAGAGAGGAAGAAAGAGAGAGAGACAGAGGCAGAATAACACACAGAGAGACACAGAGAGAGGCACAGAGAGAAAGAATGAGAGAGAGAGAGAGAGAGAGAGAATGAGAGAGAGAAAGAGGGAATGAGAGAGAGAGACAGAGTAACACAGAGAGAGACACAGAGAGAAAGAATGAGAGAGAGAGAGAGAGAAAGAGAGAGAGAATGAGAGAGAGAGGGAATGAGAGAGAGAAAAAGAAAGAGAGAGAGGAAGAAAGAGACAGAGGCAGAGGCAGAATAACACAGAGAGAGACACAGAGAGAGGCACAGAGAGAAAGAATGAGAGAGAGAGAGAGAGAGAGAGAAAGAGAGAGAGAAAGAGAGGGGGGAAGAGAGAGAGAGCAGGAGATGAGACTCTCTGTTAAGTTTTTGCTACTCAGAGTACAGAAGGCTGGTTTAGAAATGGACAAAGAGTTTGATCTGCAAGAATCTTTGCTGAGGTCAGTTCATGAGGCTAACACTATCCAGAGTACATGATCCAGAAGTACAAGAATTCCAGAAGTTGTGAGTGCTCCATCACTGGAGATTTTCAAGAAGGGTCTGTCTGGAATGGTACAGGGTCTCCTTCTTCAGCATGGGGTTGGCCTAAAACAGAGCTCCCAACTGCCAGTCCATGGCCCAGTATTGGTCCATGGCCCACTGGGCATTGAGCCATGCAAGTGGTGTTCAAGTGCATGAATGTGTGAAGTTGCATTTGTGCAAGTGGCAGTGCCCATGCAAAACCATGCCTTCTACCCTGCCACACTGCCGCCGGTCCTCAGAGCAGAAAGATTGGGAGCTGCTGGACTAGAAGACCTCCAAGATCCTATCCTACTCTTCTATTTAATCAATCAATCAATCAATCAGTCAATCAGAACTGGAAGGGACCTTGGAGGTCTTCTAGTCCAGCCACTGCTCAAGCAGGAGAACCTATATCATTTCAGATAAGTGATTGTTTAGACTCTTCTTAATGACATCCAGTGATGGAGTGCCCACGATTTTTGAAAGCAAGCTGTTCCACTGGTTGATTGTCCTCACTGTTATCAGGTTTCTCCTTAATTCCAGGTTGCTTCTCTCCATAGTTTCCATCCATTGTTTCTTGTCCTACCTTCAGGAGGTCTGGAGAATAACTTGACTCCCCCTTTTATGTACATTGAGAGCATTTGCACGAAGACAAATTCCTTGTGTGTCCAATCACACTTGGCCAATAAAGATCTATTCCATTCCATTATTCTGTTCTGTTCTGTTCTACTCTACTCTACTCTACTCTACTCTACTCTACTCTACTCTATTCTTTGTGGCAACCTCTTAAATACTGGAATACTGCTATCATGTCACCCCCTAGTCTTTCTTTTCTCTAGTTTAGCCAAACCCAGATCCTCCAAGTTCTTCATATGCTTTAGTCTCCAGGCCTTTAATCGTTTTAGTTGCTCTTCTATGCACTTTCCCCCCAAAGTCTCAACATCTTTTTTGTAACGTGGTGACCAAAAGTGGACATAGTATTCCAGGTGTGGCCTTACTAAGGCTTTATAAAGTGGTACCAAGACTTCACAGGAGTTTGATTCTATACCTCTCTTTATACAACCAAGGATTGAATTAGTTTTTTTGGCTGCTACCACACACTGCTGACTCATGATTGACTGTTCTATATTCTGTAGATGTAAAACAACAAAAGCAGTTGCAAGCATGTGGCCTGACTTCTTTTTCTTCAGAAGTTCAGTTTTGTTGGGCTAAATATAGGCTCTCCATCAAAGTTGTAGCGACGTTTTGGCAGAATCTCATCTGCCATCATCAGACGAACACAATACACAAGCCTGATGATGGCAGATGAGATTCTGCCAAAACATCGCTACAACTTTAAAAGCACAACTATAATGATGTGGGAAAATACCCGAACAAAGCTGAATACCATACTTATATGTGTGTGTGTGTGTATGTGTGTGTGTGTGTGTGTGTGTGTTGCTATTGTCTACTCTGACAGCTGTGTGGTCATCAGTACACACAGAAAGACATGTCAAGTTTGTACAATTAATTGCATTTGGTAGGAAGTTTGGATGATACGGTCATGAAAATAGATGTTTTATTTCCCAGATTGTGGGTTTGCCTGATTTTTTTTCTCCATACTAAGAGCACAGGACAACCACAATTGAGCCCAAAATTCCTGTTGCTAAGCGAGATATTTGTTAAGTAAGTTTTACCCCATTTTATGACCTTTCTTGCCAGTGTTGTTAAGTGAACTGCTGCAGTTAAGTTAGCAACATGGTTATTAAATGAATCTGGCTTCCCCATTGAGTTTGTTAGTTAGAAGGTCGCAAAAGGGGATCCCATGGCCCTGGGACACTGCAGCCATCATAAATATGAGTCAGTTGCCAAGCATCTGAATTTTGATCATGTGACCATGGAGATGATGTTTTTTTGAGTGTGAAAAACAGTCATAAATCACCTTTTTCAGTGCCATTGTAACTTAGCACAGTCACTAAATGGTTGTAAGTTGAGGACTAGTTGAGAGAAACCACAAGGAACATCTAAACAAATTTACCTGCTTCTTGATGAGTGAGATAATGAGAGAGAGAGAGGGAGGGAAGGAGAGAATGAATGTGAGAGAGAGAATGATAGAGAGAGAGTCAATGAAAGAGAGAGAATGAGAGAGAGAAAGAGAGAGAGAGAATGAGAGAGAGAGAATACAAGAGAGAATGAGAGAAAGAGTATAAAAGAAAGAGAAAGAATATAAAGAGAGAGAATGAGAGAGAGAGAATAAGAGAGAATGAGAGAGAGAAATACAAGAGAGAATGAGAGAGAGAGCATAAGAGAGAGAAAGAGAAAGAATATAAAGAGAGAGGATGTGTGTGTGAGAGAGAGAGACAATGAAAGAGAGAGAATGAGAGAGGGAATGAGAGAGAAAGAGAGAGAATGAGAGAGAGAATGAGAGAGAGAGAGAATACAAGAGAGAATGAGAGAGAGATCATAAGAGAGAGAAAGAGAAAGAATAGAGAGAGAGAGAATGAGAGAGAATAAGAGAGAATGAGAGAGAGAATGAGAGAGAGAATGAAAGAGAGAGAATGAGAGAGAATACAAGAGAGAATGAGAGAGAGAGCATAAGAGAGAGAAAGAGAAAGAATATAAAGAGAGAATGAGAGAGAGAGAATAAGAGAAAATAAGAGAGAGAATGAGAGAGAGAGAATGAAAGAGAGAGAATGAGAGAGAAAGAGACGTTGAAAGAGTGAGAATGAGAGAAGGAATGAGAGAAAGAAAGAGAGAGAGAGAATGAGAGATAGAATGAGAGATAAGGAGAATACAAGACCGAATGAGAGAGAGAGCATAAGTGAGAGAAAGAGAGAAAGAATATAAAGAGACAGAGAATGAGAGAATGAGAGAGAGAATGAGAGATAGAGAATGAAAGAGAGACAAAAAGAAAGACAGGGAGAGAATGAGAGAATGAGAGAGAGAGAATGAAAGAGAAAATGAGGGAGAAAGAGAGAAAGAGAGAGAATGAAAGAGACAGAAAGAATGAAAGAGAGAGAGAGAGAACAAAAGAGAGGGGGGAAGAGAGAGAATGTACATATGCAAACATAAGCCACAGACACTCTATCAAAACGGTGAACATAATTAATCTTACCAAAAAAGAGAATATCTGTAGCTCAGGGTTGAAATGAGGGAACCTTGGTGTTCTCTGAGCTTGGTGGTTTTCTAACAGATGTTTCATTACCCAATGAAGGCAACATTATTTTTTACATTTTTTTTTACACTTACATTTTATTTGATTTGTCAATTGCTTACAAGATACAGGTATAAGAATAAATATAGTTTTGAATACATGAGATAGATACTTATAAGAAAAATAAAAAAACAATAGGACAGGAACGGTAGGCACGATTGGTGCGCTTATGCACGCCCCGTACAGGCCTCTTGGGAAGGGGGTGAGGTCAATAGTAGACAGTCTAAGGTTAAAGTTTTTGGGGTTTGGGGAAGAAACCAGAGTCAGGTAGAGTATTCCAAACATTGACCACTCTGTTGCTGGAGTTGTATTTTCTGCAGTCAAGTTTGGTGCGATTAACCTTGAGTTTGTATCTATTGTGTGCTCTTGTATTGTTATGGTTGAAGCTGAAATATTCATTGACAGGTAGGACATTGCAATGTATGATTTTATATACCATACTTAGATTAGACCGAAGACGGCGTAATTCAAGGTTTTCTAGGTCTAGAATTTCAAGTCTGGTGGCATAAGGTATTCTGCAATGAGTAAAGGAGCGGAAAACTCTTCTTGTGAAATATTTCTGGACTTTTTCAATTGTATTAATATCAGATACATGATATGGGTTCCAGACTGATGAGCTGTATTCAAGTATAGGTCTAGCAAATGTTTTGTACGTTCTAGTTAGTAGTGTGATATTACCAGAGAAGAAGCTACATAGGATTAGATTAACAACTCTTAATGCCTTTTTGGCTATGTAGTTACGGTGGGCTCTAGCACTTAGATAATTAGAGATAAGTACTTCAAGGTCTTTGACAAAGTTTGGATCCTCAACAAGGTCTTGACTATTTAGCTTGTATTTTATTTTCTGATTTTTTCTGCCAATATGTAAGACAGAGCATTTATTTGTTGAGATTTGAAGCTGCCATTTGATTGACCATTCTGATACATAGTCAAGGTCTTTTTGGAGGGTAGTATCGGCGTAATAAAGATTGGGGTTTGTTCCCAATTTATATTCTAGTGGCTTGCCCTGTCAGCGTTGGTGGGAACGTCTTGGAGATTCCTTGATTGGGCTATTTACTGTTAGCTTGTTTGACAGTTCCTTGATTGGGGTATTGTTTACTTCTTGATTGTTTTGGTCTGATGTTAATCTTGCTGTTAATCTATGCTCATCTGCATGTTGATTGCTGGCCAGGAGATGTTTTTGGTCTTTTCTGTTCGCTTTTTGGTGTGTTGATTGTCTCTTTTGCACAGTATATAGATGCTTATGACTACATGTCTATTGATTTCATTTTAACCCTGAGCTACAAATATTCTGCTTTCTCAAGCTCACTAGTTTAATATGTAGTAGTTACTGCCTACATTTCCAAGCAATAGTATTTGTTTTAACCCACTGATAGATTATTATGTTCCATTTATTGTTGAGAGACCCCAAGAGCCTTCCATGGTTGTGATAGGATATGCTCTCTCCTTCTCTCAAGTCGTTATAATAGAATAATAAAGTTGGAAGTAACCTTCTAGTCCAAATGCTGCTCAGGCAGGACACCCTATAGTACCATTTCAAATGGCTATCCAATCTCTTCTTAAAAACCTCCAGTGATGGTGCACCTACAACTTCTGAGGCAAACTGTTCCACTGATTAATTGTTCTGCCAGGAAATTTCTCCTTAGTTCTAGGTTGGTTTTTGCCTTGATTAGTTTCCACCCATTGCTTCTTATCCTGCCTTCAGGTTGACTCCCTCTTCTTTGTGGCAGCCCCTGAGATATTGGAAGACTGCTATCATGTCTCCCCTAGTCCTTCTTTTCAGTAAACGAGGCATACCCAATTCCAGCAACCATTTTGCATATGTTTTTGCCTCCAGTCCCCTAATCATCTTTGTTGCCCTTCTCTGCAGTCTTTCTAGAGCCTCAACATCTTTTTTATATCGTGGTGACCAAAACTGGATGGAGTATTCCAAGTGCGGCCTTACCAAGGCATTATAAAGTGGTACTAACACTTCAAATGTTCTTGATACTATGCCTCTGTTAATGCAACCTAGGATTGCATTGGCTTTTTGGACAGCTTCAGCACACTGCTGGCTCATATTTAAGCAATTGTCTGCTAGGACTCAAGATCCTTCTTGCAATGACTACTGATGATTAAGGTAAAGCAGAGGTGGTATTCAGCAGGTTCTGACCAGTTCTGGAGAACCGGTAGCGGAAATTTTAACTAGTTCAGAGAACCAGCAAATACCACCTCTGGCTGGCGATTTTACAGTATCCTTCCCCTGCCAGGCCCACCAAGCCACGCCCACTGAACTGGTAGTAAAAAAAATTGAATCCCACCTCTGACTGGTAAAGGTAAAGGTTCCCCATGCACATACGTGCCAGTCGTTTCCAGCTCCAGGGGGTGGTGCTCATCTCCATTACAAAGCCAAAGAAGAGCCAGCGCTGTCTGGAGACGTCTCCATGGTCATGTGGCTGGCATGACTAAATGCAGAAGGTGCACGGAACGCTGTTACCTTCCCACCAAAGGGGTCCCTATTTTTCTACTTGCATTTTTACATGCTTTCGAACTGCTAGGTTGGCAGAAGCTGGGACAAGTAACGGGAGCTCACTCCGTTACGCAGCACTAGGGATTCGAACTGCCGAACTGCCAACTTTTCTGATTGACAAGCTCAGCGTCTTAGCCACCGAGCTACCGCATCCCGTTATAGACTGAATAGACCTGTGCAAATATTTGGTTTGGAGATTTAATTTGAAACCAAGTGGATTGAACCTCCGAATCCAACTCACTTTTTTACTGCAAGAGTAAAAGAAAAAAAACTGTGTAGGCTTTTCCTTTTCCTTGCACACATTTCATTGCCAGGCTAAGTAAGAATATCAGCGCTCTGAAATTTGAAAACAAAGTTTGCATGCATTCGGCTTTGGCTTTGCGGATGTGAAGAAAACCCCCAAGGATTTCCTGCCCACGCATTTGAAATGGTCTGCTGTGTTTTCTTCCCCTAAATCATGAAAAGAACTGGATCCTTCGGGAACCGGAGGCTGGAGCAAAACAGCTTCTGCCTGGAGGGGAGAAAAGCCGTCCCTTATTTCAGTCTCTGTTGCTGGCAGCCGGAGGGTTAGAGAAACACTTTGAAATCGTCCCTTTGCATAAATAACACGATATGTCAAAGTGCTGTGTTTGGACACACTGCTGAAATATCGTGTGCCAAAAGATGAGCTTATAAACATTAAAGCCATATGGGCTCTGCAGCCCAAGCGTGCTGGCCTGGCTTGCCGGAACACCACTCATGCGCCAAGGCTCTGCTGGAGACTTGGCTGGGGGAGAGCAATGCAACGAACCTAGCCTGACCTCCCTCCATGTAGCCGGCTGGACTGCCAGGGTTGTCCAGGAGGCGATCCAGACCATTCACATGGGCCTCGGCTCATTTATCAAGCCATAATTGGTTGGGCTCCAGGGGAGACCTTGAAAGTGTCAATCATTTCTGCTTTACTGCAACGGTTCATTATTACGGCTGGAGGAGACATCAGATGGAAACTTCGGGGAGAGGCCAAGGGGATTGTGATGTGGGGTTGGAGATAGAAATCCTTGCTGAAATGAGAGCCAGTTTGGTTAATGGGCTGGCCTAGAAACCAGGAGTCAGTGAATTCTAGTCCTGCCTTATGCATGAAAGCTGGCTGAGTGACTTTGGACCAAACACTAGGAGACAATGAATTGTAGTCTTGCCTTAGACATGAAAGCCAGTTGGGTAACCTTGGAGTAATCACCAGGAGACTGGGAGTTCTAGTCCTGCTTTATATATAAAAGCTGGCTGGGTGACTTTGGGACAGTCCCTGTCTCTCAGCTGAACCCACCTCACAAGGTTGTTGTCGTAGGGAAAATAGAAGGAGGAAGGAGTATTAGCTATGTTTGCCACATTAAAGTATTATGATAAAAATAATAAAGATAGTGTGTCAGTCTAACTGTGTAATTCAGATCTCCTTTTCCTTTTTTCAGAGCTGAACAGAACTAGATTTGTTTCATGTAGTCACTAGTGATTAAGGCACCGGGCTAGAAAGCATGAGAGCATGAGTTCAAGTCCCATCTTAGCCATAAAAGCTAAGTGGGTGACTTTAGGCCAGTGACTGTCTCTCAGCCCAACCCTCCTCACGGGATTGCTGTTGTGAGGAAAATAGGAGGAGGAAAGTGCAATGGATATGTTCATCGTCTTGAGTTATTTGTAAAACGAATAAAGACAGAATACTAATACTAATACTACTAATACTAATACTAATATGAATACTAATACTAATTTAGCTTAGTTTACTTTATTGTCATTACACCTCATACAACGAAATCAAACACCATCTTCAGTGCACATCATGACCATGGCCATAAAAATAAACACAAACACACATCCTTCACCCTTCACACATTGAACAGGAAACCCCCGACACCACACCAACACTGCACTATACAGCAGAATTCAAAAGAGCTACTGCCCTGGGATAGAAGCTGTTTTTCAGCCTATTTGTCCTTGTTTTTATTATTCTGTACCGTCTGCCAGATGGTAATAGTTCAAAAAAAGGGTGCCCAGGATGAGATGGATCTTTGAGGATGTTTTGAACTTTCTTAAGGTAGTGGGAGCTATAAAGGAGAGGGCAACCAATGATCCTCTGGACAATGACATTAACCGTCTGCTGTCCTATCTGCCACTGTGCAATTGGCAAGCCATACAGAGGTGCTTTTCTGTATCTTTTACTTTTCTGTATCCTGTACAGAGGTGGATTTGAACCTGTACAGATGCAGATAGATAACTCAACAAGACGTCCATAACAAAGTACATTTATTAGTTCATCAGGTATCCTCATAACTCACATTTGTGATGAAGTTCTTCTTGAATGACCAATCCTTTGCATATCTGCATTGTAGTAAAAGATGGTTATCTCCTAACCTATCTTGTAGCGATAGAAAGCAGCTGCCATAAGTTAGAGAGTTGAGGCAAAAGTGAGGAAAACTTCCCCCAACCCCTCGAGGGTCAATTAAGTGACCAATCAGGATTACAGATGTGGTCACGTGATATGGACTACATTTCCCAGGATACCTTTAACTACATTTACCATGATGCATTCCCTTAAGGGGACAGCTCATAATTCCTAAGTAACTATCCAATTCCCGTAGACTGGCTGGGACAGCACAGGTGTAGTAAATTAAGATACTCTCTATGGTGCAGTGATAGAAGGTCACCAGCAGTTTTTCATTCAGTTGTTGTTTTCTGAGAAGTCTCAGGTAGTATAATCTCTGCTGGGCCCTTTTGACCAGGGCTGCAATGTGGGCACCCCAGGTCAGGTCCTCTTTTATGGTAACACCCAGAAACTTAAAACTGGCCACTTGCTCCATTTGGTCTCCACTGATAAACAAGGGCTGGATGTCTGATCTGTTCCTTCTATAGTTCTATTATGTAACATTGTTGTGACTCGGAGGTTTGAGCCTGCTCTGTTAGAAGACACAGACTTGAGCAATGAGGAAGAGGAAGATTTGGCCTTGAGGTTTGAGCCTGCTTTGCTGGAGGATTTGGAATTGCCTTCCTCCCCAGGACCTTCCTCCCTGGTTGTGCCTCAGGTGTCGGCAGATAATCAGGAGAGCATAGCGGAGCCGCTGGCTGAGGATCAAACTGAGGAATGTTGGTTTGATGCGAGGCAAAGACGCAGGCATAGGCGTGAGATGCAACGTAGAAGGAAAGGACAAATCAGGGACTGAGATGAGAGACTGACACGCCCCTCAGGGAATAAAAGTGGGCGTGTTAGCTCTGGATTCTCGTTCGGGACAACTTGTTAATTTGGGATAGAAGCTTCGACAAATCCGTGTGTGGCGTTTGCCTGTGATTTATGTTCTTGCTTTATTATCGGACTTGGCAGGCAGCTTGTGGGAGACTGCTAAGGACTTCTCCAGCCAAAGGAATTTAACCCTGTCGTTACTGGTCTTGTCTGCTTGTTTATATTCCTTTGGAAACTTGGATTCTCACCTCGTGGGCACAGGTGAGACATAACATAACATTATGTAAAAATATGACTTACCTGTATCCGAAAAGTCATGGGAACATAAAGTAGAAAAAGTTGTTGAAAATGAGAAGGTGAATATATTGTGGGACTTTCAAATACAGACAGATGCCATTTGGAACACAACACACCAGGTATCGCAGTTGTCAAAAACTGAAGTGTACAATGTATTGTTATCGCTGTACCAGGAAATGCCAGAGTCGAGGAAAGAGAACTGGAAAAAAATCATGAAATATCGCGACCTGACCATTAAAACTGCATGATTATAGATGAAACATGTAACAGTGATACCCATTGTAATCTGGGCACATGGTATTATGTCCAAGAATTTTACAAAATACATCAAGAAATTGCAGCTTCCTGCAATAATACCAGCGCAGAACTGCAAAAAATTGTGCTACTCAGAACATTGTACATTTTAAGAAGATATTTGGTTGATACCTAGGACGCTGACAGCAACCTATATCAACCATCAGTGCCAGTCAGTGATATTTGTGATACATTTTTAAATTGTTCAGTTAACGGAGTTTCATGTTTAATGAATAAAAGAAATAATAATAATAATAATAATAATAATAATAATAATAATAATAATAATAATAATAATAATAATAATAATAAATAAATACCCTGATTCTACAAAAACCGCAGCTTATATCCTCCAACGCTACTTTAACAGTTCCTGGGTCCTTGGTTAGGACTCGAGCTGTTGAGCTACCAACCAGCCCCAAAGGCTGTGAATCTCATTAAAGATTAGCTAATAATAATAATAATGATGGTGATGCAAGCGGGAACTATAGAACTGAGTAGGAATGTACAATGATCAACGTGAGATTCCCTGAAACATCTTGGGCAAACTATCAGCCAGTCTTTAAAGACTGTACTTTCCTTGTCAGTATAATTTCTGAGAAAGGCAATATTTGCACAATTAATCAACTCAATGAGCATCCAACACTTGATAGAAAAAGTTTGATTTCATTTCAATGAAAATGGCCAGTA
This sequence comes from Notechis scutatus, assembly GCF_049901735.1. Classification (NCBI taxonomy): domain Eukaryota; kingdom Metazoa; phylum Chordata; class Lepidosauria; order Squamata; family Elapidae; genus Notechis; species Notechis scutatus. The sequence goes on along the minus strand of NC_142011.1, from coordinate 10,939,497 downwards.
TTGCCAAAACTGGTCATTTTCATTGATAGCCTTCCTGATTTCTCTGTTAGTGATCCCGTCAAAGATCTTTTCCCCCCATAAAAATATTTTTAAAGCCTCATTCAGGAAACCCAACAATTTTAAAAGGTCGTTAGCTCTTGGCGTGACAATGAAAGAACTATTTGGGGGTCTTTTCTCTTTTCCTTTCATTCGTAACATAAACCTCTTCTGATTTATTAGAGGGAGGCTGCAGCTTCGCTTGGTGTTTTCTTCAAGGATGCCTGATGTTGCAAAATGTTTTTTAGAACTTGACCTGGGAAGGACCAGCCTTTTAAATTACACTAATTCAGGAAGCAGTTGAATTCAACACAGGAGATGGAAAGGTTAACATGTTTGTGATGAATTGTGTTATATCTTTCTACAGTAAACTCTGGAGGAAGCCGGACGTTTCAAGAAATCGACTTATTCCTGGTGTCTTGAAATCCCTCCTTGTCCTTTAGAAGGGAAATGGTCGTTAATCAGACTGGACAACGGCAAGCTAATAAAAGTGGCTGTTAAATTGGAACATGCTTCCCATTTTTAGCTTTCATTGTTAAAATTTGCCCCTTAGTTTCCCTCTCTCACAAGATAACCGGGGTTCTTTTTTAGCCTTCATTCTGAAATAAGACCTGAATTGCTGATGGTGGTTGTGTGGGAGTTTAAATTCATGTTGACTGGAGAATAAAATGGGATCCGGGAGCTAACTCTTTTAAATTAAAGAATTTAAATTACACTGAAGAATTGGGGGAAAATGATTTTTCTTACTGAGAATATAAGTTTGCTGGTCTTGTGTTCTTTGGCCAAGGATGACCAGGCAGGGCTCTCTGAGGTGATGACAAACAATAATATGAAACTCTGTAGAGATTCTCAGTCATCCATGACAGGACACAACTTCTTCAGCTCTGAAATCATTCCCCATTATCCGGTAAGAACTGAAGAAGCTTCTTGGATGAGAACAGAAATGTCTTCAAAAGAAAAAAAAAGCAAGAAAGTCCAATTGCCTCTTGAAAAAATACCTTTGGGACAACAATATGAAACTGTACTGTTATAGAGCAGGGGTATCCAGCCGTGGCAATTTTAAGATTTGTGGATTTCAACTCCCCGAATTCCCCAGCCAGTAGGCTAGGTTCCACAAGTCCACAAGTTGTTAAGTTGTCAAGGTTGTTTCTACAATCCCTGTTGTAGAGAGATTGATACTCAAGGGAGACTGGCACTGTGCCTGGAGGATCCATTCCTAGTTTTAGTTGTGTGATGAGCATATACAAGACCACAAATAAGCCAATTAAATTTTAACTGAATAAAATCTCAGTCCTGGAAAACTGAATTGAGTAAACCATGGGCATGTTAAACACATATAGCATAAACTTATCATGCAAATAGCCCCTTTGCATTCTTCCTCCCATTCTTTGAAATCTTACAGACTTCCTACTTGTTTTTTAGGTAATTGCAATCTCAGTGCCAGGCATGAATAGTAACCGTCATAAGATTCTCTCCCACTGTAGGAAAAGAGCAAGCTGAGCTGGAAGGCGGAGTTAAATGTGTCATTGATTTGGAGTCATTGCAATCCCACAAAACACCTCTCTGGGAATCCTGTTTATCTAGCTCCAATTCAGCTTTGACCATTAGTTGACTAAATTCCTATATAGTGGTACAGTAGCAATAATAAACTCTTTCTGTGCCTTGAATTTAATCAATGCTCTTGGTTATTTGTGTCTAATATCCTCATGGTGTGATTCTAAATGTCGAAGGAGCTTCTCAGTCATGCAGGTCATGGTTGTCCCAAAAGTGCTTTTTTCAAGAGGCAGCTGGACTTTCTGTTTTTTCTTTGAAGATGTTTCGCTCAGTGGTCGGATTCAATTTTTTTTTACTCCCGGTTCTGTAGGTGTGGCTTGGTGGGCATGGCAGGGGAAAGATACAGTCAAATCTCCATTCCCTCCCCACCCCACTAACCTGCTTTCCAGCTCCGTTCTCCTGTGCAGGGCAACAAAAGAAGACCCAGCCAATCAGCTGGGACTCGGGAGGCAAAGAATAGATGCGGGCGGGGCCAGTCAGAGGTGGCATTTTGAACTACTTAAAATTTCCGCTACCGGTTCTCCAGAACTGGTCAGAACCTGCCGAATACCACCTCTGGTTGCTTCTCATCCAAGAAGTTTCTTCAGCTCTGATTGGGTGGTGGGGAATGTGATTCTAAAGTATTAGAATACAGAGGTATTTCCCTTTTTGATCAATATCATTTATTTCCAGGTAAGAAAATCTCAGGTTTTTCAGAGCCAAGATCCAGAACATAACCATTGAAACAGGAAGTCCTCAAAACTTACCCCCATTCATTTAACGATCATTTGAAGTTACGATGACACTGAAAAAAGTGACTTATGACGATCATTTGAAGTTAACGATCATTTGAAGTTACGATGACACTGAAAAAAGTGACTTATGACCATGTTTCACCTTATGACCACTGCAGCACTCCCGTGGCCACGGGATCAAAATTTGGATGCTTGGCAACTGGTTCATATTTATGACAGCTGCAATGTCCTAGGGTCAAGCTATTTTCCAAGGCACCTGGAGGCCAGACAAGGAACAATGGGTGTAAACTGAACAAGAAGAGATTTAACCTGGAAATAAGGAGAAACTTTCTGACAGTGAGAACAATCAACCCATGGAAGAGAGTTGTGGGAGCTTCATCCCTGGAGGCTTTCAAGAAGAGACTGGACTGCCATCTGTCAGAAATGGTGGTAGGGTCTCCTGCTTGGTTGGGGGAGGGGGTTGGACTAGATGACCTACAAGGGGGCGTGCATAAGCGCACCAACGTGCGCACCAACGTGCCTACCGTCCCTGTCCTATTGTTTCTCTTATTCTTTTATTTTTCTTATATGTATCCATTTCATGTATTCACAACTATGAATACACTTATACTTATTATCTTGTAAACAATTGGCAAATCAAATTTAAAAAAAAAAAGGTCTCTTCCAACTCTGATTATCTGTTATCTGTTATCATGTGATCCCCTTTGGCGACCTTCTGACAAGCAAGATCCATGGGGCAGCCCAATTTGCTTAACAATCCTGACCCTAACTTAACCACTAGTGTTTCCCTGAACCACGGTGGCAAAAAATGGGGCAAACACTCACTTAACAACTGTCTCGCTTAGCAAGATGAAAGTTGGGCTCAACTGTTGGTTGTATGTCGAGGGCTACTGGTATGGGATCATACCAGGAAACCCCCTTGCTGCCTACATGGATGGAGAGCAGAACGGAGAGAGCAACTGTTTTTTTTCTTCACACGCTTTCGGCCTTTGTCAAGGAATGAGCTTGTGGGTTGTGTTTAGCGTCAGTCCATAAATAAACCCCCCTGGAGCCATCGGTGTCGGGCTTTTGGCGGAGTTCAGAGTTCCCGTGGCTCCTTTAGAAAAATGACTCATGCCAGCCGGGTCAGGTGACTTATTCCTGGTGACAGGAGGACAATTGTCTTCGGAGAAAGCATTGTGGTAGCATTGACTTGATCGCTGGGTTTAAAATAGCTCCTCTGCTATTATGGGATTGGCCTCTACTATGTCACACCTCATGTTTTACAGGCTTGTATCTCTGCCTGAAGAAAGAGCCAGGATGGGCCCCTTCCTTGATATGTGTATATACTGGTTGTCCTTGTCTTACAATAATTTGTTTAATGATGGTTTGAAGTTACACCACCACTGGGGGGAAAAAGGGACTTATGACTGGTCCTCACACTTACAACTGTTGTAGCATCCCCATGGTCAGAAATAAACCACTGGCATGTACAGTCCTTGACTTACAACAGTTCGTTTAGTGGCTGTTCAAAACAGAACTGAAAAAAGGGACTTATATGACCATTTTTCACAGTTACAACCTTTGTAGCATCCCTATGATCAAGGTGATCAAAATGCAGGTGCTCGGCAACTAGAATAGAATAGAATAGAATAGAATAGAATAGAACAGAACAGAACAGAACAGAACAGAACAGAATAGAATAGAAATATAATTGTTTATTGGCCAAGTGTGATTGGACACACAAGGAATTTGTCTTCGTGCAAATGCTCTCAGTGTACATAAAAGATACATTCGTCAAGAGTTGAGAATCATAAGGTTCAACACTTAATAATAGTCATAGGGTACAATAAGCAATCAAATCATACTAGGAAAAGTATAAATCATAAGGATACAAGCGACAAAGTTACAGTCATACAGTCACAAGTGGGAGGGGATGGATGATAAGAAGTGATGAGAAGGTTAATCGTAATAGTAGTGCAGACTTTGTAAATAGTTGGACAGTGTTGAGGGAATTATTTGTTTAGCAGAATGATGGCTTTCGGGGAAAAACTGTCCTTGTGTCTAGTTGTTCTGGTATGCAGTGCTCTATAGCAGTGATCCCCAACCTTTTTGAGCGCCGCGGCCCAGTACCGGCATCAGCTGGGCGCCGCAGCCCGGTACCGGCATCAGCTGGGCGCTGCCATCTTTTTTGATGAAAAAGTGCTTCCAGTGACATCACCGGAAGCACGTTTTCATCAAAAAGATGGCGGAGCAGCGCTTCGGTGAGCTTTTCCGGTAGAAATGGCTTTCTACCCGGAAAAGCTCACCAGAAGTGCTGGCACCACCATCTTTTGATGAAACGCGTGCTTCCGGTGAGCTTTCTACCCGGAAAAGCTCACCGGAAGCACTTTTTCATGAAGAAAAGATGGCGGCGCCAGCAAGCCGCGGCCCGGTAGGAGTTGTTCCGCGGCCGTGCACGGTCCGCGGACCGGTGGTTGGGGACCCCTGCTCTATAGCATCATTTTGAGGGAAGGAGTTGAAACAGTTTATGTCCAGGATGTGAGGGGTCTGTAAATATTTTCACAGCCCTCTTTTTGTCTCGTGCAGTATACAGGTCCTCGATGGAAGGCAGGTTAGCAGCCATTGTTTTTTCTGCAGTAAAATGGGTTCACACTTATGACCGTTGCTGTGTCACTTTTGCCACCTTCTGACAAGCAAAGTCAACGGGGATGATGCCAGATTCACTTAACAACTGTGGCAAGACAGGTCATAACGTGGACCAAAACTCACTTGACAAATGTCTCACCAAACAACAGAAAATTGGGGCACAATTGTGGCCGTAAGTCGAGGACTCCCTGTATTCTAGATGATTGCAGTGTCCTGGGTTCATGCAAAGGTCATTTAGGGCCTTCCCAGGTGGCTTCCAACATGCAGGGTCAAAAGGGGAAAGCCAAGACTCTCTCAACTACCCGGTGGTGGGATGTAACCGATTTAAGAACTGGTTCTGTAAGCGCGCACAGCATTCAAAAAACACCAAATTCAACCTGTACAGGGCGGCCCCAGTAAGTAGAACAGCTGACGCACGGTAATCCACTGTGTCACGCGAATCAGCTGAGGTGAAAAAGATGTAAATATAGGGCAGGATAGGGCGGGACAGGTGCTGGGGCGAGCTGATTGTCAGAACTCAACCAGCAGCAGCCCACCACTGCAAATTACCACATGTGTCGACTAAAAAAATACTCCTTTGGTCTTTTTAGTTGCCAGCAGAAAGGGAGTAGAGACTTATGATTTGAATGGGGGTGGATTTGTTGGAGCACTGACAGCATGATTCACTTAAGAACCGTGGCAAAAGTGAATGTAAAATCAGGTGCAAACCGCTTAACAACTGCTTTGCTTAACAATGAAAGTTCTAGCCATAAGTCCAGGACTTCCTGTACTGTACGCATGGATTGGATGGGGACTCAGGAGGAACTTCGGAGGGAGAGGAAGAGTTTAAAAGATGTTGTATCGGTGGTTGCAATGCTATGATTGAAAGTCTGGCTGTTTTTTTTACACACTGCATCCCACACAGGGCTGTCCAGAAGGTTATGGCCAAAAAGGCAAAATCTTGGCTACTATGATGGGATCAAAGCTTTTTCTGTTTGGCATGTATGTTGCACAGGCAGGCCTTTGACCACACCGTTGTGCAGGGGTGTCAAAACTCGATTTCAATGAGGGCCGCATCATGGTTATGTTTGACATGGGAGGGGGGGCAAGTGGGCGTGGCCATCTCATCCTCACTTGTGTCACGATGGCCTCCCGCAGCCCTCTGCAATCAAAAACGGAGCTCGGGGTGGGCCGCACTCCACTTTCACTGGCAGAGGGCTGCAGGAGGCTATCACAGCTGAAAATGGAGCTTGGGAGGGCCAGTTTTCGCTGGCAGAGGGCTGCAGGAGGCTGTCTCAGCCTAAAATGGAGGTTGGGGAGGCTGCAGACACCCCTGAGCTCCATTTTTGCTGGCAAAGGCACCACGGGCCAGTTCTTCACTGAATCCAGGGTGGCTCCATGGGCCAGATCGAAGCACCCTGTGGGCCAGATCTGTCCCACAGGCCTCGAGTTTAATGCCCCTGCCATAGTGGGTGCCATTTTGGCATTTCGGACTGTATCCTGTAGATATCTTTGACATCACACATAAAAATAGGCAAGGATTCAATGCTATGTTTGCAATCACTACTGTAAGATTTTGCATACATGGTGTGTTGTGAGTTAATTTTGTGAGTTTGCTTGCAAGCAAATTTTATATGACAGACTTAGGAAGCCGATGGCAGATAGATAGATCTCCAAGTGATTCTGTGAACAACTCAATCTGCCTGCCTGCTTTGCCTGATTTTGGGTAAAAATTGCTCTCTTTTTTTATAAAATTCAATATTTACATAAATATTTATAATATTTACATACAATCCATGCCCAGCTGGTCACATGACCACCAAGCCACACCCACAAATTAGGCCACACCCACAGAACCAGTTGTTAAGAAATTTGAAACCCACCAATCCAAAGTCCTACACTGCAACTGTGAGCTGCAGATTAATTTAAGCAAAAGTCCACAAGTCTTAAAGTTGCCAAGGCTGTACATCCTTGCTCTACTCTAAAGCTATTCATTGACTGTACTGTATTGATTCAATCAACTGAATTCAGATATTGGATTAAGAGGTTTTATGGGTTCAGACAACACATGGAATCATCACTTCGTTGACTAACAATTTCCCCCTCCCAAATGATCGCTGCTAAAAACTAATCAAGTTTAACATGTTGTGCAAATGCATCAGCTAGGTCTTTACCTGGCCTGCTTAAATGCATTGCAATGAGAACAGTCACTGAAAGACTCTGCCATCCTGATTAAATCACCTTAAGGCAGGATAAGAAGCAAAAGATTGAAAGGAGAGAAGCAACCTTGAACTAAGAAATTTACTGGCAGTGAGAACAATTAATCAGTGGGATGACACTGGAAGTTTTTAAGAAGAGATTGGCCAACCATTTGTCTAGAATGGTACAAGGTTTCCTGCTTGTGCAGGGAGTTGGACTAGAAGACCTCCAAAGTCCCTTCCAACTGTGTTATTCTGTCAAAGTCACATTCCCTTAATTTACTCCTTCGTTACTTTTCCATATCCTGGAAAAATTCCTCTTGCTTAGATGGCTCTTTTCAGATCCTGTCCAAATTATACTTCTGTCCTTCCCTTGGATGTCAAATTACACCTCTATCCTTCCCTTGGATGCCAGATGTACGTCCCAATCTTGCAATTCATTGTTGCTTCATAATTTACAAACCTCACTGATCTCCTGTTGGAATGAACCTCTCCCCTGGAAGGTTGCGTAGGACATTGTGTGCATCTAACATTAGACAAACAAACCACATATTTCTCCTTGACAGGGGAAATGACCAAAGCAGGAAGTTGTAGTGCCAGTTTGTTTCCATATAATGAACTACCTTTGGCCAGCTTCCTGATTATATAAATAACCCTTGGAATAGTTTCTCCACACTTGGCTGTGTGATGAACTCATGACATGTTAACCATTGTCTTCTCTGTTTTTTCAACTTGGGATGGGGCGTCAGCAATTGGAGGGAGGGTAACAGTTAAGGCTTCTTAGCACATTTCTTACTACTCTTCAGTTTAGGTAAGCAAAAAGCAACAAAGATGATTAGGGGGCTGGAGGCTAAAACATATAATAAAGAACATTTGCTGGAATTGGGTATGTCTAATGTAATGAAAAGAGGGACTGGGGTGACAGGATAGCAGCCTTCCAATATCTTAAGGGGCTGCCACAAAGAAGAGGAAGTTAAGGTACTCTCCAAAGCACCTGAAGGCAGGACAAGAAATAATGGATGGAAACTAATCAAGGAGAGAAGCAACTTAGAACTAAGGAGGAATTTCCTGAGGGACATCTTGCCTCCAGAAGTTGTGAATCCTCCAACACTGGAAGTTTTTAAAAAGATGTTGTCTGAAGTGGTGCAGGGTTTCCTGCCTAAGCAGAGGGTTGGACTAGAAGACCTCCAAGATCCCAACTCTTTCCTTCCCTTCCCTTCCCCAAGATATTTGGAAAAGCTGGCACCTGTTCTTAACATCAATACCTTTCACCCACGTTCTTGGCAAAAATTAATGCTTATTTAAATTCTGGCACTCGGGTTTAGCTGAGGGAGCCAACTGCCTATTCAAAAGAACATTTAAAAAAAAAACATGGCAACATCTGAGACATTTTTGAACTTCCACAAGTAGTCCTTGATTTACAACCATTCATTTAGTGACTGTTCAAAGTTACAACAGCCCTGACAAAAGTGACTTAGGACCGTTTTTCACACTTATGACCCTTGCAGCATCCCCTATGGTCACGTGACCTAAATTCAGACGCTTGGCAACAGTCTCATATTGTCAAGTTGAAAACCAATCGGTCTCAAAGGCAAGAACAGGGCACAAGTTACCCAAAATTATAAAAATTAAGCTCAGCTGAAAATGAGAGGGGGAGGGGAAGGGCTCGAACGTTTCAGGAACCTCCGAGACTCCATTTTCCCACCCTTTAATTCCTGGTGCGTGTGAGGATGGTGGTGTCAGGATTCCAGCAATCGCCCTAATCAAATCATGATTCTCGAGCCAAACTTCAAAAACTTTCAAAGGATTCATTAGAGGCGACATACTGGCACCGCCCTGTATGAAGCCAACTCTGGCATACATAATTTACAGTCACCTGTGACCCTGTTTCCCCCTTGGGTGTCTCATAAACCAGATTCTCCCATTGAGCAGTTCACAGGCTGGGTGTCATCATTCACGTTCTCCAATTAAATATATTAGTGGGCAAAAACTCTGGTATTTTAGTTACAATCTTTTAAAGATAAGAGTTGGAATGTACTTTCGCTTTCAACTGCTCTTCCAGATTTCCTTCCTCCCCCCCGTTTTTTATGGCAACTACTAAAACAGGCATAGGAATGTTTTATGAGTTGACAGGCGGTTCCATTTGGCTTTTTAATAAATGAAATGACTTGTAGTCAGATGTTACCATCCTCTTTATTAAGAATAAAATTGCACACAAAGGAGTCATTTAAAAAAAAAAGAAGAAGAAGAAGATGAAGAGGAGGGGAAGGAAGAGAAGAATCAAAATGAACATAACATCGATTGTTATCGCTTTCGGATGGGAGAAGGGAGAAAGAGAGACTTGTGCCTGAGGTCAGAGCTCCCAAATCCCTTCCTTTTTTTTTTTTGATTGGTGAAAGAATATCAACTTTTAGAGAGTCCAAGGGCCAAAAAAAAGAGTCAGCGGCAAAAAATGGCAGGCGGGATGCCATTGGCAGCCTCCGTAGAGAAGGAAGGAAGGAATCTCCCAAGGAACAAAAAACCACGCGGATTACAAAAAACCTGCCAGATCCAAACAAGATTATTACAGTCCGTAAATCTTTAATCTGCTGTCCAGTGATGTCCACAAGGATGGTAGAAGGGATTCCTCGGTTTTTCGAACAGAAGGCCTGGTTGTTTAGGCCAGAGCCAAGGCGCACCACGAGTCTTGACGGGGGCCGACGCTTAGACCTGATGGTTGGGACATGGCAGATGGGAAGGTGTAGTCTTCTGGCTCATACTTGAATTGGGGGTGAGGTTCCTCCAGCCCGTTTTCAGAATGACCTGGACCCTGCAGGGGTCAGCAATAAAATCAATCAATTCACCATCACAAATGGGACATTCTTAAAGAAATGGTTAGGTACTGTTCTGGCTTTGGCTATGAGCCACGGTGGCGCAGTGGCTAGAGTGCAGTACTGCAGGCTACTTCTGCTGCCTGCTGGCTGCCTGCAATTTAGCAGTTCGAATCCCACCAGGCTCAAGGTCGACTCAGCCTTCCATCCTTCTGAGGTGGATAAAATGAGGACTCAAAATTGTTGGGGGCAATAGGCTGACTCTGTAAAACCACTTAGAGAAGGCTGTAAAGCACTGTGAAGCAGTATATAAGTCTAAGTGCTATGGCTATTGTTACAGGACATCCTCACTTACTGTTCTTCATTTAGTGCCTGTTTGAAGTTACAACAGCACTGAAGGGACTTCAAACCAGTCCTCGCAGATACAACCATTGCGGGCCCACAGTTACATGATCAAAATTCAGGTGCTTGCAGACGGCATGCATTTACAATGGTTGCAGCATTCCAGGGTGACTTTTGATACCCCTGCCATAGTGGGTGCCATTTTGGCATTTTGGACTGTGTCCTGTAGATATCTCTGACATCACACATAAAAATAGACAAGGAGTTGGGAAGTTAGATTTGCTTAACAAATCTGGTTCACTGAACAGTTGCAGTGATTCTCTTTAACAACTGTGGCAAAAAAAAAGCTGTAAAATTGGACAGGTCTCAGTCCCCCTTAATTACTTGCTTAGGCTTCTCAATTTTATAGCAAACCGATTAAAATATATATATATTATGTTTATCTGGCTGTTTTTTGCAATGGGTCTATTGAAAAAAAAATGACATAAAAGTAAGAATTCAAGTACTCCTTAACTTACAACTATTCATATATCCTAAAGATGCAACTGGACTTTTCTGGTTTTTTCTTTGAAGACGTTTCGCTTCTCATCCAAGAAGCTTCTTCGGCTCTGAATGGGATGGAATGGAAGGATTTATACTCCTTGCATAGAGCTGGTCATTTGTGTCCTTTTAGAGGGTTGGATGGTTTAGAGGCTTGGGATGACTGAGAATTCTCTACAGACTTTTAGCTATACAATTTGAGATGAACCCCCTTGGAATGGTGTGGGGAGTAGGAATGGATTTCCAAAGGAAAAAAATTGCTGACTACAGAAACCAGGAGCATTTACTCAGGTGACCCTGAGGACACAGATAAACCTCCAAGTGGCCTCAACATCTCTCTAAAAAGAATGCAAATGATCAGCTGTCTGAGACCCGTCCCAGGCAGCTTCTAAAAAAGATGGGGGTGGGTGGGAGTGGTCAGACTCACTTAATGACTTCACCACTCGCTTAATGACAACGGTGATTTACTTCTCTGTGGCAAAAAAGGGTCACCACTGGGGGAAAGTCAGATTCACTTAATAACTGTATGCCTCGCTTAACATCCGTGATTTACTTAATTCTCTGCGGCAAAAAAGGTTGTTGGGGGGGGGGGTTGGATTTAGTTAATGACTGCATGACTCACTTAATGACCAGGCTGATTTACTTAATGCGGCAAAAAAAAGGTCGTAAGATGGGGCGCATCTCCCTTAACAACTGCCTCGCTTAGCTACAGAAATTCCAGGCCCAAATGTGGTTGTAAGTTGAGGACTGACTATATCGACGTAAGGTCCCTGTTGATTCTACTGACCTGTGAAGTTGACACTATTGCTTGTCCCGGATATTGTGGTGTAATGGCAGGTTCGGTTTTTAAAGTGACAGTGCTCTCTGAGTTTGTAAGTGAGGAAGGAGAGCTGGTGGTGGAAGTTGCGGTACCTGATAGTGATAGAAAAATATATATATATTAGAATCTATCTATCTATTAATCTATTAATCTATTAATCTATTAATCTATCTATCTATCTATCTATCTATCTATCTATCTATCTATCTATCTATCTATCATCTATCTATCATCTAACAGATAATCGGAAGGGACCTTGTAGGTCATCTAGTCCAATCCCCCACTCCAAGCGGGAGACCCCACACCATTTCTGACAAATACACCATTTCTGACATCTATCCTCTATATCTATCTATCTATCTATCTATCTATCTATCTATCTATCTATCTATCTATCTATCCATCCATCCATCCATCCATCCATCCATCCATCCATCCATCCATCCATTGGTGGGATTCAAAATTTTTTACTACCGGTTCTGAGAGCGTGGCTTGGTGGGCGTGGCAGGGAAAGGATATTGTAAAATCTCCAGTCAGAGCTGGCATTTGCAGGTTCTACAAACTACTCAAAATTTCCACTACTGGTTCTCCAGAACTGGTCGTTCTGCTGAATACCACGTATGTGTCTGTCTGTCTGTCTGTCTGTCTGTCTGTCTGTCTGTCTATCTATCTATCTATCTATCTATCTATCTATCCATCCATCCATCCATCCATCCATCCATCCATCCATCCATCCATCCATCCATCCATCCATGACAGCATGACGCAGATCCAGCAATTACCATCCACAATCATTCCCTACTTTCATTAGTATTTCCACCTATTCAACAGTTTTCAATGCCTTCTACTATACAGATAGTCCTTGACTTACAACCATTCGCTTAGTGAAGATTTGAAGTTACAACGGCACTGAAAAATGGAGTTACGACCATTTTTCGCACTTATGGCCGTTGCAGCATCCCCGGGGGCCACTTGATCAAAATTTGGATGCCTGGTTAACTGGTTCATATTTGTGACGGTTGCAGTGTCCCGGGGTCACATGTTCCTCTTTTGCGACCTTCTGACAAGCAAAGTCAATGGGGAAGCCAGATTCGCTGAACAACTTTATTACTAATTTAACCCCCGCAGTGATTCATTTAACAACGGTGGCAAGAAAGGTCATTAAGATGGGGGGAAACTCATTTAACAAATGTCTCATTTAGCAACAGACATTTTGGGCTTAGCTGTGGTCTTAAGCCAAGGACTACCTGCATGATGCTGAAAGCCAAATGCCATTCTATCTGGTTTGTCTCCAGGTTAGGATTCTAACACAGGTCCTGTTCCATTTCTATTGTTTTTAAAATCAATCTATTAACTGTCCCAATTACTAAAGGAGCTCTCTGCAGGGCCAAGAAAATAAGAATTAAAACAGAAATCCTAGAGTAAACGGGAAATTATCTCAAGGCCATGTCAACTATGGGATAAAAAAAAAAAAAACTACAAGAGTTTTAAATCACTCTCTTGACACTGAGAAGCATTGTAGGGGGAAAGCCCAACATTTTCACAAATAAAAAAGAAAACTGAAATAAATCTGAATAATATGATGAGTTAGTGCATTCGGTGGCCATGAAATACCAGGAATGCTTGCGAACTGCTGGATAAGAAAACATTGCAAAATCGGTGGGAGTTGAACTGAAAACATAGGAAGAGGGCAGAGGCAGTAGAAATCTCCAAAGCATGTTCCGCCCTGTAACATTTTGTTTGGATTTTCTTATGCATTTATTTATAGTCTTTGCTGCCAAAGCACTTAAGAAGGTTTACAGTTCAAAATGACTAAGATCAATCCTTAACCATCATTCTTTGTTAGAGCTGGCAAAGAGCTGGAGAGCGATCCATCTTGAATTGCCATGCTTAGGGCTAAGAATTTGGATAGGGCAAGGTTCAAAATAAAACACACCACTATAACTCCCTGTTGTCCAGAGCTGCAAAAAAACTGTAGTTCACAAATCAGAAAATATTACTGGACATGGAATCAGATGCAATCGATCCATACTTAAGCATTGAGAAATACTCGGATATATATCGACAGAGTCCTATATTTCCTAAATAAATAATATTGTCTGCACTAGCAAATAGAATAATAATGAAATACTTACTGTTTGCTGAGGATTTGCTTTTATTGACATTTTTAGGTTTCCGTTTTCTGGTCTGGATGCTTTCCTTTTTCATCGCCAGAGGTCTTGGCACCTTGACATTAAAAAGAAAGAAAAAAGAACACAAACCATAATACTGGTTTTAGGCCTGCATTTCTGCTCTGGCTGCCTACTACACATTCTTTTCTGCACAGATATTTGCACAATATGTATGACGTCCTTGTCCTTCAGTGCAAACTGTTTTCCTCAATGGTCGTCCTTGGCTAGTAAGTGAGCAAGGCACAATATTTGGAACCCTTTCTGAATGATATATTATCTTTCCTACCAGAGTTCCCCCTCTACAACAACCACATGCCAAGCAAACTTTTGTCTCTTGGAGTCAAAAAATGGACCTTTGGTTTACTAAGACCAAACTTGGATTGCTGCATCCAATTTTGGTCACCGTAATACAAAAAAAAAAAAAAAAAAAAAAGGACGTTGAGACTCTTTTCGTTGAACCAGACATACCCAATTCCTGCAACCTTTTCTTCATAGGTTTTAGCTCTCATCCTCTAATCATCCTTGTTTAGCAATTGTTACAACGGCACTGATAGAAGGACAGCGACTCTCTCATTAACAGTCACTGCAGCATCCCCATGGTTATGTGATCAAAATTTGGGTGCCAAGAGCCGGCATGGTTTACAGGTGTAATTCTGGGCTCCTTTTTTTAGAGGACTGAAGGCTAAAACATATGAAGAAAGGTTGCAGGAATTGGGTATGTCTAGTTCAATGAAAAGAAGAACTAAGGGTGATATGATAGCAGCATTCTAATTTTTAAGAGGCTGTCATAGAGTGGAGGGGGGTCAACGTATTCTCCAAGTAACCTGAGGGCAGGACAAGAAGGTAGAATATCATTTAGGTATGATATTCCTTCTGAATATAATTAGGTATGATATTCCATCTTCTTGTCCTGCCCTCAGGTGCCTTGGAGAATACGTTGACCCCTTCCACAGGTGTAGCAAGCACCTTTGGGACAACCATGACCTGGATGACTGAGAATTTCCATAGATAGTGTTGTGGTTCTCTGGCAGCCTGTGCAGATGGCAGTGCAATCGGACAGTGGGAAAGAACGGGGACCACTCGGGAATCTGGGGAGAACTCAGATGGGGGTCTTGGGTCCGATGCAGGGATGGGGCCAGGACCATCTGGGAGTAGTGTGCTGACTCCGGAGGCTCCGGAGTCTGGCACATCAGCAAGGCAGAGGAACAAGGGGAGCCTGTTCCTAGTGTGTGTGTGCGCAGAGCTGCTAGAAGGCAAGAGCAGCCAAGACAAAAGGGGCAACTCGGGAGTAAGGCTGGGAGGTGATTCCCCCTCCCATAAGGCATAAAGGAAATGTAAAAGTAGAGAAACCTTTGCAGGAAACAAAGTTGTTCGTTCTGTTTGGATTAATCCTTAAAGCTCTGTGTGGACTTTCTGCTTTGGTTGGTTTTTTATAGTTCATAATGGCACTTTAGTTGTTGGCAGCACTTCAAAGGAGAGAAAGGTGGGTGCTTATCTCGAGGGACTGTTTGGGACTCATTACAGGCTGGGAATGAACATAATTCCCAGCGTTGAAATAAAACGAGTTTTAACTAAGCATGTACTTAATTACGGTCTCAGGAAGCCTTGGTCAGAACAGATATCTCCAGTGACGGAGCACCTACAACTTCCAGACTAGTTTGCAGAACCGGCAAATACCACCTCTGGTTGGCCCTGCCCACCTGCCCCTGCTGTTACCTCTCCTATATTCCCTTGTTTTTCAGCTCAGCTCAGTGGATTGCTGCACCTCAGCTGAGCTAAAAAACAGCTCAGCTTACCAGCATGGACAGAGGTCGGTCTTTGAGCTCTATGCCGCGCATAGAACCACGCATAGAATCGGTAGTTAACAATTTGGAGACCTACCACTGTAGATAATGTCATCGATGCAATGAACATGAATTTGGACAGACTCTTGAGACAGTGGAGGACAGGAAGCCTGACCTACTGCTGCAGTCCATGGGGTCGCATGGAGTCAGATGTGACTTACAACTGAACCACAACAAAATCCCAGCAACTATCTCTCAATGACCATTACTAATGTCAATCGACACATCAAGTTATTAAAACGTAATAAATGCAGGAAGCTATGCTCTCCTCTTACCCCGTGGAGTTTCATGTATAATCCACATGCGTTGCACACCGGCTCCCCTTCCGCGTTCCGTCTCCAGAGGGTTGTGGTGGTTGTTTGACAGTTAGTGCAGCAAAGACCAGCTCGACGACTTGTAGACTGCCAAGTAAAAGAAGAGAAATAGTCTTTTTAAGAACAGAAGGACAATTTTTGGAAGGAGGGAGAGCCAAGGGAGAAAAAAAAAAGAAACATTATTATGAGGCATCAATTCGGAGGCAATCAAAATTAAAACCATTTCCCAAAACACGAAAAGCCTTGATTCCACATTAAAGACAACACGATTTATTGGAAACAATAATAGTCTGCTGAGATCATGTCTTTTTGCAATGTGCATGGTTTTTTGTTTTTTTTAAGGTTGTGACATGCTCTGGTAATATCCCTTTAAATCCTCTTCCCTGAATTTAAGTGGACTTTTGCCAGGGGGAAATCTTTCACAAAGCACCAGAGGAGAAGCTGAGCCAAAGATTTCGCACTTTGTGTTTTCTTTCTTTCTTTCTTTCTTTCTTTTTCTTTTTCTTTCTCTCTTTCTTTCTCTCTTTTTTCTCTTTCTCTTTCTTTCTATTCTTTCTCTTTATTTTGTTTTTCTTTTTCTTTCTTTCTCCTTCTCTCCATCTCTTTCTCTCTGTCTCTCTCTCCCCGCCAAAGTTATGTAACTATGGCTTAAAGGATATCAAGCATGACTTCAGAATACAGGGGTCAGGAACCCTTGAAGACCTAAATGGAAGATTTCCAGAAAACTGTGGATCCATGCAACTGCTGGCTAAATGCTCTCCCAGCCCCAATCATTCTGAGATTGTGTGCATATTCTAAAGAGCAAGGAAGTGCTGTGATCACAAAACTGTGTGGATGTGCATGAAATGCCTCTCCAATCACTTAGCAGCTGTTTTGCGAATCAAAACAACTTTTTTTTCTATAGTAATGGTTGTTTTCAATCCCTTGAACCGCCTGGCAGACAGGTCAAATGCATCTGGTTCAGCGCTGGCTAACCTTTTTGGGCTCCTGTGCCAAAAATTGTGCGCATTGATGTGCACACTCGTGTGCCAGTACCCAGAAGGCAATGCGCACACGCCCCGCGCCCTGCGCATGCATGCAATTTATTCCACTGATTAATTGCTCTCAATGTCAGGAAATTTATCCTTAGTTCTAGGTTGCTTCTCTCCTTGATTAGTTTCCACCCGTTGCTTCTTGTCCTGCCTTCAAGTGCTTTGGAGAATAACTTGACTCCCTCTTCTTTGTGGCAGCCCCTGAGATATTGGAGCACTGCTATCCTGTCACCCCAGTCCTTCTTTTCATCAAAGTAGACAAAACCAATTCCAGCAATCGTTCTTTAGATGTTTTAGGCTCCAGTGCCCTAATCATCTTTGTTGCTCTTCTCTGCACTATGAATTAAGTGTTATAACTTAAGATTCCTGACGAATGTACCTTTTCTTTTATGTACACTGAGAGCATCTGCACCAAAGACAAATTCCTTGTGTGTCCAATCACACTTGGCCAATAAAGAATTCAATTCCATTGAATTCAGTTTGATGTTACAAAGGACTTATAATCAAGTCCCCATACTTATGGTCCTTATGGTCACTTGATCAAAATTTGGGTGCTTGGCAATGGGCATTTAAATATGACTCTAAACTAGGAAGGGCAACTGTGAACTTCTAAATGTTTCTTCAATGTGACTACAACACCCATCAACCTTCGCCCTTGGTTACCCCAACAGGGTCTAGGACAATTTGCTGTGGCCAACTCGCCACAGCCAGGTCACCATGGGCCAGCTCATTGTGGGACAAGAGTTATTAAAGAAATGGTGGAATAGAATCATTAAAGAAAGGATGCCAAAGGAAGGACAGAATGAAGTGTGAATGACAAAAACTGAAATATTTTTTCATTTATTTTAAATAATTCAATTGAATTCTTAAATTGTCCCATGGCGAGTTGTTACACAGTCATGGTGAATTGTCCCAAGTTGGCCATGGTGAGTTGGCCACAGCACGTTGTCCCATTCTGACCCAAGAAGATACTGGGAATTATAGTTCAGCAACAGTTGGAAGGCTTCCATTTCCCCGTTCTTCGCTAGCCTGACCTTTTCTTGACATGCTAACTATCAAGGGACGATTTTTGGGTGGCCGGGAAGGATCTCCAGAACCACAGACTTCTCCAAGTGGCTGCTCGTAAAACTAGATCGCAGGCTGACCCGGTCTCATTTCACTTCTCACTTCAGGTGCTTTAGGAATACTTCACAACCTTCGTGAGAGAAACTTTCTGCCTGCGATGACCATAATCCAGCTGCTTTGGAAAATTATGTACGCGCCGGAGAATTTCATATTTGTTGACTTTACTATTAAAAACTTGGGACCACAAATGATGAATTAAGTGAAAGAAGCAGGAACTTGAATGCCCAGCTCGGCAAACTTCATAGCGCTGATCAGTGTTTGTAGAAAATGAATGGCGTGACAAGGCAAGAGAAGACGTTTCAACATTTAGGTTTGCAAAAAACAGTTGTTAAAATAGAAAGTGCAGTCATATACTGGAAACTGCCTTTTGAGTCTCTTTCTCTCTCTCGGCCTTGTAAAAGTTAGTTAGTTTCTTCTAACCCAGCCCTCCCGAGCTCCGTTTTCACTGGCAGAGGGTTGCACAAGGCTGTTGCAGCCGAAAATGGAATTTGGGAGCCTCTGTTTTTGTTGGCTGAGCGCTCAGGCCACCACAGGCGCCCCTGACACAAGTGACGTTGAGCTGGCCATGCCCACCCCAGCCCCCCAAGGTCAAACACAACCAGAGGTGGTATTCAGCAGGTTCTGACCAGTTCTGGAGAACCGGTAGTGGAAATTTTGAGTTCGGAGAACCGGCAAATACCGCCTCTTGACTGGAGATTGTACAGTATCCTTCCCCTGCCATGCGCACCAAGCCATGCCCACAGAACCGGTAATAAAAAAAATTGAATCCTACCACTGAACACAACCCCAATGTGGCCCTCAATGAAATCAAGTTTGATACGCCTGTTCTACCCCAACTTCCAAGGAACAATAAAGAAGCTTCGGTAAAAATGGAGCAGATTATTCCCCAATGGCCTTTTGGTGGTTTTAAGTGCACCGCTTCCAATGAATGACATGTTTGCCCTTAGCTGATATAAATTGTCCTTAACAGTTTGTTTACTGACCGTTCGAAGTAATGCCAGCACTGAAAAAAAAAAAGACTAATGACTGAGTTTTTTTTCACACTTATGACCGTTGCAGCATCTCCATGGTAATGTGATCAAAATTTGGGGTGCTTGGCAACTGGCATATAAATATGACCCTAAACTAGTAGGAGAACGTCTGTGAACTTCTAAATGTTTTTACAGCATGACTACAACACCCATCAACACTCGTCCTTGGATACCCCAACAGGGTCTATAATTCACCACAACCAACTCGCTACAACCAACTCACCATGGCCAACTCGTCATCGCTAATGACCATTGCACCATCCCCATGGTTTCATAATCAAAATTCAGCTGCTTGGCAACTGACTCATATTTATGATGGTTGCAGTGTCTTGGGGTGATGAGATCTCCTTTCTGTCAAGTAGAGTCAACAGGGAAGCCATACTCCCTTAACAACCATGCTACAATGTACTGATTCACTTAACAACTGTGGCGAGCACTATCCTAAAATGGGACACAATTCACTTAAGAACTGCCTCGTTTGGCAGTAGAAATGTTGGACTTTGTTGAGGCCCGCCAGTGGCCAGCAGAGCTGGTAGCAGACTCGGACAGTGAAGAGGTTGGGGAGGAACATGGGTCAGTCCTGGAGTCTGAGGAAGGCTCTGACAAATGCTTTGTGTTGGAGGCAGAGATGGAGCCAGGACCGTCTGACAGTTATCAACTGCCTTCGGAGTTGGACATCAGTGAGGCTGAAGAACAGCTGGAGCCTGTTCCCAGTGTACACATGTGCCCAGCTGCCAGAAGAAAGGAACAGCTAAGGAACAAGGGTCGACTTGGGAGTAAAGCCACAGGTGAATGCTGAATGGCCCCTCCCATAGGGAGTAAAAGAGGAACAAAAGGGGAGTGGGGTTTTACAGGAGACAATTAGTTCATTTGGGTGAAGATCTGTTCCTGCATTCCTGCCAAGTATTGTCTGCTACAGTGTGGCGTCTGAAAGATATGGCCTGGCAACTCTCCAAGCCTGATAAAGGTCTGTAATTGTGAAATACCTTGAAAGACTGTTGGCCGGGACTTTGCTGGAGAGAAATTCACTATAAACTAAATAAAAGGGGTTTATTGGGACATGGAGTCAGCTTCATGCTGTTGGGGAAGCCTAGGCCAGAACAGACTCCATTGCGGTTGTACGTTGTGGATTAGCTGCGTGTTACACAGCCCTTCAAGGAAGAAGGCTGCTCTTCTAAAGCACACTTGAGTAACACGTTCCTTTGTTTTGACATTTGGCAACACCAGTGTAATGAAAAAAAAAAATCTGTTGGGCTAATGGAAAGGGAGGGAAACCCCTCAAATTATTCCAAGGCTTTTTCAGCACAGAGAGTTGAGTTTCTCCTCCTTCTTACTCCAACTGCCTCTGCAAAGGATTGACCTTGCTCCAAATTGCCATTTCAATCCTGGGCCAACCCAGTTTTGTTTATACAAAACCAGGCCGAGTCCTTAAACGGAAAGCTAATCGGGAAACTACCTTAAAGCAGCTCAAATGCAACTGATAAACTCTCTCTGCATTGTAAGTTTCCAACTGTGTTTATTCAAAACACACCCAGAAGTTTCACCCACTCTCTAAAGCCAGTGGACCTTTCTGGTGAAGCCTTGTTCCAGAGTTGTTGTTGTTGTTGTGGTTTATTGCAAGAAAAGAAGAAAGGAAAATAAACCAAGAGAACAGAGATCCAAGAAATGGATTCAAAACCATAACATCCTAATCCCAAATACGAACAGAAATGCAGCTCGTGTTGTAGGGTTTTTCTTGATTAAATAAAAACACTGCTTGCATAGCTCTGACTCCGGCAATGGAAGAAAGACAGGGAGGAAACAGCACTGAGATTTCTCCTTTTTTTTAAAAAAAGTGGATTATCTGCTCAGTTTTTATCTACTAAAGCCCAGCTGCGGGGAGGCACATTTCAGGTTTTATCTGTAGGTCTGTACAATTGCTCCTCCCTACTTCTACTGCAAAACATACTCCCCCCCCCCCATGGTTGCTTTCAGTTCTACGCGCTTCAAAGGCCAAAGAGAACATTATATCAAGACTCTGGAAAATTCAGTGTTTTTAAATTTCAAGTATGGGGTCTCAAGGACGAGGGGATATTTTGGAAGCCCACGTAGTATGATCTATTCTCCAAACAACTGAAGGGGAGTAGGGGGAAATCCGATCTTGAATGTTTGGTGAATAACCCTGGAGGACGTGTGTATACACACACACATACACACACACACTTGAGAACACATACAGTCTGCTAGAATGAAGTGTGAAGCTCTGAATGGCAGAAACAGGGACAATTTGCAGCTTATCTTGGGCCCATGTTTCCACCCCACCCACCCCCCGGAATGAATTGAAAGTGTGCAAGTGTGAAACCTGAAAAATGACAGCCAAGAAATTGGCTTGTTGGTTTGACAGTTTTGTGTAAGCTTTGCAGAGCAAAACAAACAATTATTTGGGGTACAAATGCTGTAAAACCATTTTGGAATTCTGCCTCCTTTGATACAGTGAATGGGAGATCTGTATATAGATAAGTCCTTGAATTACAACCATTCACTTAGTGACTGTTACAACAGCACTGATAAAAAAGTGACCTTTGACTATTTTTCACAGTTACAAGTGTCTTGGCCTGTATTTATGACGGTTGCAGTGTCCTGGGGTCATGTGATCTCCTTTTGTGACCTTCTGGTAAACCAAGACAATGGAGAATCCAGATTCACTTAGCAACCTCAAATGATTTGTTTAATAACTGTGGCCACAGGTCAAAACTCACTTAACAACTGTCTTGCTTAGCAATGGAAGCGTTAGGCTCCATTGTGGTTGTAAGTTGAGGACTACCTATATTTAAATACTGGTGGTTTCCCAACCTTGGCAAATTAAAGGTGAGTGGATTTCAACTCCCAGAATGCTCAGCAATGACCGTGCAGGCTGGAAAATTCTGGGAGTTGAAGTCCACATGTCTTAAGGCTTGAGGCCAAGGTTGAGAAAACTGCTCTAAAAAGGAGAGTTGTTAGATGCTTTTCATCTGACTGGGCAGGATCAGCTGTTCCCTTTACTACAGAGGTCTCCAAACTTAGCAACTTTAAGACTTGTGGACTTCAACTCCCAGAAGTCCACAAGTCTTAAAGTTGCCAAGTTTGGGGGGAGGGGCTGACTTATTATTTCAGAGTTCAACTTCCAAGCTTGGAAGTCCCATTTTGCCTCACAGACTGACAAGTGTCATGGCCGTGAAACACAGGTTAGAGATCCCAAAGGTGCTTTTTTCCAAGAGGCAACCTGGCTTTCCCTGTTTTTTTTCTTGGAAAACATTTCACTTCTCATCCAAGAAGCTTCTTCAGCTCTGTCAGGATGGTGGGGAATGGAAGGATTTATTATACTCCTTGCAGACAGCTGGTCATTTGCATTCTTTAGAGAGATACTGAGGCCACCTGGAGGTTTTATCTGGGTCCTCAGGGACACCTGAGTTGGTGCAAATGGGTGTGTGGAGCCTTCCTGCAACTGCTGAAA
This sequence comes from Notechis scutatus, assembly GCF_049901735.1. Classification (NCBI taxonomy): domain Eukaryota; kingdom Metazoa; phylum Chordata; class Lepidosauria; order Squamata; family Elapidae; genus Notechis; species Notechis scutatus. The sequence goes on along the minus strand of NC_142011.1, from coordinate 10,916,868 downwards.
GGACTGTGCTGTACATACAGTCCTTTTCAACAGTTCCGTTCCATTCCTTACCATCCAATCACAACTGAAGAAGCTTCTTGGATGAGAAGTGAAATGTCTTCAAAGAAAAAACAACAACAGAAGTCCAGTTGCCTCTTGAAAAAAGCACCATTGGGACAACCATGACCTGGATGGTTAAGAGATGTTAAGACATGTTAAGAGATACTATCAATGAGTGAGGCGGGTCTTTAAAAATTCCAAGAAAAGCAACAACTCAACACGAGTCAGTCTTACCAGTCGTTTCTGTGGCTTGATGAGTGGTCTGTTGGTCCCGTTCAGTTTGTGATAGAGGCCACAGGCGTTGCACAGATAATGCCCTGTGCCATCTTTCCTCCATAAGGGGGTCGACAGGGCCCCACAGTTCACACACTCTCGGCTATCCCCAGGGAACTCCTCCAAGAACTCTGAAATGAGGTGGGGGAAAAAAAAGAGAATTGTGAGAATTGAACTTTGGGTGGAATCAAGTCAGCCCTTCAAGGAAAACCCAACAAGGAAGCCAAGATTATGAGTGCAGTTAGAAGGCTGACAGTGAGAACAATTAATCAGTGGAAAGATTAATTGCCTCCAGAACAGAGGTGGTAATTCAGCAGGTTCTGACCAGTTCTGGAGAACCGGTAGCAGAAATTTTAAGTAGTTTGGAGAACCAGCAAATACCACCTCTGACTGGCCTCACCCCCATCTCTTCTCTGCCTCCCAAGTCCCAGCTGATTGGCTGGGTCTTCTTTTGTTGCCCTGCACAGGAGAACGGAGCTGGAAAGCAGGTCAGGGGGCGTGGGGAGGGAATGGGGATTTTGCAGTATCCTTCCCCTGCCACGCCCACCAAGCCACATCCACCAAACCACACCATGCCTACCAAGCCACGCCCACAGAACCGGTAGTAAAACATTTTGAATCCCACCACTGCTCCAGAAGTTGTTAATGCTTCAATACTGGAAGTTTTTTTTAAGAAGAAATTGGGCTACCATTTTTCTGAAATGTTTCCTGATCAGGGGACTGGACTAGAAGACCTCCAAGGTCCCTTCCAACTCTGTTATTCTGTTAATGCTAATATAGTCCTTGACTTACAACACTTCGTCTGGTGACTGTTCAAAAAAGTGACTTATGACCATTTTTCACACAACCATTACAGCATCCCCATAGTCATGTGATCAAAGTTCAGACCAGAGGTGGTATTTGGCAGGTTCTGACCAGTTCTGGAGAACCGGTAGCAGAAATTTTGAGTAGTTCGGAGAACTGGCCAATTCCACCTCTGACTGGCCCCGCCCCCATCTCTTCTCTGCCACCCGAGTCCCAACTGATCGGCTGGGTCTTCTTTTGCTGCCCTGCATAGGAGAACGGAGCTGGAAATCAGGTTAGTGGGGTGGGAACGGAATGGTGATTTTACAGTAACCTTTTAAAATTCTCCATCCGATTTGAGGGGAAAGAAAAAGTGGGAACGAATTCTCCAAGCGAAGGAGAAAATATCCCATTTTTTTTTGTTCTTTTGAAATGCTACAGTAATATCACTACTAAAAAAGTCCCTATCAGAAAAAAAAATTTTTTTGGGGAACCAGTAAATTAGCACACCTCTAGAAAGATATTTTTTTAAAAGATGTTCATCTAGACCGGAAGTGGGGAATCATGGCCCCTTTATGACTTCTGGACTTCAACACCCAGAATTCAAAATCAAATTCTGGGAGTTGAAGTCCACAAGTCATAATAGAATAGATAGAAGTCTTTATTGGCCAAGTGTGATTGGACACACAAGGAAGTTGTTGTTCACCACCCCGATCTAGACTAAATGTTCCTCAAACTTGGCCACTTGAAATGTGTGGACTTCAACTCCCAGAATTCTCCTGTCAACGGTTGACTGGAGAATTCTGGGAATTGAAGTCCACACATCTTCAAGTGGTCAACATTTGAGAAATATCTCAACAGTACAGTCAAAAGATGAACAGAGGCATTGATATAGAACAATATTGATCTACATCTATGGACCATCTCTAGTTAAATAAATAAGAGTCAAAAACTTCATGCACCATCTTGAGAAGATCGCCCCAATTATCTCTTCATTAAAAAGCAAAATTTGAAAAGTCAATTCTCCATCATTGCACTGAATCCTGAGGTTTATATTTGTTTATTTTTAGGCAAGATAATAGTTCAGTCTGCCTCAATCTTCCAGCACACACAATGGTTCCAAAATCTATGCGGCCATTTTTCTGATGCAGATAGAGGTAGTCCTCGACTTAAAACCATTCATTTAGCAACTGTTCAGTGTTATAATGTCACTTTAAAAGAGTTGGTGATTGAACAGGATCAGGATAACTGTCTGGTATGGTTCTGCAACCCAACAGGACAGACACAGACTTCAGAGAGTAATTAGGACTGCAGAAAAAACAATGGCTACCCGCCTGCCTTCCATTAAGGATCTGTATACTGCACGAGTCAAAAAGAGGGCCGTGAAAATATTTACAGACCCTTCACATCCCGGACATAAACTGTTTCAACTCCTTCCCTCAAAATGACACTATACAGCACTGCACACCACAACAACTAGACACAAGGACAGTTTCCCCCCCGAAAACCATCACTCTGCTAAACAAATAATTCCCTCAACACTGTTCAACTATTTACAAAGTGAACACTACTATTACTCCTAATCAGTGGTGGGATTCAGCCAGTTCGTACCAGTTCGGGAGGACCAGTTGTTAACTTTCTGAGCAGTTTGGTGAACTGGTTGTTGGAAGAAATCATTAGGACAGAGAACCGGTTGTTATTTGAATCCCACCACTGTTCCTTATCACCCATCCCCTCCCACTTGTGACTGTAGGACTGTAATTTTGTCGCTTGTATCCTTATGACTTATATTGACTGTTTCCTAGTATGATTTGATTGCTTATTTGTACCCTATGACTATCATTAAATGTTGTACCTTATGATTCTTCACTCTTGATGAATGTCTCTTTTCTTTTATGTACACTGAGAGCATTTGCACCAAGCCAAATTCCTTGTGTGTCCAATCACACGTGGCCAATAAAGAATTCTATTCTATTCTATTCTATTCTGTTCTGTTCTGTTCTGTTCTGTTCTGTTCTGTTCTATTCTATTCTATTCTATTTCAAGTGCAGAAGGTGGTTTCAAGCCTTCAAGAAGTGAATTAAATATCCTAAAATTACCTCTAATAATTGCTCTGTCTCAGCTGAGCAAACCCTGGAGTGGCCCTTGAGTTAAAAGTGTACATTTTTGCATTGTGCCTTTAAAAAAAACAAAAACACTTCTCTTTCCTGCATGTTGGTAAACAAAGTGCTATTTTCGCTACCTCGCCCCAATTTGTGTCCTCCAAAAATCACAAGTGCAATACAGCTCAGTGGTGGGGTTCAAATTTTTTTTTTTTACTACTGATTCTGTGGGCGTGGCTTAGTGGGTGTAGCAGGGGAAGGTTACTGTAAAATCTCTATTCCCTCCCCACCCCACTTAACCTGCTTTCCAGCTCCGTTCTCCTGTGCAGGGCAACAAAAGAAGACCCAGCCAATCAGCTGGGACTCGGGAGGCAGAGGACAGATGGGGGCGAGGCCAGTCAGAGGTGATATTTGCTGGTTCTCCAAACTACTCAAAATTTTCGCTACCGGTTCTCCAGAACTCAACTTGCTGAACACCACCTCTGCACAGCTCCCAGAAATCTATAGTTAGCATACAGGTAGTCTTACAACCATAAGTCCTAAGTGACTTACAACCGGTCATTTAGCAAACATTCAAAGTTATGATGGATGGCGTATCTCCTCTGGTCATGGATAACATTATGGACATTAAGCAACTGGCCCTCATTTATGGTCATTTGCAGTGTCCTGCTGTCACATGACCAGAGTTTACAACTTAGAACACAGAAAATTTACAATTTAAAGGCAAAAACGTCCATTACAAACAATGGATTCACTTAATGATGGCTGTGGTCGTTTTAACAATTCCTGCCAAAAAGGTTGTGATATTGGACATGCGCACTTGGATGACTCGCTTAACAACTGACAGAATTTACAACCGTTATTTCCAGCACAATTTGACCTTATTTATGACCAGGGTTCACAATTATGGTCATAGGTTTCTGCCTTTGACTTAAAGAATTCTGAAAAGTTTCCTCAACCAAGCTCATGTTGGGAACAGAAACCCTTGCAATCGTCTTAACTGTTACAAATTATTTTACAATTTGGGCCTTTTCTAGAAATAATAATTGTTTCTTGGCTCTCCTCATTTCCTGAATAATCAGGATTTCAAACAAGCAATTATCCAGGTTCCATAAAATCATAAATACCTATTTGTCACAGACAGGTGGTAGCATATAGAAGACAAACTTCTTTTAAACAACCACAAATCTCTAAAAACAAACCAAGCTTATATATACTCTTCCTCAATGATTTTGACAAGACCAAATTCATCAACCTTTAAGAGTTTAAGGTCAGGACGTAGAAAATAAAACAAGATTGTAATTGGGTTTTATTTTGTGGATTATTAATGTTGTAAGCTACCCGGAGTGATTTCTGTGTGTGAGTTGAACAACCATATAAATTTATATAACAAAAATAAATCAGTACCAATAAAGGAGAATTTTTGTAGCTTGAGGTTGAAATGAGGGGTCTTTTGCTGCTCTCTGAGCTTGGTTATTTTCTTGCAGATGTCTCATTACCCAAATATTGATGATGTTACCTAGTTTGGTTAATGAAACGTTTGCAAGAAAACAACTAAGAAAGCATCAAAGATGCCTCAAATAAATAAACATTCCCTCTTAGTCTGTTACTTCCCACTTTTAGGAGGTACATTAGCTTATTTTTTTTCTCCTTTCTGATTTTAGCATATCAACCTATTCTTTTCAGGAGTTCCCCTTGCTTAACTCCTCTTCTTTTTCTTCTAAAGCCCCGCAATAATTGTCTCGTCTATGCAATGCCAGAAGCCAATGGCTGTTGATTTCTCTGTGGAGGCACGGAGGATGCCTTACTTAAAAACTTTAACACACGCCCCCCTCCAAACAACACCCCCCCGCGCTTTTTAATGCAGTTTGCAAGGGCCGGGTGACACGCAGCTCAGCTTGGTTGTAAAAATAAATGATCGAGATGATGTTATTGTAAGTTGATAAAAGGGGAGGAGGAGAGGGAGGATGAAGAGACTTCCCTGATTTCAATCAAACCATGTTGCTTGTTGACTGCTGGCGACAGGCAGACTGGACCAGGCCTGCTGGAATGTCTTGGCTGATGGAGAAAGTCCGTGTAGACTGAACTCTGCGTATCAATCACTCCGACAGCCTAGACCTGACAAATGACAGACTCTCTACAGAAGTCTTTCTCTCTCTTTCTCTCTCTCCCCACTTTGTGTGTGTGTAATGGAGAAGGGTGAGAAGTCACCTTTCCCCAATCCATTCTACAGCTTTACCTCTACCAAATCCTGACTTAAAGGCAAGATAAAGAAGAGGAGGGGGTCAACTTGTCTATGGAGATTCTCAGGCCATGGCTTGTCCCAAAGGAGCTTTTTTCAAGAGGCAATTGGACTTTGTGGACTTCTTTTTTTTCTTCTTTGAAGAAGTTTCTCTTCTCATCCAAGGAGCTGGAAGAAGCTTCTTGGATGAGAAGCAAAACGTCTTCAAAGAAAAACAACAGAAAAACCAGGAAGTCCAGCTGCCTCTTGAAAAAAAGGACCTTTGGGACAGTGGGGTCAACTTATTTTCCAAAGCAGCAAACAATGGATGGACAACTGATCAAGGAGAGAAGCAACCTGGAATTAAGGAGAAATTTCCTTGACAGTGAGAACGATTCAGTGGAACAGCTTGCCTTCAGATGGTGTGGGTGCTTCATCAGTGGAAGTTTTTAAGAAAAGACTGGACAGTCACTTGACTGAAATGGGGTAGGGTCTCCTGCTTGAGCAGGGGGTTGGACTAGAAGACCTCCAAAGGTCCCTTCCAGCTCTATTCTATTCTAGTCATTCTTTATTGTCTATTAAAACAGGGGTCTCCAACCTTGCAACTTTAAGACTTGTGGACTTCAATTCCCAGAGTCCTTTGCAAAGCTGGCTGAGGAATTCTGGGACTGGAAGCCCACAAATCTTAAAAGTTGCCACAGTTGGAGACCCATGTACTAGAATAAGCCCTGGGCAATGGTTTGGGGTTACAGCCGACCTATTGTCCTTGGTGGGACCATCAATGCCAGGTTGATTCATCCAGAAAGCTTATTTGGAATTGACAGAAGAGAAATGGTTTTGCTTCGCTTTCCATCCAAATGGATGGCTATCCCAGGATCAACAGAGCAGTTGGGTGAGCAAACAAAACACTAAGCTAGTCAACAATCTGTTGCGCAGGGAGTTAAAGAAGGGAGGGCCATCACCTGCTTCCAGGTGACCTGAGAGGGTATGAGACATATTCCAAGGAAACCCCTCCCCCCCCCCAAATATGGCTGACAATAATAGCAGCTGGAAGCTGTCAATTTGTCATCAACACTGTGAGTTATAGCCCACCTCTTCACAATCCTGATGGGAACTAAAACAGAGCAGCCCAGAGAAGCTCAGTTCTGATCAAGAGGAAAGCTGAGAAAATTTACCATCCATGAAAGTATGGGTATGCCTTAAGCAAGTCATTGGGTTCAAAATATTGAATTCCAATGTGATGGATTGGAATGGATTGGAATGGATTGGAATAGAATAGAATAGAATAGAATAGAATAGAATAGAATAGAATAGAATAGAATAGAATAGAATAGAATAGAATAGAACAGAACAGAACAGAATAGAATAGAATAGAATAACCTTTATTGTCATTGCATTCCACGAATACAATGAAATTTGAAAGCTACTCCAGTACTGTGCCCCAAACACCACATCACAATCACACTACAGAGTATTTAAAAATTAAAATAATTCTAATAATTAATAATAGGACTGAATCACAAATGCACTGTTTGATTCAAGACAATTACCGCCTTGAAAAAGAAACTGTTTCTCAATCTACTAGTCCTCATTTTAAGACACCTATAATGCCTCCCTGATGGTAACAGTTCGAAATATGAATGTCCAGGATGAAAACGGTCTGTGGAGATTTTTAGTGCTCTAGAGAGGAGTCTGGTCTTCGCAATTTCTTCCAAAGAAGAAAGAGAGCAACCGATGATTTTTAATGATGATTTGACCAAAGCTGCCAATTCAGATTTCCCAACCAGTTTTCCAAATTGTTTCAGAAAGCTTTACTTTGACTCGGTGGGATTATCCACACGCACGAGAGCACTTTTCTCAAATCAATCCCAAACATATATACAGGTCATTCTTGACTTACAACAGTTCATTTAGTGATCGTTCAGACTGTTCACAGTGGCAAATGTCTCACTTAACAACAGAAATTTTGGGCTTAATTGTGGTCGTAAGTCGAGGATGACCTATATTGATTTTCTGAATCAAAACTTCAAATCTCCCAGAAAATCCAGATACGGGGCAACTTGCATCAGCCTAGAAAGTCACCACAATTGACTGCATTCTGTGACACCACATTTTTGTGGCTCAGTGTGGCACAGCAAGGGCAAAGGAAGAATGATAGCAGTGTTCCAATGTCTACGGGGCTGCCCCAAAGAAGAGGGGATCAATTTATTCTCCAAGCACCAGAGGGCAGGACAAGAAGCAATGGGTGGAAACTAATCAAGGAGAGACCCAACCTAGAACTAAGGAGAAAATTTTCGGACAGTGAGAACAATCAACCCATGGAACAGTAGTTGCCTTCAGAAGTTGTGGGAGCTTCACCATTGGAGGCTTTCAAGAAGAGACTGGACAGCAATCAGTCAGAAATGGCATAGGGCCTCCTCCTTGAGCAGGGGGTTGGACTAGAAGACCTCCAAGCTCCCTTCCAACTCTGTTATTCTGAGAGATGAAAAGGGCATAATTTTGTCAGGGTTGAATCCTGCTCTTAAATTGGAAAGCTGCTGATATTGCACATAGAATACTGAATAGAATACTGAATAGAATAGAATAGAATTCTTTATTGGCCTAGTGTGATTGGACACACAAGGAATTTGTCTTTGGTGCTTATGCTCTCAGTGTACATAAAGAAAAAATAAAATACATTCATCAGGAATCATAAGATACAACACTTCGTGATAGTCATAGCTTACTAATAAACAATCAAATCATACTAGGAAGACAAATGAAACAATATAAATTGTAAAGATACAAGCAACATGGTTTTAGTCATAAGTGTAACTTTTTTGTTATAGTTATATAGTCACATGCAACTTTGTGTTAGTGGAACACAGAAGGCAACCTCTTCTACGCGTCCTGCCAAATAAACCCAAGGTTATACCAAGGACACACGCCCTACAGCAACACCAGGGAGGTGGTGGCAACCGAGAAGGAGAGCAGATGGAAGGGAAGCAGGAACTTTGGAAAACCAATCCATCACTGCCACCAGGACAGCAGCAACATGTTTTTTGCAAAACAGCTTTGTGCCAAGGAAAACACAAGCCTTGTGCCATTTTTAGAGCTTACTGAAGGATGATTTCTGTTGGAAGGGGTTAAGTGCTGGCCCTGAATACTCCATTTGACCCCGGCTTGCCCCCGTAACATTGCAAATTGAGGAGGGGGCAGAAAATCCAAGGCATTCTGCTCAATTTCAATTACTGACCCACCGTAAGGAGTGCCAGTTTGTTCTAGCAGTTAAGACACCAGGGTAGAAGCCAGGAGACTATGAGTTGTGTAGTCCTGCCCTTAGGCATGAAAGCCAGCTGGGGTTTTTTTTGGACCAGTCACCAGGAGACTGGGAGTTCTAGTCCTTTTCTTCGGCATAAAAGTTGACTGGGCCAGTTCCGCTCTCTCAGGCCTAGTCACCTCACAAGGTTGTTGCTGTGAGGAAAAATAGGAAGAGAAAGGAAAATTATGTGAAAAATAATAAAGAAAGGTGGGAGGGAGGGAAAGGGAAAAAGAAAGGAAAGGAAAGGAAAGGAAAGGAAAGGAATGGAAAAAGGAAGAAAGGAAAGAAAGAAGGAAGAAAGAAAGAAAGAGAAAGGAAAGAAGGAGGAAAGAAAGGGAAAGGAAAGAAAGGAAAAAGAAAGGAAAGAAAGAAAGAAAGAAAGAAAGAAAGAAAGAAAGAAAGAAAGAAAGAAAGAAAGAAAGAAAGAAAGAAAGAAAGGAAAGAAGAAAGGAAAGGAAAAAGGAAAGGAAAGGACTGGAAAGGAAGAAAGGAAAGAAAGGAAAGAAAGGAAAGAAAGACTGGAAAGAAAAAGAAAGAAAGAAAGAAAGAAAGAAAGAAAGAAAGAAAGAAAGAAAGAAAGAAAGAAAGAAAGAAAGAAAGAAAGAAAGAAAGAAAGGAGCAGCAGGTCCATCATCCCAGCATCATATATCTATACTGAGGGTCAGCACAATGCAATGGTAGTACAGGTAGTCCTTGACTTGCAACCATTCATTTAGTGACCATTTGAAGTTACAACAGCACTGAAAAGAGTGACATGACCATTTTTCTCACTTATGACCGTTGCAGCAGTATCCCTGTGGTCACATGATCAAAATTCAGATGCTTGACAACTGGCTCATATTTATGATGGTTGCAGTGTCCCAGGGGGGTCGGGTGATCCCCTTTTGCGACCTTCGGACAAGCAAAGTTGATGGGGAAGCCAGATTCACTTTTAACAACCCAGTTACTAACTTCTGAACTGCAGTGATTCACTTAACAACCGTGCTACTAATTTAACCAATGGCAGTGATTCACTTTGCAACTGTGGCAAGAAAGGTCCTAAAATGGCGCAAGCATTCGCCTAGTGAAGTATTGGGATCAATTGTGGCCATAAATCAAGGACTACTTATAGAATTGGATCCAGTGGTCTGTCCAATTTCCCACTCAAGGCAGCGTCCATGAAGCGATTCTTCAGCTCATCGCTCCCAGTACAACCAATGCTGCATGATGATTGTCTCAGGGATAAAATGAGAGAGAAAGTCCTATGGAGGCTGCCTTGAAGTTCCAGAGAAAAGGCAAGATAAAAATGCAACGAAGAAATAAATATCTCCTAGTGCTCCATTCGCAAAAGCACTGCAGCCAACATGATACTAACTGGGATTGTATGCTTAGCTTTGATATGAATGAGCATAAATGCTAAAATAAAAGGGCAGATATATTAAGTGTTGCACCTGATGATTCTTGAGTCTTGATGAATGTATCTTTTCTTTTATGTACACTGAGAGCATTTGCACCAAGACAAATTCTGTTCGATTCGGTTCCATTCGGTTCCGTTCCGTTCTGGTCCTATCCTTTTTCTATTCTATTCTATTCTATTCTATTCTATTCTATTCTATTCTATTCTATTCTATTCTATTCTATTTTCTATTCTATTCTGTATAGATTGATAATGAATGGAATAGAGAATGGAATGGAATAGAATAGGGAATAGGATAGAACACAATAGAACAGAACAGAATAGAATATATAGAATATAGACTAGAATAGAATAAGGGAACAGAATGGAACAGAACAGTTGGAAGGGACCTTGGAGGTCTTCTAGTCCAACCCCCTGCTTAGGCAGAAAACCCCATACACCATTTCCGACAAATCACCTCCAGTGTTGGAGCATTTACAACTCTGCTTAGGCAAGTTGTTCCACTGATTAATTGTTCTCACTGTCAGGAAATTTCTTCTTAGTTCTAGGTTGCTTCTCTCCTTGATTATTCTTTGGAAATAAACGTCCCTATTGTCCATCAAGCTATATTGTAAGTTGTGTGTGTGTGTGTGTGTGTGTGTGTGTGTGTGTGATATTATTATATATATAAAATCTTTTGTCTTACAACTTTTTGTTTAATGATCATTCATTAAACAACGGTGCTGAAAAAAGTGACGTATGACGACCATCACACTTCAAAATTCAGATGCTCGGCAACATACTCATATTTATGATGGTTGCAGCGTCCCTGGGGGTCATGTGATCCCCTTTTGTGACCTTCTGTCAAGCACAGGCAATTGGGGAAGCCAGATTTCACTTAACAACCATGTGACATTAGCAACTGCAGTGATTTAATTAATAGGACTCTGGCAAGAAAAATCGTAAAAATAGCAACAAGATATTTTGGGCTAAATTACGGTCATAAGTTGAGGATACAGAAGTTTGTTTCTTTAATAGGATTCTTTCCATTCTGAGTTTCACATGCAGGTTATATTTTATCCAGGAGACAGGCATCTTCAACAATGGGCTTCTTTTCTGTCTGAACTATCACCCAACATCAACTCTTTTTTTTTTTTTCCTGGTTAAAACAACATCCCTAATATGACCCAAAGGTTATTGAGACAATTTAACAGGGAGAGAGGTTAGATTAATTTTAATTAAAATGGTTCAGTTTTCATGTGACCCTTGATTCTGCTTAGCTCAGAAAGTGAATAATTGTGATTTCACTTCCAGCTAGTGCTGAAAAAAAGAATTTCAGATTTAAGGACAAGACGCCAAGACATTGAAAAAGCAAAAGAAAATCCTGTTGATTTGCCATCCAATCAGACACTGAGCAGAGCAAATTTGGAAACTGATTTCATTGATTCCCCACCCCCTTTTGGCCCAAATATTATTTGTTGTATGGTTATTCTGGAAAGTGTGCCTTAAAGGTAGAAAACATTGGAAAGAGAATTGACAGATCTTGAACAGTAAAGGCAGTGACCTAGGTGCTGATAGTCCTCAACTCACAACAGTTTGTTTACTGGCCATTGGAAGCTACCATGGCACTGAAAAAAGCAACTTTTCACAGTTTTTCACACTTACGACCATTGCAGCCTCTCCATAGTCATGTGATCAAAATTCGGCGGCTTGGCAACAGACTCATATTTATGTCGGTTGCAATTGGGGTGGGGTCATGTGATGTGATCCTCTTTTGTGACATTCCAACAAGCAAAGCCAATGAGGAAGCCAGATTCATTTAACAACTGCAGTGATTCACTTAACAGCGGTGGAAAGTTGGTAAAATGGGTCAAAACTCACTGAACAACTATCTCGCTTAGCAACAGAAATTTTGGGCTCCATTGTGGTCATAACTCGAGGACCACCTGGGCATGAATTCTGCCAAAGCCCTGCGAATGCCACAAGATTTCATCTTCTTTGTAACCTGGTTCAGGCCATAAATAGAAGCATTCAGCTCTATAAATAGAAGTTTATTTAACATCAGCCTACACACAAAACAGCTCTTTGGGTTTTCCTTGCCGGCCTTGGTAATCACACCTTTTGATTAACATTTTGCAAAGTAATCCCAAATATTTTATCTTTACGGTTTAAGAATGTCTACTGAAGATGGCAGCACAGAAGACAAAATACATAAAAATATCCAGGGGAAAAAAACAAACCAACCCAACCAACCCCAATCCAAACTAAATCTTGACCCCTTCGCAATCCAGCTAGAAATAAGAAGGGCCTGGGGTCAAGTTTACACAGATATCATTCTGTTATTTTCTTAGCCAAGGGATAGTAATAGTTTGCCATTGTCCTCTGGGATCTTTTTTCCTTTTCAATTTCACAGTCTAATTTACAGTCTTTTCTGTGTTGCCACTCATCCAAGTACTAACCAGGGCTGATCCTGCTTAGCTTCTAAAGAGAGAAACTAATATTTACTCAAAGGTGAACTTTGAATAAGGAAGAGAAGGGAAATAATTAGTTCATTATTCACACAATTCAGTATTATATTGTGTCTAGTGTGTAATTCAGGCACGTCCATTATTCACCAGCTGTTTACTTGGATGCCGCTTTTCTCCTTAATCAAATTATTTCTTCCTAATCCATTGCCTGTTTACATCTAAATCTGCTCCAACTTTAAGCTTTAAAACTGCTTTGTTTCCTTTAAATGCCTAAATCCACCTAACACCGAAAGATTTTTTTAAAAATAACAAAAGTGTATGCATGAAAGAAATCAAATATGCACTTATCATATCAGAAAAACAATATGCAAGCTTACAAGGTAATTATTGTGCGGCTTTTAACTTGCTAAGATGCTAAGCGATACATTTCCTAGTCAAAGCGATTTAAATCACCCAATTCAAGGGATGTGATTTTAGAGGAAGCTTATGAGCTTTATCTTAAAATAATTTAATTTTTTTTTTTTTTTAAAAAAAAAGCAGCTTGTTAAATTCAATGTCATGTTTATTTTGGATTTTCAGTTTAAGGCACACCTTAAAACACTGGTGGAAATAATTGGGTCATTTTTAGCATATTGTAATAAAACACTTCCAAATATGCAATATTTGATTCTGGTTGAAAATTGGAAATTATATTTGGGGGATTCATAACACATCAAATTGTTGTTGCACATTTTACTAAAATAAAACAAAGTAAAAGAAAATAAGTACTATTTTGTAAAGATGTAACTTTGTTAGTATGCCACAAAAATAGTTAAAGGAACATAGACGTAGGCTAGTAAAAACTCCCACACCAAAGGGTATATAGATGAAGAATTAAGAGGGGTGCGTGGGTGGGAAAAATAACCTGTTGCATTTTTCATAGAATTTAATTTCCATTTAAGGGAATTTGAGATTTAGGGATCGGTTTCCAAATTCCCTGGGCATCAGAGTGCAAATTCTTTGCCAATTGCTCTCTTCTACACAATCATATTAAGACGAAACGTTGACGCAAATTTTATTCCCTTCGATTTAGCGAAAGAGGCATCACAAATCCGGGATTCCGAACCAATCCTCGCAGGAAAGAGAAAGTTTAAAAGAAAAAAACCCATCAAAAACAACAGAGAATGCATAACGGAAAGAGGAAAATATTTTTGTTTCGGAGCTTTAAAAAAAAAATTGGGAGGGGGGGGGGAGAAACCACCCGGGGAAAATAAATAAATAGTTTTAAAAAACGACTAAGATTTGAAAGAAGCCTACGAAATTAAAGAAATCGAGATTTCCTTCTCCTTCAAACGGGCAAATGGCAAATTTTGGTGAAACAGTCCTGAATTTGAGGGCGCGTTTCGGATAGAGGGAACAAGGAGGCATGAGTACTGCGGAAAATCCGAGACGCCAACAAAACCCGACACACTGATCTCCACTCTTCAAAAAGGGACTTGCAAAATCCAACAACAACAACAAAATCAACAAAAAACGATAAGACGCATCAAAGGGAGCTGGGCTTCACCCCCAAATTAACTCAAGCTTCTATTATTATTGTTGTTGTTGTTGTTAGGTTCGCGCCCGTTTCGGGGGTTCCTCGTTGGAGAATAAACTCTTGCGTGCTTTCTTTGTCGTGTGAACCGAAAGCCAAGCGACTTCCCGTGTCTGTGTGATTTTTGTTCGGGATTTTCAGCTGATGGATGCCACGGAGGGCGAGGCTTGGAAGGGGTGGGGGTGTGGAGATAGTCCACGAGATTTTCCTTTAGTGATTTAGGGACTCTGTTGGCTTCGAAACTCGCTTTTCTCTCTCCATAAATTACTTTAAAAAAAAAAAAAACCATCGGAGCGGCTATAAATCTGCTCCCTTCGTTGAAACACCAACCCGTGTCACTCCTGAAGTCAGCATAAAAACGGATAATCGGCGAAGTTAAAGGGTTGTGAAGAAATAACTCTCACTTACTGCTTTCATTTTAACCCCGCGGGATAAAATAAAAATAAAAAAGATTTTCTCGCATCTCTTTCTCCTAAAAAAACAACAACAACCCAGCTCCTTTCCATCCACGGCTCTGCTTTAAACTTGGCTGCGAGTTTTAAAAACCGGAGAGAAGTAAATGCCGAAGCGGCTAATCCCGGGTGATTCGGTGTAGGAATCGGGGTCTCGGCAGTATTACCACCGGTTTCCCTGCTCCTTTCAGTGGAAAAGTCCTGGGAATTTTATCTGGAACAAATATAGGGCTAAGAATAGGCTGTCAGAAGGAGGAAACTTAAAAGGGCTAGGCCCCTTATAGGTTATTTTTTTTCCCTGTGCCCATTTTAATTCTGCTCCAAAAATAAAATAAAAAATAGTTCTTTAAATGCACAGCCCTCTAAACGAGCCATAGTTTCCCCCCAACTATACAGGCTTTTTATATTTTCCATTTTTTAAAATAACAAATTCAGTTTCAACTAAAAGTGGGAACAATCAAAATATCTAAACCCTTAGAAAGAAGCATTTTCAATGTACAGGCTTTAAAAAAAAATGATGCCACGACACTGGCCTCAGAATAGGAGTTTTAAGCCCTACTCTTCCTTTACAATTGGTCTTCATCTGTTCAATCAGCTCTCTCTCCCATGAATTTTCCTACAGGATGAAAATGTATTTCCGTTTTTCTGAAGGATTGAAGTTGAATGAGCGCCCTTGTCTTATAACCAAAGGATGAAAATGTTAACACTTGGTGGGAAGATGTACAAGCTTAGAGCAATGTTTTTAATCCTGGTGTCTTATCTGGACTTCCAACTCTCAGCTGGGGAATTCTGGGAGTTGAAGTCCACACATCTTCAAAGTTGAGAAACACTGCCTTAAAAGTAAGATGCTAGTCCCTTTGATGGCAATGAAAGAAATAATACTTTCATTATGTTCCCTTGGGTATTTTGAGTATGTCTAGTTTAATGAAAAGAAGGACTAGGGGTGACAGGATAGCAGTTTTCCAATATCTGAGGAGCTGCCACAAAGAAGAGGGAGTCAAGCTATTCCACAAAGCACCTGAAGGCAGGAGAAGAAGCAACAGATGGAAAGTATCAAGGAGACCCTAGTGAAGATGAAGTAATAAACAAAATTCTGACTTGCACTGAAGTGGACAGGCAAACACTAGAGATGAAAAATAAGGATGAACTGGAATATTATATAATTTGGAATAATTTTACCATTGGTGGGGACAGAAAGGGTTTAAGATGGAAAAGAGTTAAGAGGACATCTGTGATCATGAGACTAAAATAAGAATTTTGGAAGATGTAAATAATGATGAATAAATGTATATATGTGTATATATGTATAAATGTATACAATGTATTCTATTATATTTCACTAGAATGATGGCCAAAAGTTATGTCAAAATGACTTCACCACCTTCAATGTTTTTTAATTTTATGTTTAATATATAAAAAAGAAAATTTAAAAGTAATCAAGGAGAGAAGCAACCTAGAACTAAGGAGAAATTTTCTGAGAGTGAGAACAATTAATCCAGAAGTTGTGAGTACTCCTCCAACACTAGAAGTTTTTAAGAAGAGATTGGACAACTACCAACAACCATTTGTCTGAGGTGGTGTAGGGTTTCCTGCCTGAGCAGAGGGGTTGGACTAGAAGACCTCCAGGGTCCCATCCAACTCTTATTATTCCTTTAACTTCTCAGGAGTGAAACCTTTCCCCAAGGCCTACATTTTGCTAATCTGAATGAATAAATAACTTTATTTCCCACTTGGGTTGGCTTGGTTTTTTTTTTTTTTTTTTTGACAGGCCCTGCAAAAAGGGTTGGAGGGGGAGGGAATCCAAAGGCATTTTATGCTGATGAGGTATGTATGCTGATATGTGCACACACCATGCCCAGGTCAAATCTCAAAGTCACAAACTCCAAAGTACACTTGGCAACAGGTCAGGCGTGTTCAAGTTAAGGCACGTTTCGTTCAATTATAGCTGGGTGGCACTTTATTTTTCAGCATCTGCCCAACATGTGATCCTTGAACTAATGAGACGAAACTTAGATCCTTCTTTAAAGGGACTGAACCCTGGAAATCTCTCAATTCTACATTTCTGCGCCTCGCCGAAGGCATTTCCTATACAAACTAATTAATGGGTACTTGGTCTTCCTTTAGAATTCATCATTAAGAGATATCTTCAAAATACTTTCCTGTAATGACTCTATCTCTAAGAAGAAGTTTCCACTCCACACTTAAAACCTTGTAGCTTTTCATGTTTATCTTTGGCCATAGTACCATCCTAGAATTCTGTGACTTCTGTTAAGTTGGGCTGTGTTACTTTGTAAAAACACGTCCTTGAAAAGATACTAACCTACGCACACACTCCCATACCTCTGATGCAGAGAAATTTACTAGCATGGTAGTATCTATGTCTCTTCTCTCAATCATCCAAGTCATAGTTGTCCTAAAGGTGCTTTTTTCTTTTTGCAAAAGGCAAGTGGACTTTGTTTTTGTTTTTTTCTTTGAAAATGTTTGGCTTCTCATCCAAGAAGCTTCTTCAGTTCTGCTTCTTGGGTGAAAAGTGAAAATAATGAAAATAATTTATTTTCTTTCTTGAAAAGAAAAATAACCCAGAAAAGTCCAGTTGCCTTTTCAAAAGGCATCTTTGGGACAACCATGGCCTGGATGATTGAGAATCTCCATGGAACCTCCATGGAGGTTCTTGCTGGATTTGAGAAGGGTCTCCACCAACTGGGGAAGTTTCTTGGATGAGAAGAAAAACATTTTCAAAAGGGAAAAAATACAAGAAAATCCAGTTGTCTTTTGGGAACAAAACACCTCTGGGACACCAAGTTACATAAGGGGAAAAAAAATCAGAAAATCCTAATAGACATAGAATCAAATGTAATTGAGCCATACTTAAGAAGTGAGAAATACTCGGATATCTCGACAACCAGATTCCCACCACATTTGCTAAATAAATAATATTGTCTGCTTGTTTTGTATGAACTCAGTCATTCTTGATCTCACTGCTTAGCACAATCTACAAATGAGGCTTGCAAGTATCTTTTTCACCTAAGCTCTTATTTTAAGCAAATGTTTTGTTAACATTCAAGGTCATCCAGTCATGATTTGTGAAGAAATTTGTGAATAATAAGAGAAAGAATTTAACTGCTAAAACTGTATCCCGCTGTGACTATACATTCATGTTAGAACATACCAGAACTGTTCTTTACTGTTTCTAGTTGCTCATTGTTAGAGAAATTACTTTATTATTCAAGCAACATTTGGTAAAGATCCACCTAGAACATAAAAGTTTTGGCAATTATTATGATTTATTAAATTTGTTGGCAGCCCATTTTATCACAGAGTAACTAGATTTTAATTCCCCCCCAGACTCCCCATCTTCTAACTAACATGTTATAACTCATCCCCTTGTAATGCCACTGTTCACGCAACAGATTTGAAACCATTACTGAATAAAGCACAAAAGGTGGAAAACACACCTTTGCTAAATTAACTTAAAGTGCCTGAGAAGATTCCATAATATAAACCAAATGTCAAAAGCCTCTTATCAAAATGCTTTCTGCAAGTAATTGATAAACCCTTGACTCTGTAATAAGGAATTCAATCAATCAGAATAAGAGCTGGAAAGGATCTTTGAGGTCTTCTAGTCCAACCCACTGCTCAAGTAGAAGCAGGATACCCTATAATATCACTTTGCCATCAAAAGATCTGTTCTCCACGAGCAATGCTAATTGTACCCAGGTTGTTTCCACAAGCTTTTCTTCCAAGGATAACCTGATAACCTGCCCCAATGTGAATTTCCACATGCAGCACTGATGTTACTCCTAAATTAAACTTCCCCTTCCTCAGCACAGAATTGTTTATCCAACATTTTCAGCTCTTGGCTGAATCTGATTTACCCTCCTCACTTGCCCCCTGGCAAATGCTGTCGATGGCATTTTTTGGCAGTAGCCAAAATCCTTGGCTGCATAAAGAGAAGCATACAATCAAAAACTCAGGAAGTATTAATACTGCTTTATAAAACTTTAGTAAGGCCACCCCTGGAATACAGTTTTGGTCACCACATCACAAAAAAAGGATGTTTGAGACTTTGGAAAAAGTGCAAAGAAGAGCAACTAAGATGATTCAAGGCCTGGATACCAAAACATACCAAGAATAGTTTGGCTAGTCTAGAGGAAAGAAGGAGGGGAAAGAACGGGGACATGACAGCAGTATTCCAGTATTTGAGAGGTTGCCACAAAGAGGAGGGTGTCAGTTTATTCTCCAAAGCACCAGAGGGACAGGACAAGAAACAATGGATGGAAACTCATCAAGGAGAGAAGCAGCCTGGAATTAAGGAGGAATATCCAAACAGTGAGGACAATTAACCATCAGAACAGCTTCCCTCCAGAAGTTGTGGATGCTTCATCACTGGGGATTTTTAAGAAGAGAATGGACATTGAGAGAACTTTACACTCTACCTTCTGTTTTTGTGGCTGTTCCCAAATTCAGCCACTTACAAGAGAGGCTACCAGAACCAAGGACATAACTGATGAAATCTTTACTTCACACCAGTCTTTAGGCAAATCATTACAGGAGACTGGCATTGCTACAATTGGGCATAGGAGAGCTAGTTTGCTCTAGTCTAGTGGTTAAGGCACCAGGCTAGAAAGCAGGAGGTCAAGTCCTACAGTTTATTAGCCATGAAAAGCAACTGGATGACTTTGGGCCAAACACCAGAAGACTGTGAATTCTAGTCTCAACTTAGGCATGAAAGCAACTGGATGATTTTGGGCCAAACACCAGGAGACTGTGAATTCTAGTCTCACCTTAGCCATGAAAAGCAACTGGATGACTTGGGCCAAACCCCAGGAGACTGAATTCTAGTGTGTGTTGGATATATATATACTCACTGCTTTGAGCTCTTTGTAACCATAATAAAGGTGGAATACAAATAAATCAATTAATGCTACATACCGAACGTAGATCTCCGGCCTGGCAAGGCTGCTTGTCGCGTCTGGAGGCTATGGAAGACACTGCTGTCAAAATGGTTGCTGGGCCAAGATGGCGTCATTTCCGCTGGGTTCACATAAGCCGTGGGGTATGGGCTGGAGTAGGATCCATTGACCGAACGCATCAGAGTGTTGCCATACTGGTCACGCCCTCCAGCGCCCAGCAACAGTGGACTTTGGTAGCCCCCGTCCCGGCCGGCCGTGCTCCCCCCAGGAGGACTGTGGGTGTAGGAAAAACTGGAAGGTGGGTGAGGGCTGCCACCATTGAAGTGGGAAGCCTCAGCCGCGGCTGGCTGACCCCATCCGGGGTGGCCGCCCAGAGGGTGGCCTTGGTGGGTGGGATCGCAGCTTTGCAGGTGGTAGGGGAGGCTCTGGAGCATGGAGGAAACTCGACTGGTGGGGACGTAAACGGCCGGGCTCGCTGAGGTGTGCAGGAAATTGCTGGAGTCGTGGGGGTAGGCTGACTGGCCAGGATTTGGAGCAAGGGCCAAGCTTTGATACATGTTTATATATCCTTCAAAGCACAGTTCGATTGGCCAAAAGCAGCAGCGGTGATCAGGACTCCAGGCAGGACAAGTCAGCAACTTGGATGGAAAGGATCAGAGCAGGAATAAGAAATGTTCAATGAAATGTCTGGGCTGTTACAATCAAAGGAGTTTTCAAGTACCTGGAAAGGGAAAAAGAAAAATAATAATTCAAGACTGCAGTTATTAAACACCTCGACCTACTTAGCTTCCTGGAGGATCCTTGTTCTACATCAGAGGTCCTTCGAACTTGGCAACTTTAAGACTTGTGGACTCTCAGAATGCTGGCTGAGGAATTCTGGGAGTTGAAATCCATAAGTTTTTAAAAGTTGCCAAGTTTGGGGACCCCTGTTCTACATAGATAGATCCGGCAGATTGGAAAGGAGCTCATGAGATCTAAGTTTAGAGAAGTGTCAGCTTTTAGAAACCTAAAGGAATTGGATGGAAGGCAGTTTCCCAAAGGGATAATACTCACAATAACCTCCTAACATCTGCATCTCATCCTTTCTTTATGGAGGCCAGGGCAACAAAAGGATGGACATTTGGCTGAAAGTTACCTGTTTAAAAGGTAATCTTCTCTAAGTCAGTTCCTGGTCATCTCCTCAGGGAGATGTCAATTCCACACTTCCAACATGAAAGTAGCGTATAATTTTACCTTTTTTTCAAAATCTTCCCAGCTTAGCCTACAACATGGACTTTCCAAACTGTCACTCTTCCATACATATATATCAATGAGATTTAATTTACTGGTTTTAACAGAATAACAGAGTTGGAAGGGACCTTGGAGGTCTTCTAGTCCAACCCCTTGCTCAGACAGGAAAAACTATCATTTCAGACAAATGATTAAAACATCTGAAGAACGGCTGCAGGAATTGGGCGTGTTCCTAGTCTAGTGAAAAGGACTAGGGGAGACATGATAACAGTATTCCAATATTTGAGGGGCTGCCACAAAGAAGGAGTCAAGCTATTTTCCAAAGCACCAGAAAGCAGAACAAGAACCAAAGGATGGAAATTAATCAAGGAGAGAAACAACCTAGAACTAAGAAGAAATCTCCTAACGGCGAGTACAATGAACCAGTGGAACAACTTGCCTTCAGAAGTTGTGGATGACCCATCACTGGAGGCTTTGGGAAAAAAACCGGACAGCCATTTGTCTGAAATGGTATGGGGCTCTCCTGCTTATTCAGGGGGTTGGACTATATGACCTCCAAGGCCCCTTTCCAACTCTTGTTATTCTGTGCTCTAAAATGGTTGTTCAACCTCTTCTTAAAAACTCCCCAGTGTTGGAACATTCACAAGTTCTGGAGGCTTTGAGAGGAAGTTCAGGGTGGGCAGCTGAGAGAATTAAAAAACCAGGCCCTTAAAAAAGTTAAGAATTTCTCCCCAAACCTGAGATTGTGTCAGGATTCCACTTTCAATCATATGCTTAAAATGTCCTTAATGGCTTCTTGGATCAATTCTACAGAAGGTTGAAGGGGCATTTTTCACACCTTTAACCATCTAAATCCAACCTTGGCCAACTTTTAACTTTTGGCCTTCAACTCCCAGAATTCCCCCTCCAGTCATGTTAGCTTAGGAATTCTGGGAGTTGAAGTCCAGAGTCTTAAAAGTTGCCAAGGTTGGAGACCCCTGCCTTAAGACAGTAAGATGGGTCAACCTTGTGAAGGCAAAGGAACTTAAGAGAGGTTGTCCCTGCTAAACAGAGCTTGGAAACAACTTTTTCACTGAAAGGGAGTAGTCCAATGTTCAAGAGAAATTACTTTCAAGAAAACAAAATCTAAGCCAGGACCGTGGTCCTGGGTTGCTATGCAATTTAAAAGGCAATGAGATCCATTGGATAAAACTGCTCATTATATACATTTCTCTAGTTGTCATGTTACTACTTTCCTACGTGGGTAGAAACTTAAAAAGTGCAACTTCTAGAAAAGAAGGTTGTGTTTGTGGTTTACCAGGGGTCTCCAACCTTGGCAACTTTAAGACGTGTGGACTTCAAGTCCCAGAATTCCACAGCCAGTTGGCTGAGGAATTCTAGGAATTCTGGGAGTTGAAGTCCACACGTCTTAAAGTTGCCAAGGTTGGAGACCCTTGGGTTATACAATATTCTTTTATGTATACTGAGAGCATTTGCACCAAGACAAATTCCTTGTGTGTCCAATCACACTTGGCCAATAAAGAATTCTATTTTATTCTGTTCTATATTCTATTCTATATTTTGTTCTCTGTTCTGTTCTATTCTAATTCTATTCTAATTCTATTCTAATTCTATTCTAATTCTATTCTAATTCTATTCTAATTCTATTCTAATTCTATTCTATTCTATAAGATGCTTACAAATGCATGTAATGGCATGTAATTCAATCCCTTCTTGAAGATTTAACAATGGTATCTTAAATAATCTTAATCTTAAATAATCACTATTAATCTTTAAGTTAATATGGGTACTCCTCGACTTAAGACCACAATTGAGTCCAACATTTCTGTTGCTAAGCGAGGTTATTTGTTAAGTGAATTTTGCCGCATTTTATGACCTTTCTTAAGTGAATCACTGCAGCTGTTAAGTTAATAACCCGGTTTTTAAGTGAATCTGGCTTCCCCACATTAACTTTTCTTGTCAGAAGGTCACAAAAGGGGATCACAGGACGTAGCAACCATCATAAATATGAATCAGTTGCCAAATGTGTGAATTTTGATCACGTGACCATGGGGATGCTTGCAAGGGTCGTAAGTGTGAAAAAAACGGTCATAAGTCACCTTTATCAAATGCCATTGTAAAGTTCGAATGGTCACTAAATGAACTGTTGTAAGTCGAGGGCTGCCTGTGGTATCTTAAAAGCACCCTTCCCTGTCTTCTGGATATGCTGCGTTTACAAATTCCCAGCCAGCACAGTCATTAGCTGAAGTCAAAGGTCAACATATGAATCTGGATGCTAATTGGAAAAAGTTGCATTAAACATAGGGGTATAATCATGTGCCCTGCATTTTAAAAGTGGAAATAACAGCCTTGGGAATTGCAGTTAGGATCAGGGAAGAGGGGGGGCTCTTAGTATCAAAATGTTGGAGGGGTGCCCTTGAGGCCATCCAGACCAACCCCTGCTAAGTAGGAACCCACATTAAAACATTCAGTCAGAGGGCTGTCCAGTCTAACCACCATCTTCTTTCAAAATCAGGTTCATGCTTTCCAAGACATGGCTATGATAAATATCCCTAAAGAAACTATCATCCTCTCAAAACCAATCCTGGTTAGGGATGATACAATCCACTTCTAACAAAAACAATCCTGGTTAGGTTTATTTTTATTAGGAGTAATTATGTCAGTCCTAAAATGGTTAATCCTGGTTAGGAGTGACATAATAGTGAGAATGCCCCTGGAGGAAGATTGCCTTCACATAGAATAATAGAATTGAAAGAGACCTTAAAGGTCTTCTAGTCCAACCCCCTGCTTGCCTTAAGGTTGGATAGAATCAGATGTACATCTAATATCTGAATAGGTTAGGGAACTTTAAAAACTGCATTTTGATTCAATTGACAAATGTACTGTATGGGAAATCACAAGAAGGTCATATATACAGATTAAGGAGAGTCTATACAAAGAGTTTACAAATACTGTGTTAAATCCAATTCATAGGTTCTCTTGCAGAGAGAGGATCAGGTGAAATTAGATCTTTGGGCTTGCAATAATCTTTCATTTGCTGCATGCCAACCAGTGTCAACCAGCTTTTGGCCAATAATGGATCAACTGGGGTGGGGAAAATCCTAAGCCCTCATATCTGACACCCTTTGAAAGCCTTCCATTGCCCTCAAAACTAAAGTGAGCTATAAAAAAAAAAGGCAACTTATACCTTATGACTTGTGGATCACAACCCACTCATTGTACAATGGATACGATGCATAGCAACAAAAATCCAGGATATACATTTCTCTACTCAACATCTACAGACATCTACTCAAGATTGTGATGGCCACTGACTTGGAAGAAATGAAGCATCTGATACAGACTTAAGAGAGGCTGTCTACCTCTAACTGTGAAATATTAAAAACTGGAAATCAGACACGCCTGTAAAGAACTCAAGACATCAAAGTGCCCTTCTTTTTTTTTACATATGTTGTTGCTGCCTTATGAAGTGGGATGTTCACACTAGTCGGAAGTTACTAAAGAGGTCACCATCTCCATCCTCTTGTTTAATGATGAATCTAACTCCTGGTAGTAGAGTGTTTCTCAACCTTGGCCACTTTATGTTGTGTGGATTTCAACTCCCAGAATTCCCCAACTAGATATGCTATGCTGTGCTGGCTGGGGAATTCTGGGAGTTGAGGTCCACACAATGGAAAGTGGCCAAGGTTGGGAAACACTGTACTACAGTTTCTGACCAATGACCATCCACTGTCCTATTTGGAGACTTCTAGCAAAGGAAAACTCACTGTTTCATGTGGCAACCTGTTCCACAGTTTATACCAAGGGTCTTCAAACTTGGCAAGTTTAAGACTTGTGGACTTCAACTCCCAGAATTCCTGAGCTCAACATGACTGGAGGAGGAATTCTGGGATTTGAAGTCCATAAGTCTTAATTGTCTTCCCGACATTTTAGCCTGAACTTCTAAATTTTTACCTACTGCTGCTGGTCCTTCTTAAGGGGATAATAAGGAACAGGTCTACATCTTCTGGATTCCTGGAAGATACCTGGATCACTTTCTCATCTACTACTGCCAACCCCTGCTCTCTTTCCTAGGAATTCAAACTATATAGACATCTGGCCATCATATTTGAGCATTGGGCAGAAGGTTGGTCTAGATGATCTCTGGGGTGCCTTCCCCATTCTGTGATTCTAACAATGACATCACATTACTGAATTAAGCAGTACTTCCTATGACCCAGCTCTCTTCTGTCCCAGCCAAGCAATTTTATCTGCACTGAACAGAGAGCGAGATATTATTTCTGTGTTTTATTTATTAACCTGTTTATACACAGCCTTCACTCAAACCTTGAGGTGGCTCCTCCTGTCCTAAAAACAATGAAACACAGCTCTCCAGGGCATTGCAGGAAACATCCCTCGGGCATCAGCTGGCCATAAAACCAGTGTTAAAAGACCAGAAGTCCCTTGGCCAACTGCCCCTACTTCTGGGGGAACATCATGCCCCCCCCCAACTGCCATGAAAAAGAAGCTGACAACTCTTTTGAAAGTGAATATGGGAAATGCCATCTTAGCCTCAAAAAAGAAAGGAGGAAAAAGGAAAGAACGGAGGAAAGAAAAGAAGGAAAAGAAGGAAAGAAAGGGAAAAGAAGGAAAAAAGGAAAAAAGAAGGAAAGGAAGGAAGGAAAAGGAAAGGGAAAAGGGGAAAGGGAAAGAAGGAAGGAAAGGGGGAAAAAAAAAAAGGAAGGAAAGGAAAGGAAAAAGGAAAGGAAGGGAAAGAAAAGGAAAAAGGGGGAAAGGGAAAGAAGAAGGAAAGAAGGGGAAAAAAAAAGGAAGGAAAGGAAAGGAAAAAGGAAAGGAAGGGAAAGAAAAGGAAAGAAAAGGAAAAATGAAAGACAGAAAGAAAGAAGGGGAAAAGGAAAGAAGGGAAAAAAGGAAAAAAGGAAAGAAAAAAGGAAAGAAAGAGAGGTGGTGGATGAGGTGCCATTACAGAACACAGGATCTTCAACTGTGAGGATACACAGTTTAAATACACAAAGTTTTAGGGCGGTGCTAAGCAGGTTTGCTAAGAGTTAAATGTCAGGAATCAAAAGGTTTTGTTGATTAGGAGTTAAGTCGTGACTCCATGGACCACAGCATGTCAGCTCCCCCCCACACCACCTCCTCCTCTTGGGAGTCTGCCCAAATGCATGCCAATTGTCTGGATGACCCTATCTAACCATCTCCTCCTCTGCCCTTCCCTTCTCTTTTTGCCTTCCATCTTCCCCAACATCAGAGTCTTCTCCAAGGAGTGCCTGTGGCCAAAATATCTGAGCTTCGCTTTCACTAGCTGCCTTTCCAAAGGATAACCAGGGGTTGATTGCTTTTAGGATTGACCGATTTTAGGAGAGGGAAATAAAGCTTCCTTAATTGAGAAGACCTCCAAAGTCCCTTCCAATACCTGTTATCCCAGTCAGGAACCTAAATAGCTTTGCAAAGACCAAAGCAACCTTTAGTCAACATCTGGGTTTGCCCTTCTCATTCAGCCCTAATATGGTGCCAATTCTTCAGGATTTGCTGAACGTGGAACCCCCGGCTTTAAAGATCTGCGACATAACTAACCTCAACTGTGCAAAAGAGGAAGCAGCTGAAAAGGCCAAGAAAATCTCTTTCCATAATACAGCAAAAAAACAAAAAACAAAAAAAACACCACACCCCTACTCAGGTGAGACCCAAAGGTGCCCTTTTCCCAAAAGGCAATTGGATCTCTCCCCCCCCCCTTTGAAAATGTTTCGCTTCTCATCCAAGAAGCCTTTTCAGTTTGTTCAGCTTCTTGGATGAAAAAAGGAATGTTTTCAAAGGAAAAGCAACTACTCCAGTTGCCCTTTTGGAAAAAGTACCTTTGGGACAGCCATTACCTGTATGATTGAGAATCTCCATGGATACTCAGGTGAGAAGGAGATGAGAGTTGAGTGTTGTTGTTTTTTTTCTAGGCTGCATATTGGAAATAATTTACCCTTGCCTTTCAAGTGTCTAGTCCAGCCTACAAGTTGTGTGTGTGTGTGTGTGTGTGTGTGTGTGTGATTCCTTGTGGTTCCTCATCTCAGTACGAAACATCTTCAAGAGAAGCCAATCCCCTGAGTGGACATGGTGAAAATGCAATCAGAAATTCTAATATTGTTTACTTCCGCCCTTCCAATACTGCTCAGATTTATTTATTTATGTGTGCATGCAAAGACTCAGTTCAAATTGGCATCCTTCAGTCTCAAGAGACTATGGTATTTGGTGCTCTGAGAAGAGGTCCTAAAAGAGCATCTAGTGTGGCTAAAAAGGCCAATTTGACAATCCCTTTCGCCACACTTGAAGACAGTTCCAATCTGTGCGAAATGCATGCATTTCCTGACTGGATCTCAACTCAAATCTCAGAACTCAAAATCTCAGAATAGAAACTGGGGAAGAAAACCTCGCAAATCTCTCAAACTGATCTCAGAGTCTCAATCCATCTTTAATCTCCCACTATTAAAATCCTTTAAAAAAAAAAAAAAGGTTCAAATGTCCAAATTTGGCCTCTGGTAGAGACTAGATTAAAAAGAGGGAGACCCTGCATGAAACAGAGAAGCAGTGCTGCAACAAGGTTACCAGGGCTGGTGGGCACTTGCCCGTGGGCCCCATGAGCCTAGGGGGCCCATACTAATCGGTGTATGTTAACCCTTCAGTGCACCTTGTATCATATAAATACAGCGATGTATTACATATGTATTTGTTGGAAGTGCCAATAAAATAGGTTTAATTTTATTGACCATTTACGTTTTTATTCCCATGAGTAGTTGTCGTAGGGACCCCAATACACTGCTTTGCCCAGGGCAGATAATGCTGTTAAGAAGGTTACCGTGTTTTAATCTAATCATGGGTTGTTTCATCAAAGCCGGTTTCAAGGTGAAGTCTCTTGGCCCTCTCCCTCCCACGCAGCGATCCTGTGGGAATTCAAGGACCCCCACACAGACACCATAAAGAGGAAGCAGCGAATCTGGGTTCCTGGAATACCGGAGACAAAAAATACGACCCCTTTATAATTTGCGTCTTAATCTTTTCCCGAGAAGTAAGAGCCCAAAAGGTGGGCTCCTGAGCTTATTTTGAGAAGAAAAAAAAAAGTCGGCTTGGAAGACGGGCCTCGTCCTACAATAGTTAAGTTCTCCGGGCGCAAAATGCAAAACAAGATCCAAGCTGCTTCCGGAAGGAGGACAAAATTAAATCCAAACGTTTAACTTGAAGCTATTTGAAATACAAACATCTATACTATAATTAACCCTTATCCATAATTACCCTTCTTTCATTGATGGAAATCGGGGGCGCGCGGGTTTCTTTTTTATGTCTTTCCCCAAACGAGGTGAGGTATTAAAATATAAAGACGCAGAGAAATGGTTTCTTTCGTTGGGAAAGAAGAAGGGGGAAAAAACAACAACAACCATCACGGGCTGCCCATCGAAGCGCGCTTTTTCAGAGTTTTAACTCGGAGTATTGTTCCGAAGGAAACAGAAAGGAGTAGAGAGGTCGAGCCATATTTAAACCAGCGACTTAATAATGCCCAGATCGGATCTATCGGAAGAAGAAATGGAAAGAAATCGAGTAAATCGAAGGGGATTTCAAGGGTGCGATCCCCCCCCTTTTTTTGGTGCGCGCGTATGTGGGGATGGTCGCAGTAAAAGAACTGAACGAATTAAGCACAGACTCGCAAGCAAAGCAGAATATTCGCTTTTGCAGAGACTTCTTGAAGGGAAAAAAATAAATAAAACAAAACCACAACCGCTTCAATTAAAGCCACCGAGGTCGGAAGTATATTTTACCCGAAGAAGCGTAGGCCTCAATCGGCTACGAGTTAAACCGAATACTCGTATTTTCTTCCCAAGTGTTTTTTTTTACAAGGCGCATCAAAGCAGACGGATTAGCAGGAAGTACAATTTACAAGTCCCGCGGAACTTTGCCTTTTCTTTCTTTTTAAATCAATTAACGGCTGGGAAATGTAACTAAATAAAAATATAAAACTATTCCCAGCCTTCTTACAGAACCAACTTTAAAAAGTTGATTTCAGGCTCGCGTAAATTAGACTCTTATGGGTCGTTAGGTTTCGTTTTTTGGTGTTTTGGTGGGGGGAAAAATAATAATGGAAAAGAAGGCCCGGTCCGTGGTGATGATGCCTCCACAGGCTTTTGGCTGCGTTGGGTTTCTGAAAAGCAGCGGCCGCGGTTTTTGAGGCTTAAGCGCTTAGCTCGGGAGTTAAAAAAAAAAAAAAAAGCCAAAGCAACGCGGAGTGGAAGACCTATTTTCTTAAAGTCGGGGTGCGAAACACGCTATATATATTTAAAAAAAAGACTGGAAAGGGTCACTTTTTTATTTTGCAGAATCCTTTCGAGAAGGGGGGCGGGAAATCTCCCAGACTTTAAAGCCAGATCAAGAGGGGAGAGGGGAGGGAAGAAAGGAAAAACAGACGAATGAATGAATAAATGAAACCCGTTTCCCAACTCGCCCAAGGAAACACTAGCTTCACAAGGCTGGGCCTTTAAAAGGAAGGTGGCGGAGTGTGTGTAAAAGGGGGGAATTTAATCTGCAGAGCCGTAAATCACCCGCTCGGTTATCAATAATTGCAAAGCTTGAGTTCTCTCTCTCTCTCTCTCTCTCTCTCATACTCTCTCTCTCCCCGTTTCTCTCTCTCCCCCCCCCACCGCTGTCCCCCCTTCCTCCCTCGCTCTCCAAGTGCGACACTATCTGCAAAGATAAGCCCAGCCGAAGACGAGATAAGTTGGCTACAGAGGGAAGGAGGGTTTAAATAAGGGGGAGAAGGGGTGGAAGGGGGGGTAGAGCGCTACTCACGTTATTACAGATCCGGAGGAAAAACTCGCATGACGTGGGAAGGAGGTCAAAGCAAAAAATAAAAAAATAAAAATAATCCTAGTTGGCACAAATGAAAAGCAGAATGCAATCCGAAAGGTGCAAAAAATAAAATGATTTAAAAAAAAAAAAAAAATTAGAAGGGCGGAGGGAGGAGAAGAAAATTGGGCAGGGGGCAGCCGACGTGTTCCCCTCCCTCTCCCCGAAAAGGCTTTTGAAGGGATCTCCGGCGAGACGGCGGAGGCGGCGGCCGTCGGGTTGTTATCTCAGCTGCGCCCAGCGAACGCGCCTCCAGCTCCGCTCGCTCCTAATCTCGGCCTTCGAGTGATGCCTTCATCGGCGACTCGGCCCCTTTACGGCTGGCGGTGGGACAGCGTCACGTGACCTCCCTCCCCTCCCCCACCCCCCGGTGAGCCAGACCGTCCAGGAGAGAGTTTGGGTGGGTGGGTGGGGGGAGGAAAAAGTGGGAGTGGGGGGAAGCGGGCGATACCTGGCGAGGGAGGGAGGAATTACACCTTTCCCCTCCCCCCACTCCATTTGTAGGAATATATATATGTATCTATACATGTATATATTTGGCAACCTTTCTGTCTCTCTCTTCTCCCTGTCTTCCCCTTCCCCAAGAGTCAGGAATAGGTGAGTAAAAAGTTCCTCGGTTACTCATTAGGACTGGCTGCCAATCAGCACGCCCCCCCTCCCACGAGAGCATTTCCAGAGATTTTCCAAAGTAGAGTTCGCGTAGGGAACTTCAGCCTTCGTTCCCTCTCTCCTCCCCCCCCTCTCATTCTTTCTCTCATTCTCTCTCATTC
Organism: Notechis scutatus; assembly: GCF_049901735.1. Classification (NCBI taxonomy): domain Eukaryota; kingdom Metazoa; phylum Chordata; class Lepidosauria; order Squamata; family Elapidae; genus Notechis; species Notechis scutatus. The sequence continues at coordinate 10,886,488 of NC_142011.1, read as the reverse complement.
TTTCTCTCATTCTCTCTCATTCTTTCTCTCATTCGCTCATTCTCTCTCCCTCCCTCTCTCATTCTCTCTCTCCCTGTCTCTCATTCTCTCTCTTTCTCTCTCTCCCTCCCTTTCCCTCTTTTTTTCTTGCTCCCCCTCCTTTTCCCGGCTTTTCTTTCCTGCCTGTTGGTTTTCAAAAGAAAGGGACTGGAGGGGCCACCCTCTTTCGAAAGCAATTTTATTTAGTTTTGAACGCGGCCGGTGGAACTCTCGGCGACTTTCCCCCCCCCTCCCCTCCGGATAAGCAAGCGCCGTTTGGGATCGGGTTGTGTGGGTCAGAGAAACTCTTGTTAAGCGCCGTCGGACGTTTATATCATGGCGGCCTTTTACACGTCTACTCGGAAGTAAGTCGTTGTTTTCGGCGAAGTTGAAGATGGATCCTTTTCTTCCTCGCTATTTGTTCCTTCCTGTTTGTTTTGCCTTCTCTCCCCCCTCCTTTTCTCCTGAGTTTTTTTTATTTTGTTTTGTTTTGATGTTTTCCATATTTTGTCGTCCTTTTCCCCCTTGCGTGGCTTATTTCATTTCTTTATTCAATAAGAATAAAGTTGATTGAATAAAATTGAAACCACTACAAACCACGCAAGATGAGAGGATAAAAGTTATTTTTTTTCTTTCCAGTCCCTATGCATCAAATATCTCACCAATTTTTCCTTGTGCAAAAAAAAAAAAAAAAAAAAAGTAGATTCAAGCCGATTAGCTAAACCAACTGGCGGATTATCTTTATTTTTGAACAGATAACTCTCAAAATGCTCAGACGCCTAATAATCCGTCTGGAGTTCAGTTTTGGGCCCTTCAGTTGATCTACAATATTATAAGCGTTTTGTTTTAGGGAATCAAAATTGTCTGAGCTAGTAAAACTTTCTGCAAGTTGAACTAGACAGGTACACAAATGTGTCTAAGATGAAAATCCGGAACAAACATTTCCAAAGTGCTTCCTTCCACTCACTCACACAGAGCAAGTCTGTGTATTTTGACTTGAGGAGGAGGATAGTTGGAGGTGAAGAAATTCCCACCAGTTTCTTAAGGAATATTCATCTGTATGCCTGTATGCTACGGTAGCGTAAACCCAGTCTTTCCCCCAATTCAGTGCGGCGATCCTACTTAAAACTTACACCTTCTCGTGGATTGTGTCCCGACAACACGTCCCGCTTATTCATCTGTCCGCCGCTGCATTCGCACACACACAACCCGGCCCGCTTTGGCTCGTTTAGGGAGCGATGCCTAGCGACCCCCGGAAAATAGGTTCATTTGGTAATTCAGAATTAAGTGCGTTACTAAATGGATTTTGCTTTAGGCGTCTTAGCAAAAGGTAATGCGAAATTCGGCTAGGACGCGATCAGCAGAAGTTTCGGGTCTCTATATGTTCGACTGGGTTTACTTTCAGAATTTGGACCCTAATCTCTTGAAAAATGAGCCAATCCAACCCAGCGGGTCAATTTCCAGAAACCCCCGAAGCTGCTTTAATGAAAGGCTCTCCTTGGCGGCCAAACTGACCAATATCGAAGCCAGCCCAAGTTCGTTTTCAGGGCCCAATTTTCCCCCCAAGAGAGTTAAATTCGCTTAGCGACACAGTGGAGCGCCTCAGAGCAGAGCTGTCTTAATGCATGATGGGCATTACTCGGGTGCCACCCCACCCCCGAGTATGTATGTAGTATGCCTCCCATATTAATCTGTGTATTAATATTCAATGCACTTCGTATCCTATAAATACAGCATATGACATTTACTGCATTTTAAAAAACACAAACACGGAAAATATGTTTAATTTTATCGACCATTTACTGTTGTATTCCTGGGAGTACGTACACTTGCTTTGCCCGGGGCCCATAATGCTGTTTAAGGCCCTGCCTCAAAGGCCCTTGGAGGTGGCTAGGAGCTGTCCCGAGGAAAATGGGGATGACAAACCAGGATTGTAATAGTTGAACGGCCAAAGGTTGCCGAGTTTAAAAAAAAAAAATGGCCCAAAGCCTTCTCTTTTCTTTTCTCCTTCCCCAAACGGCGACCGTAACAAACTTAACAAGGCTAAAAGAAGCAAACGCCATACCTTACCTTACCTTTTGTGGCAAAAATCGGGCCGAAGGAAACTTCCAAGATTTTCGCCGCTCTAACGAACCGTCGAAACGCAATCCCTGCTGGATGAAAGCGAAGTCCCGCCGATTTTGTTTCTGCGCAGATGGTGAGGGCGGGTGCTACTTCGGAAAGAATCGGATCGGATCGCTCCTCTTAAACCGGTTTAAGAGGGTGGGCAGTCTCAGCGACGTTTGGGTGCTCCACCACAGGTGGGTTTTCTAAAAGAAGAGATTGGACAAGCAATTTATCTGAAGCGTTATTGGGTCTCGGGGTTGAGCGGGGCGGGGGAGGGGGGGTTGGGCTGGATGACCTCCCAGGGTCCCTTTCCAACTCTGGTATTCTTTGAGAAGTAAAGCGGGAGAGGGGGCAAAACGCTTCAGTTCGTATATTCCACTTCTTGAAGTTTCCGATGGTTCATGACTCCCAACAAACATTGTACTAATTTAATTTATAGTTTCATAAATAATACTGTAACGAATAGTACTGCTACTAGTAATTATAATGCTATATAACGAGAATTATTATGGGTTTTTTCCCCTTTGAAAACGTTTAACTTCTAACAGAACTGAAGATACTTCTTGGTTGAGAAGCAAAACATTTTCAAAGGAAAAAAAAACAAGAAATGTTCAAATTGTCTTTTGAAAAAAACAGCTTGGGGACAACTGTGATCTGGATGATTGACAATCTCCAGGTATAGACATAGATTTAAATATATAGGTACAGGTGTAGATATAGCTATATAGATACAGGTGTGTGTGTATTATATACTATTTGTATATATAGTGTACATTGTATATACACACGCTATATTATAGCCAAATCTTAGTAATACTAATAATAGCATATCGACCCCTTGGATAATGCCATCACTCTGCTAAACTACTAATTTCCCACAACAGTCAAACTATTTAGTAAGACTGTATTACTATTATACTTCTCATCTATTACCTATCTCTTCCCACTTATGACTATAACCGTGTTGGTTGTATCTTTACAATTTATATTGCTTTATTTGTTCCCTAGCATGATTTGATTGCTTATTAGTAACCTATGACTATCTTATGATTCTTGATTAATGTATTTTTTCCTTTTATGTACATTGAGAGCTTATGCACCAAAGACAAATTCCTTGTGTCCAATCACACTTGGCCAATAAAGTATTCCATTCCATTCCATTCTATTCATCCATTCTATTCTGTTCTGTTTTATTCTGTTTCACACTTGGCCAATAAAGTATTCCATTCCATTCTATTCATCTATTCTATTCTGTTCTATTCTGTTCTGTTCTATTCTGTTTTATTCTTTGGATTTGGATATTTTGTGTGCGTGTGTGTGTGAGTGAGTCAACACCGACCATTTTGGAGAATCCTAACCTACAGGCAAAGCTGCCCATTTATCTAAGTTCTCCACTAGCTTCAGCGCAGTTTACTCTCCAGGAAGTGCCAATAGAAATGCGTTTTCGAATGGAGGCAAACAAGAACGATCCAACTCGGATCCAATCTGGGTCGGTCGCCGGGGACCACCGGTTTTGTCTTCCGAGCTTTCGGGCTTGAGTTGGAGGAGGCCCATCCTCAAGGGAACTTCTCTCTGGAACCAACTTCTCTCTCAAGGTCCGTCTTGAGTAGACCTTCTCCCATGCGAGCCCGAAAGGTCGGAAGACTCAACCTCTGTGCTTCCCGTTGACCGATCCAGACTTGGATCCTGCAGCATTATCCTGAGACACGTGTATTTTCGCCTTCATTCCGATCCTGAGAGCTTCCCTTAAACCAAGAGGGTCGTGTGAAAGACCACAAAAAAAACAACACCCTCCGGCCTCAATTAAACCCGCGTGGGAGGGTATAAACTGGCCTTCGGGGCGACACACACACACAATAAAGCCAGACTGCATTGCGAAAATTGACCCTCCTCAAGGCCAACCCGGCGTTTAACCTGCCACTAATCCTTCAGACATGCAAACGAGGAGTTTTGCAAAAAAAAAAAAAAAAAAAAGCGTGAAAAGGGCAGAATCGCCAACCTCGGCTCGCAGGATACTTCGCTTTTAATTGGGGTCCATTAACTGGCGGCCTTGAACTGGACTTAAAATGTTCAAAATAACAAAAGGCGTTCTTTGTTTCCCGGGGTAGTTTGCCACCGCAGCCCAGATGACTCCGATTGGGCCGGCCAATAAATTATAAAATAAATAGAACGATAAATGGCCAAAGGATTCCTCGCCCTCCCACTTCCCGCCTTAAGCGTTGGATTAACTACACAATAACAAGAATGTCCATCATTAAATGAAATGCGTCCAGGGCGGTTTCTTTGGGCGCCAGGGCAAGAATCTTTCCTTTTCCAAGCCAATCGTGCCTTCGCATCCTTCCCTTCCCCCACTTTTTAATAAATTAAATATTGAATATTACAATGATTAAGTAAATTTAATAATCGAGCGCACTTTGGTTGTATTTTCGCTCCTGCCTGTCCGAAAAATAAAAGTGCCCCAAACAGACGCTTAAATCGACCCGAGAGGCATGGGGTGTGTGTGTGTGTGGTGTTTTGCAGTGCTTCTAAAATCCCCCCTCCCCCATCAAGCTTATCTGTTCGAGCCTTAGCTCCCCAAGCAGAGATGCAAATGGGTGAGTTTTGGGCTCCGGGCGACTGAACTGTAGGGTTAATGGCTGGGGAGGGGGCGGTACATTTCCCTCCCCCTCAGTGCATCTCAATCAATGTCAGTGTTTTCCCTTCATCTTTGGGGGAGGTTGAAATCACTCACAACAGAGTTGGAAGAGGGACCCTGGAGGTCTTCTAGTCTAACCCCCTTATAACCTCCGTAAATAAGCCTATGAGAAACCCCAGCTACCCATCCTCATTTTAGAACTAGGATTGTAGGTAGTGCAAAAGTGGGTCTCGTGGCACGGGCTCCTTAAAAAGCATTTCTTGCATGGGACCTCTTGAGGTCATCCAAAGCATCTTCTCAAAAACCTTGGCCCGGTCTTCGTTTCAAGGGCCCCCACAGCCGTCTCACCATTTCTCCGTCGAGAAGTAAATGGGCTCGAGAAAGAAGCTCTCGGTTTCGAGAACGGCCAGGGCGAAATCCTCCCCCGCCGCCCCCAAGGCAGGCGAATTAAAAATACAGAAAAGCAAAACAGGTTTTTTTCTCTCTCTCTGAAACGAAACTCTGAAAAAAGGGAGACTCTCGGAAGAAACTTAGGGAAAGCCAAATATTGCGCGAGAATTGGCCACCGGGCTATTTCCATTTTCTCCCAGCTGCTAAAAGTACCCAAATCCTCCGCCCCCGCCTGCTTCTGAAACCGAAGAGTGACCGCCGAAGACTTTTATTTGAAGGAAGGCACAGGCGGGTAAATCTTACCCAAAGAAGCACAATGTAGCGGGAGAAACCGCTTCCCATTCGCGAAAGTCGATTAATAATGATTATTTTGGTCTATCACTAGTCATTCAGCAAAAGTCGCATTTTGTTAGTGCTGTAATCTTCATTCCCAGGTTTGCAAACTTTGACAGCGCTTTTCCTGAAATTGTTACAAACCGGGAGAGAATAAGCTAGGAGGATCGTTGCGTACTAACGGATTCCCAGAGTTTCTGTTCGCCCTCTGAAAAGAGAGAGAGTTGTATCGAAAAGAATAATAATAATAATAAGAAAGACCCGCAAAACAATTACTTTTCCTTCTTGGAAAACGGAAACGCCTGGCATCTCCAGCACAACTTTTGGAGAAATGTCGACAACCCATTCCTAAATTTTCTCTTGGCATCTTAACCACATTTTCTGAAAATTCGGTAGGATTTCACTTCCCTGCAAGGATGCTTGTAAGGGGAGCCTTGATAAGGCACTGCCATAATTCATAATTAAGTGGGGAGCTCTATAAACCCCTCCCCCCGAAAATTATTTCTGCTGTAGCAAGTGAGAAGGTTTTTTTAAAAAAAATATTGCATTGAAGTTGTCCCTTAACCTGCAAAACCAAAAGCCAGTTCCAGTTCCCAGTTCCAAATAAGAAGGAATGGGATTAAAACGGAAAACTGAAAACCGATTTTGCTTTTCTGAAATCTAAATTAGAGGGATCAGCAGCTGTCTTCAGAGTTTTAAACATGGTGGGGTGTCAAACTATTAGGAGTTGCACACAATCCTTTTGAAAGTCTATGGAGATTCTCGGTCATCCAGGTCATGGTTGTCCCAAAGATGCTTTTTGGAGTCGTTTTGACATCACTTTTTGGTCATCATTCTAGTGTAATATAATACAATATAGATCTTATATGCATTTATATACACACAGATATACATGTATTCATCCTTAAATTACATCCTCCAACATCCTTAGTGTTATTTTAGTCTCGGATATCCTCTCAACAACTCTTTTCCATCTTAGGGTCTTCCTTTCTGTCCCCACCAATGGTAAAATCTATTCCAAATTATGTAATATTCTGATTCATCCTTATTTTTCATCTCTAGGGTTAGCCTACCCATTTCAGTGCATATCAGAATTTTATTTATTACTTCATCTTCACTAGGGATTCCTTTCTCCTTCCACTTCTGGGCAAATACCATTCTTGCCGCAGTGATGACATGTATTATCAAGTATAACTCTTCCTTATTATGGTTTTTTTTTTTTTGGTATAATTTGCAATAAAAAGCATTCTGGTCTATGGTCTATTTTAAATCCCACCATTTCTTCCAGCCACTTCCCAATCCTGTGCCAAAACTCTTGTGCTTTTTTTTTTTTTTTACCGCTCCGCCATGCATGATAGTATGTGCCCTGTTCCATTAAACCTTTCCAACATTTTTATGATTGATTTTTATACAACCAAAGATGCTTTTTCTTCAAGAGGCAACTGGACATCCCCAAAAGCACATTTGGGACAATCCTTTTTGAAAAGGAGCTGTTTTGAGGCATCTGAGTTAAGTTTAGGACCAGGAGCAAAGTTTGAAGCAGAGGTTGAGAAAGCAAGCTGGCTCCAGAAGGATTTTTCCAAAGGGCAAATGAAAAATTAAATTCAAGCTTTTATTGAGGATGATCAATACTCCTAGTAAATAGTTGCTGGCTGCCCATATTGTTCTCCTGACTTGGATAGTTTATTTTGCCTCTAAGCTTTTCTCTCTCATCTCTAAAGGATTTTCCCAGATGGAACTTGAGAGATGCTTTGGCATGCCAGCCCCTCAAGGAATTCAGTTCTTTTAAAACTAGTAGAGACTACTTAAGTCTTCTCTCCCCTCCTCCCTTCTCTGTTGAATGTCGTCTTCAAGGACAAGGTGGGAAAAGGCAGTTTGTGAGAAGGTGGGGTAGGATGGGGGGGGGGGGGAGCAAAATATGAGTAGCTTGCCAATCAATCCTATTCTTTAGCTGTTTGAAATGCATTTTTCCCCTGAATAATCTTTTATGGTCTTAAATGACTACATTCCACTGCAACTTGCCTCCAGAAATGGTGGTTGCTCCATCACTGGAGGTTTTTAAGAAGAGATTGGATGGCCATCTGTCAGAAATGGTGTGGGATCTCCTGCTTGGGCAGGAGGGGTTGGACTAGAAGACCTCCAAGGTCCCTTCCAATTCTATTATTTTGTGATATCTACTCTGGGGTGGCAGATTTGGTTGATGGAGTTCTCTATGCATAAAGTCTTGCCATGTAACAGCCAATTCCTGACATTCTTTTTTGTCTATGCTAATGTTTGGGGGTTGCATAAAATATTTGGAGGGCCCTGATGTATATGTAGGGCTGTGTCGTGTATATGAGTCCATTGAAAGCATTTTTGGGTTTTTTTGTGTGTGTGTGTGTGTTCCTTTCCTGTTCTATGTGGAGGGTAATTTAATTTACAAATGGTTGCTGAATTGAAAAGGCATTTTAAATCAAGAATTGCTTTTAACTTTTACGCTACAATTTCACTGTTTCTCGCTTTCCCAATAATGAGAATCCATACTAAAGTCACGATCAAAGTTACCTTACAGAGGTTGATTGTCCTTTTAGCAGATTCAAGAAAAGCTGTTTTGAATTGGGGTTGGCAAGTGATTAATTCATTTCAGCTGAGGATTTATTCATTTGGTTCAAAAAATTGTCACCCATCCTTTCCCAGCAGAATTGAAAATCCTAATCTATAGAGTTGTACAGCATACACACCTTTCTATTGTTTTCAGCTGAGTCACCCTGAGCAGCAGTGGCTCCATTAGTGGGGGTTTTAAAAAAGAGATTGGGTAACCATTTGTTTGAAATGGGTCTGGGGTCTCCTGCTTGAGCAAGGGGTTGGGCTAGAAGACCTCCAAGGTCCCTTCCAATTGTGTTATTTTGTGATTTTTACTCTGGGATGACAGATTTGGTTGCTGGGGTTTCAGATCTCTATAGATAAAGTCTTGCCATGTAACAGCTAATTCTTGACATTCTCTTTCATCCATGCTAATATAGATATGGATGATATTTTAATGTTTTGGGGGTTGCACAAAATATTTGGAGGGCCATGATGTATATGTAGGTCTGCATCAAATGTATATGAGTCCATTGAAAACTATTTTTTTAGGGTGTCATGCTTGAGCAAGGGGTTGGGCTAGAAGACCTCCAAGGTCCCTTTCAACTGTTTTATTCGATATTTGGCCCAAGACTGAATTGTTTCGTCTTATTCTCTCCAAGATGAACCTTCCATTTTGGGATGAAAGCTCTTTGGCCCTTAAAGGGAGATGAGTGCCAGGAAATCCCAAACTTTCCCTGTCTTTTTGAGAAGAAAAGAATTGGGGACACATCTGTAATAAAAACCCTTCTCAAATAGAAGAGGTTTTCATTTTTGGCTTGTTTTAGCATGCGGGAAAATTTGGCCATGTAATTTCCTATCAGAAAAACAGTGCAGTAATAAAGATAAGGTACTTGGGTGAGAACAAAACTCAGCTCAAGTATGAGAGCATGGCTGGATTAATAGATATTTCTTTTCCTAAGAAATACTGGAAGAAAGGTTATTTTAGAGGCCGGTTGCCAAATTTAGAAAGAGTCTGGGAAAAAGTGTGCCATATGTTAGTTAGAAAAGGTGTTACCGGAGTCCTTCTGATTTTTGAAGTCACAATGTGTATTGAACACGTTGCAGCTGGGTGATGTATTTAGGAGAGGAATAAGGACTTTTTCTGCCATGCAGTTTTGTGGCTAAGCTAAAATTCCCAACATTTTCATCTTCAAACATGCTGACTTTGCCTGCTGGGAGATCCTTGAGAGACAAGAATCAAAGAGAAGGGTCTTGGGGCACAATTCATAGGATTGAAAAGTTTTGAAAAAAGTCTATTACCTGGATTTGACCCTGGTTAAGTGAGATAAGTCTGGAGAATAGAGTAGAGTAGAACACCAGGACAGGAGAACAGAACAGAACAGAACACTTTACTAGCCAAGTGTGATTGGACACACAATGAATTTGTCTCAGTGCAGAAGCTCTCAATGTACATACAAACAACAAAGTAATATGAGCATAAGATACCAATAGGAGATGGTAATAGAACAGATGAGAAGGATAATAGTAACACAGCCATACTCCATAAATAAATATCCTTAGACATAAGACACCCAACCATCATTTCTACTCATTGATTTCAAAATGGGGTTAATGGAATTTGGAGGAAACTTTTCCTAGGAGTAACCTTGAGCATTTTATACGGGATGAATAATGGCCGTTCCATTCCTAAGACTACAATGGAAAGGCAAGATTCGTTAGATCACTGTCATTTCCAGGTGGAAAGGCCACAAGCAGTGACCGGCATTCACTGCTACTCCAAATTAAAGTGACGATAATGATGATAAGAAGAACCAGGGGTGATACGATAGTGGTGTTCCGATATCTCAGGGGCTGCCACAAAGAAGAGGGAGTCAAGCTATTCTCCAAAACACCTGAAGGCAGAAAAAGAAGCAACGGATGGAAACCAATCAAGGAGAGGCGCAATCTAAAACTAAGAAGAAATTTCCTGACAATTACAGTGATTAATCAGTGGAACAACTTGCCTCCAGAAGTTGTGAATTCTCCAACACTGGAAGTGTTTAAGAAGAAGATTGGACAACCATTTGTCGGAAATGGTGTATGGGGTTTCCTGACTAAGCAGCGGGTTGGACTAGAAGACCTCCAAGGTCCCTTCCAACTGTGTTCTTCTAATTTTATTGTTATCCAACCCTTGGTGATTCAATGGCCCAGGTCTCTCCACATCCTCTGATCTTGCAGTACTTCTTTGAGTTGTTCTATGCTCCTGTTGGGGTCAGCTTTGATAGTGTCTAGCCAACTAGGTTCTTTGGCGTCCTGGCGTCCTTTTACTGCTAATCCTCCCAAGCATCATTGCTTTCTCTGGCAAATTTTCCCCACACGCCACGGCCAAAATAACCAAGATGCAGTTTTGCGGTGTTGCTTTCTGTGTGGTACTTCCTTGTGGGTCACCTTTGCTGCCCAAGGAAGACTTCTCCAGCACCGACACTCAATGGGGTTGATTTTCTTCCCACCTTGCTTTCCCCCCTTTTTTTTCTTTTTAAGGTCCCAATCAAATGAAACAAATGACAGAATAATAAAATGAAATGAATGAAACAATAATAAATAAAACAATTGGAAGTGTGGAGGGCAAGTTAATCTGGCTTAAGACAATTGGGATCATACTGAAAAAATGATGGACCGACCACCTCAACCGAGGAGGAAAATGTGTTTCAACTTTCACCCATCCATTCTTAAGAAAGTCTCTGGAATGTTTTATCCAAACAAGATAAGCTGCTCAGGTTATTTGCCGGAATGGGGTCTCGGGTGGTCAAGAGTTCATCCAAGTTCAGGGTTTTTCCCTTACCGCCACAGGAATGTGTTTACTTATTTGTTTGTTTGTTGTGCGTTTATCTCAGCTTTCATTCAAGTTGCATAATGCACCCTGAGTTTCCTCATAACCCCTCTGTGCAAGATAGGATGGGCTGAGAGAGGATGACTGGCCCAAAGTCCACCCCCTAGACACATGATGGGATTATGTTTGCGGGACCTGCTCTCCTTGGGTACACTTAACCATGGTTTATTCAACTCAACTTTCCTAAGATCTCCTGACACAGTGAACCATAAACTAAGCACATTAAGGAATTCTGGGAGTTGAAGTTCACAAGTCTTAAAGTTGCCAAGTTTGGGGACCCCTGGTCTAGTTTAATGAAAAGAAGGGCTGGGGGGAGGACAACATGATAGCAGTATTCCAATATTTGAGGGGCTGCCACAAAGAAGAGGGAGTCAAGCTATTCTCCAAAGCTCCCGAAGGCAGGACAAGAAGCAGTGGGTGGAAACTCATCAAGGATAGAAGCAATCTGGAGTTAAGGAGAAACATTTAACAGAACAATTAACCAATGGAACAGCATACCTTCAGAAGTTGTGGATGTTCCTTCACTGGAGATTTTAAGAAGAGGTTGGATAAACATTTGTCTGAAGTGGTGCAGGGTTTCCTGCCTAAGCAGGGGGTTGGACTAGAAGACCTCCAAAGTCCCTTCCAACTGTGTTATTCTGAGAGATGAAAAGTCAGTATACGGAGGGCATAATTCTGTCAGGGTTGAATCCTGCTCTTAGATCAGAAAGCTGCTGGTGTAGCACATAGAATACTGAATAGAATAGGAATAGGAATAGGAATAGGAATAGAATAGAATAGAATAGAATAGAATAGAATAGAATAGAATAGAATAGAATAGAATAGAATAGAATAAGAGATTGAACTATCATTTGAGCAGAATGGTAAAGGGTTTCCTGCTTCCGCAAAGGTGGTTGGACTAGAAGATCTTCAAGATCCCTTTCCCACAGAACAATTAATCAGTGGAATGGCTGGCCTTCAAAAATTGTGGGTGCTTCATCACTGGAGGCTTTGAAAAAGAGCTCCTGCTTGAATAGGGGGTTGGACTAGATGACCTCCAAGGTCCCTTCCAACTCTGTTATTCTATATTCTAAGAGACTGGACAGACATTTTTTAAATTGCATACACTTACAGAACAGAGGAGAATAAAATAGAGCAGAACAGAACAACAGGAAGGGACCTTGGAGATCATCTAGTCCAATCCCCCTGCTCAAGCAGGAGACCCTACAATTTCCGTAAGTCCAACCTCTTCTTGAAAGCTGAAGCCCCTACAACTTCCGAAAGCAACTTCTCTTCTTCCATGGGTTGATTGCTCTGTCAGAAAATTTCTCCTGATTTCTAGGTTGAACAACCACTTATCTGAAATGGCATAGTAGGGTCTCCTGCTTGAGCAAGGAGGGGGTTGGGCTAGAGGACCTCCAAGGCCCCTTCCAACTCGGTTATTCGGTATTTTAGAAAGCCTCCCGGCAGGGCACGACAAAACAACCGAAGCACGTTTGCTCCGAGTCATTCCGCCCTTCTCCTCCGGCAAAAACCGCCCCGAGCGCTGGCTAGCTATGAACGCTCGGCAGTCGGGCCGGAGGGAGGCCAGGCGAGATTTAAGGAAGGTTTCGTTCTATAGGTGAAGTTTTTTTTTCTTTTCTTCCAACGCCTGAGACGGGACAGACAGAGCGGCGCCCTCCCGACGGCCCCTGCTTAATCCAGGCCTCCCCCTCCTCCCCTTTGATTTGCAGCCCTGTGTCCGGCCTTTCTGAGGGGAGGGGGCGGGCGATGAAGTGCCGGGGTGGGTGGGTGGGTGGGGGGTGAGATCGCGGGTTTCCCCGGGAAAAGATGCAACGAGCCGGCCGGGTTCGGAAGGAATGAGAACAGAGGCCTCCAAACTTGGCAACTTTAAGACTTGTGGACTTCAACTCCCAGAATTCCTCAGCCGGCTATTGTTAATACCAGCTGAGGAATTCTGGGAGTTGAAGTCCACAAGTCTTAAAGTTGCCAAGTTTGGGGACCCCTGAATTAGAATAACAGAGTTGGAGGGGACCTTGGAGGTCTTCTAGTCCAACCCCATGCTCAGGCAGGAAACCCTATACCATTTCAGACAAAAATGGTTGGCCGGTCTCTTCTTAGGAAGCTTGGATGCAGGTAGTCCTCGATTAACGACCACAGAAGGGAGCCCCACCTTTCCGTTGCTGAGCAAGATGGCTGTTAAGCGAGCTTTGCCCCCTCCCATTCAAGTTGCTTTCTTGCCAGGGTTGTTAAGCAGATCGCCACAGGTGTTAACGATATGGTCATTAAGAGAATCTGGCTTCCTGGTTGACTTTGCTGTCTGGAAGGTCGCAAATGACCTGGGATACCGCAAGGGTCATAAATACAGGACAGTTGCCAAGTGCCCCCATTTGCAAGGTCATAAAATAGGGCAAAACTCATTTAACAACTGGAAAGGTTGGGCTCAGTGGAGGTCCTAAGTTGAGGAGTCCCTGTGTAACTGTTCAAATATGAACAACAATTAATAGTAGCAGTAGTAGTAGTAATAATAATAATAATAATAACAATAATAATAATAAAATAGTACACCTTAACAGTTCTTAAGTCCTTGGTTAGGACTTGAGCTGTTGAGCTATCAACCAGTCCCAAAGGCTGTGAATCTCACTAAAGATTAAATAATAATTAATATTATTAATAATAATAATAATAATAATAATAATAATAATAATAATAATAATAATAATAATAATAAAGACAGTCATTTGGCCCACAACACATCTGACATAATAGTTGAAAAGAAAAAGGTTTGGTTCATTGACATTGCAATACCTGATGATGCACGAATTGTAGACACACAGCAAGAAAAAAAATCACAAGTATTGGGACTTACAAATTGAAGATGAGCGACTTTGGAAAAAGAAATCGTGTGTTATCCCAATTATAATTGGAGCCCTTGGAGCAATACCTAAAGGGCTGCCTCACTATTTGGAAATCCTGAATTTATCAGACTTGAACACCTTGATTCTACAAAAAACCACCCTACTTGGAACAGCTTATATCCTCCAACGCTACCTTAACAGTTCCTAGGTCCTTGGTTAGGACTCGAGCTGTTGAGCTATCAACCAGCCCCAAGGGCTGTGAATTTCACTAAAGATTTAATAATAATAATAATAATAATAATAATAATAATAATAATAATAATAATAATAATAATAATAATAATAATAGAGAAGGTGAAGATCTTGTGGAACTTTCAAATACAGACGGATTGTCATTTGGAACACAACATGCCAGATATCACAGTTGTCAAAAACCAAAGCGTACAATTTATTGATATCGCTGTACCAGCAGACACCAGAGTCGAAGAAAAAGAACTGGAAAAAAATATATGAAATATCGTGACCTGGCAATTGAAACTACATGGTTACAGATGAAACATGTAACAGTGGTACCAATTGTCATTGGAGCACTTGGTACCATGTCCAAGAATTTTGCAAAATACATCAAGAAATTGCAGCTTCCTGCAATAACCCCAGAAGAACTGCAAAAAACTGTGCTACGCAGAATATCATAATTTTAAGAAGATATTTGGTTGATATCTAGGATGACTTGGTACCATGTCCAAGAATTTTGCAAAACACATCAAGAAGTTGCAGCAACAGTCATAAATATGAACCAGTTGCCAAGCATCCAAATTTTGATCATGTGATCGTAGGGATGCTGCAATGGTCGTAAGAATAGGAATAGGAATAGAATTCTTTATTGGCCAAGTGTGATTGGACACACAAGCAATTTGTCTTGGTGCAAATGCTCTCAGTGTACATAAAAGAAAAGATACATTTGTCAAGAATCATAAGGTACAACACTTAATAATGGTCATAGGGTACAATCAGCAATCAAATCATACTAGGAAACAGTCAATATAAATCGTAAGGATACAAGCAACGAAGTTACAGTCAGTCACAAGTGGGAGGGGATGAGTGATAAGGAGTTATGAGAAGATTAATAGTAATAGTAGTGCAGACTTAGTAAATAGTTGGACAGTGTTGAGGGAATTATTTGTTTAGCAGAGTGATGGCATGTCTAGTTGTTCTGGTGTGCAGTGCTCTATATCGTTTTGAGGGAAGGAGTTGAAACAGTTTATTGTGAGGGGTCTGTAAATATTTTCACAGCCATCTTTTTGACTCGTGCAGTATACGGGTCCTCGATTGAAGGCAGGTTGGTAGTAATTGTTTTTTTCTGTAGTTCTGAAGTCTGTGTCTGTCTTGTTGGGTTGCAGAACCAAACCAGACAGCTATAGAGGTGCAGATGACAGACTCAATAATTCCTCTGTAGAAGTGTGGAAAACGGTCATAAATCCCTTTTTCCAGTGCCTTTGCAACTTTGAACGGTCACTAAATGAACTGCTGTAAGTGGAAGATTACCTGTTATAAGACAATTTTTGCAGCTCCACCTGTTAGTTTATGTGACATGGCCCATCAACCACGATTAAACAAACCACTGTCTAGCCAAATGTCTGAATCAGATCTGTCTCTCCTGAGGTTTCTCTTCTCAGTTCTGGGGCCTAGAAAGTCTTTCATCAAGATGGTTAGTTAGATCACCGGGGGGGGGGTGGTGGGGGGGGGGGGGGGGGGGGGGGGGGGGGGGGGGGGGGGGGTTTTTTTTTTTTTTTTTTTTTTTTTTTTTTTTTTTTTTTGGTTGGGGTTGGGGGGTTTGGTTTTTTTTTTTTGTTTGTTTGTTTGGTTTTTTTTTTTTTTTTTTTTTTTTTTGTTTTGGGGGGGGTGGGGGGGGGTTGGGTGTTTGGGTGGTTTTTTTGGGGGGGGGGGGGGGGGGGGGGGGGTGTTTGGGGGGGGGGGGGGTGGGGGGCCCTGGTGCATCCTGCGCTGCGCCATAATGGTTTGCACCACCCACCCAGTTACACCACCCCCACCCCAAAACAGGCAATCAGTTCACTGATGATGAATAAATTGGTTGGAATGATGGCTTGAATGCTGAACCCCTGCTGGGAATTCATAAACTTAGGTTAAACTCCAGTAAAGCATGACCTGGCTGGGCCAAGGAAGCTCAGGGTTCTTTTGAAGGCAAGGAACATCGGAGGCCATTGCAATTGGACCAATAGTGAGTGGCATACTTACTATTCCTCTGTGGGCTTCAGACAGTTCCTCCATTCCCCTATTGTGTTTAGTCCTTAGCTTCCGGTTTAACGGACTGGCACTCGGCCATGGCATGACAGAAACTGGGCTGTGCAACAAGTGAAACCCCATACAAGATGCAGGCCGCATACGAAAACCTCTCTCCATAGAACTGGTCCCCGGTGCCCAAAAGGTTTGGGGCCACTGCCCTAGAGTAGAGTTTCTCAACCCTGTCGTGTGAACTTCAACTCCCATAATTCCCCAGTCAGCAGTCCAGACACCCTAAAGGGCCCTAGAGCAGTATTTCTCAACCCCAATTGTGGGCTTCAACTCCCAGAATTCCCCAGTCAGCTTGCTGGCTGGAGAATTCTGGGAGTTGATGTCCAGACATCCTAAAGGTCCATAGAGTAGTATTTCTCAACCCTCGTGTATGGACTTCAACTCCCAGAATGCTAGCTGGAGAATTCTGGGAGTTGAAGTCCAGACATCCTGAAGTGACTAAAGTAAAAAAACACTTCTCTAGAGAATAAAACGTTTTCTTCTTTCCATAAAGAAAGTTGTTTCCTTTCATTGCTCCTCCTCCTCCTCTCTTTATAGCAGATCCCCACAGCTTTGTCTTCTGCATCTTCCAGAAGTTTCCCATCGCAAAAAGGGACGCCCAATCAATCGGAGGATGAGAACCTCCAAAGCCCAATTTTTTTGTCCAATTTGGCCTCAATGTGGTCAGCCAGATTTTACACCAAAGAGCCAGGCCAGCACCTCCAGATCCCTCACCTGATCACATTATGGTCAAAGGTGTTCTAGAAAGCCTTGGAGAGCAGGCCTACCCTCCTGAACCTAGCGAGTATAAAATCTGCCACTCTGTATACAGAACCTTCGCTAGACCAATTCTTGAATACAGCTCATCTGCCTAGAATCCACACTGCATAACAGACATTAATACAATTGAGAGAGTCCAGAGGCATTTCATGAGAAGAGTCCTCCGCTCCTCCACTCGCAATAGAATACCTTATGCCACCAGGCTTGAAATTTTGGACCTAGACAGCTTAGAACTATACCGCTTACGGTCTGACCTAAGCTTAGTACACAAAATTGTCTGCTACAGCATCCTACCTGTCAATGACTACTTCAGCTTCAACTACAATAACACACAGTCAAACAATAGATACAAACTCAAAGTAAACAGCTCCAAACTCGATTGCAGAAAATACGACTTCAGCAACAGAGTGCCTGGAACTCACTACCTGACTCTGTTGTTACATCCTCAAACCTCCAAAACTTTAACCTTAAATTGTCTACCATGGACCTCACTCCATTCCTAAGAGGTCTGTAAAGGGATGTGCATAAGCACACCAGCGTGCCTACCGTCCCTGTCCTACTGTTCCCATTTATTCGTACTCATTTATTATGTATATACTTATACCAGTTTATACCTATATGCTTATATGTTATGTTCATACTTATACTTGCTTTCTCATACATGCTTGATAAACTAAACTAAACAAATAAAAACAAATCATTCCAGACCTTTCTCCAAGGAGAGAGAGAGAGAGAGAGAGAGAGAGAGAGAGAGAGAGAGAGATTCTGATTCCAATTTTCTTGAGCAGCTGGTTGGACTAGAAGACCTCCAAGGTCCCTTCCAACTCTGTTATTCTTCCTCTGATAAGATGACCTCTCAACTTGCAACTCACTTCTTAGCAGGGGTTAAAAAGCTTTGGTATTACAGGTAGGCCTCAACTTACGACCACAACAGGGAGCAGAATTTATGTTGCTGAGCAAGATGGCTGTTAAATGAATTGCATCTGATGACCTTTTTTTTTTGCCATGTAAACAAATCATTGCGGTTCTTAAGTGAATCATGCAATTGTTAAATGAATCCAGGTTCCCTGCCACTACCACCATTGACTTTGCTTTTGGGGGGTGCCAGCTAGGAAGATCACAAATGGTGAATCACACGGTTCCAGGATACTGCAACCATTGTAAATAGATGCTGATTGGGATTCAGCAATGGTAATTAGAGTGAATCAGTGGTCAAGCATCTGAATTTGGATCACATGGTCATGGGAATGCTGCAAAGGTGGTAAGTGTGAAAAACGCTCGTAAGTCACTTTTTTTCCTTGCCATTGTAACTTCGAACGGCCACTAAATGAACTCTTGTAAGTCCAGGATGACCTGTATTTTTATTTTTTTTAAAGAAAACTAAGCAGGGTTGGGAGCACTGAGGGACACTGTCCAGGCTCACTCACTTTTCTTAGGCAAGTCCAAAGTTCAGAGTCCCTCTGATAAAATGGATATTAATTGCTTGCCTAACCCCAGTGCCATTGCCTTTTCAATTTAAGAAGGGCTTGTCCCAGGTTTGCATTGTTTTAGTGGGTGTGGAACCTATTGCAAACCAATGTCCTCAGACGTTGCTCCCCAAACAATTGAGCCAATGATCCACTTCTCCCCCACACCTTTCTTGCTCCTTGCCTTTCGGCAACTCTCCAAGCATATTTGAACCCAAAGAATCCCTTTTCTCTGTGCGGGGGGCGGGAGATTTAATTGCACTCTTTGTACTTATGACATGTTTAGCACAATTGCAAAGCAAATCCCCTTATCTTTGATGGGATTGGCCTTGGGGCTGAAATCACAGGAAGTGCTGCGTTCAGAAGTGATGATTTCTTTAGGCGCTCAGTCGTTTTCTCCTTAGCACTTCACCTGGCCGTTTAATTAAACCACTTTTGTTGGATTTTAATAATCATAATGCTTAATAAGGTCAACTGAACCCCAGGCTCTCAAAATAGCCTGGGTTTGAGAAAACCGTCTCAAAGGTGGCTTCTCAAAAGGCAACTGGGCTTTGTTGTTTTCCTTGAAAATGTATTGCTTCCCGTTGAAGAAGGAAAATTCTTTCAAGGGGGAAAAAAGAAAAAACCAAGGAAGTCCAGTGGCCTTTGAAAAATCATGACCTGGATGAAAGTGTGCAAAGCAAATCATGAAAACATAACAAAGCAAAATTGACACTCCCTAAATGCTTCTCCATCTGATCTAGCAAGGTAGGTTGCGTGAACAGAGTTACTATGTTGTGTGAACTCCCAAAAGGAATGAATTTAAGGTTTAGCATGCTGTGTGAACTCAGACAAATCAGGAAACTTGATGAACCATGACTCGGGTAACCATAGCTTAGCGCAAGGGTCTTCAAACTTGGCAAATTTAAGACTTGTGGACTTCAACTACCAGAATTCCTGAGCTAACATGACTGGAGGAGGAATTCTGGGAGTTGAAGTCCATAAGTCTTAAAGCTGTCAAGTTTGAAGACCCCTGTCTTAGCGTGATGTATTGATTTTTGTCCAGGGGTGGAATGCTATCGGTTCGGTCTGGTTCTATAGAACCGGTAGCTCTGAAGAGAGTGCAAAATGCACTCTAACCGAACCGGTAGTAACACCATTTGAATCCCACCCCTGTTCTTGTCCTGCCTTTTGGTGCTTGGGAAAACAGGTGGATCCCCTCTTCTTTGGGGCAGCCCCTCAGATATTGGAAGACATAAATTACCTTGACTACTTTAGTGGCATAATTAAATGCTGTCCAGAAATAATAAACCAAATATAGCTGATAAGAACAACCTAGTTTTTTTAAAAAAGACATT